>NC_089838.1:308265204-309508954 GCF_035609145.1 Eleutherodactylus coqui | reverse complement strand
AGAATAAATGTTGCTAACAAAACAGTATTTAAAGATACAGTACAAACAATAGAAATGAAATCTATTAGCACAACATTACGCAAAAAAGAAATGTACTGGATACATAGGCTGAACACTTTGACCCCACACGGCCTGAATGAAATATTAGAAAAAATGTAATACCTATATTCTTTATATTATTTTTATATTATTCTTCGCGTACGTCTGGAAGATTCAATCCCAGTGTGGTCTTTGTTAATTATACTCGTATTAATTTTACAATTATATATATTTATATCTATATATATAAAATTGAATGTATGTCTGTGTGTCTGTTTGTCCTTTATGCGCTACTACACCATTCATCCGATCGCCATGAAACTTTGGTAAGTTGTTGAGTACACTCCTGGGAAGATTATAGGCATAGTACATTTATGCTATGATAAATGGCGCGTGTGCGAGCGTCGTCGATAGTTACGCCCCCCCCCCCACGTAGATCGTTCGATTTCCATCATTGCCACTAATTTTCTAACTTCCCAATGTCATAGAAACTTGAAATTTGGCACGAGCATTGATTATTTCATAAATAGGAAAAGTTAATGGGTCCCAGCCCGATTATTCAATTCTAAGCACCAACGAATTAGCGTCCAAATTTTACATACGGAATCTAATTTTCTCGCTTCCCAATGTAATAGAAACTTGAAATTCGGCACGAGCATTGATTGTGTCATAAATAGGAAAAGGTAATGAGTCCCAACTCGATTATTTAATTCTAAGCGCAAAAGAATTAGCGTCCAAATTTTACGTACGGAATCTAATTCTCTCACTTTCCAATGTCATAGAAACCTGAAATTTGGCACGAGCATTGATTATGTCATAAATAGGAAAAGTTAGTGGGTCCCAACTCGATTATTCAATTCTAAGCGCCAAAGAATTAGCGTCCAAATTTTACGTACGGAATCTAATTCTCTCACTTCCTGATGTCATCTATATATATAAAAATGAATGTCTGTCTGTCTGTCCTTTATGCATTACTACACCATTCATCTAATCGCCATGAAACTTTGGGAAGTTGTTGAGTACACTCCTGGGAAGATTACTGGCATAGTACATCTATCCTGCGAGCGTCGTTGACAGTTATGCCCCCCAGACAAAGATCGTTTGATTTCCATCTCAAGCACAAAAGCAAAAGGCATTACGAGCAACGGGATGAGTGTTCAACTACAAAATGATGCATCCGCCGAACGTTTCGCAAAACAATTGCTGGATATTGAAAATGCTGAGGTAAAATGAAAGCTGTGCTGTGATTGGTTGCAATTTCTTATACTGCTGAGGTAAAATGAAAGCTGTGCTCTGATTGGTTGCTATTTCTTATACTGCTGAGACAACATGAAAGCTGCTGTGCTGTGATTGGTTGTTATATATTATACCACTGAGGTAACTTGAAAGCTGCTCTGTGATTGGTTGTTATCTAGATATATAAAAACAAATGTATGCATGTATGTCTGTCTTCGCAGCAACGCGCGACGGATACGCTAGTGTCTTATAAAAAATCTATTTTAGATATTGATATATTGCTGTTTTAGCTATCTATTGTAGTCTTATCGTATTTTTAATCGTGTGATCGATATGTTTTTTTTAGTTAGAGATAATTAGGCAGTAATTTGTTTTTATTGAATTCTTATTAATATTTACATGTAATTTTGTTAATATTGTTTGGAGAAAGTAGTTTATTATAATCATGTAGCTTTTTATCAGCTATAGCAATCATGACACCCCTTTATGAGTGTGCTACGATATACCTGCTGTGTACCGTGGTTTGTTCGTCTAACACGGTTTAAGTAAAGTTTTGTTTGAATACATGGAACGCTACGTGCATTCCATGTGACGCACTCTGACATTGACATTCTATCGGGAGGTGCGTTCCTGTACCCCTCGTCTAATCACAGCAAATATTCTCCGGCTTGCGCTTAACCGGTGGCAACATGTGAGCACGATCTGTATTTCCTATATATGTATGTCTGTTACTTGTGGTTTCAATGAGCTTGAGAAAGGCGTCTTTTAATCGCCGAAACGCGTTGCTCTGTAACCCAATACGCTAATAAATTATATCGTAATATCTAACCTTTTTTCCCTATGAGCGCAAAATATTATTTTCTATTTTTGTGATACACAACAATAGAAATGAAACATTCAAGGGATATGTGACACCCTCTTACATAGCTCCAGTTTAACATTTCTCACCATCTTTACCATCTTTTAGTTAAATGTGGCTCCTGACCATTACTCAAAGTTGAATGTGGCTCATGAGGTATAAAAGGTTGGGGACCTCTGGTATAGACGTTAGTGCAGTGACGGTGATGTTGGGAACCTGCACACATACCCAAAGTGGGTTTGTAGCTCAGCTTGTTCAGCTGAGCTGAACTATGCTAGGAGAATTCCCTTTACACCTTGCAATCTAGAAGATGATGCCATCATTCTCATCCCACCAATAAAGAATCAGTCTACTTGGATGGACCATATTGGATAGGGCTCAGCTTCCAGCCTCCTTGGGACTTGGAATGTCCAGGGATTAAGCCTTCTGCTGGTCTCCTGTCTTCTACATCTAGGACTTCAGTACAAATAGCAGGGCATCTGGTAACTCTTCTAGGACAGTGGGTCTGTATCTAAAATCCAGGACTATCCCATTGGATCTTACAGTTTGCAGGTGTGCAGAATGGCCCCATATCTGGAAAAACTATCCAACCCCAGAGACTGACAGATCCAGAGTCAGTACAAACTTAACAACCACAGCCTGGCCATCGACTCAGGGCAAAACAGACAGAAGTACAAGCTCAGGGAGAGCAGACTGTACCAGCGGTGTGACCAGGGGGTCGTGGAGGACGAGGCCCACTTTCTGCTGAAATTCAACAGATAATCAGTGGTGAGAGGCACTCAAAACAGGGGACTCTGATTTCCACCTGGACTTCAGCTCCATGAAGGATAAAGAGGAACTCCACGTTCTGTTGGGGCAAGAGGAAGACACAGTGGCCATAGCAGCACAGAACAAATGTAGCAAACTTTAACCCACTACTTAAGGCATTTAGAAAAAGTTCTGTGCCGCAGTATATTTGCCTTTTCAATGGCTTTTGTTGTGTTAAGATAAGTTGTAGCATTAGGGCGCCCACCCACTGGCGATTTTTTTTTCTTTGCGTTTTATCTCAAGAGCAATTAGAATTGAATGTACTCCTGTCCACTGGCGGTTTTTTTTTCGGTCCGTTGCGATTTTTAACATAGGAACTGTCAGTTGTATATGTGTCCTTATTTTTCTCTTAATGCACCCATGAATGTCAATGGAAATTAATGGAAAAGGCGCGAAAAAGCCGCAAAAAACGCCGCGAAAAACGCGCGGAAAACGCGCCGAAAACGCTGCGTTTTTCACGCACGAAAATCGCAAACGCCAGTGGGTGGGCGCCCTTAAAGGGAGCCTGTCACCAAAAAGGTCACTATAAGGCTGGGATCACACAGGGCGGATTTGCTGCAGAATTTTGCCGTGGCAAATCCGCCTGCGGCTGCTAATCTCAGGATTAGCCAGCCATGTGGACGATATTTCTCAGAAATCTCGTCCACACGGGACGGCCAATCCGCTGCGGTAAGCAGCCGCGGTTTCAAAAGATGCAGCATGTCTATTTATTGTTTACTTCCACCGCGGCCACGCTCTATTCTATGGGAGCGCTGGCCAGGCCGCTTCAAAGCCGCCGCGGGTTTTTCCGCGGCGGTTCTCCCATCGGAAATGTTGCAGTTTCGGCTGCGGTCAAACCGCGGGATTTCCGACGAGAATACGCCTAGTGTGAATCCAGCCTTAAGCTGCTGTCATAGTGCTATTCAGCATGACCAGTGCATTATAAACATGTATTTGCTGCAGGTGGAGACATACGATGCAGGATTCAGGATACAATGCAGCAGATGAAGTAACCAAAATATACTCTATTTATTAAAACAACTGATTAATGGACAAGAATATTATAGCGAAAATGATTCAGTAATTTGAGTTTTATTTGTGCCAGCTAGGCCCTATCTGCTGCTAACTAGAACATAGGTGTAATTATACTTTGCAGCGCAATAAAAAATAACAACAATATTCATTGAGAGCAATATCAATAACATTTTGCGAATATTAGTCCAGTTTCAGCAAAGGTCATAGAATATGGCAACTAGTTCGTCTTAAAGGTTTAACACCATGATACTGTCTATTAGAAAAAAGCATGCAAAACCCACCAGAAGTGTATCATTTACCAGCGGCTAATGTCCCGCCCTCCTATAATAGTATCTCAGTCCGTAAACAGTAGCATGAGCAATAGATTTGATAACCAGTCTACATTCTTTGATGCAGCTCTAGTCTTTTACAACAGGGTTGTTAACTATCTGCCCGCGTCCGGCCAGTGTGCGCACCTTGCATTAGTGTTGAGCCCGGCCTCATTTACGGTTTGGTTGCTCAGGAGTTGCCACTATGACAGACCCAGCAATGTTGCAGATTGCGCTAGGATTGGGAGTACTACTCTGTGCTTTGGTCTCTGTCCTTTTGCTCGTACCGAGCCACGCTCCTTTTCTCCAGGCCACAGTAATCTTGTTTTACTGTCTTCTGCCTTTTATAGCCAACAGTCTCTTGGTCTTTCGATCTTGGCACTGTCTACCCTCATAAATCAGCGATCAGCGACTCCTCTACCTTCCTCTCAGTTCCTGCATTCTAATGCTGCACAGCAAAAATTGTCCCATTTATGCCTCATCCAATCAATAAGCATCTATTGGGCATGCTCAGTTCTGCTGCACCAAAATTTGGTGTTTTTGGCCATCTCCATAACAACTCTTTAACCCTTTGGGGAATTCCTTTAAATATTTGTCTAAAAAAAGAGCCATCCCAAATTCTTACTTCTATTCTTTACTCCCTATATGCAGATACCTGGTCTTGAGTCATCTGGACTGTGTATACAGTTCCCACGTCACTGAGTTAGCAGTCACGGCCCCTCCTTTCAACTGCCACCTCCCGACCCCTAATGTCAGTGCTTGTCTTACTGAAATTGCGCATGCACAGTAAAGTGAGGGGGAGTCAAGATGTACCTTGCTGTACTGTGTATGCGGGGGAAGATTTGCCATGTTAGCCACATGGCATGTGTGTGTGGTTCCAGAGTAAAAAGCACTGATGTCAGGAACCTGGAGAGGTGGCAGTTGAGAGATGGGGTCGTGATTAGTCTGTTGATGCAGTGACTTGAGAGACTGCAGGCACTGCCCAGATGACTCCTTTACATACAGAGTGCCAAAAAATAACAGTAAGAGCTCCCACCCACTGGCAATATCTTCTCCACTGCGATGCGATTCTAAAGTTAAAGTCTTGCATCGCAGTGCGAGAAAAAAATCAGCATGACGCCGGGGATATCGGCATCACGCCGACATATCGCCAGTCTTTTCAATGGGGCCAGCAGCAGCAGCGCTAGCCCCATTGGAAAGAGATGGTGAATGCCGGGGACTTCTGCCACAGCTGTGACAGCTGTGACAGCTGTGGCAGGAGTTCCATTGAAAGCAATGGAATAGAATGCTGGGGACTTCTGCCACAGCTACCACAGCTGTCACAGCTGTGGCAGAGGATTCCTTCATCCCCGCGGTCCCCGCGGGGATGAAGGAATTCTCTGTCACAGCTGTGGCAGAAGTCCCCGGTATTCTATTCCATTGCTTTCAATGGGATCGGCACAGCTGCCGATCCCATTGAAAGCACTACTTTGGCAAGCCCCGTGGAATGATTATCGGGGAAGGGCTTGAAATATAAGCCCTTCCCCAATAATCATCAATAAGTGTGAACATTTTTTTTTTAAAATTATACTCACCTCTCCTGCTCTCAGCCGCGTTCTCCTGCTGGCTCCCCGGCACTGCTACTGAGCTCTTTCAGCAGTCGGGGATTTAAAAATCCCCGCCTCCTGAAAGGGCTGTGCAGATTGGCTGAGGGCTCAGCCAATAGCAGCTACTGCTTAGCTATTGGCTGAGCGCTCAGCCAATTACACATAGCCCTTAGCTATTCATTCATGAATAGCTATATCTTAGCTATAAATGAATAGCTAAGAGCTATCTGCCATTGGCTGAGCGCTCAGCCAATACCTAAGCACTAGCTGCTTTTGGCTGAGCCCTCAGCCAATCCGCACAGCCCTTTCAGGAGGCGGAAATTTTTAAATCCCCGCCTGCTGAAAGTGCTGGACAGCAGTGTCGGGGAGCCAGCCGGAGGACGCATCTCAGCGCCGGAGAGGTGAGAAATTTTTTAAATTATTTTTTTAACCACTTTTTGATGATTATCGGGGAAGGGCTTATATTTCAAGCCCTTCTCCGATAATCATTCTGCGGGGCTTGTCAGAAACCACTGCTTTCAATGGGATCGGCAGCTGTGCCGATCCCATTGAAAGCAATGGGATAGCATGCCGCAGCCTTCTGCCACAGCTGTGTCAGCTGTGACGGCTGTCACAGCTGTCACAGCTGAGGCAGAAGTCCCCGGCATTCTCCATATCTTTTCAGTGGGGCTAGCGCTGCTGCCGCTGGCCCCATTGAAAAGACTGGCGATGTCTCAGCGATATCCCAGCGATTTTCTCGCACTGCTCTGTGAGATTTTTCACTTACTCTTGTAGCGCAGTGGAGAAAAAAACGCCAGTGGGTGGGAGTCCGTATACTGTGTTTTTAGACAGATATATGTGTGTAATGTGTTAAACATGTTGGATAGCGCTGTGGTGGCAATGCAGATTTTCCACAGAGCGAAATCCTTGTTATTTTGAAGATAAAAACTGTGTCGAAATTCACATTACTTGGTGCCAATTTTGACGCAGGTTTTGGTGCAGTGAAAAGATTAGCTGAAGAGCCGCACCAAAATTCACATCAAAATCCGCATCAATGGGGCAAATTTTGATGCAGGTTATTTAGTGGAATGGACACAGATTTCTGCCACAGAAAATCTGCACCATAACTGCTATGTGTGAACATTCCCTAATAGCGCAATTTCTGGTGATCCTTTAAGGTAAACTTTTCTATATGTAGAGCCTCGTGTGGCACAGAGTGTAACCTCTCACCTACAACCTGAAGGTTGCAAGTTCAATTCCTGCTTGATTCATGTAGACAGCTCAAGGTTGACTTAGCCTTCTGAGGTTGGTAAAATGAGAACCCAGCTTGGTGGGTGGTAATTAATAATTACCTGAAGGCACTGTGTGGAATAAGTTGGTGCTATATAAATAACAAGATTCATTTATTTTTATATCTGTACATTAGTGCCAGCCATAGACTTAGAGTGATATGCCATGGACCTCTATAGCTCCTATCCTGGATGTCATCTTTAGCACCTATCCCTCAATCTGTTAGCCCCCGTCTTGCAATCCTAGAGATGTCAACCTGGGTGATCCCTTTAGAGGATTATACTTCAGTAACCGGTGGCAGCAAAATGACAGCAAGAGTGACCTTTCTGAGATGTGTGTCTTATATAAAAGGCAGTGATTGATGTATTTCAACCCACTATATTAGACCCCCTAAATTGATTTTAGCCCCAGACCCCCATAAATATATTCAAGTAACTTATATTAATATCAGAACTCAAAATATATTCGGAGCTAGCGTCTATTTAATATATCAGGACAGGGTCAAAGGTTTAGGCTTAGAGATGAATTCTTTGGATTTTCCTATTCCTGTATCCACCATTGACGCTGCTACACTATCTCAAAGAAGTCTAAGGTTCTGTGTGCCTAATGTCCATATAAAGATTGGGTTGTTCCACATCGAAATTCTAACATTATATGTAATAGAATCCATCCTACAGAAGTAATCTTGGAGTTGCCCTGGTTAAGTTTACATAACCCGGTAGTTGAATGGGAGAAGGGGGATATCATGAAATGGAGCCCTTCTTGTCTGTCCGGTTGCATTTCTGTGAATGTAGCGTCTATTCAGGCAGAGGAGTTGCCTGAATTTATCGCTGACTTCACTGATGTGTTTTCCCAGGAGGGGGCAGACAAATTACCACCGCACAGAAAGGGGGATTGTGCAATTGAACTTCTCCCTGACTGCAAGTTTCGCAAGAGTCGCATGTACAACATATCGGCCCCTGAGAGACAAGCTCTTAAAGATTATATATCTGGAATCAGCTAAGAGACTTAATCCTAGACAGGCACGCTAGTTGCTTTTCTTTTCCTGTTTCAACTTCCCCGGTTCCCCAAAAATAAGACAGTGTCTTATATTAATTTTTGCTCCAAAAGATTTAACTTTTTTACATGTAGAGCTGCCTGGACACCATTTAAATAACTTTTTCTTATTAAGTGTAACTAGGTCATAATTTTGGAGCAGAGCTTATATTTCAAGCATACTCATAAAAGCCTGAAAAATCATTCTGCATCCTCAAAAATCCTGAAAAGTTATTTTCAGGGAAACAGGGTTTTTAGTTACTAATCGTCCAGGTTGGAAGAATGTGAAGTCTGATGCTCTTTCGAGAAGTTTTCTTCCAGTAGTTTCTGATGAACCTCCTGTCCCCATCCTGTCTGAAGGCGTGGTGGTGTCAGCAGTGTCGTTGGACTTAGAGCAGCGAATCCGTAAAGCTCAGGATTTAGCCCCATCAAAGCTTCCTGTTGGAAAGCTTTTTGTTTTAGTTCATCTAAGGTTACAGGTGCTGGCCAAGGTTCATAGTTGTTTATTGGCCAGGCATCCGGAAATAATAATACCCGTAAGCTACTTTCTAGAACGTTTTGGTGGCTGTCCTTACGATGGGATGCATTCAGTTTTGTTTCATCTTGTGAGGTGTGTGCCAGAACTAAGTCACCTCGCTGTTGGCTGGCCAGTAAGTTATAACCTTTGCCAATCCTTATGAGACCTTGAACTCATTTGTCCATGGGTTTCATTACGGATTTACCCCCTTCCGAAGGTAACACAGTTGTTCGGGTGATGGTGGATCGTTTTAGCAAAATGTGTCATTTTGTGGCACTTCCTGGGTTACCGAACGCTAAGACATTGGCTAGTTTATTCATTTCCCACATCGTTAGATTGCATGGATTGCCAGAGAATATAGTCTCCGATCAGGTGGTACAATTCGTTTCCAGCTTTTGGCGAATAGTCTGCTCTCAGTAAAGTGGTCAGCTCTCGTTTTCCTTGGCATACCATCCAGAGACCAACGGGCAAAGTGAGAGATGTATCTAGAACCTCGAACAATATTTATGCTGTTATGTCTGGGAAAACCAGGAGGACTGGTCGAGGTTCTTACCTCTAGCTGAGTTTGCTCTAAACAATAGATCACTGGAGGCTATGTAAACATCGCCGTTCTTTTGTAATTACGGATTTCACCCTTGTTTTGTTCCCCTTTCCAAGCAGGGTTTCGGAGGTACCAGGAGCAAATGAGTTCTGTTCTGTTATTGAGGCCAGGTGATCTGAGGTTCAGAGAAATCCACAGCGATCAGTTCAGCGGAGCAAGCGGGTTGCAGACAGTCACCGTTCTGAGGGGGCGGGATTCTGTGTTGGAGACTTGGTTTGGTTGTCCACCAGAAATATAAAACTCAACCAACCATTCTTTAAACTTGGCCCGTGATTTAGAGGTCCGTTTAAAATAATTGAGAAAATTAATGCAGTCGCTTTTCGGTTAGAAATTCGGAGTGCGATGATGGTTACAAATGTTTTCCACAAATCTCTGCTCAAAAGATTCATCGATTCTGGAAATGGCTCCTGTTTTAGTGATTGGGGAGATGCAGTTTGTGATAAGTCACATTTTGAACTCTCGTTAAGTCAGGAATTCTTTGTAGTACCATGTACATTGGCGTGGTTATGGTCCAGAAGAAAGGTCATGGGTTCCAGCCATCGATGTTCATGCCGATCGTCTGCTAAAAATTTTCACAGATTGAATCCAAGTCATCCTGGTCCTAAGGGTCCTAGGGCCCCTTCTTGAGGGTGAGGTACTGTTGCAGCTGTTCTGGGGTCTTTGCCCTGCTTTCAGGCTGCACCAGGTTTTAGCAGTGGCTCTGTTCCGGGCATGGTGTTGGATGAGTGATGTCAGTCCTCACCTGTCTCTGAGTGGCCCTGCTCTATATAAGCTATGCTAGAATTGACCTCAAGTTTCCTCCTGGATTCCTGCTGAGGAGCACAGCCTACAACTGGAGCTCCTCTTTCTTGCTGCAGACAGCTGCTACAGCTAAGTATTACTGTTGGTTACCATGTACTATTCCTTTTTGTATTCAGGGCTCCCTGGTTTGGATTGATTATTGGCCTAGGTATGAGTGTGGGTCTGCACCTATCGGAAGCAATCAGCCCACCGAGTAGGCAGGGCTCCTTTATGGGAAAGGGGTTTGCAGGGAAAGGATTTCCCTTAGTTTTTATTTTCATTGCACAGTTATGCTTTTGGTTGTGTTATGCATATTGTGGATATTCTTACATTTATTAACTCCGAATGTCCAGTCAAAATGCAACAAATACATTCAGATCCCAGACCAGACCCCATGAATACATGTAGATCCCAGACAAGACCCCATAAATGTATTCAGATTCCAGACCAGATTGCCTAAATATATTTAGTTCCCAGACTAAACCCCCATATATATATTTAGTTCCCAGACCAGACTCCATTTAAATATTCAGTTCCCAAACTAAACTCCCATAAATATATTCAGTTCCCAGACGAGATTGCCTAAAATATATTCAGATTCCAGATCAGAACCCCTAAATATAGTCAGACCTGAGACCAGACAAAAATTCAGTACCCAGAACAGGATAAACACTTACCCTCCTCATTTATATAGTAAATAAATATATTCAGTTTCCAGGTCAGACTCCATAAATGTATTCAGATTCCAGACCAGATCGCCTAAACATATTCAGTTCCTTGACTAAACCCCATAAATATATTCAGTTCCAGAGCAGACTCCATTAATATATTCAGTTCCCAGACTAAACCCCCATAATTATATTCAGTTCCCAGACCAGACCTCCATGAATATATTCAGCTCCCAGACCAGACCCCCATGAATATATGTTCAGATTCCAGACCAGATCACCTAAATATATTGAGTTCCCAGACTGAACCCCCATAAATATATTCAGTTCCCAGACAAGACTCTATTAATATATTCAGTTCCCAGACTAAACCCCCATAAATATATTCACATCCCAGACCAGACCCCCATAAATATATTCAGTTCCCAGACAAGACTCTATTAATATATTCAGTTCCCAGACTAAACCCCCATAAATATATTCAGTTCCCAGACAAGACTCCATTTAAATATTCAGTTCCCAGACTAAACTCCCATAAATATATTCAGTTCCCAGACGAGATTGCCTAAAATATATTCAGATTCCAGATCGGAACCCCTAAATATAGTCAGACCTGAGACCAGACAAAAATTCAGTACCCAGAACAGGATAAACACTTACCCTCCTCACTTATATAGTGAAAACTATATATCAAAGGGGATTGGATGATGGGGGCTAACAATAGGGTGACTGCCTGTCAAACTGGGTGAGTTGACATTTCTGCAACCCCAATTTCCCACTTGCTTCGGTATTACCATAAATTGGTTTCTGCTAATAAATCTATGAATCTGAAGTTTCTAATTCCTCAACTAAAGATGGACCTCATATAACAAAACTGCCTAAGGGGCCCTTCACATGGGACAGAATGACAACGCAGGATGCAGCCAAATCCACAGTTGCGGAAATCCACCCCAAAATCTGCAGGCAGATTTTAAGCAATTTTCAATTCTGCATCAAATTCCTCCGGTAGCATATTTTGGTGCAACATATACCACGGCCTGCAGTGAGTATGCAGCCTATTCCATCCCGCGTGAAAGGTCCCTAACAGAAAAAGCTTTCATTTCGGAAGCTGCTATGTGATTGGCTGCTATGGGCAACAAACGCTGAGCTTTCTTAGACAGTTTTCATAAACGAGGCCCATTATGTTGTCTGCCTTTTGCGTTTCTTATGACATGTCTTAGAAGATCCAGTCGCTGCCACGGCCCGCTCTCCAGGTGTCAGCTGCTGCTTACTTCATATTAAGATAATGCTGAGATCTGGCTTCAACAATTCTTATTGATTTTCCTGTTGCAGTTCCTGGACTTAATTAATTTATTGATGAAGATGTTTTTGAAAACTAATTCCTGGTAGCGTCTTCTGCATTAAGCACAGATACATGGAGGGGAAATGGAATATAATTACGCAGCATGATTACTAGGCGAGAGATTATAATAGCTGTAACTACTTCATCTAACGTATTTTACGATCATTAGAACCACACCAAACATTATATTTAGCCTGGTGGGAAAAAGGTGGTCAGGCCATACCTAAATAAATAATGACATATACAGAGAACTTGAAGCTCTTGGGCTCTGATGTCGGGCCTTGGTCATTTCCTTGGCTAAGAGTTTTGGTTCAGCTATTGATCAGTACTCAAGGATGACCCAAGCTTTAACCACACATGGCCAAGGGCAGTATAGGTATTCTACCTTTCGAGGGCCATCTTGTGTATATGTAAGAGGAGTGGGCGGTGCCCCACTAGTCAAAAGTTAGGATTTTGGTATGACCCACAGTTAGTAGTCAATTACAGGTTTATTTGCCAAAAAAAGCAAAAAAAGCATAGAATCCAAAGATACTTTATTTTTCCAAATTA
This sequence comes from Eleutherodactylus coqui, assembly GCF_035609145.1. Lineage (NCBI taxonomy): Eukaryota > Metazoa > Chordata > Amphibia > Anura > Eleutherodactylidae > Eleutherodactylus > Eleutherodactylus coqui. The sequence continues at coordinate 309,496,344 of NC_089838.1, read as the reverse complement.
GAGCTTGTAATATAGCACATTTCAAGGTTCGCAGACCTCTTCATCAGACAGCAGCCGGGTGTATATTGGTGTTAAAAATACACTTTTAACACCAGCATATTCCCAGCTCTCTGATGAAGAGGTCTGTGAACCTCGAAACATGGAGTGAATTTTGACATGGTTTTTGGTGCTCATCTAGACCAAAATCCACATACAAATTATATTGCAGATTTGGTGCGGAAGAACACCAAAATCTGCAACATGTAAATGTACTCCAGTCTTGTCTGAATGCCTATTTTACTTTAAGGGGCCAGCCAGGACAGGGGGAAATATAACAACACAAAATAAAAAAAAAATTTAAAAAGAGGTTCAAGGCTGCTGATGGCAGATAGACTGGGACTGGCCTGTCCTGGGGCACTTGCAATTCAGTTCTACAGCCAACAACAGCAATCAGATGAAGAAGCTGCTGCTGAAGGAGTATCTGCACAGGCTGCACACTTGCTTTTCTCTTAGGGAATGGGATCCAGCAATTCTCCCTTCCTCCTCTGTCCCGAACCCCGGTGTTCAACACAGGCTGGCAGTGGCTGGAGGCTCTAAGGGTCATGTGTGTACTGAGAAGGCTGCCAGTACTCCTCCTCAAATGCAACATCACTCCACTCTCCATCACGGCTGTGGGAGGATGCCTGCTAGTAAGTGTACTACTGACATGAGGGATGGCCAAAATGGAATGGGCAGGAGGAGCCAGTATAGCACTGCTGCCAGCGCTGTGTACAGACAGAAGACAAGAGGTGCAGATTATAATAAGGGGACTGTGGACAGTCAAGGGGGACTATTATAATCCGCCATTGGTGGAGTGCTGTAGGTTAAAGGGTAAATGGTCTGCAGAGAGGAGGGAAGCAGCAAAAGTAGCTATAATGGGCTATGGGTCTGCTAAGCAGAGCAACCAGAGACTGGCTATGGGAAAGCATCTGGCTAGGAAGCCAGGGCAGAGGAGCGCTCCTGACCCTGGACTAGCCTGTGCCAGTAGAAGTGATAATTCCCACGCTATATACTGTAAATTATGCTGGGCTCAATCTAGCAATAGGTGTGCACACCTATAAAGACTCAAACAATTAAACAGACCTGTTGTATACGGCATGAACTGTTCTAGTGCCCATAGGTGCAAACTGAGATAGGACACAGGGGCATGAGCCTTTCCATTCGAGACATGGAGTTCAGACACTGTGTTGCAAGTGGACTGTGTTGCTAGTAGTAGAGCGGTAATCCCTTAAAGAACGAACTGCGTGACATATTTCGGTTTAATAGCACCCGTCTCCTTATAGCATTACTGATTTAGTTAGCTGATGGATTTGGTTAGACGTAGAAAGCGATAGGTGATCCTATGATAACAATTTAATTACTTTTTTTATTGTAATATTACCCACTTTCATATTTTTGTTTGTAAACATATATTGCACAATTTTTGTAACTCCTTCTGCTGTATCGTATCCTGAATCATGTCCTGATACCACCACCCGAGACACTACATTTGTATTTTCCATAAATACCTACGGAAAGCGATCCTCTGAACCTTCAGCTCCAACGTCAGTAAATTAATTTTGTATTGCTGATAAAATAAAAAGATCAAAGACGCAAACACGTCTGTAACTGAGATTATTGAAACCAGTTCATTTTCTACACCAGAGAATTCTCATTTGCTGGTTTATCGTATTTTCTTAACCTTGTTTCTCAGGAGATGAATTAGTGCATTTTATGATGAATTACATCTGCTGGTATATAGGCCAATGAGCAATAAAGTGTCTAGTCTTTATCATTCATGGTAATTAAGAGCCAGCTAAGCTCATCTGCAACTCATTAGAGATTTCTATGATGCTCAAGGTCTTAGGCCATATCTCTTTAACCCCCTATATTGATGGAATCCAGCCTTTCACGGTTAGACATGTACTGTCATAAGTGGAGCGTGGTTATACTATTACTCAGCCATGTCGAAACAGAAATGTGTTAGCGTGTTGCACAAAGAACAGTAAAATGTTATCATAAGTTCATCACAGCGCTACTAGACAATTAACTGGTCCAAACTTACCTATAGGCTCCCATTCACCCCTCTATGGCAGCCATGAAGATTTACAAAAAAATCTATAGGACCCCATTTTATAGGCAATGAAGAGCAAACTTGGCTTCCCACATGGTTCCCTTCATTTAACAAAAATGTAGACAGATCCCAATGAATATTCTGTTCCCCCTTCCCCATAGACCCACTAAATGTTCGGCATAGGTTTAAGAGGCTGCATAAAGATCATATTATTATTTCTTCTAAAGATCAATGGGTCACTGGTTTGTCATTCTTCCTTGGGGACCCAAACAATGTATGGCTGTAAGGTAGAGGCAATGGCCATCCAGGGGGCATAACTATTTGCCATATGGACCAGGATGAATGTGTGATTGTGGCCCTGCAAATGTGGTGATGGTGGCAGCGGTAGTGTTTTTTTTTCCTCCTAGAGCTCAGCTTTTAACACTGTTGCCTTACAACCCTGGGAGCTTTATTTACATAGCTCAGACATTTATTAAGGAGGAAGAAGAAGAAAAAGAAAAGTGAATATATATTGAACACAGAAACAAAACCACCGCCTCCTTCCCCTTCTCTTTCTCTATTAATAGCTGTCTACAAATATCTGAAGGGCTGTCACAGTGCAGAGGGATCAGCCCTATTCTCATTTGTACAAGGAAAGACTAGAAGAAATGGGATGAAACTGAAAGGGAGGAGACAGATTAGATATTAGACAGTGAGGGTGATCAATGAGTGGAACAGGTTACCACCGGAGGTGGGGGGTTCTCCTTCAATGGAAGTGTTCAAACAAAGGCTGGACAAATATCTGTCTGGGATGATTTAGTGATCCGGCACTGAGCAGGGGGTTGGACCCGATGACCCTGGAGGTCCCTTCCAACTCTACCATTCTATGATTCTCTCTAGTGGGTTCGGCTAGGATGAACCACCCAAGGTTCATGTTTACCTTAAATCCAACTTTTAGCAAAATTTGACCCAGAACAGGGTTCAGTTCACTCAACACTGCTCCTGCCAATTAGTTCTATATGACAATACCTATTGCCAAGTCAAAACACTTTTAATTGAGAAATCTTCTAGAATGCTTGACATGAATGCCAACAAACTGACATGTTCTATTATATGTTCACTTGTATGACATTGCCCTGCTGATGATGTCCTTAGTGCCCTCATGTGTATTTTGTTCTCAGAATATCGAGGAATACATTTTTATTAGAGATGAGCGAGCGTACTCGGATAAGCACTACTCGCTCGAGTAATTGGCTTTATCCGAGTCTCGCTGTGCTCGTCCCTGAAGATTCGGGTGCCGCTGCGGCTGACAGGTGAGTCGCAGCGGGGAGCAGGGGAGAGCGGGCGGGAGAGAAGGAGAGAAAGATCTTACCTCCATTCCTCCCCGCTCTCCCCTGCAGCTCCCCGCTCCGTGCCGGCACCCGAATCTTCAGGGACGAGCACAGCGATACTCGGATAAAGCAAATTACTCGAGCGAGTAGTGCTTTTCCGAGTACGCTCGCTCATCTCTAATTTTTATGTATTATGCATTGTAATGAATATAATTGTGATGATTCTACTCTGTAATTTTAAGACTTTGAGCAAATATCCAGACTGGGTACGTGGCTGCAAGTGCGGGTATACTAAGATAGCGCCATGTAGCCGTGTAACTGGGGAAATCTTAGATAAGGAAGTTAGGGTCCTTTTAGATGATCAGATTATCGTTTGAACAGGCCAGCGATGTCACCATTAGCTCGTTCGCTCATGCAACCCGTTTCTACAGGCAGATACATTGTTGGCTTATTCAGAATCCTTCAGTCTTTCACATTCGCTCTATAAGGGACTTAATGAGCGCTGTTTAAAATGAACGATAAGTGAACGAGCCATCGATGGTTATTATGCCTGCATAAGTTGAACGACAAAAGAAAAGTGAATAATTATCATTTGGTCATTGGCTCATTCACTTTCGCTCATTTGAATGATAATCATTCCATGTAAGAGCACCTTTACTTACAGCACTTTGTGATAGTATATAGAGATAACGGAGACTAGCTCTCGCTATTAAAATGCACCACTCTATGGATAAGTAGTGAACAGTAAAGTGTTGCGCCACCCTAGTTACGCTAAAGTCATTTACAAGAAGGGTTCTAGATTGGCTTCTATCTCATGGAAGGGTTTTGCCTTCATCTTAATCCAAATTGTAGTATAATAGGATGAACTGGGTGGACATATGTTATTTTGCAGCCTTACATAATGTGCTATGTTACTATGAGATTGTAGAGAAACTGGACATGCTATGTGAAGGAGTAGCCATAAACGGGTTTTGACATAAAAAATAATCAATACTTACCTATTCCTCCCCAGGCTAACTCCTTACCGCATCTTCTCCCAGCCAATCTTCTCCAGTCCCCGGGTCACCCCACCTCCAGCCAGTTTGATCCTCTTCTTGTTATGGAGCATTCTTTCTCTGCAACCTTCTTCCGGCTGGCCAGTGAAGGTTATGTCACTAGGGATGTAACTTTCCCTGCCTAGGAAGAAATGCCGATGTATTGCAGAGACTGTGCATCCTTGCTGTCTCGCTCAAGATTTCATATACTATTGCAGCGAGACCCCGCACATGCGCAGTCTTTGCAATAGCTCGGCACTCCCTGCTAGGTTATGAATGCTATTTTACTAGTGATCTAGCATACATTGGCTTGCAGGAAGAAGGCTGCAGAGAATGGATGCTTCATCACAGGAAGCAGAACAATCGGCCGGCTGGAGGTGAGGTGACACCACCCCCACCCCACCCCCTGGACTGCAGAAGCCAGGAGAAGATCGGCGGGGAGAAGATGCAGTAAGGAGACCTTTTTCTGCATGGCTCACCCGCTCTATCTCTCAGACAGGACAGAAAACGTTAAAGGCGTTCTGTCATAAAAAAACAAAAAAAAAATTCTATACTTACATTATTCCTCCCCCATCAGTCTCCTTACCTGCGGCCACTAATCCTGGGATTAGCCAGCCATGTGGATGAGATTTCTCAGAAATCTCGTCCACATGGGACTGCGAATCTATCGTGGCAAATCCGCCAGAGGCCGGCGCCACGCCGCAGATTCTCCGGCTGCAGCGTGTCCATTCTTTTTTTTTTCATTGCGGCCTCGCTCTCCTCTACCGGAGCATCGGCTGCAATTGAATAGTGTGCAACCAAGCAACTCCAAAACCCGTGGCTAAGTGCCACAGGTTTTGAAGCAGCGCTTTTCCGGGGGAAATCTTGCAGTGTTTCGCTGAGGACAAACCGTGAGATTTCCGCCGGGAATACGCCATGTGGGAACGCAGCCTAAAGGTGTGCACTAAGATGTCCTGATTAGCCAATTTGCAGGCAGGAGAACAACTGTGAGGCTGGGTCACATCTAAACTGTAGTCTGCTGATGTGTGAAAAACTGCAATGAAGACTAGAGGCTAAAGCAAGTCCTGCTAAGGGTAACATAATCTTACCCATCTGTGATAAACACTGTGCATGGAGCTAAAACTGCAGTGGATAGCGGGCAGGGGACTGTGTAATAGAGACCTGTAACTACTGCTGCCTGCAACCCTGCTAAGAGTAGAGAAAATTTTATTGCAAACTGCAAAATTATGTGCCTCTGTAAAGAAGTGTAATTATTAAGCTTGCGCCCTTACTTAAAGACTACCACCATTACAATTTATACATACTTATCCCTGTTGTGTCCATTTTATTGTCTGTGGCATCCTTGAGTGATGTCTGAATCACACACTTGGCTAAATCCTAAAAAGTTCTGACTTCCTTATAACTTGATCATGGGGCTTAGAGAAGCCAGATTTGTGTCTGTCAGTGGATCTTCTGGCCAGTAGGTCTTTTTTTTTAGTCGAACCCTTGAACTTCTATTTGTTTAATTATTTATCTATTGAGCATTTCACTTTCCATAGTCTTACAAACTGTGATAATAACCAAAAAAGGAGCTAAAATAACAATAAGGATGAAACTAAAAAATTCTCATACATTGTAAATGGACTGCATTCACTGGGCATACGTAATCGGTTGTCTCTAGGAAGCTAATTAAAGTTCATCATTCACTAACAGTCTGAAATAGGCTCTGTCAGCTAGTACCAGACAGGCCCATAGGTAAAGCTCCCCAAAGCCTTATGAATATCAAGACCAAATATTATAAGCAGCAATTACAGAGAACATTTCACTATTAGCATAATCTATGAATTTCCCAAGTGCTCACGTTCATGACTCAAAATATAAAATTACCATAGAAGGAATGACTCACTGACAGCAGAATGCATAAAAATAGGAACTGGAAATCCATGCCACTAAGTTAGAAAGGAGGCGCCGAAGTCCATTTCACATTGACATCGAGAAAGAGTCTGAGAATTTATCGGCTGTCTCTGTGGTGCGAATGCCCTTGCCTAAAGTTCTTTTCAATACTTATGGATCCCTAAAGGCACTGCATGATTTCAAAACCTGACTTGCCAATGTGACGTCATTGCTGTTCTTGGTCCCATAGGGCTCATTTATATAATTGTTAAGGTTTCTGTTTTCTGGTTCAGCCATGGAAGCAAGAAAATGGAAAGCCTTCCTATTGCAAGAAGAAATGTAACAATCCAGTTCATGTTTGGAGTCCCTTGTTGTAACCGGTGCATATCGCTAGCATGGTCATGGAAGCCAGAGGCCGGTACATAGGTAGGTATTAGTTCATGGTACAGAGGAGCCGGCAGGTAGCATAGTCAAGTAAGCCAGAGGTCAGTACACAGTCAGGTATCAGTTCGCAGTACTGATGAGAAGACGGGTAGCATAGTCAGGGTAGCCAGATGTAGATACATGGGTAGGTATTAGAGATGAGCGAGCACCAAAATGCTCGGGTGCTCGTTACTCGAGGCGAAATTTTCGCGATGCTCGAGGGTTCGTTTCGAGTAACGAACCCCATTGAAGTCAATCGGCGACCCGAGCATTTTTGTATATCGCCGATGCTCGCCAAGGTTTCCATTTGTGAAAATCTGGGCAATTCAAGAAAGTGATGGGAACGACACAGCAACAGATAGGGCAGGCGAGGGGCTACATGTTGGGCTGCATCTCAAGTTCCCAGGTCCCACTATTAAGCCACAATACCGGCAAGAGTGGGCCCCCCCCTCCCAACAATTTTTACTTCTGAAAAGCCCTCATTAGCAATGCATACCTTAGCTAAGCACTAGAGATGAGCGAACGTACTCGTCCGAGCTTGATACTCGTTCGAGTATTAGCGTGTTCGAGATGCTCGTTACTCGAGACGAGTACCACGCGATGTTCGAGTTACTTTCACTTTCATCTCTGAGACGTTAGCGCGCTTTTCTGGCCAATAGAAAAGACAGGGAAGGCATTACAACTTCCCCCTGCGACGTTCATGCCCTATACCACCCCCCTGCAGTGAGTGGCTGGTGAGATCAGGTGTTACCCGAGTATATAAATCGGCCCCTCCCGCGGCTCGCCACAGATGCATTCTGACAGAGATCAGAGACAGTGCTGCTGGTGCCGGAGCTGCTATAGGGAGAGCGTTAGGAGATATTTTAGGCTTCAAGAACCCCAACAGTCCTTCTTAGGGCCACATCTAACCGTGTGCAATAGTGTGGAGGCTGCTTTTTGCAGTGTTGCACTTTTTTTTTTGTATATCGGCCGTGCAGAGCATTGCGTCCTGCAGTAATTTTACATTGTCCAGGGCCAGTAGTGGTGAGGCAGGGACAGAAGACATATTTAGTGTATATAGGCAGTGGGCCTTTCCAAAAACATTTGGGGAAAAAAATCTATTTGGGCTGCCTGTGACCGTCCTCAGTGTACTGGGTCTCTGCTGGGGGTAGTAGTCCTAATTCATACGCAGCCAGCTAAGTGTTACAGCAGGCTTGCGCAAAATTCTTTCCTGCCTCTGTGTTGCCTCTTACATCACCGCTGTATTCCTGTGCACAAGTGTACTGGGTCTCTGCTGGGGGTAGTTGTCCTAATTCATACGCAGCCAGCTAAGTGTTACAGCAGGCTTGCACAAAATTCTTTCCTGCCTCTGTGTTGCCTCTTACATCCCCGCTGTATTCCTGTCCACAAGTGTACTGGGTCTCTGCTGGGGGTAGTTGTCCTAATTCACACGCAGCCAGCTAAGTGTTACAGCAGGCTTGCGCAAAATTCTTTCCTGCCTCTGTGTTGCCTCTTACTTCACCGCTGTATTTCTGTCCACAAGTGTACTGGGTCTCTGCTGGGGGTAGTTGTCCTAATTCATACGCAGCCAGCTAAGTGTTACAGCAGGCTTGCGCAAAATTCTTTCCTGCCTCTGTGTTGCCTCTTACATCACTGCTGTATTCCTGTCCACAAGTGTACTGGGTCTCTGCTGGGGGTAGTTGTCCTAATTCATACGCAGCCAGCTAAGTGTTACAGCAGGCTTGCGCAAAATTCTTTCCTGCCTCTGTGTTGCCTCTTACATCACCGCTGTATTCCTGTCCACAAGTGTACTGGGTCTCTGCTGGGGGTAGTTGTCCTAATTCACACGCAGCCAGCTAAGTGTTACAGCAGGCTTGCGCAAAATTCTTTCCTGCCTCTGTGTTGCCTCTTACATCACCGCTGTATTCCTGTCCACAAGTGTACTGGGTCTCTGCTGGGGGTAGTTGTCCTAATTCATACGCAGCCAGCTAAGTGTTACAGCAGGCTTGCGCAAAATTCTTTCCTGCCTCTTTGTTGCCTCTTACATCACCGCTGTATTCTTGTCCACAAGTGTACTGGGTCTCTGCTGGGGGTAGTTGTCCTAATTCATACGCAGCCAGCTAAGTGTTACAGCAGGCTTGCGCAAAATTCTTTCCTGCCTCTGTGTTGCCTCTTGCATCACCGCTGTATTCCTGTTCACAGTGAAACAGTCTGCAGTAATTTTACATTGTCCAGGGCCAGTAGTGGTGAGGCTGGGACAGAAGACATATTTAGTGTATATAGGCAGTGGGGCTTTCCAAAAACATTTGAGAAAAAAAATCTATTTGGGCTTCCTGTGACCGTCCTCTGTGTACTGGGTCTATGCTGGGGGTAGTTGTCCTAATTCATACGCAGCCAGCTAAGTGTTACAGCTGGCTTGCGCAAAATTCTTTCTTGCCTCTGTGTTGCCTCTTACATCACCGCTGTATTCCTGTCCACAAGTGTACTGGGTCTCTGCTGGGGGTAGTTGTCCTAATTCATATGCAGCCAGCTAAGTGTTACAGCAGGCTTGCGCAAAATTCTTTCCTGCCTCTGCTGTGCGTTCCGTAAGCGAAGTCAGCCTCCAACCACAGGCCAATAAGCGGCACATTTAATTACAGCGTTCTGTTTCTGCACTACTGGTAATACAGCATGCTGAGGGGTAGGGATAGGCCTAGAGGACGTGGACGCGGGCGAGGACGCGGAGGCCCAAGTCAGGGTGTGGGCACAGGCCGAGCTTCTGATCCAGGTGTATCGCAGCCGACTGCTGCGGGATTAAGAGAGAGGCACGTTTCTGGCGTCCCCACATTCATCTCACAATTAATGGGTCCACGCGGTAGACCTTTATTAGAAAATGAGCACTGTGCGCAGGTCCTGTCGTGGATGGCAGAAAGTGCATCCAGCAATCTATCGACCACCCAGAATTCTGCGCCGTCCACTGCTGCCACTCTGAATCCTCTGGCTGCTGCTCCTCCTTCCTCCCAGCCTCCTCACTCCATTACAATGACACATTCTGAGGAGCAGGCAGACTCCCAGGAACTGTTCCCGGGCCCCTGCCCAGAATGGCCAGCAATGGTTCCTCTCCCACCGGAGGAGTTTGTCGTGACCGATGCCCAACCTTTGGAAAGTTCCCGGGGTCCGGGGGATGAGGCTGGGGACTTCCGGCAACTGTCTAAAGAACTTTCAGTGGGTGAGGAGGATGATGACGATGAGACACAGTTGTCTATCACTCAGGTAGTAGTAATTGGAGTAAGTCCGAGGGAGGAGCGCACAGAGGATTCGGAGGAAGAGCAGCAGGACGATGAGGTGACTGACCCCACCTGGTTTGCTACGCCTACTGAGGACAGGTCTTCAGAGGGGGAGGCAAGTGTAGCAGCAGGGCAGGTTGGAAGAGGCAGTGCGGTGGCCAAGGGTAGAGGCAGGGCCAGACTGAATAATCCACCAACTATTTCCCAAAGCGCCCCCTCGTGCCATGCCACCCTGCAGAGGCCGAGGTGCTCAAAGGTCTGGCAGTTTTTCACTGAGAGTGCAGACGACCGACGAACAGTGGTGTGCAACCTTTGTCGTGCCAAGATCAGCCGGGGAGCCACCACCACCAGCCTCACCACCACCAGCATGCGCAGGCATATGATGGCCAAGCACCCCACAAGGTGGGACGAAGGCTGTTCACCGCCTCCGGTTTGCACCGCTGCCTCTCTCCCTGTGCCCCAACCTGCCACTGAGATCCAACCCCCCTCTCAGGACACAGGCACTACCGTCTTCTGGCCTGCACCCACACCCTCACCTCCGCTGTGCTCGGCCCCATCCACCAATGTCTCTCAGCGCACCGTCCAGCCGTCGCTAGCGCAAGTGTTGGTGCGCAAGCGCAAGTACGCCGCCACGCACCAGCACGCTCAAGCGTTAAACGTGCACATAGCCAAATTTATCAGCCTGGAGATGCTGCCATTTAGGGTTGTGGAAACGGAGGCTTTCAAAGGTATGATGGCGTCAGCGGCCCCGCGCTACTCAGTTCCCAGTCGCCACTACTTTTCCCGATGTGCCGTCCCAGCCCTGCACGACCACGTCTCCCGCAACATTGTACGCGCCCACACCAACGCGGTTACTGCCAAGGTCCACTTAAGAACGGTGACGTGGACAAGCACAGGTAATGTCATGTTTAATGCAGGTGGGCTTCGGCCCACACTGCATGCCCCAGTCAGACTGGGGTTCTTTAGAAGTAGACACATGCAGTTACAACTCCCTGTGGACCCACAGCATGGGTGGGTCCCAGGAAGCCACCAGCGGTACATAAATATATCCCATTGCAGTGCCCAGCACAGCTGATGTAACGTCAGCTTTAATGCAGGTGGGCAAAAAATTAATTGGATTACACTGTAGGCGAGGGCCCAAAAAAATTGGTGTACCAACAGTACTAATGTACCTCAGAAAAATTGCCCATGCCCAACCAAGAGGGCAGGTGAAACCCATTAATCGCTTTGGTTAATGTGGCTTAATTGGTAACTAGGCCTGGAGGCAGCCCAGTTAAAATAAAAATTGGTTCAGATGCAAGTTTCAACGCTTTAATGAGCATTGAAACGTATAAAAATTGTTTACAAAAATTATATGACTGAGCCTTGTGGGCCTAAGAAAAATTGCCCGTTGGGCGTGATTACGTCAGGTTTCAGAAGGAGGAGCAGGAGGAGGAGGAGTATTATACACAGATTGATGAAGCTAAAAGGTCCACGTTTTTGATGGTGATAAAGAACAATGCTTTCATCCGCGGGTGCAGCCTACGTATTGTTTATGTATCGCTGCTGTCCGCTGGTGGAGAAGAGAAGTCTGGGGAAATCCAGGCTTTGTTCATCTTGATGAGTGTAGGCCTGTCGGCACTGTCGGTTGACAGGCGGGTACGCTTATCCGTGATGATTCCCCCAGCCACACTAAACAGCCTCTCTGACAAGACGCTAGCCGCAGGACAAGCAAGCACCTCCAGGGCATACAGCGCGAGTTCAGGCCACGTGTCCAGCTTCGACACCCAGTAGTTGTAGGGGGCAGAGGCGTCACCGAGGACGGTCGTGCGATCGGCTACGTACTCCCTCACCATCCTTTTACAGTGCTCCCGCCGACTCAGCCTTGACTGGGGAGCCATAAAGCTGGCAAAGGCCTTGGAGAATGTTCCCCTGCCTGCGCTGTACATGCTGCCTGATCTCTGCGCCTCCCCTGCTACCTGGCCCTCGGAACTGCACCTTCTGCCACTAGCGCTGTCGGATGGGAATGTTACCATCAGTTTGTCCGCCAGGGTCCTGTGGTATAGCATCACTCTCGAACCCCTTTCCTCTTCGGGTATTAGAGTGGAAAGGTTCTCCTTATACCGTGGGTCGAGCAGTGTGTACACCCAGTAATCTGTAGTGGCCAGAATGCGTGTAACGCGAGGGTCTCGAGAAAGGCATCCTAACATGAAGTCAGCCATGTGTGCCAGGGTACCTGTATGCAACACATGGCTGTCCTCACTAGGAAGATCACTTTCAGGATTCTCCTCCTCCTCCTCACCCTCCTCCTCAGGCCATACACGCTGAAAGGATGACAGGCAAGCAGCATGGGTACCCTCAGCAGTGGGCCAAGCTGTCTCTTCCCCCTCCTCCTCATGCTCCTCCCCCTCCTCCTCAATGCGCTGAGATATAGACATGAGGGTGCTCTGACTATCCAGCGACATACTGTCTTCCTCCGCCTCTGTTTCCGAGCGCAAAGCGTCTGCCTTTATGCTTTGCAGGGAACTTCTCAAGAGGCATAGCAGAGGAATGGTGACGCTAATCTGGGTAGACTCCTCAAAGTTTCCAAGGACCTGGCAGATGTCTGCCAACCAGGCCCACTCTTCTGTAAAGAATTGAGGAGGCTGACTCCCACTGCACCACCCATGTTGGAGTTGGTATTCCACTATAGCTCTACGCTGCTCATAGAGCCTGGCCAACATGTGGAGCGTAGAGTTCCACCGTGTGGGCACGTCGCACAGCAGTCGGTGCACTGGCAGATTAAACCGATTTTGCAGGGTCCGCAGGGTGGCAGCGTCCGTCTTGGACTTGCGGAAATGTGCGCTGACCCGGCGCACCTTTCCGAGCAGGTATGCCAAGTGTGGGTAGCTTTTCAGAAAGCGCTGAACCACCAAATTAAAGACATGGGCCAGGCATGGCACGTGCGTGAGGCTGCCGAGCTGCAGAGCCGCCACCAGGTTACGGCCGTTGTCACACACGACCATGCCCGGTTGGAGGCTCAGCGGCGAAAGCCAGCGGTCGGTCTGCTTTGTCAGACCCTGCAGCAGTTCGTGGGCCGTGTGCCTCTTCTCTCCTAAGCTGAGTAGTTTCAGCACGGCCTGCTGACGCTTGCCCACCGCTGTGCTGCCACGCCGCGCGACACCGACTGCTGGCGACGTGCTGCTGCTGCTGACACATCTTGATTGCGAGACAGAGGTTGCGTAGGAGGAGGAGGAGGAGGAGGGTGGTTTAGTGGAGGAAGCATACACCGCCGCAGATACCAGCACCGAGCTGGGGCCCGCAATTCTGGGGGTGGGTAGGACGTGAGCGGTCCCAGGCTCTGACTCTGTCCCAGCCTCCACTAAATTCACCCAATATGCCGTCAGGGAGATATAGTGGCCCTGCCCGCCTGTGCTTGTCCACGTGTCCGTTGTTAAGTGGACCTTGGCAGTAACCGCGTTGGTGAGGGCGCGTACAATGTTGCGGGAGACGTGGTCGTGCAGGGCTGGGATGGCACATCGGGAAAAGTAGTGGCGACTGGGAACCGAGTAGCGCGGGGCCGCCACTGCCATCATGCTTTTGAAAGCCTCCGTTTCCACAAGCCTATACGGCAGCATCTCCAGGCTGATGAATTTGGCTATGTGCACGTTTAACGCTTGAGCGTGCGGGTGCGTGGCGGCGTACTTGCGCTTGCGCTCAAACAGTTGCGCTAGCGACGTCTGAATGCTGCGCTGAGAGACATTGCTGGATGGGGTCGAGCACAGCGGAGGTGAGGGTGTGGGTGCAGGCCGGTAGGCACTCGTGCCTGTGTCCTCAGAGGGAGGTTGGATCTCAGTGGCAGGTTGGGGCACAGGGGGAGAAACAGCGGTGCAAACCGGAGGCAGTGAACGGCCTTCGTCCCACCTTGTGGGGTGCTTGGCCATCATATGCCTGCGCATGTTGTTCTTGGTGGCTCCCCAGCTGATCTTGGCGCGACAAAGGTTGCACACCACTGTTCGTCGGTCGTCAGGCGTCTCTCTGAAAAACTGCCACACCGTAGAGCACCTTGACCTCTGCAGGGTGGCATGGCGCGAGGGGGCGCTTTGGGAAACAGTTGGTGGATTATTCGGTCTGGCCCTGCCTCTACCCCTGGCCACCGCACTGGCTCGGCCTGTGCCCACACCCTGACTTGGGCCTCCGCGTCCTCGCCCGCGTCCACGTCCTTTAGGCCTACCTCTACCCCTCAGCATGCTGTATTACCAGTGGTGCAGAAACAGAACGCTGTAATTAAATGTGCCGCTTATTGGCCTGTGGTTGGAGGCTGACTTCGCTTACGGAACGCACAGCAGAGCCAGGAAAGAATTTTGCGCAAGCCTGCTGTAACACTTAGCTGGCTGCGTATGAATTAGGACAACTACCCCCAGCAGAGACCCAGTACACAGAGGACAGTCACAGGCAGCCCAAATAGATTTTTTTTCCCAAATGTTTTTGGAAAGGCCCACTGCCTATATACACTAAATATGTCTTCTGTCCCTGCCTCACCACTACTGGCCCTGCACTATGTAAAATTACTGCAGACTGTTTCACTGTGGACAGGAATACAGCGGTGATGTAACAGGCAACACAGAGCCAGGAAAGAATTTTGCGCAAGCCTGCTGTAACACTTAGCTGGCTGCGTATGAATTAGGACAACTACCCCCAGCAGAGACCCAGTACACTGAGGACGGTCGCAGGCAGCCCAAATAGATTTTTTTCCCCAAATGTTTTTGGAAAGGCCCACTGCCTATATACACTAAATATGTCTTCTGTCCCTGCCTCACCACTACTGGCCCTGGACAATGTAAAATTACTGCAGGACGCAATGCTCTGCACGGTCGATATACGAGTAACGAGCACCTCGAACACGCTAATACTCGAACGAGTATCAAGCTCGGACAAGTAAGTTCGCTCATCTCTAGTAGGTATTAGTTCATGGTACAGAGAAGCAGGTGAGTAGCATAGCAAGATAGCTACAGGTCAGTACACAAATAGGTATCAGTTCACAGTACAGAGGAGCAGGCAGGAAACACAGCCAGGGAAGCCAGAAATTAGTACACAGGTAGGTATCAGTTCGTGGTATAGAAGAGCAGGAAGGTAGCATAGTCAGGGAAGCTATAGATCGGTAAGTATGTTAGGTAGTAGTATATAGGAGTGACAGGTGGAAGAGCTTGACTACTCGCTGGGAACACCATAATCTTGCAAGGATGGGAGGTGCCAAGACAGGTTATATAGGGTGCGCAATCACAAGACAGGGTGGAGCCAAACAGGAACTAGGTTAGCAGGGGAGCTCTTCAACAGGCTGATAGCTTACTGGTGAAAACTGTCACTTGGAGCACCGATCCACTGTTTGAGTCCTGACATGAACAATGCAGAATAGACTCTTTGAATTTAAAGGGGTTGTCCAGTTGTGAACTATTGGTGGGCTATTAGCTGGGCCTATCACCAAGATAGAACATCAATAGTAGATTGACAGGGGTCTGTAGCTAGGGATGCCTGCCAATCAGCTTTCGCTGGGTCTGTGTGCTTGTGCACAATTTCTGCAGGAAGCAGATATCTCCGTTCTCATTGCAGTGACCAGGCTTGGTATTGCAGGCCTAGCTCACATTGGAGTTAATGGCCTACCAATGCAGTGAGAATTGAGCTGCTTCCTACAGAAATCAACTCATTGTATGAACAATATACTGACCCATCAA
This sequence comes from Eleutherodactylus coqui, assembly GCF_035609145.1. Taxonomy (NCBI): domain Eukaryota; kingdom Metazoa; phylum Chordata; class Amphibia; order Anura; family Eleutherodactylidae; genus Eleutherodactylus; species Eleutherodactylus coqui. The sequence goes on along the minus strand of NC_089838.1, from coordinate 309,480,699 downwards.
ACAGCTGATCAGTGGGATTCTGAGTGTATACTCTGTTATTGATGACCTATCCTGCTGCTAGGCAGTTGTCCACTACTAGACAACCCAATGTCAATAAGCCATTACTTGGCTATACTAACCATTGAGATCTATAAGGACCCTTTGTTCTTCCACTATTCTCTTTTATTCTTACATTTCTTCCCGATACCTTTCTGTACTTCAGATATTTGATGTCATTTAGGCTTCTTTTGCAAATGCTTAGTGGTTATGTGTAATGCGTATTTGAAATAATCTACAGTCAAATTCTTCACCACACTAGTCAGAAGGAATAGTCAGTGGTACCCAACAGACCTGTCACTATACAAACCAACACTGCGTTGCTGTCATTTGCATAACTGGTACTGGGCTTAGCTGAATTACCAGAAACAGCCAACATGTCTCTAGAGATGCATGTCGATTAATGTAGTAAAAAAGCCCTGGTGCTCTAGACGTTGTGATGGTAGGACGGACACACACTGATGGCCTTTTCTGATCTCCATCAATGTTGCATCTCATTAACCTCTTTAAATTGGATGTATCACCAAATTTGTTCACTATTTAAAAGCAAATAATGAAACATCTTCTGTTTTTCAAAAAAAAGGTTTCCTAATTTGCCAACTTAAAAAAAATGTTTTAATTATAGTTTTTTTTAAATTCAATTGTCAGTAAATAACTCAGGAGTGACCTTCTTGTCTGAGATGCTATTACCAGCATTTAGATATAAGCTTTACAGCAGCCTCATGGGCCATAGGTAGAGATGAGCGAACGTACTCGTCCGAGCTTGATATTCGTGCGAATATTAGGGTGTTTGGGATGCTCGTTACTCTTAACGAGCACCACGCGGTGTTCCGGTTACTTTCACTTTCCTCTCTGAGACGTTAGCGCGCTTTTCTGGCCAATTGAAAGACAGGGAAGGCATTACAACTTCCCCCTGCAACGTTTAAGCCCTATACCACCCCCCTGCTGTGAGTGGCTGGGGAGATAAGGTGTCACCCGAGTATTTAAATCTGCCCCTCCCGCGGCTCGCCTCAGATGTATTCTGACATAGTTCAGGGAAAGTGCTGCTGATGCCGGAGCTGTTATAGGGAGAGCGTTAGGAGTGATTTTAGGCTTCAAGAACCCCAACGGTCCTTCTAAAGGCCATAAATTGTCTCTATATGCGCTCAGTGGGGCCGGCGGCAGCAGCGCCGACCCCATTGAGAACATATAGAAGACAAATCCTTCTTTTCTGCCACAGCTGTAACAGCTGTAGCAGAGAAGAACGATGTTTGCCCATTGAATTCAATGGAACCAGCAATACAGCAGGTTCCACTGAATGCAATGGGCTGCCGGCGATCGCAGGATGAATGGTCGGGAAGGGGTTAAATATATAACCCCTTCCCTGCAATTCATCCAGAAATGTGATACACTAAAAATATATACCGGCGTATAAGACGACCGGGCGTATAAGACGACCCCCCAACTGTCACCTTATACGCCGGCAATACAGTGGAGCAAAGAATAAAAAGCATTACTCACTTCTTCAGACGATCTGCGCCGCTCCTGCAGGCTGTCGCTCCCTCCTGGTGTTCTGCGGTGCTCCTGCAGGCTGTCGCTCCCTCCTGGTTCCCGGCAGAGCATTGCTTTCTCTACGAAAGGCTTTAAATCCACGCCTCCAGAAACACACGTGCCTTCAGCCAATCACAGCCAATGACAGTGATGTCATTGAATTGCTGTGATTGGCTTTGTTTCTGGAGGCGGGGATTTCAAGCCTTTCATAGAGAAAGCTTTAGTCCGTGGACCAGGAGGGTGTGACAGTCTGCAGGAGCGGCGCAGATCGTCTGAAGAAGTAAGTAATGCTTTTTATTCTTTGCTCCACTGTATTGCCGGCGTATAAGGTGACAGTTGGGGGGTCGTCTTATACGCCCCGTTGCCTTATACGCCGGTATATATTTTTAGTGTATCACATTTCTGGATGAATTGCAGGGAAGGGGTTATATATTTAACCCCTTCCCGACCATTCATCCTGGGATCGCCAGCAGCCCATTGCATTCAGTGGAACCTGCTGTATTGCTGGTTCCATTGAATTCAATGGGCTAACATCGTTCTTCTCTGCTACAGCTGTTACAGCTGTGCCAGAGGAGAACGATCTTTACGCTGACAGTGCGGGGGGGGGGGCACTCTTGCCGCTATTGTGGCTTAATAGTGGGACCTGGGAACTTGAGATGCAGCCCAACATGTAGCCCCTCGCCTGCCCTATCCGTTGCTGTGTCGTTCCCATCACTTTCTTGAATTGCCCAGATTTTCACACATGAAAACCTTAGCGAGCATCGGCGATATACAAAAATGCTCGAGTCGCCCATTGACTTCAATGGGGTTCGTTACTCGAAACAAACCCTCGAGCATTGCGAAAATTTCGTTCCGAGTAACGAGCACCCGAGCATTTTGGTGTTCGCTCATCTCTAGCCATAGGCACAATGGACAGCAGTAGACCAATTGATCTTTATGGGAGATGCTCTGTGACCTGTACAGGAAGGGGGAGGAGATGAGCTGATATAATGGGAATAGGGGAGGAGCCAAGGAAATATTCATCAGCTGCCAGTTTCTTAAATCCTACATGGGGTCATTGGTAACCATCTGTTGGCAGTAAAACTTTTGGTTGGACCTCGTGGGAACATTCTATAAGAGACTGGAATGACATGGTTCAATCAAACCATTTTATTGCCTCTTCTCCTCCAGCACAACTCAGCTTGAACATAAGGCATTCAGGACAGCAGCAAAACCATGGGTGTACAGAAGTATGCTGAACTCGTAGCAATATGTCAAATTGCAACAAAATGGAGTGCAGAATCAGAAACAGGTTGGACACTCAATGAGGATACCCGAGCTCTCGACTGTAGGTCAGTGTTTTATACTCTATGTTGCCATCAGCTCAAGCCAAAAGTGTTTGCCCACTCCTTTTATAGCAAAATGAGTCCCGCTTACCCGTACCAGCTGGAACTGCCACACAATAAAAAGTTTCTAACACTCATAGAACATAAGTAAAGAAAACAAAATGGTTAATTCATCATCAAGCGCTTGGTAACATAACAGGAAGTAAAAGTAACTCTTGTAATGACCCCGCCCCCACTCACACGGGCGTATATGGGCAACATATTATATGCACATTTTTCCCACATGCACTATGTGGTGCAAAAAGCAAATTGATTTCTATTGGGCCACTCACACGTAGGTGAAAAAAAAAAAACACAGCATGTCCAATTTAGTGTGTATTATGAGCGTAATACACACCAATATAAGCTACTGAGATTTAACATATACAGCAAATATGCATGTACAAATGTATATGCCGTGTACTTTGTATTTTACGTGCGTGAAGAATTGAGTGTAATCCACGGGCCACATATGACCATGTAAGTGAGCCCATACAGAGTGACCATCACCTATTGTAAATGGTGGATCCTCTATTATCTACACAGTCGAGTTACATTATTATGACCACCTCCTACGTTCGTCAGTGAGTAGCCCATGAAGGAAAAGATGCGTCTTGGGCTGGCTCGGTGGGTATATAAGGTGCGCAATAGGCTGTCTGCTCACATATCACTCGTTGTCATGGCTAAATGGGGCAATTTATCAGAATTGTAAAAAAAAAATTATTAGGACAAGAGTGGCGGTATTTCACAGACAGCCCAGTTTGTGAACTGCTGTGGCAAAAGTGCATTTTGAGTGGACAAATGGCACCATTGTGAGTAACCAACATGGAAACTACAGAGTACCGTGTGCCATTGATGTGAGAGGTAAACATCGGCTATGAAGGTAAGCGAGGGACAACCATGAAAATGTGCACATCTGGTAGCTCACCGTGAAAATGAATGGGCTAGCTATCAGACATGTCTCTAAAACAGTTCAGTGAACCCTACTCTGTAAGTAGCAGATAGATGGTCACCTATGCTAACAGGGGTACATTGGAAGAAAAGGCTTCAATTTGTATCAGAATTGGACCACGGCTGATTGTCAAAGAGTTGTCTTTCTGATGAGCCATGTTTTCTGCTTCATCAAACTAACATGTCAGGCAAGAAACATGTCAGGCAGCACCATTGTTGGAAGAACACAAACCGGTATCGGCAGAGTTATGGTCTGGGGAATGTTCTCCATGACATTCTCTGGCTCGCTCATCCATATGGAAGGCACTCTGAGCTGATTTGGTTATGGATCTTTGCAGATCACCTATACCCATACATGTTGTTTGTCTTCCCTGGGGCAGAAGGGATCTTCCAGCAAGGCAATGTGACATGTCATATGGCTAGAAATGTCCAACAGTGATTGGAAGAGCACAACCAAGACTTTCCAAAATTCCCCTTGTCCCCTAATTACCCGGATTTGAACCCGGGCAAAGGGTTGGACAAATATCTGTCTGGGATGGTTAAGTAAATCCTGCACTGAGCAGGGATTTGGACCTGATGACCCAGGAGGTCCCTTTGAACTCTACCATTCTATGATCTGTGGGACCACCTCGATCGTCGTGTTCGCTCTATGGACCCTAGGACAACACTGCAGACAGCATGGCTCTAGATACCTGATACAACCTGCCAATAACTAGCTGCTGGCCATGTTGCACATGGTGGTTACTCTGGATAACAGCTGGTGGTTATAATGATGCGACCCAACTTATATATACATGTTACCTGTTTTTGTAATTATGCCTGTGATGATAACGAGACGACTGCTCCAAAAAGTTTCTCTACAGAATATGTTGTGTCAGACTATTTTTAGCCATAGTGGTCGGTGTGAAAATTGGAGGATATTGCATTTTCTTTAAAATGTAGATCTTGGCATTGAAAAAAAAAATCACCAATAATTAAAAAAAATATATGTTTAGCATAATAACGTGAATTATACAATAGATTTTGACTTCTTCTGGATCAACTGGGGTTTGTACGTCTAAAAGTTTAAACTTGATGGACTAAAGTCTATTTTACAACCCTCAAACTATGTCACAAAATGTTATCACTGTTTTACGGAGTGTTATGGCGAGTCTTTTACTGGGAAAACTCCGCTAAAACAATAAACTGAATCGGAAGACGCCATTGATCAGACAGTCCTTGAATAATGCTCCTCCTGTGCCTCGTTTCGCCTATTTGTTTGAAAATTAGAAATTTGCTAAACCTGCCAGATGGTTTTGCTTATCTCCAATAAAATGATGTTTGTCGATGTTACATTTGTTCTAATGGTTGTTAAGGGACCATCGATATACGAACAATCATTTATTAGCATTGAGGAAACCATGAAGTATTTCATCACAACACGTTAGGCAACATTTTTTTTACGAAAGGTTCTCTCAATTTGTTGCGTCTGGCAGATGGAAAGGAAAGCAAACATTAATTACTTGCTCAAAAATTCATCTTCTATCTTGGAGAAATTATTAGTCACCGGAGGTATTAGTTTGTTTTTGGAAATCACTCTACTTAATCCTATTACTGCCAATGCTGCTGTACATCTGTCAGGACGAGGGAGTTGTACCTTCTTTGGGTACGGTTATTTATCAGTGGACAGATGCTACATTTTTATGAAAGGGCCTCTATTATGGTCGAAAATTGGATGGTTTTCTATGCCTGGTGCTTTTCCCTTTCTTAAAACCAAATGATGCCCTACAGATTATATGGTTTAAGTGGTTTGGAAAACTGCACTATTGAAACCGAGAATGAGGAACATTTCTTGGAAGAGTATTCTTACTAGAAGTGCCTCTTTATGAGTATCTGTCATCTGTCCAGGTATTCCATAAGGGAATTTGCTGACTTTCTAGATATTGCATAGCGTTAGCTGCCATCTTTCCAAGCAAACAAAAAAAAAATCCAGGACCACTTCTCACGTGGGCACATTGTCACTTATATTTACTGTCCAACCATAACAGGACAATTCAAATGGCAACTCCAAATATACACAGTATAAAGAAGAAAACTAGGTACAGTACCATCAAATTCATAGAATATCTTGATAATAAAGGCATTAAATAACACTACAACATAATTCAATGGGAACTCCGCTGCGCTTTGGTCATCGCTTTCTGCTTCCTGCGCTGACCTCAATGACAGCAGCCTTGGAAATCAGTTGATTAGCCAAGATCTGAGAGGTGGATATCTACAGATTATCCATTGATGAACTATTGGTCATCTATAGAAAAAATGTTAAAAGCCCTGGAATACCCATTTAAATGAGATTTAAATATTGATATTCTACCATTAGGATAGCCCGTGAATATTAATTCAGTTGGGTTCCAACTCATGGAACTATCTAAGGTAGCTACACTCTGCAGGCTCTGTCTGGCTAGTATTTTGTCGGATGGCGATAGAAAACCTAGCCAGTTGACCGTTGATTTCAAACGTTTATTCCAGCAATTAATATAATAAAATACCTTTCTCATTGTTCAAGAAAATACCGAGGTGCAATGCTTTTAAACATTATTCAGATACAACTGGTGCAACAGGTAAGTCTACATGGAGGGTCTTCCTTCACCTCGAAATTTACAGTCACTGTGACAACCATATGATTGGGAGGTAGACACCCGTCTTGGCCTCCTTCAAACCATTCATATTCCCCACTTATGCAAGAATCCTAAGCTAAGGCTCATTCCATTCTTGAGGGTGTCAAACATGGCCATAAACTTATACTCCCAAATTCTTCTGTGACGCTGTGACTTGAAGTTGCCCTTTATTATGATAACTCTGAAAGGTCTGAAGGAAGTCAAGACCGGTGTCCCCTTCCCAATCATTTTTTTTGTTTTTCTCATAAAAATTCAGAAATTGATTGTAAGAATGTTTCCATCAATAGGTGGTGCTGCAGTGGTAGTATTTACATCTTTTTTGATCCTCTTCTATATGCATCAGAGATAAGAGACATGATAAAACTGCCCCATTCCTCAGCTCAGTTGACTGATTTAGCACTTGTTTCTCTGCTTAAACTGTGGGTGGACATTTATTTTGATCAAGAGGGGTGTCCCCCTTCCCCCTGCATCTGTATGTTATAATTATTTGCCATCCAAACTAGTTTCATTCATGAGCCTGAGGAAGGGGATATCCTAAAAGCTTGCTGCAACATCATGTTATTTTTGTTAGCCATTAAAAGGTATCATATCTAAAAGATTACTGCTAATTCTGCTAATGATTTTAGGCTAAATTCCTCCTTAATCTGAACCTACCACTCTTTTCTTTTACCCAAGGCTTTTCCAGAACTGCACCAGTTCTCTGGAATGCGCTACCCCAGACAATCAGGTAATTTCCATCACCCACAGCTTTAAGCATGCCGTAGAAGCACATCTTTTTAGGGAGGCCTATGATATTCTCTAATCTAACTCTTGTTCATTTACCCCTCTTCTACATTCCCATACACCCTAATGTATATGCACAGATAGCGAATGGTGTCCGGTTCATACAGCTTAATGTATACTTCCCTATTTATATAAAAGATGGCCAAACCATTGTACAGAAGAAGTCCTGCTACCTCTTGCATCACCCCTATTCCCTCATAGATTGTAAGTTCTTTTGGCCAGGATCCTCTTTCCTATTGTTCGAATCGTTTAGTATTGTAATAATATATGTAACGTCGGATTCTCTCTGACTTATAGGCAGCTACACGACCTAAAGAGGAGCTGATAGTAAGATTCCATCTTCTGCCTCACCTGGAAATAACTGCGGTTCCTTATCATTTCTGAGGCTTATCCATAAACCTAACGCCTTTCAGATGTCACTTGCTATACGGCCGTCCTACATAAGAAGATTTGACAATTCCAGTCCATCAAATATATAGCGGCTGCTGGTTCTCACAATTGTCCCCTCATCTCTCATTAAATATATCACTGTCACGAGGTGACTTCAATTACATCGGATTTCCTGTAATCCTACATGAAGCATCGTATATTTCACTGGATATAATGACTCAGTAAACAGCACCGCGAGAGTCTAAATTGCATCCTGACACTATCTGCACAATAATCCGGTGAATAAGATATTGCGATTTGATTTATGGGATTTAGAAAAACTCTCCGGTCTTGTATGCATCTGAGATTAGACATTAGATTAGATATCGGATATTAAGGTTGCTATTTTACAGGCTGTTACACAGAGCAGGAGGCGAATCAAGGTTAAGAGATAACAAGGACCTCGTGAGTCGGGACCAGCGCTGGTGGCTGCAAATACCTTTAATAAAGCTGATTTATACGGCTGTCCGTCTCGGTGTTTTATTTCTAGGTGACAATTAACTCTTTTATACTGGAGCGCTGAAATCTCCTGCTGACACACTACTGGCCAAAAGTATACCGAAAATAGTAGTAATTACTGGCTTTAGCCAATTTATCCTTAACATTATCTAATAGGTACATAAAATCAGCCCTGGCTTAGATGGCACCCTGTGGGGAATTCTTTTGGCACCCCCATGCTAAGCATAAAACATTCTATATTGCACTAATAGGCAGTCAGTTTGTATTCTGCTTGTGCATAAAGCAGTAAACTAGCAGCATACCGAGACTAGAACAGCTCAGTGAATACATATTATACCAGAAGCAGGCTCAAAACATAAATCCCACTCCTGGACGAAGCTCATAATATAAATACAGCACCAGAACTAAGCTTATAACATAAATACAGCAACACAACCAAGCTCATAATATAACTGTAGTATTTGGGCTCAGTGCATAGGGCAGCCTGAGGTGTAAATACGGTTCTCACCCCTGGATAACATTACTTGCACGGACAGGCCTGAGTCCGAGTTGGCTAAGCCTTGTCCAACTTCCAGAAACTTCAGAAACGTTCTCGGGCTCCTGCTATATAAAGGAGGGTGGTCTATCACAACTCCTGAGCAGAGCAGCAGTGAGAGTCAGACACAGTAGAGACTTTTAAAGTGGCAGAGGCCTACTCCAGGGCAGTGCAGCAGGCAGAGATCAGACCAGCAAGCTCTGATGAACCGGGACAGCAGCGCCTGAAGCCGGTGGGAGAGATACCACCAAAGGGCCTTGAAGGACTGGAGGATAAAAATAGAGAAGCAGCGCAAAGATTAAGAAATGAAGGGGCAGCTAGACTACTGGGGCTAAGGATCCCATAGGATGTGAGAGGAGAGGGGGTCTCCCTACTTGAAATTGCCTAAAACTGTGGCGGTGGTGCCGAAGAAATCAACGCTATGCTGAAGGAACCCTACCATGATGTGGGGAACATTTGTAAGTGGACCTGTTCCCCTGGGACACTTTTATGTAAAATCGCTGGCCAGGGTGGCAGGTCACGGACTTGTCGAGTAATGCTAGCATAGTTGTTGTTTGACGCTAGGCAAGGGCTTGGGGGGACGTCGTTATGTTCTTGTAAGGTAATATGGATATGTTGTATTTCTTGTGATGTTATGTAAGGATGGTTTCACATCTGGAGTTCTGGCTTCTTGCTCTGTCCGGGGAGCAGGAAAGGGGAATCCTCTGGCAGAAAAGCTCAGTCTTATGACGGAACCAAAGAATGCCGAACGGTCCCCATTGACTATAATGGGGCCAGTTCGCTTTCCAGTCAGAAGACAAAGGGCTGCAAGCAGCGTTTTTTCTTCCTGTATTTTGTGCCGGATCTGCGATGAAACCTCCGACAAGGTTCCTTACCATTGCCAATTAGAGATATGAAGACAATGTATGGGCTGGTGCGTTGTTCCGGGTAATGAGGATGCATTATAGATATATAGTCACTGCAGCTTTGAGAACAACGCTAACGTTTACGTATGAGAACCCTCCTATTGAGGGAATGTTGTTTATGCCATTATTGTTCAGTAAGCATACGTTTATGTTATATATTGTGGATAAGTCATGAATGTCTTTGATAAGAACCACCCTTTGATGGACACACACACCTGTGCTGTATAGTTGATGGGGTTTCAGTCTCATTTCCTTTGGTGGGTTCATGGTAGTAAAGTTGGACCGTATAGACTGAATCGTGACTTTGTTAGAGATACTGGCCCTCCCATGATTGGACTGCCACATAAAATCACATGACAAATTTTCCATGGATCAGTTTCAGTGTGAATCCACAATAGATGGGAAATCTAGTGACCTGAGTAACCTTCAATGAAGCCGGTCATCGGTGCTAGACTAGGCGGGGCTGGGGTTTTGCTACCAACCGCATGGGGTTTTCTCATGAAGCAGTATGGAGAGTATACTGAGAATGGTGTGATCAATGAAAAACATCCAGCAAAGGGGGATCCTGTGGATATGATCAACTTTTCAATAAAAGGGGTCAGTGGAGAATGCCAAGAATTATTTTGATAACCAGGCGCTGGACAGTCAAGCAAAATGCAAACAACTACAATGCTTGTGCTCCAACTAATGTGTCCAAGTGCACAACTTATTGTTCCTTACATGGATGGACTATAACAGCAGACAACTAGTTCCAGAATCATTACTGTCTTAGGGCTCAGTCAGGCCCCGCCGGCCCCATTGAAAACATACAGGGGAGATCCCGATCCTCTGCCACAGCTTTGACAGCTATGGCAGGGGATTCCTTCATCAGCCATGGAATGACAGCTGAGCTCTACTTCTTATTAGTCATAGTGCTCAGCCAATCAGAGGTAGCGCTTCCTGGAGGCAAGGATTTTTCAATCCCTGGCCACCAGAAGACAGATTAAGACTGCCGGGGACCGGGGAGAAGAGCTGCACAGCGCTTGTAGGTGAGTTAATTTTTTTTTAACTACAGCTAGGGATAATTTTTAGGGTAGGGCTTATATTTAAAGCCCTTTTGTGAAAATCCCTGCAGGGCTTGCAGACAGCCCATTGCTTTCAATGGGGCTTGCGGCAGCAGCGCTGGCCCCATTGAAAGCAATAGGAGAACATTGCATTCCCCTGCCATAGCTGTCACAGCTGTGGCAGAGAATTGCGATCTTCTCTGTATGTTTTCAATGGGGTCAGCACTGCTGTCACTGGCCCCATTGACAACAAGGTTAAACCCCTGGATGTGACAGCTTCAAGGAATCCCCTGCTGCAGCTGTCACAGCCGCAGCAGGAGTTAGCGATCTGCTTCCATTGCTTTCAATGGGGCTGGCGGCAGTAGCGCTGGCCCCATTGAAAGCAATGGAATGGCATTGCGGTCCTCTGCCACAGCTGTGACAGTCGTGGCAGGGGATTATTTCGTTCCCGCGGGGAGTCCCATTATCACTGAACACTGTCACATGGAACACTGAGCATGGACCTTCACGGCGCACGGATGTCCTATCTTTTGCAGGTGTGAGTATTTTGCGCCTGTTAAAGATGGACATGTGAACACATCATAGGAAACCAAGAGTTCTATTAGATACACTTTTTTTGTGCACATAGGTGTGCACAAAGAAACGCTTGTCTGACTTCACACTTAGAGGAACAGAAAGGTGAGACTCAAGGAGGCAAAAGAACTTAAAAATTGTATCACTGAGCAGTGAAAATGCATCACCTGGTCAGTTCAATCCAGATTGCTTTTGCACCATGCTGATGGGAGGAGAAACATTTGGCACAAGCAGCTTGAATCGGTGACCCCTTCCTGGGAGTTTTCAAGAGCATGTCATTACTGCAGCCCCATCTGATTTGCGGCAACTACAAGAAGCTTCCTGTCCACATGGCCCATACTCCTGCAGAACGATTTCATCACCTGGTGGAATCTATGCCACGAGGAATTGCTGCTGCTCTGAAGTCCAAAAGAAGGAGGTCCAACGTGCTACTAGATGGATGTCTCTAAAAAAGTGTCCCTTCAGTGTAATAACAAATACTATATGGATATATTGACTAGATAGTTGACTACAAATGCCCCTAAAGCCCACATAAATTCTGAAGTGACTCCCGGAATCGGCCGCCATGTTTAATTAATCTTACTTAGATATCAATGTCATAGCTTTATTATTCAGCTACCAGACGCCTAAGGTTGAACACGTCAGCATCACAGTAAATATTAATATCCCTTAAGCTGCTGCATATTTGCTGATTTGCTGAGTGAAGACACTGATATCAGCAGCAGACTCCCTATTTATCATAATTAATACATTTTTGTTTTCCTTTTTTATAGAGAACTTTGGATGCTCAGTTTTATTGGTAAGGCTTTAATTATAATATGCTCTTAATATAATATAATGTGCAAACTTTATGTATGGGAGTCATTTTACTTATAAATACTGTACCGCGGACTGAAGTGATGCACAAGAATAAAACGAGTTCGGATTCAGGAGATAACTTGGATTTTGTACATATTTCTTGGGCATTCCCTTTTTTGAGTTTAATAAACCAAAAATTACTGCAATTAATACTCTGCTCTTTGTGGCTTTATAATATTAATGGCATTTTCCAGACAGTGCCTGCTGTCAGAGCCAGGATACACCAGGGTTGGAGTGGAAGCCACTGCTCCGACCCCTGTGTGGTGGCCTGCGCTTGTAACTGCAGGCGCAGATCCTATTGATGAGCAATTGGAACAGCGGCTTCCACTCTGACTGTGGTGTCTCCTGGCTCTGACAGTGGGCGTTGCCTGGAGAGCCCCATTACCTTAAATCTGAATAAACCAAAAACAACCAGAATGGGCGCTGATCCTGAACAACAGGCAATCACGTAGATGAAACTGATTGAAATATAGTTCAAATTTTTATTTGAAGCTAAAAAAAAAAAAAAACTAACTGTGTTTCAACCTCAGAGTGGGGTCTTCCTCAGGCACTTTTCTGAAAGTGCTTCTATGTGGTTGTGCTCATATCCAGCACAACTTGTTTAGGTGAGAGCTGTAACTATTTGCTTTGCTTTGGTTATAGGGCCCCTTTGTCTGTTGTTCCCTTTGCTTTTTCCCTAAGATCTTTCTGTTTACCTTAATGGTCACTACTTTTCAAACAACTTGTGTTAATCTGACTGATCATGTGATGGCTAGTAAAAGTGCAAAACATTTTACCTAAAATTATGTTTTAAGATGAAAAATCACACTAAAATGCTGGCCACTAGGGATCTCCCTTTCTTCTAATTTGCTGTCCTCGGCTTATTGTCAGGTGAAATCTGTCTCAAATAACCAAGATGCTAAAATGGGTAACTGGAAGCAGGGGAGGGTGTTGTCTCCTATTGTCCATAGACGTTTAGGGACTGAAGGGGGAATGGGGCAATGAAGCTGCTGCTGGAAGAAGACAGGAGCAGAAATACTCTTATAGATGTGCTGCTGCAGATAGTAGTAAGTGTTTACGGTGTGTAGAAGTGCAGTACAAAGGACGGCATGCAGAGGACTATAGAGGCAGTCATTCTGGTACTGCAGAAAGAGTTAAACACCTTTGGGGTGTGGCAGAAAGTGAGCTAAAAGCTTCAGCTCCTGCCACTCTCAAGGGGGAGTGTACCAGCGCAGCAGAGCTGAAGTGCTGCAAGCTGGAATCCAGTGTGGACCACTGAAGGTCCTGAGTTGGACAGGGACAACAACCCTCAACTCATACCCTGGTAGGGTTCAAATAATGGACTGCGTGTTATGCTGTGCATGCTGTACAAGTTGATTTGGTGTGATCTGAAATAAAACCGGCAGATGCCAGATTTAAAAGAATTTGAAGTCTCCTGAACAACAGGTACGCCTTAGCAGTTGCAGACTGGGGTTCCATGACCCACCAATGCAGATGATTCTGATAGCCTACCCTCTATCTACACAGAACATTGTCATCTTTTTTGTTGTGATTGTACATACAGGACACATAATCAATAAGGTCTGCTGTTATTTGTGAAATAGCCCAAGTTGGAGTTACAAGTATTGTTCCCCAAGGTTACCTCCAACTGGGGTTGTCTTCTCCTGGATCTTCATGCCCCAGTATTGTGCCTGAGCCTGGATCCACTGGAGGATACTAATGTGTTGGATCATCTTGATACTGAAAATTAACATGTATTTGATTGAAAAGAAAATGAAAAAAAATCTAATTAAAAAGTAAATAAAACTAAAAAAGAAGAACAGACTGAAATAAATCTAAACCATGCATCTTAATCCAAATGCTATTTTCCCTCCTGAACCAGCAATTACTTATTCTTATCCCATTATAGATGACTAATTGACACTTAAACATTAATATATCAGGATGTAAGCTTCTAATATTTCCTTCATTACCCACTGCATCCTTCATATCACAATTAATGTCAACAAGGTGATGATTACACCCGCCCCAAAGACAGTAGCTTAAATGCCATTTTTGGTCAAGCACTTTAATTAATCTTTCACATCCAATCTTTTGACAGCTCATCTGAACAGATAGTCACAAAGGAGAAGATGATATCTGGAGATTTTTTTTTCTTAGTCAAATTTCCTTTGTACATTTTGTGGTCATTCTGGCATATTTCATAGAGGGTGAAGCAGTTCCTTGCACTTCCACCAGTGACTGAATGCCAATAGACATTAGATTGAACACTTCCTGGTCCAGATGGTAAGTCACGTCCCCTTGTCAGAAAACCAGGCTGCTTTGACACCTATAGAATCTCCAACTGTAGTAAGCCATAACGGAGAAGTTGTTCATGGTAGCCATTACAGTATGAGTCTTTGCTACACTACAGTGAAATATGGGAGTGATGGAAAAGGGCTAGTCTCTGCTCCGTGGTGTGGTGGTGAAGTGTAGTATGAATCCCCACAAAAGAGAGACCAACAAGGCAAGAGGAAACAGTTCAACTGTTTACTTGGTTCAGCAACTTGTCAATTCTACATCCAATAGATGAAGGCACAAGGCTTACAAGATGGTCCTGAGGGTGGTGGTTTAGTCACTGCTACCTCACTGCTCCATATTGCTTATGAAGGTTTCATACTACGGCCCTGGACATTATAGTCTGGCCATAGTTCTGAACTGCTGATGTGTGTTTCACACTATGGCCCTGGAGTCTGCATCTATCTCTGTAAACCACTTCCCCACGGGGAATAGGTTCCAGACTGACTGTGGGATGCTGTTTCCTAAAACCAGCTTACTTGTTTACCCTACACTTTCGACTCTCTTCTTCTGAACTTTTCAGATAATTACAAGAATCTGTATATTTTTTTCTCCTTCCACCTGACCATTGCTGATTGGCTGAATTGTGGGAAGATGAGTCACTGGGCTGTTCTATTCATTTCTATACTGTTCTTCTACTTGAGCCACCACCTTCAAGGCAAGACATCAATACAATATATATATATATATATATATATATATATATATATATATATATATATATATATATACACACTTAAAAGCACGTACATACATTCCTAGAAATGTTAATATTATTATGCAGTTCTGGGTCACTACACCCTCCCTTCTGTCATGCAGGTAATGATGCAATTAGCACATCACCAGCTCTCCAGCTCTTTGACAGTTGGTAATGCAGATAGGAAGAGAGAAATGAAGTGGCGGAGATCAGCCCTCAGCCAAATAGGAGCTGAGTGGTGCCATTTTAAGTCAGTTGGTGGTGCAGGTAGAAGAAGGCACAAGTGGTAGAGGCCAACTATAAGTGATGTGTGTGGCCACATGCCCCTGCTAGGGGTATAGTAAAGTGGTCCCCAAAATTAGGCCTATCAGAAGAAGATGGAGAGGCAGAAAAAAGGCTGCAAAAATTAGACAGATTAAAGTGAAGATAGCCCCATTAAGAAACTGTGGGTGTATATATATACTGACAGGTGTGACTCTGGAACCATACCAGGATTCAAGGAATGTGTTGTCAATTTATAAAAAATGTACCCAGCTGCTAGCTAGTTGTAAGACTGCAATCTTATATGCTGCGAAGCATAAAAACTGAGATGATTTCCAAAGAAGAGAATCTGTTAAAAACATGTGCTAGTGAAGTTTTTGATTTTTGCTGCAATATATTGCCTCCACCTGCTTCACACTGCACCATGCTAACATCACCTACATTCCACACCTAACGAAGTCATATCTACATGAGTAAGCTGTTTTATATCATCCCTAGTGGTTCAATTCAGATAACTTTCCTGTCCACCTACATTCCTTCCATGTATGTGGTTCTCAATGAACCTAGTTGTCTGTTCTACTGCACATTTTTAGTAACTTCTGCAACACTTCTCACACTTCAGGTGGGCTCTGGTTGCAGTGAGCTCCTGCTATATGGTGCTCATTGGACCCTGGCACCTACCACTTTAGAAGCAATGTGGACAACTTCTCATTGATTGTATTGTTTTGTCTGAGCCCATAAATTGTGCCTGCCTCAATGGTGCTCTAGGTAACTATTTAGTACTCTGACTACCCCTTGTCCTGGCACTGTCCACGTGCATTTTAATACCAATTTCCATTGCAGTAACTACAAACAGTTCCAAAATTTGAAGCTCCAGCGCCCCAAGTGCAAAATCTGTAACATTGCGCTCCACTTAAAAAGGGCCATTTATGATTCTAGTGCCTTCTTATAAGCAGGAGTAGCCTTTGAGCTCCCGGAAGCATGAGGACTCAGGTGTGACTGTTAGCCCTGCACACCTATTAATATAGGAAAGGGTTAGATATATGATCGCTATAAGACAACAACATCAGAAAAGTCAATATTAGAATGTACCGGAGATGGTAGAGTGATGAATTCTGGATTTCGGTGCATAGTTCAACGAGGATGGGTAAATGGTGATTGAAGGGAGACCAGATTAAGAAGAATGGGCTAGTCCTAGATAGGCAAGGAGCACACAGAGACCAGGGAGTGAACTGAGGAGGCACGGAGTGAAACTGACCGTGGTTCTTGGAACAGATGAGCTGTGGCGACAGTACACCATAACAGAAGTGATACAATGGACAATCTAAAGTTCAGTCAGGGCTCCTAGGTGACAAACGTTGAGGTTAACATTTAGGAGAAGTAGCAAGCACAACCAAATAAGGGTATCAATAAAAATAACTGGCATAGAAGCCACTGTGCAGCTAAATAGGCCGACTTTACTTTAGTTCTCCTGAAGGCCTCTTGCTCTCCCCCTACATCACCAATCACAAGACTCATTACAATAGTAGGAGAAGTAGGGATCTCTTCTAGCCCGTGCACCAAATAGTAAAAAAAAAATTAAGGGGTTTTCCATGAAAATGCAATTTATGAACTGTTCTGAGCATAGATCATCAATAGGTTGATTGGCTGGGGTCTGCTGCTCTGGACCACGGTGGATCAGCTGTTTGCAGGTCAACTGTAAGCAATGCAATACCCAGGGGTCAGAACAGATGCAATTCGCTGCGTCCCCTGTGTTGTGATGTAGTGATCAGCATTTGTAATTGCAGGGAAAACTCTAATTAAAATGAATGACAGCTGCACCTACAATTACAAGCTGTGGCCCACTGCTTCCACTCCAACCCCTGTATATTGTTGTGCTAACAGTGGGTGTCTGATCAGCTGATCATCCCAAGCAGTGGACCACAGCCAATCAACTGTTAATGACTTATCTTGAGGACAGGTCATTAATAGTATTTGTGTGGAAAACCCCTTTAATACACAAAAATATAGCAAATTGTAAAATAATAGATAAATAAAATATAAAAAACAGAAAAAACAAAACAGTGCTAAATAAATTATACTTGACCAACCCACACACTATAGTATTAGGCATCCTACATGACAGATATACATTTTGCATGGGTATCAGATACTCAGGCATTAATAAATTATTTCTGCTTTGCATCTTCATTTCTGTACATTGATGAATATTATTATATAATTTACTATATACTCTCATATATTATATCTATTTACTGAGATGTCAGTGGGAGCTCTAGCTGGAGCCTTCGTCCTTGGTGTTACAGTGACTCTGTAGATGGCACGATAACTTTTGGGGTAAATATTGTTAGTTGAAAAGGTACATTACAATGTGGAAACATGAAAAGGAAATAAAGCAGGAAAGGAAAGGAGAGAAGGAAAGGAAAGTATGAAAAAGGAAAGGAAAGGGAAGAAAGAAGGAAATGAGGAAAGCAAAGCAGGAAATGAAAGGAAAGGAGAGAGTGAAATGAAAGGTAAGGAGGGGAAAGGAGAGAAGGAAAGGAAATGGAAGAAAGAAGGGAGGCAAAGGAAGGAAAGGGAAGAAAGAAGGGAGGCAAAGGAAGGGAAAGGAAAAGAAAGAAGAAAATAAAAGGAGGAAGGAAGTAAGTAAGTAAGGAAGGAAGGCGAAAATGAGGGAGGAAAGAAAAGAGAGGAAAGGAAAGAAGGAGGGAAGGAAAGAAAAAAGAAAAGAGATGGAACAAAGAAAGGAAATAGAGGTTAGAAGGAAGGAAAGGGAAGTAAATAGAAAGAAAGGGGAAGGTAGATGGAAAAAAGGGGGAAGAAGGAAGGAGGCAAAGGGGAGGTAGATGGAAAGAAAGGGGAAGAAGGAAAGAGGAAAGGGGAAGGTAGATGGAAAGAAAGGGGAAGAAGGAAGGAGGCAAAGGGGAGGTAGATGGAAAGAAAGGGGAAGAAGGAAGGATGGAAGCGAGAAAGAGGTGGGGGGGGCAAAGGAAAGGGAAAGAAAGAAAATAAATTCTGTTAGACTTAGAAATAAAGCAATGCAGCATTCCAAATCCTGTTTTTTCCCCTCTGAGAGCAAAGTTGAAGAGTTAATTATTAAATGAAATGTTCTGGTTGTTATTTATTATCTTGAAATAGTAGCTGCGATGTTGATTTTTCTTAAACTAAGCCTTCTATTTTAAATTTCCCTAATTGCTAGTTGAAAATAGAAAATAGGTCATTTTTAGAGTCAGAATATTCACATAGGCACAAAGGAAAGCAAGTTTTTCATTTCACAAATTCAAAATCAATAATGTGAGCGGGAGGTTTGGTGACAGAGTTCTACATGACACACATTCTGCTTC
The DNA here is from genome assembly GCF_035609145.1 of Eleutherodactylus coqui. Taxonomy (NCBI): domain Eukaryota; kingdom Metazoa; phylum Chordata; class Amphibia; order Anura; family Eleutherodactylidae; genus Eleutherodactylus; species Eleutherodactylus coqui. Next base: position 309,461,958 of record NC_089838.1, on the reverse strand, counting down.
AAAACACCTCCATGTTTTCAGCCAGAGTTGCTATGACCGGTTATTTCCACACTGTAAGTCTTAGTTAAGTATCTCTGCTGAGCAGAAACAGGCCTGGAGCTCCTGAGCTGCACAGTAACACAGCTAGTAGTAGGAAGCTTCATCGGTTCTTGGTCCTATAATGAGAAGCCAGGAACAACATGTAATGCCTTCATCTAGAAATATCCCCAAATGTCTACTGTAGTGTTGTGCAGGATGGAGAGGCACTGATATAATATGGCACAGATATGGTCCATTGCAATAATAACTACTCTAGCCTACCAAAAATAGTTTTACACCTGAGCAAGATTCAGAAGTAACATTTATTTACATGGTTAATTTTTAGTGAGATGTCTTCTGGGTCTAATAACATCAGATATTCTTTGTGGCATACCCTCTACTAACATCTGATACACTTCTGCTGGTATTTCCCTCCGTTCATCCTGCAAACATTTGGTGAGTTCTCTCATAGAAGATGCTTTGGCTCATCTATAATGGTGTAAAGATTGTTTTCATTGGACAATTGAGCAATGAAAGGACATTCAATGGAGTGATGAATCATGCCATGCATCTTCACATCAGATGGATGTACCTGGGTGTTGAGGGCACCCGAGGAACATTGTTTGCCTGAGTGCTTGTGCCTGGGTATGATTTACGTGGCATTGTCTCAGTTAGTGGCTTGTAGTGACAAGAACCATGAACACGGAAGTATACCTTGAAATTCTAGACAATAATGTGCTGCCACCAATGTGGAAATACTCCAGGAATTGTCAGCCATACTTCCAACAACACACCTTGTCATAAATCCAACCCTGTTATACATTAGTTTGAGGACATAGATGTTCCATGATTGGACCGGCTGCACAAAGTCCCAACCTGAACCTACTGAACATCTTTGGGATGAACTGGAATGTTGGGTCAGGAAATATGAACTTACCAGACATTTGCAGGATGAATGGAGTGAAATGTGACTAGGGTTAAAGGAGTTCCCCTAATATTAAGATATGTAAATAAATACTACTTTTAATTCTTGCTCAGGTGTCCAATTAATTTTCATAGGATAATGTAGTTTTGGCAATGGTGGTCTTCTCAAGTATTACTAGTTTTTATGCTACCGGGATGCAGGAGGAGGGAGAGCAGTGCCACCAGGAGGCCATGGAGCATGATTCCCTCTTCCTGCCCCAGATACTTCAGGAGTAGAGATGAGCGAACGTGTTCTTCCGAGCTTGATATTCGTGCGAATATTAGGGTGTTCGGGATGTTCGTTATTCGTAACGAACACCGTGCGGTGTTCGGGTTACTTTCACTTCCTTCCCTGAGACGTTAGCGCGCTTTTCTGGCCAATTGAAAGACAGGGAAGGCATTACAACTTCCCCCTGTGTTGTTCCAGCCCTATACCACCCCCCTGCAGTGAGTGGCTGGGGTGATCAGGTGTCCGCCGAATATAAAAGTCGGCCCCTCCCGCGGCTCACCTCAGATGCCATGTGAGTTAGATGAGGGACAGTGCTGTTTGTACCGGAGCTGCTGTAGGGAAAGAATTGGTAGTTAGTGTAGGCTTCAAGACCCCCAAAGGTCCTTATTAGGGCCACTGATAGCTGTGTGTTGGCTGCTGTTAGCAGTGGCAATTTTTTTTTCCTCAAAATCGGCTCTGCAGAGCGTTGTACCCGGCATTAGGGACAGAAGTGTTGCATAGGCAGGGAGAGTGTTAGGAGTGAGTGTAGCCTTCAAGAACCTCAACGGTCCTTTCTAGGGCCATATTTAACCGTCTGCAGTACTGTGCTGGCTGCTGTTAGCTGTGCTGCATTTTTTTTTTCTTCTCAAAATCGCCTCTGCAGAGCATTGCACCCTCCATTGATACTGCAGGGAAAGAATTGTATAGGCAGGGCCACAACACAGTTATTATTCATTGAATATACGCAGTGCTGCCTTTTGGTGGAAAAAAACTGAAAATAATTGTATTTGTCCTGCCTCTGTCCGTCCTAAGGGCGGTGGACACGTGTCGGCTGCGTGTGCAACGTTTAAAAATCAGACGCACCCAGCTACGGTTTACTCCTGGCTTCGCCATTTGCTTTCCTTAATTGGGAAAAAAAATACCTGCTCTGCCAGAGTTAATAACTCTGCTACCCTCACGTTCTGTGACACATTAGCAGGGACACAGCACAGTTATTAAACTTCTCATGTTCATTGAATATACGCAGTGCTGCCTTTTGGTGGGAGACGGTTATTAGAAAATGAGCAGTGTGAGCAGGTCCTGTCCTGGATGGCAGAAAGTGCTTCGAGCAACCTATCGTCAACACGCAGTTCTGCGCCGTCCACTGCTGCAAATCCGAATCCTCTGTCTGCTGCTCCTCCTTCCTCCCAGCCTCCTCACTCCACTACAATGACACCTGCTCAGGAGCGGGAACACTCCCAGGAACTGTTCTCGGGCCCCTGCTTAGATTGGGCAGCAGCGGTTCCTCTCCCACCAGAGGAGTTTATCGTCACTGATGCCCAACCATTCGAAAGTTCCTGGGGTCCGAGGGAAGAGGCTGGGGACTTCCGCCAACTGTCTCAACAACTTTCTGTGGGTGAGGAGGACGATGACGATCAGACACAGTTGTCTGGCAGTGAGGTAGTAGTAAGGGCAGTAAGTCCGAGGGAGCAGCGCACAGAGGATTCGGAGGAAGACGATGAGGTGACTGACCCCACCTGGTGTGCAACGCTTACTCAGGAGGACAGGTCTTCAGAGGGGGAGTCAAGGGCATCAGCAGGGCAGGTTGCAAGAGGCAGTGCGGTGGCCAGGGGTAGAGGCAGGGCCAGACCAAATAATCCACCAACTGTTTCCCAAAGCGCCCCCTCGCGCCATGCCACCCTGCAGAGGCCGAGGTGCTCTCAAGTCTGGCAGTTTTTCACAGAGACGCCTGACGACCGACGAACAGTGGTGTGCAACCTTTGTCGCGCAAAGCTCAGCCGGGGAGCCAACACCAACAGCCTCACCACCACCACCATGCGCAGACATATGATGGCCAAGCACCCCACAAGGTGGGACGAAGGCCGTTCAGCGCCTCCGGTTTGCACCCCTGCCTCTCCCCCTGTGCCCCAACCTGCCACTGAGATGCAACCCCCCTCTCAGGACACAGGCACTACCGCCTCATGGCCTGCACCCACACCCTCATCTCCGCTGTCCTCGGCCCCATCCAGCAGTGTAGTTCAGCGCACCGTCCAGCCGTCGCTTGCGCAACTGTTGGAGCGCAAGCGCAAGTACGCCGCCACGCACCCGCACGCTCAAACGTTAACCGTCCGCATAGCAAAATTCATCAGCCTTGAGATGCTGCCGTATAGGGTTGTGGAAACGGAGACCTTCAAAAGTATCATGGAGGCGGCGGCCCCGCGCTACTCAGTTCCCAGTCGCCACTACTTTTCCCGATGTGCCGTCCCAGCCCTGCACGACCACGTCTCCCGCAACATTGTACGCGCCCTCACCAACGCGGTTACTGCCACGGTCCACTTAACAACGGACACGTGGACAAGCACAGGCGGGCAGGGCCACTACATCTCCCTGACGGCACATTGGGTGAATTTAGTGGAGGCTGGGACAGAGTCAGAGCCTGGGACCGCTCACGTCCTACCCACCCCCAGAATTGCGGGCCCCAGCTCGGTGGTGGTATCTGCGGAGGTGTATGCTTCCTCCACTAAAGCACCCTCCTCCTCCTCCTCCTCCTCTGTCTCGCAATCAAGATGTGTTAGCAACAGCATGTCGCCAGCAGTCGGTGTCGCGCGGTGTGGCAGCACAGCGGTGGGCAAGCGTCAGCAGGCCGTGCTGAAACTACTCAGCTTAGGCGATAAGAGGCACACGGCCCACGAACTGCTGCAGGGTCTGACACAGCAGACCGACCGCTGGCTTGCGCCGCTGAGCCTCCAACCGGGCATGGTCGTGTGTGACAACGGCCGTAACCTGGTGGCGGCTCTGCAGCTCGGCAGCCTCACGCACGTGCCATGCCTGGCCCACGTCTTTAATTTGGTGGTGCAGCGCTTTCTGAAAAGCTACCCACGCTTGTCAGACCTGCTCGTAAAGGCGCGCCGGCTCTGCGCACATTTCCGCAAGTCCCACACGGACGCTGCCACCCTGCGCACCCTGCAACATCACTTTAAGCTGCCAGTGCACCGACTGCTGTGCGACGTGCCCACACGGTGGAACTCTACGCTCCACATGTTGGCCAGGCTCTATGAACAACGTAGAGCTATAGTCGAATACCAACTCCAACATGGGCGGCGCAGTGGGAGTCAGCCTCCTCAATTCCTTTCAGAAGAGTGGGCCTGGTTGGCAGACATCTGCCATGTCCTTGGTAATTTTGAGGAGTCTACCCAGGTGGTGAGCGGCGATGCTACAATCATTAGCGTCACCATTCCTCTGCTATGCATCTTGAGAAATTCCCTGCAAACCATAAAGGCAGCTGCTTTGCGCTCGGAAACGGGGGCGGGGGAAGACAGTATGCCGCTGGATAGTCAGGGCACCCTCCTGTCTATTTCTCAGCGCGTACAGGAGGAGGAGGAGGAGCATGAGGAGGATGAGGAGGAGGGGGAAGAGACAGCTTGGCCCGCTGCTGACGGTACACCGGCTGATTGCCTGTCATCCTTTCAGCGTGTATGGCCTGAGGAGGAGGAGGAGGAGGAGGAGGATCCTGAAAGTGATCTTCCTAGTGAAGACAGCCATGTGTTGCGTACTGGTACCCTGGCACACATGGCTGACTTCATGTTAGGATGCCTTTCTCGTGACCCTCGCGTTGCACGCATTCTGGCCACAACGGATTACTGGGTGTACACACTGCTCGACCCACGCTATAAGGAGAACCTGCCCACTCTCATTCCCGAAGAGGAAAGGGGTTCGAGAGTGTTGCTATACCACAGGACCCTTGCGGACAAGCTGATGGTAAAATTCCCAGCCGACAGCGCTAGTGGCAGAAGGCGCAGTACCGAGGGCAAGGTAGCAGGGGAGGTGCGGAGATCGAGCAGCATGTACATCCCAGGCAGTGCAACAGTCTTTAAGGGCCTGGCCAGCTTTATGGCTCCCCACCAAGACTGTGTCACCGCTCCCCAGTCAAGGCTGAGTCGGCGGGAGCACTGTAAAAGGATGGTGAGGGAGTACGTAGCCGATCGCACGACCGTCCTCCGTGACGCCTCTGCCCCCTACAACTACTGGGTGTCGAAGCTGGACACGTGGCCTGAACTAGCGCTGTATGCCCTGGAGGTGCTTGCTTGTCCTGTGGCTAGCGTCTTGTCGGAGAGGGTGTTTAGTGCGGCTGGGGGAATCATCACAGATAAGCGTAGCTGCTTGTCAACCGACAGTGCCGACAGGCTAACACTCATCAAGATGAACAAAGGCTGGATTTCCCCAGACTTCTGTTCTCCACCAGCGGACAGCAGCGATACGTAAGCAATACGTAGGCTGCACCCGCGGATGGAAGCTACGTTCTCTCTCACCATCCAAAACGGGGACATTTCTGCTTCATCAATCTGTGTCTAATATTCCTCCTCCTCCTCCTGCTCCTCCTCCTGAAACCTCACGTAATCACGCTGAACGGGCAATTTTTCTTAGGGCCACAAGGCTCACTCAAATAATTTTTCTGAACAATTTTTATAAGTTTCAATGCGCTTAAAAGCGTTGGAACTTTAACTTGAACCAATTTTTCGTTACACTGGGCTGCCTCCAGGCCTAGTTACCACTTAAGCCACATTAACCAAAGCGATTATGGGTTTCACCTGCCCTCTTGGCTGGCCATGGCCAATTTTTGGGATGTACATTAGTACTGTTGATACAGCAATTTTTGTGCGCCCTCGCCTACAGTGTAATCAAATTAATTTTTAGCCCACCTGCATTCCAGCTGACGTTACCTCAGCTGTGTTGGGCAATGCAATGGGATATTTCTATGTACCGCCGGTGGCTTCCTGGCACCCACCCATGCTGTGGGTCCACAGGGAATTATAAATGCATCTGTTTCCACTTGTAAAGAACCCCAGTCTGACTGGGGCATGCAGTGTGGGCCGAAGCCCACCTGTATTACGCACGACATTACTACCTCAGCTGTGTTGGGCAATGCAATGGGATATTTTTGTGTACCGCCGGTGGGTTCCAGGGAGCCACCCATGCTGTCGGTCGACAGGGACTTCACAATAGGGAGTTGTACCTGCCTGTGTCTATGAATTAAAAAGCCCGGTCTAACTGGGGCATGCAGACACCTTGACAGAATGAATAGTGTGTGGCACATAGGTTCCCCATTGCTATGCCCACGTGTGCAGCTCCTGATGGCGGTGGCACAGGATTCTATTTCTCATTGCTTCTGTACAGCATTGTGGGCTATCGCCCCGCCCCTTTTAAAGAGGGTCGCTGCCTAGCCGTGCCAACCCTGTGCAGTGTGTGCCTGCGGTCCCTCGTCATGGCAGACGCACTTCTAAATAGACATGAGGGTGGTGTGGCATGAGGGCAGCTGAAGGCTGCGCAGGGACACTTTGGTGTGCGCTGTGGGGGGGAGGGGGGGCAGTTGGGCAGCATGTAAGCCAGGAGAAGTGGCAGCGGAGTGTCATGCAGGCAGTGATTGTGCTTTGTTTGAGGTAGTGTGGTGCTTAGCTAAGGTATGCCATGCTAATGAGGGCTTTTCAGAAGTAAAAATTGTTGGGAGGGGGGGCCCCACTCTTGCCGGTATTCTGGCTTAATAGTGGGACCTGTGAACTTGAGATGCAGCCCAACATGTAGCCCCTCGCCTGCCCTATCCGTTGCTGTGTCGTTCCCATCACTTTCTTGAATTGCCCAGATTTTCACACATGAAAACCTTAGCGAGCATCGGCGAAATACAAAAATGTTCTGGTCGCCCATTGACTTCAATGGGGTTCGTTATTCGAAACGAACCCTTGAACATCGCGGGAAGTTCGTTTCGAATAACGAACACCCGAACATTTTGGTGTTCGCTCATCTCTATTCAGGAGATCATCTGACCTGTTCCAGAGTTTTAGAATTTTATTATTTATCATTTTTGTATGCTTACGTCCTGAAGTAATATGAGTTTAGCTTGTTCCTCTTTGCAATATTGTTGCTGAGCAATCAGGACACTTTTTTTCCAGGTCTGCTCATAATGTCAGCTCTGTTTGACGTGGTAGTGCCCCGGGCTGCAATGGCGCGTATTCCTGGCGTAAGCTGCTTGTAGCATTCTTTACTGCCAGCAGTGTTTCTCTGTTCTAGATATGACATAGATATATATATATGAGATAGGTAGATGGATATAATATAGATGGATAGATAGATATGACATAGATATATAAATATGAGATAGATAGATAGATAGATAGATAGATAGATAGATAGATAGATAGATAGATAGATATGAGATAGATAGATAGATAGATAGATAGGTAGATAGACAGATATGAGATAGATAGATAGATAGATAGATAGGTAGATAGATATGAGAGAGAGATAGATAGATATGAGATAGATATATAAATATGAGATAGATAGATAGATAGATAGATAGATAGATAGATAGATAGATAGATAGATAGATAGATAGATATGAGAGAGAGATAGATAGATATTTGACAGATAGATAGATAGATGGATATGAGAGATAGATAAACAGATATGAGATAGATAGATAGATAGATAGATAGATAGATATGAGATAGATAGATAGATACATATGAGATTGATAGATAGATAGATAGATAGATATGAGATAGATAGGTATGATATATATATATATATATATATATATATATATATATATATACACTGAAAAATTGACTTGTAAACAGGTGAATTATATGATTTGTCTCCGTCTTAATAACTATAGAGTTGATTCTTAGGGACGTGTCTTTCCTTATGAGTGTTTCCTCTCTTTACTGCTCCCTGCCTTGATATTTGATTTTCATAATACACAGGGACCCGGGGGCAAGGCATTCCAGCAAATTAACGAGCCACACCGATCAATAGCTTGACATCGTAAATCCTTTCAGACATGCTGCTGCTAGATTGCTGTCCCAACTGGATCGATATCAGGAGGAGCAATGCTGCGAATAAGCACCAAGATCAGAAATATGAATATTAGGTATCAGAGCCATTGTACCTAATGCCTTTATTAAAGGGAGTTTACACATATTCACTAATGTCACCTGTGGAAAGGAGATACGTGTTCTGTACTAAAGCTCTGTAATAGCTTTAACGTTTTGCTGTAGATCCTGTTAAATTGGGTTACAATTAGAATTATGATATATAAGATAATGAATCAGGATATATAGATAAGATCCATTAGAGCTGTGTTCCCCAACTCCAGTCCTCAGGGACCGGCAACAGGTCATGTTTTCAGGATTTCCTCAGTGTTGTACAGGTGATGTAATTATTATCGGCGCCTCAGATATTGCCACAGGTGTTCTTACCATAGGATATCCTGAAAACATGACCTGTTGGTGGTCCCTGAGGACTGAAGTTGGGGACCCCTGCATTAGAGTCAGTCAACTGACCACACTGCTGCATCTCCGGCTTGTTTGGAAAGCAGTTCCTGATTGGTTAGCCTCTCTGTAAGTATATCTGGCTTCTGCAATGTGTTGCTGGTTATAATATATATGTGCAGAAATAAGGTAAATACTGCTCTTTTTCTCAAGATAGTTGGAGCTACAGCAGAAATGCTGTCCAGTAACTAGACAACCCCTTTATATATATATATATATATATATATATATATATATATATATATATATATATATACACACACACATATACAAATTTAACCCCTAAGTGACGGCCCCATTGCCTTTTTACGTCCTCACTAAATACATACATCCTCTTTGGATTAATGCCCTCTTAGCTGATGATGTGACAGCTCCATGCTGTCGGTGCTTGCAGGTAGCCGACAGCATGGAGCTGTCATCCTGGGCAGCGGGCAGTCCCCCCGGCAATGTGATCGGCGCTATCCAATGGATAGCAATAAAGTAAATAAAAAAGTCAAAAAAGTTAAAGATTCAGCTGCTCTGATGGATCGGATCCATCAGGGCAGCTGAAAATACTTACCCACCTTCCCCGAAGTGTGCCGCAGTGAATGGGTCCTCTGGGACCCAGCGCCGCTCTTCTGCGCATACGCGCCAAACGAATGATGTCACGCACATGCGCAGAAGGTCGGGAGCCCCGGTAAGTTTAAAATCTCCTGGCTCCTGAAGATAGCTGTGAACCAGGAGATGTCCCAGGGGACCACTCACCGCGGTCCCCGGGCCCGTGATCACCACAAAAAAGTTAAAAAAAAGAGTTAACTTCACCTCCCCTCATGGATCGGATCCATGAGGGAAGATGAAAATACTCACCCCGGGTCCTCCGCGATGTCCCAGTCTTCCGGGACCTGAAGTCCCCTTCTGCGCATGCGCGCCCGATGTCAATCATCGGGAGCGTGCACAGAGGGGCTCAGGCCCCGGGAAATTTAAAATCCCTCTGCTCCTGGATACCATGTGTAGCAAGGAGCAGAGGGATGTCACTGGGGACATGATCACTGTTATCCAATGGATAACAGTGATCATTTAACGTAAAAAAAAAAGTGTAAAAAAGTTTAAAAAAAAGTTTAAAAAGCTCGCGTTTCATCTCCCCCATGGATCATATCAGTGAGGGTGGATGAAATGACATACCTAAGGCCCCCGGATTTACCCTCAGATCTTACCTCAACTTCTGCGCACGCGCCTGTCGCCAAAACGGCAGATGCATGCGCAAAAGCAGAGTATTGCCAGGGTAATTTAAAATCTCCCTGCTCTTGGCTACAAAATTTAGCCGAGAACCTGGAGATTTCACGGAGAGCCGCAGTGAGCGGTTCCTTATCACGCGTTTGCCGTTATCCAATGGATAATGGCGATCACGTGAGAGTTTAAAAAAAGTTGAAGTTTCATCTCCCCTCACTGATGCGATCGGTGAGAGGAGATGAAACTTTTTACCGGAGGCCTCCGTATTTGAACCCCGAAGGGTTCCTCCTCCGTGGACCTTCCGGACATTCTGCGCATGCGACTGCCAGCAAAATGCTGGACACATGCGCAGGAGGCGGGAAGCCCAGGAAACCTAAAGTCTTCTTGTTCCCGGCGACCAACCATCGCCGAGAGCCTGGAGCAGTGAGGGGTCCGCGGTCACATGATAAAAAGATAGCGATCTACCTTAGGCCGGTCTCACATGACCGGATAGGAATTACGGATTCCGCATGCGTCTGATCCACGGTAATACGCAGACCAATCGGATTGGATTACACAATTCTGCTCACATTAGTGGGGTCGGAATTGCGTAATCCACTCGCAGAAAAGAGAACGCAGTAGGTTCTATTTTACCGCGGATATATACAACATAGAGCCCATTGAGCTCCATGGTCATGGATATACCCGCTGCCCATACGCAACTACACTGTGTACGGGCTGCGGGTACCCACATCATCGCTAAGCAACAGTGCGGGAAATACAAACAAAAGAAAAGTGTACTGCGCATGACCGCCTGTGTGAGTTGGCAGTTATGCGCAGTACATTACGTGTCCATATGCAGCGAGCAGATTCCACATACGGCCGTGTGGGCCTGGAATTATTCAGATCGCTACTTGTAGTCCGTAATTTACAAGAAGCCCCGGGAACGCTCGCCTTCTTGCAGTTCCAGGAGCTGCTTGCTGAGCGCCTTCTGTGTGAGACTGCCGCACCTCCACAAGCTTATGAAGACTCAGAGCGCCAATTTTAGGCTGGGTTCACATTGGGCAGATTCCAGGTGGAAATCTCGCGGTTTGACCACAGCGAAGAACCGCAAGATTTCTGCCGGAGGTCTGCTGCTTCAAAACCCGCGGCATTTAGCCGCTGGGTTTTGAAGCATCTTGGCTGCTCACTTCTCCGCTGCAGCCGGCGCTCCCATAGAGGAGAGCGTGGCCGCTGCCGAAGGAAAAAAAAATGAACATGCTACGGCCGGCGAATCTGCAGTGCCGGCTTTACTGCGGTGGGTTTTCTGTCGCAGAAATCTCGTCCACAGGGCTGGCCAAGCCCAGGATTAGCGGCCGTAGGCCGATTTGCCACAGTGAAATTCCGGACGGGGTATCAATTTTGGCGTGTCAGAATCACTGGGATATGCAAAGCCTTTATGGAGTTATGATATGTTAAGTGATACATGTCAGATTTCAAAAATTTGGCTCTGTCACTAAGGCGCAAACAGGCTTCGTCACTAAGGGGTTAATATTACTTATCAACATTTTGAGTAACACTTTGTTTTCCCGCACAAAGCCAAGACTGCAAAGGCTTTAATCCTCAAAATAAGCATGTTTTTACGTCCCCGAGTATTAAAGCCCACTTAGCTGGGACATAAAAAGGCAATTGGGCCGTCACTAAGGGGCTAAGACTGTTATTTTGTAACCCGACAAACACTTTAACTCAAGTGTTTCTTGTATGCTTCTAGTATCTTATCCCTAGTCTAGCTTTGTGTCTTGCCATTGTAGCTCTGTTCCTGTGGTTATTTCTAGTCGAGTCCTTGATTCTTTACCTTGTAGCTTGTTGTCTTGACTTTTCTCTGATTGTATATGTTGTTATCGTGCTTCTCGGATCAGCTATGCTCTGCTTGGTTTTCTCATCTCTGGGTCTTAGTGTCATTTTATATTGATGATAAGGGTCAGTGTTTCAGGGTTTCCATTAAGGAATATTAAGGAATGCTCAGGGACAGTGGTGTCTAGTGTTAGGGCCAGTGGGGAAGATTTAGGGAAAGCTGGAGTTAGGGTCAGTTAGGAGATATGGTTATACTACAAACTGAAATGTAAATATCATTTTTTGGAAGATAGATAGATGTTAGAAACACAAGAAGTTACGTTTGAAAGATTCAGTTTAAGATAGAGAGAGGACATGGTGTTACAGATAACAGACGATCACTGACCTTTTTGTAGTAGCAAGGGTGTGATGTCATGGGAAGAAGTGTAATTGGGTGTTGGCAAATCTACTGATATTTTCTCCAATAAGAGCTGTGTAGATAAAAGAGAGAAACTAGGATGAAACCCTGAGGAACCCCCAACAGTAAGAAGAAAAGAAGTTGAGCTGACAAATTATACACTGAACAAGTGGTTAAAGAAGTAAGAGGAAAACAATGACGGTGCATTAACATTAAGGCCAATAGAGCGGAGCATAGGACCCAATATATCACTAGAGGGGAGGATGGTCCTGCTCAGGCTCGTGTACTTTGGCCATGTAACGCGAGCAGAGTTGCTAGAAAAATCTTTAATGCTTGAACAGATCAGTGGCAAAAGAAGACCCAACCGCCAAAGGACACGATGGCGGATACTGTCAGAGCTGATACTGGTGTGGAGATCACACAGCTGAAAGAAGCAGTGCAAAACCAAAAAACATGACAGGAGCTCGCCTTTAGGGCCACTGAGGGTCGTGAATGACTAAACGGCTAACAACAACATACTCAGGAGGAGTTTGTTATCTCTGGTGTCAAAAGACCACAGAAAGATCCAGAAGAATCTGTAGAGATTAGTCGCTGTTGACTACCATCATCATCCGTCTGCTCTAGCATCTGATTACCATCACCATTCTGTTCCTGCCATCCATTGGTGAGTTCTTATTCTTGCACTTTTGCTACTTACTAGTGTTGATACATGCTTCATAATCTTATTCATTCTGCTATTCATTTTTTACATAATTAGGCTCTGCTGTAGTTTCTGGGTATTTTGGAGTACTGGGAGACATGATTAGGACCTGGGAAAGGCAACTGCTATAGCTGAAGTCCAGGTCTCTGATCTTGTGTCCAGCTGGCAGATAGGTAGGTAGATAGAGAATAAATCCAGATAGATTTGATTACAAATCAAGATAGATGAGAGATAGATAATTATTTACAATAAAACATCAACTCGACACTAGGGGACCTTTCACACAGGACGGAATATTCCACAACAGCCTTACAGAATATAGCCTCCTGCGGAATACTCAGCCCCGAAATCTGCATATTTAATGTATGCATTTTGGTGCTGAATTGAAAATAGCAGAATCCTGCCGGCAATCCTGCATCAAAATCCATAGATAGCAGTGTGAATTTTGGTGCAGAATTCTTGATACAGCATATTCCGCAAGGCTTTTGCGGAACATTACGTCCTTTGTGAATGGTCCTTATAGGGAATTATCCTCATTCTTCCTGCTATAGTAATTAAAGGGGTTCTGTCACTAAAAAAGAAAAATGCTCTACTTATCTATTCCTCCCCCATCAGTCTACTTACAAGATCTTCACCTCACCTATCTTCTCCTGTCTCCTGCAGTCCAGGGGATCACTTCACCTCCAGCTGCCTGATTCTTCTCCTTCCTGTGAGGTTACCTACATTAGGTTGGCAGTCTGCCAATGTACGTTACATCACAGCTTACAGGCCAGCAGGGGGACTGCCTATCTTTTTCAGAGATTGCTCATGCCAGCTGTCTCTGAAATAGATTACAATTCCTTCCTAGGCAGTGAAGCTACAGCACAGGGATGTGACCTTCACTGACCCAGCAGGAAGAAGTTTGCGATATGCAGCCCTCAAACCAGCTGGGCTCAGCCTGCAGTGAGCTCATCTGGGGCACTGGAGAAGCTCAACCAGGAGAAGATGTGATAAGGAGACAGACAGGGAAGGAATAGGTAAGTTTAGATAGTTTTTTTTTAATGACAAAACCCCTTTAAGAATATTCAGGATTTCCTAGTATCTGTTTGGCTGGAGTAACACAAAGCTTCTGTGTGTGCCAAATCTTAATGCATCTCACCAGCATAAATCCAGCTACTGCCAACATAATGAAGTAGAATATATAGTTGACTTTTGCCCTGTCGATATCTGCATCTAACATAGAAGCGTCACTGTATATCATCCTGCACTGCTATCCGACACAATATACTCTAGAGAGTACCATCAGCAAGGAAGCTGCTAAGTGTCAGTGGAGTCAGTTAGATTTAGGCAGCATAACACAAAGGAAAAGCATCGAGAGGAAAAGTAGGGATTTTTATTAGTGGGATTGAAAGCAAAGCAATTACATGGCAAAGAAATGTCTTTCTAAGTCTGGCATGAGACTGAATTTAGATCTGAGTATACAGTGAGGGCTCTAATGTATCATCCCTATAGGAAAAGAGTATTACCACAAAGTCAAACGTTTATTACCGGATCGCAGTGGCTTTGCCTTGTTCTGCTCTTATTTTTATATATAGTTATATATCCTGTGTATTGTTTTATGTGAGAAAGAAAGTTTCTAGGTAATGGATATTTTTTTCCATAGCAATTTGATTATTATATGTACATTCATTTAAAGGGTAAATTATTAGAGAATCACATCTAGTAACATATTGGATCTCCTTTGGTCTGCAGAAGTGCAACCAGATGCACTCAGAAGTACATCATGTCATAGATAATACTAGGTTTTGAAATCCCTCATGGGGGAGCCTCAATTTAAGTTTCCCTGGCTTCTGCAGTGTGGTTGCTGGTGATAGCAGTAACAATGTGCATTTAAATCCAGTATCCTTTGTTTAGTTCTAGTACCTTGTTCTGGTTTAGTTTTTTGTCCAGTCAATGTGGTCCTGTTCCTCTGCTTGTATAATTTAGTCTTTGCTTCCTAGCTGTTACGTCTGTTCGGCGCACTAAAGTGCCACGCCTCCGTATGGACACATGATGATGTCCTAATAAAACCGCAAACACACTTGTAGTAATTAGCAAGAACCAATTGCACCTCTCCAGGTGAGATCGTAGGACCCCTGTCCCTTACTTAGCAGGGAAAGTGGGGCACCTGGAGAGATGCACCAAAAACACAGGACCCAACACTTTTCACACACATTATACACAGAACAGGACAGTTCACCACTCACCATGTCTGGCAACCTGCACAAACAGAACACCAACACACATGGTTGTGCATACAACATATAACATGAACCCCACCCAGAGCTCACATGCAAACAGATAGTAACCATAGATAGTCCAAGTGTCCTCACTCCACAGGCTAAGAGAGTCAGCCACTGTGCTGAAATACAGGGAACAGCGCCAGGCATCACCCACCTGACACACACATATGACATCAGACGTCTGGAGGCCACACCTGCCAAGGGATAAGGAGTAACCTGTGAGCGCCTGCATCCCAGAAAACACAATGAGGGGAGGGACAGCAGGTATCTAGACCGATTTCACAGAGAGACACTACAGACAAGCATGCAAACACCAGCTCTGAGTAGGATAAGCACAGTGTGCACAGAGATACATACAATGACCAGCAATCTCTCACCAGAGTTGTCTCTCGCATGCAAGTGAACATGCCCTCTGGGCGCAAAAGGTGCAGTAAAGTATGTCGACACAGAGACAAAAAAAATCTTGGTTATAGCGCAAATACGTTGTGCTAAGTCATGTGCAATTGCACATATGCCCATGTAAAGCTGCCTTTAAGGGCTCTTCCACACGAGCGTATATCGGCCCACCATTTTCACAGGTGGCCAAGATACGCTATAATCTGATGCATTGGATTCCAATGCATCAGATCACATAGCCATATTCCCGAGATGTAAAAGTGCTCGGCTGGCCAATATAGCGCCGGGTGTTTTTATGTCGGGCCCAAAAGATAGTCCTGGAACTATCTTTCAAGCTGGAATATGGCGGTTGCTGCATTGACTCCTCCTATAGGAGTCAATGACAGCAGCCGAAGAAGAAAGGTGGGAAGGAGTTTAGCAGCATCACTGCTAAACTCCCTCATCTTTCCTCCCGTCTGGCTGATTGCAATGGGAGAAGGCAGAGTAGGGGTGGGGCTAAGCACTGCCCGACCCACCTCCTCCCATTTTTGGCTGCTGACAAGAGGAGGGCGTGGGAGCTTAGCTCAGCCCCCGCGCCCTTCCATTGTAAACAGCCAGAGAGGAAGAAAGAGGAGGTGAGCCAGCGAGGGGGAAAGAAGAGGAAGGGACAACGGCATGGTGGCCTTGGTGTATATGCGCCAGGGCCCATGCCGTCTGAAAGGATGCACAAATGTTAGATTTGTGTGCCCGTTTACAAGCTTTTACGTCTCAGATGGTAGCGTAAATCCGGCAGCCGTGAGCTGTTATGGTAAATTTGACCCACCCGTGTAAAACCGGCCATGCAGAACTTCCTAGTACTAATGTAACACTTGATTGCTGAGGCTTTTGAAACCAAACCTGTGAAAATCAGTTATTGCTGAACCAGCTCTTGTATGAGAAGAAGTTGTTGTGATGAGATCATCGTCAAGTTCCTGATTTTGTGATATTTCTTTTTATCCCTCATTACATAATTAACAGCCGGATTCCAATTATCAGCTGTAGGAATTTTTATCTTGTTTTTTGTACATCTTGTATCCAGAAATCTAAAGGCAATTAAGTGCAGAAATGAAAACTTTATTTTCTCTAATGACACAGGTAGAATGATAATTATAATCATTAGCAATTATTTAAAAATTATCTAAAACTATTTGTATTTCAAAAACAATTTACTAATTTGCACCATCAATCTAATCTTGATTTATAGTAATGCTGCAACTGCCTAGAACCGCAGTATGAAATAAAGGAAAGAAGTGCCAGAATGAGGCGGATTGTTTCATCCAATGCATTCTTTTTGTACGATTGTGGACATTTGGTAGAGATTATGTAATTTTCTCCACAAGGCATTGCCATACAAATACTTCCTTTTTACTGAATGTTGTATAGCACAGATTTAAAGGGCCATTCCGATTTTTTTAAATTCAATCATTATGTAGTTACTCCCCCAGTTCATATTTTACTCAGATGGTCATGTGATCTCAATTCTGACTATCTGAGATTTACTTGCAGTTATGATTTCAATTTCTAGTCAGATTCTCTGTTTGTGTGATGCTGTTATATTGATCTCCAAAAAAAATGCCTAGAAGGGAAAACAAGCTCTACTATCACAGTTACTGATTAGAGATGAGCAAATATACTCATTTTGAGTTACTCGATCGAGCACCACGATTTTCGAGTTCTTTCGTACTCGATGAAAAGATTCGGGGAGTGGCGGAGCGGGGGTAGCAGTGGGAAACAGGGGGGAGCCCTTTCTCTCCCTCCCCCCCCCACTCCCCGCTGCAACCCCCACTCACCCACGGTACCCCCCGAATCTTTTCACCCGAGTACGGAAGTACTCGAAAATCGCGGCGCTCAGGCGAAAAAGTGGCGTGGCCGAGTAGGCTCGCTCATCTCTATTACTGATGATCACACAACTCCTGCTCCACAGGTATGATAGAGAAGATCACAGCTCATCACCCCCACTGTATACTTATGGTCTGTAGCTTATTTGGGTCAATATAGAAGGTAATGATAATGAAAGTAGAATGGTATAACCTTAGAAGGGGTTCTGTCATAAAAAAAAAAAAAAAATCAATATTTACCTATTCCTCCCCCACAAGTCTGCTTACCGCATCTTTTCCTCACTGATCTTCTCCGGGGTCCTCCAGTCCCCCGGGTCATATCACCTCCAGCAGGCCGGATCCTCTTCTTCCTGTTTTGGAGCATCCATTCTCGCCATTCTCCTTCCTTGGTTGGTGTACGTTATGTCACTAGTGATGTAGGATCCAATGCCTAGCATGGGATGCTGAGCTATCGCCGAGAGTGCGCATGCACGCTGTTTTGGAGTGACTGTTTATATACTATGGTCATGGACCAGCGTACATGTGCAGTCTCGGCAATAGCTCGGCATTCCCTACTAGGCAGTAATAGCTACATCACTAGTGACGTAGCATACTTTGACCTGAAGGAAGGAGGCTGCCGAAAACGGACTCTTCATCACCAGAAGAAGAGGATCCGGTCAGCTGGAGGTGACGTACCCAAGGGACTGCAAGAGGCAGGAGCAGATCGGCAAGGAAATGATGTGGTAAGAAAACTGATGGGGGTGGAATATGTAAGTATTGAGTTTATTTTTGTTTAATGACAGAACCAGTACTTTAAACTAGTACTGTGCTGATGCATCATGGGATTGATGTGAAACTGAAAGTAAAAAATATCACTCTCAAGATATTGTCTGATAAGCATTAGAGATGGGACTGCACTGCATGGAAGTGACTGCTATACACAGAGGAGATCTCCAGAGTGTGACAGGCAATTAAGTGAAGGAGACACAGATGGAAAAATGTGTCCCTGTAACATACAAAGCAATTTGAGTTATGAAAGAGTACCAATCTTTCAGGGTCAGTGGATGTAGATAAACTGTGCCACACTGTGGTTTGACTCTGGGCCATATCCAGAGGCAAAACCTAAGGCATCCCAGTCTTCACCCTTTAATCACACCAATTAGGATATGGGCTTTGCTGCAGGGTTCTCCACCTTTTACTCTGGAAGTGGTCCAAGTAATGTGGCAGCTGGTGCTACTATAAACCAAAGCATGGTACAAGAGCTTGTGAACCACAGCATAGTCAGATCAATCTAGCTCAAGGCAGGCGGCATAACTTCAGAACGAGGAACAAGCCAGAGGTCAGGACACACAAAATGGGTTCAGTGCAGTTGAAGAGGCCATATTTTGGGGCAGGCAGTAAAAAAAAGTGTGAGGACTATAACAAGCCGATGTCAGGAGCGGAGAATCAGAACACACTTAAACTGTCTCAAAAGACCAAAAACTCAGGCATATTCTTTAGTGAAGGGTGCCTGATCTAGACAAGGAACCTTTTACAATTAGCAGCGGGAGATTTTCAATGCTATGCGCTGGCTCTTTAACAGCATGGGCATGTGCATGCGCACCCTCTAGGCTGCAGGCAGAGAAGACGCTAGAGCTGGGCATCTGCCAGAGTGAGGAGAGGGACCCTCTGTGACTGTCAGAGGGAAAATAAGCAAAAGGGTCAGCAGCACAACCAAGCAAAACACCACTTCAGTTGGGGAGTAAATGAAGTACTGTGCACGCTTCGCCAAGGGTGCAGATTTTAATGGAGCCATCAGTAGCAGTCCATAAGCATCCAAGAAACAGCACAGAGGGAATACGTTTTTCACAATGTCATCTCATGGGTAAAAGCCTCATCTTTATTGGACCATCCACAGATAAAATGGCAAAACGCTATGGTGTTTTGCTATTTTATCTGCAGATGTTCCAATAAAGATGAGGCTTTTACCCATGAGATGACATTGTGAAAAACGTATTCCCTCTGTACTGTTTCTTGGATGCTTATGGACTGCCAGGGGGAAAAGGAGAGGTAAACCGATGGCTGTGGCTCCAAACTGTATCAAAGGTGTTATGTCTGGCAGTGACTAACTCAAGGACATATGATGAAGAAAAGCAAGGCAGGACACTAACTGTGATGCGGTAGTCATGCTTATTAATTGTTAGGTACTGAGAGCCTGGTGTTTTCAAGCTGAGGCACAGTCTTAGCTTTCAACAGAACCAATGATCCCAAGCGATCGTCTTAATGTGATGTGATCCTTGGAGGGTTTTTAGCAGCTAGAGAATAACAAAAGTGCCAAGGGCTTCTATTTGCCATTTTTCAGTTGATTTTATTGGTGTATCTTGATTTTAGCATTTTATTTTACTTCCAGCATTTACTTCTGAGTGTTCCATTTTATGATTAAATGTTTGCAGTACTTGTAACCTCTTTACTTTGTTGTTTTAGGAGATGATTGCCCTTTTAATTTATAGTTGTTCTCTTTCTATATGGGTGAAGCAGACTTAACCAATGCACTCAGCGCAGGGCCGTTGACCATTTTAGAGGTTGAGCTGTTCCCACTTTTTTCGTGGAAAACAAACATATTGCTGCATCCCTAATAAATGATACAAGTTGTCCAGGAAGGAAAAATCCCTACCCAGTCCAGCAGTGTCAGAACCTACATTTCCAACTCTAGGTCACCAGGTATGGACTTGCTTTGTGCTCATTACATCATTGCAGCCGACAAGCTATTCTGCTCCTTTTATTAACCAAGCGAGCCCCCTGTGTTGTATCTGCATTGGGCTGGACAGAGAAGCTTATTAATTAAGGTGAGTGGAAAAGCCAATCCCGTCCAAGGATGGAATGGTCACAGAGCAAGTCCATATTATTAGACCTAAGCCAGAGGCTTCTAATAAAGATGTATGTCGAATAGCATCAAGCACAAGAATATGATGCAAAATAGCTTCTTAGAGATGGTTTAAACAAAACCAATGGTCCTCAACCAGGGGTTTAGACGCCACATATGACTTGTGAGCCCCAGCTGTGTGGCTTGCAATAAGAGCCCTTGGTTATGGACAGTGTCACAACAGTGAATATGGTTCTACTGTGCATCAGATCTGATTTCACTTGGGGCTAGATCCAGAGACAGCACCCGTTTTTCACCCTTTCGTCCCACCAGTAGGGATCTGGTCTTTGCAGAAGAGACCTCAGCATTACCTTTAGAAATGCTCCCAGTTAAAAGGCAGCTGACGTAAACTTGGTAAAGTTTTCTGTAATGCAGTACCTGAGGGTATAGACAAGTAGGTAGTTATAGAGCAGAGTCAGAGCAGAAGGAATACTTTTACAATGTAAATCAGGCCAAGGGTCAGGACAGGCAGCAGACAAAGACAGCATAATCAAATAATGAGCCATGGTCAGGATTGGAGAGGTCAGGAAAACTGGGTTGTTTCAAAAGCTATTAGATCAGACAGAAACATCACCTTCATGCAGTATAGAAACTGATTACTCAGACACCTGCTGTTTAGCGGAGTAGTTCCAAATAGCATAGAACCTTGTGTAACGGGGATTGGACAGGGACTGAAAAGCTGGGTGCATTCACTCATCCTTTTAAGAGGCGAACCAGGTGCGCATACAACCTATTTCTATGGGGAACAGAAAACTGACAGGAGATGTGACATCTGCCACAGACAAGCAAGGAATGCGGTCCTATGCAGGAGAAAGTAGGGAACACTGTGGGCCATGAGCAGTGGCCATAATAGCCATATACACTGGTTGAACATGCAGCCCAACAATAGTGTAGACATAGCCTAACCCCCTCAATAATGCCAGGTTGGATGGTATAATACAATTATATCAAATGTCATACTAAAATTTAAGGTTTCCTGTTTAATATATTGCCTCCATTTTTGTTTTAAAATTATTATGGCTCCCACCGACTACTCAAAATTGAATGTAGCTCAAAAGGTAGAAAAGATTAAGGACCTCTGGTTAAAGCCAATGCTCTTCCACCAGTTGTCCATTTTGACAAAGTAATTATATTCTGCACTGACCTGTATCTGACCACATTCATCTTTGGCTGAGCAATAACATTAACCCCATCTGGTGCCTATTTTAATGTTATACAGAGTTCTATAGGTGAAGAAAACCTAAACTGAGATAAAGTTTTAATTTCGGAATAGACCTCAACCGATGGTAAGTCTTGGATGTGCCCATTTCTGGCTGGTGAGTCTCCAGTAGAAGAATGTTCGCAATGCGTGTTCTAAACTTTTCTTATGACTCCACAGAAGATTAGAACAACCAAATTATGGCCTCCAGAAAGCGAAGAATATTATTGTGCTAAGTGCCTAGTCCCTGCTCCCCCATCCCATTGTATTACGATCTTCTTTTATGCGTTTGTTCCTGTGCTAGTGATGCATTGTACTTTCTCCTAATTGTTCCATAAAAGTTTTAGTTCAGTAATCAACTCACTTATTCCGCAATAGCACATAACGTAGTTTGCTGTTAGAACTATTTCTTCTGCAGGCAACAATAGAATAATGTCTATATTAGATTTACCTACACGTATGCTCTAACATATTGTTATATATTTCTCTTAGTAACTACCATTTATTCCTAGTCATTCCTTTGTCAGAAAATACGAAATTAAAGATTAAAGGGAAATTTAATTTAGTTAGCATTTGACATATCAATTATGGGGAACAGTCTAATGAAACCCCAACTTATTTATTAAATATAGATATAGAAGAGGCCTGCTGGACCAGAGGCATGACAGGATAAATGACAGACGAGAGCTGCCTGTGATTGGCTGAGCGCCTCAGCCAATCACAATCAGCTCTTTCAGTAGGAGGGGATTTTAAATCCCCGCCTGCTGATAGAACAGCACTACAGAGTCGGGGACATCGAGGAGAAGACGCGGCTGAGCCCCGGCAGCCGAAGAGAGGTAAGTATGTATATTTTTTGTTTTTTACTTTACTTTTACTGGATTTTCAGGGAAGGTCTTATATAACGCCCTTTCCTGAAATCCATTGACGGGGGTGCCGGCAGCAGGATCCTCTACCGCAGCTGTCATGTGTGACAGCTGCAGTAGGGAATTAAAGAATTCCTCTGCTGCATCTGTCACAAATGGGGGAGATGTAGCAGCAGGGAAGACTTTTTACTAGCGGGGATGAAGGAAACATCTGCCGCAATAGGTAATGTTTTTTTTTTTACACTAAAATCCTTGTTTTTCAGGGAAGGGCTTATATGTAAAGCCCTTCCATTAAAAACAATGTAGGGGTGCCAGCAGACCATTGTTTTCAATGGAGCCACTGGCAGCAGCCGCGGCTCTATTAAAAAATGCTTGGGTCCCCCTTGACTTCAATGGGGTTCATTACTCAAAACAAGCTCTTGAGCATTAGAAAAACCTTGGCTCTAGTAACGAGCACCCGAGCATTTTGGTGCTCGCTCATCTCTAGTAGTAACGTGTTTCGGAGCCTCTGCAGTACCTTCATCTGGCTTATACAAGAGCAAAACATAAATGATTAGCGGGATACCTCATAGTGGTCATGTGATCAAGTCACATGACCGCTAGAACCGTAGAATGGAGTAAATAAGCCATTAAAATGTAATGAAAGTTACAGCAAGGAAGTAGACATTAAAATAATAATCTGATAGCAAAAATGATATGAGTAAAAACACCATGAAAACAAAAGGGATAAATAGATGACTTTTCTGGGGTCATGTGGCCAGTCACATGATTGCTGTGGATTGAAAGGCAATAGAATAAGCAAATATCAACCAAAATAATGGAGAGTCATAGCCGAAGAAGAGAACTATGGCTAATGATAAAATAAAATTGCATATGTGTCCGGTGAACCATGAGACCCACAGCTGATGATGTCATAGATGTCGTGGTTAAGCCCCACAACTGTCAGGACTGTCATAAACCTTACATGTAAAATAATGTTCAAATGAATTCAGACCAAACCAAATATTTTGAAAAAGTTTGGTGAATCAGCCAGCAAATTGATATTTGTAAAAGTATGCCTTCAAAGATTTACCTTGGGTTAATGAAATTTCTGAACTAGCTTGTTTTTCTTCTATTACTGCTATGTTCTGGGTTGATCAACCATAGATAGATATATAGATAGACAGACAGATATACAGATAGATAGATAGATAGATAGATAGATAGATAGATAGATAGATAGATAGATAGATAGATAGATAGTGTAGTAGTGCAGTACACAGAAGGGCCTGTAGAGGGCTGCAGACAGGACTTCCGCTGCTAGGGTTAACACAAAGGGGTGGAGCAGGAACCAGCTAGTGAGACAAGTGAGGTTGTCAGTGCCGATCCTGAGGTCCAGGGTGAGATAGCAAGAGAACGCTTGTTTAAACTTCAGGAGGGATTTGCACCAATGCAAGTTTATATAAAGTTTCTGGAGGAAGCATGTCAAACTGCTAATGAAAGACTTGATACGCAGTTTGAGAAAGAAAGGGCCAATTTGTGTCTGCTTGTAGAAGAGGCCAAGAGGCAAAGGCTGTTAGCAGAGGAACAGACAGATAAATTCCTAAAAGAAAGTATTCTCCAGGAAGCTGAGCAGCTGAAAGCAGAGAATGCAGCTCTCTTCAAGGAGAATGAGCATCTTGAGAGATTGGCTAAGGAGGAAACTGATCACCGGGTATTGCTGGAATAGAAGGTTCAGTGTGAACAGAGCTTCGAAGAGATGAGAAGTGAGAAAAAGAAGTATGAGGGATATCTTTAACCAGCCCATGAAAAGATACAAGACCTCAGAAATGCAGCCAGAGATGAGGCTGATCGCAGAGTATGTCTGAAGGCACAATCTGTGCAGTGTGAACAGGACTGTAAGAAACTGCAAATGAAAACCCAAGAGTTAGAGATGACATGTTGCGAGTTAGAAAGAGCTTCTACAGATGCACGTAATCAAACTACAGGTTTGCAGAATCAAGTTGCAGAGTTGAAAATGCAGTTAGCAAAGAAAAATGGTGACTTGGAGTGCCAAGTAAGTCAGTTCAAGGAAGAGCTGGAAATAGAGAAAGCTGCTGGCAGCCAGGCAGAGAAGCAAGCAGAAATCTTAAAAGACTTACTGGGTTACAAGTAAAACCAGGAAGCACTGCATGAGAGATAGAGGTGTCCCACCTACAAACCTTGGATGAGAAAGCGGAAGTACATGGAACCCAGATCTAGGAGCTGGAATGGAGTCATGCTGTAGTTGTGGGGAAACTGCCCAAGCAGATGAAGCAGCTGACCCAAAAAGTGAAGGGGTTGTTGGAAGACAAGTGTGCATTTGAATGCAAGAGAAAAGCAGTAGAAGTGCAGCTTCAAGAGCTACAAGTAAAAGTCACTGAAGGTGACAGAAGGCAGATATGTTGTCTGAGCAGGTGAAAAGACTGCAGGTGGAGCTGGAAGCTCAGAATGAAGAGTCTCAGAGGCTGCTGCAAGAAGAGATGCAGCAAAGGCTTGGTCTCAGTGCACACCTGAAGATAATGCAAGATGAGAGAGATGTGTTCTTCAAGCAATTAGAGAAAGGTGCAGAAACTAAGAGGAATCTGTCAGAGCAGATTGTAACACTTCAGGCGCAGGTGTCAGAGATGGAAGAGAAACTGTATGAGAACCCTGCCTGTTGGGTTATGGGTGAAGAGCAAGACAGTGAAATCAGCTGTTTTGTCTTCAAACTGATGTCTATGATGAACTTCAGAAGTTTACAGTGAGTCTTTAGCAGGAAGTAGAATATATTAGTGTGGAGCTTGGTTACCAATGTCAAATGGTGTTTAACTGGGAGAAGAAACAAAAGATGTGTGAAAAGTGGCTTACTGAGGGTGTATCAGTGTTTCCTAAAGTTGCAAAAGAAGGGCTTAACAACCGGGTGCGCACTGAAATTCAAGACTGGATTAGTGCCAAGACAGAAGCTGAAAAGAGAACCCTGATACGGGAAAAACTAAATGGCACCTGCAACAGTTGAACATATGAGTGATGTACGACGTGAAGTATTCAATATTGAAATTGAGGTTCAGAAAGTGTCAGTTAGGGCGAGAGACCCCCGAGCCTGGAGTTTTGAAGGTGTGATACGGCTTACGGCCTATATCAAAGGGGGGAGGTATATAGTAGTGCAGTACACAGAAGGGCCTGTAGAGGGCTGCAGACAAGACTTCTGCTGCTAGGGTTAACACCAAGGGGTGGAGCAGGAACCAGATAAAAGCCAGTTCCTGCCAAAAGCAAGTTGGGGGAAAGGACCAGCGCAGCAGAGCTGAGGTGCTGCAGGCTGGTGGCCAAGCAAAGGTTAGAGTCCGACAGGCATGACAACCCTGGACTCACACCCAAGTTGAGAGAGACATTGGCTGAGAGAGAGCCAGATTCGTGGAGCTGGAAGGGCTGCTAGCCCAGGGTCTAGTGCAGATCAGGAGTTTGGCAGGGAAGACGACCCTAAACTCTACACCCAAGTGGGGTGCTTATATGAGCTGTGTTTGTGATTGTGGTGATGATAAATAAACTCTGGCGGGTGCCTGATAAAGAAATTCACGTCTCTGAAGTTTCTACACATGTGGTGCGCCCTTTTCATGTGTGAGAGGTCAGCGATCCGCAGGCAAGTGTACCCCAACTTGCCACAATAGATAGATATATAGATTGATATGAGACAGACAGATAGAGATAGATATGGTAGATCAATACAGAACATAATAGTAATTTGGGGAAAAAAAGCTAGTTCATAGTTTTGATAACCCAAGGGCATCTTTGAAAGTATAAATAAATGGTATTCACCAATAATGAGCGAACCTTTGAAATGTTCATTTTGTCTGGTCCACAAAACTTTTGAAAAAAGTTTGGTTCAGTCCGAATTAGTTTGAACTGAACCAGGAGTTCACCAAAACCCCTATACTGGTATAAAACACTGTCTAGGAACCATGCAGGCTCTCAGAGTGATCTGCAGGGCTTTTATGGCTTTTAGACCGTGTCACACATCAGTGTTCAGGACTAGTGTTGAGCAAACTGAACCAGTAGAACCCTGTTTTGAGTAGAACTTTGCTAAAAGCTTGGTTCAGGCTCTTAACATGAAACAGGCTGCTACAGGTTTGCCACGCTTAATACTAGTCTTTACGGCTACAATTACATACTAAATATTATTTGTAGGCCGAGCCACAAGAGAGAGAAGGAACTGGTTTACCAGGATATTGTACAGTGTATTGAGGCAGATTTACTAAATCTAATAGTTGGACCATGTAAACCTATACCAGACAGTCTAAAGATGTGCGAAATGTATCTCAGTGGTTAATGCTGGATGATAATTCTGGTGCCTCTGTAGAAAGTTTTGTCTAACTTTATACCACCTATTGATTGACCTAATTTCCTCCAAAAGTTTGTCTCATGTTGTCATATTTAAAGAGGACTATTTGGCTGTAAGGGCTCCCATTACATTACGAACCAGACACTAGTTTATTGCCAAGTGGGCGGTCTCTATTGCCCAGTGTAAATTTTTAAGATGATTTTTGGTTGATGCTGGGAGATGAAGACTGCTGCATTAACAGTTGAAGTAGTAATGCCCTTCAAAAGGAATGTAAAAGTATGCAGCCTTATCCCCTTGAGACAGATCCTCCTCAACCTATGCCCCCTTCTAGTTAAGCCTCCTTGTCACATGAGCCACAGTGGATTATACTTTTTTTTACATTTAACTCATAAATACCTTAGGTGTAAAACTTGATGCAACATTAAATGCTTGGCCAGAAATGCACCAAGCATTTTACGGCAGGGTCTAGACATAATCACATTAGTAAATCTGTCTCATTTTCTATAGTATCCCTGACTGGGCGAGAAAAGGACTTAGGACCATGAAGTCTAATGATTTAGTGATTGCCACTTCCATCTTAAAACTATCCATTTGGCCTTTTAAATATACTTTTTCTTGTTATAACAGATTTCCTCGGACTCACTGTTCGACTTAGGCCTCGTTCACATGGGCCACAAAATCTCATTACAAAATCATCGCTACAAAATGCATGTGTGTGAAGTCCATGGTTTCCAATGGGTTCTTTCAGGCTACAAAATTTAGTGATGATTTTGTAGCGAGATTTTGTAGCCCGTGTGAACGAGGCCTTAATGTCATTCGTCCTGCACACTACTGTTACGTCTTCCACACCCACAAACTGGCAAACTCAGATGGAACTGCAGAACTGCGTAACGGACTTCATACTCACCTACACGTGAACTCAGGCGAAATCGCAGAACTGCGAAACAGACTTCATATTCGCCAACAGGCGAACTCAGACAGAACCACAGAACTGCCAAATGGACTTCATACTTGCCGAGAGGCAAACTCAGACTGAACTGCAGAACTGTGAACTGGACTACATACTCGCAGACAGACATAAATCAACAACTAACAAGCATGCAAAACACATACCTGCATATCTGCACACACAGCCAGATGGAAGAACTATAGAATGTATGAGGTTTTAGTTTGTATTTTGGCCAAGATATTTAAGCCCACAAGCCCACTTCAAGAGTCCTCATTGTCTCGCGGGTCCCTACTCTAATGATACAACTCACCCCAAGAAACCTGCATGCATGCAGGGCGATCATCCCAAGAGGGGACTTGACTACACAGTCAAGGAAATTGCAGCCACATACAACGCTGGTGCTCCAAGTAACATGTCCGAAAGCAGAACTCATTGTTCCTTACCATGAATGGACTATAACAGCAGACAACCAGTTCCAGCACCATTGTGTCTAAGAGAAACAGAAAAGCGAGACTCCAGTGGGCAAAATATTGCAAAAATTATATCACTGAGAAGTAGAAAAACATTTCCTGGTAAGATGAATCCAGATTTTGGTTGCGCCATACTGATGGCAGGCCAGAATTTAGCCCGAGCAGCATGAATGGATGTCCCCTTCCTGTAAGCTGGCCAGAGCATGCCAACAAGTGTGGCTGAGTATTAAAGTCAACTTATCTACTCCAATGGACCAATTAAATGGCCACTGTCTCAACAACAGATTAAAGAGAAGAAGATGATGATCCAGCTGGAGACACTAAGGAGACAGTTTTACTTTTTTCTGGAAGCATTGTATGGTCTATAACACTTCCAACATCAACTTGGTGCTCTCCACAAGAAAAAACAGGACCCCCTAGACCTGATGTAGGCAAACTCATTTTAATAATGTAGTGGTTGCAATTAGTTGGATATTGCTTACTGGTTCAACACTGTTTTTGGTTCTTTAAAATGGTACTAATAGTAACAATTAATTTCCTCTGCTAGTGTTCTCAAATTTCCATGTCATTTCCTCAATCAGCATGAACAGTACTTTATGCACTGATGTCTAAAATTGTACATGATCCACGAAAGTCAATGGTATGGATTTAATGCTAATATCATAAACAATATAGCGAAACCTAGTCAATTCAAAATTAAGGAGAGCCATTTTATAATACATATCTGATTATTTTCAGGGTCCCATGCGTTCACTCTCCTATACAAGTCTATGGGAGAGCACGCTCATGGGACTCTAAAAAAGTCAGAATGCAAATTTCCGAGTAAACGAGAGGGTTGGAGCGATCACCTCATTAGACCTGTGTTCATTCCAGGGTCTCTCAACATGGATCGGTACCTGAATCTCCTGCAGACGACGGATGACTTCCTGTATGACCTGCCCCTATCATAACAGAACAGGCCACTACCAGTATGCTTTCCTTACTTCAGGCATAGCAGCGGTTCTACCGGACTTAAAGAAGTGGAAAGTGGATTTATGCTTCTCACATGCCGCTCTTCAACTTTACAATTGGGTTTTACTCTCCATCTCTTACAGGTGCCACAAAACAAAATTGAAATCCATGTTCCGGGGTCCAAGGGATCTATGCGTCATAACATCATGTAGGACAAAAAAATTAAAATACCTTCCTGACTCCAATCTGGCAATCAGAATAATCCCTGTATCACCTTCTGAAGTAATCAGTGATATAACCTGTAATATTGTATCCCTCAAGAAAGACATCCAGGCCCCTCTTGTACCCTTTGCCATCACCACATCCTCAGGCAGAGAGTTCCACAGTCTCACTGCTCTTACAGTAAAGAACCCCCTTCTGTATTGCTGTAGAAATCTTCTTTCTTCTAGACCAGGGGTGCACAACATGCGGCCCATAATGCTTTTCTGAAATATCTATGCATGTATGCTCACATGTAGTTTCCATGTCTGGGTGAAGAAAAAATGGCACATAGCAGGGCAACAAGAACAGACAAGTATTAATGGTGCACAGTGTAGTCATGTCTGCGTCTCCTATATATCAGGAGAATAAGGTCTTTTGATCCATTTGGCACTCCTGAAATGAGTATATGCGTTAGAGACATTGTGCATGTATGCAGCTCTCTCCATTGTAGCTTGTAGGACTTCTGAGATGCCAGGCCATTACCTCGACATCGGTCATCTACAATGGAGAGAGACACATGCATTGTCTCTGGAGCGCCGATAAGGGGGAAGGTGACCCTCATTCTCTTAATTGGTGGGAGTCCTGGAAGTGGAACTTATTTTGAATTATTATGTGATATACATAGGATATACCATAAATGTCTTAGATGTGAATACCATTACGGCACTTGGAAGTGGTTCAGTATGGCAATGTAGCCCTCAGACCAGAATAGGTTGTGTACCCCTTGCTACAGTCCTTGATGTAGATGGCACCTCTTTGTTACAGTCCTAGTATAAACAGATGATGGGAGAGATCTCTGTATTGCCCCCTGATATATTTTTACATACTTATTAGGTCGCCCTTCAGACATCTTATTTTTAAAGTTTATAACCCCAATTGTGATAACCTCTCTGGGTATTGTAGTCCACCCATTCCATTTATTACCTTAGTAACCCACCTTTGTACCCGCTCAAGCTCTGATATCTATGTCCTTCTTGAGTACCAGTGACCAAAACCTTCCACAATAATCCCTGTGTGGTCTGACCAGTGACTTGTAAAGAGGAAGAACAAAGTTCTCATCATGTGCCCCTAGACCTTTTCTGATCCCTTTTGCCTTGGCAGCAGCTGCCTGACACTGGTTGCTCCAGTTAAGCTTACAGTTAACTAAAAACCCCAATTCCTTCTCCATGTCGGTGTTCCCCAGTGGTTTCCCATTTAGTGTATAATGCTGACATGTTTTTCCTCTGCCCATGTGCAGAACCTTACATTTATCAGGGTTAAACCTGACTTGCTACTTTTCTGTCTCCAACTAATCCAGATCCATTTGATCTATATGTACCTGCATTTTGTCCTCTCTTCAGTTAATTACTTTTAGATCATTGGTAAATAAACATATTTTACTGCTAGATCCCTGCACAAAGTTGTCTTTCCTCCATTAGATTAGGGAGGGCTACCTTATTCCATAAATGCCATTTTTGTCTGTTTCTTTTTTTAGCATAAAAAAATAATAAAATATGCACGCCGTGTCCTGGCGCGGTGTTTCAACACAGAGCAATTAATACACTGCTGAGATATCATAGCGAGCCGTATCATCTGTACGCAGGAACAGAATGAACAGGTCAAGCTGGTGACAACAGTCTGTTGTGTAATTACCGCAGACTCAATACTTGCTATTTCTTTCTTATTGCAGGAGACGGGGCTGGAAACAAACCTTTCCCTCCGGCGCTGTCTCACCTCTTAGGGCTTGGAGACTGTAGACATCAACAGTCTGGTCTCAGTCTGCTGGGAATCGGCTAAATTAGTTTTACCAGCTGCACTTACTGAAAAATATATGCCAATGAAAAATATATGTGTAAATCTCACCGTTGGGAAGGAGATGGCACAAAGCTCTCTGATGCTTCGGCTGGAAATGATAATGGACACAGGGAATTGAGAAGAGGCAGGAATGGACTTCTGTATCATGGCTGTAGCTGCCGGGCATACGCATAACAAAAACTGGGGGAGTTTTCTCTTGTCTGACTTAAATTTTTGGGTTCTAAAGAGAATTTATGAAATTAAATTTAAAATTTGTACTTTATGTCACTTTCCATGAAGATTTTTGTTCCATTCTGTGTGGATATGATTAGTTAAACTCTAGAGATGAGCGAGTATACTCGCTAAAGGCAATTACTCGAGCTAGCATTGCCTTTAGCAAGTACCTGCCCGCTCGAGACTGAAGGTTCGGGTGCCGGCAGCGGGCAGGGAGCGGCGGAGGAGAGCGGGGCAGAACGGAGGGGAGATATCTTTCTCCCTCTCTCCCCCCGCTCCCTCCGGCTGACTGCCGCAACTCACCGCTCCCTCCTGCTGACTGCCGCTACTCACCGCTCCCCCGCGCCGGCACTCGAACCTTCAGTCTCGAGCGGGGAGATACTCGCTAAAGGCAATGCTCGCTCGAGCAATTGCCTTTAGCGAGTATATTTGCTCATCTCTATTAAACTCTAGAGATGAGCGAGCACCAAAATGCTCGGGTGCTCGTTACTTGGGACGAAAATTTTGCGATGCTCGAGGGTTCGTTTCGAGTAACAAACCCCATTGAAGTCAATGGGCGGCCCGAGCATTTTTGTATATCGCCGATGCTCGCTAAGGTTTCCATTTGTGAAAATCTGGGCAATTCAAGAAAGTGATGGGAACGACACAGCAACGGATAGGGCAGGCGAGGGGCTACATGTTGGGCTGCATCTCAAGTTCCCAGGTCCCACTATTAAGCCACCATAGCGGCAAGAGTGCCCCCCCCTCCCAACAACTTTTACTTCTGAAAAGCCCTCATTAGCAATGCATACCTTAGCTAAGCACCACACTACCTCCAACAAAGCACAATCACTGCCTGCATGACACTCCGCTGCCACTTCTCCTGGGTTACATGCTGACCAACCCCCCCCCCCCCCGCACGATGCAGTGTCCACAGCGCACACCAAAGTGGCCCTATGCAGCCTTCAGCTGCACTCATGCCACACGCTGCCCTCATGCCACACCACCCTCATGTCTATTTATAAGTGTGTCTGCCATGAGGAGGAACTGCAGGCACACACTGCAGAGGGTTGGCACGGCTAAGCAGCGACCCTCTTTAAAAGGGGCGGGGCGATAGCCCACAATGCTGTACAAAAGCAATGAGAAATATAATCCTGTGCCACCGCCATCAGGAGCTGCACACGTGGGCATAGCAATGGGGAACCCATGTGCCACACACTACTCATTCTGTCAAGGCGTCTGCATGCCCCAGTCAGACCGCGTTTTTTTATAAATAGTCACAGGCAGGTACAACTCCGCAATGGGAATTCCGTGTGCACCCACAGCATGGGTGGCTCCCTGGAACCCACCGGCTGTACATAAATGTATCCCATTGTAGTGCCAATCACAGCTGAGGTAACATCTGATTAAATGCAGGTGGGCTTCGGCCCACACTGCATGCCCCAACCTGACCGGGGTTTTTAATTCATAGACATAGGCAGGTACAACTCCCTATTGTGAAGTCCCTGTGGACCGACAGCATGGGTGGGTGCCAGGAAGCCGCCAGCGGTACATAAATATATCCCATTGCATTGCCCAT
This sequence comes from Eleutherodactylus coqui, assembly GCF_035609145.1. Classification (NCBI taxonomy): domain Eukaryota; kingdom Metazoa; phylum Chordata; class Amphibia; order Anura; family Eleutherodactylidae; genus Eleutherodactylus; species Eleutherodactylus coqui. The sequence continues at coordinate 309,429,378 of NC_089838.1, read as the reverse complement.
CACAGCTGAGGTAATGTCATGTTTAATGCATGTGGGCTTCGGCCCACACTGCATGCCCCAGTCAGACTGGGGTTCTTTAGAAGTGGACACATGCAGTTACAACTCCGTGCGGACCAACAGCATGGGTGGGTGCCAGGAAGCCACCGGTGGTACATAAATATATCCCATTGCATTGCCCATCACAGCTGAGGTAATGTCATGTTTAATGCAGGTGGGCTTCGACCCACACTGCATGCCCCAGTCAGACTGGGGTTCTTTAAAAGTGGACACATGCAGTTACAACTCCGTGTGGACCGACAGCATGGATGGCTCCCTGGAACCCACCGGCTGTACGTAAATGTATCCCATTGCAGTGCCCATCACAGCGGATGTAACGTCAGCTTTAATGCAGGTGGGCAAAAAATTACACTGTAGGCGAGGGCTCCAAAAAATTGGTGTACCAACAGTACTAATGTACGTCAGAAAAATTGCCCATGCGCAAGCAAGAGGGCAGGTGAAACCCATTAATCGCTTTGGTTAATGTGGCTTAATTGGTAACTAGGCCTGGAGGCAGCCCAGTTAAAATAAAAATTGGTTCAGGTGAAAGTTTCAACGCTTTAATGAGCATTGAAACGTATAAAAATTGTTTACAAAAATTACATGACTGAGCCTTGTGGGCCTAAGAAAAATTGCCCGTTCGGCGTGAATACGTCAGGTTTCAGGAGGAGGAGCAGGAGGAGGAGGATGAATATTATACACAGATTGATGAAGCTAAAAGGTCCACGTTTTTGATGGTGATAGAGAACAATGCTTCTATCCGCGGGTGCAGCCTATGTATTGTTTAGGTATCGCTGCTGTCCGCTGGTGGAGAAGAGAAGTCTGGGGAAATCCAGGCTTTGTTCATCTTGATGAGTGTAAGCCTGTCGGCACTGTCGGTTTGCAGGCGGGTACGCTTACCTGTGATGATTCCCCCAGCCGCACTAAACACCCTCTCTGACAAGACGCTAGCCGCAGGACAAGCAAGCACCTCCAGGGCATACAGCGCGAGTTCAGGCCATGTGTCCAGCTTCGACACCCAGTAGTTGTAGGGGGCAGAGGCGTCACGGAGGACAGTCGTGCGATCGGCTACGTACTCCCTCACCATCCTTTTACAGTGCTCCTGCCTACTCAGCCTTGACTGGGGAGCGGTGACACAGTCTTGCTGGGGAGCCAGAAAGCTGTCCAACGCCTTAGAGAGTGTTCCCCTGCCTGTGCTGTACATGCTGCCTGATCTCCGCGCCTCCCCTGCTACCTGGCCCTCGGAACTGCGCCGTCGGCCACTAGCGCTGTCGGATGGGAATTTTACCATCAGTTTGTCCGCCAGGGTCCTGTGGTATAGCATCACTCTCGAACCCCTTTCCTCTTCGGGTATGAGAGTGGAAAGGTTCTCCTTATACCGTGGGTCGAGCAGTGTGTACACCCAGTAATCCGTAGTGGCCAGAATGCGTGTAACGCGAGGGTCACGAGAAAGGCATCCTAACATGAAGTCAGCCATGTGTGCCAGGGTACCTGTACACAACACATGGCTGTCCTCACTAGGAAGATCACTTTCAGGATCCTCCTGCTCCTCCTCCTCCTCAGGCCATACACGCTGAAAGGATGACAGGCAAGCAGCATGGGTACCCTCAGCAGTGGGCCAAGCTGTCTCTTCCCCCTCCTCCTCATCCTCCTCCCCCTCCTCCTCCTCCTCCTCAACGCGCTGAGATATAGACAGGAGGGTGCTCTGACTATCCAGCGACATACTGTCTTCCCCTGCCTCTGTTTCCGAGCGCAAAGCGTCTGCCTTTATGCTTTGCAGGGAACTTCTCAAGAGGCATAGCAGAGGAATGGTGACGCTAATGATTGCAGCATCGCCGCTCATCATCTGGGTAGACTCCTCAAAGTTTCCAAGGACCTGGCAGATGTCTGCCAACCAGGCCCACTCTTCTGTAAAGAATTGAGGAGGCTGACTCCCACTGCGCCACCCATGTTGGAGTTGGTATTCCACTATAGCTCTACGCTGCTCATAGAGCCTGGCCAACATGTGGAGCGTAGAGTTCCACCGTGTGGGCACGTCGCACAGCAGTCGGTGCACTGGCAGATGAAACCGATGTTGCAGGGTGCGCAGGGTGGCAGCGTCCGTGTGGGACTTGCGGAAATGTGCGCAGAGCCGGCGCACCTTTCCGAGCAGGTCTGACAAGCGTGGGTAGCTTTTCAGAAAGCGCTGAACCACCAAATTAAAGACGTGGGCCAGGCATGGCACGTGCGTAAGGCTGCCGAGCTGCAGAGCCGCCACCAAGTTACGGCCGTTGTCACACACGACCATGCCCGGTTGGAGGCTCAGCGGCGCAAGCCAGCGGTCGGTCTGCTCTGTCAGACCCTGCAGCAGTTCATCGACCGTGTGCCTCTTCTCTCCTAAGCTGAGTAGTTTCAGCACAGCCTGCTGACGCTTGCCCACCGCTGTGCTACCACGACACGCGACACCGACTGCTGGCGACGTGCTGCTGCTGACACATCTTGATTGCGAGACAGAGGTTGCGTAGGTGGAGGAGGAGGGTGGTTTAGTGGACGAAGCATTCACCGCCGCAGATACCACCACCGAGCTGGGGCCCGCAATTCTGGGGGTGGGTAGGACGTGAGCGGTCCCAGGCTCTGACTCTGTCCCAACCTCCACTAAATTCACCCAATGTGCCGTCAGGGAGATATAGTGGCCCTGCCCGCCTGTGCTTGTCCACGTGTCCGTTGTTAAGTGGACCTTGGCAGTAACCGCGTTGGTGAGGGCGCGTACAATGTTGCGGGAGACGTGGTCATGCAGGGCTGGGACGGCACATCGGGAAAAGTAGTGGCGACTGGGAACTGAGTAGCGCGGAGCCGCCACCGCCATCATACCTTTGAAAGCTTCCGTTTGCACAACCCTATACAGCAGCATCTCCAGGCTGATAAATTTGGCTATGTGCACGTTTAACGCTTGAGCGTGCGGATGCGTGGCTGCGTACTTGCGCTTGCGCTCCAACACTTGCGCTAGCGATGGCTGGACGGTGCGCTGAGAGACATTGGTGGATGGGGCCGAGCACAGCGGAGGTGAGGGTGCGGGTGCAGGCCAGGAGACGGTAGTGCCTGTGTCCTGAGAGGGGGGTTGGATCTCAGTGGCAGGTTGGGGCACAGGGGGAGAGGCAGCGGTGCAAACCGGAGGCGGTGAACGGCCTTCGTCCCACCTTGTGGGGTGCTTGGCCATCATATGTCTGCGCATGCTGGTGGTGGTGAGGCTGGTGGTGGTGGCTCCCCGGCTGATCTTGGCGCGACAAAGGTTGCACACCACTGTTCGTCGGTCATCTGCACTCTCAGTGAAAAACTGCCAGACCTTTGAGCACCTCAGCCTCTGTAGTGTGGCATGGTGCGAGGGGGCGCTTTGGGAAACAGTTGGTGGATTATTCGGCCTGGCCCTGCCTCTACCCCTGGCCACCGCACTGCCTCTTCCAACCTGCCCTGCTGCTGCACTTGCCTCCCCCTCTGAAGACCTGTCCTCAGTAGGCGTAGCAAACCAGGTGGGGTCAGTCACCTCATCGTCCTGCTGCTCTTCCTCCGAATCCTCTGTGCGCTCCTCCCTCGGACTTACTCCAATTACTACTACCTGAGTGATAGACAACTGTGTCTCATCGTCATCGTCCTCTTCACCCACTGAAAGCTCTTGAGACAGTTGCCGGAAGTCCCCAGCCTCATCCCCCGGACCCCGGGAACTTTCCAAAGGTTGGGCATCGGTCATGACAAACTCCTCCGGTGGGAGAGGAACCATTGCTGGCCATTCTGGGCAGGGGCCCGGGAACAGTTCCTGGGAGTCTGCCTGCTCCTCAGAATGTGTCATTGTAATGGAGTGAGGAGGCTGGGAGGAAGGAGGAGCAGCAGCCAGAGGATTCAGAGTTGCAGCAGTGGACGGCGCAGAATTCTGGGTGGTCGATAGATTGCTGGATGCACTTCCTGCCATCCATGACAGGACCTGCTCACACTGCTCATTTTCTAATAAAGGTCTACCGCGTGGACCCATTAATTGTGAGATGAATGTGGGGACGCCAGAAACGTGACTCTCCTCCTAATCCCGCAGCAGTCGGCTGCGATACACCTGGATCAGGAGCTCGGCCTGTGCCCACACCCTGACTTGGGCCTCCGCGTCCTCGCCCGCGTCCACGTCCTCTAGGCCTACCCCTACCCCTCAGCATGCTGTATTACCAGTAGTGCAGAAACAGAACACTGTAATTAAATGTGCCGCTTATTGGCCTGTGGTTAGAGGCTGACTTCCCTTACGGAACGCACAGCAGATCCAGGAAACAATTTTGCGCAAGGCGGCTGTAACGCTTAGCTGCGTATTAATTAGGACTACTACCCCCAGCAGATAGATACTGTAGGCAGCGTATAATATTATGTATACTGTTTCCCTCTGGCGGGATGACGGCGCTGATGTAACAGAGACAGCAGATCCAGGAAACAATTTTGCGCAAGCCTGCTGTAACGCTTAGCTGCGTATTAATTAGGACTACTACCCCCAGCAGATAGATACTGTAGGCAGCGTATAATATTATGTATACTGTTTCCCTTTGGTGGGATGACGGCGCTGATGTAACAGAGACAGCAGATCCAGGAAACAATTTTGTGCAAGGCTGCTGTAACGCTTAGCTGCGTATTAATTAGGACTACTACCTCCAGCAGACACGCAGTAAACTGAAGACGGTCACAGGCAGCCCAAATATAGTATTTTTCCCCAATTTTTTGGAAAAAGCCCACTGCCTATATAGCCTGAATATCTCTTTTCCTGCCTCACCAGTACTGGCCCTATACTCTGTACAATGACTGCAGACTGCGGACGCAATGCTCTGCACGGCCGATATACAAAAAAAAAAATTGTGCAACACTGCTAAAAGCAGCCTCAACAGTACTGCACACAGTCAGATGTGGCCCTAAGAAGGACCGTTGGGGTTCTTGAAGCCTAAAATAACCCCTAACGCTCTCCCTATAGCAGCTCCGGCACCAGCAGCACTTTCCCTGATCTCTGTCAGAATGCATCTGTGGCGAGCCACGGGAGGGGCCGATTTATATACTCGGGTGACACCTGATCTCGCCAGCCACTCACTGCAGGGGGGTGGTATAGGGCTTGAACGTCGCAGGGGGAAGTTTTAATGCCTTCCCTGTCTTTCGATTGGCCAGAAAAGCGCGCTAACGTCTCAGAGATGAAAGTGAAAGTAACTCGAACATTGCGTGGTACTCGTCACGAGTAACGAGCATCTCGAACACGCTAATACTCGAACGAGTATCAAGCTTGGACGAGTACGTTCGCTCATCTCTATTAAACTCCCATCTATTCTACTCTGCAAAGTTGAAAATTCCACCTAAAAATCTACATCACATTTCCTCCTTCTCTGGTACCTCACTGAAGCTTCTATAAGGGCTCCTTCATACTGTCATATTTGCATGTGTGAATTTTAAGCACGCAATACGCAGAGCCTAGAACCCAATGGGATTGTACATGTTTCCTGATTTTGTTCTGTTTTCCTGCACATTTGCACAAGTGGGAGCGTGAAAGACAGCGCAAGGGCTCGTTCACCATTTTTTCACCCGTTATTTCACCCTGTGCTTTGCATGGCCGCGTGATACACTGTGAATGAAGTCGATGAAAGTCAATGGACTTTCACTGATCCGTGCACATGAGCGTGTAGACACTGCATATCGAAACACATGAGACATAGATCGCAGTGTGAGCCCTTTACATTTGTAAGACAGCGTGTATACAAATTTGTGTCTGCTGCGCGCAAATGAACATGCCTGCAAATGCAAAAAGAACAGTAAAAAGCGCCAATGTGTGCACAAAACAGCATTGTCCATGGAGAAAATATGTTAAGCTGAGTCACGCACAAAAATGCATTTGCTCGTGTGAAGGAATGCTTAGGGCTTAAACAGATGGGCATGATTTTGCCCCGTTATGCAGCCATGATATTCATAATGGGTTGAAACGAAACCATTGATTTCAGTGGTTTTATTTTCACTATCGGGATTATTGCGTGTTAATACTGCATGCGAGAAAGATAGGGCAGGACCTACCTCCCGCACTAGTGCGGAGTTTGAATAGTCAATACCTCCCCCACTGTGCTAATACACTCCGGAGCAGTAAGTGTATTCCCGCATGCACCCATGTGTTTTTGCCCTTAAGATGCTTTCTAGACAGAACAATTATTGTTCAAAAAGTTGTTAAAACTAGTGAAATTAAAAGATAATCATTCGGTTTAAACACAGGCCAACGGACAAGTGATAATCGTTCACTTTTTGATTGTGGTTCATTTTATGCAGGCATAAAAATCCTTGTTGACTCGATCACTTTCAGTTTGATTTAACCAGTGCTTATTCAGTCCTTCTCAGTCACTTATACAGCGAATGCGAACGACTGAACGATACTGAATGATTCTCGTCTGAACGAGCCAACAATGTATCTGCTTTATAAACAGGCTGCCCGAGAGCGAACGAGTTAGCGGTGACGTCCCTCACTCATTCAAATGATAAATCAGCTTGTCTTAAAGGACTTTTCTGTTTTCTGTGAAGAGCCTGGTATCTGGCTCAGGGTTTTTCTGGTGATCTATTGATGGTAGCACGGTGGTCCCGGGCTTTGCTCACATAGAGTCCAAGAGCCGACATGCATGCTTTCAGTAACAAATTTGAATAAAATGTAACAAGAAAACTGATAAACAGTCCTTTCTAGGATGACTCATGACTGGGAGGCTATTCTAGAAAATCTGCATTACTGATACTGCGCTAAAAGTCCAGTCCCCGTATATTGGTTTTCTTACAATTCTAATAGGGTTCCAATCTACACCCTCTTTTTGGTATCTGTGAAGCTCCAAAGTCACCCAGGCTCCTTGAAGATGTATCGACCTGACTCTTTCCTCCCTTTTTACCTCTTCTTTCCCTTCTCTGTAGCTTCTGTAAAGTCTTCTTCCCCTTAATACAATGTAGCCATAATATTTTCTACAGTGTCATCTTTACATGCAGTTTTATAGCGAAAATTGAAGGTTGTCCGCTAGAGTAGCTTTTGTTTGGCAACTAATGCTATAATGTTAGACGATGCTTTTCTTATTTCAGGAAAGATCTCTTGAGCTCTGAGATGTAAATCAGCACGTCGTCTGTTCCGTCTATGCCTCACAATAATAATCCCTATAGCTCCATATAACATTTCCATCCAAATCAGTCTTTTTTTACTTGTTTGTTCCATATTTCGAGGCTCTGCACAATAGACAACACCTGCTGAATATATTTTCGCTTTTGATGGTATAAAGCTGCAGTGCTGCTTGTGACTTTTGTCATTGCGTTACCATGGCAAAGTGACAGAAACCGTTCCTCGGGTCCCTTGGGACCGTCTTTCGCTTCCAGCATCCTTGTCCTTTTGAAACCAAATGACTTACATACAGAACATTTATGACAGTTCGGAAGGCCCCTGTTGGCTAATTTTCAGACCTCAATCCGTTGTTACCGACTTTCTCGATAATCCATTATGTTGCTGGAGAAATTGTGATCGTGTCCAACTTACAGATTAATGTAAAACTCAGACATACACAGCCGAGGGAGTTCCATAATGTGCGCTCGAGGAAGGGACGAGTATTTATGGTGAGAAGAAGGGAGGGAAGAGGATGGTTATGAAGAAGATGAATGTCTTCCTGGAGACAAAGGTCGTGTCAGATAACACGGATAGAGACAGGTTTCCTATATTTCTGTAAATTTATTTACTGTAAACGTGTTTTTTTCCAATTTTTTCAAACAAATTTCAAAAGGTTTTCCAAGTTATTTATGTTATATAGTTTTCAGTCCCTTGTGCCCAAAACTGTAAAAATAAATATACTTACAATAGCACTGGCGGTCAGGCGGCACAGCATCTGCCAAGTGATGTCACCCAGGCTGGTCGCCTGGTTACGTCCTGGAAACTTGTAATGTGGACTTCTAATGTAGACACCCCCGGCAGGTGTATGGGATGTCATCAGTAATATCCCTGTTGGGTCTTCTATTGGCTGAAGCAGGCACATGGGTAAGCCACACATATGACTGCTACAGGGATAGTTAGCAGAAGACCAGAGGACCAAGAGCTTGCAAAGGGGTAGCATTGTAGCAGCGGGAGGTTAGCATTGTTTTTTTTGCAAGCTACATCCCCCACTGCTACCAGTGACCTCGGTAAACCCTTTTATTGGTCCCCAAATTTCTAAATCTAATATCCATTTTTGTTTTCCAGACTCATATTTTTACATTTACTTACAACAGTAAAGTTAGGCTTCATTCAAGAAGCGCAAGGTGTGACCTAGAGCTTGATGTGAGCAGTGTAGATACACCAGGGGAGCGCCCACCTGCTGGGCTAGCTTCTTAGCTTGCATTACATTCTGAAGTGGTGTTTTTGACTGGCGGCCTTGCTGGTCCCTGGGCCTTTGGTTATACTGCAACACGGTTCCTATTGTGGAGGAGCCAAGAAGCGGAGAAGCATAGGAGCAGTGATAGCAGAGTCTGGTATGTTATGAGTTCTGCCTGTTATTTGCCAAGTTGAGAAGACAAGGAGTAAAGAAGCTGGTGGTACACGTGCATTTTATGATGGCATTCAGGCGCAGGCATTTGCAAATGTTACTGTGAATACTTCGCACTGTGAGGCTGCCAGTGCAACATTGGAGGCAATATTGAATATTGAACGAGATGATCATGCAGAATGCACAAAATGTTTTGACAGTTCTGATCGCTTTACTGAGAAATGCCGCAATGCAGCTAACAGGTTGGCGGTATTTGCTCATTCAACTCCTGCAACCCAGGTAAGCAATCCTTGTGAAACATCTACAGCTGTATTTGCTCCTATTATGAGGTTTTTAATATATTCCCTCAATCTGCAAATGAAAAGGGTAAGCATGGCCCTGCTTTATATGCTTCATCTACTTCAGGCCAATGCAGGTCATTTCAGCATAAGATAGTAATGTATATATGTAAAATGATATGCAAAATGAACCTTTTCTACATGATGCTTTTCAAGCTGTGACTAAAAGCAATGCAGTTCTGGCTTCCCTCCCTGCTCAGGTTGGTAGCCTGAAAGAGGATGTTGGATTTATAACACATGATTTGCAGAAAGGTATTGAGAGATTGCCTAAAGCAGAGATATGTATTAATTAAATGGAATAGGATGTTCCTATGCGGATAACAATTAATAAATGTGAGCTGTCTATCTGTACTTTGCAATATAAAGCAAATGATCTGGAAAATAGACTAAGGAGAAATAATTTGTGACTGATGGAGGTTCAGAAAAGGTGGAAGGATGGTATCCGAGATAACTTTTTAAGGGGTGGCTGAAATCAGTTTATGGGGGAAGATACTTTGTCAACTTTCTTTGCTGTGGAAAGAGATCATGCAGTTCCTGGTTAACCACCTCCACCTGGGGCTACGCCAATAATTTTTTCGATGAAGCTTCAGCATTATAAAGGTGAGACAGTTAATTATGGATAATCATCGTATAGCTATCTTTCCAGAATATTCAGTGTATATAAAAAAAACAGATGCAGTTTCATGATGTTAGGAGAAGGTTATGGGGGTTTACCACTGCCTTATGCTAGTCTGTATCCGGCATGGCTGAGAGTTGTGATGTAGGGGGAGACTCTTTTCTTTAATAATTCTAGCGATGCGGCCGCTTGGATTGCTAAACATGATCACAATCTCTAGAATGATGAGTAGTACTTTTCATTAGTGTATCTCAGAAAAGGAAATATGAAGACAAACAATCACTGAAAATGACCATATACTTACTGACACAGGAGGGCAGACATGTGCACCAACCCAAGCATGCAGGCCATACTGCCAAATGAGGGAGCCAGTTATACCTGTAGAGGACACCGATGAGACAGCCACTCACACAACCTCCTATATAGAGGGGGTTGGCTACCATGTATATACTCTGTGCAGGAGTTTACACAAAGTGTCAGATCATCCTGATACATGTACTGCGCCATGCAAACTAGCAACTAGAGATGAGCAAGCACCAAAATGCTCGGGTGCTCGTTACTCGAGTCGAACTTTCAGTGATGCTCGAGAGTTCGTTTCGAGTAACGAACCCCATTGAAGTCAATGGGCGACTCGAGCATTTTTGTATATCGCCGATGCTCGCTAAGGTTTTCATTTGTGAAAACGTGGGAAATTCAAAAAAGTGATGGGAACGACACAGGAACGGATAGGGCAGGCGAGAAGCAACATGCTGGGCTGCATCTCAAGTTCCCAGGTCCCACTATTAAGCCACAATAGTGGCAAGAGGTAGACCCCCCCCCCCCCCACTGTCAGCATAAAGATCGTTCTCCTCTGCCACAGCTGTAACAGCTGTGGCAGAGAAGAACGTTGTTAGCCCATTGAATTCAATGGAGCCGGCAATACAGCCGGCTCCATTGAAAGCAGTGGGCTGCCAGTGATCGCGGGATGAACTGTCGGGAAGGGCTTAAATATATAAGCCCTTCCCTGCAATTCATCCAGAAATGTGTAAAAATAAAAAAAATATATATACTCACCTTGTGCCGGCAGAACGATGTTAGCCCATTGAATTCAATGCAGCCGGCAATACAGCCGGCTCCATTGAAAGCAATGGGCTGCCGGCGATCGTGGGATGAATTGTCGGGAAGGGGTTAAATACATAAGCCCTTCCCTGCAATTCATCCAGAAATGTGTAAAAAAAAAAAAAATATATATATATATACTCACCTGGTCCCGGCAGACGGAGTTCAGCGCGGCTGGCGGCAGTCCTCCTGAACTGCTCTGAACAGCTGTGAGTAGTATTCAGCAGCCGGGGATTTAAAATCCCCGCCTGCTGAATGAGCTGCCTCTAATTGGTCACAGCCTGAATTCATGAATGGGTGAGTGACTGCTGCCTCTCATCTGATTGGTCCCGCTGAGCCAATGAGAGGCAACAGTCACTCACCCATTCATGAATTCATGAATGGGTGTGTGAGTGAGATCTGCCTCTGATTGGTCAGGCTGTGACCAATTAGAGGCAGCTCATTCAGCAGGCAGGGATTTTAAATCCCCGGCTGCTGAATACTACTCACAGCTGTTCAGAGCAGTTCAGGAGGACTGCCGCCAGCCGCGCTGAACTCCGTCTGCTGGGACCAGGTGAGTATATATATTTTTTTTATTTTTACACATTTCTGGATGAATTGCAGGGAAGGGCTTATATATTTAACCCCTTCCCGACAATTCATCCCGCGATCGCCGGCAGCCCATTGCTTTCAATGGAGCCGGCTGTATTGCCGGCTCCATTGAATTCAATGGGCTAACAACGTTCTGCCGGGACAAGGTGAGTATATTTTTTTTTATTTTTACACATTTCTGGATGAATTGCAGGGAAGGGCTTATATATTTAAGCCCTTCCCGACAATTCATCCCGCGCTCGCCGGCAGCCCACTGCTTTCAATGGAGCAGGCTGTATTGCCGGCTCCATTGAATTCAATGGTCAGTGCTCGTTTAATCGAGGCGAGTACCGCGTGGTGCTCGTCTCGAGTAACGAGCATCTCGAGCACCCTAATACTCGAACGAGCATCAAGCTCGGACGAGTATGCTCGCTCATCTCTACTAGCAACCTATTAATGACACCATAATAGTTCGGCATGCTGACCTGCACCTTAAAAAGTGAACCTTGGCACTGTCACCCTGGGCTCCCCCGGCGTTTAAAGCCACACTGCATGTGAATAATACATAATAAATGTGAGGTATTCGTTGGATTTTGTGCAGGAGTATACAACATCCAACTGATACTTCACATTTATTATTCACATGCAGTGAAATCCAGAAGTTTGGCAAAACTCTTATTATTCCAGTTCATATAATACACTTTCTAGAATAGACCTCCCGATAGATACTCCATCCATGCTTCCTTATGTTCATTGTGGAATATCTACCATGAACTTGTCTGATCACTCTCCACTCTATTTGTCATTGATCATGAATGCTGGTGTCTTGGGAAGTCATTAAGGCCCTTCAGCAACAAGCTTTAGATGCAGAGCAAGCATATATATTCTTCAAATAATTAGGTAGAAATCAATGGGAAAGAGGCTCCGTCTCAACTTGTGGATCATTTGAGAGGTGTTGCAAAAAATAAGCATCTTTTTATGATGTGAAACATTTTTGAGGAAGGGGAAGTAGGGTTCTATAGTCCTTAACATTCATTTAAACTTTCAACCATCCTTTTCATGCTTCCCCAATAAGACTTTTATTAAGTCCAAAAACGAGGAAAGCCCATTTAGCGATAACTGGGCTTAAAAAAACGCCTTCTCCTGACTATTGCTGGCATGGAAAGCAACTTTCCGCCTACACCTCCAGCTGTGACGACTTCCAAATTCACGAGTCCTGAAACCACACTCCGGCCCCCAGCTCCTTGGGTGAGCGGATGGGCGTCCTCTTCTTTCTTCTCCTTGATCCACAAGTGTAATGCTCCTGCTCTTCCTTTCCTCACTTAAACTCCCGGTCACCCAACCCTTTCCTTACACCGCGCCCGCCAGTCCCCATCAGCGTTATTAATCATATTGCTGCTATACATTTCTTTCTCTACTGAATGAGTTAAGAGATGCAGCAGTAACATGTAGTAACTAATGAAAAGATGCCGGGATTGGATGGTCTTCCAAATGAATTTTTTAAAGTTGTACCAGGATATGCTTCACCCACACTTAGGCCCTCTGTCCACGGGTGTTGGAGTATCCCGCGGTGGAGCTCCGCCTGGGAGCAGGAGCCGCAGACGAATCTCCTCCTAATCTGATAGATAGGCTGACCGCGGAGAATCGGGGCAATTCGCAGCATTCTGCAAATTGCCCGCTGCGTGCGGAGAATCGCAATGATTCTCCACTCGTGGACAGGTGACCAGCGCTTTCCATAGCAATGCTAAGGAAATCTTTAAACGGCGTGATACGCTGGTGATTTACCGCAGGTAATATCACTGCTGTGGACAGGGGGCCTTATTGATTGTGTATAATGAATCATTGCATGAGGGCATGCTTCCACTATCAATGAGAGATGGTATGATTGTCTAAATGCCTAAACCAGGAAAGGATTTGTCTCTTTCTGATTCCTATTGTCCAATATCTCTTTTGACCGGTGATGTTAAAATCTTGTCAAAGGTATTTGAAAATAGATTACATACTAATGAGTCATTTGATACATGAGGATTAGTCCAGCTTAATGCCAAACAAATCAACTACTATTAATTGAAGGAGGTTATATCTGAATCTTCAGGCGGATCATCGAGTTTGTGGGAGCAGCACTGTTTTTAAGCTCGATGCTGCCAAAGCTTTTGACAGTGTAGAGTGGAATTATTTGTGGGCTGTTCTTCATAAGGTTTTTGGTGAGAAATTTGAGGCATGGGTTAAACTGCTGTATTCATCGCCAGGGGCAAGAGTGAGGGAAATGGTCGTATTTCGGGTTGGGTGATTTTGGAGAGGGGAACAAGGCAGTGCGGTCCCCTGACCCCTTTTCTCTTTACTTTGGCAACCGAGTTCCTGGCTAACACCCAATATAGTTGGATTTCAGTATGGAGAAATTGAAGAACGGATCTCACTGTATGCAGATGATCGGTTGTTGTATGTGGAAATGTGAGTAGATCAATCAGTCCTATCATATCAATTTTTGATATATTTAGTAAGATGTCGGGTTTCACTATTAATTGGTAATTAATCTGTAATTCCTTTTTAGATTCCTTGCTGGTGGACTATTCAGTGGACAATTACAAATAGTGAAGGGATTGAAGTTTTTGGGAGTTGGGGTATCTTCTAAGCCTCAAGACTTGATTTCTGCCAATCTGTTTCCATTGAGTTTGAGGATAAGGTCAAGGTCTGGAATTGTCTCCCACTGTTGATATTTGGCAGGGTAAATCTTATTAAAATGGCTTTGATGCCACAACTCCTTTATATTTTTCAAAATGCTCTGGTTTGGATTCTATCACAATATATTTTTAGACTCAATATGATATTTAGGAGTTTATTATGGAATAAGAAATCTGCTAGAATTAATTTGGAGACTCTTCAAAGGGATAAATGATCTGGAGGGGTGGGGATTCCAAATGCTTAGGTATATTTTCTGGCATCTTAATTGCAACAGTTGAGGTGGTGGAAATGAAGAAACGGTGTGGGATTGAATGGCAGATTAGTTTTAAAAACGACAGGTTGTTATTTATAGACAGATGCTTTCTAATAATTTACAGCAATTCCTAATACAGGTAAAGGATAAAATGACTTAGGCTACACTAGTGAAGATAAATGGACCACAGTGTAGTGTATGATTCCATGATGTGTCTACGAGTCAACGAGTATCGCAATTGTATTTAGTGATAGAGTTTAATGTATGCCATTGAAGTTCTTTAACCCCTTAGTGACGGCGCTATCGTAAAACTACGTCCTGCTGTTGCAGGACGAGTATGGAGGGAGGTAGCGCCGCTATCTCCCTCCATACAGCATGGGCGTCAGCTGTTTATTACAGCTGACACATGCAGGCAATAGCCGCGCTCGGCCGTTCAGCCGACCGTGGCTATTAACCCTTTAAATGCCGCTGTCAATTCTGACAGTGGCATTTAAATCCCCCGTGAAAAAGCAATCCTGCCTGTGAAAAAGCAGTATGATGTAATGCTATAGCATTACATCATACTGCAGGAGCGATCAAAGCATCGCATGTTAAAGTCCCCCAGGGGGACTTCAAAGTAAAGTAAAAAAAAATCAATAAAGTTTTTTTAATTGTAAAAAAAAAAAGTTGTAAAAGTTTAAATCACCCCCCTTTTGCTATATCTATTATTAAAAAATCTAAATCATAAAATAAAAATATTTATTTGCTATCGCCGCGTCCGTAAAAGTCCGATCTATCAAAGGAGTGCATTATTTTTTCTGCACGGCGAACGTTGTCTGAAAAAACAAAAAGAACGCCAGAAATACACTTTTTTAGTTACCCTGTCTCCCATAAAAAACTGAATAAAAAGCGATCAAAAAGTCATATGTATTCCGAATTGATACTGACGGAAACTACAGGACATCCCGCAAAAAATGAATGCTTGCTGAACTACGTCGACGAAAAAATAAAAAAGGTATTGCGCGCACAAAATGACCGCAGAAAACAATTGAAAAAAATTAAATATCTTAAAAAAAAAATACAAGTACTACAGCAAACAAAATACTATATAAGTTTGGTATCGTAGTAATCGTACTGACCCATAGAATAAAAATATCAGGTCGTTTTTGTTGCAGTTTGTGCGCTGTAGAAACAGGACGCACCGAAATATGGTGGAATGTCAGGGTTTTTTCTATTTCTCTCTGCTTAGAATTTTTAAAAAGTTTTTCAGTAAATTATATGGTACAATAAATAGCGCCATTGAAAAATACAACTCATCCCGCAAAAAACAATCAGCCCTCAGACAGCGACGTCGATGGATAAATAAACGAACTACGATTTTTTAAACGGGAGTAGGAAAAAACAAAAATGGAAAAAAAACAAAAAGCTCCGTCACTAAGGGGTTAACATGGGTATTAGACTAAACTCAGACTGTCCGAAATGTTACATGAATGGTGCAGATTTAAAGGGGTTGTCCCGCTCCGAAATGGTTTTTTTTTTTTTTCAACCCCCCCCCCCCTTCCCGTTCGGCGCGAGACAACCCCGATGCAGGGGTTAAAAAAGAACACCGGA
Organism: Eleutherodactylus coqui; assembly: GCF_035609145.1. Lineage (NCBI taxonomy): Eukaryota > Metazoa > Chordata > Amphibia > Anura > Eleutherodactylidae > Eleutherodactylus > Eleutherodactylus coqui. The sequence goes on along the minus strand of NC_089838.1, from coordinate 309,413,694 downwards.
CAGCTCTTACCTGAATCCCCGCGCTCTGGTGACTTCTTACTTACCGGCTGAAGATGGCCGCCGGGATCTTCTTTCTCGGTGGACCGCAGGGCTTCTGTGCGGTCCATTGCCGATTCCAGCCTCCTGATTGGCTGGAATCGGCACGTGACGGGGCGGAGCTACACGGAGCCCCATTGAGAAAAGAAGAAGACCCGGACTGCGCAAGCGCGTCTAATTTGGCCATTAGACGCCGAAAATTAGACGGCAACCATGGAGACGAGGACGCCAGCAACGGAGCAGGTAAGTAAAAAACTTTTTATAACTTCTGTATGGCTCATAATTAATGCACAATGTACATTACAAAGTGCATTAATATGGCCATACAGAAGTGTATAACCCCACTTGCTGCCGCGGGACAACCCCTTTAATGCTTGTGGTCTGGGATTGTGCAAAATTGTGGGCATTTTGGAATGGTTTAGTAGAGATAATTAAAAATACATATCTTGTCGATAATGGTCTTAATTCCAGAAGTGGCATATTGGTGTTGTTGATGGACTTCATGGGCGTACTCTTCTGGAAATTCAGGGAGCATTGTATCAGGCACGGAAGCTGATTACTGCCCGTTGGATGCAGCCTATCACCCAACAGTAAGAGATTTCATCACAAAAATAAGAGAGGTTATATCCTTGGAAAGGGAGATATATCAAAAAAGAGGCCATTTGATGAAAGTGGCTTCACACCGTTGTATTTGTTTGCGTGCTTGCTATATGCATAGAATAGAACCCACATTTCCAAATTTTGCTGAGTATTTCAGTCACGTATAAAAATTAAATCATGTTCTATTTCTCTGTGTATTTGCACACCAAAGGTCTCCATTGAAATCCAAGGGGGTGCGCAAATGCATGTGCAATATGCAAGGAGATGTGGGAAACACTGCGTAAATGCACAGGAAAAAGAATACATCCAGAATAGAGATAAGCGAACGTACTCGGATAGGCACTACTCGTCCGAGTAATGTGCCTTATCCGAGTACCGCTGTGTTCGTGCTCAAAGATTCGGGGCGCTCCGCTGCTGACAGGTGAGTCGGAGCGGGGAGCGGGGCAGAGCGGCCGGGAGAGAAGGAGAGAAAGATCTCCCCTCCGTTCCTCTCCGCTCTCCCCTGCAGCTCCCCGCTCCGCAGCGCGTGCCGAATCTTTGAGCACGAACACAGCGGTACTCGGATAAGGCACATTACTCGGACGAGTAGTGCCTATCCGAGTACGTTCGCTCATCTCTAATCCAGAACTCATTAGCCATTGCAATCCGTGCGTCTTTGCTTGCACCACACAAATGAACATGCCATGCGGGTGCAAAAAGGACAGTATAATATGCCGATCTGCATGCAAAAAAAAGCGGCTTCACATAAGCATATGCTGAATTCCATGCGGCTCAGTGCAATATATTTGTGCAGCGTGCAAGGCTTTTGTGCGCATATTGGTATATTTAACTGTACTTTTTGCGTTTGCAGGGTATGCTCATTCGCGTGCAGCAGACAAACATATAGATTTAAAGGGGTTGTCTCGCGAAACCAAGTGGGGTTATACACTTCCGTATGGCCATATTAATGCACTTTGTAATATACATCGTGCATTAATTATGAGCCATACAGAAGTTATTCACTTACCTGCTCCGTTGCTAGCGTCCTCGTCTCCATGGTTCCGTCTAAATTCGCTGGCAGCTTGCTTTTTTAGACGCGCTTGCGCAGTCCGTTCTTCTCCTTTCAGCACGAGCTGCTTCAGTGTGCTCCCCGCTACAGCTCTTCTGCGCATGCGCAGACGAGCTGTCACTGCTCGGGAGCGCGCTGGAGCGGCCATTCTGTACCATCCTCTGTTAGAGGAAGGTGCAGAAACTGGAGCTGCCCAGCAGAGAAGACCAGCCCAGCCCAGCAGCCCCGAGAAGCCGCCCAGGTAAGTGATGGGTCGGGGGGTGATCTTCTCTAACAGGTGAAGGCCCCGGAGCCCAGCGCTAGGTTCCGGAGCCCAGGTGAAGGCCCCGGAGCCCAGCGCTAGGTTCCGGAGCCCAGGTGAAGGCTCCGGAACCTAGCGCTGGGCTCCGGGGCCTTCACCTGGGCTCCGGAACCTAGCGCTGGGCTCCGGAACCTAGCGCTGGGCTCCGGGGCCTTCACCTGGGCTCCGGAACCTAGCGCTGGGCTCCGGGGCCTTCGTCTGTTGTCAGGGTCTAGCGCTGGGGAGCCGGGAGCGTAGCGCTGGGGAGCCGGGAGCGTAGCGCTGGGGAGCCGGGAGCGTAGCGCTGGGGAGCCGGGGGCTAGCGCCGGTTACCTGCTGCCTGGCGGTGGGTGACTGGTCGGCGGCTGCGGGGCGTCTGGTTGCCATGGAGACACAGCTGGTAGCGTCTCGGGAGCGCGCACGTCGGGCTGCAGCAAGCGACGGGAAAAGAGCCGGCGGCCATCTTGGGGAAACTTTTATAAGTTGCTGAAACGCTGGAACGGTAAGTACGAACCAGCTAGAAAAGTCATTTACAGGGGGGCTTAATAATGTATGCTTAATTAGGGGGACTGGGCAAAAAAAAAAATTCACTGCTTCCTCGAGACATCTCCTTTAAATGGCTGTTTAGCCCAATGAGTCCCAGGTGTATTATTTTCCATTGTGCAGTGTTTCATACATCTCCTTGCATATTCTGCGTGCAAAGCCTCCTATGAGGACCCTTGGTGCGCAAATACACACAAGTAGAGCATGCTGCTTTGTTTTTTTTTTGCGCAAACAAAATGTGTGTGCAAACCCTTTGACATCAATGGGTTCTTTTCGCTGCTTATTGTGTGAAAATTTTGCCTGTGTGTAGCCGCCCTTGAAATATACACACGCAATGCACAGAGAATAGATCTCATTGATGTCAATGGGTTTGTTCTCAGAAACATGTTTTGCGTGCACAAAAATAGGACCTGCTCTAACTTTCTTCATACTGCGCATCAAAGGCCCCCATAGAAGTCCATGGGAAGTGCGCAAATGCACAATATGCTTTGCAATTCAGTGAAAAACAAAACACATAATCTGTAGTTTCTTTTTTTTTTTTAATTAGTATATTTATGCTAAAAGAAAGTACAGAAACGGGTTCTTAATTTTGTTTTGGACGTTTTGATATATAATATACATGGTTTTGGATTACAGGGCGCATACGGCGACGGTTTTGGTTGGCGTCGGGTTATTTTCTTTTTTATGTATATATTTTTATTTTATTCTGTAACTTTATTTTACCTATTTATCTCAATTGCTTTTACCATTTATGTCCCCCATGACGTCATACAACACCTCTTGGGGACATTCACATGTTTTATTTTTTATTTTATTTGACACTTTCCCACTGTAGCTGGGGCATCCATAGGAGCCCCGGTTACAGGGAAAACATCCCCTGGAGTGACAATAGTCACTGGCAGAGCTGATCAAGATCTGCGAGGACCCTGCAGCTCTGCTGTAGCAGGGAATCCCAGATCATGTAAACCCTGGGCTCCCATAGTGGAAGTTACACTTTCACTTTCACTTTTCAGTACGCAGCGTTCATTGAGCACTGTGTATTCGAGAAAGGAGAAGGCAGCAAGGGTTAGTAACCCCTTCTGCTTTCTCCTCCAGGTTATCAGCTGTGACAAACAGCTGACAACCCGATATGCTTCTGATTGATTACAGAAGCAGAGGTTTTAAACCCCCGCCATATCTTTACTATCTGCTGGTTTTAAAGCCCAGGACCAAGCGGTGTAAATTTATGATTAGAGATGAGCGAACGTGTTCTTCCGAGCTTGATATTCGTGCGAATATTAGGGTGTTCGGGATGTTCGTTATTCGTAACGAACACCATGCGGTGTTCTGGTTACTTTCACTTCCTTCCCTGAGACGTTAGTGCGCTTTTCTTGCCAATTGAAAGACAGGGAAGGCATTACAACTTCCCCCTGTGACGTTCAAGCCCTATACCACCCCCCTGCAGTGAGTGGCTGGGAAGATCAGGTGTCACCCGAAGATAAAAGTCGGCCCCTCCCGCGGTTCGCCTCAGATGCGGTGTAAGTTAGATGAGGGACAGTGCAGTTTGTACCGGAGCTGCTGTAGGGAAAGAATTGGTAGTTAGTGTAGGCTTCAAGACCCCCCAAAGGTCCTTATTAGGGCCACTGATAGCTGTGTGTTGGCTGCTGTTAGCAGTGGCAAATTTTTTTTTCTCAAAATCGCCTCTGCAGACCGTTGCACCTGGCATTAGGGACAGAAGTGCTGCATAGGCAGGGAGAGTGTTAGGAGTGAGTGTAGCCTTCAAGAACCTCAACGGTCCTTTCTAGGGCCATATTTATCCGTGTGCAGTACTGTCCAGGCTGCTGTTAGCTGTGCTGCATTTTTTTTTGCTTCTCAAAATCGCCTCTGCAGACCATTGCACCCTCCATTGATACTGCAGGGAAAGAATTGTATAGGCAGGGCGACAACACAGTTGTTATTCATTGAATATACGCAGTGCTGCCTTTTGGTGCCAAAAAACTGAAAACAAATCTATTTGTCCAGCCTCTGTCCGTCCTAAGGGCTGTGGACACGTGTGAGCTGCGTGAACAACATTGCTAAATCAGACGCACCCAGCTACGCTTTACTGCTGGCTTCGCCATTTGCTTTCCTTAATTGGGAAAAAAATACCTGCTCTGCCAGAGTTATAATAACTCTGCTACCCTCACGTTCTGTGACACATAAGCAGGGACACAGCACAGTTATTAAACTTCTCATGTTCATTGAATATACGCAGTGCTGCCTTTTGGTGGAAAAAACTGAAAACAAATCTATTTGTCCAGCCTCTGTCCGTCCTAAGGGCGGTGGACACGTGTGAGCTGCGTGAACAACATTGCTAAATCAGACGCACCCAGCTACGCTTTACTGCTGGCTTCGCCATTTGCTTTCCTTAATTGGGAAAAAAATACCTGCTCTCCAAGAGTTATAATAACTCTGCTACGCTCACGTTCTGTGACACATAAGCAGGGACACAGCACAGTTATTAAACTTCTCATGTTCATTGAATATACGCAGTGCTGCCTTTTGGTGGAAAAAAACTGAAAACAAATCTATTTGTCCAGCCTCTGTCCGTCCTAAGGGCGGTGGACACGTGTGAGCTGCGTGAAGAACATTGCTAAATCAGACGCACCCAGCTACGCTTTACTGCTGGCTTCGCCATTTGCTTTCCTTAATTGGGAAAAAAATACCTGCTCTCCAAGAGTTATAATAACTCTGCTACCTTCACGTTCTGTGACACATTAGCAGGGACACAGCACAGTTATTAAACTTAGATAATTCATTCACTAGAGGCAGTGGGGCCTTTCGTTTTCCAAAAAGGGCAAAAATTATATTTGGCCTGCAGTCTTGCGCCAATTTATTTCCTGCCTGTGAAATCAAATCACTGGTAATACAGCATGCTGAGGGGTAGGGGTAGGCCTAGAGGATGTGGACGCGGCCGAGGACGCGGAGGGCCAAGTCAGGGTGTGGGCACAGCCCGAGCTCCTGATCCCGGTGTGTCGCAGCCGACTGCTGCGCGATTAGGAGAGAGGCACGTTTCTGGCGTCCCCACATTCATCGCCCAATTAATGGGTCCACGCGGGAGACGATTATTAGAAAATGAGCAGTGTGAGCAGGTCCTGTCCTGGATGGCAGAAAGTGCTTCGAGCAACCTATCGTCTACCCGCAGTTCTGCGCCGTCCACTGCTGCCAATCCGAATCCTCTGTCTGCTGCTCCTCCTTCCTCCCAGCCTCCTCACTCCACTACAATAACACCTGCTCAGGAGCGGGAACACTCCCAGGAACTGTTCTCGGGCCCCTGCTTAGATTGGGCAGCAGCGGTTCCTCTCCCACCAGAGGAGTTTATCGTCACTGATGCCCAACCATTCGAAAGTTCCCGGGGTCCGGGGGAAGAGGCTGGGGACTTCCGCCAACTGTCTCAACAACTTTCTGTGGGTGAGGAGGACGATGACGATCAGACACAGTTGTCTTGCAGTGAGGTAGTAGTAAGGGCAGTAAGTCCGAGGGAGCAGCGCACAGAGGATTCGGAGGAAGAGCAGCAGGACGATGAGGTGACTGACCCCACCTGGTGTGCAACGCTTACTCAGGAGGACAGGTCTTCAGAGGGGGAGTCAAGGGCATCAGCAGGGCAGGTTGCAAGAGGCAGTGCGGTGGCCAGGGGTAGAGGCAGGGCCAGACCGAATAATCCACCAAGTGTTTCCCAAAGCGCCCCCTCGCGCCATGCCACCCTGCAGAGGCCGAGGTGCTCTAAGGTCTGGCAGTTTTTCACAGAGACGCCTGACGACCGACGAACAGTGGTGTGCAACCTTTGTTGCGCAAAGCTCAGCCGGGGAGCCAACACCAACAGCCTCACCACCACCACCATGCGCAGACATATGATGGCCAAGCACCCCACAAGGTGGGACGAAGGCCGTTCACCGCCTCCGGTTTGCACCCCTGCCTCTCCCCCTGTGCCCCAACCTGCCACTGAGATGCAACCCCCCTCTCAGGACACAGGCACTACCGCCTCATGGCCTGCACCCACACACTCATCTCCGCTGTCCTCGGCCCCATCCAGCAGTGTAGTTCAGCGCACCATTCAGCCGTCGCTTGCGCAAGTGTTCGAGCGCAAGCGCAAGTACGCCGCCACGCACCCGCATGCTCAAACGTTAACCGTCCGCATAGCAAAATTCATCAGCCTGGAGATGCTGCCGTATAGGGTTGTGGAAACTGAGTCCTTCAAAAGTATCTTGGAGGCGGCGGCCCCGCGCTACTCAGTTCCCAGTCGCCACTACTTTTCCCGATGTGCCGTCCCAGCCCTGCACGACTACGTCTCCCGCAACATTGTGCGCGCCCTCACCAACGCGGTTACTGCCACGGTCCACTTAACTACGGACACGTGGACAAGCACAGGCGGGCAGGGCCACTACATCTCCCTGACGGCACATTGGGTGAATTTAGTGGAGGGTGGGACAGAGTCAGAGCCTGGGACCGCTCACGTCCTACCCACCCCCAGAATTGCGGGCCCCAGCTCGGTGCTGGTATCTGCGGAGGTGTATGCTTCCTCCACTAAAGCACCCTCCTCCTCCTCCTCCTCTGTCTCGCAATCAAGATGTGTTAGCAGCAGCATGTCGCCAGCAGTCGGTGTCGCGCGGTGTGGCAGCACAGCGGTGGGCAAGCGTCAGCAGGCCGTGCTGAAACTACTCAGCTTAGGCGATAAGAGGCACACGGCCCACGAACTGCTGCAGGGTCTGACAGAGCAGACCGACCGCTGGCTTGCGCCGCTGAGCCTCCAACTGGGCATGGTCGTGTGTGACAACGGGCGTAACCTGGTGGCGGCTCTGCAGCTCGGCAGCCTCACGCACGTGCCATGCCTGGCCCACGTCTTTAATTTGGTGGTTCAGCGGTTTCTGAAAAGCTACCCACGCTTGTCAGACCTGCTCGTAAAGGCGCGCCGGCTCTGCGCACATTTCCGCAAGTCCCACACGGACGCTGCCACCCTGCGCACCCTGCAACATCACTTTAAGCTGCCAGTGCACCGACTGCTGTGCGACGTGCCCACACGGTGGAACTCTACGCTCCACATGTTGGCCAGGCTCTATGAACAGCGTAGAGCTATAGTCGAATACCAACTCCAACATGGGCGGCGCAGTGGGAGTCAGCCTCCTCAATTCCTTTCAGAAGAGTGGGCCTGGTTGGCAGACATCTGCCATGTCCTTGGTAATTTTGAGGAGTCTACCCAGGTGGTGAGCGGCGATGCTACAATCATTAGCGTCACCATTCCTCTGCTATGCATCTTGAGAAATTCCCTGCAAACCATAAAGGCAGCTGCCTTGCGCTCGGAAACGGGGGCGGGGGAAGACAGTATGCCGCTGGATAGTCAGGGCACCCTCCTGTCTATTTCTCAGCGCGTACAGGAGGAGGAGGAGGAGCATGAGGAGGATGAGGAGGAGGGGGAAGAGACAGCTTGGCCCGCTGCTGACGGTACACCGGCTGATTGCCTGTCATCCTTTCAGCGTGTATGGCCTGAGGAGGAGGAGGAGGAGGAGGATCCTGATAGTGATCTTCCTAGTGAAGACAGCCATGTGTTGCGTACAGGTACCCTGGCACACATGGCTGACTTCATGTTAGGATGCCTTTCTCGTGACCCTCGCGTTGCACGCATTCTGGCCACGACGGATTACTGGGTGTACACACTGCTCGATCCACGGTATAACGAGAACCTGCCCACTCTGATTCCCGAAGAGGAAAGGGGTTCGAGAGTGTTGCTATACCACAGGACCCTTGCGGACAAGCTGATGGTAAAATTCCCAGCCGACAGCGCTAGTGGCAGAAGGCGCAGTACCGAGGGCAAGGTAGCAGGGGATGTGCGTAGATCGAGCAGCATGTACACTACCGTTCAAAAGTTTGGGGTCACATTGAAATGTCCTTATTTTTGAAGGAAAAGCACTGTACTTTTCAATGAAGATAACTTTAAACTAGTCCTAACTTTAAACAAATGCACTCTATACATTGCTAATGTGGTAAATGACTATTCTAGCTGCAAATGTCTGGTTTTTTGTGCAATATCTACAAAGGTGTATAGAGGCCCATTTCCAGCAACTATCACTCCAGTGTTCTAATGGTACAATGTGTTTGCTCATTGGCTCAGAAGGCTAATTGATGATTAGAAAACCCTTGTGCAATCATGTTCTGACATCTGAAAACAGTCTAGCTCGTTACAGAAGCTACAAAACTGACCTTCCTGTGAGCAGATTGAGTTTCTGGAGCATCACATTTGTGGGGTCAATTAAACACTCAAAATGGCCAGAAAAAGAGAACTGTCATCTGAAACTCGACAGTCTATTCTTGTTCTTAGAAATGAAGGCTATTCCATGCGAGAAATTGCTAAGAAATTGAAGATTTCCTACAATGGTGTGTACTACTCCCTTCAGAGGACAGCACAAACAGGCTCTAACCAGAGTAGAAAAAGAAGTGGGAGGCCGCGTTGCACAACTAAGCAAGAAGATAAGCACATTAGAGTCTCTAGTTTGAGAAACAGACGCCTCACAGGTACCCAACTGGCATCTTCATTAAATAGTACCCGCAAAACACCAGTGTCAACATCTACAGTGAAGAGGCGGCTTCGGGATTTTGGGCTTCAGGGCAGAGTGGCAAAGAAAAAGCCATATCTGAGACTGGCCAATAAAAGAAAAAGATTAAGATGTGCAAAAGAACACAGACATTGGACAGAGGAAGACTGGAAAAAAGTGTTGTGGACGGATGAATCCAAGTTTGAGGTGTTTGGATCACAAAGAAGAACGTTTGTGAGACGCAGAACAAATGAAAAGATGCTGGAAGAATGCCTGATGCCATCTGTTAAGCATGGTGGAGGTAATGTGATGGTTTGGGGTTGCTTTGGTGCTGGTAAGGTGGGAGATTTGTACAGGGTAAAAGGGATTCTGCATAAGGAAGGCTATCACTCCATTTTGCAACGCCATGCCATACCCAGTGGACAGCGCTTGATTGGAACCAATTTCATCCTACAACAGGACAATGACCCTAAACACACCTCCAAATTGTGCAAGAACTATTTACAGCAGAAGCAGGCAGCTGGTATTCTATTGGTAATGGAGTGGCCAGCGCAGTCACCAGATCTGAACCCCATTGAGCTGTTGTGGGAGCAGCTTGACCGTATGGTACGCCAGAAGTGCCCATCCAACCAATCCAACTTGTGGGAGATGCTTCTAGAAGCGTGGGGTGCAATTTCACAAGCTTACCTCAACAAATTAACAGCTAGAATGTCAAAGGTGTGCAATGCTGTAATTGCTGCAAAAGGAGGATTCTTTGACGAAAGCAAAGTTTGATGTAAAAACAATGTTATTTCAAATACAAATCATTATTTCTAACCTTGTCAATGTCTTGACTCTATTTTCTATTCATTTCACAACGCATGGTGGTGAATAAGTGTGACTTTTCATGGAAAACACAAAATTGTTTGGGTGACCCCCAAACTTTTGAACGGTAGTGTACATCCCAGGCAGTGCAACAGTCTTTAAGGGCCTGGCCAGCTTTATGGCTCCCCACCAAGACTGTGTCACCGCTCCCCAGTCACGGCTGAGTCGGCGGGAGCACTGTAAAAGGATGGTGAGGGAGTACGTAGCGGATCGCACGACCATCCTTGGTGACGCCTCTGCCCCCTACAACTACTGGGTGTCGAAGCTGGACATGTGGCCTGAACTAGCGCTGTATGCCCTGGAGGTGCTTGCTTGTCCTGCGGCTAGCGTCTTGTCGGAGAGGGTGTTTAGTGCGGCTGGGGGAATCATCACAGATAAGCGTAGCCGCTTGTCAACCGACAGTGCCGACAGGCTAACACTCATCAAGATGAACAAAGGCTGGATTTCCCCAGACTTCTGTTCTCCACCAGCGGACAGCAGCGATACGTAAGCAATACGTAGGCTGCACCCGCGGATGGAAGCTACGTTCTCTCTCACCATCCAAAACGGGGACATTTCTGCTTCATCAATCTGTGTCTAATATTCCTCCTCCTCCTCCTCCTGCTCCTCCTCCTGAAACCTCACGTAATCACGCTGAACGGGCAATTTTTCTTAGGGCCACAAGGCTCACTCAAATAATTTTTCAGAACAATTTTTATAAGTTTCAATGCGCTTAAAAGCATTCGAACTTTAACTTGAACCAATTTTTCGTTACACTGGGCTGCCTCCAACCAAAGCGATTAATGGGTTTCACCTGCCCTCTTGGCTGGCCATGGCCAATTTTTGGGATGTACATTAGTACTGTTGATACAGCAATTTTTGTGGGCCCTCGCCTACAGTGTAATCAAATTAATTTTTAGCCCACCTGCATTACAGCTGACGTTACCTCAGCTGTGTTGGGCAATGCAATGGGATATTTTTATGTACCGCCGGTGGGTTCCAGGGAGCCACCCATGCTGTAGGTGCACACTGAGTTTTTAATACATCTGTACACTTCTAAAGAACCCGTCTGACTGGGCCATGCAGTGTGGGCCGAAGCCCACCTGTATTACGCACGACATTACTACCTCAGCTGTGTTGGGCAATGCAATGGGATATTTCTATGTACCGCCGGTGGCTTCCTGGCACCCACCCAGGCAGTGGGTCCACAGGGAGTTTAACCTACATGTGTCCACTTGTAAAGAACCCCAGTCTGACTGGGGCATGCAGTGTGGGCCGAAACCCACCTGCATTAACCCTTTCCAGTCCACTGTGTGACCTGTGAAGACATTAGGGTTTAAGGCTGTACAGCTCCGTTGTTGGTAGACGTCCGTCGGGGTTCTCTTACTGTATATTGCCAGCCTCTCTGCTGTCGGAGCCTATCCTACGTGTCAGCTCATGCAGTACTGGCTTTAGCCAGCATATAGCGCCGTTGTATAACAGCAGAAAAAGAGTAAGCCCCCTAGGAAAACCATATACAAATTGGATTGGAAAGGGTTAAGCACAACATTACTACCTCAGCTGTGTTGGGCAATGCAATGGGATATTTCTATGTACCGCCGGTGGCTTCCTGGCACCCACCCATGCTGTAGGTGCACACGGAGTTTTTACTACATCTGTACACTTATAAAGAACCCCAGTCAGACTGGGGCATGCAGTGTGGGCCGAAGCCCACCTGCATTAAGCACGACATTACTACCTCAGCTGTGTTGGGCAATGCAATGGGATATTTCTGTGTACCGCCGGTGGGTTCCAGGGAGCCACCCATGCTGTGGGTCGACAGGGACTTCACAATAGGGAGTTGTACCTGCCTGCGTCTATGAATTAAAAAGCCCGGTCTGACTGGGGCATGCAGACACCTTGACAGAATGAATAGTGTGTGGCACATAGGTTCCCCATTGCTATGCCCACGTGTGCAGCTCCTGATGGCGGTGGCACAGGATTCTATTTCTCATTGCTTCTGTACAGCATTGTGGGCTATCGCTCCGCCACTTTTAAAGAGGGTCGCTGCCTAGCCGTGCCAACCTCTGCAGTGTGTGCCTGCGGTCCCTCGTCATGGCAGACGCAATTCTAACTAGACATGAGCGTGGTGTGGCATGAGGGCAGCTGAAGGCTGCCCAGGGACACTTTGGTGTGCGCTGTGGGGGGGGAGGGGGGGCGGTTGGGCAGCATGTAACCCAGGAGAAGTGTCAGTGGAGTGTCATGCAGGCAGTGATTGTGCTTTGTTGGAGGTAGTGTGGTGCTTAGCAAAGGTATGCCATGCTAATGAGGGCTTTTCAGAAGTAAAAGTTGTTGGGAGGGGGGGGGGGCCCACTCTTGCCGGTATTGTGGCTTAATAGTGGGACCTGGGAACTTGAGATGCAGCCCAACATGTAGCCCCTCGCCTGCCCTATCCGTTTCTGTGTCATTCCCATCACTTTGTTGAATTGCCCAGATTTTCACACATGAAAACCTTAGCGAGCATCGGCGAAATACAAAAATGCTCTGGTCGCCCATTGACTTCAATGGGGTTCGTTGTTCGAAACGAAACCACGAGCATCCCGGGAAGTTCGTTCCGAATAACGAACACCCGAACATTTTGGTGTTCGCTCATCTCTATTTATGATGCTTTGTCCTTATTGGGTTAAATCAGGGCAGGGGTGCAGTACAGCGCTATGCACCAATAAGCACACAAATCAACCTTATTCACTATGCTAATACATTGCACTAAGGCAAGCTTATTTCCATATACAGTCTTCTGAATAAGCCCTAAGTCTGAGGAAATTTGGGAAAGATGATCTGATAAATATGATGGATAGTTCAAAAAAGAACAACAGCAGTTAATTTACTCCCTGCCCCTCTGGCCTTGACTCTGGAGACAATATGGAGAACTCCTTTACCAAAGGCCTATTCACAACCTGTGTCAGCACCTCCTGTGTGCCTAACTCAAACCCAAACTTGATATAATAGGTCCAATCACAGAGCTGCCATCACGTTGACATGGGTTTTCTCCAGAACAGCTAGGACACAGCTGAGCGGGGACATCGCCCTGATAAAGGGCGGCCCAGCAGTCTTCGGAACTGGGCCCTAGCTGCTCCTAGGAACCATGCCACAGAACAGGACACAAACATGCCATATGACAGGGACAAGTGGACGGAACAAGAAGACACACAGAGCCAGAAAACACGGCATACAGCAGCCAAAATGCAACCACTAGTAGCAGGTGATAAACTATATATAAATACCAGGTATTAGTTGACATTTTGATCAAAACATGGAAGCTAGCAGGCCACTTCATGGCTCCTGGCTATACTGCTAGTCCCTACACAAACCAGGAGTCCAGTAGCGAGTCCAGTAGCACCAGACACAGTTCACACCGCAAGCTGAAACAGCACAGACAAACAGAACACAAGTCACACAGCAAGCTCCAGAGGACAGACAACAGAACACAATCACACAGCAAGCTGTACAAGACAGACAACAGGATACTGGCTTTAAAGGCACTGACTTTACAGACACTGGATTTACAGACACTGGCTTACAGCAGACTACAACATATAGTGCAAACTACACGGACTCCACCCAGAGCTCATATGCACACAGATGACACTCACAGCAAGTCCAAGTATCTTCATACAGCGGGGGTAGACAGGCAGCCACCAAGCTAACATAGGGAACTGTGTCAGGGATCCACCAACTGACACACAGATGAGACATAAGACGTTTGGAGGCCGCACCTGTCAGGGGAAGGGAAAGGGGGAGCTGCATGTGCTGCAGACTAGGACTGCAGGTGTCCAAACCGTCTTTGGGAAGCAGAGAGACACAACAGACCTAAATGCAAACACAGATCTGAGTGGGAACAAAACAGATACATCCAAACAGTACAATACCAGCATCAACTACTGACAGAAACTGGGTTTATATGTGCTGCAGACTAAAGGGGATTGGCTGATAGAGAACACCACAGCCAACCAGCTCAATTAACCCTCACCTGTGTAGATTTGCTCCTAGGAACCTTGGCACTACAGATCCCAGCAGCACACCCTAACAGTTGGTGTTGGAAGGTACCACATGTCCATCACTGCCAATTAGCATAACATATCAAAGTAAAATAAAACATTTGCTCTTAACACTACAGGTCTGATTACATTTACAAATGACTCACTATAACATTGTTTAATATGGCTTATTACCTCACAGCCAATAATCAATGAGGTGCACCAGGCAACCCATCTACTTTTGGCTTACAATTTTATCCCAAAATCTGAGGGTCACTTTTAAATGAGCAGATCTGTCAGTGTTTGCCCCTTGACAATATACAGTAGTATTTCCTTTGGTACTCATTACTGTTGTTGTTGTTTACATATGGCAGATCATTGCCATGTGGGTAAGAATGATTATTAATACGATTGTCCATCCCTATATAGATCGTACCTGTTGACAGCACAACCCCTGTTTACATTGCCAACGAGCTATTGTTATTCCCCCAATGCGATCTGGAGACAAACTAGCTTATTTACTCATTTTTTGGCTAATCGTTGACTTTGCCTGATCATTGGCCCATGTAAAATTCTAGTTAGATAAGATTCATGAAAAATCTAAATATATGGGCACAGCCTGAAAATCCCAAGGTGTCTCTTGTCAGGGGAAAGAAATGTTGGGTTTTTCCTTGTCCAATTCTTTAGTCACCTGGGAGAAAACGTGTGTGATGGTAATGTATGTCTTTCTTGATTCATCCCACCTTCTGGAGAACCAAAAGACATACAATCCCTGTGGCATTTTTTTCATGGTAAGCCACTCCTCTAAGCCTGTCCAATCCAGCCCAGTCCACCAAGTGCCTGAGAAACATTTATAGTGTCCTTTTGGTGTGGGACATAGTAATAGGGTCCACGCAAAGTAAGGTCATCTCTATTACTGCCCCCCGCACAGGAAGGATGCCTATCTTAGGGTATGTGCACATGGTGAATTTTGGCATAGACTTTTGCATGGATTCTATACCAAAATCTGTTCCAAAATCCACACCGAATTTGTGTCCCATTCATTTGAATGGGAATCCGCGTCACTGTGTTCACGATGCTGATTTTACCTCCGTAGATTTGAAATCCATGTTGTGGAAAAAAAAAACTCATCTCCAAGGAAGTGTAGTCAGCAGCACTCACTTATTCGAAGCAAATCCTGCCGAGGCTGATTTACTATATATACAATATGCCACCAGGGAGCCAGAACCAATACTTCCAGAAACAATATCCAAACTGATTCCAGTTTAGGAGTCACGACCTAATCAATGGTTGTGGCAAATTTCAAGTTTGTACGATACTAGGAAGTTAGAGAATTTGTGTTGAGTGAGTCAGTGAGTGAAGGATTTTTCTTTTTTATATATAGATGATGCTTCTATAATGACCCGCCTCCCCTTTAGTGCCCCCATAACAGTATGACACCCTCCACACAATAACCTTTTAAAGCCCGCCCACAAAAAAGTGCCCCCAATTGATGCCCTTACCATGTGTGCTGCTCCCACACACCACAATAGACAAGCCCTGTTAGAGCCCCCACGTAAAGTGCCCCTAGTGATGCCCCCATGATAGTGTGCTTTCCTCCACATAGCAGACATGCCCCCTTATTGCCCACAGACAATAATTCTTTTGTAATGCCATCCATGCAATTGAGATTTCCTTTTAGTGTTTCAAACACATAAAATGCCCCTTTAAAAAAAAGTAACGTGCATACTCAGCTAGCCCCATTCCCATGGAGGTGATGACTGCAGCTCTTCTCCATGCTGTGCTGTATGCATCTCAGCAGGCACAATGGCTTCACTAAATTGACTAAAGTGTGCCTGCCTGCAGAAAGTCACGTACAGGAGCAGTGACAGAGTAAATGGTATTCAACTGTATCTGGATCCTAAGGGACATTACTCTAGCCTCCCAGGACACCACTCGAAAGTCAGGACTGTCCCGCTGGAATCAAAATGGTTGAGGGACGTGTCTTCTCCAGGTTGAAATGAGCATGCATGGTCTGAACTTCATGTCGGAGGAAACATAGCAGCTGTCCAAATGAGTATTAGGCTTACAGCTATTGAATATGTATGACCATAATATTGTTGACTTACTGTAATCAGATTGCATTTGGCTGATAGATGGCCTATCAGTTTCTATGACAACTACATTGGTGGGTAACGGGGAAGTCACAACTGGTGACTTCATTGTACAGTATATTTCTACGAGCAAGTTTTATTTCTGTTGCATTAATGTTTTGTTATGACCACAGTATGCAATCTCTATTCATTCAAACAGAAAGCCATTTTCCAAAAATTAAAGAATATCCATTGGTCTGATACATTATGGCAAGAAAAAGATCTAGCCAGAATTCAGTGTCTTAAAGATGTTGAGGTTATTTCAAAGATTAGAAAGTCTGGAGGGGTAAGGCTTGTTCTTGTGGAGAGCACCAGGAGGGTGTAGGGAGTTGTATAGGCCATGCAATGCTCCCTGGGAAAAACCTATGCAAATGATATTGGAATAGTTCTCTACAGTGCCATCTATTGGAAGGTAGCTACCATATACTGTAAGTCAAGATCAGATCTTTTAACCAGCATTGCAGTATGTCTACGGATGTAAGCCATACCAGGGTTCCCATGTACAGACAGCAGTTTTGGGGTTCTTGCCCTCATCGGTGCACAGTAGGATTTCGGTTAGCTGGGTGAGAGGCCATCATGTTGTAAAATAATAATAATAATTTTAAAAAAACAGTTACTTTTTATAGGAATGAAAAAGTAAAAAAGAAGACCTCCGGCCAAAACTCAACATAGCCATCCATCAACACAACCTCCTACTTGATTGCCTATCACACTCTGGGCTTCTTCTATACATATTATACTCCTGTGTAGTTCAGCTTCTTATCTACTTTCGATCCGGTATAAACATGAGCGAGCACACTCGTCCGAGCTTGATGCTTGTTCGAGTATTAGGCTATTCGAGATGCACGCTACTCGAGTCAATTTCATTTCCCCTCCCCGCATGTTTAGTGCCATTTTTTAGCTACTAAACATCCAGGGAAGGCACTACCACTTCCTGCTGAGACATGCCAGCCCTGTGCATGACTACAGCAGTGAGTCGCTGGCGGGATCGAGAGACCGCCGAGTACTTAAACTGGGGCCGCCCGAGGCTCGCCTCAGACGCATTAGGGAAAGAGCTGCAGCTGAGATAGGGAAAGTGTTAGAGTAGGGATCCTCTCTTCAAGAACCCAACAGTCCTTCTTAGGGCTACTCCTCATTGTGTGCAGTGCATCAACAGTCCTTCTTAGGGCTACTCTTTATTGTGTGCATTACATTTTTGGCTGGCTGGGAGCAGTAGTGCACCATTTATTTTTTTTTGAACATCTAGGCCTGTGCAGAGCATCTCACATCTACTATTCCCTGTGTGCGGTGCATTGGCTGTAATTCTCATCGCTAAACAGTCCGTTAATTTTTTCTGAGGCTGCGCAGAGTATTTCACATCTACCATGCTCTGTGTTGGGTGAAGTAGCCCTAGTTATCAGCACTATCGACTGGGTTAATTTTTTTCTGTTCCTGTGCAGAGCATCTCACATCTACCATTCTCTGTGTGCGGTGAAGTAGCTGCAGTTATCAGCACTATCCACTGGGTTAATTATCTCTGCCCCTGTGCAGAGCATCTCACATCTACCATTCTCTGTGTGCGGTGAAGTAGCCACAGTTATCTGCAGTAGTGCACCAATTTTTTTTAAGCATCTAGGCCTGTGCAGAGCATCTCACATCTACCATTCGTGCAGTGCATTAGCCGTAATTCTCATTGCTAAACAGTCCGTTAATTTTTTTCTAAGGCAGTGCAGATCTCACATCTACCATGCACTGTGTTGGGTGAAGTAGCTGCAGTTATCAGCACTATCCACTGGGTTAATTGTGTTCTGCCCCTGTGCAGAGCATCTCACATCAACCATTCTCTATGTGCAGTGAAGTAGCCACAGTTATCAGCACTATCCACTGGGTTAATTTTTTCTGCCACTCCATACAGCCTCTTTTATCTACAAGTCTCTGTGAGCGGTAAATTACCCCTAGGTATCAGCAAAAGACAGCATAGAGCCTCCAGTAGCTAGAAGTCTCTATGTGCAGTGAATTAGCTCCAGTTTTCAGTGCTATACAGTGGCTTAATTTATTTGGGCCCTGCTCTTCCTTTATCTGACATGATGCGGAGTAGGGGTAAGGGTCGAGGACGTGGACACGGGCGTCCAAGTGAGGGTGTGGGCACAGGCCAAGGTCCTGGGCGGGGTGAATCACAGCCGACTGCTGAGGGATTAGGAAAGCGCCGGGTCTCTCAGTTCCCCAGCTTCAGCTCACATTTTGCGGGTCCGCATTGTAGACCTTTATTACAAGCACAGCAGTGCGATCAGGTCCTGTTGTGGATCGCGAATAACGCGTCCAGAAATGTATCGACCACCAAGTCTTCCACGCAGTCCACTCCTACAGAGCTAGGGACTGCACCTCTGAATCCTCTGGCTGCTCCGCCTTCCTCCAAGCCTCGTGACCCCAGGAAAAGTAGAGATTCTGAGCAGGCAGACTCCCACAAACTGTTCTCGGGTCCCTGTCCTGAATCTGAAAAAAACGGTTCCTCACCCACGTAAGGAGTTTGTCGTGACCGATGCTCAACATTTGGAAATTTGCCTGAGTCCGGGTGATGAGGCTGGGAACTTCTGGCAAATGTCTCAAGAACTTTTTGTGGAAGAGGATGATGAGACACAGTTGTCTGTCAGTGAGGTTGTTGTAAGGGCAGTAAGTCCGAGGGAGGAGCGGACTGAGTATTCAGAGGAAGAGCTGCTGGATAATAAGGTGACTGACCCCACCTGACTTGCTAAGCCTGCTGCAGACAGAGCTTCAGAGGGGAGGCAAATGCTGCAGCAGGACAAGTTGGAAGAGGCAGTGGGGTGGCCAGGGGGAGAGGCAGGGCCAGAGCAAATAATCCACCAACTGTTTCCCACAGCACCCCCTCACAGCAAGCCTCCGTGCAGCGGGCTAGGTGTTCAAAGGTGTGGATGTTTTTTAGTGAGAGTGTGGACGACCGACGAACAGTGGTGTGTAACCTGTGCCACACTAAGATCAGCCGGGGAGCCACCACTACAAGCCTCACCACCACCAGCATGCACAGGCATATGATGGCCAAGCACCCCACGATGTGGAACGAAGGCCATTCACCGCCTCCGGGTCACACCATTACCTCTTTCCTTGTGCCTCAACCTGCCACACAAATCCAATCCCATTCTCAGGACGCAGGCACGAGCACCTCCCGGCCTGCACCCACACTCTCACCTCCACGGTCCTCCACTGCCTCCAGCAATGTCTCCCAGTGCAGCGTTCAGCTGTCGCTAACACAAGCGTTGGAGCAAAAGCGGAAATACGACACCACCCACCCACATGCACAATCTTTAAACATACACATTGCCAAATTACTCAGCCTGTTGATGCTGCCATACAGGCTAGTCAAAACGGAGACTTTCAGAAACATGATGGCAGCGGCGGTCCCTCGGTCCTCAGTCACCACTATTTTTCCTGGTGCTCTGTCCCCGCCCTACTTCAGCACGTTTCACACAACATAAACCATGCCCTCACCAACGCTGTTAACAGGAAGGTCCACTTAACGACGGACACATCTCCCTGACGGCACATTGGGTGAACTTGGTGGAGGCTGGGACCGAGTCACAGCCTGGGACCACTCATGTCCTACCCACATGGAGGATAGCGGGTCCTACCTTGGTGATGGTTTCTCCATTGCATTATGCAACCTCCTCCAAAACCCTCCCTCCTCCTTCTCCGCCACCTCCACCTCTCAATTAAGAAGTGTGAGCAGGTGGTCAGCAGTCGGTAGCGCGGCAGCTCTGAGGTGGGGAAGCATCAGCAAGCCGTGCTGAAACTAATCAGCTTAGGTGACAAGAGACACACCGCCCCTGAGCTGTCACAGGGTCTGACGGAGCAGACCGATCTCTGGCTTTCTCCGCTGAGCCTCCAACCGGGCAAGGTCATGTGTGACAATGGCCGTAACCTGGTGGTGGCTCTGCAGCTCGGCAGCCTCACACACGTGCCATGCCTGGCCCACGTGTTCTATCTGGTGGTTCAGCGGTTTCTGGAAAACTACCCCCACTTGTCTGACCTGCTTGGCAAAGTGCGCCGCGTGCGCGCACATTTCCGCAAGTCCACGATGGATGCTGGCATCATCAGGACACTGCAACATCGCTTCCAGCTGCCAGAGGACTGATTGCTGTGCAACAAGCCCACATGCTGGAATTCTACGCTGCACATGTTGGCCAGGCTTTACGAGCAGCATAGAGAAATTGTAGAATACCAGCTGCAGCATGGCCAGTGGAGTGGTAGTCAGCCTCTGCAGTTCTTCACAGAGGAGTGGGCATGGATGGCAGACATCTGTCAGGTCCTCGGAAACTTTGAGGAGTCTACAGAAATGGTGAGCGGCGATGTGGCCATTATTAGCATTACCATTCCGCTGCTTTGCCTGCTGAGAAGTTCGCTGCTAAGCATAAAGGCCAACAATTTGCAGTTAGAACAGGAGATGGGGGATGACAATATGTCGCTTGATAGCCAGACCACCCTCATGTCTGTATCTCAGCGCATTTTGGAGGAGGAGGAGGGGGAGGAGGAGGGGGAAGACTGCTGCCCACACTGCAGATGGTACCCATGCTGCTTCCCTCTCATCTGTATGGGCTGAGGAGGATCATAAAAGTCACCCCCCTAGTGAGGACAGCGATGTGTTGCGAACTGGGACTCTGGCACACATGGCTGACTTCATGTTAGGCTGCCTTTTCGGTGACCCTCGCATTATGTGCATTCTGGCCAACAAGAATTACTGGGCGTACATCCTTCTCGACCCTTGATATAAGGCGAACCTTTCCACTCTCATTCCCGAAGATGAAAGAAGTACGAGATTGATGCAAGATGGTGAGGGAGTACATAGCCGATTGTACCACCGTCCTCCGTGATCCCTCTGCTCCATACAACTATTGGGTGTCAAAGCTGGACACATGGCACAAACTTGCGCTGTACGCCCTGGAGGTGCTGGCCAGCCCTGCTGATAGCGTCTTGTCAGAGAGGGTGTTTAGTGCTGCTAGGGGGATCATCACGGATAAGCGTACCCGCCTGTCAACTGACCGCACCAACATGCTTACACTCATTAAGATGAACAAATGCTGTATTTCCGCAGACTTCTCTTCTCCACTGGTGGAAAGCAGCGGATCAGAAAGATTATTTTAGCTGTAACAGGAGAAATATGCATTCTCTATCGCCCCAAAAAAGGGGAGAAGTAGCTTGGTCTATCCCTCTCTGATCTTTTTCCTCCTCCTAAAAACAGCAAGTCATCACGCTGAACTGCCAATTTTTCTGCGGGCCAAAAGGTCCTGTTAAAATCAATCTTTTCGGAGGGCTGCCTCCAGGCTCTGTTACAAATTAAGCAAGAACGAGCTCTATCTTTAAAAAATGTTTATGGGTTTCACCTGCCCTCAGGGTAAACCAATTTTTCAGGTGTACACTTGTACTCTTGGTACACCAATTTTTCAGGCCTTCGCCTATATTCTTAGCAAACTAATTTTTCTGGGCTTCGCCTATACTCTTGGTAAGCATATTTTTTCAGGTGTTCGCCTATGCTCTTGGTACACCAATGTTTCAGGGGTTCGCCTATACTCTTGGTACACCAATGTTTCAGGGTTTCGCCTATACTCTTGCTACAGAAATGGTTCACCTATACTGTGGGTGCACAAAGGTTTCCGATTGTGGTGTTCAGCTATTTGACTCATACAAAGAATGAATTGGGCAGAAGTTTGGGCAGAGGCTGAGGTCCTGGCCAGGGTGAAACTCTGTCATGTTTTCACACTCTCATTTCTTCATGTTTAATACTGTCCTTGGGTTTCATGGGCATGCCTATGCTGTGGGTGCACAAAGGTTTCCCATAGCGGTGTTCAGCTGTCTGGCACAAATACACTGAATGACTTGGGTAGGGTGCAGATGGCTTTCCCATTGCGGTGTTTGGCTATCTGACACATACACAGAATGAATTGTGTGGGTACATGTGGGTTTTCCATAGTTTGGGTCACACAAGGTAGAGGCTGGGACCGAGCCTGACTCTGGACCCGCTCATGTACTTCCCATATGGAGGATTGTGGGTCCTACCCCGGTCACGGTTTCTCGGGCTTATTATGCCACCTCCCCCTACTGCTTGGGTTCCGGGGATTAGCGCTGGTTGACATGTATTTTCTCTTGTGTTACCACAGTTATCTGAGACACTGATTTGGACCAATCCAAAGAAACGTAACTGATTTAATGAGACTCGTAACTGATTTAATGAGACTTTCACAGCAGCACTAGCATCCAAGTCCGCTTTATGCCCACAATTGTTGAGGGTGTGGGCAGAGGCAGAAGTCCTGGGGGGTGCAACTGTGCCAGGTTTGGCCTGTGGAACTTCTTCGTGGTTCATCCAGTCTTTGGAGCGATGAAAGCAACCATAACTGATTTAATGAGATGTTCACAGGGTCACTGTATACCTGTGGTGGCTACTTTTGCGACACCTCCTGCTTCAAACCAATCTTTGGTGTTAGTATGCGCTGCTGCATTGTGGAGATGTGTAGAAGTACTGGCATCTGAGTCCACTTTATGCCCACGTTTGCGGTTCCTGACAATTTTGTGACGGAGGTGGCACAGGATTGGAATTATGATCGTACGTTAATTTATCGGCAATTCTCATCAGCATTGTGGGCTATTGCCCATACTTTCAAAGAGGCTCACTGCCAGGCCCTGCCAACTCTCTGCAGTGTGTGTCTCTGATTCCTCCTCATTAGGGATGAGCGAGTATACTCGCTAAGGCACTACTCGCTCGAGCAATGTGCCTTAGCCGAGTATCTCCCTGCTCGTCCCTAAAGATTCGGGGGCTGCCGCAGCTGACAGGTGAGTTGCGGCGGGGAGCAGGGGAGAGCGGGCGGGAGAGAGGGAGAGAGAGATCTCCCCTACGTTCCTCCCCGCTCTCCCCCACAGCTCCCTGCCCCGCGCCGTCCTCCGAATTTTTAGGGCTGAGCGGGAGATATTCGGCTAAGGCACATTACTCGAGCGAGTAATGCCTTAGCGAGTATACTCGCTCATCCCTACTCCTCATTCAATACGCACATATAAATAGACATGAGGGTGGTATGGCTATCAAGCCAGCATGTGGCATGAGGGCAGCTGAACGCTGTGCAAGGAAAATTTTGTGTGTGCTGTGAACGCAGGCTCATGCGGGGGGTTGGACAGCAATGCCAGCATGTAACCCAGGAGAAGAGGCAGTGATGTCACCTGTAAGATGTGCCAGCGCGTGTGCCTTGCTGCTTATGGTCTGTCCCAAGTAAATTGTTAGGGAGGTGACCGCCAGGCTCTTGTCCCAAATTTAGCTTAATTGTGCGCTCGGAGAGCCTCAGATGCACCCATGCATGCTGCCCCTGCCGTTCCCTATCTGTTTTTGTGGTGTTTCCATGACATTCTGATGTTTTCAGGTGATTCACACAACCTCCCCTATACGGTGCATGGTCACCCTGAAAAATGCTCGAGTCTCCTATTGACTTCAATGGGGTTCGGTACTCGAAACGAACCCTCGAGCATTACGAATCGTTTGACTCGAGTAACGAGCACCCGAGCATTTTGGTACTCGCTCATCTCTAATCAGGTATACTCTTGAATTCTAGACCTAGTCTGGCTTTCTTTTTCTCTATGCAATGCTATCAATCCCATGATGCCTCAGCACATTTTAAAGGTGCCTATAACTAATAGATTAACTTTTATTCACCTTTTTGAAGGTGGAATAAAGACAAACAAAAATTCCACCACTGTTTTTATATGTTTTAAATTCACCTCATTTACCGTTCAGTACAAATGATATGTTTTATTCTTTTATGGGTCGGTATAATTACAGCAATAACAAATATGTGACTTTTTTATTTGTACTTTTATACGTTTGTACTAATAGCACATTTCTTGAAATAAAAATAGTTTGTATGTCGGTGCATTCTAAGAGCCGTAACTTTTTTTTTTTTTGTCAGTCTTGCCATATTTGGGCTTCTTTTTAGCTTTTTAGCGTTGCTGCAGTTAAAGTGAATGGCAGTGGCTGTTCTATATAAGTAACGCAGGGGGATTAATGGTGCCGGGGGGTCTGAGCTGCAGATGTAGAGTGTAGAGATGAGCGAATATACTCGTTTCGAGTAATTACTCGATCGAGCGCTGCGATTTTCGAGTACTTCCGTACTTGGGTGAAAAGATTCGGGGCGCTGGGGGTGGGGGGAGGCGTGGCGGAGCTCTCTCTCTCTCTCCCTCTCCCCCCCACTCCCCGCTGCAACCCCCCACTCACCCACGGCGCCCCCCGAATCTTTTCACCCAAGTACGGAAGTACTCGAAAATTGCGGTGCTCGGGCGAAAAAGGGGCGTGTCTGATTAGGTTTGCTCATCTCTACCAGAGTGCCATCTGTATATTCCACCAATTTTTTTTTGAAATATTTAGAAAAGTGGCGAGGGTAGTAGAAAAATGGCAAAACTTTGCTAAGCAATTTTTTAAATACCACAATTG
The DNA here is from genome assembly GCF_035609145.1 of Eleutherodactylus coqui. Taxonomy (NCBI): domain Eukaryota; kingdom Metazoa; phylum Chordata; class Amphibia; order Anura; family Eleutherodactylidae; genus Eleutherodactylus; species Eleutherodactylus coqui. Next base: position 309,389,193 of record NC_089838.1, on the reverse strand, counting down.
GAAATCCAAGTTACCAGTGTGTATACTCGTTAGACAGATAGATAAGTATGAGAAAGATTTAGTACAGATGTAGTGAAGTTTAGTGTCATGGTTTGTGGTTTACAACGAGGTCGTGGCATAGGGGTCTGGATACATAGACGGGAGATCCTAGAGAGCCTGGAGATGTCATGGGGGCCCACGGTATGTGGTTCCTGGTCATGTAATCAAATGAATAATGTTATCCAATGAATAATGGTGATCGCGTAAAAGTTTTTAAAAAAGGTGAAGTTTCATCTCACCGATGCGATCAGTGTGATGAGATGAAACTTCTTACCAGAGGCCTCCACATTTGAATCCTCATGCAATCCTCCTCAACGGACCTTCCCTGACTCCTGCGCATGCCCCCGCCGCAAAAATGACGGACACAAACGCAGGAGCTGGGGAACCCAAGAAATTTTAAATCTCCTTGCTCCCGCCTAATTATGGTCACCGAGAGCCTGGGGCAGTGACCAGTAGCCTGTTGAGCGGTCCGAGTCATGTGATAAAAAAATAGCGATCTACCATTAGGCTGGTCTCACATGACCACATAGAAATGACAGATTCTGCATGCGTTTGATCCTTGGTCATATACTGATCAATCAAATGCATTGGATTACACAATTTCCCTCACATTAGTTGGTCGGAATTACATAATCCACTCGCAGAAAACAGAACGCAGCATGTTCTATTTTACTGCGGATATCTGCAATATAGAGCCCATTTTGCTCTATGGCCGTGGATATACCCGTAGCCCATATGCAACTACATTGTGTATGGGCTGCTGGTACCGGTGTCATCACTGAGCGATGGCGGGGGAAATATAAACAAGAAAAGATGCACTGCGCATGACCGCCTGTGTGATTACGTAGTTATGCGCAGTACATTACGCAGCTGTACGCATGGTCACGGCAGCGCACACAGCTGGTATCCGCTGCGGGTCTCCGCAAGTAGATTCCATATATGGCCGTGTGAGCCTGGCATTATTCAGATCTCTACCTGTAATACGTAATCTACAAGAAGCCCCAAGAACGCTCGCCTTCCTGCAGTTCCAGGAGCAGCTTGTTGAGCCCCTTCTGTGCGAAACCGACACAGCTCTGCAAGATTACAAAGCCTCACAGAGCGCCACTTTCTACACCCCATCCCTGCCGCTGAGGTCAAAAAATATCCCCCAAAAAAGCATGAGAGGAGGAGGGATACCTGATTTTATTGCTGCATGTGCCCATCCCAACCAAGCCTACCTAATTACCTGTCTTCGGACATACCATACAGTTTACATTATTATTACTTTTATCTAAGATTTGGGGAATGATAAAAAATGGGGGTGGGGTGTGATTATTTTTAGGGAGCCAATTTTTTTTCTGCAGAAGTGAGCAATGGGGCCTGGATTTTATTCAGTTGTGCCCTGAAATCCAATGGGTGTGCCCTCCATTATATGCCTAGCCATGTATCCTATAGGTAAATAAGGGCCACAATAGGTATATTTCTGAACACGGGATGAACAGGGGTATTCATTTTGAGATGAAAGTCCTCATTCATAGGTGTGCTGTACAAAAAAACAGTTTTTAAAATGACACAATTGACAAAATGCTTAGATTCGCAGTACACCCCTAGATGAATTCGTTAAGGGGTCTATTTTTCAAAATGTTGTAATTTGTGGGGACTCTTTATCTTTTTGGCCACTCATTGGATCTACAAGTGGGCTATGGGGCCTAGAATTCTTAACTTATGTACTGTCACAAAGACCCGGTAGGCACACCTTTCCGCCCCTCGCAGCTCAGTACAGCCAAGGGCATATGCGTTTTTAAGTAGGTGGGAGCTGTAGTAGCCCAGCGGATCCTACAGAATACTCAGCACACTTGTCCTGTCACACATGTTATATGCTGTCTATGGATATAGAAGGTGCTGTCTGTAGGAGAGACCCTGTTTCTCCCCTTCTCTTCTAAGCCTAGAGCTTAACACTGATGTCAGCTGGTCTCTCATTGGCTGACTGTCAGGTTCATTTTCACTGGTAGAGGTGATAAAAGGGAGTGACAGTGAGCAGTTAGGCAGACTCAGCTAGGTGTGAGAGAGGAGAGGTTGCAGTTCAGTCATGTCAGAGAGGAGGAGTTACCAGTACTAGAGCAAGCCGGCAGTTCAGCACTTTCCCATCCAAGGTCAGCCGAAGTGTAAACCCATTCCCTTGACCCCCCTACAGCAGAAGAAAGAAGAATGTTTCTGAGGTACATCAAACAGTGAGCCAAAGCTACCTGTTGAAGCAAGGATTAGCTGTTCATCCACTTGTCCCTTTGCTACATCTACACTTCACTTAAATCCAAATCAATCCTTCATCTAAAACAGTTAGTGGGGAAATTGTCTAATCAAAGCAGTTCAGTATCACATCCAGACAGAGTGTTGGTGTCACCGTGACAAAACTAGGTCTCCAGCTATACGTGCTACCGTGAGTTCTTTGGGGCGTTACAGATAAATAGATAGATAGATGGATACATAGATAGTCTGTTGGTCCATATGAATAGTATGTATTAACAATTCGTACTATAGTGAGGAGCCTGGAGATCCATCAGTGTTGCCCCCTGGTGTCTGAGCGAGGTCTAATTTTTTGTGCTGAAGCGTAATATGAGAATAAACCTTGCGTATAAATAGATGTGATTTTTGTCTTCGATTCCCTTCCTGCAGGGTGTTTTTATGTCTTTGCTGCTCTGTCTACAAAGAGACCTGGGAATGAATAGACCACAGTAAATAAGTGCTGCCTGCCACGTAGGCGCTCCGCTGCAGACCATAATAAATAAACATGTTTGTTAATTTGATTTAAATGGCATGGCTGGGATCTAACTTTGAACACAAAGCTGTTGGTGGCAGCTGCTTCTTCAAGGAGATAAAACAGGAAGGCTCGGAGGAAGAAGACAGGAATATGCAATGCACTGCAGCAAAAAAGCCTCTGTAGTTTTATTGAAATCCAACAATTCTCTGGCCCATAGGCAACGAAGAGGTTCAAACCATGTTAGGCTTCCTGCTTTATCTGCGGCAGGACCGTTTCATCAATCATAGCTATGTTGCCTCCTAATCGTGTTTACCACGCAGGTGAGAAAATGAAACCCGTCTCGGTCATTGTGACTGCGGGCTGTGAAATGTCACAACAATATCATATATGTGTTATATTCTGGTACTGGAATAACAGTCAACCTTCATATTACTGCTATATGTTCCGCGTCATAATTACCTTCCTTGGCACTGTTGACAGTCTTGTGTGGGCCGTAACAATATTTGTAAGAATCTGCAACATACTTGACATACACCAACATCTGCAATTTAATCCCATTAAGAGGGAATTCCGATTTGAGACTTTACAGGATATGTCATGAAGTTCTGATAGATGTGTGTCCCACCTCTGGGACCTGCACCTATCTCCATCTCTGGCCTCTACCGCTCTTGGTCCAGCAGAATACTGTGGCTGGTGTGGTTGGGACTTAGGGAAACAGTGAAGAGGGGTTCACTATGCTGTTTCGGTATGTTTCATAGACGTCTTTGGCAGTTGCAGAAACCACGTTGCACAGCAAGCTACACTGTTTCCTAACTTGAAAGTGGAGCTACATTGTTTCTGTATCTCCCATTGACTTGGGAGGTACAGAAATAGTGTAGCAAAGTTCGCTTGGCTGCTTCTGTAAGTCCTGACCACCACATTCAATCGGGGTGAGGGCAATGGAGGTCAGAACCAATTATAGTGAAGGGCATGCTTTTCAACCATCCTGGAGTCTTCGGGACAGTCCCAGATTTGGGATGCTGTCCCACAGTCCCAGGCCGCAGGAGGCATGTCCCACCCTCTCACCACCCAACAAGCCTTAAAGTAATTGGTAGTTCCAGTGTGATGGCAGAGGCTGCCACTGCTCTAATCATTGTGAACCCTGACATCTTCTCCGGAGGAGAGGTCAGAGGTTGGACCAATTACAAGCAGCGATGCTGCTGCCACCAGATCAGAGCTACCTGTGAGCTAAGTTCTTGTTGGGTGGCTGGAGGTCCACTATGGGAGTCACCATTAAAACTGTGGCTACTAAGGGGGTCACTATTACTACTGGGGCATTTAGGGAATATTTTTATGAAGTGGCCAAACCCAGGTGGTATACAAGTGAAGGTGGACGTATAAGTGAAAGAAGCACCATTTTTAGTAGATCAGACTTGCAAAGAGATCTGGAAGCTGGCTGTGGCTCCACTGGCATGTTTTAGTTTAATAGATGGCTTATAATTATAGATGTAAGAAACTGTATTGGGGCCATATTTCTTCCATTCAAGAAGATGAAGGCTCCAATATAAGTCTCCACGTTATGGTGCAGAGTTCTTATTGTGGGCTACTATTGGACCCTCCCCTAATAGATTTAATGTTTCTCGTTGACTATAAGGAGGATAGCACAAGGCAGAGCTGGGGCTGCCTTCCTGAAAGACTATTGTTATTGTAATGGCCCAGAGTTACTGGCTGGAAATGTGTCTTTTGTATGTCATATGACCTTGTTTTATATATATATATATATATATATATATATATATATGTTTGCAAGGGGTATACAAGTAGTTGTAGTGCCAGAGACCCACATGGGCACCTTTAGTCCATGAGGGCCATGATGGGAGAGAGAAAAAGGTAACCTCAGCTTTCCCTAGACCCATTATACCCAGGAGATATCGGTGATTTGCTCCCGCTGAGGTTCTGGAGGAGAGGAAGAAAGTGGCCCACCATTGCAGAGTGGATTGTGTGTTGGACGTGAGTGTTGGCCGGTAAAGAGCTGGAGAGGAGAATAGGAGTTGTGCCGGGCCCGGAGCCATGCAGATAACTGAGGCTGTAGACTACTTGGTGTACCCGTGATTTCCTACCTGTCGCACCACTTTGTGAAGTTTGTACTGAATATTTTGCTGGTGTGGATTATTTCTTGTTGGACTGTAAATAAGCTTATCCAAGTAAAGTGGCACTGCCGATCGTTCCCAGCATTGCTAATTCAACTACTCTGAGAGTGTGGACCAGTTCTTTCAACATCCAGATTCACCGCAGAGGATGGAATGTTGGCGTCACACATGACAAAAAGACTAAGGTAAACCACTGTTGGGTTTCCCAATTTAATAGCCTGCCCTCGGCCCCTGGGACATATTCCTGGTTAAGAGTGAACATAGTTTGTTTTCCCTGTGTTTTATTAAAGTTGATCAAGCAAGTGGAGGTTATGTGGTCTCAGCCTATCGCAAGCCCTCTACATGTGCACTATTTAGGGAATGCGTGCTACTACGCCTTTGCCAGGGCCAAGCTAGTACTGTATTACCCAGATCCTTTGAAGCTGCACAACCTTGGCTGCCACCTTTGTCTCTTGTTGTAACGGTGTGGATCGGTAGCATGGTCAAGGAAGCCAGAGGTCAGTACACAGGTAGGTAGCAGTTCGCAGTACAGAGGAGCAGGCGGGTGGCATAGTCAGGGAAGCCAGAGGTCGGTACATGGGTAGATATGTATGGTAGTTGTATGGAGGAGCAGCAGGAGAGAGAGCTTGAGTACTCTCTGGGAGAACAATAATCATACACTGAGGGAGGGACAGGTTTATATAAAGTGTCTAATCAGTGTGGGGTGGAGCAAATCAGAAGCTGGTTTGCAGGAGCAAGAAACTGGTCAAGGTTAGGTAGAGGATCTGTCCAGAAGGCTGCATAGCTCACTAGGGAGAGACGTCACCTGGAGCACGGGAGTTCCCAGCTTTTGAACCCTGACACATTGAGACAATTAAGAGTTGCACTGTATCATATACTTTTTTATCCATCTGGTACAGTAAATCATTTTCCAACACTATATACGGTAAAACAATTAACCTGGAATGAGACCAGAGGCATAACTATAATGGGTGCAGAACATGTGATCCTAACAGGTCCTGCAGACTTGGGAAGCCCATAAAGTCCCTCTTGCTCATAAAAGGAGACCCGTAGTATGAATGAAGCATTGTAATTGGAGCGCCCTACTACAGATTTTGTATTGGAACCCAGAAGCTTGAAATTACACATCTGGATGAGCCCGCTATTTTCAAGGGCCTCATAGTAGTTGCCTAGTCTAGCATTAAGGTACCTATGCCTCTGTGGGCACTTAAAAATACAAAGCTCCTTCTTAGCCTTCATTGTCTTTTGCCCTTCAACAAAAAGTGCTTGTAGTGATTGAATCTGAATTTAGAATTTTAGGTAATCATTGTAGGGGGAGGGTGCACATATTTTAATAATGTGCATATTGGGAACCCCTTTTAATCTAAGCAAAAACTCGACGCCTCATTTCTGTCTCTTAGATTGCAAGTTCTTCGATCCACTTACCTGTTTGCGCACTCTGGGAAGCATATGCTACAAGGCTACATCAACTACTATGTCTTTGATCTTGCAAAGCAAGCCTGTAATATCCCTCATTGGGATTTAATATATTCCCTTTCCATATGTGAATCTGCGCAGCTGTAGCATCTGAGGAAGTGGAAAAATACCAGCAGACAGACAGTAGAAAATGCCGAGTTTTCCGCCCTGTCAGGGCTGCTGAACAGAGAAACAGAAGGAGAATGGGGCTGTGGGATTTATATAATGAAGGGAGGATTCAAACAAGGTGCTGAAATGGACAGATTTAGGCACCATCTCCACGTTGTGCAGCTGTTGGAGTCAAGGTTCAATCCCGCCTGTCAGAATCGTGGGTATTTATAAAATTCAGCACTTGTTAAATTTTCTGCAATCTTATTAATCTGCCAGTTTCCTGGGTTTGCAGTGCAGATGCTACAAATGCAATTTAGATTCATCCCAACAATGACAGAAATACATTTCAAAGTGAAAATCAACTTTTAGTTGTCTTCTGATGTCAATGAGACATGCTACATGATTGGACATTGGTAGACTTCCATAAACGACCATCCAGAGTTCCCAAAACTAAGGGGGTCACAGGGTTCCGTAATACGCAATGGCCTCTTTAGTTCTAGTTGCATCATATCCAATAGTTACATGTGCTTGTGAATTACTGATGTTGTATATCTAAAAATGCTACGATCCCTACACCATGAAGATATACTTTCCTACCAAAAGTATTTGGACACTCCTATCAGTAGAATGGATTGTGTCACATCTCCTAAACCATGCTACACTAGATGCAGACCCTTGGAGGTGTCAGCCATAGTTTGTGATGGGAACTGCATGCTATTGGATATATATGGATTATCCCACTGTACACAAGCTGTTTACCATGAATCGTAATGCATCAGCCTATCTACAATGGTGCAAGCAGCAGCGTCATTGGACAATTAAACGATGGAAGAACGTTCTATGGATTGATGAATCATGCTACATCATCTTTACATCAGATGGACATACCTGGGTGTGGAGAATGCCCGGGGAACGCCTTTTGCCTGTGTGTTTTGTGCTAAGAATTAAGTATGGCGGAGGTTCCAACATCGGGTCAGGAAATGCGAACAGTGTTCATCTTCTTTGAGAGAACTGGCCAGATGTTTACAGGATGAATGAAAGGAAATACCAGCTGGCGTCAATAGAAAGTATGTCACGGAGAGTATCCAATGTCATTAGGGCCAAAGAAGCCCCACTAAGTAATCACATATGGAAATGAATACTACTTTTGATTCTTGCTCAGGTCTCCAATTACTTTTGGTAGGATAGTGTATTTGACTGTTACTGTTCATGAACACCCAACAATATTGTGGTCTAGCATATCATGTGACAATGACACGCTGAAACAAAGCTACGAGGGATAGCTAACACTAGAGAAAGACATGTCAGGACAGCACCTCTGCCGGTTGTTGGAATACAAACAGCAAATGTGGATAGGTAGAATCAAAGGGGGACTCACCTGGCGTGGACAGCCAAACCTGATGAGGTCAGCCATTACGCTTGTGGTCCAAGTGCGCCAAAAAAAGGGGGAGGTAGCTGTTTGGTGGAGGTAACATCCTGTCTTTGGGACATTCAGAGGAGTGCAGGCACAGAGATTCCCAAGATATGAGTATGTTGGCCAATGACACAGAGGAATTGGTAAGAAAAAGGTATCCTGCGCTCAGGGTTCATCTCACCTGTGCAGTGATCAGTTGGTGAAAAATTCCAGTACAAAGAGTGAAGGGTATGATCCAATTTAATAGTTTAAAAACACAAACCAAATGGTTGTAGGTAGGGTGCAACTACCTCGGGTACAACTCCTTTATCAAGCACAAATCTAGTAGAATGAAAAAAAGGAAAGTAAATGATGCAACTGGAGGTATCTTGTGGAGAAAAAACAGTCCAGAAGTGATAATATATATCAGATGTAAATATATAAAAGGGTAGTGAGTAGAGATGAGCGAGTATACTCACTAAGGCACAATACTCGAGCGAGTAGTGCCTTAGCCGAGTATCTGCCTGCTCGTCTCTAAAGATTCGGGGGCCGCCCCTGTGACAGGTGAGTTGCGGCGGTGAGCAGGGGGGAGCGGGGAGGACAGAGGGAGAAAGAGATCTCCCCTCCGTTCCTCCCCGCTCTCCCCCGCCGCTCCCCACCCCTCGAATCTTTAGAGACGAGTGGGGAGATACTCGGCTAAGGCACTACTCGCTCGAGTAATGTGCCTTAGCCAGTATACTCGCTCATCTCTAGTAGTGAGTAGAGAGGAGCAATCATGCTCGTCCGAGCTTGATGCTCGGTCGAGCATTAACATACTCGTTGGTGCTCGTTACTTTAATGTCCCCTCCCCGCATGCTTAGCGCCATTTTTAGCCACTAAACATACAGGGAAGGTTTTACCACTTCCTGCTGTGATATGCCAGCCCTCTGCACGTCTACAGCAGTGAGTGGCTGGGCCATCAGTTAACCACCGAATACTTAAACTGTTGCCGCCTGCGGCTCGCCTCATAGCCATGCTGCATGACACTAAGGATAGAGCTGCTGCTAGCAATGCGAGGCAGGGAAAGTCTTAGTGTAGGGATTAGCTTGCGGTTAGGCAGGGATCCTGAGTACCAGAACCCAACAGTCCTTTTTAGGACTACTACTTCTCTCATTGTGTGCATCAGCATTTTGGCTGGCTGGGACCAGTAGTGCGCACAGATTTTTTTTCAAGCACACTATATACCAGTCTCTGGGGGTCTGTGAATTGGCGCTATTCAACAGCAGTATACACTTTTAAATTTTTCTGTGCCTGTTGAGAGCGTACAGTATACACCAGTCTATGGGGGTCTCTGAATTGGCGCTATTCAACAGCAAAATACACTTTTAAATTTGTCTGTGCCTGTTAGGAGAGTACAGTATATAGCAGTCTCTCGGGGTCTGTGAATTGCGCAGCATTTAGTCCAAGTGCTTTATCCAACATGGTGAAGACTGGGGTAAGGCTCGAGGCTGTCGACATGGGCGTCCGAATGAGGGTGTGGGCATAGACCAAGGTCCTGGGCGGGGTGAAAAAGTGCCTGCTGCTGAGGGATTAGTAGAGTGCCGCATATCTCCCCTCGCCAGCTTCATCTCATATTTTGCAGGTCCGTGTGGTAGACCATTATTAAAAGCACAACAGTGCAATCAGATGCTGATGTGGATAGCGGATAAGGCCTCCAGTACTTTATCCAACACCCAGTCTTCCACACAGTCCACTCACGCTAGCCAAGGGACTGCACCTTTGAATCCTCAGGCTGCTCCTCCTTCCTCTCAGCCTGGTCATTCCAGGAAAAGGAGAGATACTGAACATGCATACACCCAAGAAGTCTTCTCGGGTCCCTGCCCTGAGTCTGAAAAAATGGTTCCACAGCCACGTGAGGAGTTTGTCATGCCCAAAAAGTGTGAGGGAGGAGCAGACTGAGGAGTCAGAGGAAGAGCTGCTGGAGGATTAGGTGACTGACCCCAGCTGGCTTGCTAAGCCTACTAAAGACAGGGCTTCAGAGGGTGAGGCAAGTGCAGCAGCAGAACAGTTTGGAAGAGGCAGTGGAGTGGCCAGGGGGAGAAGCAGGGCCAGAGCAAATAATCCATCAACTGCTCCCCACAGCACCCCCTCATGGCAAGCCTCTGTGCAGAGGGCTAGGTTTTCAAAGATGTGGATGCTTTTTATTGAGAGTGCGGACGACCGACGAACAGTGGTGTGCAACCTGTGCCGCACCAAGATCAGCAGGGGAGCCACCACTACCAGCCTCACCACCACCAGCATGTGCAGGCATATGATGGCCAACCGCCTGCGGGTCACACCACAGCCTCTTTCCCAGTGTCAGAACCTGGCAAAGAGATGCAATCCCCCTCCCAGGACACAGGCACGAATGCCTCCCGACCTGCACTCACACCCTCACCTCCGCTGTCCTCCACTGCCTCCACCAATGTGTCCCAGCACAGCATTCAGCTGTCGCTAACCAAAGCATTGGAACGAAAGCAAAAATATGCGTCCACCAAGCCGCATGCACAATCTTTAAACGTGCTTACTGCAAAACTACTCAGCCTGGAGATGCTGCCATACAGGCTAGTAGAAACGGAGGCTTTCCGCAACCTGATGGCGGGGGCGGTCCCTTGGTATTCGGTCCCCAGTCGCCACTATTTTTCCCGGTGCGCTGTCCCCGCCCTACACCAGCAGTCTCACGGAACATAAGCCGTGCCCTCACCAACGCGACTACTGGGAAGGTCCTCTTAACCACGGACACATGGACAAGTGCTGGAGGGCAGGGACACTACATCTCCCTGACGGCACATTGGGTTAACTTGGTGGAGGCTGGGACCGAGTCAGACCCTGTGTCCGCTCATGTGCTACACACACCGAGGATTGCGGGTCCTACCTTGGTGAAGGTTTCTCCGGCTTATTATGCCACCTCCTCCAAACACCCCTCTTCTTCCACCACCCCCTCCACCTCTCAATTACCACATGTGAGCACATCACCGGCAGTCGGTAGCTCGAGGCGCTGCAGCACTGCAGTGGGCAAGCGTCAGCAGGCTGTGCTGAAACGACTCAGCTTGGAAGACAAGAGGCACACCGCCCAAGAGCTGTTACAGGATTTGACAGAGCAGAACGATCTGTTGCTTTCGTCGCTGAACCTCCAACCAGGCATGGTCGTGTGTGACAATGGGTGTAACCTTGTGGCGGTTCTGCAGCTTGGCAGACTAAAACACGTGCCATGCCTGGCCCACGTGTTCAATCTGGTGGTTCAGCGCTTTCTGAAAAACTACTCCCATTTGTCTGACCTGCTCAGCATGATGCATTGCATGTGCGCACATTTCAGAAAGTCCACCACAGATGCTGCCACCCTCAGGACACTGGAACATCACTTCCAGCTGCCAGTGCACTGACTGTTGTGCGACGTGCCCATGTGCTGGAATTCTACTTTGCATATGTTGGACAGTTATTGTAGAATACCAGCTGCAACATGGCCGGCGGAGTGGTAGTCAGCCTCTGCAGTTCTTCACAGAGGAGTAGGCATGGATGGCAGACATCTGTCAGGTCCTCGGAAACTTTTAGGAGTCTACACAAATGGTGAGCGGCGATGCGGCCATTATCAGTGTAACCATCCCACTGCTTTGCCTGCTGAGAAGTTTGTTGCTAAGCATAAAGGCCAACGCTTTGCAGTTAGAACAGGAGATGGGGGATGACAATATGTTGCTTGATAGTCAGACCACCCTCACGCCTGTTTCTCAGTGCGTATTGGAGGAGGAGGAGGAGGAGGGGGAGGGGGAAAAGACTGCAGAGGGTACCCATGCTACTTCCCTCACATCTGTTCAACGTATATGGGCTGAATAGGAGGAGGAGGAGGATCATGAAAGTCATCCTCCTAGTGAGGACAGCGATGTGTTACGTACTGGGACTCTGGCACACATGACTGACTTCATGTTAAGCTGCCTTTCCGTGACCCTCGCGTTAGACGCATTCTGGCCAACATGGATTACTGGGTGTACACCCTTCTCGACCCACGGTATAAGGATAACCTTTCCACTCTCATTCCCGAAGAGGAAAGGAGTACAAGAGTGATCCAATACCACAGGGCCCTGGTAGAAAAAGTGATGCTAAAGTTCCCATCTGCCAGCACTAGTGGCAGAAGACGCAGTTCAGAGGGCCAAGTAGCAGAGGAGGCGCAGGGATCAGGCAGCATGTCCAGCGCAGGCAGGGGAACACTCTCCAAGACCTTTGCCAGCTTTATGGCTCCCCAGCAAGACTGTGTCACCACTGCCCAGTCTAGGCTGAGTCGTAGGGAGCACTGTAAAAAGATGGTGAGGGAGTACATAATCGATCGTACCACCATCCTCCGTGTTCCCTCTGCTCCATACAACTATTAGCTGGGCACGTGGCACGAACTTGCGCTGTACACCCTGGAGGTGCTGGCCTGCCCTACTGCTAGTGTCTTATCAGGGAGGGCGTTTGGTGCTGCTGGCAGGATCATCACAGATAAGCGTACCCGCCTGACAACTGACAGTGCCTACAGACACACTCATTAAGATGAACAAAGGCTGGATTTCCCCAGACTTCTCCACTGGTGGAAAGCAGTGGAACATAAAGATTCTTTAAACTGTAACAGGAGAACCATGCACCCTGTATCACACCCAAAAAGGGGAGAATTAGCTTGGTCTATCCCTCTCTGATCTTCCTCCTCCTCGTAAACCAGCATGTCATCACACTGAACAGCCAATTTTTCAGAGGGCCAAAAGGCTCTGTTAAAACAAATTTTTTTGGAGGGCTGCCTCCAGGCTCTGTTAGCAAATTAAGCAACTGCGAGCTCTATCTTTAAAAAATGTTTCTGGGTTTCACCTGCACTCTGGGTAAACAATTTTTTCTGGGGTACACTTGTACTCTTGGTTCACCCATTTTTTCTGGGAGTCGGCTATACTCTTGGTACTCCAATGTTTTAGGGGTTCGCCTATACTCTTGGTACACAAATGTTTCAGGGGTTTGCCTATACTCTGGGTACATAAATGTTTCAGGGGGTTGCCAATACTCTTGGTAGACAAATGTTTCAGGGGTTCGCCTATACTCTTGGTACACAAATGTTTCAGGGAGTCGCCTTTACTCTTGGTACACAAATGTTTCAGGGGTTCGCCTATACTTTTGGTACAGAAATGTTTCAAGGGGTCACCTATACTCTTAGTATACAAATGTTTCCAATTTTTGCCCACTCCGGTTCATGCTGTCCTTGTAGCGATCAAAGGAACCGTAACTGATTTAATAAGACTTTCACAGGTTTACAGTATAGCTGAGGTGGCAACTTTTGCGACACCTCCAGCTTCAAGGCAATCTTTTGTTTAAGAATGGGTTGTTGAATTGTGCTGATGGTTAGAAGTACTAGCATCCGCTTTATGCCCACGTTTTTGGGCCCTGACAAATTTGTGATGGAGGTGGCATAGGATTGGAATAATTGTAACCCAACAGTCCTTTCTAGGACTACCACTCCTCTCATTGTGTGCATCAGCGGTTTGGCTGCTTGGGAACAGTAGTGAGCACAAGGCATTCACAAGCATCCTGGCTGTATAACAGGACAACTCATTGTACACTGCCTGTTTTTGGATGTTCTCTGACGTATAATGCCCTGAGTGGTAAACAGACAGATTGGTTTAGACCTGATAAACACACAAATCCCTGGGGGTCAGCACTGGTCGCCATGTATTATCTCTCGTGTTACCACAGTCATGAGAGATACTGAATTGGAGCATTCACAGGAAGTGTGACTGATTTCATGAGAATTTCACAGGGTCACTGTATACCTATGGTGGCTACTTTGGCGACACCTCCAGCTTCAAACCAAACTTTAGTTTGAGAATGCGTTGCTGTATTGTGGAGATGTGTAGAAGTACTGGCATCTGAGTCCCCTTTATGCCCACGTTTGCGGCTCCTGACAATTTTGTGACAGAGGTTGCACGGGATTGGAATTATGATCGTACGTTAATTTATCAGCAATTCTCATCAGCATTGTGGGCTATCGCCCACACTTTCAAAGAGGGTTGCTGGCAGGCCATGCCAACCCTCGGCAGTGTGTTTCTCCTGTTCCTCCTCATGCAATACGGACTTATAAATAGACATGAGGGTGGTGTGGCTATCAAGCGGGAATGGCATGAGGGAAAATTTTGAGTACACTGTGGGCGCAGGCATGCAGATGCAGCCATGCATGCTGCCCTTGCCGTTCCCTATCTGTTTCTGTGGTGTTTCCATCATTTTCTGATGTTTTCAGGTGATTCACACAACCTCCTCTATGCGGAGTACCAGTCATATACAAAAATGCTCAAGCTGCCCATTGACTTCAATGGGGTTCGTTACTCGAAACGAGCTCTTGAGCATTACGAAAAGTTTGACTCGAGTAATGAGCACCCGAGCATTTTGGTGCTCGCTCATCTCTAGTAGTGAGCAAGTTAAATATCAAATTTCTTTCCCCTTAGAAGGATATTGCATACATTAGGGTAGATGTGGAGAGACACAAAGTTTATGGAGGTATGGAAAATATTGGTGCTGAATGGTAACAACTAGAGTTGAGCGAATATACTCTGCCGAGCTTGATGCTCTTTCGAGCATTAGCGTACTCGATGGTGCTCGTTACTCGAACGAGCATCAAGCCGTGTTCGACCCCGTCCCAGTTTTTGGCTCCTCCCCGCCGTGACGTGGCGCGCGTCATTGGCAAATTTGCTGGCTGGCTGGCTAGCTAGAGAGGAAGAGAGAGAGAGAGAACCTAGGGGGAAAAGAAAGCTCGGCACCAGGCGTCCCATATACATTGTAGTCAATGGGATTCGTTACTCAAGTAAAGCACTTGAATTTTACGAAACACTCGACTCGAATAACGTAGACTCGAGCATTTGAGTGCTCGCTCATCTCTAGTAACAACTAAAGCAAAGTGAGATACAAATGGGGCAAATTGTTCCCCACAGAGGGGGAGAGAGTTACCTTTGTTCTATCCTTCCTGTGTGTATATGGTTGTGTTAATGAAAGTGAGCAGGCAGGTGCCTGTCTAATAAAGGCACCAGAAGTCCCGTGGTAACGGTGGGAACCGGAAGTGACATTTGTATTCCAATTACAATGGCCATGCGTTTCATACTTTTAAGCATTGGACGGAGGCGATGTACACTTTCCAATCTTGTTTTCGACGTGTTTAACTGACCATAAATGGCAGTGAAACTATTTGGGAAACTATCCAATGTGGAGGTAACGGTGTCTAAGTTCCAGAGTTCGTAATGTGTACAAATCGCAGAGGAAGAAAGAAAAATTTGTAATGTGAAATTAACGTGGATGGAAGTGAAAAAACAAGTAAATATAAAATCTGTCATAAATAATATGATTACTGATCTAAGAATGAATAAGATACATGCATACATATTAATTGCTGAAGTAAGGTTAAAACACATAGTGTAGTGGCCCAAATGGGTCCTACAAAAGTGCCTTGCCTTTAAATAGCGGCGCTCAGTTCATGTATAACCAGCAGGGGTAAACTACTACTTACTTTGCCCTACAACAGAGCTATTAATAATCTGAAAACACAGAATTCTTTATTTTACCATGAGAAGAGGGCTCCAAATACAGAACAGAGTTATAATTGCGGACCCCAGAGCCATGGAATACCCTCATAACCTGGGCCAGAACAAAGGTGTATACGGCTCACAGTTCACGCCCCTGAAGAGCCATTAAACTGGCCCAAGGAGAAAACTACCAGCACTGCCATATGTTACCCAGAGTATGACCTCTGTCTGTAACCTGAAGAATCCCATGTGCATTATTCCTGGTAATGAGACTCCTAACATGTAAAGACAATAACCAATATTATGGAAAGGCTTGTATGTACATTGATATATGATCACTACTGACATCAACAAAGAAATGGAAAAGAAAGTTATTACTTTTTAAACCCTGGTTCTTGTGATTTCTTAATTGTATCACATTTAACATTCTTGTGCTAATGTAGCGCCGGCGTCACGATTTATTAATAAAATCGCAATAACGCCACGAAGAGGCCATTGTGGCTCTGTGGCAGACAACAGGGAGTCACTTCAGAGCACCTAAGCAGCCGCATCTTACAATAGATTGACTTATAAAAAAACGACACATCACAAAATGTTTAAAATACCATGTAGACAATGGTTGCTAGTCATAAATCATTAAAATGCAACATAACTAAAAACAAGTGGATGGCCTTGTCAGGCAGTTATATATACAGATAGGCTCATATGTGCCAAAGATATCAAAGAAACGGAATCTCATCAAACAATGGGTGCATTTGTACATAAAGAAATAAGTACTTGAATAAAATAATGCGCATATAGTTGCTCAAGCAGCAGATTAAAAGAAATGCACAAAGGTTGAAAAGCCATAAACATCATAAACTTAGAAAATCGGAAGATATAGTAAAATGATATAGATTAAAATTTCTAAATATTGGTCTATGCTGGATTAAAAAAGGGATGTTCTTTGGCATCATTACACCTTGTCTGATACTTGGTTCCCATAGCTGTCCCTCTGGTTTGCAAAAAAAAAATTGTTTGTTGTAAGTAAAATAATTGTTATGTAGAATAAAATGGATTGAGCTTGAAATAAAAAGTTTCTGATGATATGTAGAGATGAGCGAGTATACTCGCTAAGGCACATTACTGGAGCGAGTAGTGCCTTAGCCGAGCATCTCTAAAGATTCGGGGGCCGGCGCGGGTGACAGGTGAGTTGTGGCGGGGAGCAGGGGGGAGAGAGAGAAAGATCTCCCCTCCGTACCTCCCCGCTCTCCCCCGCCGCTCCCCGGCCCCCGCTGGTCCCCAAATCTTTAGAGACGAGCGGGGAGATACTCGGCTAAGGCACTACTCGCTCCAGTAATGTGCCTTAGCGAGTATACTCGCTCATCTCTAATGATATGGCATTAATGGATCCATGTCAAGGATAAGGCATATGGATTCAATCCCATTAATATGGGGTATGTTTGAATAAAGGGATTTGACATCAGATGACCAGATGTTTCTACTCTTCCCCGTAACTGTTTTTAACATTTCAAAAAGATGACCTGTGTCATTATAGAATCCTAGAATGGTAGAGTTGGAAGGGACCTCCAGGGTCATTGGGTCCAACCCCTGCTCAGTATAGGATCACTAGATCATCCCAGACAGATGTCTGCCCAGCTTCTGTTTGAAGACTTCCATTGAAGGAGAACTCCCCACCTCCTGTGGTAACCTGTTACACTCATTCATCACCCTCACTGTCTAATATCTAATCTGTGTCTCCTCCCTTTCAGTTTCATCCCATTGCTTCTAGTCTTTCCTTGTGCAGATGAGAATAGGGCTGATCCCTCTACAGTGTGACAGCCCTTCAGATATTTGTAGACAGCTATTAAGTCTCCTCTCAGCCTTCTCTTCTGCAAGTTAAACATTCCCAGATCATTTAACCATTTCTTATAGGACATGATTAAGGTGGGCTGGTAAATGTAAAACGTACCCCTATAAATGATGGACCACATATGCTGAAAGCCTATTGAGCCAATGCCTGAAATTATAGGTCTACTTGGTGGATGGATGATGCTTTTGTGGATTTTAAGGAGGAGTAAAAAAATAAGGCACTTCCAGATTTTGCATACAAATTAATTTATTTTCATTCTTAGACAGGCAAATATGTAAAAAAGCTTCTTCTACTAATTCATATACTGCAGAGGTGATCTCCCTGGTAGGGTTGGCTTCCACTTTTTTAGAATATTGAGTGTCATTAAGGATTATTAATGCTTCTAGATGATAGAATTCTCTATCAATTATAACAATAGAGCCTCCTTCATCTGCTTGTTTTATAATTAGATTTCTATTGGAGGAGAGGTTTTTTAGAGTGGTTTTGTAGTTTATTGAGGTTGTATTTAGCACTGGCCTTTTTTTGAATATTTTCTTAAAGTCTTCTAAGACCCTCTGTTAGAAGGTTTCAATGTGAGGACCTTTCTTTTCAACTGAATAGAAGTTACTGCTAGGCTTCAGATCAGCGATAATTGGATCTAGTATAATATCTGCTGTCCGGGTTGGATTGTAAAATAGGGGTCAGGGAGATGTGGTCTGAAATGTGTGTATTGTCTGTTTTTAGGATGGAGAAGTGACAACAAATGGTTAGACTCCTAATGAATTTATTTAAATCTACAAATAAGTTGAATAAATTGGAAGGACAGGTGGGGCTGAAAGAGAGTCCTTTCCCAGTGACCTCTATATCCCTTCTTTTTATTTTATATTTAGATAGATTGATTACTCCAGCTTTCCAGGCCTCTTTATCTTCTATTTTTTCATCAGGCGATGGGTTTTTTGTTTTTTATGGAAGCAATTTCCTGCTCTCCTCTCTCGTCTTCATGTTTTGGTCTTTTTCTGATGTCAGATTTGGTTGAGATGGTCTGGTAGAATTAAGTGATTTTTGATCTCACTACCAGGAGGGTAGTTGAAGGTTTTACAACAGATTGATGGATATTGAGGTCTGAAATGCTTGGTGGAGGCTTGACAATGCGGAGGGGACTTGTGTTCGTCCTGTTGTGGGAGGATATTTGCGTGTGGGAAAAGACTCTAATAAAACAGGGTGGGTTTGGGTACTGGAGGGCCTTGTGAATGGAGCGGTACATGGGTTATTCAGGGAACAGTTCGTCAGAGGGGAACTTACAGAAGGAGCAGTGAGAACTGGGGCGAGGGAAGACGGTCAGGAGGAACTGTGATTACTAGATTGGAAGAAAGAGGGACGGCTGAGGAATGGAAGTGATGCTTGGCGGAGTGAACTTGATGGGTTATTGTGGAGGTACGTGGATGAGTAGTGGAGTTTTTTTGTTTGTTGGCCTGTGACCTAGAAGGGGGAACGTGAGTGTTGTTGGAAGATATGGAAATGTGTAGATTTGAGACAATAGGTCTGTGAGTGTCTGGGTTGGGGAGTGAGAAATTGATACGTAATTGACACCTGAGGAGTCAAATAGTTTGGGTGCATGTTGGTTCGGATTGAGCCATGAGGCCTAGATAGAGGATAAGAAGATTTTTTGCGGTTGTGTGATGAGCTGTTATGAAATGTCCTGGTATAGCTGAACCAAGGCTTATTTGGGTCTTGTGTAAATGTTCATGTAGTGGTTGGGATGGCATCAGTAGAAGCTTGTCAGATTGGAGCGGCTGCCTAGCAGGATAATCCCCAATTGTTTATGTTTTTCAATGATTTCATCTACCATGAGATCAGAAAAAGTTTGTAACATGAGGGACTATTCCCCAGAGAAATCATTTTTTTTTTAAATTGTGGCTCCACGAATCTCATTTACCTAATCAAATGTTCTTGTGGTCTTGAATATGTAGGACGGACCACAAATGCCTAATGTGTCAGAGCGAACCAACACAGGTCAAACATTACTAGATATTACTAGTATATCCAGGCATATTCTTCATCACCACAATAAAGATGCTACACGTGATGTATATCACGCCACTTGAGAAAATTACCCTAGGTAATGGCTCAAGACAAAAGAACACTTTAGTCCCAGGAGGCCTAAATGAAGTTTTAGGAACAGGTGTAATGATGCCAAAGAACTCCCCATTTTTAACCCTTTCCAATCCACTGTCTGACGTC
The DNA here is from genome assembly GCF_035609145.1 of Eleutherodactylus coqui. Taxonomy (NCBI): domain Eukaryota; kingdom Metazoa; phylum Chordata; class Amphibia; order Anura; family Eleutherodactylidae; genus Eleutherodactylus; species Eleutherodactylus coqui. The sequence continues at coordinate 309,369,719 of NC_089838.1, read as the reverse complement.
TAAAGACTTTCTGATTGAAGGCTGTACAGCTCCGATGTCGGAAGACGTCTGGCAGGGTATTTTTTTACTGTATATTACTGGCTGTTCTGTTGTCGGGGGGCCTCTCCAGCATGTCACACACCGCAGTACTGGCTCTAGCCAGCAGATGGCGCCATTGTATACTGGCAGAAAAAGAAAGCCCCCTAGGAAACCCTGAATTCAAAATTGGATTGCAAAGGGTTAATCTAGCATGGACCAATATTTAGTCAATTTTAATTTATATTATTTCACTATATCTTCCTGGTTTTCTGTGTTTATGGCTTTTCACAACCCTGGTGTGTTTCTGCTAATGTGCTGGATGAGCAACTATATGCGTTTTATTTTATTCAAGTACTTATTTCTTTATGTACAAATGGACCCATTGTTTGATAAGATTCATTTTCTTTGATATCTTTGGCGCATATGAGCCTATCTGTATATATAACTGCCTGACAAGGCCATCCACTTGTTTTTAGTTATGTAAGAAATAATTCTTTAAAGCATGAATTTAAATAATTAATGAATAGCAACCATTGTCTGCACAGTATTTTAAACATTTCGTAACCTGTGTCTTTTTTTTTATAAGTCAATCTACAGTTGCATCATTTACTTTCCTTTTTTTCATCTCATTCTGCTAGACTTGTGCCTGGTAGAGGAGCTGTGCTACAAAAAGCATTGCACCCTACTTACAACCATTTGGTTTGTGATTTCTAACCATTAAATTGGATTATACCCTTCACTCCTTGTACTGGAATTTTTCTCCAACTGATCACTGCATGTGTGAGGTGCACGGAGAGCGCAGAAGACCAATTCCTATTTAACACTAGAGAAGGGAGAGGATTCAAAAAGATCTAGACAAGCAGTGGGTGACAACTATCAGAATGGCATTTAACAGGGATCAATGCAAAGTCCTACATCTGAGCAAGACAAATTAAAAAAAAACATATACAGAATGGCAGGAATTAGGAAAAGCAGCAGCACATGTGAAAAAGATTATGTATACTTATAGATTACCAATGGAACATGAGTAGAGATGAGCATTAGTCTGCTCGAAAAAGTTTCACCCTCTCCTCCCCACATGTTTTCAATGGAGCCGCGGCTGCTGCCGGCGGCTCCATTGAAAACAATGGTGTGCCGGGACCCCTGAATTGTTTTTCATGGAAGGCCTTTAAACATAATCATTTTAGTGTAAAAAATAAATAAATAAACTTACCCTCCGCAACTTCCGTGTCCCCCGAGGGGATTAAGAACACATCCGCCACATGCTAGTAAAAAGAATTCCCTGCTGCTACATTTGCCACATCTGTGACAGATGCAGCAGAGGAATTCTTTAGTTCCCTACCGCAGCTGTCATGGATAATCATCCTGCTTTTAGGCAGGGTCTAGCACACAAAGTTGGTCAAGGATAGTTTTCTCACCCCATATTTCTGTGCCCTATCTTGTGTTCCCCCGCGTTTTGATGATATAATGAGTGTCTATACTGGTCCATTGTGTACATTAATTATGTCTTGGTCTGATGTGCTGATGACGTTGGTGAAGGGCGCCATACTTGAGTCCTGCACAAACATAATACTAGCGAGAATGGAAATGTTTTTCCTTATATTTTGCCCTTTGATGAGGATCTACTAAGGTAGGATATTAAGCAAACAAAATACAAAGCAATCAGCTCACCATTCCTGCAGCCGAAATAAAGGTTCTGGGTGCCAGGGGGGGAAAAAATGGACCAATAACCAGTAAACGTGCAATTAGAAAAATACTCGAGATTCTCTAGCAGCCAGGACGAAAGTTGAAAACATTACATTTTATTACTCCATTAAAAGCATGATGTGCCCATGCAAAAAAGAACGGACCAATTACACGTTTCGAACGGTGCTTGGGTTCTTGGTGATTAAGAACCCAAGTACAGTTGGAAATGCATAAACAATCTGGTCTTTTTTAGATGTGCGCATTATGCTTTTCATGGAGTATTAAAGTTTATTTTTTTTTACTTTTATCTTGGTGGCTGGGAAATCTCCGGTACTTTTCCTATTGTACATTAGGATACACTTTCAGATTGGCTATGGAAAAAATATGCAAAATCCACACCAAAACAACAAAGCTCTGATCTAATAAGTTCCGAAAGCAAATTTGAAAGCGTTGTATTTTCACTTTTATATATATGTGATTGTTGGAAACATCTAATTTGTTTCTGACCATATTGTCACGTCTGTACGGGCTAGTTGACGTAACGATTGGTGAAAACTAGGGAATTAGATATCGGCGCAGACCAGGGGCGTAGCTAAAGGCACAGGAGCCAGGGTGAAAAATTTAGCTGGCCCCGACCTGTACCTGTACCCATACCTAATCTGTGCTGTGTGCAGCTTCAAAACAAATTTACATACATGATCTAGCCCCTTGGCATAAGCTTTCCAAACAACGCCCATTTCCTGGACTACATGAAATGTTTGTAGCCCCTTAGATTGGGCTCACACTTGATTTTTCTGTTGCATTTTTGAATCGCAATTTTAAAAAAACATAAAAAACAGCATGCGGTATTCAAAAACCAAATGTGTTTTTAAGAAACTGCATACACTATTAAAAACCGAAAGTGGATTTAAACAATATATGCCGTTTAGAAATAAAATTATGAAGTTATTGAAAACTACAGGAATGGTCTACATCACTATACACTGGGAGATGAATAACTTATACCAGCTGTACACATATAGTAATATACAGAAGATACCCAGGGTATACCAGCATGCTCCATATCGCTATATCTGGGAAATGTATAACTTATACCAGCTGTACATATATAGTAATATACAGAAGATACCCAGGTTATACCAGCATGCTCCATATCGCTATATCTGGGAAATGCATAACAAATACCAGCTGTACATATATAATTATATACAGGAGATACCCAGGTTATACCAGCAAGCTCCATATCACTAAACACTGCGAGATGAATAACTTATACCAGCTGTACATATATATATATAGTTATATACAGGTTATACCAGCATGCTCCATATCACTAAACACTGCGAGATGAATAACTTATACCAGCTGTACACATATAGTAATATGCAGAAGATACCCAGGTTATACCAGCATGCTCCATATCACTATATCTGGGAAATATATAACATATACCAGCTGTACATATATAATTATATACAGCAGATACGCAGGTTATACCAGCATGTCCCATATCACTATATACAGGAGATGTATAACTTATACCACCTGTACATATATAATTATATACAGAATATGCCCAGGTTATACCAGCATTGTTCATATCACTATATATAGGGAGATCAATAATTTATACCAGATGTACATATATAATTATATACAGGAGTTACCCAGGTTATACCAGCATGCCCCATATTACAATATACAGGAGATGTATAACTTATACCAGCTGTACATATGTAATTATATACAGAATAGGCTCAGGTTATACCAGCATTGTTCATATCACTATATATAGGGAGATCAATAACTTATACCAGCTGTACATATATAATTATATACAGGAATTACCCAGGCTATACCAGCATGCTCCATATCACTATATCTGGGAAATGTATAACATATACCAGCTGTACATATATAATTATATACAGGAGATACCCAGGTTATACCAGTATGCTCCATATCACTATATACAGGGAGATATATAACTTATACCAGCTGTACATATATAATTATATACAGAATATGCCCAGGTTATACCAGCATTGTTCATATCACTTTATATAGGGAGAGCAATAATTTATACCAGCTGTACATATATAATTATATACAGGAATTACCCAGGCTATACCAGCATGCTCCATATCACTATATCTGGGAAATGTATAACATATACCAGCTGTACATATATAATTATATACAGGAGATACCCAGGTTATACCAGTATGCTCCGTATCACTATATACAGGGAGATATATAACTTATACCAGCTGTACATATATAATTATATACAGAATATGCCCAGGTTATACCAGCATTGTTCATATCACTTTATATAGGGAGAGCAATAATTTATACCAGCTGTACATATATAATTATATACAGGAGTTACCCAGGTTATACCAGCATGCTCCATATCACTGTATACAGAGAGATGTATAACTTATACCAGCTGTGCATATACAATTAGATACAAAATATGCCTGGTTATACCAGCATGGTTCATATCACTATATACAGTGAGATGTATAACTTATACCAGGTATACACACATAGTAATATACAGAAGATACCCAGGTTATAGCAGCATGCTCCATATCACTATATACAGGACATCATACAGGGTATCAACCTAGGGGCATCCTTCCCTGTAAGACTTGTGGCATTACAGTTTAGTCCGCACCAGACCCCGGGCTTGCAGCCCTCTCAGCTCCTTATGAGCTATCTCTGTCCCAAGAGCAGCTCCAGTCCTGTGGCTGGAGGTTTAAACTCCTCCAACCACACCCATACAGCTGTCTCTTCTAATCAGCACTCAGTATGCCTGTTCTCAAGTGCCCTGCAGGCACTTGTACTGCATTACCACAATATGTACAGCTGGTATAAGTTATACAGTTACACCAGCATGCTCCTCTCTCCTCCTGCAAAACCAGACATTGCTGTCCAGGCCGTCAATGCACTTACAGACTGCAGTTGGTGTGATTCACAACTGCAGTTTCAGTGGTAGGAGGACCACATGTCGGCTGAGTCTGCAGCATTGTATTGGCTACCACCCAGGTAACGGTCACTACCCTCCCTATGCGCCACCCACAGTCAGACCAGCCGCTAGATTATGACCGCGGCGGTGAAAAAATATGTGCTGCAGTGTGCATCAGTATATGTCAGGGGAACCGTGGGCCCCCCTTGCTAAAAGGTGGGGTTGTAACTGTAACTCCCGTGACCCTCCAGTTGTTTGCCAGTGGAAAAGACTAAGAATTGAGTTTAAAGTCACTACTCGAAGGACATAAACAGTTACAGTGATAAATTACCAAATGTAGTGCTCAATGGTACTCCTTGAAACACTCTGCCCGGAATAACCATGAAGCAGAGCATCCGTACCAAGAAGGGCAACCCCACTGTTTGAACAAATCAAGGTCTAAAGTCAGAGAGGAACAAGTGCAGATATCTAGGTAGACAAACTAACTGAAGGTACTGTGCAAAATGAAACTCACAGCAGATACAAAACACACAAAAAGCTGAACTAACACCATAGAACCCCAAACTCAGTACAGAGCAAATTAACCAATATATATATTGTGAGACATGTTGTAGTGTGTAAGTGGCTCCAAATAACAGCTCATATGCCCCATTACCGGAGTCCCTTAGTGCCCTTGCCCATTATAGAGGTGCAGTTTGAGCGGATCGCTATGGACCTAGTCGGACCCTTGGTAAAGTCTGCCCGGGGTCATCAACATATATTAGTGGTTGTAGACTACGCCACCTGTTACCCCGAAGCCTTTCCTTTGTGCAATACTTCATCAAAGGGTATTGCAAAGGAACTACTTCATATGTTCCCCCGCACGGGCCTACCAAAAGAGATCCTGTCGGACCAAGGAACCCCCTTTATGTCAAAGGTCATGAAGGAATTGTGTAAGCTGCTGAATATTAAGCACTTACGGACGTCTGTGTACCACCCACAGACGGATTGTCTTCTGGAGAGTTTCAATAAGACCCTAAAAAACATGCTAAAAAGGGTAGTCAATAAGGATGGGAAGGATTGGGACTGTCTGCTGCCATATTTAATTTTCTCAATCCATGAAGTCCTACAATCCTCCACTGGGTTCTCTCCCTTTGAATTAGTTTATGGTAGACATCCACGGGGGCTTCTTGATATAGCCAAGGAGACCTGGGAGCACGAGTCCACCCCCTACAGGAGTGTTAATGAACACATCTCCCTCATGCAAGATCGAATTGTGGCAGTCATGCCCATTGTTAGAGAATATTTACAGCAGGCTCAAGAAGCCCAAAGCCGGGTATACAGTATAACAGGTCCGCCAAGGTGAGAAGCTTCAACCCTGGGCATCGGGTACTAGTGTTGGTGCCCACCCTAGAAAGTAAATTCCTAGCAAAATGGCAAGGGCCCTATGAAATAATCGAGAAGGTCGGAGAGGTAAACTATAAGGTGTACCAGCCGGGTAGGCGGAAGCCAGAACAGTTGTACCATGTAAACCTAATTAAGCCATGGAAGGACAGAGAAGCCCTGACTGCAGTGAGCACCCCCCATGGTGGGGTCCCAGAGGTGTGTGTATCAGGGTCCCTGTCCAAATCCCAACAGCAAGAGTCTAGGGAATTTATATGACGTAATTCAGATGTGTTCTCGATATACCAGGGCGCACTGGTGTCATAAAACACGACATTATAACTGAGCCAGGGGTAAAGGTTCAGTTGAAACCGTACAGGGTTCCAGAAGCCCGCAGCTGAGCCATCTCAGAGGAGGTCAAGAAAATGCTAGACCTCGGAGTAATTGGGGAGTCGAAAAGCGAATGGTCCAGCCCTATTGTGCGGATACCAAAACCTGATGGCTCTCTAAGCTTCTATAACGACTTCCGGAAACTAAATGACGTGTCAAAATTTGACGCATACCCAATGCCGAGAGTGGACGAGTTAATTGAGAGACTGGGTCATGCCAGATACTTTTCCACTCTCGACCTTACTAAAGGCTACTGGCAGGTTCCCCTTACAGAGAGCGCGAAAGAAAAGACTGCGTTTTGCACACCAGAAGGGTTGTTTCAGTACATCTGCCTACCCTTCGGTTTGCATGGAGCTCCAGCAACCTTCCAAAGATTGATGGATGTCATACTCAAACCCTATCGTCAGTATGCGCCAGCATATTTAGATGATATCATCATCTTTAGTGAAGACTGGGACAGCCATCTACCTAAGGTACAGGCAGTACTGAACTCCCTTAGAAAAGCAGGGCTCACAGCAGACCTAAAGAAGTGCGCCTTGGGTCTCGAAGAAGCACGATACCTGGGGTATATAATAGGTAGGGGTATTATAAAACCCCAGGTCAATAAAGTTGAAGCCGTTCAGGACTGGCCACAACCCACAACTAAAAAGCAGGTGAGAGCTTTTTTAGGCATTGCAGGGTACTATCAGCGGTTCGTGAAAAACTTTGCTAGCATAGCAGCGCCCCTAACAGACTTGACCAAGAACAGTAAGTCAGTCATGGTTAAGTAGAACCCTGACGCAGAAAATGCGTTACAAGAGTTAAAACGGGCCCTCTGTAGACGTCCAGTGTTGGTCACACCCAATTTTAAAAGAGAATTTGTCATTCAAACAGACGTGTCGGACGTGGGACTGGGAGCAGTCCTGTCCCAAGAAGTAGAGGGAGAGGAACATCCCGTGATTTATCTAAGCAGGAAGCTCACGCCACCCGAGAAAAATTACAGCATTGTTGAATGGGAGTGCCTAGCCATCAAATGGGCCCTTGAATCCCTAAAATACTACCTTCTAGGTCGGCACTTCAGGCTGATCACAGACCACTCTCCCTTAACCTGGATGTCACAGGCAAAAGAGAGAAACGCCAGAGTCACTAGGTGGTTCCTGACACTTCAAAACTTCAGTTTCTCTGTTGAACACAGGGCAGGAAAGCTACAGGGCAGTGCCGATGCCTTGTCAAGGACGCATTGCATGGCGGCTAAAGGTGTCCGACCCCACAGGCTCGAACAGAGGGGGAGGGTGAGACAGTGACCGGCAAAGTGCTGGAGGGCAGATATATTTCGCCTAGGATGCTCTCCTATGCGGCTTTAGGGAGCACTTGGGCAGATACATGCCACCGAGCAGCCTGGGCTCGGTGGAGGAAGCCGGCATTCGGGTGTCAGTAACATTAAGTTACTGACACGTTGTAGTGTGTTAGTCGCTCCAAGCCACATAATCCGGGCCGGCTTTTCCTGGAGTGGTCAAAGCGAAGGGTGGGATGGCCACTCCCACGGCCACTCCCACGGCCACTCCCACGGCCACTCCCACGTACCAGGTGAGGCTGGTACCAGGCCTTATAAAGCCTGGGCCTACAGGTCCTGGAGGAGGAGAGCTGAGACCTTTGCAGGTCTGAGAGCCTGGCTGGCTGTGTGCAGGAACCATTTGTTTGCAAGTGTGTAGACAGGGCCGATCCATGTCTAGTAAGTGCTCAGACGAGCAGGAGTTATTTTATGTTGGCCTGATGTTAAGGCCTGTGTTTTTGCTTTGTTTGCACTGAAATAAACCCAGGCGAAGCCTGGACTAAAGACTTTATCCCATGTGTCACTGTCTCTGACTGCTTATGCCCAGGTTGCTACCGATCCTAAATGCCAATCCTCACTATATATATATATATAAAGGATAACCAGCACCCTCTGAACAGAAGAGCCAGTTAAATTATCCGAAAACCACCACTGATAAGTCTGAACTGTCTATCGCTTCAGCCAGCCTATCAGTGCTAGACCCAAACGGGAATATCTCTCCTTCAGCATCGAAAGCCAAAATGACCCTGAGCATGCACAACCTGTGGTCTGAGGCTGATATCATAGCATCACCCTGGACCTGTTCCCTGAACCCAGAAGTGACCAGTGCCAGCAGCGCCAAGGTACATGTATTGCATCAGTCAAAACTTGTTAGTGCATTCCATGAATAGTCAAACCAAGTTGGGACGCATTGGATGCACAGCTTAAAGGGATTATTTAGCCAAATCGAAAAATTTTAAACCTGTTTACTAGGCTGCAAAGATGTCATAGATATCATCTTCACTTCATCTGATCTCCCACCGCTCCTGTTATAATAGTGCCTGCTCACCTGCTGCTATCCACTGTCTGCTTCACTGATGACATCCTGACACAGAGACGTGACCGCTGCAGTTTATTATCAGCCAAAGTCATTGACTGCTATAGTCACGTGGACTAGTGCTAGTGACGTTATCATTGAAGCAGGAAGTGGAGAGCAGCAGGAGACCAGGCACTATTATAACAGGAGAGTCTGGAAATCGGGTGAGGTTGGTATGATTCTTTTAATGATTTTGCAAACTGGCGAACAGGTTTAAAAATGTTTGCTTGTTTAGATAATTCCTTTAAGAAAGGTAAACTAGCCCATGAGCTGAGTTCGTGTTTCACAACTCTGAACAAGAGATTCTGAGCTACTAAATATTTGATAACTGAAATCTGCTAGTGGAATACGAAAACAGAGTAGAGGTAGAAGACAGACCCCTCTGGCAAGGACAAAATGCAATCCTCATGTAGGTCACATTCAAATTTTAATTGATCAAATTCTTAGATTACGCAAGGAAGAAAGCATGATGGAAATGACATCAGTGGCTATAGGTTACTTCTGGAGTAACAGGAACACAAGAGTCTAAGGTCAGCCTCCTATTCTGCAGTAAACCATATGTGACCAAAACCCCAACTGACCAAAGCAGTCAGTGAAGATTTTCGCCAAAATTATCTGCAAGATCTTCCAACCGTTGGCCTTCACAGCTGGGTGGGGTTTCAGATATCAAAAGGTAGGACCCTACTTTAACAAAAAAAATCAGCTTTAAATAGGTTGTTAGGCAGGTGATGTGGATCCACATTGCCACACACTGGTTTGACTATGGGGTATTTGTGGAATACCTTGATGCCTACAGTGGGATGCAGTCTTTGTTACACGAGCAGATAGTCCCGGTATGGAGCTGCTGACAATGCACTGCGCCGAGTCGTGGTACCTGAAGGTCTGAACAAGAACATTGTACAGAAACAAGCTGTAGTCAGCGCTTGAGGCACAACTTCAATAATAACATCCAAGCTGAAGGTCAGGACAAGCAGCAGGCAATAATAAAGTCCAGAGTACAGAGTCAAGGTCAAGAAGCATAGAAGTCAGAATAGTTAAAGTTGGGCAAGGGTTCAGTACTAGAAGAGATACAACCAGTGACTTTATTATGAATGGCAGAAGTAGACCAAATTGCTTAGGCATCCACCCTAGGGTCTGCATGCCTAATATACCAGATGCTGTGACAGGATTGGAGGAGGCAGGTTTAGAGAGCATGCACTGTCCCTTTAAGAAAATGAGTGGGAGCTTGTGTGGACCCTATGGACAGACGTCAAAGAGGGAGCAGAGGCAAAGGAATGCACTGGAGGCTGGACCCGAAAAACAGTGATCAAGTGCAGTGGTGACCACCCATGGCTGCAGGAAGAGGTGAGTCATGCAGAAGAGTGAAATGATTTCTCCTCCACCATAGCCTTTCCAATCCACTAAGAAAAACTTATTGCTGCTGACTTACAGCAAGAGTCTGTTGAACTTCATAGAAGGTAGACGGAGAAGCAGATGGCTTGGAATAACGATTGAGGATTAGTGGTTTGAGAAAAATACATAGAAAGGAGTCCTATTTTAGACACTGTTGGCATACCTTTAGGATCTCCTAACCCTAATAACTGGTGTGGGGGTGGCTAGCTCCAAGTGGAATTAGAATGAAAATGGAGTCTATACACTAGCTTAATTGGCTCTTTCCACAACTCCCATAGTTTTAAGTCTTAACATCTCTATTCAATATCTGGCTTGGTATGACAGCCATTCTCCAAATATGAGGGAATTCCAGGAGTGAGACCTTCATCTATCGGACATTTATAGCTTATACTATGAAGTACGGTACTATTCAAAATTTATCACCATTGTTTGCTATATTGACATTTACATTACATATGCCTGCCTCATGCATGGGTCCCAAGGGACTCTCAAGGTACAGTGGTAGAAAAACCTTTGGTTATGGGTGTGGTAGGTTTGGATTATGGCTAAACATAAACTAAGATCATTTCCAGAATATGGAACATGGATAGGGCAGCAGGCAGATGAGAAGGGAGATATGATGAAGAGCTATGATGATATGAGAAGAAACTGATCAACTGTGCCAATGACACAAAGCTAGGAGGGATAGCTAACATTAGAGAAGAGAGAGAGGATTCAAAAAGATTCTAGACAAACTGGAACAGTGGGCTGCAAGAAACAGAATAGTATTTAACAGCGAAGTTCTATATTTGGGCAAGAAAAATTGGAGGAATTAGGCTAATTTACAGCACATGTGAAAAAGACATGGGTATACTAATAGATCATAGACTGAACATGAGTCAACAGTGTGAAACAGCAGCGAAAAAGGCTAACACAATTCTGGGATTTATTAAGAGAAGCATAGAGTCTAGATCACGTGAGGTCATTATCCCCCTCAGACCTCATCTTGTCTACTGTGTCCAGTTCTGGGCAACACAATTAATAAAATACATTGACAAACTGGAGCAAGTTCAGAGAAGAGCTACTGGATGGTGAACAGCCTACAAACCATATTCCATGAGGAACGGTTAAAGGATCTGGGAGTGTTTAGCTTGCAAAAAAGAAGGCTGAGAGGAGACTTAATAGCTGTCTACAAATATCTGAAGGGCTGTCACAGTGCAGAGGGATCAGCCCTATTCTCATTTGCACAAGGGAAGACTAGAAGCAATGGGATGAAACTGAAAGGGAGGAGACACAGATTAGATATTAGACAGTGAGGGTGATAAATGAGTGGAACAGCTTGCCAAGGAAGGTGGTGAGTTCTCCTTCCATGGAAGTCTTTAAACAAAGGCTGGACAGACATCTATCTGGGATGATTTAATGAATCCTGCATTGAGTAGGGAGTTCCAACTCAATGAATCTATGATCTATTAGCCAGAGTGGACGGCAGAGAAAGAGGAGCTTCTCTGGCTGTGGAGACAAAGTAAGCCTGCTTATTTGAATGGGGATAGTGTAATGTTTCATCTCCCCTGTTGTGGGGCTGCAGAGAACTTAAATATTTCAAGATTTCCTGACAGTTTACAGCTGATCACTGATATATCCAGCAACAGGACATCATCTGATTGGCCCAAAGTGAAGAACTTCTTAAGCGACATAATTATTCAGTCTACACACAACGTGATTAAGGATTTTCAAAAATACAAAGCTATTGAAATTGATAATTTTCTGCATAATACCATTTAATAGAATAGACACTTATAATCATTGCTGTATTACATAAAAGTAATTTCAACTCAACTCACATAACTAAAACTGAACTTTGGGCCGAAAATGACTGATTTTAGAACACATTTCCACCTTTTGCGTCTTTCATCTTCAGTTGACTCAAATTCACCTCATTGGTATTCACTGTATCGTGTCTGGTATTTGAGAGCTGAATTTTCCCATCCGTCAGTTTTACTAGGATTGTCTAGCTCTGAAATGCCAGCTATCCACTTTCTCCCTATAAGTAATCGTCACAAAAATAGGATTTTAACAACAGCGAAGCCCATTAGTTAACTAGAGATTAAAAAAAGCCACGATCATGACGATGAGTAATTGTCAATAGACTTTCAGTGTTGCTTCTATACCAATTGATTTTGACAGGTCCAGCAGCATAACTTTAACCATTTATCTAGGTAAAGCACATAATTTAAATAGTATGTAAATCACCTAAATACCAATGTTACCCATATCTCATAAAGTGTATTCATCAGGATTCACCCCAGTGAAACTAACTCCAATGGTATACTGTATAATGTAATAGTCTGATCTGTCAGAGGGATCTACTAGAATTCCTATTAAATACACTGACATGCTAAAAGTCATGGAACAGAAACTAATATTGTGTAGGATCCCCTCTAGCCTGGTGAAGTGCAGCAACTCAACATAGCAATTATTCCACAAGTGGACAGTACACGTCTGGAGGAATGTTGAGCCACCTGGATAGCCACCCACAGTTCTGCGGTATTGGTAGGTATGGACCTCTTCACCACATTCCATAAATGCTGAATTGGGCTCATGTTGGGTGAACAGACAGGCCACACCAGTCGTAGGAACTCTACAGAAAATTCCTCAAACCAATTCTGGACAACTTGGGCCTGATGGTTGCTGGATGGTCCATTATTGTGAAGGTACGTAAAGTCTATGAAGCAGTGAAATGTAGCAGTTACTGTTTAATGGCCTTGTCACGTTCGACCTTGGCCCAATGCACATTTGGCCAGGATGTGTACACATTGGCCAAATGGGAAAAGCCATGCTGCAGTAAAACCCCTATTCAACAAAGGAAAACACAAAGTAAGAGGGAAACCTGAGCCTGCTCCCAACAGGAAAAGGTCACTACCTAAAAGCAGATTGACCACTCTGAAAAGAGCAAACCTGCTGATTGCCTCTCGGCCCGCTACCTCAACCTAACAGGAGGAAGGGAGAAGACTGAACCACGGTAGGACTAACCAAGAGTGAGAGAAATAAACTGCAACTTAACTGAAAGATGCACAGCTAACTCCAGGAAGATTTGGACACCGCTCCACCACCATGACCAACTGTACTGCAATAATCAGCAATGAGCTAATGGAGAGGTAGAAATATAAAGCCCTCCCTATCTGCTGATAGGTAGACCAACCCCACCTAGTAAAACCTCTCTCAGAGGTGGGGGTCTCTGAGGGAAATTTTACAAATACAGATAGTAGCAGGCAACCACCACACAAAATATGTCAACCAGCAACCTGTATAGGAGCACAGTAGATAGTTTGGTATCACATAGTGGTTTACGTTCCATGACACTGTTGCAATCAACAAGCCACGACAGACGTGATTAAGTGGACCAGTGGACCCAACCCATGCTATGAGAACAAACCTTGCACCAATATGGAACAACTACCTGCCTGCACAGTACCTTGTTGACAACTGGGGTCCATGCATTGGGTCTGGCTCACACACGAGTCCTACCATAAGTGATTGGTAACATCTCATTGAACCACGTGAACCATTGTCGAGTTAGAAACCTCACAAGCCCAGGTGAGTTGCTGTGTCTGTTATCCGGATGTTAACAGAGGTGTTCTCTTGGATCTTCTCCCATGAAAGATAAAGAATTCTGCACTGACCCGTGGGATCTGCATGTGGGGCATCCTGCATTAAATGTGGCTGTCATTTCTGCTGAAGTCACTTGTCTGTTGACACCAGCAATCTGAGCCAGATGCCGCTAGTTTTGATCATTAATCATCCATTGGCAGCCACTGTACTGTTCAGTGTGGGTGATAATGCTTTCAATTACATATTCACAATATACATGTGGCACTGTGGATCGAGGAATGCTAAATGCCATTACAACTTCAGCAATAGAATGTCCCATATGTCTGGCACCCATTATCGTGCTTCATTCAAACTGTGATAATTCACATCATCTTGCCATGTGCATGCTGGCCAGTGTTCAGCCTCGCTCATAAGATAACATCTCACAACTGATACATGTGTGGGCATTCCCAGGCTGCAACCTGAGGCAACGCTACTTCATCATCAATTTAAATACTGCTATCCCAGGACTTTTGGTGAGTCAGTGTATAGCCAAGTAGTGCTGTATGTACAGTACAGGTTTATTACAAACTAGCGTACCCGTCGCGCGTTGCTGCGAAGACAGACATACATACATACATTCGTTTTTATATATCTAGATGACGGCAGCAGCGACCACTGAGGTTTTGTAGGCCGCTGCTTCCCCCTTGCAGGCTGAATAAAATAGCCGTTGTGTGGAACATCCAATTTATCCGGCTGCTATGGCTTCTTGGGAAGATAGCCTAGTACATGTTTGCCCACTTCCAACTCCAATGGAGACTGACTGTAAATGGCTGGCGTGCTCTAGTATTTATGGTTTCAAGCTGTACGTGTCATTGCATACAGTCTATCTATCTATCTATCTATCAGGGTTATTGCATACAGTCTATCTATCTATCTATCTATCTATCTATCTATGACATCAGGAAATGAGAGAATTAGATTCCGTACGTAAAATTTGAACGCTAATTCTTTGGCGCTTTGAATTGAATAATCGAGTTGGGACCCATTCACTTTTCCTATTTATGACATAATCAATGCTCGTGCCAAATTTCAAGTTTCTATGACATTGGGAAGTGAGAGAATTAAGTTGGGATGAGACATAAGGCCTTGCCCATAAGCATTCCCCAACCTCCAAGAACTGAACCTACCTACCTGAATGAGATTTTGTAGGCCGCTGCTTCCCCCTTGCGGGCTGAATAAAATAGCCGTTGGGTGGAACATACAATTTATCCGGCTGCTGTGGCTTCTTAGGAAGATATCCTAGTACTTGTTTACCCACTTCCAACTCCAATGGTAATTGGCTGGCGTGCTCTAGTGGTTCCAAGCTGTACGTGTCATAATACAGCCTTAATGACATCACAATGCAGCTTTATAGAACATGTTGGGGCATGTTCAAGGGCGTCCGATGTTGATGACATCAGTGATGACATCACAATAGCAGGTGGCTTACTTATTCGATCTACGTGGGGGGGGTGTAACTTTCGACGACGCTCGCGCGCGCGCCATTTATCGTAGGATATTTGTACTATGCCTATAATCTTCCCACGAGTGTACTTAACAACTTCCCAAAGTTTCATGGCGATCGGATGAATGGTGTAGTAACGCATAAAGGACAAACAGACACGCAGACACGCAGACAGACATACATTCAATTTTATATATATAGACTAGCTTACCCGTCGCGCGTTGCTGCGAAGACAGACAGACATACATACATTCGTTTTTATATATCTAGATAACAACCAATCACAGCGCAGCTTTTTTATGTTACCTCACTGGTATAATATATAACAACCAATCACAGCGCAGCTTTCATGTTACCTCAGCTTTATAATATATAACACCCAATCACAGCGCAGCTTAAATGTTACCTCAGCAGTATAAAATATAACAACCAATCACAGTGCAGCTTTCATGTTACCTCAGTGGTATAATATATAACAACCAATCACAGCGCAGCTTTCATGTTACCTCAGTGGTATAATATATAACAACCAATCACAGTGCAGCTTTCATGTTACGTCAGCAGTAAGAGAAATAACAACCAATCACAGCGCAGCTTTTATTGTGCCTCAGCAATATAAAAAATAGCAACAAATCACAGCGCAGCATTCATTTTACCTCAGCGGTATAATATATAGCAACCAATCACAGCACAGCTTTTACTTTACCTCAGCAGTATAATATATAACAACCAATCACAGCACAGCTTTCATGTTACCTCAGTATAATATATAACAACCAATCACAGCACAGCTTTCAGGTTACCTCAGTATAATATATAACAACCAATCACAGCACAGCTTTCATGTTACCTCAGCAGTATAATATATAACAACCAATCACAGCACAGCTTTCATGTTACCTCAGTATAATATATAGCAACCAATCACAGCACAGCTTTTATTTTACCTCAGCATTCTCAATATCCAGGAATTGTCTTGTGATATGTTCGGCGGATGCATCATTTTGTAGTTGAACACGCATCCCGTTGCTCGTAATGCCTTTTGCTTGAGATGGAAATCAAACGATCTTTGTCTGGGGGGGCATAACTGTCGACGACGCTCGCACGCGCGCCACCTATCGTAGGATAGTTGTACTATGCCAGTAATCTTCCCAGGAGTGTACTCAACAACTTCCCATTAACTTTTCCTATTTATGACATAATCAATGCTCGTGCCAAATTTCAAGTTTCTATTACATCGGGAAGCGAGAAAATTCGATTCCGTACGTAAAATTTGGACGCCAATTGTTTTGCGCTTAAAATTGAATAATCGAGTTGGGACCCACTAACTTTTCCTATTTATGACATAATCAATGCTCGTGCCAAATTTCAAGTTTCTATGACATTGGGAAGCGAGAAAATTAGATTCCGTACGTAAAATTTGGACGCCAATTCTTTTGCGCCTAGAATTAAATAATCGAGTTGGGACCCATTAGCATTTCCTATTTATGACATAATCAATGCTCGTGCCAATTTTCGAGTTTCTATGACATTGGGAAGCGAGAAAATTAGATTCCGTACGTAAAATTTGGACACTAATTCTTTTGCGCATAGAATTGAATAATCGAGTTGGGACCCATTAGCTTTTCCTATTTATGACATAATCAATGCTCGTGCCAAATTTCACGTTTCTATGACACCGGAAAGTGAGAAAATTACATTCCGTACGTAAAATTTGGACGCTAATTCTTTTGCGCATAGAATTAGTATATGAGGAGGAGGTCGTCTGTGTAATATATTAGTATATGAGGAGGCGGTCGTCTGTTTAATATATTAGTATATGAGCAGGAGGTCTCACAATGCAGCTTTATAGAACATGTTGGGGCATGTTCAAGGGCGTCCGATGATGACATCAGTGATGACATCACAATAGCAGGTGGCTTACTTATTCGATCTACGTGGGGGGGGTCGTAACTTTCGACGACGCTCGCGCGCGCGCCATTTATCGTAGGATAGTTGTACTATGCCTATAATCTTCCCAGGAGTGTACTCAACAACTTCCCAAAGTTTCATGGCGATCGGATGAATGGTGTAGTAGCGCATAAAGGACAAACAGACACGCAGACACGCACGCACGCAGACAGAGATACATTCAATTTTATATATATAGATGTTGGGGCATGTTCAAGGGCGTCCGATGTTGATGACATCAGTGATGACATCACAACAGCAGGTGGCTTACTTATTCGATCTACGTGGGGGGGGTGTAACTTTCGACGACGCTCGCGCGCGCGCCATTTATCGTAGGATATTTGTACTATGCCTATAATCTTCCCAGGAGTGTACTTAACAACTTCCCAAAGTTTCATGGCGATCGGATGAATGGTGTAGTAGCGCATAAAGGACAAACAGACACGCAGACACGCACGCAGACAGACATACATTCAATTTTATATATATAGATGACACTCCTAGTTTGAAACACTCAACTCACATTAAAGACATTCAGATACTGTACATAAATTTGATATCAATAGGAACATAAACTCAAAACGTTTTGTTGCACAGCATCAGAGGTGTTCAATGTGAGCCCCCTTTGTCACTCGAATCACATCGAACCTGTAGCCAAGTTCCTGCCATACACATTGTAACATATCACGATTGACTGATGTGTAGCGTCACACCCCGTTATACTTCCACTTACTGTGGGTATGGCCGGAGGGGTATTATTGTATCTTGATGCCACTGGAACTGTTGGGTGGAGAGAAGGCTTAGGCTGTTTGACAGCCAGGTCACACCCCCAGTAGATGATTGGCTGCAGGACCTTCTGAGTGTAGGCGATGAGGTTGCATTGAGTAGCGGACGCCGGATATGTAAGATTGTGACTGCCTGCCTTGCTCCCCTTTCCCTGCGCTTGCCTCCCCCTTTCCCTGGGCTTACATGTCGGCGCTCCTTTATGGCTAGCCTGCTGTTCCTCTGTATGCGTTGCCGGCGGCGATGCATACTCCCAGCATTGCCGTTGTGTCCAGCACTGTGAGTGGCCCCTTCGTCACCGACAGCAGTTGGATTAATGAGGGGGGATTTTGGAAGGTGCCACCTGGCGCTGTGCCTGTGAGTGGCCCCTCTGCCAGCGACCACATTTTATATTTTCCTGCATGGATTTTGGAAGGTTACGGCCGATGCACAAGGACTATATGATGGCTGCCAGCAACGCCGACAACTGCACAGTATATGCTGGGGGGTGAGGATGAGGGAGAAATGACCTGCTGCATGCACTGTTGTTACCACCTCCATGTCAACGCAGCCAGTCAAAGTTCCCTGCAGCGGGAGGGGGGACAGCTGTGATCACCTACCGGGGGAGAGCACACTGTCACGCACTGCAGATGGTAGGGGTAGAATCAGGGAGAACTCATGCGCTGGGTACTCTTGTTCCTTGGTGCCTCCAGACTGCAGCCAATCATCTTCTGGGGGCATGACTTGGCTGTCAAACAGCCTAAGACTTCTCTCCACCCATCAGTTCCGGTGGCGTCAAGATACAATAATACCAGCCGGAGGCCTAGTCCTTGTCACAGTGTTGTCGAGTGGTAACACAAGGGGGAAATCGTTGCAGGGATGTATATATATATATATATATATATATATATATATATATATATATATATATATCACGTAGTTATGCCACCGTTCCCACACCGTTATTCTATACGGTGGAGCAATAAACACAGACTTGTGTGTCGTACCTCGGGACCTCAGGTATGGTTGAGACCTGGTAAAACTTTATTTGGATAAACTTTGCAAAACAGATTGTTACAGGTACAATTCACTTGCATAAAATTACAGGCAGAAACTCAGAGGTAGGGTGGAAACACAGGAACAATACGGCCCTATAGTCCACGTTATCTATATGTCACTGGTCCTGGACATTAAGTATACTCCGGAGGAGGTAAAAGGTAGGGGTCTCTTCACATACACTCTGGTAAGCAATTACTGAAGAAAAGCTTAGCCTAGGTGCCCCCAGCACAACATCCGCATGAGTGTCATAATTATGTACCTCTGTGTGGTCATCCTAATGGCGGATGACCACACAGGAAAAAGATGTCTGTAGTGTGAATGGGTACTTGTTTTAGTGGACTGGGATTTGTTACGCTCTCTCTCTGGAAGGGACTCACTCCTCTCACATCCACTTTCCATGCGCTACGAGTAGTCGTTCATCTTCCTCCATCTTCACCAACATGGAAGCTAAAGGTGCTTCCATGTGGCTATGTGTTAGCACTTCAGATGAAGACAAAACCCTTTCCCGCTCTCAGACACTCACTTTTATAACCTCACTTGTACCACATGAGATAGTAGGATAGATACATTCAGCAGTAGAGCTGACAGGCAATGATTTTAGGGGAGTTAACCCTTCAGACACTGCACCTGTGCAACACACATACAGAAAATTGACATGACAGATTTGCACAGTGCACCCACATAAGACAAAACATGTATGACAATTATGGAAGGGTCCAGAATGATGTTCTGGAACACTACAGATGCATATGGCTTCTGTGAGGTGCCTTCGCACATCATGCCTGGTGGGTGGTAAGAGGTAGCAAGCAGACTCTAACACTCCTCCAGGTGTTAGGTCAGTGGAACCAGGAGACCACCTGCACGGCCAATCCATCTGTTTTGTAGTTGCCACTCACGTCTGATTTCATTGTGAAAATTAAATCAGGACCGTCCTGTTGGAAGATGAAACCTGGGACTTCCTGTTCCAGCTGCAGCAGAGGTCCTATCTGTAGCATCCAAGTACAAAATCCCCGGGATTGTTTCTTCATGGGAAAAGAAAGGCCCGTACACTTTCCTACAGGTTATACACAATCACCTTGGGGAAGTTGCACATATGTTCCATGTAGAAACGTGGGTAATCCTCTCCCCAGATTCTGACATTACGTTTGTTGCCCAAGAGATGGAAGGCGGCATCATCACCAAACACTAAAGACTCCATGAAGCTATCGCTTTCCATTAGAGTTGACATACTTTCGCAGAAAGAACGTTGCCTCATTTTATCATCCGGTTTCAGGGTCTGTAACAATTGGCGTCGGTAAAGATAACATCACAAATGTTTGCGCAGAATCTTCCACACAGCCGGCGGTGGGATGTCCAATTGTCTGCCTGCTCTGATGGAGGATTTCTGAGGACTCAGTGTGAAATTTGCACAGACGCCCCGCTGTTTCCATGCTTACTGGTGGATGGCCGGGTGATTTTCTCCTACAGATACAACCTTTTTTCCTGAAAAATTGGAGTACCAGTTACGAATTGTGCGCCTGCTGGGTGGATCCTCACCAAACTTTGTTCTGCACAGTAATAACAGACAAGTAGATGTGAAAATCAAGGACACAAAACGCTCCCCTGTCTTCGTTGGCAGCCATTATGTCTCATATAACCCTAGAAATGACTACGGCAGAACAAAACTTTTTAAGCATCATTTAGCAAAACTGTCTCACAGTAAGTCTGTTCTTGTTATCCATAGTATTCAGTCACAATGCAGACTTTATGTTACCACAGCAATTTGAGTAGTGAAAGCTTCACTGTAATTGGTTGCTATGGGCAACAAGAATGTCTTACTGTCAGACAGTTTTGCTAAATTACATTTTTTTCAGTTTATGCTACCATTGATATCAAATTTATGTATCTGAATGTCATTAAACATGAGTTATGAGGATTTAACATCAGGAAGATCTGTAATAACCCAATATTGATATCTTACACTCATGGCTCCATACTTGCTAAAATACGAATACAACTATGTGATCCTTCTTGGATAGTTAGTCTTTTAGTAAAAACACTTTTCTTGCTTAGTATGACTTTGTCAGGGCTGGTCTAACTTATCTGCCTAAAACGGCCACAATGGTGGGACCTCATCCAAACAATCGATATCACAGCAGCACTCCGTTTGATCCAAATACCACTGTATTGGGAGGCAGGAAGAAATACTGCGCAACAGCTCATATGTGAGGCCCGATTCCCTTGAATCCTCCAAAAAATCGTCAGCTCCAAAAGATAGTGATGAGCAGCGCCAGAAGTGGTTTTCTTAAAAGTGCATCAACGGATGCTTCTTTATTAAATCAGACAAATCCAGTAAAATACAATGTTTCGACCCGACGGAGGGTCTTTTTCAAGTGCATAAAATCTACCTGATACATACAGGATATATATGCAACACCTCCACCTATCACCACACAAACACAAGATTAAAACGCCCACATACAGCTGAAAGTGATGCTGTTACCGTTATCCATGCTGTTCCACAACCATTGTCTTATCACTCTCGTGGAGATGGCGTCCGGCGTCATCAAAAGTCGTCGCGCCATCTATATACGTCACAGCTAGAGATGAGCGAGCACCAAAATGCTCGGGTGCTCGTTACTCGGGACAAAATTTTCGCAATGCTCGAGGGTTCGTTTCGAGTAACGAACCCCATTGAAGTCAATGGGCGACCCGAGCATTTTTGTATATCGCCGATGCTCGCTAAGGTTTTCGTTTGTGAAAATCTGGCAATTCAAGAAAGTGATGGGAACGACACAGAAACGGATAGGGCAGGCGAGGGGCTACATGTTGGGCTGCATCTCAAGTTCCCAGGTCCCACTATTAAGCCACAATAGCGGCAAGAGTGCCCCCCCTCCCCCCGCACTGTCAGCATAAAGATCGTTCTCCTCTGCCATAGCTGTAACAGCTGTGGCAGAGAAGAACGATGTTAGCCCATTGAATTCAATGGAGCCAGCAATACAGCAGGTTCCACTGAAAGCAATGGGCTGCCGGCGATCGCAGGATGAATTGTCGGGAAGGGGTTAAATATATAAGCCCTTCCCTGCAATTCATCCAGAAATGTGTTACAATAAAAATATATACTGGCGTATAAGGCGACGGGGCGTATAAGACGACCCCCCAACTGTCACCTTATACGCCGGGAATACAGTGGAGCAAAGAATAAAAATCATTACTTACTTCTTCTGACGTTCTGCGCCGCTCCTGCAGGCTGTCGCTCCCTCCTGGTCCACGGCAGAGCATTGCTTTCTGGATGCAGGGCTTGAAATTCCCGCCTCCAGAAACACAGCCAATCACAGCCATTCAATGACATCATTGTCATTGGCTGTGATTGGCTGAAGGCACGTGTGTTTCTGGAGGCGGGGATTTAAAGCCCTTCGTAGAGAAATCAATGCTCTGCCGGGAACCAGGAGGGAGCGACAGCCTGCAGCAGCGCCGCAGAACGTCAGAAGAAGTGAGTAATGATTTTTATTCTTTGCTCCACTGTATTCCCGGCGTATAAGGTGACAGTTGGGGGGTCGTCTTATACGCCCCGTCGCCTTATACGCCGGTATATATTTTTATTGTAACACATTTCTGGATGAATTGCAGGGAAGGGCTTATATATTTAAGCCCTTCCCGACAATTCATCCCCGCGCACGCCGGCAGCCCATTGCTTTCAGTGGAACCTGCTGTATTGCTGGCTCCATTGAATTCAATGGGCAAACATCGTTCTTCTCTGCCACAGCTGTTACAGCTGTGGCAGAGAAGAATAATTTGTCTTCTATATGTTCTCAGTGGGGTCGGCGCTGCTGCCGCCGGCCCCATTGAGCGCATATAGAGAAGAGAACAGAAATCGCAGATCGCACATAGGTGCGATCTGCGATTTCTATGGCCTTAAGAAGGACCGTTGGGGTTCTTGAAACCTAAAATACTCCTAACACTCTCCCTATAGCAGCTCCACCAAGATACCACTTTCCCTGATCTCTGTCAGAATGCATCTGTGGCGAGCCGCGGGAGGGGCCGATTTTTATACTCGGGTGACACCTAATCTCGCCAGCCACTCACTGTAGGGGGGTAGTATAGGGCTTGAACGTTGCAGGGGGAAGTTGTAATGCCTTCCCTGTCTTTCTATTGGCCAGAAAAGCGCGCAAATTTCTCAGGGAAGAAAATGAAAGTAACCCGAACACCGCGTGGTACTCGTCACGAGTAACGAGCATCTCGAACACCCTAATACTCGAACGAGTATCAAGCTCGGACGAGTATGCTCGCTCATCTCTAATCACAGCCCTCCGAAGACACAATCTGGAACTGCGCATGCGTTTAGCCTTTCAAGTTCACGCGTAGTTTGGAGCGTGATGACAGCAACACTCGCTGCTCGTTGCTATGGATTGTATCGGGAGGCAAGTTCTCGCGAGATTTCATGTATGAATTCCATGTTATATCAGTCTGCAGCCGCGGCTCGTTACTATGGAGACCTCAAGCATACTTTGCCTACATCTGTAGCTGCAACAAACCATTACCTCCGACTATCTTACATCATACTTAGCTACATTAAAGAGGTTGCAAATCGAGTATTAAGAATGATCCATATTATATAAACATCTAGAATTTTTTTCAGAAAAAGGGGGAACCTTCTAATAACAGAACACATAACTGAATGTCTCTCTATGATGCAATATCCAAGGGAGAAGCCTATATTGTTAATTCCTGTCACTTAATCTGTATAGACAGAAAGATGCCAATGGTGGGACCTGACATAAGCCGTTCTACCAAGTAGAGTCTTTGTAGCACCGAAACTTTGACCATGCCCCCTGGTTACATCAATAGAGTGACTGCTGACCAGATGGAAAAATAGTAAACCAGGGGAAGCCAGAGGTAAATACCGGGTATACAGAAAATATGTACAAGCTAAATGAGAAGACTAAATCCAAGTCGGAGATAAACTGAGTCCAAACATCAAAGAGGAGCCAGATGTCTAAGTACGTCAGACAGTAGCAAGGTCATGCAGTCTAGGGTTAGACACTAGAGATGAGCGAGTATACACGCTAAGGCATATTACTCGAGCGAGTAGTGCCTTAGGCGAGTATCTCCCTGCTCGTCTCTAAAGATTCAGGTGCCGGCGCGGATGACAGGTGAGTTGCGGCGGGCAGTGTGCGGGAGAGAGGGAGATCTCCCCTCCGTTCCTCCCGCTCTCCCCCGCCGGCCCCCGAGTCTTTGGAGACGAGCGGGGAGATATTCGGCTAAGGCACTACTCGCTCGAATAATGTGCCTTAGCGAGTATACTCGCTCATCTCTATTAGACACCAAATCATGGAAGAGGTTAATCCAGAAGTAGGATCAAAGATAATCTGTGGCAGGTGTCCAGAAAACAATTCACATAATTGCACCGGATTTGCAAGAGAATAACTAACAAGTGATTCCTGGGAAAGCCGGGTAATATAGCCTGGCCAGATTAGCTCATTAGCAACTTCTGCATGACTACTGAGCCAAGATCGCAGTAATGGAACAGAAGATCCAAATAGTTCACAAGATCAGATGGCTAAACGACCAAACGATAGTTACAGAACAGTGCCTGTTGGTTGAATTGTGATGAGGTAAGTTCATGACAAACTTTATATGCACCTGGCTGCCCATTAGCAGGATAAATGTCGTAGTATATGGTGACCATTCCCACAATCTGCTAGGATGAGTACACCGCTTGTCGGCTTCTCTCTGCTGTGGCTCATTGAAGTGATAGTGAGTGGGGGATCTCCTCTATGATGTGGAAATACAATAATAGGGCATATGGACAAAATGTATCCTAATTAGAGATGAGCAAACCTACTCGGCCACGCCCCTTTTTTGCCCGAGCGCCGCGATTTTCGAATACTTCCGTACTCGGGCGAAAAGATTCGGGGGGCGCTGTGGGTGAGTGGGGGGTTGCAGCGGGGAGTGGGGGGGGGGGAGGGAGAGAGAGAGGGCTCCCCCTGTTCCCTGCTGCTACCCCCCGCTCCGCCACGCCTCCCCCCGCCCCCCAAATCTTTTCACCCGAATACGGAAGTACTTGAAAATCGCGGTGCTCGATCGAGTAATTACTCGAAATGAGTATATTCGCTCATCTCTGATCCTGATGGATTGACCCTCTCTATTTTCTTGGATCCAAGTTCAACACACCCTAAAAAATAAAGAGGTACCTGAAATTGTAAAGTAGATATAAACCATGTGCATTTCATATGACTGCGTTACAAACATCAGGAATCTTCTTCTTGCTTTGTCAACTCAGGTCCAGTACTTTGTTTCTGGATAAGTTGCAATACAACTGTTCACAGCTGATGCCCTAAAGTTGGTCATGTCATGGCGTACCACTGCAGCCACCTCCACTCACTTGCTGATAGGGATGTGGTTGGTGCCATCTTCAGGACAGTATAAGATGTCTTTAATAAGTCCTTTTATATTGTTGCGACCCAGTGCAGACCTTAGAGATGGAACCGGCGGGTGTTACGCACCCCGTCATTGTGACGGGTGATGAGGTGCGCTAAACACAGCAAAATAGAGCAGACAGTACTCAAGCGCAGGTCTGTGAGGCCCGATTGAAATCAATATAAGCCTTGTACCGCGATTACTGTGGCAGTCAAAACACTGCGGTAAGAAGCCCTGCCGAAATACATCCAGCAATAATCCACTACACAATAGCACATTATATAGCCACAAAATCCCCACAAATTCTTTCTCATTCATTCTTTCTCCCTTATTCTCTCTCTCTCATTCATTCATTCTCTCTCTTTCTCTCTCTCATTCATTCTTTCTTTCTCTCTCTCATTCACTCTTTCTCATCCATTCTCTCTTCTCTCTCATTCATTCTGCCTCTCATTCATATTCTCTATCTCTCATTCATATTCTCTCTCATTCATTATTTCTAATTCTCTTTCTCTATCATTCATTCTTTATCATTCTCTTTCTATCATTTTCTCTTTTTCATTCTCTTTCTTTTACTCTCATTCATATTCTCTCTCCCATCCATTCTCTTTCATATTCATATTCTCTCTCATTCATGTCTCTCATTAATTCTCTCACTCCTTCATTCTCTGACATTCATTTTCTCTCTCACATTTATATTATCTCTCTCATTCATTCTCCATTTCCCCTCTCCTTCATCCATTCTATATCTCTCTCATTCTTTCTCTCGTTCTCTATCATTCATATTCTCATTCATTCTTCTCTCCAGTCTCTATCTCAGGATGTGTTGGTCTACATTCCTGGACTAGACTGACTAGCTCCGCCCACTACTCTCTTTTATACTGCCACATTAACTACACCTATGATGGGGACCTAAACTGCCGATCCCAGACTCTCTATTCTTGCTCGGCCTGGCTAACCACTCCCCTGGTTGCTGCTAGGTGACCTGTACTACCAAGGGTCTGAAGAACAATGCCAGCTAATGTTATACAGTGAGGCATGAAACACATCATTAACACAGTAAAACATCAACTTTATAACATATGACAATCAACATGAATTAACCTTTTTACAAAACCAAAGAAGTGCAGTAGTACCCAACTCTGGGGTGCGACAATATCATCACCAGCAATGTGGACAAATCCCCTCTATATGTAAAGACTAAGGGCTCATGTCCACGGGCAAAATATGATTTAAGATCCGCAGCGGATCTCCCGCATGCGGATCCGCATCCCATAGGGATGCATTGACCACCCGCGGGTAGATAAATACCCGCGGATCGTCAATAAAAGGGATTTAAAAAAAAATGGAGCATGGAAAAATCCGGACCATGCTCCATTTTCGTGCGGGTCTCCCGCGGGGACGGCTCCCGCGGGCTTCTATTGAAGCCTATGGAAGCCGTCCGGATCCGCGGGAGACCTAAAATAGGAATTTAAAGTATTTACCATCCGGCGCGGGCGGGGAAGGTCAGCTGTTCCTCACGGCCGCATCTTCCTTGCTTCGGCTCGGCGGATGTGCCCGGCGCATGCGCGCGGCACGTCGACGACGTGCCGGCGACGTGCCGCCGGCGTCAGGAATTCATCCGCCGGCCGAAAATGAAGATCCGGCCGTGAGGAACAGCTGATCTTCTCCGCCCGCGCCGGATGGTAAATACTTTTAAATTCTTATTTCCAGCGCTCATGTCCGCGGGGCAGGAGGGACCCGCTGCAGATTCTACATGTAGAATCTGCAGCGGATCTGATTTTCCCCGTGGACATGAGGCCTAATGATGCAGTCTCTCTTAGCTCGGGTGCTCTCATTGCCTTGAGGAGCACTCACAAGTACACAGAAAGATAAATGAAGGCATTAACAGCTCCACGCTTAGAAATGTCAGTGGTCACGAACATGGAAGTTACAGTTCAGTCTCAGTTGTATTAAGTGTGTACAGTATAGTCCTACCCTAGAGACCAGTCTCTACTTACACATTGCTTAAAGCACCAGATCGGCAAAAACATATTTTTCCATGCTAGCCCCCCCTCACCTGTTTTCATGTCACACTCTTGAGATCCTGTCTGTGTATTGCAGCCACTCCCATGCAGTGCAGCCACCTGCCTGATACTTATCAGACATCGCCTTGAGGCTGAGATTTTTCACTTTCAATTTCACATCTATCCCATAATGCATCAGCACAGCATTAGCTGAGGCTTTACCATTTTTGCCTGCTGAGGGGCAGTTTAATTATTGTTACCTTCTATATTCACCTAAATCAGCTACATACCATAATTATATAGTCAGAAGGATGAGCTGTCATCTCCTTTTTTATAGTTATGTGACAGGAGCTGTGTGATCACCATCAGTAACTGTGACAGGGGTGTCTGTGTCCTCCTCTAGACAGTTTATGTGGTAGGTTCATGTAATAGCATCACACAGACTAAGAAATTGACTAGTTTCAGGTATCATAACCCCAAGAAGACCTGAACTGGTCAGAGTTGAGGTCACATGACCATCTAAAGGAAAAAAGCCAGGAGTTTCAGACAGAAAGAAATAACCAAGATAAAACTAGCTCACTAATATATAGCTACACAATGATTGGTTAAAGAAAATCACCAAAGTGGCCCTTTAAGTTCAGCCACTGTGTAACCACCATAGGTGTTCTCTGTAGAGTTTGTAGGTTTTTATGAGTGATGTATGGCATTACTGCTTTTTTTCTTTCCAACAGCTTTTATCCATCACTGCCCAAAACAATAACTACCCACTGCTCTAAACGCTCTTACTGAGCATTTCTTCTCTGCTCCCAGCAGTTTTCTCTCAGCTCTGGTAGCTGTCTCCTTTTCTCACAGCAGGATAGGCTTGGGGAACCCACTCTCAGTTGTGTACTCCTCCTAAGCTACTCCAAACTTCATTGCATCACAAGTGCTCGAAGAGCATGTACAACATTCCTGTTCTTCCCACTTACGATCAGGCTGAAGATCATCAATCAGAAAATTGTCCAGGGTAAAAGAATACAAAGGTGTTGTTATCCAAACTGGCCACAAAAATGCCACTGTAACTCTTACAGGTTTGCCTATTATTTAGTCACTGTTTGCTTGTATCAGCAAGCTAGCCCCCCTACAATAGCATACACATTATGATAACAATATGTCAGTCATGTTAATTATTGCTACAGTGTTTGTGCGTTTTAATTCACTATTCCTTGTATAATTCTAGTTGCTTGTTTCTTGTCTAGTCTTGTTCCACCGATCAGTATAGTTTTTGTCCTGTTCTTGTTTCTAATCCAGCCCTTGCTCCCAGTATTGCAGTTTGTATCCGCCCTGTCTCCTTTTGATTTGGTTCTCTTGTCTCTGAGTACTAAGAGCCCTCTCATTGTTTCTTATTGATAGTGTTTTCAGAAATAGTACTACTGCCATTAGGCCGGCTGCCCACAACTGGGTCGGATTCCGCATGTGGGAAGCCGCAACGGAATCTGACCCTGTGCCTAGCCAGCATCTTCACATACCTGCCTTTTCTGTATCTTCTCTGTACTGTGGATGGTCTGCACAGAGAGCCGTTGGACATGCACATTACAGATATTTTTTTAAAACCTCTGCTTTTCCCACATCATCTCCTAGCGTTCTCCAATAGCATGTTATAGGTGGTATATCCTGCTGAATCCGGAGGCAGACACCCACTCCGGATTCCGCAATGCAAATATGCCTGTGTGCAGCCGGCCTTAGGGATATGTGAGGGTTGCCCAGGGACAGTAGTGTCTGCTGTTAGGGTCAGTGTCAGGGACAAATTAGAGAAAGATTTAAGGAGAGCTAGCGTTAAGTTTTGTCAGGTTGAAATTATGTTTCCGTCACAATCTGCTCCATTGTCTGTCATCATCAGCATCTGATACATTCATCATTCCTTCCTGCCATTTGTTGATGAGTGTCTTGTCTTGTATTTGTGTTTCATATTTTTGTTAATACAAACCTGATATATTTGTTCCTGTGAGCGTCCCTTTTTTGGCCCTACTATAAATTCTGGTGGTATATGAGTACTGGGAGACACCATCAGTACTGAGGAAATGAAATGTGCGGTTGGTAGCCGTGTTGTTGGTTGCATTATGGCGTGACAATGACAGACAAAGGCAGAGACAACACATTTTTTTCAAAACTAACTTTACTGAACAACATTAGTATGAACATGACCCATGGAGGCCAGAATGCCCCTTTCTGCAGCCATCCCCCAATTCCCCAAAAAAGACAAACACCTTTTATTTGGATAATGTTGGCCACAGCAGCCTTTATTAACAAAACTCTACAATGATTACCAAAAATAACGAGGGGGGAGTCCTTGGAGCCACAAACTCTGGTGCCGCCACAATCAAACTCATAACACTGCCCCACAGCCGGAGAACAGGCTCAGGGGCACCACAAGCCGCCCTTAGGTGGCTACCACAACTGGGACTTACAGCCGGAGGAGGGTCTACTGCCCCCCACCACCAGCCAAGTCCCCGCACCACATACTATACTGATTACACAGGAGGGAGTCTTAACGGGTGGGACCGTGCCCACCCAACTCCCCCCCTACACAATTT
Source organism: Eleutherodactylus coqui (assembly GCF_035609145.1). NCBI lineage: Eukaryota > Metazoa > Chordata > Amphibia > Anura > Eleutherodactylidae > Eleutherodactylus > Eleutherodactylus coqui. The sequence goes on along the minus strand of NC_089838.1, from coordinate 309,339,690 downwards.
CCACCGACTCCAAGGACCCCCCACCCGACACTGCCATGACAAAATAACCTATTACTACCCCCTACCCACCAATACCATACGGGTGGGTGGGCAGGACTCTCTGCTAACTCCTCTCAAAGGTGGCCACCCACGAAGCCCCCCACTTTATATAACCCCCCTCCCACTAAACTTTCCACCTATCCTGACCCTTTCCCACCTATCTTCCAGCACTTTCTACTCACACCTCCTCCTATTATTAACCCCTTCCTGACTACGGCTGTCTGGCCCCACGCGTCATGCTGGGCTTCCTCTTAAAGGGGCCACGGCCCCTCTCGCTCCAGCCCCTGACTTTATTTCGCTCCATAGGATGGTTCATGTGCTTTAACGATACATAATAACTCAGCATAGCGTCTCATAATATTACAGTACTCAAAATGTCTATTACGATCCGAAATGTCACTCTTCAACAACTCGTGTCTCTCACCGACATTATATCTCCTTCACTTCTATTTGGCAGAGGCAAGGCACATGACTTTCAATGACTATCGGGATCTCTTCCAATTTCTTTTGACTGCAGTATAACGGATACATACATCATCTTTGGCCAAAGGTCCCGACCTCAAATGCTTCGTAGGAGCAGCGTCCTTTAACACAGAATGCTACTGTTCTGTTTCCAGATCACAGACTTCTTGAAGCATTCAATACATATCATCAGCACCGTTGTAGCGTCAGGCACTGTGCGGAGGGAGACTCCCTCTCCTCCCATGCACTACAGAACTCTTCATCCTGGGAATCTGGACACTTCTCCACTAGGCATTGCTTCTCTGCCCCCATGTCTTCAGGGCCCTTTTAGTGGTCTGTCTGGTCTGTGCTGATCTCTAGAATGGGAAAACAGCCTGCTACACTGCTCTTCTTCAATGGCTCAGGCTGCTGAGCGCATTGGCTGTCTGTCCTACTCTCTGCAGCTGCAATATATGCTTGCTGCTCTGACACAGCTTTAATTCTTTCATAGTAGGCAACTCTGGCACTGAGAACTTTCTGCAGGGCTTCAGGAGGTGGTCAGGACCCAGCCCACATAAATCACCATCAGTCGGGCAGTCTCCCTGGTGGTGAAGCACTATCCTGCATCAGGGAGGGTGTGGAGCCTACTCCTGCACTTACATAAGGCTTCAACAACATGGCACCGTGCGCCTCTCTGGCTCCCCTCCCCAGACTTATCTCTCTGCCAGTGGAGGGGAGCTTGCCACAGTGCCTCACAGCTCCCTGCCGTTGAACTCTGGCAGGGGAGTGGGGCACATAGTGCTAGTTAACGCTATCAATATGCAGTGCTGGTTGCTGATCTTTCCCCCAGCAAGAGTCCATGCATGGGGGGGGCGGAGCTTTGCAGCTGGAGCAACCGCTGTGGTGGGGGCTCCCCTCCTATAAAAAGGCAATACTATAGGAGATGTCCGATTCTGCACTCTAGTGTCCAGATGGCATCGTTATAGGCCAAAAATGAAAAAAATACCAACAGCCAACAAATAGGTCTTATTGAGTTATTTTTTTGCCAATGTTTCCATACACTTACATGATGATAAATGAGAGTCACACCGAATGCTGTGCTTCATATCCTTCAAATTCTTGTGCTATCTCTCTGTGACCTTTTATAATACGCTCAGTCTCACAGAATTAGCATTGAAACCAATTGTAAAAATGCGCTTATAGAAGCCCCATAAAATTGGCTGTGTCAAATCAATAAAACAAAGAAAAAATGAAAATAAAAAGAACCAGCAATCACAGGACCTCGAGTCGATGGTGTCTTGAATAGAAATCTGCTGGCAGCAGAACTAGAATTCGATTTAACTTGATTAGCAGGCGAGGGACAAATACTAGCGCCATACATCATGTATTTCTCAAATAGAAGGGACCTAATACAGAATAGCAGTATACACTAGTGAAAGTCATATTAAGACTATCAGTAATGTCATAGAACTACTCCAACCTACTTCCTCCATACAATAAGTAAGGATCTTTTTAGTGGCCAGTGGTATAGTTAGAACCTATAGGGTGATGATCAGTGGCCAGTGGATTCAGTCTGTGAGCAGACAGGCAGAGCAGCAGCGACTGTTTGTGCGGCTCTACATCATACAGGAGCCGGCCCAGCAACATTACAGAGGCAAGACATGCTGGCTGCCATTTAAGAGCAGCTATCAGGATCTTGTCCCCATACTGGGGGGGGGGGGGGGGGGGGGACTAGCACATGAAGAGGTCTTTAACCCCTTAAAGACCAAGTGCGCTAAATATACAGGACTTAGTCCTTGGCTTTAATCCTCCCTCAACTTCTAATGATTATATAATACCATGTTGTGATATCAATAACAAAACACATAACTAATAACTTTTAAACAATACTAACCCGCAGTACCCCCAGCAATCAGCATCCTCCTACGTCTTGCTGTACAATCTTCCAAATTCCCAGCTGGTTCATGTCGTCCTGACTGTAGTACCATGTTATGTTTATGAATTGATTCATGCACTCCTTGATTTCATTAGGGCTAAGAAATTTTTCTATAAGTGTTCTCCACTTTTTCTTGCAATCAAGCAGGAGCAGGTTGGTTCCCCAGCTGTCAGAAACAGCCGAGGACCTGGAGGAGAAGCAAGAAGAAGTTTTTAACTGCTTCTGCCTTCTGCTTTCCAGGTAACATAATGCTCAATGAGTACTATGTACTAAAGAGAGACCATTGCGTGCCCCTGTCAAGGCAGAGCTGCAAGGTCCCTAGCAGACGCAGATCAGCTCCGTTTGTGACTACTGTCACTACAAGGAGATGTTTACCGCTGTAACTGGGGCTCCTATGGATGCCCAAGTTACAGTGGAAAAGTATAAAGTTAAAAAAAAGACAAACTGAATGACCCTCAGAGGTCTTACATGGCATCATATAGGACCTCTGAGGGTCATTCAGTTTTTTTGCCAAAGATTGTAAAAAAAGTTGTTACAAATAATTGTTACAACAATAAGTTTTAAAAATTCACAGAATAAAATAAAAATATATACCATATATACTCGAGTATAAGCCAACCCGAATATAAGCCAAGGCACTTAAGTTTACCACAAAAAACTGGGAAAACTTAGTGACTCGAGTATAAGCCTAGAGTGGGCTTATACAAGAGGACAAGGGGACTTGCCGCAGGAAGTAAAGAATCCCCTGCCACAGCTGTAACAGTTGTGACAGAGGATCGCAAAGCTCTTCTATTGCTTTCAATGGAGCCACAGCTTCAACCCCTGCAGTGACTTTCATCCCTAGGTGTAGTAAAAATATGAAGTTCTTCCAGCAGGCGGGGATCCCCACCTGCTAAAAAGCCTGCATCTGATTGGCTGAGCGCTGAGCCAATCACAGGCAGCACTCAGCCATTCATTGAATTAGGAAATGTTTAAATCTATATTGCGGATGGACCTGGTGACTCGCCGGCGGTCATGCGCAGTACAGATTTTTTTTTTATTTCTTTTTTTTCCATGCCATCGCTAGGTGATGACAGAGGTACCTGCGACCTATCCGCAATGTGAATTCCCGATGGGCCACAGGTCGGACGGCTTCCATTGACTTCAGAACCAGCATTGGGGATCCTGGGAGCTGTTAGAGAAAGAGCATTTTGGAAGGAGCATTGACGCCATAGTGGAGTAACTGACTGCCGCAAAGTCAGTGTCGGTGCAGTATCATGGTGTTAGAGACTTGCTTGAATTTACAGACCAGCATCTGGAAGAAAACCCTATGGGAGGCTGTGTATCTCCAGGAGAGACTGCTGTTGTTCAAATAAGCAGCCTTGTTGTTGGTATGTGCGCAAGTTGGGCTGAAATGTCATAATACTATCAAGCAATACATCCGTGCAGCAAAGCGCCTGGCAAGGCCAGCAACAGGGTCTTTGATCAGAGTACCAGTGTTGCCGCATCCAGTGGTTCTTGAGGGTCCAGCAGTCTTCTGCATGCTAGGTTCATAGTTGAACCTAACTTAAGCCTATTCACCCATCAAGGCCTTAACCGTACTATGCTGATGGGAGGTCAGAATTTGGTGCAAGCAGCATGAATCAATTAAGCCTTTTTGTCAGGCTGGTGGAAGTGGAATAATGGCAGGGAAATGGTTTTTGAGCACATCCTGGCTCTTCTGATACCTATAGATAGCTGCCATGACAAATTGCTGTGGTTCTGAAAGCCAAAGGAGGTCCAACATGCTACTAGATGTTTGTCTCTAAAAAACTGTCCATTTAGTGCATATTAATGGCTGGTGATAAGAAATAGATGAAATAATCAGATTGGCAGTGATCGTACTAATTTTCCCAAAATAATTGGGATGACACTATTTCAATTCTCATTAAAGTCAATGGATGTAAAAATCAGGTCCACTAATTTGGTTTCCATAAGATTCCTAATGCAGTCAAATGTCATAAGAGTACAGCCAAACAATGTGGTGGGGCTTCTTTAATGAATGTGGCTCATTGGTTAGAACTGTTGCCTTGCAGGGTCCAAGGTTCAAATCTCATTCAGAACAACATCTGCATGGACTGCAAAACAGCAGTGCTAACAACTGAACCATCATACTTCTACCTTCTCCAAAGGATAAGAAGAAAAAAAAAGAATAAAGACAAAGAGAACATACAAATTCAATGCAGATATTGTCCATAGTAAGATATGAATCTAGAACCCCAGCGCTAAAATCTAACTATACTAGCTACTGAGCCATCAAGCTCTTTCCTTCTCTCGAATATATTCTTATTATCATTCTTTTCCTTCTCCTTCTTATTCTCATTTGCCTCCTCCTTTTCTGTTACGTTGGTGTGAACAAATAAACACCAGGCCCACACGAACGTGACCAAGGATAGCGTCCAATATCAAACAGAACGTAAACAAGGCTCCTCGTTGTCTTGCGGGTCTCTACACTAGCAAGACAACTGACCCCAAGCTATAGGGAAAATGGCAGGACCCTACCTAATAAGCAAGGTGATTGCCTCAATAAAGGTGGCCCTGCGCTGGAACCTTGGTCCTGACTATCCCTCAAGGATTAATACACAGAACCAGAACAGACTGGCACACAGAACACAAATCCCACAGCAACACACTAGGGTTAGCATGCCAGACACACAACCACATAGAACAGGGCTATCCACACCTAATGTCTGGCCACCTGCACAAATACTGGACTAGCCCCTGTTCACACTATCCACAGAACAGAACTGTTCACACCTAATGTCTGGCAACATGCACAAACACTGGACACAACACTGTTCACCCACATGACACATGCAAGACCAACAAACCCTAGAGTGAAGAAAAAACAGCTACCTCTTGCAGAAGGAGGGTATTTAACTGCATCCAGACCAGTGGTGAATGGGTAGTTGGACAACACCACACCCAGCCAGCTCAATCATTCCACACCTGTGGAGCTGTGCTGCTAGAAACCTATGTGGTACAACAGATCCCAGCAAGCACAACCCTAACAGTTTCCTTGTCCTTCACTTTCTTCTTCTTTTCCTATGGAGGAGTAGAAGGAAGTAATAAGCGGAAGAAGGAGAAGAAAAAAAAAAAACATGATCATTGAATCCTAGAATGGTAGAGTTGGAAGGGACCTCCATTGTCATCTGGTCCAACCCCATGCTCAGTGCAGGATCATTAAATCATCCCAGACAGATATTTGTCCAGCCTTTGTTTGAACACTTCCACTGAAGGAGAACTCCCCACCTCCCATGGTAACCTGTTCCACTCATTCATCACCCTCACTGTCAGAAAGTTTTTTCTAATACCTAATTTATGTCTCCTCTAGAGATGAACAAGTATACTCGCTAAAGGCAATTGCTCAAGCGAGCATTGCCTTTAGCAAGTATCTCCCCGCTCGAGACTGAAGGTTCGGGTGCCGGCGCAGGGGAGCGATGAGTAGCGGTAGTCAGCAGGAGGGAGCGGGGGGGGGGGGGGGAGAGAGATCTCCCCTCCGTTCCGCCCCGCTCTCCCCTGCAGCTCCCTGCCCGCTGCCGGCACCCGAACCTTCCGTCTCGAGCGGGGAGATACTTGCTAAAGGCAATGCTCGCTCGAGCAATTGCCTTTAGCGAGTGTACTCGCTCATGTCTAGTCTCCTCCCCTTCAGTTTCATCCCATTGCTTCTAGTCTTTCCTTGTCTTTCCTTAGTGCCACAGTAGTTAGCGCTGCTGGAGTTCTATGTTCAAGGGCAACACCTGTGTGGAGTTTTTTCGAAGTACATGCAATAATGATACGAAAGTTGACAAAAATTGGGTTGGACTGCTCTGATCTGCTTCTGCAAAAATTGGCCCAATTCTACCCGCTGTCCTATCATGACAAGCAACCCTGACGGCAGCACTGTTTAGAATTGTTATCAGTATATTTTTTGTACACCGGTAGGGAAAACGCGAACAGAAAGTAATTAGAGATGAGCGAACGCGTTAGTCCGAGCTTGATATTCGTGCGAATATTAGGGTGTTCGGGATGTTCGTTATTCGTAACGAACACCATGCGGTGTTCTGGTTACTTTCACTTCCTTCCCTGAGACGTTAGCGCACTTTTCTGGCCAATTGAAAGACAGGGAAGGCATTACAACTTCCCCCTGCAACGTTTAAGCCCTATACCACCCCCCTGCTGTGAGTGGCTGGGGAGATCAGGTGTCCGCCTAATATAAAAGTCGGCCCCTCCCGCGGCTCGCCTCAGATGCGGTGTGAGTTAGATGAGGGACAGTGCTGTTTATACCGGAGCTGCTGTAGGGAAAGAATTGGTAGTTAGTGTAGGCTTCAAGACCCCCCAAAGGTCCTTATTAGGGCCACTGATAGCTGTGTGTTGGCTGCTGTTAGCAGTGGCATTTTTTTTTTCTCAAAATCGCCTCTGCAGACCGTTGCACCTGGCATTAGGGACAGAAGTGCTGCATAGGCAGGGAGAGTGTTAGGAGTGAGTGTAGCCTTCAAGAACCTCAACGGTCCTTTCTAGGGCCATATTTATCCGTGTGCAGTACTGTCCAGGCTGCTGTTAGCTGTGCTGCATTTTTTTTGGGCTTCTCAAAATCGCCTCTGCAGAGCATTCCACCCTCCATTGATACTGCAGGGAAAGAATTGTATAGGCAGGGCCACAACACAGTTATTATTCATAGAATATACGCAGTGCTGCCTTTTGGTGGAAAAACAAGTGAAAACAAATCTATTTGTCCTGCCTCTGTCCGTCCTTACGGGCGGTGGAGACGTGTGAGCTGCGTGAAGAACAGTGCTAAATCATACGCACCCAGCTACGCTTTACTGCTGGCTTCGCCATTTGCTTTCCTTAATTGGGAAAAAAAATACCTGCTCTGCCAGAGTTATAATAACTCTGCTACCCTCACGTTCTGTGACACATAAGCAGGGACACAGCACAGTTATTAAACTTCTCATGTTCATAGAATATACGCAGTGCTGCCTTTTGGTGGAAAAACAAGTGAAAACAAATCTATTTGTCCAGCCTCTGTCCGTCCTTACGGGCGGTGGAGACGTGTGAGCTGCGTGAAGAACAGTGCTAAATCATACGCACCCAGCTACGCTTTACTGCTGGCTTCGCCATTTGCTTTCCTTAATTGGGAAAAAAAATACCTGCTCTGCCAGAGTTATAATAACTCTGCTACCCTCACGTTCTGTGACACATAAGCAGGGACACAGCACAGTTATTAAACTTAGATAATTCATTCACTAGAGGCAGTGGGGCCTTTCGTTTTCCAAAAAGGGCAAAAATTATATTTGGCCTGCAGTCTTGCGCCAATTTATTTCCTGCCTGTGAAATCAAATCACTGGTAATACAGCATGCTGAGGGGTAGGGGTAGGCCTAGAGGACGTGGACGCGGCCGAGGACGCGGAGGGCCAAGTCAGGGTGTGGGCACAGGCCAAGCTCCTGATCCAGGTGTGTCGCAGCCGACTGCTGCGCGATTAGGAGAGAGGCACGTTTCTGGCGTCCCCACATTCATCGCCCAATTAATGGGTCCACGCGGGAGACGGTTATTAGAAAATGAGCAGTGTGAGCAGGTCCTGTCCTGGATGGCAGAAAGTGCTTCGAGCAACCTATCGTCTACCCGCAGTTCTGCGCCGTCCACTGCTGCCAATCCGAATCCTCTGTCTGCTGCTCCTCCTTCCTCCCAGCCTCCTCACTCCACTACAATAACACCTGCTCAGGAGCGGGAGCACTCCCAGGAACTGTTCTCGGGCCCCTGCTTAGATTGGGCAGCAGCGGTTCCTCTCCCACCAGAGGAGTTTATCGTCACTGATGCCCAACCATTCGAAAGTTCCCGGGGTCCGGGGGAAGAGGCTGGGGACTTCCGCCAACTGTCTCAACAACTTTCTGTGGGTGAGGAGGACGATGACGATCAGACACAGTTGTCTTGCAGTGAGGTAGTAGTAAGGGCAGTAAGTCCCAGGGAGCAGCGCACAGAGGATTCGGAGGAAGAGCAGCAGGACGATGAGGTGACTGACCCCACCTGGTGTGCAACGCTTACTCAGGAGGACAGGTCTTCAGAGGGGGAGTCAAGGGCATCAGCAGGGCAGGTTGCAAGAGGCAGTGCAGTGGCCAGGGGTAGAGGCAGGGCCAGACCGAATAATCCACCAAGTGTTTCCCAAAGCGCCCCCTCGCGCCATGCCACCCTGCGGAGGCCGAGGTGCTCTAAGGTCTGGCAGTTTTTCACAGAGACGCCTGACGACCGACGAACAGTGGTGTGCAACCTTTGTCGCGCAAAGCTCAGCCGGGGAGCCAACACCAACAGCCTCACCACCACCACCATGCGCAGACATATGATGGCCAAGCACCCCGCAAGGTGGGACAAAGGCCGTTCACCGCCTCCGGTTTGCACCCCTGCCTCTCCCCCTGTGCCCCAACCTGCCACTGAGATGCAACCCCTCTCTCAGGACACAGGCACTACCGCCTCATGGCCTGCACCCACACCCTCATCTCCGCTGTCCTCCAGCAGTGTAGTTCAGCGCACCGTTCAGCCGTCGCTTGCGCAAGTGTTCGAGCGCAAGCGCAAGTACGCCGCCACGCACCCGCACGCTCAAACGTTAACCGTCCGCATAGCAAAATTCATCAGCCTTGAGATGCTGCCGTATAGGGTTGTGGAAACTGAGTCCTTCAAAAGTATCATGGAGGCGGCGGCCCCGCGCTACTCAGTTCCCAGTCGCCACTACTTTTCCCGATGTGCCGTCCCAGCCCTGCACGACCACGTCTCCCGCAACATTGTGCGCGCCCTCACCAACGCGGTTACTGCCACGGTCCACTTAACTACGGACACGTGGACAAGCACAGGCGGGCAGGGCCACTACATCTCCCTGACGGCACATTGGGTGAATTTAGTGGAGGCTGGGACAGAGTCAGAGCCTGGGACCGCTCACGTCCTACCCACCCCCAGAATTGCGGGCCCCAGCTCGGTGCTGGTATCTGCGGAGGTGTATGCTTCCTCCACTAAAGCACCCTCCTCCTCCTCCTCCTCCTCTGTCTCACAATCAAGATGTGTTAGCAGCAGCATGTCGCCAGCAGTCGGTGTCGCGCGGTGTGGCAGCACAGCGGTGGGCAAGCGTCAGCAGGCCGTGCTGAAACTACTCAGCTTAGGCGATAAGAGGCACACGGCCCACGAACTGCTGCAGGGTCTGACACAGCAGACCGACCGCTGGCTTGCGCCGCTGAGCCTCCAACCGGGCATGGTCGTGTGTGACAACGGCCGTAACCTGGTGGCGGCTCTGCAGCTCGGCAGCCTCACGCACGTGCCATGCCTGGCCCACGTCTTTAATTTGGTGGTTCAGCGCTTTCTGAAAAGCTACCCACGCTTGTCAGACCTGCTCGTAAAGGCGCGCCGGCTCTGTGCACATTTCCGCAAGTCCCACACGGACGCTGCCACCCTGCGCACCCTGCAACATCACTTTAAGCTGCCAGTGCACCGACTGCTGTGCGACGTGCCCACACGGTGGAACTCTACGCTCCACATGTTGGCCAGGCTCTATGAACAACGGAGAGCTATAGTCGAATACCAACTCCAACATGGGCGGCGCAGTGGGAGTCAGCCTCCTCAATTCCTTTCAGAAGAGTGGGCCTGGTTGGCAGACATCTGCCATGTCCTTGGTAATTTTGAGGAGTCTACCCAGGTGGTGAGCGGCGATGCTACAATCATTAGCGTCACCATTCCTCTGCTATGCATCTTGAGAAATTCCCTGCAAACCATAAAGGCAGCTGCTTTGCGCTCGGAAACGGGGGCGGGGGAAGACAGTATGCCGCTGGATAGTCAGGGCACCCTCCTGTCTATTTCTCAGCGCGTACAGGAGGAGGAGGAGGAGCATGAGGAGGATGAGGAGGAGGGGGAAGAGACAGCTTGGGCCGCTGCTGACGGTACACCGGCTGATTGCCTGTCATCCTTTCAGCGTGTATGGCCTGAGGAGGAGGAGGAGGAGGAGGATCCTGAAAGTGATCTTCCTAGTGAGGACAGCCATGTGTTGCGTACTGGTACCCTGGCACACATGGCTGACTTCATGTTAGGATGCCTTTCTCGTGACCCTCGCGTTGCACGCATTCTGGCCACGACGGATTACTGGGTGTACACACTGCTCGATCCACGGTATAAGGAGAACCTGGCCACTCTGATTCCCGAAGAGGAAAGGGGTTCGAGAGTGTTGCTATACCACAGGACCCTTGCGGACAAGCTGATGGTAAAATTCCCAGCCGACAGCGCTAGTGGCAGAAGGCGCAGTACCGAGGGCAAGGTAGCAGGGGATGTGCGTAGATCGAGCAGCATGTACATCCCAGGCAGTGCAACAGTCTTTAAGGGCCTGGCCAGCTTTATGGCTCCCCACCAAGACTGTGTCACCGCTCCCCAGTCACGGCTGAGTCGGCGGGAGCACTGTAAAAGGATGGTGAGGGAGTACGTAGCGGATCGCACGACCATCCTTGGTGACGCCTCTGCCCCCTACAACTACTGGGTGTCGAAGCTGGACACGTGGCCTGAACTAGCCCTGTATGCCCTTGAGGTGCTTGCTTGTCCTGCGGCTAGCGTCTTGTCGGAAAGGGTGTTTAGTGCGGCTGGGGGAATCATCACAGATAAGCGTAGCCGCTTGTCAACCGACAGTGCCGACAGGCTAACACTCATCAAGATGAACAAAGGCTGGATTTCCCCAGACTTCTGTTCTCCACCAGCGGACAGCAGCGATACGTAAGCAATACGTAGGCTGCACCCGCGGATGGAAGCTACGTTCTCTCTCACCATCCAAAACGGGGACATTTCTGCTTCATCAATCTGTGTCTAATATTCCTCCTCCTCCTCCTCCTGCTCCTCCTCCTGAAACATCACGTAATCACGCTGAACGGGCAATTTTTCTTAGGGCCACAAGGCTCACTCAAATAATTTTTCAGAACAATTTTTATAAGTTTGAATGCGCTTAAAAGCATTGGAACTTTAACTTGAACCAATTTTTCGTTACACTGGGCTGCCTCCAGGCCTAGTTACCACTTAAGCCACATTAACCAAAGCGATTAATGGGTTTCACCTGCCCTCTTGGCTGGCCATGGCCAATTTTTGGGATGTACATTAGTACTGTTGATACAGCAATTTTTGTGGGCCCTCGCCTACAGTGTAATCAAATTAATTTTTAGCCCACCTGCATTACAGCTGACGTTACCTCAGCTGTGTTGGGCAATGCAATGGGATATTTTTATGTACCGCCGGTGGGTTCCAGGGAGCCACCCATGCTGTAGGTGCACACTGAGTTTTTAATACATCTGTACACTTCTAAAGAACCCGTCTGACTGGGCCATGCAGTGTGGGCCGAAGCCCACCTGTATTACGCACGACATTACTACCTCAGCTGTGTTGGGCAATGCAATGGGATATTTCTATGTACCGCCGGTGGCTTCCTGGCACCCACCCAGGCAGTGGGTCCACAGGGAGTTTAACCTACATGTGTCCACTTGTAAAGAACCGCAGTCTGACTGGGGCATGCAGTGTGGGCCGAAACCCACCTGCATTAACCCTTTCCAGTCCACTGTGTGACCTGTGAAGACATTAGGGTTTAAGGCTGTACAGCTCCGTTGTTGGTAGACGTCCGTCGGGGTTCTCTTACTGTATATTGCCAGCCTCTCTGCTGTCGGAGCCTATCCTACGTGTCAGCTCATGCAGTACTGGCTTTAGCCAGCATATAACGCCGTTGTATAACGGCAGAAAAAGAGTAAGCCCCTAGGAAAACCATATACAAATTGGATTGGAAAGGGTTAAGCACAACATTACTACCTCAGCTGTGTTGGGCAATGCAATGGGATATTTCTGTGTACCGCCGGTGGGTTCCAGGGAGCCACCCATGCTGTGGGTCGACAGGGACTTCACAATAGGGAGTTGTACCTGCCTGTGTCTATGAATTAAAAAGCCCGGTCTGACTGGGGCATGCAGACACCTTGACAGAATGAATAGTGTGTGGCACATAGGTTCCCCATTGCTATGCCCACGTGTGCAGCTCCTGATGGCGGTGGCACAGGATTCTATTTCTCATTGCTTCTGTACAGCATTGTGGGCTATCGCTCCGCCACTTTTAAAGAGGGTCGCTGCCTAGCCGTGCCAACCTCTGCAGTGTGTGCCTGCGGTCCCTCGTCATGGCAGACGCAATTCTAAATAGACATGAGCGTGGTGTGGCATGAGGGCAGCTGAAGGCTGCCCAGGGACACTTTGGTGTGCGCTGTGGGGGGGGAGGGGGGGCGGTTGGGCAGCATGTAACCCAGGAGAAGTGTCAGTGGAGTGTCATGCAGGCAGTGATTGTGCTTTGTTGGAGGTAGTGTGGTGCTTAGCAAAGGTATGCCATGCTAATGAGGGCTTTTCAGAAGTAAAAGTTGTTGGGAGGGGGGGGGGGGCCCACTCTTGCCGGTATTGTGGCTTAATAGTGGGACCTGTGAACTTGAGATGCAGCCCAACATGTAGCCCCTCGCCTGCCCTATCCGTTTCTGTGTGATTCCCATCACTTTGTTGAATTGCCCAGATTTTCACACATGAAAACCTTAGCGAGCATCGGCGAAATACAAAAATGTTCTGGTCGCCCATTGACTTCAATGGGGTTCGTTGTTCGAAACGAACCCTCGAGCATCACGGGAAGTTCGTTCCGAATAACGAACACCCGAACATTTTGGTGTTCGCTCATCTCTAAAAGTAATCTGTCTTAACATTATAATATGAAACTCTCCAAAAAACCAACCTTATTCCGAGCAGGTAAAACATGCATATGGATGTCTTACTTTATGTTCTAGGAAACTCCTATATTTCAGAATGTAATTGCGCGTCAAAAATTGGCAGGGAAGTTAATATATTCAGGGATCCAAGCTTGAACAGCCAGAAAATAAACAGTAGCCAAATGGACCCCATGTAGCTGATTGGCTGACAAAGACAAAATAAAGTTGTCTGGTATTGAAGGTACTTAAAATGTGATATAACGATGCACAATTTATTTTGATGATTACCCTGCACAGTTATGCAGTTGGGGAGTAATAAATTACAAACAGAATGACATCCACATACAGTCAGATTCATGAGCTAGTGAGATCCCTGCTGTTGAAACGAGAGAAACCTTGAAGAAATAAGGTAGAAAAATTCCTCCCACGTTCTATTGTGATATGAGAAGAAATGGAGAAAATGAAGTTCAAAAAGAACAAGAACTAAAAAAAACATATTGTAAGAAAATGAAATTGAATACAAATGCCCCATTATGAGATAGTAAATACTCGATTCTGAGAACAAATCTGGACACAATGCTCCTACAAAATATCATCGCTCTGCATAAAACATGTCGGTGCAGATTGCTGCGCGGCAGAAAATACACAGGAGATCTGCCATGTGTGGCAGCAATGGCATCCGCGCGTACCGGCTCTGTCATCGGAGAATCTGTACTGCGGATGGACCCAGCGGCTCGCCATCGCACATGCGTAGTACAGATTTTTTTTTCAAATTTTTTTCTCCAGGCTGCTAGGCAACGACGCAGAAACTGCAACCTGTCCGCAATGTTCATTGCGGACAGGCCGTGGGTCGGATGGCTTTCATTGACTTCAGTGCTGCAATCAACACCGTTTCTCGTCATGTTCAGACAGCGTGTAAAATTGGACGATTTTTGCAAAATCGGATCAGAGCAGCCCAGCCCAATTTTTGACAAAAAACAGCTATCATAACATTTTTGCATAAACTTTTAACACCATAACCTTTGAGAATTACAATCTGGTTTAATTCGCTTAACACTAACGCCAATTTTTATTCAATGGCGCAGTCAGAGAAAGCCAAGCACAGTGGATGGATGAAAACTAAAAAATTACCCATAACTGGAATACCCCTTTAAGTGTCAAGTTAAACTTTGTTACATCGAAAATCATGACTGGTTTACAGGAGAAAGAAGGCTAAGAATATTTGGGAATGTCGCACATGAGCAATGAGCACTGACCCTTCTGTCCACAAAATGACAAAACCAGCTCCCATTCATGAATGGGTGAGTGAGAGCTGCCTCTGATTGGTGAGGGCTGTAACCAATCAGAGGCAGCCCATTCAGCAGGCGGGGATTTTAAATCCCCGGCTGCTGAATACTACACAGAGCAGTTCAGGAGAACTGCCGGCCGGACGCGGCTGAACTCCGGCTGCAAGAAAAAGGTGAGTATACTTTTTTTTTTATTTTTACACATTTTAGGATGATTTTCAGGGAAGGACTTATATTTTTAAGCCCTTCCCGAAAATTCATCCCACGCTCGCCGGCAACATATTGCTTTCAATTGCCGGCTCCATTGAATTCAATGGGCGAACATCGTTCTCCTCTGCCACAGCTGTTACAGCTGTGGCAGAGGAGAACGATCTTTAAGTATATGTTCTCAATGGGTTCGGCGCTGCTGCCGCTGGCCTCATTGAGCGCATATATAGAACACAGCAATGCGCAGAACGCAGATAGGCGCGTTCTGCAAATCGTTGTGTCCTATAATTGATCGCACATCCGCATAAAAAGCGGACATGTGACCGATCCTATTGCGAAGCATTGGTTCTATATATGTGCGGATCGCATGCGCAAATCGCGCGAAGAAACACCCGTCTGACCGAGGCCTCAGCCTGCTTCCTGGAGTCCATTCCCACCATCTACAACATCTACACTGGGTTACACTTCATGCTCCAGAAGGAAGGACTATTACTGCCATTTTTGTTTAGTTTTCACTCTATTATCTTTATTATTTTTGTTCAGAGTGGGTCCCTACCCGTATACGGACTGGTGTCACAACAAAGTATCATCGATTCCCCATGGGTAGTGCCCCACTGGGGTATCACCATATTAGCATGCCCAACCCCAGGGACAGCACGCAATAAGGACTGCCAAAATTACCACTGTGTGGCACCGTTTGAGAGGAGCAGCAGAGCCACCGTAATTACCATCTTGTTCCCCGCTGTTTACCCCTCTACTGTCTGTACTTGGTCCACACATCAGCCTGCTCTGCAGTCTACTGTCAATCATGTCAGAGCAGACACTAGAAAGCAAGATAGGGGAAGGAAAACAGCTCTTTAGAGGAATTTTTCAGCACAAAAGTAAAGACCCGTCTAGCTAATTATTACACTGACTATCATATGAGCGCAAGTTGTTTTAACCCTTTCCAATCCACTGTCTGACCTCTGAAGATATTATGATTTAAGACTGTACAGCTCTGATGTTGGAAGACATCCGTGGGGTTCTCTTACTGCATATTGCCAGCCTCTCTGCTGTCGGAGCCTATCCAACGTGTCACCTCATGCAGTACTGGCTTTAGCCAGCAGATAGCACCATTGTATAACGGCAGAAAAAGAGTAAGCCCCCTAGGAAAACCAGGATACAAATTGGATTGGAAAGGGTTAAAAGTTAAGGTACCTCTACACCGGATGGCTATTGGGTACCTAATTGCCTGACAGCCATCACATAGACTATCGCTGCTGTGCTTTACACAGGAGCAATAGTCATTCTGAGAATGGAAGCTGTAGATTTCTTCCTCCCATCGCCATTCACTGCAACAAGACATTTGTTCTTTGATCATCACCTCCTGTATACACAGACCGATACTCACCTGTTTTTAGGTGAGCTAAAAACCCAGTGACTATGACAAGTGAGCGATTTCTCAATCAGTGCCCTGTTGATGGGAATATGTACACGGGACAACTATCACGCAAATTTGTTGTATCCAGTGATTATTCAGGCACTAAACTCTCCATATAAAGGTACCTTTATTGTCCATTTGATAGTGGACATTCAGGGCAATTGGATATTATAAACTAGGTAAAACCTGAAGCTCATCAATCTAAATGATGATTCAAAAGTTAGTGTCATCCAGAATATCTTCTGAATGAAAAGAGATACAAGTAGAAAACTTTGTAGAACACTTAGATAGATAGATAGATAGATAGATAGATAGATAGATAGATAGATAGATAGATAGATAGATAGATGGGGGTGGGAGGGACTTTTCGGCATTATAGTTGTGCCTCACAGCCATCTTGGATTTAGTCCAAGAAACTTCACTGGAAAGGGGGTCAGAGAATATATAATTTAAGGGTAGAGTGTCATCAGAAATTGATAGGTTCACTTTTTTAATACATGCAACCATTTTCGAGTTATGGATGATTTAATGTTGAGTATTAATAAAGTCGTTATCTTGAATTATGTGGTATGGGAAACACTAATCACATCTCTTTAATAATCCAAGACAAAATTCAGATTATTCTGATGATCGGTAATAGAATTTCACATGAGGTGGCCGAGGCTTTCAATCAAGAACACCCAAGAAGACAACCAGTGGGTGCGCGAACTGTAAGGAAACTGAAGTTCAGGGAAACTGGTAGTTCCCAGGACAAACCAAGAACTGGTGGTCTGAGCAGTGTTTCCGGTCCTCAGGTCTCTACAGATGTGCTTGCTCTTCTCACAAACAGTCCACATAAAAGCCTTGGGCTCCTCATGTGTGTATGGATTTGAATGTTCAAAATGTAGAATCTGAATGGAGAATTTTATGTATTGTGAGGGATTAGCGTTTAGGATCGGTAGCAACCTGGGCATAAGCAGTCAGAGACAGTGACACATGCGATAAAGTCTTTAGTCCAGGCTTTGCCTGGGTTTATTTCCAAGCAAACAAAACGAAATACAGGCCTTAACATCAGGCAAATACAAAGTAAATCCTGCTCGTCTGAGCACTTACTATAAAGGGAGCGTCCCTGTCTACACAGTGGTAACAAAATGGCTCCTGCACACAGCCAGCCAGGCCTCTTCAGACCTGCAGAGGTCTCAGCTCTCTCAGCCCACACGCTGGGCTAGCCGGGCTCCCTGCTCCACAGAGCCCTCTCTCTGGCTCTCAGCCAGATGCTCTCTCTGGCCCTCAGCCAGACGCTCTTTCTAGGCCCTGTAGGCCCAGGCTTTATATGGCCTGGTACCAGCCCCACCTGGTACGTGGGAGTGACCATCCCACCCTTCACTTTGGTCACTCCAGAAAAAGCCGGCCCGGATTATGTGGCTTGGAGCCACTTACATACTACACCGTGTCAGTAACTTAATGCTACTGACACCATACTGCCGGCTTCCTCCACCGAGCCCAGGCTGCTCGGTGGCACGTACCTGGCCAAGTGCTCCCCAAAGCCTCATAGGAGAGCATCCTAGGCGAAATATATATGCCCTCCAGCACTTTGCCGGTCACCTTCTCACAGTATCTACTCACAAAAAAATTCTAGCTTTTGAAGATCTCCATTTCCTTCAGGTGGTTTCCTTCTAGATTTTTGCTCTGCAAATGATTATGTATTTACTCATAATGTAAGACTGACTATGATCCATTATCCTCTCGTTTTATTATAGGGGCCATGAAAAGTAATATATTATTAAGGGGGAATAAATCATTATCAAGTAACATGGATATAATGTCAAGTCCATAGTTGCATATCAGTGTATGCTGCCTGGACCACCTAGAACATTGCATATTCACACACATCTGCCCAGCAGCAATGTCTCCCTGGAGATTAGCTAGCAAATATGAAAAAGATGTTGTAAGATGAAAAACTCATCTACATTACATTCTGTTTTTAATTGGACATTACATTTTCCAGTCCAGTTCCCCTTTAGCAAACAAAAGGGGATGATGCTGCAACTGTTTCAGCTAATTAGATTCTGTCTCTCCTTTAGGCTAGGAATCCACAGCAACTTTTTGTCAAGGAAATATCTTTTTACGCAAACTAAGTGTTTCCTTATGGGGGAAAACTCAGCACGCCCATATATTATATATATTAGCTCATTAATTGAAATGATAACCTTGTTTAGTCTTTGTTTCCCTTCTGGTGGTGCCGCAATGTCCCCACAGATTACAGATGATTCTTGGGGTCCCAGCAGTGGTATAATATGTAATCTGCTTATGGCTGGAAGCAGGGGCCCCCCTTCCATGAGGTGACCTGTTTGACACTCTGCTGGACTTTAGAGGGGTGGCCAGTATTTATTTTTTACCGGCCATATTAATACGAGCTGGCTGGGCTACAACCCCACAAGCAGTGCACTTGCTCTGTTCATACCTCAGGTTGGGCGGTCATCAGGCTTTTAACAGTCTGTCAACTTTGACCTCCATGCAGAAATGCAGACAATGGGGGGGGGGGGGGTCAAGGGTCAAGGGTCGCAGACTGATGACAGCACAGTGGCCGTCCGGCTTGAGTTGTGGACAGAGTGAGTGCCCTGATTATGGCATTGCTGCCCAGCTTTAAGTCCAGTATGGGAATGACTATTACTACTGGGGCCACTATTAATACCAGGACCATTATGGAGGACACTATTACTACTGTGGCCACTATGGAGGACACTGTTACCTATGGGGCCAGTTTAAGGGGCACTATTACAACTGGGGCCACTATTGAGGACACTATTAATACTGGGGCCTCTATGGAGATCACTATCAATGCGGAAGCCACTAACAGGGTTAATATGTCTACTGGGGTTCCTACTTGGGCCTCCAACAAGGTCACAATGACTACTGGGACCATGAGGGGGTAATTATAACTATTGAGGCCACTTAGGGGATCACTACTGCGAACACTATTACTCTGTTGTTTCAGACAAGGCTCAATGCTTCAAATATGTTTTAGGCATCTTGCGTATTGGAACTTTAAATGCCTGTAAATGAGCATTTTTTTTTACCAGGTGATGGGGGGAGGGGGGTGCACAATTTCACTCTTCGCCCCCGGTAGCATAAGGCCCAATTGTGGACGCGATGTGGATTCCACTGGAAAGCAGGAGTTTAAAACAAAACTCCACTTCACATGTGCAGCGGCAACCGACTGGCGCTTCCGCATACATCCACA
Organism: Eleutherodactylus coqui; assembly: GCF_035609145.1. NCBI lineage: Eukaryota > Metazoa > Chordata > Amphibia > Anura > Eleutherodactylidae > Eleutherodactylus > Eleutherodactylus coqui. Next base: position 309,320,410 of record NC_089838.1, on the reverse strand, counting down.
ATGAAGAAAATAGAAGACCCAGACGGGTAAGCAGAAGGCCTGGACAGGTCCGCAGTGTCCTCGGCCATAGGCAGGGTTGGATTCCGCTGCGGGCTCCCACATGCGGAATCCAATCCGTCCGTGGATGACATGAGGCCTAAAGGCTTAGGGCATCACTGGTTGTAGGACCCTTCTAACAAAAAGGGATTTTATAAATGAACAAGTCCTTTAATATCTAGACTTAAAAGCCCCAAGTCATGATGACATCGTTTACAGGCTATGCAATAATAGTTAGGAAGCAGATTGATACTTTCTAGAGCAATATACTAAAATATTTAATGAAAAAAGCCTAAAAGGGTTATGCCAAGATGTACAACCCCTTTTAGAATGCAGGGCCTAGGGCAAACAGCTCACCACTCTGGGTTCTACTTTCGGCACCCTTGGAATACAGCTGATATTGCCTAGGGAATGCATGGCCAGAAAGACATTTCTGCTGTAGCAGCTGCTACAGGGGAAACACAACATTATAGGCCATTCATATGAATAGCTGTCCTGCGATTATAATGGTGGCACACTGTTTGCCTGGATGGGACCAACTATAGAGGGACTCTGGAGTAGGGGACCCCTCTCTATGACCTTCATATGCTACTGTTTGTAGATAAAATGCTCTTGCAAGCAACTCATACATGTAATCACATGAATATGATCTATTTATCTCCTGTTATATATCGTGTTTATATCCTGTTAGTGGGATGTCCAGTACACACTCACACGCATAGGTTGAAAAAAGATATAGGTCCATTAAATTCAACGTTTATGGATCAACTATACATCAATTGCTAGAGTAATCATAAATCTCAATGACTTTAGCTATTAGATAAGTATCTAACCATTTTTTAAATGCTGTCATAGTATGTGCCATTACTTCCTCTCAGAGTAGGACATTCCATAGTGACAGATGATATGGTGTGGGAAAAAGAAGTAGCGCTACCTCAGTGGAGATCAGGTGCAGTGGTGGTGAAAAGGTCTTTCTTCTAATTAGGCATCTTGATGGTGGAAGAGCAAGAGAGGTATATGCATAGGATGTCATGTGCAGCCAACCCAGTAAGCATACAACCTGTGGATAGACGCATGAAGAACGAAATGGTATAAACCAAAAGGCTAGGAATATATAGACATGCATATAAACAGGTGTTTGTCATTAAAATTTCTCAATTTTTATTGAGTCACATCCGCTAAGAACGTGTGGTAACTGTATTCCTGAAATAAATGCTCGGGAACTGTTCACACCACAGAACCCAGAAAGCAAACAGTAAGTGGTAAAGCAATAATCCCTACCTAAATAATGAATGGATCGTCCTGATAAGGACGCACACGTGCTGGAACATGGGGCTCTCACTATCGCTGACGTAGAGATAAATATATCACAAAACCAGTGTACACACTCCACTATAAATTAAACACAGAACTTATCTTTTTAAGGTTGCTAGAAGTGACACAGAATCCAAACTCAGGATGAGCCACTGAACACAACTATTGACTCCTACGCTCTCTGAGACTTCAATAACAATTGACTAGCACAGAACCATGGCTGAGGAGGAAATAAAACCCCTCCTTGATAGCCCTCAGGTGTGCTCCAACAGTAACAAACCACAACCACTTCCATCAGTGTCAGAGAGACACCAATGCACAGAAAAACTAAACCACCAGCAGAGTGCATCTCAAACGGACACAACATCTGGGCCTAGCTCCTGGGCTCCTATTCATAAACCTGTGTCCCCAGCAATACCAAGGAAAAAGCATTGCATTGCTTCGAAACACGTTGTATTTTTGAAGCTGGTTTTACCAAAGAAAAACTGAAAAATTTAAATCGCTAACACCTATGTATGTACATGTCCATTTAAGGATTATGCCTTATTCCCAGCGTTTTCTTTTATACCATTTCATTTTCCATAGTGACAGTGAAGACATTCATTCTGGAGTGACATGCAGATGCCACTGCACATGCCACAAAGAAGAAGTGTGACATCCACAGCTCATCTGAGCTGAAAATCTGCGTTAACACCCTGGAGGTGTGGTTAGTGTTTGGAGCAGGGGGTAAGTCCCACATGAATTCAGCAATGAAAACTGAAGTCATTTACATACTGCATGGGAAGCGCAAAAGATTGATTTTCGGGAAATTGCGGTAATTAGGAAGATAAGAAAGATAGCTTTAGATTCACATGTTGGTGGCACATTACATGTAATAAAAAGCTCGATATGCAAATATATGTGACAGATTTTCTTTAAATATTCCTGGCTTCTGCAATGTGTTGCTGGTTATAGCATAAGCTATGTGCACTAATAGCCAGTGTTTCTTGTTTGCGTCTGGATTCTTCCTCATAGTCTAGTTTGTTTCTTGACAGTGTAGTTTTGTTCATGTGCTTATTTCTAGTCCAATTTTTTGCATTTTAGGTTTTAAATTGCTCTATGCGCATCTGTCTTGACTTACTTCCTAGTTCGCCTTTACGCAATTGATTTCCTTATGGGAATACCTAAGGACAGTGGTGTCTGGTTTTAGGGTCAGCATAAGGAATAGATTTGGGAAAGGTAGAATTGGGGTCAGTTTGTCTTTATCTGTTCACCATTACCCATCTGCTCCATTATCTGACTACCATCATGCATTAAATCCTTCGGCATTTGATTGCTATCACCATTCTGTTTCTGTTATCTATTGGTGAGTCTTTATTTTTGTATATTTGTTACCTACTACTGTTGATACATGCTTTATATTTCTGCTCATTTGACTGTCCAGTTGTCACATAATTTCGCTCTACTTTAGGTCCTCGGGCTTGTGTGTTCTGGTAGACACCATTAGTATCCTGGAAAAGTGGCTGCTCTAGATGAAGTCAAGTTTTGCTGCCTAGTGTCCAGCCAGTGATCATACAGAGCTATTGTAAGAATGGCTTTGTCTCACACAAGCTTAACTTTTTTTTTAATTTCAGTATGGGTGACATTAAACCTAAAAAAAGGAGGACTCTGTATTATAGAGATAAATACTTCATAATAAACCATATACAGCTCTAATAAATCATTGGACTTGTTCCAATTTCCCCAAAGGGCTGATAACTCCCATACAAATGTGGAGATATTTTTACAATTTGCATTGCTGATGCACCTCGAAGACAAGAGATGAAAAATACTAATGTTATAGGGTTTAATAGAGTTTACGAACAAAGACGATCTCCAACAAAGAAAAACTCTACATCAGCTTCCTAAAACTGTAGAATTAATTTTAATGTCAGACAGATATGGAAAATGTTTGTGAATAATTTGAAAGAACTAAGTTATTCCAATACCGGCACAAAAGAAAACAATCTCAGCTTCTAGTACATAAAAGGGCGGATTGTAAGCATTCCATCTGAGCACAATACTCATCGGAAAGCATCTACTGACAGAGGAGATTAACAATGAAAGGAAAGGCCGTTTCATGTATGAAGTGTATGCAAACAAGAAGGTATTTGTAAATCTCTTACTTACTAAAGTGATGCTTATAAATTAGAGCACAATCTATATTCATGTATTTATTTACTCTTCTAGTGTCTACATACAAAGAATGGACACTTTATTAGAAACTCCCATCTAGTAATGCATTGGACCTCATTTGGTCTTCAGACCTGCGGCAATCTGTTATGGCATTGATTCTACTAGGTTCTGCAACTATTCTCCAGGGACATTGGCCCATGTGGACAGGAAGCTTCTTGCAGTTGTCACAAATTAGATGGAGGTGTTGACAGCTGTGAACAATTGATAGGAAAGGTACATGGATCCATGCTGCTTGTGCCAAATTCTGACCCACCCAACAGCACAGTGCAACAGAAGTCTGGATTTATCTGACCAGGTGATGTTTTTCCACTCAGTGATCCAATAGTTGCATTCTTTTGCCCATTGGAGTCTTGTCTTTCGGTTTCTCTTAGACAAGAAGGATGCTATAACTTGTCATCTGCTGTTATAGGCCATCTATGCCAAGAAACGACCAGCTGTGTGTAGATTATTTGGTATCTAACCTTGGCCTCGCTACTGGCCGATGTGCGTAGACCTGTAGTTCCTCTTCACTTCAGTGTTCCGACTATGGTGTTTTCTGAAGACTGTAAAGTTTTGCCAGCTCATCCCAAACTTAAAAAAAAAACTAAAATCAATAATCTATATTAATCCAAGAATATAACACCAGAAATGCACCAGAAATGCATCAGTGAAGTTATTTTTGTTATAACTAAGGCCATTGGTTGGTGTCTGAAATGTGTCAGAAGGTTTTTGTAATGTTGCACTTGTTTTCCAACACGTTTTATATTCTTGAATGAATAAAATTTACTAATTTTAGATTTTTTCAAGTCTGGGATGAGCTGGCAAAAATTTACAGTCTTCATTTTCCACATTTTGTCAAGTGGGCACGTGTTCTGTCCCATATACTTGGACTAGTTGGTGACCCGTTTTTTTCTCATATTCATCAGTTTTTGGCTGACTTTGATTTATTCTTCTGATTTGGCTTGTATGTACATTCTGTATATCTGGTATTCATCCCTGGGTTCTCACAGTTTACGCTATTCCTATCTACCCAGTTCTTTGGAGGTCTCTCTGCAGATGTAACCAAGAGGCTCCTTGCAGCCAAGTTCAACCCTCCATAAGAAGGGTAATGGAAAAGACTAGGAGCTCTCAAAGACTCTACTAAATAGAGCCAAGAACAACCAATGTTGCCTTTTTCAGATGGACAATCTACACCAATCAATGTCAATTCCCTGATGGATGTTTAACCTCCAGGACTCCCACCAATCAACACAACAGAGATTCCCTGTTCCTTAAAGGGGTTTTGTCATTAAAAGAAAAATTATCTAAACTTATCTATTCCTTCCCTGTCTGTCTCCTTATCACATATTCTCCTGGTTGAGCTTCTCCAATGCCCTAGGTCAGCTCACTGCAGACTGGGCCTAGCTTGTTAGGAAGGCTGCTTATCACAAACTCCTTCCTGCTGGGTCAGTTACGGTCAGGTCCCTGTGCTGTAGCTACACTGGCTAGGAAGGAATTGTAATCTATTTCAGAGACAGCTCGCATGGGCAATCTCTGAAGAAGATAGGCAGTCCTCCTGCTGGCCTGTGAGCTGTGACGTAAGGTACATTGGCAGACTGCCAACCTAATGTAAGTAACCTCACAGGAAGGAGAAGAATCAGGAAGCTGGAGGTGAACTGACCCCTTGGACTGCAGGAGACATGAGAAGATAATTGTGTTTTAATCTGTAGACAATAATGATTTTCCTCACACAACATAATAAATAAAATAAAATACTCTTAGAAGTATTATCTTCGGGAACTCTATATAAATATTCCAACCAGAAATTTGCTGTAGTTGAATCACCTTTGAAGATGATTACATTTTTAATTCCTGGTTGGTCAGTGTACAGTTTGGTTTGTATCTACACTTAAGGTCTTAGTAAAGAACTGACAAGGTATAAGAAAAACAACCCTCCAGTTCTCTGTGCTATACTTTCATGCGTATGAAGAACGATCGGTGCTGCTGTCAAGCTTTTCGAGAAGGCTGTCTACAGGTTTTCCCATTGAGGATTCTCAAGCTTTTGAATAGATTTATAACAATTTTCTCCTCTTTTCCAGAGCTGACACAATGTTGTGAAGATACTTGCGGCTCGTGCTGTTCTGTCTTCTGTTTAGCAGTATTTAGAAAAAGAAAATATATTTTAGAAGGCAGTGAACTTTGTAGTGGATCAGACAACTCACACAAGGTCTCCATCATACTTGTAAAACCCTTGAAAATAGTTAGGCATGATTCCCAACTTGTATTGTTCTCTTTTTTGCTACATTATCTAGTGTCCTTGTCACAGCCCTGGCAATTCTAAGAAACGTGGCATCCAATACTCAGCAGTTTGGTGCACTAAGGTAGTGTCACTTGTTCATCTGAGACCAGTTCCAAGCTTCTCTCACAAAGTGGGGTCACCCTTCTCAGGATGGGTGCTCTGCTTGAATGGCTAGTCTGGTTTGGGTGATTCATGCATTGCCTTCTTCCCCAAATCACAGTTCTTAATATGTATACATTCTAGTCACCTCCATTTGATCACAGATATCACAGTAATTCATCCCCTGGTTTGATGCTGTGGTAAATTGTAGAATTATTTGCCTTCAGTAATTAGTCATGCCATACGTGACAGCCATTTTCTTCTTTTGACGTTCTACATTTTTATGTGGCCAATACAGTTGATTACAAACAAATATTCAAGTTTGCTAAAGGAATGATATATGCAAATCTGTTATATAAAAGAAGCAAGGCATATTGTATTAGTGATGACCTAATTGTTAAAAAGTATTTGACCCCCGTGAAAAGTCAATATTGATGACTGACTTGAACATAACTGTATATAACAAATACATGGTAACAAACTGATTGAAAACAACAACAAAAAAGATAAAAAAACAAAAACTATAAAAGCACTAAATATAAAAGCATAATTCACCCCTCCCCCCCCCCCCCCCCCACAAGAAAAAACAAAGAAACAAACTGTAAAACTAAAAAAGAAAAAGATAAAAACCATGGGGAAAAATGTGGTAGGGTGTCCATGTCCCTTGCCTTTGGTGGATATTCCATAAGTGTGTGGTAGATGCCTGTACCCCGTTTGGGCCCACATCTATCTCTAAAAGGTTAGACCTCTAGCACCCTCTCACCTCATCCCGCTGGCTGCTGCATTCAGGCTCCAAGCACCCTGTGATATGCTATTTCTGTAACTAATGAGAAGAGACCGGGTCACGGACCCAGATGAGAATGCCCTTTACACTTTCAACTCTGTTCACTGGCCAAAAACAGTCTACAAGCTCCTTCGCCCTGCTCTATGCTCAAAAGCTGCGACCAATGGACTCTCATACACCAGGATCTCATAACTCCAGTGGTTAGCAGTAGGGAGGTGCAAGCACTTCTTAGCTTTGTTGTAAGCTAGCCTTCCCCCTCCATTCTCTCTGTAGGCCACGGTCATAGATATAATGATTTTCCCCAAACAGGACAAGTGTTTCGATCATCTTTGCAACCAGAGAACTCAAAATCATCCTTGTGTGGAATATTGTGCCTTTGCATTGCCCCGCAGGCACTTTTCTTGGATTATAGTACAGGAAGTGCAATATTTATAACCGCTGACTAAAGCAATTTTGAAGTATGAACATTCAGTATAGCAGCAGCAGACTTCCACCAGATAGAACCAATCATTTTTAGTACCACGGACATTTAGCACCAGTTATTTTGCGTGTTTTTCTCATCATTTTCATTTCTGCTTTTGACAGCTTTTTATTTTCCAAATCGTGTTGAGGCCAGATGTTGCGTTAAAGTTTTTATTACATTGTTGAAAAGTCTGCATTCACAGTGTTTTTAACATTTTTGAGTCATTTCTGGGCTTTGCAGTGTTTTTCTAAAACAAAATGCAGCATGGGTATCATGATTATTCTGTCCTTTTACCCAGAGGCTTTTTGATAAGAAAAACAAAACAAAAATGCTATGAAAAACTCTTTAATGACTTCAGGACCAAGGAACGCGTATAAAATAAATAAAAGTGTTAAAATAAATTTGATAAAGTTTTTAACAGTTAAAGGGGTTGTCCCGCGCCGAAACGTTTTTTTTTTTTTTTTAATAGCCCCCCTGTTCGGCGCGAGACAAACCCGATGCAGGGATAAAAAAAAAAAACGGGTAGTACTTACCCGAATCCCCGCGCTCCGGTGACTTCTTACTTACCTTGTGAAGATGGCCGCCGGGATCTTCACCCTCGGTGGACCGCAGGTCTTCTGTGCGGTCCATTGCCGATTCCAGCCTCCTGATTGGCTGGAATCGGCACACGTGATGGGGCGGAGCTACGAGGAGCCGCTCTCTGGCACGAGCGGCCCCATTCAGAAGGGAGAAGACCGGACTGCGCAAGCGCGTCTAATCGGGCGATTAGACGCTGAAGATTAGACGGCACCATGGAGACGGGGACGCTAGCAACGGAACAGGTAAGTGAATAACTTCTGTATGGCTCATAATTAATGCACAATGTACATTACAAAGTGCATTAATATGGCCATACAGAAGTGTATAACCCCACTTTGTTTCGCGGGACAACCCCTTTAAAATAATTAAAAAATATGAAATGTTAAAAAAACGCTTTCCCCATTTTTCCCCATAAAAAAACTAAACAATTTAAAAAATCCCATATATTTGGAAGCACTGTGTAAATAGAAGTCTGATCTATTAAAATATCACGATGTATCCTATACAGTGAACACCACAAAAATGGACAGATTTCTAGAATTTACGATTTTTTTATAACGGCCCCCAAAGAATTGGAACAAACAGTGATCAAAAAGACATAGGTTTCCGAAAATGGAAAAAATAAAAACTAAGGCTCAAAACTACAGCTCGTAGAAAATAGGCTCTCACACAGCCCAGTCGAGGAAAAGATAAAAAAGTTTCAGGTCTCAGAAAATGGCATCAAATTTGGTATCACTATAATTGTACTAACCCATACAACTAAGTCCATACAACAAAGTGTCATTTTTACTTCACTGTGAAGGCTGTAAAAACTAAACCCACCAAAAATGGCTCAATTTCATTTTTATTTCATTTAAATGGTACAGTTAAAAATTACAACCACAAAAAATAAGGCCACACGGTTATGTCAATAGAAAACTGAAAACGTTATGGGAAGGCGGAGACTAAAAATGAAAATAAAAAGATATATAAATCTCTGTTCCTAGAGTGGTTAATTTCATGATGTTTTTTAGAAGAGTTGAAAATCTCTTAAAAAATTGTGCTGAGACCTCAATGACTGCAAAATGTTTTAGACAAATGTTAATGGGAAAATACATGAAAAGAGGAGAGATAGGCCTCTTTTTGAACTCTTTCAGGTAGGTTGGGAAGAATATAGTTTCTCTTTGTAGAGAGCCCCTAGAAGGTCTGAGGAGACTTACAAGGCCAGGCCTTAGTAAGCAAATTGAAGATGGTATACCGCCTATGGAGTGCCATCAATTAGAAGGTGGCATGCCTGCAAGTCAATGTCCGAATTTTTAACAGGCCTTGTAATATTGTTGGAAATATAAGCCAAAGTGAGAGTCTTCACCAGAAGGAAAAGATAACCAGGTTGTTTTGGGATTTGTAGACACCATCAGTATACAGTAGGTTGCTGGATGGATGAGAGAACTATAACGTGAGGTTGGAGAGGTACAGTTTCAGTGAAAACTTCCTCGAGCAGAGAGTTCCATAGTCTCACTGCTCTTACACTTCCTATGACTCCATGGTCTTAGGCTTTGTTCACAACATCGTCTTTTGAGGGCAAGAATTCCATGGACTCAATGATGCACATAGAAGTCATGAGGTCCCATTGTAAAGGTTAGAGTTGTCCTCACCCCCCAAAAAAATCCATAGTATATATATATACTATGCAAAAATTTTAGGCAGGTGTGGAAAAAATGCTGCAAAGTAAGAATGCTTTTAAAAATAAAAGTGGTAATAGATTCTGAGTGGCTGAACAAAAGAGAGGTCTAAATCATATCAATATTTGGTGTAACTGTCCTTTGCCTTCAAAGCAGCATGCAGTTTTTAAAGGAACTTGTCAGGGAGGTTGTTCTAGTCATTGAGGTACACTTGCACATAGTTTTTGAAGGAACTCGGCAGGAAGGTTGTTCCAGGCATCTTGGAGAACTAAGCACAGATCATCTGTGGATGTAGCTTTGCTCAAATCCTTCTGTCTCTTCATATAATCCCAGACAGACTTGATATTCAACTCAGGGATCCTTAGGAGCCATACGATCACTTCCAGGACTCCTTGTTCTTCTGTACACTGAAGATAGTTCTTAACAACATTTGCTGGATGTTTGGGATTGTTGTCCTATGTGGTCAGATGGGATTTCATGATGGATAAGTATCTGCTTGTATTTCTCAACATTGAGGACTATATTAATCCTGACCAAATCCCCAACTTTATTTGTTGAAATTTGGCCCTAAACTTGCAAGAAACCTCCACTGGTTCACTGCTGCCTGCAGACACTCAATATTATTCAGCTCTCCACCATGCTTCACTGCTGCCTGCAGACACTCAATATTATTCGGCTCCCCACCATGCTTCACTGCTGCCTGCAGACACTCAATATTATTCGGCTCTCCACCATGCTTCACTGCTGCCTGCAGACACTCAATATTATCCGGCTCTCCACCATGCTTTACTGCTGCCTGCAGACACTCATTATTGTACTGCTTTCCGGAAAACAAATTGCCTTCTGTTACAGCCACACATTTCACATTTTGACTCATCAATCCAGAGCACATGCTGCCATTTTTCTGCACCCCAGTTCTTATGTTTTCATGCAAATTGCGTCACTTGGTTTTGTTTCTATGTTGAAGAAATGGCTTTTTTGCTGCAATTCCTCTGTGAAGACCACTTCTGGGCAGACTTCAATAGTAGATGGGTGTACTTGGGTTGTAATGGCTGCTGACAGTTCTGAGCTCATGGCGCTGCTGGACATCTTCCGATTTCAAAAGCATTATGTGTTTCTCATCTGCTGCACTGCTTCCTTGGCCGATAATGATAATAATCTTTATTTATATAGCGCCAACATATTTCATAGCATACTCTGATCACTGTGTCTATGGTCCTCAGCATTGCCTGTTTCTTTGTGTTTCTTCAAAAGAAATTGAACAGCATATCTTGAAATCCTTGCCTGGTAAAAATCTTGCTGGAGCCGTATAACTACCTTGTGTTTTGTTGCTCTGCTCCGTTTTCTCTTAGTATATGACCTGTGATATGAAACTGTCTTCCACAACCTCAGCTTTGTATCAGACTTTGGCTGTTCCTCACTCAGCTTTAAGCCTCCTACACAGCTGTTTCTGTTTCAGTTAATGACTGTGTTTCAACCTACATATGAAAATGCTGATCATTATCACCTGTTTGGTGTAATTGGTTGATCACACACCTGACTATAATCCTACAAAATCCCTGACTTTAGAAAATAGTACCAAGAAGAACTGATGCTGTTCTGAAGACGAAGGGCGGTCACACAAAATATTGATTTGATTTAGATTTCTATTCTGTTCATTCACTTTGCATTTTGTCAGTTGACAAAAAAAACTATTAACACTTCTATTTCTTAAATCATTTTTACTTTGCAGCAATTTTCCACACCTGCCTAAAGCTTTTACACAGTAATGCATATATATATATATTGTGACAACCGGGGGGCCACTCGCTCATCGGGAATGCCATCTTCTCTATCCAGGATGGTTGGCACTACTATCGCAGAGACTTAAGAGACCGGATTACTCCAACGCTCTGGCTTTTGCAAGCTTTATTTCACACATGGGAAAGGATTACAACCCGCAAGGTCCCCGTCACTTTACATAGCAAGGGCGTCTAGGGGGCATCATTCCCTGTCAGATTTGTGCCGGACCTCACACTTTCAATTCCTTGTTGCTGCCTTTCAGCAGGGATCTCAATGTGTCTGAAGATTTTAACTCCTCTAGACACATCCATACAGCCATCCCTGCTGATTAGCAAATATAAGGCCTGCTTTCATGCCCTCTTCAGGCCCTTATGTGAACTATTTTGCCACAAATTCCTCCTCCCTCTGATAAAAACCATAAACCTAATTACAGCTTTTGCCGCTCCAGGGTCAAAACCCCAGCCTTGGGGATCTCTTTCTCTTATTTTGGCTAATTCTTCCTGTTCCTTAACTGGCATTTTCCTAGCTGCCACTTCTAGACCTTGCATCTCTTGCTGCAACTCATCTTTCTCATGCACTCATTTTTCTCATGCTCAATTGCTTGCTCATTCCTTAAAGGGGTTGTCCCGCGAAAGCAAGTGGGGGTATACACTTCTGTATGACCATATTAATGCACTTTGTAATATACATCGTGCATTAAATATGAGCCATACAGAAGTTATTCACTTACCTGTTCCGTTGCTGGCGTCCCCGTCTCCATGGAGCCGTCTAATTTCAGCGTCTAAGCGCCCGATTAGACGCGCTTGCGCAGTCCGGTCTTCTCCCTGGTGAATGGGGCCGCTCGTGCCGGAGAGCTGCTCCTCGTAGCTCCGCCCCGTCACGTGTGCCGATTCCAGCCAATCAGGAGGCTGGAATCGGCAATGGAACGCACAGAGCCCACGGTGCACCATGGGAGAAGACCTGCGGTCCACCATGGGTGAAGATCCCGGCAGCCATCTTAGCAAGGTAAGGAAGAAGTCGCCGCAGCGCGGGGATTCCGGTAAGTACTATCCAGTTTTTTTTTAACACATGCATCAGGTTTGTCTCGCGCCGAACGGGGGGCCTATTAAAAAAAAAAAAAACGTTTCGGCGCGGGACAACCCCTTTAACTGCCTTTGGTTCTTCAGTTGTTTCTCTTCAGGTCGTTGTGTAGAGTCTGCCTCTACTGACTTGGTTTTGCCATTCTCTGCAACTTCTTTCACATTGTTCTCTCCACCTGCAACTTCTTTCACATGGTTTTCTTCATCTGCGACTTCTAAGATATCTTTTCCAGTCTCGGCTTCTTTATTGGCTTTCGCAATTTCAGCAGCCTCACCTTTTGCCTTCTTTCTGGTCTCTTGTACTTCAGAGGATTGTTCATCCTTAATCTGTTGCTCAGCCCTCACCTTCTCAATGTCTTTACTATCATTTGCAGAAGCAATTTGGTTTGTGAAAGCTGGAAAAGTCTTGAAGGAACATTCACCTGTTGTGCCCAAGTCACCTTCTAAGCATAATTTGGCATGCTTTACTGCTTGTATCTCATTTTTAAGATTCTCCAGCTGGGTCTTCATTCCTTCTACTGGTTGTTGGAACAAGCTCTTGAGCGTTTCTTGTACCAGAGTTTTTTTTCAGTATCTGTTTTGCTGCTAATCAAGTTTTTTATTTCCATGCACATCTGTTTTTAAGATGTTCTGCCTGAGCCTTCATTTCAGAGGCCTCTTCCAGGGTGCATAGCAAGAGAGCACTTTAACTTCTTCTTCCCGAGCCCTTTCTTCAGCCCACTCCCATTCAACAGCATATCCTCTATTTCTTCTCCCAGCTAGAAACCATCTGACATTAGTGGCAAAGCTCCACACTAATATCTTCTAATTCCTGTTGAAAACTCATTTTAAACTTCTCTAATTTATCATAGGCAGCTGCTTTTTCTTCATGCCATTGTTTTATTGCTTCCAATTCTACTGGGATTTCGCTCTCTTGTCTTCAACAGAGACCAAGCATGCAGGGTTTTCCTCCATTTTCTTTATCATATCTGCAGCCCTATTCTGAAGTATTAAAATCTGATTTAACTGGTTTTTCCAAGTTTCTGCATCTACCTCTAACTGCATTTCTCTCATTTTCTATTCTCTTCAGGTGTGCACTGAAGTCAAGCCTCTGGCACGTGTCTTTTCACACCAGTTTTTGAGACTCTTCAATCTGAGCTTCCAACTCTACCTGCAGTCTGTTCATCTTCTCAGACAGCTCTGCCTGTACGCTCTCGCCTTCCGTACTTTTTACTTATAGCTCTTGAAGCTGCATCTATAACATGTTTCTCTTGCATTCAAAGTCACGCTTTTCTTCCAATAACACTTTCACCTCCTGGGTCAACCCAGTATACTCACTTTTCAAAGCCTGTTTGACCTTTTCTAAGGTTTCTTTCACCTTTTCAGTTTGCTCTAGCTGTTAGGTCAGTTCTTCCACAACTGGAGTGTGTTTTTGTTTAAACTCCTAGACTTGAGTTACATATACTTTAGCTTCATCCAAGCTTATCTGTAGCTGGGTTACCACTTGCTCACAGAGTGCTTCCTGGGCTTCTTTGAAGTCCAGTATATTTTCCAAGACCTTGGTTTGTTTTTCCGCCTGGCTGCAAGCAACTTTGTTCGCTTCCAGGTTTTCTTTGAGTTCACTTATTTGGGACTCCAAATCACCATTTTTCTAAGCTAACTGTATTTTCAGCAAGGTAGAAATCACTGATGACACTTATTAGTGCCGCATGCTGATTTTCTCAGCAGGCCGTGTTGATAGTATTCTTTCAGCTGGTATCCCTCTGGCAGTTCTCAGTAGGACACCAGCTGAAATTTCCAAGAACAATGCAGCTGTTTGCATGTACAAAACAGCTGCTTTGTTCTCGGAGCTATCGCGGCGGTATCCCGTTCAGCCTACATTAACTCTTAAGGCCCATTTAGACGCAACAAATATTGCTCAAAATTCGCTCAAAAGACGTCTTTTGAGCGATAATCATTATGTGTAACTGCACTGACATTGTGCAGTGTTCGTTAACAAAACGCTGATCATTCACTATTAGCATGCTGAAAGAGAACGATCAGTCTTATCAGAAGTTCACAGCAGGATACAGCTGATACTATTGTTTCAGCTGTTCTTCATACTCTGAACGGAGCACACAGCTGTATACCAGTTGAGCGCTCCATGAACACAGCCAGGGCATGAAGAACACAGCACTCCAGCATACCCCACTCTGGGCGCTCAGCTGTTTACCAGCTGAGCACTCCGAGAAGAGAACAGCTGGATGCAGAAGACAAGTGGCCCTGCTTGTCTTCTGCATACCACGCTTGGAGTGCAAAGTGATCGCTCAAAACTGTCAATCAAACTGCCGTTTGAGCGATCACCTTGCCCTCTAAATTCACACAACAATTATCGCTCAAAAGTCACTCAAAAAAAAAGATAGAAAGCAGAGGGTGGTATTAAATGGTTCATACTCTGACTGGGCCACCGTCACTAGTGGGGTGCCACAGGGCTCAGTACTAGGCCCCATTCTGTTCAATATATTTATCAATGACCTGATAGACGGACTGCACAGTAAAATATCAATATTTGCAGATGATACAAAATTATATAAGAGAATTATGAGTAATACAACGGAGGACAATGTACGACTACAAAATGACCTAGATAAACTGGGGGCTTGGGCAGAAAAATGGCAAATGAAGTTCAATGTGCATAAATGTAAGGTTATGCACATGTGCAGGAGAAACGGATGTCACCAATATATACTAAGTGGGGTACTGCTAGGGAAAAGTGACTTGGAAAAAGATCTGGGGGTACTAGTGGATTGTAGACTTAACTGGAGTAACCAATGCCAGTCAGCTGCTGCAAAAGCTAATAGGGGGTGCATTAAAAGAGGTATAGGGGTGAGGGACGAGAACATTATTCTCCCACTATATAAGGCACTTGTCAGGCCCCACATGGAATACTGTGTACAGTTCTGGTCACCGCTGCTCAGGAAAGATGTTGCAGTGCTTGGGGGGGTTCAAAGAAGAGCAACTAAACTAATACATGGAATGAAGGGACTGGAATACCCAGAGAGGCTATCAAAATTGGGATTATTTACCCTGGAAAAAAGACGGCTAAGGGGCGATCAAATAACTATGTATAAATACATGAGAGGACAATACAAGGATCTCTCCCAGGATCTGTTTATACCCAGGACTGTGACAGTAACAAGAAGGCATCCGCTACGTCTAGAAGAAAGCAGGTTTCATGACCAATACAGAAAAGGGTTCTTTAATGTAAGAGCAGTAAAACTGTGGAACTCTCTGCCTGAGGACGTGGTGATGGCAAAATCTATTGAGGAGTTTAAGAGGGGATTAGACGTCTTTCTCAAGCGGAAGGATATTATAGGATATAGACATTAGGTGACCAGCGGGTTTATAGTTCCGGGTCTTATATTTAGGTAGGAACTATCAGAGTTTGATCCAGGGACTATTTTGATTGCCATTACGGAGTCAGGAAGGAATGCCCACCCCCCACCCCCAAATGGGCTAATTGGCTTCTGCCTCTTGGGGTTTTTGCCTTCCTCTGGATCAACCAGGGGTTAAAACAGGCTGAACTAGATGGACATTGTCTTAATTAAGCCTAACATACTATGCTACTATGTTACTATGTATGTGTATCATTCTCTTTAAGTCCCTACTGCACCCTTTCAGGAGTCCCTGGAATGGTCTTCCTATTCCTCGGACATAACCTGTGGTACCAGCTTCTCTGGACAAACTCCTTTGAATGCAGTTCACATTCTCTTTTACAGCGACTCCAGCCATACTCCAGTAGGGTTTAACTTGCCACTTTGCCTCTGGACATCTGAACATACAGTAGTCCATTTGTAGACAACCCCAACATGGCTCCATACTTGTGACACCAATACGAACAAGGAAGTCCAATAACTTTTTTGGCAGCTGTCCTCGTCTGCTTGACCTTCGTTGCCCATGACAACCACACTTTTTTAATCTTCTGGCCCTTTAAATCTATGCACACTGCAGCATGGCACTTTCTTTGTGTGCTATTTCCTGCCAGCACATCCTTCACCGATTCTGGCAAACTGGGTGTTACTCGCTCCCTGGGAATGCCATCTTCTCCATTCATTATGGTTAGCACCACTGTCATAGATACTCGGGAGACTGGATTACTCCAACAATCTGCCTTCTGCCTGCTTTATTTCCCACACAAGTATTACATCAGCATATTATATGGCTTCAGGCTGCACAACCCTCAGGGTCCCTGTCACCCAGCAAGGGCATCATGCCCCATCAGACTTGTGGCGGGCCCAGTCAGGAGTACAGCTGATCAGTGCACAAAACTTCTGTGAACTACCTTGCGAAAATTTGGCATGGTACGCTATGCCACAAGAATTGTCGCTCTGTTATGGATTATTTTTCAGGCCAGTATATCATTCCCCTCATAGACTAGGGATTTCTAACACTAGAGAAGACAGAGAGAGGATTCAAAAATATTTAGAAAAGCTTGAATAGTGGACGCGGTTAACAGAATGGTACTTAACAAGGAGAAATGCAAAGTTTTAAATCTGGGCAAGAAAAATGAAAAAAGCACATAAAGAATGGGAGGAATTGGACTGAGCAGCAGCACATGTGAAAAAGACCTGGGTATAATAATAGATCATAGACTGAACATGAGTCAACAATGTGATGCAGCAGAAAAAAAGGCAAATACAATTCTTGGATATATTAAGTGAAGCACAGAGTCTAGATCACATGAGGTAATTATCCCCCTCTACTCTTCTTTAGTCAGACCTCACCTGGAATACTGTGTCTAGTTCTGGGCACCCCGATTTAAAAAAGGCATAGACAAACTGAAGCAAGTTCAGAGAGGAGCTACCATGATGGTGAGTTGTCTGCAAATAATGTCCTATGAGGAACGGTTAAAGGATCTGGGAATGTTTAGCTTGTAAAAAGGAAGGCTGAGAGGAGAGCTGTCTACAAATATCTGAAGGGTTGTCACAGTGCAGAGGGATCAGCCCTATTCTTATCTGCACAAGGAAAGACTAGAAGCAATGGGATGAAACTGAGAGTGAGGAGACACAGATTAGATATTAGACAGTGAGGGGGATCAATGAGTGGAACAGGTTACCACGGGAGGTGGTGAGTTCTCCTTCAATGGAAGTGTTGAAACAAAGGCTGGACAGACATCTGTCTGGGATGACTTAGTGAATCCTGCACTGAGCAGGGGGTTGGACCCGATGACCCTGGAGGTCCCTTCCAACTCTACCATTCTAGGATTCAATGACTCAATAATAAGTCTTGGGGATCCACTAGGATGCATTTAGTTTGAATAAGAACATTTATGTAAAAATAATGTTTACTACACCAGTCTTAAATCAGGGATGCTGGAGTAAGATGCTGCAGATGTATTAAGAGGCACATGCCTCATTAGAATTGTCACAAAAATTTGTGCCCACACATGCCCTACCTGCTGAAATCTATGGCTGGAAAAAACCTGCCATAGATTTTTGCTATAATTTACGGCTGTTTCTGGCATAAATTATAGTGAATTTGTTGGACCATGGTGTCAAGCCGTGACTACTTAAAAAAAGCGGAAATGCAGAAAAATCACACAATTTTTGCTCAAGTGGGCCTGGCACAAAAGTTCGCACCTTTTTTTTAAGCAGAATCTGGCATAAACTGTTCTATGAATTTGCCTTAGCCTTGTTGACATGGACGCTATGTCAAGGTAAAGTGACATTATTTTTTTGACTCCTGTGACATTTAAGACTGAGCAAAACTTCTTACCTTTAGCTGTTACGCGACTGCACAAAAAGCATAACACAATATAAGAATGCATAAAAGATTATTTATATGCCACTATATATTAGCACATGCCGCACTATTCCGGGCCTGTGCTCCCATGCCTCCATCCGAATAATCCCCATGCCATAAAAGAGAAAATGGCATTTCATTAAGCGAACAGTTAAAAGTCCCATTAATATTTCATTACTGAAGGCTGCCTCTGAAATATGAATTGGTGCTTAACATTTTTATGAAGTACGCTTCCTCGTTTGCAACCTTAATATAGAGATGATTATTCTTGCTTTTTTTTTCTTAAAGGATTGATTGATGTCGAGAAAATGCTTCAAGAGCTACAGAAAAAAATTGACTTCAAACATCCACAAAGCAATGTGGACAAACATACTCTGTATATCGTACGCCTGTGGGTAACTTCTATTCACGCCTCCCAGCTATTTTTCAATGGCGTGGGCTTTCTCTTCTTGCAGCTAACACTCCAGAGATATCATGCAGTTACTGCTTGGATCTGCTATACATGGATCTTCGCACCGAAGGTTAAGATGACAACGGGGCAGTTTTCTGGTAGGGCAGGAGGTCATTTTCTCAAAGGCTTCTATTGTATTTCAGACTGAAATTGAACACTGGCTTTATAATGTATATATAGATATTTATACAATTGTATGCCCTTAAAGAAAAACAACAAACATTTTTTTTCTACCTCCAGGAACTCACAAGGACAAATTTCCATCATATTTGGGGATTTCTGTAGGACTGAAATAGTCTGCAGATGCAATAATATCCACTAAATGAGCCTCCAAAATGCCAGTCCTGATCTTGTATACACACTTGGACTGCGCAAAAGAAAAGTGGTGAATCCTCTGGTAGGCCCTTAGCCAGCAGTGGGCTTCCACCCCCCCCCCCCCCCCCCCCCCCCACACACACACAGATAGCGCACAGCATTGTAAACCCACTGCAAACCATACTCATAGGCAGATTACTGCGTCTTAGACAGGTGATATATGCATAACACAAGCATGCATCATCCTTATCCTCCATCTGGGGACATAATAGGTCCCTTAGGTTCCTGACGTAAGGCCACCCCTATCAGGTCAATCGGCTTGCTTCTAGGCTTGGTCTGCCACACTAAAGTTAGTTACTTGCCCTATTTTGTGTTCCCCACATTTTGGTCTTATAATACGTGTCTATATTTGTCCATCGCGAACATTGGTTACATCCAGGTCCGATGTACTGGAGACGACCATGGGGGGCACCGTTTTTGCATACTGAACAAACATAATAGTAACTTTTCTGCAATTTCTTGAAGCTGTCAAGAGACTTTGAAAAAGTGATATTAGAGCAAGCTTTCGAAAATACTTAGATTCTTCAGCAGGCTTCCTCAGTGGTGAGCCCCCCACTGATCAGCAAGTTATCCCCTAACCTGTGCATAAGAGATAACTTGGGATCCTGGTACAACCCCTTCAAACTGGCAAACAGGAATCTAATATATCCTGCCACAGTTCATGGAAATAAGGAAATGCTTTTAAAGGGAATGTATCACTCATATTTTTGCCAATTTTTCTAATGTTTATATTTTCGGATTGTAGATTTTTTTTATTCTATTGTCTGTAAATGGGTGGCCAGCTTGTCTGAGCTCCAGATAACAGCATTTTGAGATACAATTAACAGCAGAACTCATGGGCCAGTCACACAATGGACAACAGGAGACCCATTGACTTCTATGTGAGAAAGTTTTAGGCATGCCTTGTTACCTGTGCAGAGGTTAATGTGCAAGAAGGTGGGGAGGCGAGCTGTGACTATCCTATGTAATCTATATATGTGTTAACTTTCATTGTAATCCTGGCTGTGTTGATAATAAGATGACTGCTGAAAAGTTTTCTCTACAGAACACCAACAAAATTTTTTTTTTACAAATGGCCCTGCGCTCATAGTAAGGACGTCAAATCAAATAAGTCCAATGAAACAGTGTAGCAAAAGACAGAGACTTACTTTGAAGGAGATAGATATGAATAACACAAAAGCTCCCTCCTAATGATGATGTTCAAGATTGGCATCTGATAGAAAGACAGGGGACTCCAGTCCTTAATAGTTATTTTCCTTGTTTAATTACAAAAACGACAAACACAATATCAAATTGGCCATCGGCAATGCGTTTCTGTGCCCTCAGGCACCTTTATCAATCCTGATGAAAAAGAATTGAAAAGGTTCCGCAGAACATGCAGACAGGGAAATCAGGTGTCCAGACCATCCTCAGGGAAGGTGGGGGCAGCAACTTAAACTAGCAGCATGCGTGGCACTGAGTAAGACCTTTTGTAGAAAAGAAAATTTCTGTGGTTTTATGCCCCAGGGAGCTTTTTTCTAAACCCCTCTGAAATTCTTGCAGCTCTCCTTTACATCATTGGATGCTGAAAGCATAGGAAGATTTAACCCAGGAAAAGACACCAGTTTTGGGTCCAGGCTTCCATACCAGGTGAGTATTACATAACTTTTGTTAAGTATGCTTCTGAGGTGCTTTCCTAATCTTTCATTTCTCTACAGAAATTATCAGACTATTGTTGTTATTAAGCTTAGTGGTCAGTGTGAATATAGATTGTGACATTCAAAATTAAAAAAGAAGTTACCAAAATGTGTTAGAAAATATGTTTATACGGTGGGATTTATACAGTAAGATATTTCCTGATGACTCTTATTCTCTTTAAAGAGACTTTGTCATCTATTTTTTTGCCCTATAAGCTAGGCCTTGGGAACATCAACCTACATGACCGTAACCTAAATATGAGGCTGGATGGAAATGGGAAGGGAATACACACAAACAGACACCAACAGCATAAACCAGATGCGCATACGAGCAACTACAAAGGCAACAAATGCAAAATAGTTACCAAATGTACTAAACTACCAGACTGGTGGAAATAATTATAAGTATTATGAGGTATTGGTTTGTATTTTGGTCAGAATATGTAAGCTCACAAGCCAATGTCAAAGGTTCTTGTTGTCTTGTGAGTCCCTACTCTAAAAAGACAACTGAAACCACAAATAGGGAATCTTGCCTACAAGCACTGTGATCCTCCAATAGCACCAGCCCCACATTAGAACCTTGGCCACAGACATTACCAAACAGGAAATCAACTATGCATACAGACACATGTCTGAACACCTGTGAATAGGCACTGAACATGCACTGTTCAAATTAACTAACAGACAGAAGGCAATGCCATACATAGAATCATAGAATGGTAGAGTTGGAAGGGACCTCCAGTGTCAGAATACGTAAGCTCACAAGCCAATGTCAAAGGTTCTTGTTGTCTTGTGAGTCCCTACTCTAAAAAGACAACTGAAACCACAAATAGGGAATCTTGCCTACAAGCACTGTGATCCTCCAATAGCACCAGCCCCACATTAGAACCTTGGCCACAGACATTACCAAACAGGAAATCAACTATGCATACAGACACATGTCTGAACATCTGTGAATAGTCACTGAACATGCACTGTTCAAATTAACTAACAGACAGAAGGCAATGCCATACATAGAATCATAGAATGGTAGAGTTAGAAGGGACCTCCAGTGTCAGAATATGTAAGCTCACAAGCCAATGTCAAAGGTTCTTGTTGTCTTGTGAGTCCCTACTCTAAAAAGACAACTGAAACCACAAATAGGGAATCTTGCCTACAAGCACTGTGATCCTCCAATAGCACCAGCCCCACATTAGAACCTTGGCCACAGACATTACCAAACAGGAAATCAACTATGCATACAGACACATGTCTGAACACCTGTGAATAGGCACTGAACATGCACTGTTCAAATTAACTAACAGACAGAAGACAATGCCATACATAGAATCATAGAATGGTAGAGTTGGAAGGGACCTCCAGTGTCAGAATATGTAAGCTCACAAGCCAATGTCAAAGGTTCTTGTTGTCTTGTGAGTCCCTACTCTAAAAAGACAACTGAAACCACAAATAGGGAATCTTGCCTACAAGCACTGTGATCCTCCAATAGCACCAGCCCCACATTAGAACCTTGGCCACAGACATTACCAAACAGGAAATCAACTATGCATACAGACACATGTCTGAACACCTGTGAATAGGCACTGAACATGCACTCTTCAAATTAACTAACAGACAGAAGGCAATGCCATACATAGAATCATAGAATGGTAGAGTTGGAAGGGACTTCCAGTGTCATTGGGTCCAACCACAATTCACTAAATCATCATGTCAGTAGAGGGGGATAATTACCTCATGTGATCTAGACTCTAGGCTTCTCTTAATGTATTCCAAATTTGTGTTTGACCTTTTTTGTTTCTGCATCACATTATTGACTCATGTTCAGTCTATGATCTATTAGTATACCCAGGTCTTTTTCACATGTGCTGCTTGGCCCAATTCCTCCCATTCTGTATGTGTTTTTTTCATTTTTCTTGCCCAGATGTAGGCCTAGTCATTTCTCCTTGTTAAATAGCATTCTGTTAGTCGCCGCCCACTGTTCAAGCTTGTCTAGATATTTATAAATCCTCTCTTTCTTCCCTAGTGTTAGTTATCCCTCAAAGCTTTGTGTTGTTGGCAAATTTAATTGCTTTCCCTTTAATTCTTTCATTTAGATCATTTATAAAAATGTTGAACAACACTGGGCCTAGGACAGAGCCTTGTGGTACCCCACTTGATACATTCTTCCAGTTGGATGTGAAGCCATTTATGACCACTCTTTGAATATAAACACTCAGCCAGTTGTGAATCCACCTAACATTTGTGTTGTCAATCCCACATTTGGTCATTTTTTCAATATGTATGGTATGAGATATGTTGTCAAATGCTTTACTAAAGTCAAAATATACTACATCTACTGAATTTCCTTGATCAATCCCTTTGGTGATTCTGTCATAGAAGGAAATTAGATTTGTCTGGCATGAATTGTTTGTTACATACATGCTGTTTAATAATTTGTTCAAAGATCATTCCTGGTATAGAAGTCAGGTATCCAGAATCTCATGCATGCAACTTACACTGAAACAGAACATGCATGACTCCAAGCACCAGAGTTCTGAGAAGGAAATCCAGTGGTGCCTTGGGTTAAGAGTTTAATTCTTTCCGTGACAGAGCTCTTAATCTAAAACATTGGCGTTGACCCATTGAAAGCAATAGGACAGCAGCACCCCCACAGTGATTTTCGGGGAAGGGCTTTAAATATAAGCTCTTCCCTGAAAAATCATCTTTAGCTATAGCAAAAAAATAAAAAATATATATACTCACCTATCTGCTGGGGCTCAGGTGCGACTTTCTGCTGCTTGTTCTCCATGCACTGCTCTGAAGCTTTTCAGCAGTCGGGGAGTAAAAAAGGGAGAACAAGCGGTGGCTAGAATTGCCTGAGCCCCGTCAGCGGCAGACAGATGAGTATCTCTTTTTTACTACAGCTAGGAAAGATTTTCAGGGAAGGACTTGTATTTAAAGCCCTTCCCCGAAAATCACTGCAGCGGTTGCCAGCAGGCCATTGCTTTCAATAGGGCCACCGGCAGCAGCGGTGGCCCCATTGAGAGCAAGGCTATTAACCCAAGTTTTTGCTCTTAAATCAGAGCAAAAATTTGTAAGAGAGCTGCTCTCAAGCTAAAAAGCTTGTAAGCTGAGGCACTCTTAACCCAAGGTATCACTGTAGATAAATTAAAAAAATACCAGCACCATCTAGTAAGAGGGACTGATATTTATGTGTACAGGACTGATGGTGATTGGCTGGCTGGAGAATTCCACACAATCAGCCAATCAAATCAACCACACCTGAAGCAGTGTGCTCCTGGAAAGCCATGGAACTATAGGTCCTAGGTGCACAACGGGACACTAAGTAGTCCTCCCATTATGAAGTTAGAATGGTAGGACTACTTAGCAGTACAACTCAATGTATTCAGTGATAGCTGTCAGTTCTCACACCAGGGAAGGTAAGTATAACACTTAAATCCCCGACTCAGCAGGTCACCTACTTAGTTTATAGGGCTAAATGGGTGACAAATTCCCATAAAATTTCCAATGTCTGGTGTTTAAAGACCACTGGTGTTACTATGAATGACTTGTTTATCTGTACGCTCAAAACAACTCAAAACATAGTGTTTCTCCGACTTACTGAACTCATTTATTAATCCTGCAACCTTTAATTTGAGATGTTGCTATTCAATTCCTGACTCTTAACCTTTAACATGATCTTTCTGAATAAGAACTTGAAGTGAAGTACTCTTATTTCTGCAAGACATCAGTTATTAACCAAATCATCTTGATTTCCATTATTCTCTTCTCCACAGGTTTCTTGATCTCTAACGGGGTCTCAACCCAAGGAAACCAAACTGCGGTAGAGAGGAAAGTAAGAAAGAGCAGAGCTAATTATATGTTGATATGGTGTATCACAGGAAAAATTATTTTGCTACTTAAGACGGAATTCCAAATGTGTTCTCAAATGAGATTTGAAAGAGTATGTATAATTTTGCAACACATTTTCTTACTCCAATATATCTAAAATAAAATATAGAAAGAACAGAAAAAAACGGATCAGTTGAAACGGATGAAAGAATCAGATGTCAGACTAGTCTTAGTAACAGAGACTCGAGCAGCTAATTAGAAAGTGTAATAATAAAATTGTAGACGTTCAATATAGTGCGGTATATTACAGGTTCAGAGGGGTTGTCACGCGAAAGCAATCCATTTCTCTATGCGATGCCCAATTAGGGCATATACTGTAGATAACAGAAATGGTGCGCCTTACGTGTAAGCAGACTCAAGAGACTTGCAATTTCTTATCAAATCTGGCACATGCAGTTTTTATTGCACACAGTAACCAATGTGTACAGCATACACAGTAAACAAACGTTCATATATCAAGGTTCATAAACCCACAGGGCCACCATCACTACCCTGCCTGGGGCGTCTGGAGGGCATCCTCCTCCATCTGACACGTGACGGTCCCACCCTGGTCCACACAGAACCTCAGGCTCCAAGTCACTGAAGCGGCACCTTCATACCAGCATTCCCAGCTCAACTGAGCTATAGTTTTCCTTTTGAGTGTTGAGGAAATTACACTTTTAACTTTATGAAGCCACAGCTGTTAACCCTTTCTGCAGTACCAGAATGCCTGTCTGTAGCCCTCTGTAGGCCATTCTAATACTGCAGTCCCACTATATATATAGGATATATATATATATATATATATATATATATATATATATATATATATCTTAGAGCTAATCAAGTGTGAATACACCTTGCAGTGAAGGCCTCACCACTGGTACTTAGCTGCAGAAAATAACCAGCACCCATATAGAGGTGGGCCCAGAATAAACACACTTTCATTATGGCTGAATCGCATGCTAGTGTAAAAACCTCCCTGTTGGACAATCGATCCATACACCACAGAAGATATTATAGCAGGAAAGAGAAGAAAGGTACATTAAAGGGATCATCTGCTTCGTTTTCTATATAGGTCATCAGTAGTTGATGAATGGGGGTCTGTCTATATTCTGCCCAGCAGCTCAAAAGGTTCCAACTGTGCCAGGGGCCATGCAGGTGCAGTATAAAATAATATTAGAGCTGTGTCACAGGGAAAGGAGCATCAGACAAGGAATAGAATGCAGCAGTTTAGACCCAGCAGCCCAATGGTGGAGGCTGCTGATTGATGCAAAAGGTAAGAATCGCATTTCCTTTGGTAGATGAGCAGCCAGAGGGTTTGTAAAAAGACTGACCAAAGCAGCCATGGGGCCACTTGAGATGTTGGGCTATATTTCCAAGCCAGGGGGCAGACCAAAGAGATCAGAGGCCAAATTAAACTACAACCAAAGGGCACTGCTGATTTGGTCTAAAGTAGTAGATCCGAGAAGGCCAAAGAGGATGGAATCAAGGCACGTAGAAAGAGAGTGAGACTCCCTTCTTGTGGGGGACTTGGTTCATAAAGCAGCAGACATGACCAAGGACCTGCTAGATATGTAAGACCGGTCCAACAAGTTGATAGTGTGGACGCACTAGGGGCTATGATAGACTAACATGGACTGTGGGAGTACCTCCTCGAAAAAACTGTAGTTATGCGTAAATTGTTATGCAATGGTTATGGTCAACCAGATTCCTTGGTAGAGTGATTTGTTCTGTATGATACTGTCTAGCAAAGTGAAGTGGGGTACCATTTTCATGTGTAGATGTGATGGGGTACAAGGCATTTGGGGTCATCATAACCTTATGCACCAGCAAGAGATTATGGGAGGCAGAAGAGTACTGGAGATGTCTTTTTGTGCCTATTATGAGTTGAGTCCGTTGTGTTGCAGAACTCCTAAATTGGTGACATACTCTGACATTTATGGTGCGGGAGGCCGTGGATTTGCAATATCGTAGACCTTCTAGAATAAAGAACAGAGTACTAGGATTACAGTGGAGTACTACAAGGATAGTGGTTAGTAATGATCATAATTCAAAGTGCCTTTTTTGCCAAGGTGTTCTCCTCCTACTGGCAAGTGGATATATATTTTGTGTGACTTCTGGTTGAAAATACAAAATATTCAAGTACGAAATATCCTTCTATGGAGTGAAAAGTTAACTGTAGTTCAGTAAAGTCTGGTTTAAAAAAAGGTTGCTTCTGTCATGCCAAATAATACCACCCACCTGCTTCATAGAAAATCCATACAAAGGTTACCCTTGAACCCAGAACTCCAGCACTGTAAGGCAACACTACTAACCACTGAGCTACTGGGATCTTTGTGGCAAGAACAAGATTGGGTAATATAGTTCTGCACTTGCTGTTGATTTCCCAGGTGCTCTCACAGCACCTGCAAGATAACTATAATGAAAATGTGCTTTCAGGAGCGGGAAACAACCCTAAAGTAGTTCAAAAGCTTACTGATAGAAGGGATGCAATTTTACTAAAAGTTAGGGTGATAAATCTCCAACCAGTTTATGTATGAAACTCCAATGCTGAACTATGTGTCTCTATGATAACAGACTACAAACACACTCTGTGTACTCCTATATTACCTCTACTGTCTGTAGGGTATCAAAAAGAGGGAATGGAGTAGTACATGATCAAAAGATCACATCGCACAATTGGGTTAGTCTGTAAACTTTGAGATACATAGGTGTCATGGTGCGCCACGACAATATGGTGGGATGCAACATCCGCTACACAATTAAAGCTCTGGGCTGATGCCATATGTCTGCCCAGTCCATGTAACAGGAGTGCTGGTGCATGTGCTTTGTCATTTTATGCAGGGCACCAACCCGGTTACATCTGTCCGGTGGTATGTGGCCTCATTTGTCGGCAGGGAGGTATTCTCTCCAGCTGAACAATCAGCCACTATTATATATATTCCAGACCCTCCTCTCAGAGGGCACTAGTTACTCCTCTGTTGCTGGAGTTCTGGTCTAGTCACATCTCCTTAGTGTCATTCTGCATTAACATACGTTTCTGGTGTTCATGTTATATTTGTAGTGTTACATCTGCTTTCTAAACTGTTCAGACTATTGCCATTAACATCTGTTCATACTTATTTCCTGATCCATCCAGGCACAGTTTAGGTAACCTCCAGGTTCTGGACATGGGGCCGCCCTGATCAGGGCGATCACCACGCTGTAGGCAGGGTTTTTTAGTTTCATTATTGGTCATTTTAATTTCTGGGTCTTTATGACAGTGCATATCCATCTTTTGGACAACTCTTACATCCGATCCAGATGAGATGTTTGTTTTTTAAACATTAGGTTTTTATTAATGATGAGATGTTTAAAGCGTCCGGTTCGGATGCCACAACAGTTCTGCATAGGAGCTGTATACATAAAACAATGGTCTATTAATCAAGACCATTAGTGAAATTGCTTTATTTTTAATGAAATAGCAGTAAAATGGTCACTGAAGTATACATACCCTTTAAAAATCATCTGTGAAGAGCAGAAATAGGAGATCTATTAATTCTTTAACTGTTAACTCTTCCCCACTGCTAAATTGTCTGTAATGATTGAACTGCGTTGCTTCCCTAAATGACACACTTTCTGATTGAAAGTTAATTTACAAACGCAAAGTGAAATGTTGCATAAAGGCAAAAAGCATATTGTAATTATTAGTGGGGAAAATGGCTCAATTATTCCCTGTATTCACATCTGAGGTAGAAAGGAGTGTTTTGTATATTGCTATTGTGAAGTATATTTTCATTCACCTTTGTGTACTATAAATGCTTTCATCTACTTTGATTTTCTGATGTTTTTGTCTATTAAAAAGTTTTTCATGTCTTTTTTTCTATTATACATTTTCAACAGGCAATAAACAAGAAAGTAACAACTGGAAAAAATGGTGAAATTTATTAAGGCTGGCATTCCAAATGCTGGTCTATTATTTACCCCAATGCACGATGCACCTGATATATGAAGAGGTACTTGCCTCTTCATATATTCGGTGCATCTCGGCACCCCTATGCACCTACGCAGAAATGTATGCCTGGTCCACCTAGCGTACATTTCTGGCATAATTTAAGCCAATTTCTGCCATAAATTATACATAAATGTGTCAGTCTGGTGCAGCCATGCCCCCTCCTGACAAGCCATGCCCCTTTATGAGAAAGTGACTGGTGGCAGCTAGAGATGAGCGAACACATTCGGCCCCGCCCCTTTTTCGCCCGAACACCGAACTTTGCGAACACTTCAGTGTTCGGGCCAAAAAGTTCGGGGGCCGCCGTGGCAGCGCGGGGGGGTGCGGCGGGGAGTGGGGGGGGAGAGGGAGAGAGAGAGGGCTCCCCCCTGTTCCCCGCTACTGCCGCCCGCGCCGCCGCGCATCTCCCCGCCCCCCGGCGGCACCCGGACCTTTACGCGCGAACACTGCAGTGTTCGGCAAAGCCGGTGTCCGGGTGCGGATGTGTCCGTAACGGACATGTTCGCTCATCATTAGTGGCAGCACAAACAGCAAAAAAGTTGTACAGTTTTTGCACAAGAAAAAATTTACGTTTACACCAGAAGCTGATGTAAAGTGTTAAATAAGTGTCCCTCAATGTACCTTTTTGAAAATTTTTAAATCTCTTTACACAGGTGATGGCATGGATGTAAATTATGAGGGGCGCACAGATAGCAGTTGTAACTGAGCCCTGGTGTAGAAGGGAGTCTGAAGGCCCTTGTTCCATCTAAGTTGACTTCAGTATGTTAAAGTTGTTCTCAACTGATAACTTATCCAACGTAGTTGGATGAATGTCTGCTGCTTGGGATTTCCGTCCATCAGCTGATCGTCTAGCCTACTGTCACTGCAGCGCGACATACCTTATCATTAGCATACAGGCGAGGAAGTAGGAGAGCCGGCTTCACTTTCATTGACCTTCCCTGATACCCCACCAGTCGCATACAGCTAGTGCCTGCTCTCCCTCACTGCTGTCGACTTCATGATACAGCAGCGATAATGTCCTGATGAGGTCTGTGACCAAACTGTGTCACTGATTGGCCATAGCAATCACTTTTCCCTGGTGTCAGTAGCATCATCACTGCAGTATAGAGTGATGGGGGAACAGACACCGGTATAACTGTTGCAGCGGAGATCGGGAGAGGTATGACTTTTTTTTATGTTTTTCCACCACCCTGATTAAGTTTCAAATAATTTGGGGTTCAGATAACCCCTTTACTACTGTGTGAACCCAGCCTAACTACACCTCTGTGCTCCCACAATTTATTACTACAGTGACAAGGGTTCATTTTGAAAAAGGTTATTAGGACAAAGAAATAGATTATAACTTTTGAGAGTGCAATATCTAAGTTTAGCAGAATTCTATTTCGTCTATCAGTAAAGACCTCTTGACCCCTTTACACTCCACTTTCTCTGTCTGCAGCATCTTTGGCTATAAAAAATTAAAAAGTGTATTAATCTTTCAGATGATAATCTGCATTTTTATTGATGTACAGGACACAGAGTCTAAACTTATTCCCACCTTTATGAAACTAATATGACCTACCAGCACACACTTGGCTCCAAGAGATTTTAGAACATTGTAGAAGCTTTTTTTATGTATTGTAACAAAAAAAATCTTTGGTTGTGTCAGTGGTTAGAAGAACTTTCCATTTCGAGAATTAAGACACCGAGTTTCAAAGTTAAAGAAAATACATTTTGAGATGTTTTAAACTCAAAGATAACAAACAAAATCACAGAGGTGAGAGAAAAAATGTACGAAGACATAACTCATAGAAAAAGATGCCAAATATGCAGCACCTGGGAAACTGCAGGGCAGCTCAATCACCATATCCCCTAGTAACATTTGGAAAGCTAGACTGCAACATTTACATGTGCTAACTAATATGCAGCCACTCAACTGCTGGGGTGACTGCTGACAAACATAGTCTGCTCATATGAACCAATACCAAGGATGCCAGTCAGAGATAAGTGTGCCACACCGTACAGGAATGCAACCCCTACTGTTACAAGGATAACAAACAGTCAGACTTTATGGATTTAGTAAAGGGTGAACTTTAGCAAACAAAAATTTGACATTACTGCAGTATTCTTTTTATTGCTTATGTAGGGTTAAGACTATTTTTTACATTCAAAGATTTTAACATTCATTAAGTTTTTTAAAAATATTTTTTTTTTTTTGGAAATTTTTCAAGTAACAGACTTAGGGCTCGGTCACACGGGCGTTTTTTGGTTCGATCTGCAGACGCGCTTGCGATCTGCAGATCTATAGACCCAATGCATCCCAATGGGAGCAGGCACATGTCCGTTTTTTATGCGGATGTGCGATAAACTATAGGACACAACGATTCGCAGAACGCGCCTATCTGCGTTCTGCGATTCCTTGTGTTCTATATATGCGCTCAATAGGGCCGGCGGCAGCAGCGCCGATCACATTGAGAACATATACTAAAGATCGTTCTCCTTTGCCACAGCTGTAACAGCTGTGGCAGAGAAGAACGATGTTCGCCCATTGAATTCAATGGAGACGGCAATACAGCCGGCTCCATTGAAAGCAATGGGCTGCCGGCAAGTGCTGGATGAATTTTCGGGGAAGGGCTTAAAATATAAGCCCTTCCCTGAAAACCATCCTGCAAATGTGTAAAAATTAAAAAAAAAAAGTATACTCCCCTTTTTCCTGCAGCTGGGGTTCAGCCTCGTCCAGCCGGCAGTTCTCCTGAACTGCTCTCTGTAGTATTCAGCTGGCGGGGATTTAAAATCCCCGCCTGCTGAATGGGCTGCCTCTGATTGGTCACAGCCCTCACCAATCAGAGGCAGCTCTCACTCACCCATTCATGAATTTATGAATGGGGCAGTGAGTGCTGCCTCTGATTGGCTGAGCGCAGGGACCAATGAGAGGCAGCTCTCAGCTGTCATTTAATAGCTGCTAGGTGCAGATTTTTCAGCGAATCGTCGGCCCCGGTCACGCAATTTGCTGATGCGCATCTGTTATGCGATCCGCAAATCGCGCGGAAAAACGCCCATGTGACTGAGGCCTTAAGTGGTAATAGCTAAGGTAAAGTCCCCTCATGCAAGCACTGAGTCATGATTGACTCCTCGGGTGACATCACATCGGGATGTTTTCTTGACAGATTGTTTTGTGATTGGTTTGTCATTGCCTTCCGCAGTCATCTTTTACCGCCTCCCCCCACCAAGCTGGGTACTCATTTTACCGACCTCGGAAGGATGGAAGGCTGGGTCAACCTTGAGCCGGCTACCTGAACCATATGGGGTAATAACCCAAGTCTTAAACAGAGACTCAATAAACATATCTCAAAAGATTTAACTGTTGGTTAGAGAGAGAATATTCACATTATGCATATATATATATATATATATATATATATATATATATATATATATATACATTCACGTGCTCATATGTACATGTTTCTGTGCATATATACAGAGTCAATGAACAATAAGTATATAAAAATACAAAAGGAACAGCTTAGAATATAAAATATAAGGTGTCTACCACCACTTAATACGATGAAAAGGGAAAGGGCAAGGGTTGAACAAATTTAGATAATATATCATAATATCCCAAATGGCTTACGGACACCCAACACTGGTAATGTATCCTTCATTAATGAATCATTGTAGGTAATATGTTCATATTAAGAAGAGTTAAAGCAAGAGATTCCATTCCGAGTGCCCAAGAAGAACATGTGGAAGATTCTGAAGTATATTAGTAGGAATAGAACTCTTCTAGATGGTAGGTAAGGTTAATCGAATTAGTGACTTTGCTAAAAGAAGGTGCACCTCAGGATTTCGCATTTTTGGCACTTACCAGGCGGGATACAAGAAGAATATGAAAAGTAATTACTGAGTAAAAGGTAGGGAGTTTATTAGCACATATTATATAAAGAGCCAGTGTCGGGTCCGGCGGGCACAAAGTGATGTGTTACAGAATAAATGAATTTGAATATCATATTGCAAAAAGAGAATAATATTTTTCCATCTTGACTAGCAGGAGTTAAGTGCCAATGCAAAAATATTTATTTGTGATGTTCCCAGTGTTTAATTCCATGTGAAACATTTTTAGTCCAAGAAAG
Organism: Eleutherodactylus coqui; assembly: GCF_035609145.1. NCBI lineage: Eukaryota > Metazoa > Chordata > Amphibia > Anura > Eleutherodactylidae > Eleutherodactylus > Eleutherodactylus coqui. The sequence goes on along the minus strand of NC_089838.1, from coordinate 309,287,904 downwards.
AGCTTTCCTCCAATCTTCTAGTCTGAATTGTTGCTTAAAAGATTTGGGAAGCTGAAAAAAAGGAATCATCATAAAATATAGAAATACCTCTTGATGCCCGGGTGGCTAGGGAAAAGAAAATGAATGCAGACTGAGGGAAAAAGGGCTTTTGGGAAATGAAGAGCCTGTTGTAGACTTATAAAGGCTAAAACAGTCTGCTAGGCAGCTGGAATAACTTGCTTAACTCCTGAAGGACATGGCCTATTTTGGCCATGGGGGCGCAATGATTATTGGGGAATTTTCATCTTCACTTTTCAAAAGCCAGAACTTCTTATTTTTCCGTCAACATGGCCACATGAGGGCTTGTTTTTTGCATTGTGAACTGTAGTTTTTATTAGTAACATTTTTGAGTGCATATAATGTATTGTAAATTGCTATGATTCTCCGCTCATAGATGCCTTGGCTGCGCTTTCCATAGCTACACTATGGAAAGCTTTAGACACCATGATTCAGACAGCGGAATCATGCCCATGGACATGCAACCTTAATGATACATTTTTCTGCATATCGGGAGGATTATGACAATACCAAAAAATTATTATGTTTGGAGGATTTTCCAGAGAAAAGGAGTCCACCAATGTTTAATTAACTCAAGAATTAATACTTGGAAACAATGTTTTATGCCTGGAGCTTTCATACTTCGTTGTTCATAAGATTTAGTCAAAGTACAAACTTTAATCCTGTCATGGGAGATGGATTGTTACTGTTTGAAAAATGTAAAGAATACATGGTAAGACCATCATTTTAACCATTGCTATCCTCCCGGCTCAAGAAATAAGTGGTTTCTTAAAGTTTTTTAAGAGTTTTTAGATGTAGTTTAATAAAGGCAAGTAGTTTATAGCAAACGTGCGTGAACTAGGACTTGTTAAATGTACCTAAATATAGAATAGAGTGATCATTCCAAATATATGGAAAGTGGCTAATTTTCATGGTGTCTAGCATTTCCATTGATTCCAATGCTAGTACACGATTTTTCCAAAATCCAAAAATGAAGATTGAACGTGATGTAAGGAGGAAATTGGATCCATAAGCACCAAGATGATGTCATTGGCATAAAGCCCTTTCTTATGTCCTTGATGGCCCAATTGAATGCTTTTAATAACTTTAATAATTCTAATTTGTGCAGCTAAAAATAAGAAGAGCGAAGAACAGCCCTGCCTTGTGCCATTAGAAATTGGAAACAGGGGTAGGAAGGGAACTGCACCTAGAAAAAAAAACCCTTGCAGTTGGAGTTCAATATAAAGACAAAATGGCAAATTTAATGGCGCCTGTAAAACCAAATGTATCCAAAGTAGCCTTTAGATATCCCCAGTGAATGCAATCAGATGCTTTTTCTGTGTCTAAAACTAAAACCAAAATAGGCACAAAACCAAGCTCAATAGTCTTAATAAGATTTAGGAAATGTTGGCTGCCATCAAGAGCTTTTCTCTGTAGAATAAATCCAACGTGGTCTGGAGTGATCAACAATAGGAGAATACTGAAAATCCAATTGCTAAGAATTTTAGCATAGATTTTGACATTAGTGTCAAAAGGGAAATGGGTTAAAAACGTGCTGGGGAAGTAGCATTTTTATCAGGTTAAGGAAGAGTGACAATCAAAGCTTCTAGCATTTCTGAAGGTTAAGTATTCCTAGCTGTAGCTGCACTGAACACCAAAACCAAATAGGGGGTCAAAAGAAAAGAGTATTTTTATAGTAACCATTAAAAAAGCCATCTGGACCTGGGGATTGGAAAGCTTCTAACATTATAATAGACTCTAAAACCTTAGATGCAGAAACCGGTGCAGAAAGACAGACCAAATGTTCAGGAGATAGGTGAGGAAGGCTAATGTTTAAAAGAAAATTCCAAATTTCCTCCAGTTGGGGTCCGCATGAGTTTATGTCTTCTTTTAGGTTATAGAGGAAAGAGTAGTATGAGGTAAGTGTATTAACAATTTCTTGGGAGTGGGGAATTTTGTGCCCTTTACAGTCTAGGAGAAATCTAATTATTTCTTTACCTTTAAGATTTTTAAGTGGTTTAGCTAGAAATAACCTATTATGATTATCATAAGCATGGAATTGCAAGTACATTTTCTGAAAAGTGATATCATGTTTTACAGCTAGTAGACTTTGAAATTTAAATATATTTTAAGTTCTTTGGGGTGTGGGCTTGACATGATTTAAAGGAGTCTATTTGAGAGATCAGAAGAGATCCTCTTTTCTTTTTAGCCCGAGAATAGTATTTTAGAAATAGACCTCTCATATAAGCTTTATGGGCATTCCACACCGAAAAGACATTAGGGACCAATGAAGAGTTAATATTAAAAAAAAAAACATTTCTAGCTTAGTTTTCAAAATAGATTATATTCCGGGTGTGAAAGAATGAATTTGTTCAATCCTCAGGGAAAGGAGGGAGAATGAAAAAACCTCTCTTGTATTGACAAAGATATTGGGGCATGGTCTGATCAAGTAATGGTTCCGATCTTGGTCTGTATCACTTCTCCCACACCTCTGGTATCCAAGAAAAACAAATTGACTCTTGAATATAAGAAACCATGAAGATAGCTCCAATCATTGTATACTCCCTTTCTATGTAAAACTGTCATATTTGGAAAGGGTAGTCTGGATCTGGAGGAAGAGTCTAAGGATGGGTCTGTACCTCAATTTAAATTAGCTGCCTTTCTAAATCTTAGCAATTTCTTTCAAAACATGTAAAAAATCTAGATGGCCTTTTATGGGGAAAAATATACATTTACTAAGGTAAATGAGGCGTTATTAATTTTGCAAACTAGAATCATGAAACATCTTAGAGAGTCTAGGTATACGTTTTGTTGAGAGAATGATACTGAATCCCTAATAGCAATTAGTACTCTGTTTTTAGCAGAATTAGGTACATTAAAGAGGTATGGGAATTTAGGATGCAAGCATTTAGGATTCCCATCTTTTGTGAAATGTGTTTCTTCAATAACAAAAATATGTTGTCACAGAGTTTAAAGGCCTCACGTCATAGTAGATTACATTTATATGGGCTGTTCAAACCTTTTAACATTTAATGAAGAAATAGTTATAGTCATGGTGCACAAAAGACTAAAACTGCTGTCCTAGCTTAATGGTAAATCGAAATCGAGGGTGGTAGACATATAGCATGAAAAAGATCCCATGTATATAGTAACAAACACAAAAATAATAGAGACACAAATAAAAGAATTGGAAATAAATATAATATTATTCACTCAGTGAATAATAATAATAAGAGGGGGATGGTTACATATTTAAACACCTTAAGAACCAGGCTGTTTTGTACCTTAAAGACCAGACACTTTTTAGGGGTTCTACCCATGTGGCGGTTTTACTGCCCTATTTTTTTTCCTTCAGCTACCAAATTATTTTTGCTGCATTTTTTTTCTGTGACATATAGGGCTATTTTTTTAATATTATTTTCACTGACTTTTTTTTTTTTTTTTTTCCGCTTTATTGGAGGTAAAAAGCTAAAATATTTTTAAACATTTAGGGCTCGGCTCTCTCCTTTGCTATGAGGACATCCCCCATAGGTTCACTCTATCTCCCTGCATGGAGCTGCGTTTTGGCATTGTAGCCACGCATGTTCTATCTTTGTTAGGTGCGTTCCATTTAGTGCACCTACATTCTTTCATGTGAGTGCTTCTGTAGGAACACTCTTTTTGCGGGCACATAAAACACACTCGTCTGACTGAACCCTAATAGTTTTTTTTTAAATAGTATATTTATGCTAAAATAAAGTATGGGAATGGGTTTCTCATTTTGTTTTGGACGTTTTGATTTATAATATGTATGGTTTTGGATTACAGGGCACATACTGCGATGGTTTTAGTTGGCGGTGGCTATTTTCTTTTTTACGTATATATTTGTATTTTATTCTGTAATTTTTTAAAATTTTCCTGTAACTATTTTGTTTACCATCTATGCTCCCCATGATGCAATATAAGAGCTCTTAGGGACATTTGCATGTTTGTTTTTTATTTTACATTTTTCCACTGTAGCTGTGGCATTCATAGGAGCCCCAGTTACAGGGGAAAACATTTCCCTGTAGTGACAATAGTCACTGGCAGAGCTGATCAAGGTCTGCTAGGACCCTGCAGCTCTGCTGTAATAGAGGGCCACCAGCGGTCATGTGACTGATGGCTCATGCAGTGGAAGAAACACTTCCACTTTCACTTCTTAGTACATAGCACTCATTGAGCACTATGTACCAAGAAAAGGAAAATGTAGAAGTGGTTAAAAACCACTTCTCCCTTCTCCTCTGTGTCCTCGGCTGTGACTAACAGCTAAGACCCCGACCATCTCCTGCCTGATTGCAGGAGCAGAGGCTTTAATACTGCGCTGTATTTCTGCAATCAGGCAGGATTAAAGCCCAAAACCAAGCACCGTAAATTTGCAGTGCTTGGTCCTTCAGGGGTTAATGTAAATAAATATCAATAGGCAGGTGCAGATAACATCCTCATTAAAATACCGATCAGTTAAGAATTACAACCATTCCTGCCAAAAACGAACCGCTCTTGCATAAAGTGAGGTGGGAACTTACTTGTTGGAGGGGACGTGTCCTGGTTGACAGAAATACCCCAGGTTTTATGGAGAGATAATCTGCCACAAATGCTACAACATAGTATGCTCCATACTTTAAAATAAAAAGCTTAGTGGAAAAACCCTGTTTTTATTTAATGTTGGCTCCACATAAGGTGACTGCGGAAAATAGTCTGCGAATCTGCGAAGTTGCTGGGGAGCGATGTAGAAACATCAATATGGAGTCATACAGAGCAGGCAAAGATCCTCTATGTCTTCCTTTAGCTAGTAGTTTCTCCGTAGTTTGGTAGAAGTGAATTGAGCCAGAATGTCTCTGGGACATTTTCTGGGACGGAGTGAACTTCAGGGAACCTATGGGCTCTATCAATGGCATATTTCAATGAGGAGAAGGTTGAGATCAGGGTTTGAAGAAGCATGAGAAGATATTAAGGAAGACCTGTTGGAGATATAGATTCCTGAATACCTCAAAATTTGATATTCTTTCTGCTCAATTTATTCTCGACATCTATAACTTTTTCATGCAGACAGAAAACCTCTCCTTCTGGGGCAGTGTAAGGGTCTATTAATTCATTATGTGTGGTAGAGAATTTGCACATTTTCTGCTTAACATGGAATGTGGGAGTGCCCAGGGGATCCATACTAGACTGTAATTGGCATGAAATCTTTTGCATATCTCAAAATGTTTATTCAGTGACGAGAGCAATTCCTTCAATGTGTTCATTGTTAAAGGACTATCTGTACCTTGGTAAGATTGTAAGAGAAATTTTCTGTGCCCAGGACATGAGATCTAGAAAAGTGAGATCCTTTTTAGAGGAAGGCCCCTAAGAGCAAGTGGAAGCCTGTAAGGAGCTGTGAGCATTTTTTTTAGTAACTTCTCTAGTAGCTAGATTATGTTCTATTGATCCAGGTATCTAAGAGCTAGAAGTAGATTGCTGTAAGGAAGAGTGACTTTCATGGGTTGTCATAATAACTTAATCTGGGTCAGGACTGTGGTCATAGGTTTCAGTAACTCTACCAGCATAGTGAGAGTCAGAGGGAAAAAAAAATGTAAGCTTTCTCAGAACTGTAGATTTAATAGCTTTCGACTCATTGTTGTTGGAGGTAATGGAGTCTGCGTAAATAGACAACAGTTCTGATGCTGGAACAGGAAAATAGTAATATTCAGTAAACTGCTCTCATCACACCAGAAGAGATGCACTAACACAACAAAGAAACTTAGCAAAGACAAACAAAAGCAAAAGAAAAAATAACCAGTACTTAGCTGAATGTAGAAAGCTTTCACCCAGGATAGAGGTTCCAACCAGCTCCAATTACACTTCCAACTGAACTGCATAAACAGCAAGGAAGAAAGGGAGGGGTAGCACAGGTAAGGTAGCACAGATAAGGTAGCACAGATAAGGAACTACACCCCAAACCCCTTTTCACAGGTATGACTCACTGGTAGTATACCAGTATGCAGCATCCAGGAAGATAGCAGCTCCCACACAACGTGTGTTAACCCATGCCCTGCATAGCAGCAAGGTGGCGGGTCTTTCCCTGTATTGTGGCCACCATGCCACAACACCGTCACAACCAACAAGCCGAGATACTCAGTGAATTTCCATGGAATGTAGGGTGATGTACCAGATGAAGTAGCTTCATATCTCTTCAAGCAACAAATTCCCATTCTTTGATATTCTAGTTTCCACTATGAAGTGCAATAAAGTGATCTAATTTCTCTATAGAAGTATTGATCATCCTAGTATTCCTTTTTGATTCCCTTTTCCCTCTGTGATTAAATCCAGAACTTCAACCTAGCTTCAGAAAAAATATGTCCCAAGGTATGCCCCAAGACACAGCTTCATCATTTTTGGCATTGTAATTTCAGTTATACGTTATGTTGAAGTGACCCTTTTTTGCTAATAAAAATATTAATCATCTTGGAATTTCACTTCCTATACACTTCTCTTTCTAATCCCATCTATGTAAAATGTAAGTAGGTATGGTTCATTTTTACTGACTTATTGGTCTTATAATGTTCACTTACATTTATGATGTTCAATGCGGCTATGCTCTAGTGTGAGGAGCTAGGGATACTTCAGGGAGTCGGCTGATTCCTCATCCCACTCCCATCTGCCCAACAACATTGGTGATACTAGAAACTGTAAAAACCTGATAATCCCAGTGATTTATTCTGTTGTTAGTGCAAACAAAACAACTTGCTATATGATATGCTTCTGGGGTCCAAATTCTTAGTTAAAAGCTGAACCTGGGAGAATAACTCTCACCACAACAACACTTAGCGTTATCAAAGTTATCTGTTTATTGATTGACAGGCAGCAGTTTTTAAAGAGGCTCATGCTTTGATTACAATAATTCAAATCTATTATAATTCATTTATTACCATTGGTCGATAAAGCAAAACACAATATGAATATGCAAGATAAGGAATTTAACATATAAAATGCCAGACACACCCACGCAAGCACGGAAATAATCATAAATGATTAACTTCTTGAAACACAAAAGTACAGTAATTATAAACAATACGTTGTTTAGAGAGAATGTTAAGGAACATATGTGAAAAGGTAGGAACGTGTCAGTTTGACCTGCCGACCAGTCTAAATGCCACATAGCTATCTTCTGGAGCTCTAGCCTTAGTCATTCACTCAAGGCTTATTGAATAACTATTTAATATCCATAAATGCTCAAGAAAGAGGACAAATGAATACAGTGAAAAGAGGCACAGAAAATGGCTACTTGTTCACAAAACTGCTACGCATAAGATAGAATATGAGGTCATATTCATTTCACTAACACTGTTAAATGTACTTAAATTCCCAGATAAATGGGTAGAAACTACTGGATTCAAATCACAAGCAGGTAAAGACTTTAAGGTTACCTGGAAACAGAAGTTCTAGAACTGTTATTGATTTAGCACAGTATCCATTAAAGTTGTCGAGCATCCATGTTGGCTCCTGAAACCTTGACGATCATCGCTCAGTGAATGGAGGCAGAGGGGTCCAGGGATCGTTCTGGTCTGCCCACCTATAGTCATAGTAAAAAGGCAGTCATTTATCTAATCCCAATTCCAAAAAGGTTGGAATGCTGTGTACAATGTAAATAAATATAAAGAAAAAAAGAATGCAATGATTCAGAAATCTCGTCCAACCATAATTTACTCACAAGATAACAGAGAAGACATATCAGAAGGTGAAAGGGAGACATTTTTCCATTTCATTTTAAGTAATTAACTCATTTAGAAATAGATGACAGCAACACATCTCCAAAAAGTTTGGCCAGTGCCATATCTACCATTGTGTAGCATCCCCTCTGGGCATGTCTGGATGGGAGCATACATTGTTCTAAAACATTTATATACTGCTCAGCATTGATAGTGCCTTTCAAAATGTGTAAGCTGCCCATGCCAAAGGCACTAATGCAACCCCATACTATAAGAGATGCAGGCTTTTCAACTGTGCTCTGATAACAAGTTGGATGGTCCCTCTCCTCTTGAGTCCGCAGGACATGGAGTCTGTGATTTCCAAAGAGAATTTCAAATTTTGATTCATCTGACCACAGAACAGTTTTCCATTTTGCCTCAGTCTATTTTAAATGAGTTTTGCCTGAGTGAAGACATCAGCGTTTCTGGATTGTGTTGATATCTGGTTTTGTCTTGGCATTATACAGCTTTAACTTGTATTTGTGGATTCCACGACAAAGTATGTTCACAGGTAATGATTTCTGGAAGTATTCTTGAGAGCATGCAGTGATGTGCATTACAGAATCACGCCCATTGTTAATGCAGTGACGCCTGAGGGCCCGTAGATCTCGAGCATCCAATATTACCTGTTGGCCTAATGCATATGAATTTCTCCAGATTCTCTGCATATTTTGATGCTTTATGTATTGTAAATGGTGGGATATTCAAAGTCAATTGAAGCCGTCCTACCCGTGGCTCGTGTGCAATTAACATTGTGGATTGGTCGCGGATTCTGCCTAATTGCCTAGTGACGATGTGGGGAAAATAAACATTTGAAAAAAAAATGCAATGCGCATGTCCGACGGGTCTATCCGCAGTACAGATAAAGAAGCGAAATGACTGGTACATGCGAACGGTCAGGGCCGGATTCTGCTGTGCACTCCCTCATGCGGAATTTGGCTTTGCCATATGCAGGCGAGTTTAAACAATCCCTACTTGTTAAGCTCGTTTCAGACAAGCGTATTTTGGGCACATTTCTGCATTCCTAATATGGGTGTGCATCCCAACCTGACCGCGAGGTTTACTGACCTGAACTTGGAGTATCTTTGAGAAACCTATGACACTTCGAGCTTGGATCAGTAAGCCTCACGGTCAGGCTGGTACACACATCCGTATTGCATATGCATAAAAGTGAACATAATAAACTGAAACCTGCCTTAGAATAGTCCCCAGACAATAACATGATTACAAAGTGTTCCCCAGTTGGGACCCCCAGCAATCAGCTATAATCCATTGAAAAAACTGGCAGAAAGGCCGGGCTCACATGGTCGTAAGCACATTTTGGCCACACAAATATTCCACGTGTTTGCATAACCAAAATGCTTCTTGTGTGGCAGCAGTATGTAGTCCTAAGCTCTGGCTCATAACTTGAAGGTTGCGAGTTCAATCCCCACGTGGTTCAGGTAGCCGGCTCAAGGTTGACTCTGCCTTCCATCCTTCCGAGGTCGGTAAAATGATTAATAGGAGTAATAAATAAATGAATTACCTGAAAGCGCTGCAGAATAAGTTGGCGCTCTTTTCTCTGCAGCACCAGCACTGGGAAAGTATTACGCAGGTATTATTAAAATCAGTGTGTTCTCTATATAACTCAAGATAGTGATAGAAATATGGGAGAAAATAACTAATTTTTAATAAATCACATAAAAATATACTTTACAGCCCTGTCTCACTTGTGTGGTCATCGTTTTTATGGAATTACAGGAAAGACTATTTAAACTTCAGTTAACTTTAATCTTCAGTAAATGTGTAACGTCTGAAAGTACCCCCTTACGTCTGTCAATCACATCTCTCTATAGTTATAGCAAAGCACTTGCAATTCTCAGCTGCGGAATACAACGATGAGTTATCGATCAAACACTCTTTTATGAAATCCACTATTGGCAAGAATCATCTTACAGGCTTGAAAACAGGCAGAGGAAAATTGCCAATGGATATTGGATTCCAAAACACAGTGCTGAACAAAAATGGAATTGGAATTAAACTAAAGGAGAAAAAAATCAAATAATATAAAATAATAAAGTGTAATAAAGACGTCTAAAATGTGTAGAGAAAGATAAAATGAGGATAAATAATCTTGGGTTGTAAGAGCTTAGGAAAACATGTCTTCAATCTACTAGAAGCGGCACCACACAGGACCATTGGCTGTGTTTAATATTGCAGCTCAGTCGTATTAAGGGAAATGTATAAATCCCATTCTTTTATGGTAAACTTATTTTCTAAGAAGTTTTGGTGATTTTTTAAAAATATTCTTTATTATGTTCTGCATTAAAAAAAATTCTAAAAACCTGCAGTTTTCACACTGATCACTAACACTGATAATAGTCTGACAACCAGTCGTCTCACTCTCATCACAGGCAGGATTACAATGACAGGTAACACAGGATCCAACTTTCACAATAGGTGATGATCATAGCACACCTCCCCCCACTCCCTGCGTAATGACCTCTGCACAGGTCATGGAGCATGCTCAGAACACTTTTCCATAGAAATCACTGGGTCTGCTGCTGTCTATTATGTAAATGGCCCATGAGACTGCTGTAAAGGATATCTCTAACTGTGGTTAGGCAAGATGGGCGCCCCCATAGTCATGTACAGAAAAAAGATTAAAACAAAATAAAATCTACAATCATAAAATAAATATGGGTTTAAAAAATGGAAAAATGTTTCACTATCTGGATTTAATTAGTAAGAACAATACAGGCGATACATTATGTTTAAGAAAATTAAGCACTTTCAGAAATGAGAGAGGAGAGAAATATTAAAAGGGCCACTCTGGCAAAAACACATTTTTCCACCCCCCACCCTCCTCACCTGATTAGCTGTCATACTCTGGAGGTCTCCATTGTGTATTACAGTCACTTTCATGCAGTGCAGCCCCCTGTTTGATATTTATCAGGCACCATAATGAGGCTGACTGCATACAGGCGAGCACAATATCAGGCCAGGAAACTCGGATTGATATCACGCTCGCAACGTGTGTTTTACTCGTTAGTACAAGTCAATTTTCAGGCAAAAGCACCTCACATTGCTTCTGTGACATTCCAATCGTCTATGTGAGTTTTACACGCGATAGAGGAACGGAAGCGATACCCATGGCTTCCAATAGGAAACCTCGCATCGCACTCACATGCATATTGCACGACATGCGAGAGCCATGCAGTGTATTTAAGGTCCCATTGAAATCAATGGGCGATGCGTTCCTCGGAACTTGAAAAAATAGATCATGTCACAAATTGTTTCCTCGCAGCATCTCTGAGGGAAAGCATTGCTCATGTGTATGACTCCATTCAAAAGAATGGACTTCATAGTCGCACACGTTTTGTGCATCGTGTGACGCACAAAGCTCGTGCGAGATTAGCGCCCATGTGAAACAGGGCTGGCAATGAGATTTTTCACTTGCAGTTTCACATTTATCCCATAACACGGTATCATAGCATTAGCTGAGGCTATACCATTTCTGCCTGCTGGGGAGACAGTTTAATTATCTTACCTTCTATAAGAAGCTACAGACCATACAGTCAGGAGGATGAGCTGTGATCTCCTCTATTGTGACAGGAGTTGTGTCATTATCAATTACTGTGATAGGAGTACAGTAATTGATGATGATGACACAACTCATGACAGGCAGTTTTTGTGGTAGATCCATATAATAGCATCAGAAGAATGAGAATTTGACTTGAAAATGAATACAGAAGCCCAAGCAGATCTGAAATGATCTGAATTGAGATTGCATGACTAGCTGGCCAGTTTTATATAGGCCGCCTGCACACGGGCGGAAATCCCGCAGGGGGATTTCCGCCACTGAAAGCCTGCATAGGAGTGCATTACAATACGCACTCCTATGCAGACGGCCGCGGTTTGGCCGTGCAAAATGTCGCGCGTCAAACAAACCGCGGCATATCCTATTTCTGTGCGGGGCTCGCAGAGCCTCGCACAGAAACGTCACTCACCCGGCCGCCAGCTCCGGTCTGCGCATGCGCCGGCTGCCCGTCAGCCGGCACATGAAAGAGCCGGGGCCGCCGGGCGCGGGTGAGTACGCGCTGCTCCCTGCAGGCGCTGGGGTCGGGTCCTGCGGCGAGAATTCTCGCCGCCGGATCCAACCCGCCCGTCTGCAGGCTGCCATAGAAAGGAATAACTAACCAAGGTAACATTAGTCCACTTATATACTGGTGGGATAGCTACTATAGATGAGCGAACGTGCTCGTTTAGGACAATTACTTGATCGAGCATCGCTTTTTTCGAGTAACTGCCTACTCGGGCAAAAAGATTTGGGGGCGCCGGGGGGCAGGGGATAGCAGGGGGGAACAAGGGGGAGCTCTCTCTCTCTCCCCCCCCCCCCTACTCCCCACCACAACCCCACCGCTCACCCCCGGCGCCCCCCGAATCTTTTCGCCCGATTAGGCAGTTGCTTGAAAAAAAGCGATCCTCGATCGAGTAATTGCTCTAAACGAGCACGTTCGCTCATCTCTAATAGCTACATAATGAATGCATAAAAAATCATCGGCGTGGCCTTTTAAAATATGCAGTTTACATAAAATATTGTTCACCGCATCCCACCTAGTACACATCTACAGCAGTGGTTTTCTTCATAATGACAGCTACTCTTGGGACAAAAACACATGGGCTTATTGCCAACTATGCTCGCCACTACGGAGTGTAGTTGCGCATCAATTGGTTTGTCTTTTTTTAGGCTATTCAAACTCTGCACCATAGCGCGAGTTTGAAAAAACTGTGTGAAGATAGGTCCTGGCCTATCTTCCTGCATGTAGTACTAACTTAGTGCGAGAAAGTGCGAGAAAGATAGGGCAAGTCCTATATTTTCTCGCCCATACTATTAACGGGTGAGAATACGACTAATGAAGGCAATAACAGGACTAAATCACACCCAGCGGAAGAAGCCCTTAAAGTGCATGCAATTTTGGGGTTATTGTGGCTGGCCAGTGCTGTTAGGGGGTTACTGTTGCTAGCACCTATTTGGCAGACGAGTATTCCTCCTGACTCCCCCATACACATGAATGTTGAGTATGACCAATTGGTCATGTGTGTTCAATGGGCAGAGAAGAGTAAACCACAACCAGACATCAACTCTGGCAGAGAGAAGCTCTACTCCTTCTTCCCCACAACATCATCTGTCAAGGAACAGTCAGAAGACTCCATCCACATATAATAATCATCTGGTCCTGCTGAAATTGGCTGGTTCAGATGTACAGAGCCATAAGGGAGTCCAAAGGCCCTGCTTGATGGCACTAGTACTTTTTCCATAATAGGTGGGAGGCCTATTATAGATTTTCAATTAGGGCTCCAGAGCTTCAGGTTCCAGCTTTGAGTCTACACTAGAAAGATATATATTTCCATTTTTGGTGAACTTTCCCTTGAAAAATGACATTTTCACAGGAAAATAAAATAATAACAGAGTAAAAAAAAGAGAGAGAAGAAATTTGTGAAATATTTCCTAAGCCTGCACTCATGGATGATGGATTACTGTGCTGTACTGAACATTTCCAGTGGCACATAATAATAAATAAAAGTTGTAGATATCAATCACAGTAATATTGAGCACAAATGATCACAATGATTTTGTGGTGTAAAATATAGACAAAGTCTAGCGCATAATTAGGGAAGGGAAATATATAGATCAGCCGTAATACAAAAACTACTGGCACCTGTCATGGGCTTGGATGTAATAAGCAGTAAGTGAACAGTCAGTTCTTAAAGTTGATGTGTTGGAAGTAGGAAAGATGGGCGAACGTAAAAATCGGAGTGATTTTGACAAGGGCCAAAGAGCTTCTCCAAAACAGCAGGTCTTGTGAATTGCTCCCGGAATGCAGTGGTTAGTAGTGATGAGCGATTAGTGGAATAATGGGTTTGTATCGGTATCGGGACAATTTCAAGAAATTCATTAGAAATTGGGACAGTCGATTCTGACTCCCATTAAAGTCAATGGGAATAAAAATCAGGCTCACTGATTTGCCCTAAAGAAATTCCCAATGGGAATATAGCCACACACCTGGGGAACACTGTGTTCCTCCCAGAAATTTGTCAAAATAGTGTGCAGTGTTGTAGAGGTCAATCGTAGTACACAGGGGTCACTGAAAGAAAAAGAATAGGGATGAGCGAGCATACTCGCTAAGGGCAATTACTCGATCGAGCATTGCCCTTAGCGAGTACCAGCCCGCTCGGGAGCAAAGATTCGGCTGCCAGCGGCGGGCGGGGAGCTGCGGGGGAGAGCGGGGAGGAATGGAGGGGAGATCTCTCTCTCCCTCTCTCCCCCCCCACTCCACCCTGCTGACTGCCGCAACTCACCTGTCACCCGCGCCGACACCCGAACCTTTTCTTCCAAGCGGGGAGATACTCGCTAAGGACAATGCTCACTCGAGTAATTGTCCTTAGCGAGTATGCTCGCTCATCTCTAGAAAAGAAGGCCCACATACGGCAAGACAACAGGGGGGGTCCTTGTTTTAAAAGCAAAAAAGTTTGCAAAAAACTAATTTTACCAGGTGAACAGAACAGCCAAGAACAGCCAAGGGCCTCCTGCAAAGAGAAGTAGGAAACATGGCAGAAGCAGGAGAAGGAAAGCAGCAGAAATTCTACCTGCACCACCACCACTAGCAGCCACAGCAACTTGAGGGCACAGTGTGGTCTTTGATATAAATCAATGCTTAGGCATATGTCGGTAAAAATTGGCAGCTAATCAGTGGAATCTGCCACGGGGGGCGCAGAATTCAGGTGAAATCCACGCCTGGTTCATTTTTATAAATATCAGGCAATCCAGGTTGTCTGTGCACAGGAGGATCAGTCTGTCAGTTATCATACCCCCAGCTGTGCTGAGCACCCTGTCTGACAGCACAATGGCAGAGGGGCAGGCAAGCACCTTTAAAATATGTTGTGCAAGATCTGGCCACTCGTCCAGAAGTCAAACTGGCCAACACCATGTACATCCAAACGATAAGTGACATTCTCTTGGACCATCATGGGTAAGTGCTGTCTCAGTGTGTCGGTCATACCCTGTGCTTTTGCTATGCCACACCTCTGTTAGACTTCCCCTGCCTGCACCAATGGTGGTACTCCTGCAGCATCTACCTGCTTATCTTCCATGAGCTGCAGAGCTGCGATCCATTGTGATGCATCCCTGCGGTCATGGAGAAATGCTGTGCACAAGCTGCTTAACAGTCTGTCCTGATAGTGGGGTATTTTGAAATCCTTCTCCCCTGCTGAAATGAGATTTGTCATTTTGGGCTTGTAGCAGGAATCAAGGAGGGTGACCAGCCAGTAATGATCTGATGCTTTGGTGTGAATATGTGACGGTCCTTCTGCAAGCACTGCAGCATAAAAGCACTCATATGTCTCAAAATGCCTAAAGATGATGGCCCATATTCCTTGGGGTTAGATTTAAGAGTTCCTCTGTCTTGTCCTGCCATCCACATAGACTAGCTGGGATTAGTGATGGATGGAAATAATGTTGTGTAGCCTCCTCTCCTGCCTTTGGACCTATACTATCTCCCCCCTCTTGCTCCTCCTGCTCTTCCTCCTCTAAATTTCTCTGATAGGAGAGGAAATGCGTTGGAGAAGATGCCCCCTTTCTTGCACAAAGCCACCATCCCTGTGGTGTTGAGTAATGCTGGACAGGCCAGACAGTTAGGAGATTGGTATCCCTTCATTCTACTCCTGTGACAGCAACATGTCAATGTCCCTGAGGCCCTGTAGCATCTGTGCTGGCAGGTAGAACACAGGGATGGTCATACTGATCAGTGTGGTCTTCTGTTATTATGGACATAATTGACAACAGTATGTGACCAGTTGGGGGGTGTTCCTAAACAGGTTCACACTGTTTAATTACCCATCTTTTTTCTGAGGTTGCATGGCCAATCACTTTCTTTCTGTATTGATAGTGCAGCAGGATGTGCATGCTTTTGCTAGATATGAAAATGGGACATACAATGGGTTCTGGTTGGCCGACTTATAGGGAAGCTGTCTTCCAATAGCTGGCTCTGCAGAGGCATTATACCATCTCCTGTTTGCATATCAAATTTCCTAGAGGAGCATTACAAATGGCAGAAATAGTACACCATCTGACCCAACATCACAAGACCCTCATCCGGCCAACTAAAATGCTACTGTGCACTGATGAATACATCAAACAGCTGTCTATAGATGGTCAAGTTGCAAGGGCTGTTAGAAACTACCTTCCAGGGAGTGGTACGGCAGAGGTATTACACTATCTCTGTTTGATTGACAAATTCTCTAGAGTAGCACTGTGTGTCCTACTAGTCTCCTTACACCTACTTAACCCTTTCCAATCCACTGTCTGATTTCTAAAGACATTATGATTTAAGACTGTACAGCTCCGATGTTGGAAGACATCCGTCGAGGTTCTCTTACTGTATATTGCCAGTCTCTCTGCTGTTGGAGCCTATCCAAAGTATCACCTCATGCAGTACTGGCTTTAGCCAGCATATAGCGCCGTAGTTCAACAGCAGAAAAAGAGTAAGCCCACTAGGAAAACCAGGATAGAAATTGGATTGGAAAGGGTTAATGCTCTCACAAGGACTTCGTTAACAATCTCTAAAAGAAGGAAGAATGGGAAGCATTTAAAAAGACCAAGAATGCTTTAGTGAATGCAGCATTGAGCAAGGGGTTGGACCTGATAACCGTGGAAGTTCCTTCCATCTCTACAAATCTATGATTCTATGAGAAACAAAACTACTCCTGACTTTTCCCAATTAAATGCTATAGACCAGTGGTGGCGAACCTATGGCACTCATGCCAGAGGCGGCACGCAGAGCCCTCCCTGCTGGCACACATCACCATCAGCCACTCACCCCATTAATGAATGCCTGCAGGGGATGCGGCTTCCCTGCAGGCATTCACTCATCAGCGTGCTGCCATCAGCGCTGCTATCTGCGCTGATCCTGGCACACACTGTGACGTCTGTGTGCAGCCGAGATCCTCGTCCCCCATCCCCCGAGGTCTCCTACTTGGTTCCGCGAGAGCAGGGGGTGGAGGCATCCGGCAGCACACTGACGTCAATGTGCACCAGCGATCAGACAGAAGAGGAGCAGCGCTTCCACAAGGAGGAGGGGTAAGTATGTGGGTCTCGGGGGGAGGGAGGGTGGCATTATTACTGCTAGGGGAATGCTGGGGAACCGCTGGGGGTGGGGGGAGTGCATTATTACTGCTTGGGGGACCGCTGGGGAAGAGGGGGGGCATTATTACTGCTGGTGGACCGCTGGGGGTGGGCATTATTACTGCTGGGGGACCACTGGGGGGGCATTATTCTTGCTGGGGGACCGCTGGGGGGGGCATTATTACTGCTGGAGGACCACTGGGGGGGGGCATTATTACTGCTGGGGGACCACTGGGGGGCATTATTCTTGCTGGGGGACCGCTGGGAGGGGCATTATTACTGCTGGAGGACCGCTGGGGGGGCATTATAACTGCTGGGGGACTGCTTTGGGGGGGTCACTATTATTACTGCTGGGTGGCCGCTGGGGGGGGGGGGTGTCACTATTATTACTGCTGGGGGGTGTCACTATTATTACTGCTGGGGGCCGCTGGGGGTATCACTGTTGTTACTGCTGGGGGGTGTCACTATTATTACTGCTAGGGGGCCACCACTATTATTACTGCTGGGGGGCCGCTGAGGGGGGTGTCACTATTAATAGTGCTGGGGAGCCGTTGGGGGGGCCGTTCTGGGGGGTGTCACTAATACTACTGCTGGGGGGCTGCTCTGGGGGGGTGTCACTATTATTACTGCTGGGGGGCTGCTCTTGGAGGTGTCACTATTATTACTGCTGGGGGCCGCTCTGGGGGGTGTCACTATTACTGCTGTGGGGGCACTGGGGAGGTCACTATAATTACTGCTGGGGGGGCTCTGGGGGGGGGGGTCACTATTACTGCTGGGGGTCAGTATTATCGCTGGGGGTGTCACCTTTACTGCGGGGGGGGGGGGGGGGTCACTATTATTACTGCTGCTGGGGCACTGGGGGGGTCACTATTACTGCTGGGGGCCGCTGTGGGATGTCACAATTATCGCTGGGGGGGGTCACTATCATTACTGCTGGGGGGGCACTGGGGTGGTCACTATTACTGCTGGGGGACCGCTGGAGGGGTCACTATTATACTGGGGGCCGCTGTGGGATGTCACTATTATTGCTGGGGGTCAGTATTATCGCCGGGGGGGTCACTATTACCGCTGGAGTATGTTTACACGTGGCGGAAATGGGCAGAGCTGTTTCAAAATAGACAGCGTGCAGATTTTGATTGCTTTTTGGATGCGGAAATGCTGCAGAATTTTCCACAGTCATTTCCACTGAGGACATCCTGCAGTATTTCCGCATCCAAAAAGCAGTTAAAATCTGCCCCTGTCTATTTTGAAGCGGCCCTATCCTTTTTAGGACGACGGGGGTAAAATCATACGTCGTGATAAGCCCCGCCCCCTGACGTGTTGGCACTTTGCGGTAAATAAGTGGGTTTTGGATTGCAATTTGGGCACTCGGGCTCTAAAAGGCTCGCCATCACTGCTCTAGACTATTTCACTTTCTAGGAAATGATGGAGAAAAAAACCCTCCAAGAGCCTGAGCGGCATACAGAGTGTTTAGTGCATGGTGTTACACTGCAAAACTAACAAGTTAGCTGCAAGGAACATCAACGTGTCGGCCTATTGTGTCTGCTCTGGTGGCTAGTCTGCAATGCTAAAAACTGCAAGATTTATAGATTTTGTTTAAATGAACGATCACATAAAAACAACAAAAATGGTGCAACTAATGGGAGAAAAGGACATCCTTGTTATATACATTACAAGGGTGCATTCCCACGAACGTATATCGGCTCGGTTTTCACGCCGAGCCGATATACGCCGTCCTCATGTACAGGGGGGGAGGGAGGAGGGAAGAGCCAGGAGCAGGAACTGAGCTCCTGCCCCCCTCTCTGCCTCCTCTCCGCCCCTCTGCACTATTTGCAATGGGGAGAGGCGGGGCGGGGCTAATTCTCAGAACTTAGCCCCACCCCCGGACCCGCTCTCCCCATTGCAAATAGTGCAGAGGGGCGGAGAGGAGGCAGTGAGGGGGGCGGGAGCTCAGTTCCTGCTCCTGGCTCTTCCATCCTCACCCCCCTGCATACGAGGACAACGTATATCGGCTCGGCGTGAAAACCGAGCCGATATACGTTCGTCTGAATGCAGCCTATAGCTTGCAGGTGAGGACACAATAAGTAATTGATAGATTATAATTACTAAGTGGCAGTTATGTTACTTTCTATTTATATTAAAACTATCATTTTAGACTGCTGCTCACTCCCTGTCAGCTTCTTCCTCAGTATTGCACCCTCTCCTCTCCTATGCACAAAAGTTTTTTCTTTTTATGTGGGAACCTCAGCCAATCAATAATCATCCATTGCACATGCTCTGTTTTGTTGCACCAAAATTTGACACACACAACTGTTTTGGCGCAATTTTGGGGCGGATCTTTTCCAGTTCATTCCTATGATAGCTCTTCTTCAACGGTTTAGGGTGAGTCCCCTTCAACTGCATGACATCCTAAGAAATGTATGGTGTTCTGCAGAATGCTATTATGCACATTAGGGGCCCCAGTGCAAAATCTGTACCATGGCACCAGCACACTATGTGCCGTTTATAAAATTGTTGCCAACTTATATGGCAGAGGAGCTTTGAGCCTAAGGGCTCTGTCACACGAGCGGACGTCCACTTGTATCAGCGGCCATCCGCGTGTACACCAGCGAAAATCCGCACCTGTCAAAAAAAGGACATATGGGTGGCAATGGAGCTGGTCATGTGGATTTTCGTCCGCACGCGGTGCGCGCGTTTTTCCACGCGGAAATACACACAGATCGCCGCCCTGAGCCCTAAGGTTTTCTAAACACGGCCGAGTGCAATAACGGGTCGTGAAAATCAGCCCAATATTGCGCTTGTGCAATTGCGATGTCTCAGTAAGTGCGAGGCATTTTCTGTAAAAAACGCCCCTTATCCCTCCAGTGAGGTTGCGATCCTCTGGAGCGGCTTTCAAATGCGTCAAAGGACCGGCAGGTGTTTTCAATGGGAAGCCTCACGGCATGCAATGTGTTTTCCTGCCCCATTGAAAACAATGGGCAATGCATTCCAAGGGAACGCCCAACAGGATATGCCACGATTTTTTCCCGCACTGTGATTTGTATGACACCATTCCAAAAAATGGGGTTCATATTCATGTGAGATTTGTGCGGCTCACAACGCACAAATTTAGTGCGATTTTCATGTCCGTGACTGCTACCTCTAGATCTCCTATAGCTGCACACTAAAACTTTAGTCATGCTTTATAAAGCCACTAAACTAGTAGGGTGGGAGGTTGCTTGGAGAAATTACAGCCAGGAAGAAGCTTGCAGAATTATGAATGTAGCTCTGGCTGTGACTAAGATATGATGAGTACAAGAAATGTAAACAAAATTGAAAAATGAAGCCACTCTTTTAGCCCGTTCTATGTTTTCTCTACTGCTTCTTGCAATTTGTGTATTTCTAATTTAAAGTTTCAGCATTGCCAGAAAAGAGTGAATACAAAACATAAAATTGGAGACCTGTACGAGCCTTTATGAGATTTATTCCCAGCTGGATAGTCTACAGTGGAAAGTTGCTTCATTTTTAATTTAGTTTTCCAATTTCACTTCTTTTTTTTCTTCCAAAACACATTACGACAACATCTTAAAGAAATGTTGATGTTAGAGAGCACGATATTGGAAAGTGTTGAGTAAGAGTAAGCGGGATGTGCGAAAATTGTGATCTGACCGAGAAAAGGCACTTTACTAGAAAAAAAAACATAGGACAGCAAACAAACCTTCTGCCACCTCGGAGCTCAAATTGCCCCAGTGCAAAATAGAAACACATCAAATCTGTCACCTAGGGCTCCTTTACACAGGCCAAGAAATTATTATCATTCCCGCATCTAGTGTGAATCGGAACCATTATCATTCAGAGTAAACGCATGCCTCGACTAAACGACGAATGAGAAATTGTTCTCTTTTTGTTCGTAGTTCAGTTCTTGCATGCAGAAAATGGAACAATGGATCGGCCCATGTGAACAGGCAGTTGCTCACTTAAGAACAACTTCCTGTTTATTAAGAATGGAGGCGCGGGGGGGGGGGGTGCTGGTGCTCTACCTCTATTCACTGAGTAATGCTTGTTCCTGTGTAAAAACACAGGAATGATTATCACTGGGATGAACTGTTGGACATCTGTGCCCAACAGGTCAACTGATGTTAAGGCGCCCTTAATTGACACCCCCTCCACATCCCTCAGATCATGCCTTGACCTATAGAAATGAAGATACTGTGAATGTAGCAACATTCCATAGTTTATTGATTGGACAGTGTCCGTTGGTCCATTTCCGGTATCGTTCTTTGAGCCCTGTATACTACACCATCAGTAAGGTATACTGCACAGGCCACTAACCAATCTAAGGTTTGGTGCTGGCATGAACCAAGATGCAAAGCCTTTCAGTAAACCTTTCTAGGTTAGTTGTAGGAGGGGTACCGTCTCCTACAGATGAGCAGCGCCAAAACTTTGTGAATGGCGACCACTCTAGGCTTCACCCCATGAAGGGACTCCTGCTGGGAGAAGAGTTCAGCCTACCATGCGC
Source organism: Eleutherodactylus coqui (assembly GCF_035609145.1). NCBI lineage: Eukaryota > Metazoa > Chordata > Amphibia > Anura > Eleutherodactylidae > Eleutherodactylus > Eleutherodactylus coqui. The sequence goes on along the minus strand of NC_089838.1, from coordinate 309,266,465 downwards.
CAGGAAATCAAGTACACAGCAGGACTGTAGAGGCTGTGTACCGAACTGGAAGCATAATGATCTGGACACTGTACAAAAGGCCACCAAATTAGCTGGGGGGTTATAGAAGAGGAGGATGCAGTGCTGGTTTAAGTCCCCATTCTCCAGCAAGACTAACAGAAGGGATAGGAGAGACTTAAAAGCACTGTAAAGGGGTCCGCCCCCAAGGTAATGCAGGTGGTGGTGCAACTAGCATGTCACCACCCAGAAAAGCATCCCCATGATAAGAGCTAATGCAGGGAAGCTAAGCTTCCCCCCAGCACACAGTTCCTGAAAGTTAATAGGTGTCCTGTGGGCACACTATAAAAGGACATAGAACTGCTTTACAGCTCTCAGTGGTGCAGGAGATGCAGAAGGGGTAAGGGTCAAGGACGCGGGCGTCCAAGTGAGGGTGTGGGCACAGGCCGAGCTCCTGGGCGTGGTGAATCACAGCCGGCTGCTGAGGGATTGGGAGAGAGGAAAGTTTCTGAGCTCCCCAGCTTCATATCACAATTTATGGGTCCACGTGGTAGACCTTTATTACAAACAGAGCAGTGTGAGCAGGTGCTGTCGTGGATGGCAGAAAATGCATCCAGCAATGTATCAACCACCCAGTCTTCTACGCAGTCCACTACTTCCGGACTAGGGACTGCAACTCTGAATCCTCTGGCTGCTGCTCCTCCTTCCTCCCAGCCTCCTCACTCCATGAAAATGACATATTCTGATGAGCAGGCAGACTCCCAGGAACTGTTCTCGGGTCCCTGCTATGAGTGGAAAAAAACGGTTCCTTTCTTACCTGAGTTTGTCGTGACCGAGGCCCAACCTTTGAAAAGTTCCCAGAGTCTGGGTGATGAGGCTAGGAACTTCCGGCAACTGTCTCAAGAGCTTTTTGTGGATGAGGATGATGAGACACAGTTGTCTGTCAGTGAGGTAGTAGTAAGGGCAGTAAGACCGAGGGAGGAGCGCACAGAGGATTCAGAGGAAGAGCAGCTGGACGAAGAGGTGACTGACCCCACCTGGTTTGCTAAGCCTACTGAGGACAGGTCTTCAGAGGGGGAGGCAAGTGCAGCAGCAGGACAGGTTGGAAGAGGCAGTGGCTTGGGCAGGGGTAGAGGCAGGGCCAGAGCGAAGAATCCCCCAACTGTTTCCCAAAGCACTCCCTCACGGGAAGCCTCCGTGCAGAGGGCTAGGTGTTCAAAGGTGTGGATGTTTTTTAGTGAGAGCGCAGACGACCAACAAACAGTAGTGTGCGACCTGTGTCGCACCAAGATCAGCCGGGGAGCCACCACTACCAGCCTCACCACCACCAGCATGCGCAGGCATATGATGGCCAAGCACCCTACAAGGTGGGACGAAGGCCGTTCACCGCCTCCGGTTTGCACCACTGCCTCTCCCCCTGTGCCCCAACCTGCCACTGAGATCCAACCCCCCTCTCAGGACACAGGCACGACCGTCTCCCGGCCTGCACCCACACGCTCACCTCCGCTGTCCTCGGCCCCATCCAGCAATGTCTCTCTGCGCAGCGTTCAGCTGTCGCTAACACAAGCGTTGGAGTGAAAACGCAAATATGCCGCCACCCACCCGCATGCACAAGCTTTAATCGTGCACATTGCCAAATTAATCAGCCTGGAGATGCTGCCGTACAGGCTTGTGGAAACAGAGGCTTTCAAAAACATGATGGCGGTGGCGGTCCCGTGCTACTCGGTTCCCAGTCGCCACTATTTTTCCCGGTGTTCCTTCCCCGCCCTACACCAGCACGTCTCCCGCAACATAAATGGTGCCCTTACCAACACAGTTACTGGGAAGGTCCACTTCACCACGGACACGTGGACAAGTACTGGTGGGCAGGGCCACTATATCTCCCTGACGGCACATTGGGTTCACTTGGTGCAGGCTGGGACCGAGTCAGAGCCTGGGACTGCTCACGTCCTACCCACACCCAGAATAGCGGGTCCTACCTCGGTGCTGGTATCTGCGGCATGTTATGCCACCTCCTCCAAACCCTCCCCCTCCTCCTCCTCCGCCACCTCTACCTCTCAATTAAGAAGTGTGAGCACGTCGCTAGCAGTTAGTAGCGCACAGGGCGGCAGTAAGCGTCAGCAAGCCGTGCTGAAACTAATCAGCTTAGGTGACAAGAGGCACACGGCCTCCGAGCTGTTGCAGGGTCTGACAGAGCAGACCGACCTCTGGTTTTCGCCGCTGAGCCTCCAGCTGGGCATGGTCGTGTGTGACAATGGCCGTAACCTGGTGGCATCTATGCAGCTCAGCAGCTTCACACATGTGCCATGCCTGGCCCACGTCTTCAATCTGGTGGTTCAGCGGTTTCTTAAAAACTACCCCCACTTGTCTGACCTGCTCGGCAAGGTGCACAGCTTCTGCGCACATTTCCGCAAGTCCATCACGGACGCTGCCACCCTGAGGACCCTGCAACGTTAGTTTCAGCTGCCAGAGCAGTGACTGTTGTGCAACGTGCCCACACGCTGGAATTCCACACTGGCCAGGCTGTATGAGCAGCGTAGAGCAATAGTGGAATACCAGCTGCAACATGGGCAGTGGAGTGGTAGTGAGCATCCGCAATTCTTTACTGAGGAGTGGGCATGAATGGCAGATATCTGCAGGTTCTCGGAAACTTTGAGGAGTCTACCCAGATGGTGAGCGGCGATGCGGTCATCAGTAGCGTTACCAACCCGCTGCTTTGCTTGCTGAGAAGTTCGCTGCTAAGCATAAAGGCTGACGCTTTGCAGTTGGAACAGGAGACTGGGGGTGACAGTATGTCTATATCTCAGTGTGTTTTGGAGGAGGAGTAGGAAGAGGGGGAGGGGGAGGAGGAGGAGGAGGGGGAAGAGACAGCTGGCCATACTGCAGAGGGTACCCATGCTGCTTGCTTCTCATCTGTTTAGCGTGTATGGGCTAGTGAGGACAGTGATCTGTTGCATACTGGGACCCTGGCACACATCGCTGACTTCATGTTAGGCTGCCTTTCCTGGGACCCTCGCGTTAGACGCATTCTTGCCAACACGGATTACTGGGTGTACACCCTTCTAGACCCACGGTATAAGGAGAACCTTTCCACTCTCATTCCCGAAGAGTAAAGGGGTACGAGAGTGATGCAATACCACAGGGCCCTGGTGGAAAAAGTGATGCTAAAGTTCCCATCTGACAGCGCTAGTGGCAGAAGACGCAGTTCAGAGGGCAAACTAGCAGGGGAGGTGTGGGGATCAGGCAGCATGTTCAGAGCAGGCAGGGGAACACTCTCCAAGAGCTTTGCCAGCTTTATGGCTCCTCAGCAAGGCTCTATCACCACTCCCCAGTCAATGCTGTGTCGGAGGGAGCACTGTAAAAAGATGGTGAGGGAGCACGTAGCCGATCGTATCACTGTCCTCTGTGATGCCTCTGCTCCATACAACTATTGGGTGTCAAAGCTGGACATGTGGCACAAACTTGCGCTTTATGCCCTGGAGATGCTGGCCGGGTGTTTAGTGCAGCTGGGGGGATTCATCACGGATAAGCGTACTCGCCTGCCTCCAGGCTCTGTTACAAATTAACCAATAATGAACTGTATCTTCAAAAAATGTTTGTGGGTTTCAGAAATGTTACTGGGGTCTGCCTATACTTTGGCTACTGAAATGTTACTAGGGTCTGCCTATACAGTTTCTACTCAATGGTTTGAGGGGTTTGCCTATACTTTTACTACAGAAATGTTACTTGGGTCCGACTATACTTTGGCTGCAGAAATGTTACTGGGGTCTGCCTATACCTTTTCTACTGAATGGTTTAAGGGGTTCGCCTATACTTTGGCTACAGAAATGTTACTGGGGTCTGCCTATACTTTTGCAACAGAAATGTTGCTGGGGTCTGCCTATACTTTGGCTACAGAAATGTTACTGGGGTCTGCCTATACCTTTTCTACTGAATGGTTTGAGGGGTTCGCCTATACTCTTGCTACAGAAATGTAACAGGGGTTCACCTATACTTTTGCTACAGAAATGTTACTGGGGTCTGCCTAAACCTTGCTACAGAAATGTTACTGGGGTCCGCCTATACTTTGGCTACAAAAATGTTACTGGGGTCTCCTTATACTCTTGCTGCAGAAATGTTACAGGGGATCGCCTATACTTTTGCTACAGAAATGTTACTGGGGTCTGCCTGTACTTTTGCTACGGAAATGTTACTGGGGTCTGCCTATACCTTTTCTACTGAATGGTTTAGAGGGGTTCACCTATACTTCTGCTACAGAAATGTTACTGGGTCCGCCTATACTCTTGCTACAGAAATGTTACAGCGGTCTGCCTATGCTGTGGGTGCACAAAGACTTCCCATCGCGGTGTTTTACATATCTGGCACAAATACACTGTCTGACTTGGGCAGAAATGTAGGCCGAGGCCAAGGTCCTTGGCGGGACGAAACTCTGCCATGTTTGGGCACTCTGATTTCTTCCTGTGTAATACCATCCTTGTGCACCAACAGCATAGGCGAGCCCAAGGAACTCAAAGACTTCCCATTGCGCTGTTGAGCTATCTAACAGCTACACAGGATGAATAGTGTGGGGACGCATGGATTTCCCATTGCTATGTAACTTGTGGCACCTTGGGTCACACAAGGTGGAGGCTGGGACCGAGCCTGACCCTGGGCCCTCTCACGTGCTTCCCACAAGGAGTATTGCTGCATTGTGGAGATGTGTAGAAGTGCTGGCACCTGAGTCCCCTTTATGCCTACGTTTGCAGCTGCTGACAATTTTGTGATGGAAGTGGCACGGGATTGGAATGATGATCATACGTCAATTTATCATCAATTCTCAACAGCATTGTGGGCTATCGTCCATACTTTCAAAGAGGGTCGCTGCCTGGCCCTGCCAACCCTCTGCAGTTTGTGCCTCCGGTATCTCCTCATCCAGTACGCACTTATAAATAGACATGAGGGTGGTGTGGCTATGGGGCCAGCGTGTGGCATGAGGGCAGCTGAACGCTGCACGAGGAAACTTTTGCGTGCACAGTGGACGCAGGGTCGTGCGGGGGGTTGGACAGCAATGCAAGCATGTAACCCAGGAGAAGAGGCAGCGGTGTCACCCGCAGTCAGTGATTGTCCTTGGTTGCAGGTAGTGTGGTGCTTGGCTAAGATGTGCCAGTGTGTGTGCCTTGCTAATGAGGGTTTGTCCAAAGCAAATTGTTAGGGGGGGTGACGCCAGACTCTTGCCCCCATTTTGGCTTAATAATGGGACCTGGGAGCCTCAGATGCAGCCCTTGCCCTTTCCTACCCTTTTCTGTGGTGTTTCCATGACTTTCTGATGTTTTCTGCTGTATGATAAGTCATCACCTATGCGGAGCATCGGTCCCATACAAAAATGCTCGAGTCGCCCATTGTCTTCAATGGGGTTCGTTACTGGAAACGAGCTCTCGAGCATTACGAAAAGTTCGACTCGAGCAACGAGCACCCGAGCATTTTGGTGCTCCCTCATCTCTAGTCACATCCATGGGGTCCAAGGTTTGGGCCTAAAATAATTTAGGGTGCTAAAATGTTCTTGACAAAGGGTATTCAAAGCAAAACATATGATAAGTCAATTTGCAGTCATGAGTAGGAAATATATGGTGGCTTCTACAGATTAGAGACTCAATGTAATGAATTTTCATCACGTCTCTTCAGTTGCTTTAGTATTAGCGTGTGACATTGAAACAAGAGCAGTATATTAACATTTTCTAATAACTCTTAAATTAAATTTAGGCCATTGCCCCCATAGGAATCTTAAATTTTTAGACATCCTGAGTTACGATGCCTTGTGGACACATATTCAGATACGTCCTACGTTTGAAGTTATCTTGATTTAAAATATATCTCCATATGGATTGCAAAAAAAGACACTGCAAAATGTAGTTTCTAAACTCTTCATTAAAGTGGTATTGTACTTATGCTTCCTTCAATGCGTACCCCAAACTCCCTCCCCTTCTCTTTACCACCCACCCCCTCATAAATAAAGACTCATATTGCTGAGTGACAATGGAAAAATAAAATGGCCACACCAGCCTCTTTATTAAACAAATAGCAAAAATTACCTTCCATATAACAATTCAATTTTCATATAAAACAATAACCATAAAATTCTTAAGCAGTCGAGAAGAGCTGACAGTAACTGAAGAGCTCAAGGATGGCAATCAACCTGCAGTACCAAATAATGAGCCCGCCAGGTGCACTGCACCAACTCAGGGGATGATAAAATTTCCAGAGGTACTGCTTAATTCATTAGAGCAAGTTTCCTGGGACTGCCCTGGTAGAACCCCAACCACTGGTAGATGACTTATTAATGGGGGGCAATGATACCTTCGATGGGCTACTTGAAAAATCTTACAGATGGCCAACCGTGACCTCTTCGCCACAGTTGCTATAAGTCTCACCCTCAACCTTCACCCACTACTCAGAAACAGAACGGGCATGTTCACTGGCCGGTTGTTTGCTGTTCAGGCCCCATCGGGAATGACAGATTCCTCCTAGTCTTCCAGAAGGTAGTCTCCCTGCCTCCCCATCCCCTAGTCCCTCTCCATCTGTCAGCTTGCACCACCCACTGTACTCCTGCACCTCCCATAGATCCCTTCCTCCTTCCTTTTACTAAACTTTTACCTCTTACTGTCGTAACCCTAAACCCACTGCAAACTCCATGGTCATGATGGGCCGGCTCTAGGCTGCGCCCATTCTGACCGTAATGCCATCACGCTAGTCCACATTGTGAGGGTCTGTACACTGGAATGCTACAGATGCTAAAATGAACTGGTAGTGACATCAGGAGAGTGCTATGCCAATCTACTGTTGCTTGGCTTTTTTCGAGGGCTGTATGGTTGCCATAGTATGGTTATTGTTGACAGATGCCGCCTTGTGACCCCTTAGAGGTATTGTCCCAAAATGCACAACCCTTCCTAAAATGCAGAGCCCAGGGTGAGACGCAAATCACCCTGAGTCCTGCTCTCAGCACCACCAACAATCATCTGATTTTGCATTGGAAAGTCACATTTTCCATGTAGCATACTTATTATTACAGGGTGGCCATTAATATACATGGCCATCTTGTAATACCGGTATGGCAGAAGGTCCAGCAGAACAGGAGCTACTATTACTAAGTTGATCTTCGTGGCAGGTCAGAGAGAGAAGTGTCAAGCAAGGGAGCTGCTCTATGATGTTCATAATCCCTGATAGGACATATGAACAAGGGGTTATCTTGGCTCATGCATATAGGGATGGGGTCTGTTTTGAGCCTTTAGGGGGGAGCAACATATTTCTCCCTTTAAAATAATTGTATGGGAGAATGTTTTTTTTTAGGACACGTTAAAATCTGTATAGTACCTTTTGGTATAGCTGTTTGAAAATTGTACCAGATTACTGTATATCATATGGGGAAAGGTACTGCATCTGTAAGACAAAGTTTAAAAACATTATGAAACTTTGCAGGCACTGAGAAATGACTCCTAGGGTGATGTCTTCTTGGCAGACTGTTTTTGCAGGGTGGTTTGCCATTACCACAGTCATTTTATTGACCTCAGAAGGTTGAGTCAACCTTGAGCCGGCTACCTGAAGTACTCTGGGATTGAACATGCAACCTTCAGGTCATGAGGGAGAGCTTAGGACTGCATTTCTGCTGCCTTAACACTCTGTGTCACTCAAGGCTCCTGAAAGTGTAGTAAAGGACTGGCTAAGTGATTTTGAGGCCAAATTGAGCAAAGACTGAACAAACACCTCCATTTTCATATTTTCAGCCGGTTAAAGCTTATTACTTCATCATGGTTAGAGTTTTGTATATCTTTTAACAACTTAAAGATATCTTCATTGACTGCCTTATTTTTCATGGACGTTCGTCAAGTTAAGAACAACAGCATATCCAGGCAGAGCACTGCTACTCTCATCACCATATTTGAATATGCATTTTGGTTCAGCTGGGTACAAAAGTAGAAAAGGATGAAGGTACAATATCCAATATCCGCTGATAGTAAAGAAGTCTCATGCAATTTTTCAAGACCTCCTGAACACATTAGGATTTAGGTCTATCCAAGTCCTGTGAAAGACAATCTAACCAAGCTTCCTAATTCTATCATATATTCTAAAAGACCCCATACCCATTAGGGAACATTTATCCAGATTCACCAAATTTGGTATGACCAGAGAACTATTGCATGTGTATGGGGCCTTCTGACTCTTTCCAGCAGATGAATTCAACACCCAATCGTTTTTCCCTTTCAGACGATAAGCCACTGTCAGAGCTATCTGGCAGTGGCTTTCTCCTGTGCCCCCATTGAAAACAGAAACGCTTGGCTGTGCTGAGTGTTCCTGTGTATGGGGGAAGGTGGGAAGAATAGCTGTCAGTCAAAAGAGAGTTTACTGACAGCTACTGAGGCCACATGAGCACCTTTAGACTGATGTTACTAGTAGGCTAATTTTTAGGTACTGTCTTGGTTAAGGCCAAATAGATATGAAGACAGGACAAGAGGCCCTCGTTAGACCATGAGCAGCTAAGGCAACCCATCACAATCTTGTGATCACCGGGAATACTTTTGGGTTACTGAAGATCCCCCTCCCTTTGCCACTACTTAGTTGCCACAGTCAGTATCTAAAATTGTATCTAAGGTGTTAAACAGTCTTAATCAACGTTATATTGATGAAAAAATGAAGTTATGTTGGCAGGAAGATTACAGGCCATTATCTTATTATTGCCTTAATCATCTTGTAATGAGCTACATTAAAAATTAAAATGTAAAATAGATTTCAGAGCCAAAAGGGCAGGTATGCTCTAATGTGTATCTGAGATGAGGTTATAGAATGTCCAACGGGATGTGGGCATTTCCATGTTCGGAAATTGCTTCTGAAAGGTGAACAACTGTGAAGTCAAAAGTTTTACAATCTACATCAACAAATTGGACATTCTCTCTCAGTAATGTTCCCTCCTACATCTGCTATTACAGAGATAGAGCGCACAACTGTATAACATTCATTAATGAGGTCCACTAGTTAAAGAAACTATCTAGAGATCTCCCAGACTATAATAAAGCTGGCTGGACACGAGATGGCAGAACTGAACTTCACCTATGGCAGTAACCTTTCCTTGGTACTAAAAGTGTCTCCCAGTACTCAGATACCACCAAGATTTACAGTATAAATTGTATAATAAACAGAGAGCTAAGTGAACAATAATATGAAGCACATATATACACTAGCAGGTAACCAAAAATGGAAGAATAGGAACTCAACAATAGATGACAGGAATAGAATGGTGCTGGTAATCAGATGATAGCACAAACAGATAACGGTGGTGATATTCATATAATGTAGCAGATGGAGAACAGATATAACAGACGGACAGTAACTGACTCTAACTATAGTTTTCCTTAAATCCTACCGTAGTCTATCCTTCAAGCTGACCCTAACACCAGACACCACTGTCCATGAGTATTCCTAAACATATACTTAATGGAAAACCTATTTGAAACACAGACCCTGTCAAACAATGAGAGGGCACTAAGATTCAGAGACCAGCACAAACAGGCTTGAGGACAGCTGAACTATGAAGCAAGTCAAGACAGATATAAACAGGGAAAAAGCAAAAAAAAAATACAAGGAATAAGAAGCAAGGACTGGATTAGAAATAATCACAGCAACAAGACTATACTTAGAAGAAACAAACTGAACTAGGAGCACTGGAATAAAGTGCGCATAGCTTACACTATAACCAGCAACACATTGTAGAGGTCAGGAATATTTCAAGAGAAGCTATGCAATTAAGAACACCTATCCACAGTTGCAGCAGTGTGGTCAATTTACCCATTCCAATTGATCATCTGCGGAACAGTTACAGCAAGCACTCAAGCAACAAACTTTTTTTAGTAGAGAGGGGATGATGATACAGATATTCAGCAGAGTAAGCAAGCCTCTCATTAAAAAAAGAAAAACTGGCAGCAGTCCACACTATTGTTTTTTGGGGGTAGTCTGCTGGTATTGAATGCAACCTTTCCAAAATGTATAACCTTGTAAATTCATATGATAACTCAGGCCACAGCAGTACAATCAACAATCCGTTGATCATCTTATCCACAAGTACTGCAATCATCTGTCAGACAAAGTTTAAAAACCTTATGAAACTTTGCAAGCACCAAGACATGACTGACTCCTAGGGTGACGTCCTCTTGGCAGAATGTTTTTGCAGTGTGGTTTGCAATTGCCACAGTCATCTTTTACCGATCTTGGAAGGTTGAGTCAACCTTGAGCCGGCTACCTGAAGTACTCTGTGATTGAACATGCAACCCTCAGGTCATGAGGGAGAGCTTAGGACTGCATTTCTGCTGCCTTAACACTCTGTGACACTCAAGGCTCCTGATAGTGTAGTAAATGAATGGCTAAGTGATTTTGAGGCCAAATTAAGAAAAAACTGAACAAAGACCTCTATTTTCAGCAGGTTAAAGCTTATTACTTCATCAGGGTTAGGATTTTGTATATCTTTTACCAAATTAAAGATATCTTCATTGACTGCCTTATTTTTCATGGCATTGGTCAAGTTAACAGCAACAGCATATCCAGGCAAAACACTGCTACTCTCATCACCATATTTGAAAATGCATTTTAGCTCAGCTGGGTACAAAAGTAGAAAAGGATGAAGGTACAATATCCAATATCCGCTGATAGTAAGAAAGTCTCATGCATTTTCCCAAGACCTCCTGAACACATTAGGGTTTAGGTCTATCCAAGTCCTGTGAAAGACAATCTAGCCAAGCTTCCCAATTCCATCTAAATTGAAAGTCACTCAAGTGGTAAGAAAACCAATTTATGAACCTGTCCATACAAGTTACATTCATTGTGTCCAAGCAAGTGTACAGCATTTCTGTGGCTTGGGGAAGCACTTGTGGCAATGATCCTGGTTCAATCTTGCAAAAGTCAATTAACAATGTTGTGTACATGACTTCTATATGTGGGGGAACTGGGATCTAAAACAATTCTCCTAATCTGACCTCTACATTCTCTCTCAGAACGTCATCCCTACATTCCAATGTATCCATTTCACACCCCGTGGACCTTAATATGCCTCATATAAGTGCGTAGTCAGATACTAGCTGGTTAGCGGCTAATATGTAGGTATACTACCAGATTTATATAAAACATGGTCGAACCATTGGACAGAACAAGTACTGCTCACTCTTGTGTCATCCCTATACATAGACTGTAAGCTCTTGTGAGCAGGATACTCACTCGTATTGTTAATATTGTGTATTAGTCTAATACTGTATGCAATGTCTGATTTTCTCTATACATGTACTTTCTGATATGTAAAGTGCTGCACAATATGTTGGTGCTACATAAATGACAGTAAGATTATTATTATTAGTTTCTAATTAGGGACAACAGAATGTCTGATTCTATAATTTTTGATATTTTACCTTTAGTTTTTTTATTATTATTATTACACTTGGTCCTGGCCCTAGAAGAAGTTGTCATTTTGCTGAAAAGCGTTGTGGTGTGATTAGTTCAATGGTCTTGTCACCGGAGGCCCTAAAAGTGGTCCCCCCCGCCTTGGCCTATAAAAGGCTCTCGGAGGCTCCTTGTGTGTAGTGACCTCTTCTTCCGCTTGTAGAGCTTGTTGACCACTAGACGCCTCTACGACACAGAGAAGAGATTTCACACCATTTCCAGAGTCTGAGATCGGCGCATTATTGGGATGTGAGAAGCTGGGTGGTCGTATTGACAAATTACCACTACCTGGGCAATTGAGTGTTAGGATCTGTTTGGACCAGTGGATTTGTGAGGGCACGCAAGCTTATAGACTGCAAATACAAAGGATCATCTGATAGTCTGGCAAGCACCAGCACCTCCAACTGTTTTGTTGTCTGCCATCCATAGACAGATAACACCATAATTACAGACCCCGGTGTCTGTCCAGGTGCTTGGCTGAAGGCATTTGGCCTCACGGCACGCATTACGTGTGCTGCCTTTGACACCCCCGTTGCCTTCATTTGCAGTGGTGTTATAAACAACAAAACTGGTGGGCCATGGAGTGGAACTCGGTTGTCTTCAATGATAAATCCAGGTTTAGTTTGAGCGCTAATGATGGCCATGTTCATGTCTGGAGACCTCGGGGTGAGTGCCTCAATCCTGCCTCTCTTGCGAAGTGGCACACTGCCCTCACTGTGGGTGTGATGATCTGGGGGGTCATTGCATTCAACATTTGGTCCCCCCTAGTAGTGAGTGGTCCAAGGGACAATGACAGCTCAGCGATATTTTCAGGACATCCTGCAGCCCATGTGTTCCTCTCATGGTGGCTTCCAAGAGGCAGCAGGATAATGCTCGGCTGCACACACAAGGGGGTCACAGGAAGCCTCCACAACATTGTCACACTTCTCGGGCTGCCCGGTCGCCAGATTTATCAACAGTAGAAAATGTATGGGACCATCTGTGATGCCAGCTTTGACAGCCTATTAGTTTCCATGATCTAGAAGCTGAGTTTCAGCAAATATGGAGCGATATACCACAGGATACCATACAGAACCTGTATATCTCCATGCAAGCCTGTAACACATCTTGCATACAAGCTAGAGGTGGCCCAACAGGGTACTAGAGTCTCCATGCCCCCGTATTACATATTGCAGCCAAGCTAAAGGCAGTACAACAGTGAACTAAAGCCTCCATGCCCACCTATATCACATTTTGTATCCAAGGTAGAGGTGGAACAACAGTGCACTAGAGCCTTCATGCCCCCTGCATCACATCTTGTACCCAAGCTAGAGGTGATACATCAGGGTACTAGAACCTCCATGCTTGCTCATATCACATCTTGTATCCAAGCTAGAGGTGGTACCACAGTGTACCAGAGCCTCCATGCCCGCCATATCACATCTTGTATCCAAGCTAGAGGCGGTAGAACAGGGTAATAGAGCCTCCATGACCGCCTGTATCACATCTTGTATCCAAGCTAGAGGCGGTACAACAAGGTACTATAGCCTCCATGCTTCCTTGTATCGCATTTTGTATTCAAACTAGAGGTGGTACAACAGGCTACTAGAGCCTCCATGCCTGCCTGTATCACCACTTGTATCCAAGCCAGAGAGGGTACAACAGAATACTAGAGCCTCCATGCCCCCTGTATCACATCTTGCATACAAGCTAGAGGAGGTACAACAGGGTACTAGAGCCTCCATGCCTTCCAGTATCACATCTTGTATCCAAGCTAGAGGTGGTACAACAGGGTACTAGAGCCTCCATGCCTTCCAGTATCACATCTTGTATCCAAGCTAGAGGTGGTACAACAGGGTACTAGAGCCTCCATGCCCCCTGTATCACATCTTGTATACAAGCTAGAGGAGGTACAACAGGGTACTAGAGCCTCCATGCCTTCCAGTATCACATCTTGTATCCAAGCTAGAGGCGGTACAACAAGGTACTATAGCCTCCATGCTTCCTTGTATCGCATTTTGTATTCAAACTAGAGGTGGTACAACAGGCTACTAGAGCCTCCATGCCTGCCTGTATCACCACTTGTATCCAAGCTAGAGAGGGTACAACAGGATACTAGAGCCTCCATGCCCCCTGTATCACATCTTGCATACAAGCTAGAGGAGGTACAACAGGGTACTAGAGCCTCCATGCCTTCCAGTATCACATCTTGTATCCAAGCTAGAGGTGGTACAACAGGCTACTAGAGCCTCCATGCCTGCCTGTATCACCACTTGTATCCAAGCTAGAGAGGGTACAACAAGGCACTAGAGCCTTCATGCCCCCTGTATCACATCTTGCATACAAGCTAGAGGTGGTACAACAGGGTACTAGAGCCTCCATGCCCCCCATATCACATCTTGTATCCAAGCTAGAGAGGGTACAACAAGGTACTAGAGCCTCCATGCCTTCCAGTATCACATCTTGTATCCAAGCTAGAGGTGGTACAACAGGGTACTAGAGCCTCACTACAAGGGGTCACTTTTCCCCAATAAATGATCTTTCTGCTCTGAAACTGTAATCACTTACTTATACCAACATTACAATCACACAGAGAAAGTTTTCTTCCACTCTGAAGCATCTAGGGGAGGGATTGTTTTGACAATGAGTGCATTATTATTATGTTAGCTCTTTGTATTCAATGGAGAAAATCAAATACAAATTGTTCCAAGTACATTTTATTTCACTTATTGATTTTTTCCGGCTCCCTGTTAGTAATCACCAATACACATCCAGTGCTATGATGATAGAACATTTCTAATATTGCTCACAATCTCTCTACTTACTAGGTTAAGATTATGGCCCCTTGTTTCTGAACTCAACCTTTATTGAAAATTTAAGTCTTACTTAAACTTTAATGTCTTCTTGTCATTATATATTTTTTCATAAATCAATAATACATGGAGGGTTGCTACCCACTAGCAATCTTTTTTCTTGCACTGCGAGAGCAAAGTGCCTTGCAGCTCAGAGAAAAATCTGCAATATAGCACACTGTTTTTAATGGGGCTGGTGGCAGCAGCACCAGCCCCATTGAAAACATAGGGAATACATCGCAGACTTCTGCCTCAGCTGTCACAGCTGTGGCAGAAGTCCATGATGCTGTACCATTGCTTTCAATGGAGTTGGCACTGCCGCGGCCGCATTGAAAGCAGTGGGTTGCCGGCAACCCCCACAGAGATGATTTTCAAGGAAGGGCTTAAAATATAAGCCCTTCCCTGAAAATCATCCCTAGCTGTAAAAAAAGGAGGAAAAAATATATACTCACCTAGAAGAGCCATCTAGCTCTTCTCTCCGCCACGGCAGTCTTCTTCTGTCTTCTGGAGGCTGGGGATTGAAAAATTTCCGCCCCCAGAAAGCGTTGGTTTCATTGGCTGAGCGCTCAGTCAAACATAAGCGGTGATCAGCCATTGAATGACAGCTGAGAGCTGCCTGTGACTTGTCACAACACTCAGCCAATCACAGGCAGCGCTCAGCCATTCATTAAAAAGGATATATTTTTAATTTTTATCCATTTTTGCACAATAAAAACTAGTTTTTTCGATTTTTTTTACCATTTCTGCATTCAAAATCTCATCATAACTTTTATATTTTTCCATTGACTGAGCTCTAAGAGGGCTTGTTTTTTGTGTGACAAGCTATAGATTGTATTGGAATATATATGGCTTTATTGATCATTTTTATTTTTGAAAGGCAAAATAAACTGTTTGTCAGTACATTATATGGTATATTAAATAGTACCATTGAAAAATACAACTGATCCCACAAAAATCAAGCCCTCGGACAGCTACGTCGATGGATAAATAAAGGAGATTTTTTTTTTTGAAAGTGGGCAGGAAAAAATGAAATGAGTGCTGATTGCAGCTGTTTTTGGCAGGTATCAGTTGTGAGGAACAGCCAGCACCCGCATTGTGTAAGAGGTGGCTACCTAGGTGCTCTGAAGCAACTCTCTGTCGTGTGCAACAGAGCCGCAACGGCCTCTTTGTGACATCATTGCTATTTTTTTTTCTATTAATAATCCGTGACGCCAGTGCTACATTAGCACAAGAATGTTACATGTGATACAATTAACCCTTTCCAGTCCAATTTGTATTCTGGTTTTCCTAGGGGGCTTACTCTTTTTCTGCCGTTATACAATGGCGCTATCTGCTGGCTAAAGCCAGTACTGCATGAGGTGACACATTGGATAGGCTCCAACAGCAGAGAGGTTGGCAATATACAGTAAGAGAAGTCCGATGGATGTCTACCAACATCGGAGTTTTACAGCCTTAAATCATAATGTCTTCAGAGGTCAGACAGTGGATTGGAAAGGGTTAAGAAATAACTTTCTTTTCCATTTCTTTGTTGATGTCAGCAGCGATCATATATCAATGTACATACAAGCCTTTCAGTAATATTGGTTATTGTCTTTACATGTTAGGAGTATCATTAACAGGAATAATGTACATGGGTTCCTATAGGTTACAGACAGCGATGATGCTCTGGGCAACATATGGCAGTGCTGGTAGTTCTCCTTAGGCCGGTTTAATGGCTCTTCAGCAGCGTAAACTGTGAGCAGTATACACCTTAGTTCTGGCCCAGGTTATGAGGGTAGTCCGCTGCTCTAGTGTCCGCAATCATAACTCTACTCTGTATTTGGATCCCTCTCCTCACAGTAAAATGAATACTTCTATATTTTACCTCTGGTGTCTCGGCCATCTTGCAGAGAATCTCCTGTGACAGACCGCAACTATACTCTGGATCCAACAACTCTTCCAGTAGCTTCTGGCAGCTCCCTGACTGCAATGCTAACAGGGATCTTGCTTCTCCTGGTAATCCTAACTGACGCCCTATGCACACTAACAGTGTCCCTCTTTCTCTCTATCTGATGGACGTCCGAAGGTTTTCACTATCTAACTCTTTCACTTGTCTGACTAACTCCTCTCAACTACACACATGGTCACACTGACTACCTATATGGTTCACTTGTTTAACAGCCGACTTACTGACAAACTCAGCGCACTTTGCTGTTCTGATCTGACTAAAATCTCACTGACTGACGATCCCCTCACTATTACTATGACATGATTCCTCTCCTACCTCTCTCTCTCCTCACTCCCCAGACCTGCATAATCAACTGGCTCCCAACTGTTACTCCACTGGCTTGCAGCCAATCCAAGTTCAATCTGCTGGCAACCAATGAGAATCATCTGTCCACCTGGCAGATTACTAATAGGGCAAATTAAGTAGTGGTTAACCCCTGCTGAATATACATGAACTTAGTGCCGCTATTTAAAGACAAGGCACTCTTGTAGGACCCATTTGGGCCACTACAACTCTATAGATCAGGATCGACTCCTATTCCATACAAACTCCAAATCACCATGGCGTAATTAAAGGGTTAACCATGCCCTTTTTTTTCTTTTACAGTGCTAGCTATGTCAAGGGTTAAAATGAAACAAAAATATATCTACTAACTCCTAGTTTTCAGTGAGTTCAATTTTGGAGCCAACACATCCTGCTGTCTGCTGGGGCTCACACATCATTAACTTCACTAAATAACTACTGGATCCTATTGGTTTTTAGATTGTCGTCCCCCAATGTGAATTGGTCAATTCACCTTCATGTATGTGTCCACTGAACTGTTCATTACATTTACATTTAGCTGCAGAGAAAATTCTAGTCTCTTGACATTGAGATATTTATTTTTCATTTGTTTTTTACTGTTTATCTCAATTCAAATCAATGTATTAACTTACGCGATGAGAACCATGGCCACATTATTAGAGACCCCGATCTTGTAGCACATTTGGACCTGCTCTGGCCTTCAGAACTGCAGTAATTCATCAAAGAACTTGGGTTGTGCCAAGAAAGCATTCCCCATAGCATTACTCCACCAGCCTGAACTGTCAACATCTTAATTAATAATTGATTTATGCTGCTTGGCCAAATTCTGACCCCCCATCAGCACAGTGCAACAGAAATCTGGATTCATCTGACCACTGCTTAGTGATCCATTTCTGCACTCTTTTGCCCCCTGGAGTAATATTTTTTCAGCTTTCTCAGGCTGGATTCACCGAACGCAGCGTTTTTGCAGAACAAATGTTGCTATTTTTGCACACGCATGGTAGCATTTTACTGTACTTTTTGCATGTGCAGCTCGTGCGCAATTGCATGCACAAAAAATACGCACTGATGCTCCCAGCTATAATTAGTCTAATGAGTTCCAGATGTGTTCTGTTTCCATAGGATATCCTGAAAACAGGACAGCAAAACAGCAAAATTTGATCAGCTTAGAACTACTATTGGTAACATTAATTGGGACAACATCCTCAAAAATAACAGTGCAGAGGACAAATGGGAAAAGTTTAAAATGTGAACAGTTCATTCCCTTTAAAAATAAAAGAACTTCAAGTAAAAGGAATTGTGGCTCGACAAGACTTTAAGGGGGGCAATAAATGAAAAAAAAGAAAGCGTTCAAACTACTAAAGCAAGAAGGCAGCAAAGAAGTGCTAAAATTGTACAGGGAAAAAAACAAAATATGCAAAGATAAGATCAAAATTGCTAAGGAGGAGGCTGAAAGACTGATCGCCAAAGAGAGCAGAAACAACCCGACACTATATTTTAACTATATTAACAGCAAAAGGATTTGCACTGAGAGCACTGGCCCTTTAACAAACAATGCAGGAGAAATAATTAAAGATGATGGAGAGAAGGCAAACCAATTAGTTTCTTTTCAAGCGTATTCATGAACGAAAAGGAAATGCCACATGAGATGTAGGGGACCAAAATGAACGCCTCACAAAATATCTCATACCTAACACAGGAGGAAGTGCGGAACCAGTTAAAGAAGATTAAAATCGATAAATCGCCAGGCCTAGATGGAATACACCCAAGGGTACTAAGGGAACTAAGTGATGAGATAGCTAGGCCGCTATATCTAATATTTATGGATATTATCAAGACCGGGGTTGTACCACTGGATTGGCGCATTGCCAACATGGTTCCAATTTACAAAAAAGGGGTCCAAAAGTGAGCCTGGTAACTACAGGCCGGTAAGTCTCACTTCAGTAACTGGAAAAATATTCGATAGGGTTTCTGAGAGACACCATCAAAGAATACCTCATGGAGAACAACGGAATAACTCTTCACCAGCATGGGTTCATGAAGGGTCAATCATGTCAGACCAATCTGATCAGCTTCTACGATGAAGTAAGCTCTAGGCTGGACCTGGGAGAGTCTATTTATCTCGTATATCTGGACTTCTCTAAAGCATTTGACATTGTGCGGCATAATAAGTTGATATATAAAATAAGATAGCAAGGATTGGGTGAAAACGTGTGTATCTGGGTAAAGAATTGGCTCAAAGATAGAAAGCAGAGGGTGGTAATAAATGGTTCGTACTCTGATTGGGCCACTCTCGCTAGCGGGGTGCCACAGGGCTCAGTAGTAGGCCCCATTCTGTTCAATATATTTATCAACGACCTGATAGAGGGGCTGCACAGCAAAATATCAATATTTGCAGATGGCACAAAATTATACAAGATAATCAATGCAACGGAGGACAATGTACGGCTGCAAACGGACCTAGATAAGCTGGGGGCTTGGGGAGAAAAATGGCAAATGAAGTTCAATGTTGATAAATGTAGGTTATGCACATGGGCAGCAAAAACGGATATCACCAATATACACTTAATGGGGTACCGCTAGGGAAAAGTGATATGGAAAAGGACCTGGGGGTACTAGTGGATTGTAGATTAAACTGGAGTAACCAATGCCAGTCAGCTGCTGCAAAAGCTAATAAAGTCTTGGGGTGCATTAAAAGAGGTATAGGGGTGAGGGACGAGAACATTGGAATACTGCCTCACATGGAATACTGTGTACAGTTCTGGTCACCGGTGCTCGGAAAAGATGTTACAGTGCTGGAGGGGGTTCAAAGAAGAGCAAGTAAACTAATACATGGAATGACTGGACTGGAATAAACAGAGAGGCATCAAAATTGGGATTATTTAACCTGGAAAAAAGACGTCTAAGGGGTGATCAAATAACTATGCATAAATACATGAGGGGACGATACAAGGATCTCTGCCATGATCTGTTTATACCCAGGACTGCGACTGTAACAAGAGGGCATCCGCTACGTCTAGAAGAAAGCAGGTTTCAACACCAACACAGAAAAGGGTTCTTTACTGTAAGAGCAGTAAAACTGTGGAACTCTCTGCCTGAGGACGTGGCGATGGCAAAATCCATAGAGGAGTTTAAAAGGGGACTCACTTGATGTCTTTCTAGAGGGGAAGGATATTACAGGATATAAATCTTAGGTTAATTGTTAATCCTGGTATACAGGCAGGTAGGAACTATTAGGGGTTGATCCAGGTATTAGTCTGATTGCCATTAGGGAGTCGGGAAGGAATTTTCCCCCAAATGGGTTAATTGGCTCCTGCCTTTTGTTTTTTTTTTACCTTCCTCTGGATCAACAACATAGGAGGATAAACAGGCTGAGGTAGATGGACATTGTCTTCATTCGGCCTTACATACTATGTTACTATGATTTGTTTGGGTGCCCTGAGGACTGGACTTGGGAAAAACTGTCTTAGCGCAAATTTAGATGAACTTATTGGCAGCTGAATGGTTAATGCAACTGCCTGGGAACAGGGGGGGCGGGATGATAGAATAGGATTGGGCGATCAGGTTATGTTTAGTTTTGGTAGGAGTTAAAGGGATAAAAGTTAGTGTAAGGAAGTGGGAGAAGATTCTGGAGTTCAGAGTAGGAAAGAAGAAGACACACGCCCAAGAGTTAAAGAAAGGGAGGGTATGGAATGCGGTTGGAAGTTTGGAAGTTATCACAGCTGGGTTATGCGGCAAGCTTCCCATGCCAGCTTTGGGTTTTAGAGAAAGGGGGTCTTTCAAGCCTGGCTTCGGTCTAAGCAGGGTTTCTGGCGCCTTACAGGACTCTTAAAAAAGTTAGTTTTGGGGGATGCATGGCAAGTTGATAAAGGTTAAATATTTAAA
Organism: Eleutherodactylus coqui; assembly: GCF_035609145.1. Lineage (NCBI taxonomy): Eukaryota > Metazoa > Chordata > Amphibia > Anura > Eleutherodactylidae > Eleutherodactylus > Eleutherodactylus coqui. The sequence goes on along the minus strand of NC_089838.1, from coordinate 309,246,011 downwards.
AGTTATGAATATTGGAAAGTTAAAAGAATGTTCATTTTAGTAAAGCTGTGACCTACCCCATATGTCAAAATGCCAGTCGTTGTCATAGTCGTTTTTGGTTAAAAGGGAGCAGTACGTGGAGAAGTTTATAGTACCCCTAGTGCGGCTATTTCTCCCATTATGCAGTCGTGATAATCATAACGGGACACAGTGAGACCACTGATTTCAATAGGATTTCAGTCGCTTAGTTTTCACTAGCCGGATTTGTCTGCTGTTATAGCCCATCCTTGCCAAGGAATGACGACTTATTAGAGATGAGCGAACGTACTCGTCCGAGCTTGATACTCGTTCGAGTATTAGCGTGTTCGAGATGCTCGTTACTCGTGACGAGTACCACGCGATGTTCAGGTTGCTTTCACTTTCATCTCTGAGACGTTAGCGCGCTTTTCTGGCCAATAGAAAGACAGGGAAGGCATTACAACTTCCCCCTGCGACGTTCAAGCCCTATACCACCCCCCTGCAGTGAGTGGCTGGCGAGATCAGGTGTCACCCGAGTATAAAAATCGTCCCCTCCCGCGGCTCGCCACAGATGCGTTCTGACATAGAGGAGGGAAAGTGCTATCTTCGTGGAGCTGCTATAGGGAGAGCGTTAGGAGTATTTTAGGCTTCAAGAACCGCAACGGTCCTTCTAAGGGCCACATCTAACCGTGTGCAGTACTGTGGAGGCTGCTTTTTGCAGTGAGTGTTGCACATTTTTTTTTTTTTTTTGGTATATCGGCCGTGCAGAGCATTGCGCCCTGCAGTAATACTCCAGGGCCAGAAGTGGTGGTTAGGCAGGGACAGAAGACATATTGATTAAATATAGACAGTGGGCCTTTGCAAAAAAATTTGGGGAAAAAAATCTATTTGGGCTGCCTGTGACTGTCCTCAGTGTTCTGGGTCTCTGCTGGGTGTAGTAGTCCTCCAAATTCATACGCAGCGAGCTAAGTGTTACAGCAGGCTTGCGCAAAATTATTTCCTGGCGTTCCGTAAGCAAAGTCAGCCTCCAACCACAGGCCAATAAGCGGCAAATTTAACTACAGTGTTTTGTTTCTGCACTACTGGTAATACACCATGCTGAGGGGTAGGGGTAGGCCTAGAGGACGTGGACGCAGGCGAGGACGCGGAGGCCCAAGTCAGGGTGTGGGCACAGGCCGAGCCAGTGCGGTGGCCAGGGGTAGAGGCAGGGCCAGACCGAATAATCCACCAACTGGTTCCCAAAGCGCCCCCTCGCGCCATGTCACCCTGCAGAGGTCAAGGTGCTCTACGGTGTGGCAGTTTTTCACAGAGATGCCTGACGACCGAAGAACAGTGGTGTGCAACCTTTGTCGCGCCAAGATCAGCTGCGGAGGCACCACCACCAGCATGCGCAGGAATTTCAAATAGTAAATGGATCACAGCACACGTAAACCCTGTGTATCTCCAGGGAAGATATTCCACTCCAAGAGGTGCTCGCTCTCAAAAGTCCTGGATCCTGGACCGTATTCCAAATAGCAAAGAAGAGTAGATAAGAGCAGCACTCAGGGGTTAATTCCAGAGAAACTTTATTGCCCACAACGTTTCAACTCAGAAGAGTCTTTGTCAAGTGCACTTGACAAAGACTCTTCTGAGTTGAAACGTTGTGGGCAATAAAGTTTCTCTGGAATTAACCCCTGAGTGCTGCTCTTATCTACTCTTCACCAGCATGCGCAGGCATATGATGGCCAAGCACCCCACAAGGTGGGACGAAGGCCGTTCACTGCCTCTGGTTTGCACCACTACCTCTCCCCCTGTGCCCCAACCTGCCACTGAGATCCAACCCCCCTCTGAGGACACAGGCACTACCGTCTCCTGGCCTGCACCCACACCCTCACCTTCGCTGTCCTCGGCCCCATCCAGCAATGTCTCTCAGAGCACCGTCCAGACGTCGCTAGCGCCACTGTTTAAGCGCAAGCGCAAGTACGCCGCCACGCACCCGCACGCTCAAGCGTTAAACGTGCACATTGCCAAATTGATCAGCCTAGAGATGCTGCCGTATAGGCTTGTGGAAACGGAGGCTTTCAAAAGCATGATGGCGGCTCCGGCCCCGCGCTACTCGGTTCCCAGTTGCCACTACTTTTCCCGATGTGCCGTCCCAGCCCTGCACGACCACGTCTCCCGCAACATTGTACGCGCCCTCACCAACGTGGTTACTGCCAAGGTCCACTTAACAACGGACACGTGGACAAGCACAGACAGGCAGGGCCACTATATCTCCCTGACGGCACATTGGGTGAATTTAGTGGAGGCTGGGACAGAGTCAGAGCCTGGGACCGCTCACGTCCTACCCACCCCCCGAATTGTGTGCCCCAGCTCGGTGGTGGTATCTGCGGCGGTGTATGCTTCCTCCACTAAACCACCCTCCTTCTCTTCCTACGCAACCTCTGTCTCGCAATCAAGATGTGTCAGCAGCAGCACGTCGCCAGCATGGCAGCACAGCGGTGGGCAAGCGTCAGCAGGCCGTGCTGAAACTACTCAGCTTAGGAGAGAAGAGGCACACGGCCCACGAACTGCTGCAGGGTCTGACAGAGCAGACCGACCGCTGGCTTGCGCCGCTGAGCCTCCAACCGGGCATGGTCGTGTGTGACAACGGCCGTAACCTGGTGGCGGCTCTGCAGCTTGGCAGCCTCACGCACGTGCCATGCCTGGCCCATGTCTTTAATTTGGTGGTTCAGCGCTTTCTGAAAAGCTACCCACACTTGTCATACCTGCTCGGAAAGGTGCGCCGGGTCAGCGCACATTTCCGTAACTCCAAGACGGACGCTGCCACCCTGCGGACCCTGCAACATCGGTTTCATCTGCCAGTGCACCGACTGCTGTGTGACATGCCCACACGGTGGAACTCTACGCTCCACATGTTGGCTAGGCTCTATGAGCAGCGTAGAGCTATAGCGAAATACCAACTCCAACATGGGCGGCGTAGTGAGAGTCAGCCTCCTCAATTATTTACAGAAGAGTGGGCCTGGTTGGCAGACATCTGCCAGGTCCTTGGAAACTTTGAGGAGTCTACCCAGATGCTGAGCGGGGATGTTGCAATCATTAGCGTCACCAGTCCCTTGGCTATGCCTCTTGAGAAGTTCCCTGCAAAGCATAAAGGCAGACGCTTTGCACTCAGAAACGGAGGCGGGGGAAGACAGTATGTCGCTGGATAGTCAGAGCACCCTCATGTCTATATCTCAGCGCGTTGAGGAGGAGGAGGGGGAGGAGCATGAAGAGGAGGGGGAAAAGACAGCTTGGCCCACTGCTGAGGGTACACATGCTGCTTGCCTGTCATCCTTTCAGCGTGTATGGCCAGAGGAGGAGGAGGAGGAGGGGGAGGAGCATGAGGAGGAGGGGGATAAGACAGCTTGGCCCACTGCTGAGGGTACACATGCTGCTTGCCTGTCATCCTTTCAGCGTGTATGGCCAGAGGAGGAGGAGGAGGAGGAGGAGGAGGATCCTGAAAGTGATCTTCCTAGTGAGGACAGCCATGTGTTGCGTACAGGTGCCTTTCTTGTGACCCTCGCGTTACACGCATTCTGGCCACTACGGATTACTGGGTGTACACACTGCTCGACCCACGGTATAAGGAGAACCTTTCCACTCTCATTCCCGAAGAGGAAAGGGGTTCGAGAATGATGCTATACCACAGGGCGCTGGTGGACAAACTGATGGTAAACTTCCCATCCGACAGCGCTAGTGGCCGAAGGCACATTTCCGAGGCCCAGGTAGCAGGGGAGGCGCAGAGATCAGGCAGCATGTACAGCGCAGGCAGGGAACCATTCTCCAAGGCCTTTGCCAGCTTTCTGGCTCCCCAGCAAGACTGTGTCACCGGTCCCCAGTCAAGGCTGAGTTGGCAGGAGCAGTGTAAAAGGATGGTGAGGGAGTACGTAGCCGATCGCACGACCATCCTCGGTGACGCCTCTGCCCCCTACAACTACTGGGTGTCGAAGCTGGACACGTGGCCTGAACTCACGCTGTATGCCCTGGAGGTGCTTGCTTGTCCTGCGGCTAGCGTCTTGTCAGAGAGTGTGTTTAGTGTGGCTGGGGGAATCATCACGGATAAGCGTACCCACCTGTCAACCGACAGTGCCGACAGGCTAACACTCATCAAGATGAACAAAGCCTGGATTTCCCCAGACCTCTCTTCTTCACCAGCGGACAGCAGCGATACCTAAGCAATACGTAGGCTGCACCCGCGGATGGAAGCATCGTTCTCTATCACCATCAAAAACGGGGACCTTTTTGCTTCATCAATCTGTGTATAATATTCCTCCTCCTCCTCCTGCTCCTCCTCCTGAAACCTCACATAATCACGCCGAACGGGCAATTTTTCTTAGGGCCACAAGGCTCAGTCATATAATTTTTCTAAACAATTTTTATACGTTTCAATGCTCATTAAAGCGTTGAAACTTTCACCTGAACCAATTTTTATTTTTACTGGGCTGCCTCCAGGCCTAGTTACCAATTAAGCCACATTAACCAAAGCGATTAATGGATTTCACCTGCCCTCTTGGTTGGGCATGGGCAATTTTTCTCAGGTACATTAGTACTGTTGGTACACCAATTTTTGGGGGCCCTCGCCTACAGTGTAATCAAATGAATTTTTAGCCCACCTGCATTACAGCTGACGTTACATGAGCTGTGTTGGGCAATGCAATGGGATATATTTATGTACCGCCGGTTTGTTCCAGGGAGCCACCCATGCTGTGGGTCCACAGGGAGTTGTAACTGCATGTGTCCACTTCTAAAGAACCCCAGTCTGACTGGGGCATGCAGTGTGGGCCGAAGCCCACCTGCATTAAACATGACATTACCTCAGCTGTGATGGGAAATGCAATGGGATATATTTATGTACCGCCGGTGGCTTCCTGGCACCCACCAGTGCTGTCGGTCCACAGGGACTTCACAATAGGGAGTTGTACCTGCCTGTGTCTATGAATTAAAAACCTCGGTCAGGTTGGGGCATGCAGTGTGGGCCGAAGCCCACCTGCATTTAATCTGACGTTAGCTCTGCTGTCCAGGGCACTGCAATGGGATACATTTATGTACAGCCGGTGGGTTCCAGGGAGCCACCCATGCTGTGGGTGCACACGGAATTCCCATTGCGGAGTTGTACCTGCCTGTGACTATTTATAAAAAAAACGCGGTCTGACTGGGGCATGCAGACACCTTGACAGAATGAATAGTGTGTGGCACATAGGTTCCCCATTGCTATGCCCACGTGTTCAGCTCCAGATGGAGGTGGCACAGGATTGGATTTCTCATTGCTTCTGTACAGCATTGTAGACTATCGCCCCGCCCCTTTTAAAGAGGGTCGCTGCCTAGCCGTGCCAACCTCTGCAGTGTGTGCCTGTTTTTCCTCTGGCAGACGCACTTATAAATAGACATGAGGGTGGCGTGGCATGAGGGCAGCTGAAGGCTGGGCAGGGACAGTTTGGTGTGCGCTGTGGACACTGGGTCGTGGGGGGGGGGGGTTGGGCAGCATGTAACCCAGGAGAAGTGGCAGCGGAGTGTCATGCAGGCAGTGATTGTGCTTTGTTGGAGGTAGTGTGGTGCTTAGCTAAGGTATGCATTGCTAATGAGGGCTTTTCAGAAGTAAAAGTTGTTGGGGGGGGCACTCTTGCCGCTATTGTGGCTTAATAGTGGGACCTGGGAACTTGAGATGCAGCCCAACATGTAGCCCCTCGCCTGCCCTATCCGTTGCTGTGTCGTTCCCATCACTTTCTTGAATTGCCCAGATTTTCACAAATGAAAACCTTAGCGAGCATCGGCGAAATACAAAAATGCTCGGGTCGCCCATTGACTTCAATGGGGTTCGTTACGCGAAACGAACCCTCGAGCATTGCGATAATTTCGTCCCGAGTAACAAGCACCCGAGCATTTTGGTGCTCGCTCATCTCTACGACTTATGCATTCAGACACCTTAGTTGGAGCACCAGTTTTGTATTCAGCTGCATTTTCCTTGCAGCTACTGTTCATGAGAATGATTCCTGACATCCTCCTCTGACCCCTTTTATTGAAATGTTTTTTGCGTCCACAGAATGTCCTTTCGCTGGATGTTTTCCTTGATCACGCCGTTCTCAGTATACTCTCCACATCGCTGATGAAAAAAACAAGGTGTCTCTAATAAAGGGGTCATACACTGTATGTTGGGATATTGGACAAAAGATTTCTGCATTTATCAATTAAAAACATATTCCACTGTAGTAACTAAATATATAGTGCAATTAGAATCACATACTGGATCTATGGTTATTTCTCTTCATCTCACTAAGCAGTAATGATTGCAACGTTTTCATGAAAACTGTGGGAATTCACTGTATATTTGGACCTTTGTGCATTTTTGTTTTTCTGGGCGTATTCATTGGGTTTTTCACGTGCACAAAAAAAAATGTAAGAAGGTTCCATAGATTTCATGCCTTTATGCCTTCATGCATAAATTTGCAGTGAATACGCCTGCTTCATGTATATTCACTGTGTTGCGGCGGTTCTGAGATCTGTTCTATTTTAGTAATCTGGTTCAGGTCTTGTATATGGTTCTCTTCATCTTCCGGCTCTGGTGGAAGTGGTTTTAGGTGAGACTTGCTTGGTTTCACATGTGGGTAATTTAGGAGGACTATTTAACCTGGCCTTGTGCTTAGCTCATTGCTGTTTAATTCAGTCCCCCTCTGACTGTGGGGGAAGTTAGAGCTTGGTGCTGGATCTCCTGGTTTCCTGATTCTTCACTAAGCTAAGTACTGAGGTTACTTTCGTTGATATTTTATTCTCTGTGGTTTTCTCCTCTCCCCCGTTGGATCTGCTAGTGGCCTAGGTATGTGGTCAGGTTCACCCTTGTTAGGGCGGGTTGTCTGTGTATAGGCAGGTCCCTTTCCTGGGTAAAGGGCTTTTAGGGACAGTGTTTCCCCGGGGTGTCTGTTTTCTTTATTGTTTACCACTGTTTTGTGTGCACTTGCGGTCTGTTTGTTAACAGCCCATTAGTCTTCCAGGTTTTTGGATTTAGCCTATCCAGATTGGATGTGACACACTTTGTACGCTCTTTGTCAGAAAAAATCGAGCCACTAGAAGGCATGCAGCTACATCTCAGACAGATATGCAAATAAAGAGAGTTGCAGCATGATTAGACAAACGGTCTTGTCACCTGATGAATCTAAAAGTGGTTCCACCCTTGGCCTATAAAAAGACTCTCATATGTTACTTGTGTGCAGTGGACTGCTTTTCCGCTTCTGTGGAGCTTGTTGACCACTAGATGTTTATACAATATAATCAAAGAGATTTCACCCAGTTAACAGAGTTTAAGGGGGAGGCATAATTGGAATGCGAGAAGCTGGATGGTCGTATTCGTGAATTGCCGTTTTGCCCAGACTGTTAGGAGGTGTTGGGACCAGTGGATACATGAGGGCATGCGCACAAGACGACCGGGCTCAGGATGCCCTTGACAGACCAGCAGTAGAGAGGATTGTCTGATCTTCTGACAAGTACGAGCTCCAACTGTTTTGTTGTCCGCCATCCCGAGACAGACGGCACCATTGTGTTCAGGTCTGGAGACCTCGTGGTGAGCACCTCAATCCTGCCTTTGCTGTGGAACGGCACACTGCCCCTTGCTGGTGTGATGGTCTGTGGGGCCATCGCATACAACTGTCGCTCCCCCCTAGTAGTGGGAATAGGGACAACGACAGCTCAGCGATGTGTTTAGGACATCCGGCAGCCACATGTGTTCCTGTTATTTTACAACTGCAAGCTATACATGTTTTGGAACAAAAAAAAGTACCCGGATAACCCCTTTTAATAACCTATGAAGCACCCTGATTGGCTGGAGATGGGAAAGCTGGGTATGTGTGCATACCATTTACAAAGAGGACCATACATGCATGTTCTCTATGGGCCCGGGCAGTGGACAGCGACAAGATAGGGTGAGTGGGGGCACCACTGGTTATAGCCAGAGGCCATGACATATTAGTGCTTTCTTCTTTGTCATTTATGTATTTGCATACATTTTTATCATTTTTTTCATAACAATTCAAATTATTATTATTATTTTAGACCTGTTTTTCCTCCTCCAACTACGTTTAAGCGCTATAACTCCCCATGTCATTACTATTTTATCCATCCCTCTGCGTTTCATTACATCTTATATTATTACAACCTCATTGTTATATCAAATGTCAAACCCCATAGCAGTCAAGCTGATAGCAGAGAGCAGAGGAAGGAGAAGACAGCTGAAGAAGCACAGCAGGGACCTGATGAAATATCAGAAGAGAAGTAAGAGTGAGTGAATGATACTCGGGGAATAAAAAGGCAAAATAAATTCTAAATGTGAAAGCCCAAGAAAAGACAAAAATCACCCTGAATAAAAAATGTCCTGGTGTTAAGAGACTATAAACAGAGGAAACATAAAAGGAGCAAAGAGAAAAAGGATCGATCATCATCAAAATGCTACGATTGTGTTTAAAAATACAAGGAGTCATAAAAAGCCGAGTGATCCAGCAGAGAAATGATGTCTGCACATTTATTTGATTAAATGGAGGAAACCATTAGAGGAATAAAACCCAAACATAGTTTATATCCGTGTTTACTGAGAGAGACTGGGAAATGGATTAAAGACATGACTCGGCTGTGTACACAATAAAATAAAGTGACCCAGCCGTAGCCACATGCTTATGAGGAATGATAATGGGATAGCAGTACAGTGAAATTCTGTTAGGGACCTCTTACACAGGCAGATAATCTGTCCATAATGAGCGCCGATCAGGGATGCAGCATGTCGATCGGCGCTCATTAAACTGCCATTTACATGCAGCATTCATTGTCAGTATGCAAACTGTATGGTAACAAACAATATCACTTATTGATGTGGATTCCAAGTGTGTTGGGTAGCTGAATGCAGATTACGCCCATTGAATAGGGCTAATCTGTATGCGGCAGTGCAGATTGAATATCCATGGTGGAAATTTGAGGGTCAATTTTGGATTAGGCCACAGATACCACTGCAAATATATGGCAAACTTTTCTGTAAGTAAAAAAAAAATGCCATATCCATAGAGGAATTTCGGATATGTGTTATGTTCTAGGTGGAGAGCAAACACATTGTCCGGTTCAGATGTAATTTGTTGCCCTAAAAGGATAGATTTATACACAATATACTAACGAGGAGAACATAAAATGTTATTAACGAAACCAAAAAGTTGGGGAACCGGAAATCTAACCCTAACTTACTAATGTGATGAGACCTACTTTAAAGCAGAGCGCCCGACCTGATGAGGGCAACCCCACATTAGGAGCCTGGGGTGACCCTGACTCTCCCTAGTTGGAAAACTATAATGTTTACTACAACGAATAACAATATATAGATGATAAACGAGCACACAGTGAGGCAGAAGTAATACCAATATAGCAACAGACAGGAGATAGATGTGATAGGGGTCAATCATTATTAATCAATAACCTAATATAAGAAAGATAAGGAAACAGTGTAATAAATGTGACATTAGTTATTTGGTTATATAATGTTATGTATTATATGTAAAACATTCCGGAAGTTGCTAGTAGAATTTGGATATAGAATCATATGTAAAAAGGTATATTCAAGCGTTTATTTGAATATTGATTTTAAAATACTAAATGTATGACTAATTAGATTTTATTCAGCTATCTTACTGAATACCAACTTACCAACTTTGTGCTGACTCCCAGTAGGTGGCTGGACCAGTTTTGTCTATGTGAAAAGTAGAAACAATGTCCCCTCTTTTGATGTGCAAATTGCTGATGAACTTTGAAGATTACACTTCTAGTCAAACGAGAAATGTAATTAACAAAAGTAGACAGCCAAGAGTATCACACTGTAACTGTTTCTATGTCTACTTCAAACAGTTTTGTTGATACCTTTTGTTTAGAAAAGCTTGTTGATTTACAGTTGCCAAAAGTACTTTGTAACCAGGCATCAGGTAACATTTGGCTTGTTGATTTACAGTTGCCAAAAGTACTTTGTAACCAGGCATCAGGTAACATTTGGAAACGCCTTCTTTACAACTTGCATATAAACTAGCAATGTACAACAATAAACAGAATTCATTCTGATCACTAGACGGTCTTATGTGTAGTGGTTATTATGGTTCTCTATGAGTACTCTATATAATATTTCCTCTTAATTTGGATACAGGCAACATTCGCATTACGGTCTGCGTTCCAGACCCCCCACAGTTTATTTGGCGCCCGACAAGTGGGGCAGAAGCTAACTCCTTACCTGCAGCCGATACCTGACGACACTACCTGCCGACCAGCCGGACGAGAGGCCACGGGACCCCAGATCTACAAAACACCGGTATACGGTAAGCTCTTGACTTACCACTCAAGCTCTGGGCTCTCCTGACTTCAAGTCTCGTGTCGACAGGGGGTGAGTTGCTGTATGTTATATAGGACGCTTCTGCCTGTTATTTACGGTGTTCTTAGTGACCGTGCTAGACGGAAGAACCCTTGTGTGTATATTGCCATGTTGCCTGTAGTAATTGTTGAAATCTGTACGTTGATAGTCTGTGTCGTGTTAGCCATAATTTGCTTTTACTGAGTCTGTTATAATATCACCAGAAGTTCCCTTAGAAGAGAGGTCTGGTCTCCCCTAACCCCCCCCCCCCTTAAGGAGTCCGTAAAACTATTCCAGGACCAGGGGTCCTTAGTGTACTGTGTGAAATAGAAGCCTGTGTGACCTATAGAAGCCTGTGTGACCTATAGAAGCCTGTGTGACCTATAGAAGCCTGTGTGACCTATAGAAGCCTGTGTGACCTATAGAAGCCTGTGTGACCTATAGAAGCCTGTGTGACAAATAGAAACCTGTGTGACAAATAGAAACCTGTGTGACAAATAGAAGCCTGTGTGACAAATAGAAGCCTGTGTGACAAATAAAGTTCTGTGTGCCATAAGCTGTGTGAGAAAGGGAAGGGGGAGACGATTGCAGACAAGTGTATAAAATATAGAAAGATAGGACTTAGAAAGCAGGAACCTTTAACTATGAGTTCTGGTAACAGTACGGGAAAAAAAAGCATATGAAAGATATCAGAGACGCCAGTTTAGATAAAGGAACAGACAATATGGGAAACGTACAGGGCAAGTAGTATGCCTATATGGAAATCAGCCAGAGAAATAGTAAAAGACAAAGAAGGCACGTTAGCTGTGGGAAGAAGAATGTAGTAAGGTGTTTAGAATTTTGGGAGTCTTAGACCAGCACGTTTGGGGAAAAGATTCAGAGATAGTCAAAAGGTTGTATAAAAATATGTTAGACAGATGGATTAAGGCAAGTATAGATACGGCAGTAAGGGGTTATCAGAGAAAGGGAATCCTCTTATAGTTTGTGTCCCTCTGGGGCATAAAGTAAGTTCATGCAAAATCTGTGGACAATTATGTGACAAATAACCACTATTGTTTGTCTTGTAAGTCTTGTTGTTATGTAAACTAATATTTGTTGTACGTCTTAGTGTTCTTGTAATGTCTAATTTCTAAGTGTAAGAAAGTTATACCCCACTCACATCTGTGGGGGTTCAAAAGAACAATGAAGTATATATATACTGGGTGGTTTTTTTGTTTTTTTTTTCCTGAGTGTAAAGAAGGTATGAGCTATGGGGGGTTGTATTGTCTCTGTAGTAAGGAATGGTGTAAGCAGACTGTACAGGTTAATAGGGAACAAAGAAAGTGTAGTATAACTTGTTAAAAGAAAGAAAAAAAAGAAAAAAAAAGCAAGTCAATGAGTTAAGGAAAGGTAGAAGGTTTAACAATGCACGGTAATAATAGTTGCTATCTGGAGTGGTGAATATAAGTATGTAGGTGGAAATGGGCATAAGTTGTATTATGTTTGTCATTGGATAGCCTATTCTGAGCAAATTGTGTAAAAACCGCGGTACTAAGAGTTTTTCTTATCTATACATAATTCGCTCATTATTGGAAGTCTGGTGTACAGTAAATACAATCCCAATTTCTACTTCACATATTATCAGTCCGTATAGGAATGAATAAAACCCCCCTTAGTGAGTGTGAATTTGCAGTTTAGAAGATGTTTACAGGCAGTGGAACCAGTTATACAGCTATTTGTCTGGAGAAGTTTCTGTGTTCTATAGAAGATAAGATACATTTCAAAGGGTGGGGAGTACTGGGCTTTAGAAGACCTACTTGTCTTTGCAAAGAAATGTGAATTAAGAATTGGTTATATTTGGCTACACAGGAAGTATGTTGTATTATATATATACTGTTCAATAGCTAAAAATGAAATGAGAAAAGAATTCAAAGCACAGGTATATAATGTTCTCTCATTGTGGGGTCAGTTCCCTCTTCAACCTTCACCCCCTCCTTCATCTCAATTCCAACCGTCTCCTCCCCCCCACCCTATGCCAAGTCATCCACTCCAAGGTCAAACATTGGACTGGAGGGATGGACCTGCTGGCATTGTGGACAACAGAACCCGGATTGGAGAGAGAGCTGCCCTGCTTGCGGAGCTCCTCGGTGCAAACCGGTTATGCCTATGCTCACTAGATCCTAGGCTAGTGAGTGGAAGCATGAGGACAAGAAAGAGATGCAGGGAGCGGAGGGTGATATAGAAGCAGATGTAAAACAGGGAAGGCAGTGGGAACTATAATCTAAAATTATGTGAAAGACTATTGTGGCACAGATTGGGATAAAAATAAACATAAGAGAAGTAGTAGAGACGAGGGAAATAAGCAGGGTTGGGAAGTACCGACACTTTTAGACAAGTGAGGAAGTACTGACACTTAAAAAGTAGTAACTGACATGCAAATGTTTTTGTCTTTATGTGTGTGTATTAATGAAGGGCCCGTATGAGAGTTAGATTGTGTTATATGGTGTATACTGTCCGGTGGCTAGAAACTAAATGAGGCAAGAAAGACCAAACACTGAGCCAGACCACAGGGGGTGGAGCTAGGTGATGTAAGGAGATGGGAGGGAAGAACAATAGGAAGAGGTCTTCTTCCACCCTCAACACAGACCAGCCTAGGAGAGAAGTATACGTCTAGTAATTACTAATAATTAATGCTGTTTGAAGTCTGAATGTTTTAGTTGCTTATTAATATCTTAGCTATTGTTTCATAGAGATAAAATTCAGTGTCATAGAAAGGAAGAAAGACGCTGATGAAATAAGAAACTTGTAATGAATTATGTGAATTATACCGTCTTAAAAATAGAGAACATAGGGATTTTAAGATATATATATATATTTTTTTGCTTTTTGTGTAAATGTCAGTTCTGTGATTGGTTGGACGTCTATATCACTGCTAAATGCTGTTAGTACTGCACTGTCTCTGAGAGAATGTTCTGTAGGAGAGACATGCAGATGACCAGCATCGAAGGGGTGGAGCTAGATAATGTAAAAGTAGGTAATGTTTCATCCTTCTTTTGTCTACAAAGGAGGGGGTGAGGAGCTTGGGCAGTTAGGAAGTTTTTTTTTTCCCTTCTCAAATTTGATGAGACATTGCAGGCAGGATCAGATTAATAATGAATTTGCTTAAAGAATATCATATTCCAATATGAATACATGTTTGTGGATTATTCTGCCTTGTTGTAATTCATGTCTGTTATTTGTACTAATATCTTACAAGCCTTATCTGCATCCATCAAATTTTCACCAGATGGATCGGTACGGGTTGAGACCTCAAGTGACAGTTCAGAGGAGGTTTTGTAAACTAACTGCTCTCTTGGTAGATCCGGCTCATGTATTTGTCTTGATAGCTACTGCAGAAACTCAGCTTTCCGCAGGTCCTGACAAATAGTAAGTCACCTCCAAGACAAACTCCAATTCCTGAGTCATTGCTTAGCACAAGGAACTGGATATCTGACATAGGTGATCCAGGTATTGCAGGTCAGCAATTTCAAAATTTTTAAATTTAATTTTTATATTTTTTTTTTGCAACAAGGTTCTGATCTATTTTAATAGAATACCAGCTTGATTATCTAGCAGTAATTGGTGCAAGGGGTTTCAGGAATGCCAATTCAGCTGGCAGAAACTGAACCGCTAGAGGTAATGTTTAAAGGGTCACGATGCCTCATGCGCTTCCTTGTGCTGGAAAGTCCTGAAAGCATATTGGGAACCGAAATGATGGGATCCTTGGGATCTTGTATCGAACTTCACTCGTCCGGTGAGGCTCGTATACACCCCAGGTCTGAAAGTCACCCGACCTTCGGTCGGATGGCAGCAGACCTAGCGACACCTCTCCCTGTCTTCACTCTTACGCACGCAGAGAAACAAGTTCTTAGTGTCGTTCCTTTGAGCCTTTGGGCTACCAGTCAGACGGACCTCGACAGACTGTCTGTATTTGTTTGTATTTAATTTCAGAGGAAAGCAGTACTGTTGGATAGTGCTGCCACAAGGGGCACAGTATAGCCCAAAACCAGTTCACCAGATTCATGAAACTGGTATTAGACGCCTGGCCAATTCGCGAGGGCACCGCCCTCTTGTAATATGTTGATGATTTGTTTTTAATTTACTTTTATGTACTGCTGACACAAATAGTTACCTCAATGCATCACTAAGCCTTTTGTGTTTCCTCCATCAGAGTAGAATGGCTGCAAAGCCAGCAAAGAGAAACTTCTTAGATCACACCATGGTGATCTACACCCCACATGACATACATGGTATCCTGACACAGGTAAGCCGTAGACATCTGTCTCTTGCTAGACGGATCAAAATGGAACTTGCATTTACACTCTTCATCCAATGTCTCATTTCAACGTTGCACCACTTTGAATCCGGCCACCTTATTACCATTAGGTGACACTGATTCAAATGGGGGAGTAAGTACAGAGGACCAGCTCTTTGCAAATTCTCTGACTGATGATGAAGAGGAGGCCTTTGACGCAGAACACCAGCATGATTGTGACAGCTGGGTTCGCACATGTCACTGACAAACCCCTCCTAAACCCCCACCTTGAAATGTTTGTGGATGGATCTAGATACCTGAATGATGAAGGAAGGTTTGTAACAGGTTTTGAAGTAGTCACACTGAATGAGATGCTTGTACAAAAGCCACTGCCGCCACATATGTCAGCGCAGGAACTGAGGCCTGTACGATTGAAAAAGCTACCACTGCTAATATCTACACTGATTCCAGGTACGTCTTTGGTACTGCACACGATTATGGACCCATTTGGCGGTCCAGGAGCTTTCTCACGGCACAAGGCAAGCCCATTAAGCTATCATGTTGCCAGGACAGGTGGCCATAATAAAGGTTAAAGCACACACGCAGGGGCAGTCACCAGAGAACAAGGGGATAGGGCAGCCAAGGCTGCAGCTCTCCTAGGACAGGACGCAAGACCCCTTGTGCTGTAAGTTGGATCTTGGTCCCACCACTCTTGTTGATTTGGGATTTGGCGTCCTACGGGACGTAGATGATGTACCAGCGGCTGCCTACCCCCACCTCGCCGTCCTAGCTCACGGGAAAGTGCATGCCTCTCGGAATGCCATGGTTTCTGTTATGGACAAGGTATGGTATGCTCCAGGGTTCGACAGGTTGGCAAAGGCATATGTGAAGGCATGTGAAGTGCACACCCAGACCACTGTATCCTATTCAGAGATTACAAATCGATTACATCCAGCTTCCCAAATCAAGGCAGGTATGAGTACGTCCTTGTGTGCGTGGACCTGTTCAAAGCCACCGCACAATGTACAGTGGCTAAACTTGTGTCAGAACTTGTATGTAGATTTGGGGTACTAGAGACAATTGAGAGTGACAGAGGTACACAATTTACAGGTTAAGTGATGCGAAAGGTGATGTCAGCCGGGGAGTGGAACAAGCGTTTTACACTCCATACCACCCGCAGAGTTTAACAAAGTTGAAAGAACTAAAATTATATGCTTAAGTTAAAAGAAGTGTTGTTTGGCTCTATGCCAAGATTAGGCCTGTACCATCCACAGGCCCTACAGCGGGGGTGTGATAAGGTTATTGAATATGTACAAGAACTATGTTGTAAACTGAAAATAACACCTGATCTAGTATTTTCCCCAATTCCAGACCCTGACAACCTAGAGGGGACTCATTTCTTGCCACCGGGAGATTGGGTGGTCGCAAAAAGACACGTAGTAAAGGCCTTGGACCCAAGGTTTGACGACCATACCAAGTTCTGTTGTCAACGCCTACTTCTGTAAAAGTGGATACATGCCTCCCACTGCAAGAAAGTTCCCGAGCCAGAGGAAAAGTGATGGGTGGGATCCCGGCGTTGTTTGGGTGGGGGAGGTAATGGACATTTTGATTTTGACTTCTGCATTTGTCTTATTGGACTGTCTTCTTATTGGGAAACACCACTACGAACGATCCACATGGAGAAGCGATGGACTGGATGGGCAAATATTTCCCACACGTGTATGCCCAACCTCAGGAGTGGAGAGGACATTTTGCGGACTTGTCTATTATCTGTCCCTACTCCTGTAGAGACTTTTTGAGACATACCCAAAAATACACCCCTTTAAGTGTCTAATATGACAATGACGATATTGATGTTGATAAATCTAAGATTACTGTATTGTAAACTTGATTGACTTGCAATATTTGATATTATGTCTTCATATCTTGATGGACATAGAGTGCACCATTCCTACCTGGGAACCCGGCACCTATGGGTGACAGAACCAGGAGATAATGGTGGCTCTGATGTCCAAATGGGGGAATGATAGGGGTCAATCATTATTAATCAATAACCTAATATAAGAAAGATAAGGAAACAGTGTAATAAATGTGACATTAGTTATTTGGTTATATAATGTTATGTATTATATGTAAAACATTCCGGAAGTTGCTAGTAGAATTTGGATATAGAATCATATGTAAAAAGGTATATTCAAGCGTTTATTTGAATATTGATTTTAAAATACTAAATGTATGACTAATTAGATTTTATTCAGCTATCTTACTGAATACCAACTTACCAACTTTGTGCTGACTCCCAGTAGGTGGCTGGACCAGTTTTGTCTATGTGAAAAGTAGAAACAATGTCCCCTCTTTTGATGTGCAAATTGCTGATGAACTTTGAAGATTACACTTCTAGTCAAACGAGAAATGTAATTAACAAAAGTAGACAGCCAAGAGTATCACACTGTAACTGTTTCTATGTCTACTTCAAACAGTTTTGTTGATACCTTTTGTTTAGAAAAGCTTGTTGATTTACAGTTGCCAAAAGTACTTTGTAACCAGGCATCAGGTAACATTTGGCTTGTTGATTTACAGTTGCCAAAAGTACTTTGTAACCAGGCATCAGGTAACATTTGGAAACGCCTTCTTTACAACTTGCATATAAACTAGCAATGTACAACAATAAACAGAATTCATTCTGATCACTAGACGGTCTTATGTGTAGTGGTTATTATGGTTCTCTATGAGTACTCTATATAATATTTCCTCTTAATTTGGATACAGGCAACATTCGCATTACGGTCTGCGTTCCAGACCCCCCACAGATGTTAACAATTATCCTTCCCAAACATACTTATCTGACAATGGAGCAGGGTAGGAGCCGCCAACTTGACAAGAAATACCTTCAGAATGGAAGTATAACCAGCGTCCTCAATGAGGAGGAGCTGGAATAAATGTGTACAGACAAGCAATGATTGGTCAGCTAGAAAACAGATCTTCCAGCCAACCAATCCATTCACACACCAGCAGAAAAGTTCTCATGTCAGTGTCACATGGAGGATTCAGGACACAGAGATTGAGGATCTCTGGTGGTCCCAATGGTCAGACCCCTAGTGATCAAATGTTTATTCCTTATTCTCAGCGTAGGAGATAAATGTTATTAGTGGGGAAAAACCCCACAATCCTATTCTGTTGCCTGGGATGCATCCTATGTATTCATCTGGCACATGTACCCTTGGTCCAAAAGACAATGGGCAGGCATTGCCCAACCTTTCAGACTGAGTGATGAGGCAAAGTACTAATGGAGTTTCTTGCTGCATCATAGAGATAACTATGTGGCTGCTAAACGGAGTAACGCACTAGACACCAGGAGTTTATTCATCCTTTCTCTAACCTGGTCCCCTAGTGAAGCTGCAACTAACCTCTACACTGCCCTAGACCACCATGGCTATTACTATTGTTTCATTAATCCACATAGATGGACAGCTCTTAGTGTTACATTTCTCTCTTCTTTAAAGCATATCTGAGTTTTCAGCATGTTTTCTAAAATATACGAGTCTCTCTTTACCCTCTAATTTGCTGCTCTTTGCACCCTGTTTTACATCTGTGAGTTCTTGTTTTCAGATGGTCTTCCCCCATTTTTCTATTGTTATGCTATTTGCAATCTACTTTCATGCATGGGATGTGTAGCAAGCCTATCATTCTGCCAGTAGTTCACTGTCCTGTACTTTCTTTCCCTTACTTCCCATGCTGAATTGCTCTGTCTCTGGTCCAATCAACAGGGAACTAGTATCTGAATGTCTACTCCTCTGCTTTCCCAGAATGAATCAGGCATTTAGGAACATTCTGGCCAAATGATTAGTAAACCCACTATTGTGTTTAATGTGTGCACATATGCACACAAACACCCACCCACATGCTGTAAACGCAGGAAAGGTAGAGACTGTGGATGTTATTATCACAGTGTCTACAGATCTGTCAGCCTGTAACCTGTGACTGCAGGCAGGCCGCCTGTGAAGATAGCTCCTTCCGCTATTGCTATAGAAACATTCCTTTGTCCTTCTTACTACAGAAGCTCTGTACCTAATGACAGAGAGTGGATTGCAGAGAAGCTGGAAGGGAGACCACTAGTTGCAACCATTTCAAACGTGATTTATAGTTGTAAAGCAGCACAAGCTAGTAGATGAGCATATGTTGTCTAAAAAGGCAGTGCCCCTTTAAATGAAAGCAGTCATTTTTAAAAATAAAAGTTGTGTGACTGTTCAGTTTTCCGTTGTCATACAGCAGATACCATTTCTTGCAACAAATATGCCATAATGGGGATAAATGGGCAAACAAGTGTTGACAGTGCCGTATATATTGTATGTAATCAGCTGGATTAAAAGTTTTCTCTGAATCCCTGGTCTGACCACAAAGTATTTCACTAGTCTGTCTGAAATCTTTGTACATCTTTGTCGCAAGATTAGAAAATAGATCACAGGGGGAACTTTGGATGTGGCTTTATTTTTATTTCTGACACAATGAGTCATGGGTCAGAGCAAGAAATCGGGAATGATAAATGATGGAAACTTATTTCCTTCTGTCCTCAGTTCTTGTACAGACATTCTTTATGTCCCTGAAGTTTTAATTGACTTTGTTCTGTTTGTCGCTATTTTTATGCTGTGTACGGTACATTCTCTCCGTTAATCTGGTACTACATGGCAGCAGTGTCCTGCTGGACGAGAGAATATCCTAAAGAACTTACTTGTTTGTAATTGCTGAAGGGGTTGTGTCTACATTCCATACCCTGTTAATGTACAGTTGCAATCAAAATAATCCAATCTCCGTTGCAAATCAGGTTAATTTGCCAAATTTACAAAATGTCAGCTATTTGCAAAAAAACAATCAAACAAGAACAATTTAAATAGCTCAACACAACTAATATAACATAGCTTCTCAAAATTCATCACAGAATGACACTTCTAATGACTACTACAGCCTCTGCATTATTCAACCTCCTGAATAGAATCCCTCCTAAGTGCACACATTTACAAATCAGGTGTTGTCTCGAGCACACCTGGTGTAACTAATCAAGGGCTTCATTAGTTAGATCAGGTGTGATTTAGATAAAACACAACAAATACATGGGCTGGCTAGGGCTTTATTGACTTTCATTCTTGATTGCATGTTTGAAATATAAAAACAATCACAGAAAGCGGCCATATACTTACTCACTAAGGAGTGCATATAGATGCATCCTTTCACCATGCAGGTAGCAGACTACCAGATGAGGGAGCTAATTGCACCTGTGTGGGACACCGATGAGACAGCCACTCACACTGCCTTTTGATATAGTAGGGGGTGGCTGCTTGGTGTATACTTCCACACAGAGTGGATACAAAGTGGCAGACCATTCTGATACATGTACTTCACTATGCAGACCAGCAACCTATTAATGATGCCATAATAATTTGGTTAGTTGCCCTGCACTTCAAACAGTGAACCACATTGGTACTGCCAACCTGGGCTCCCTCCGGAGTCTTAAAACCACGGAGGAGAATAATCACAGGCAAACAGTTTTTTAGTACCTCGGGTCCCTAGGAACGGTTAGGGCCCGGTATAAACTTTACTTTAGTAAACTTGCAAAGCAACAATTACAAGGCAATTTAGGTACAGTCTATACAGTGCAGGCAAGACAGGAGATTCAAGGTCAGGGAGGACACACAGGATGACACCGGTCCTGCAGTCTACGTTATCTGCCAGTAACGGCTCATGGAAGGGGAACACTCCGGAGGAGGAAAAGGGTAGAGTCACTCCACAGCTACTCTGATAGCAATTATTGGCTCTCACCCAGCTCTGGAGATGCGTGGGTGTAACAATTAAGGAGCGTACATCTACACGGTGATTCTGGCTCTGGACAGATAGGTAGGAAAACTTGAAGAATTATTTAGTACCTCTGCACTGGCCTTTTCAGGGAAAGTGATTACTTCCAATTGCTCTCTCTCTTATTTCGGGGCTCACTCCATTCACATCCAGAGTTCAATCATCACGGGATATCTCTGCTCCGCCTCCATCTTCACCACAAGGAAGCTGAAGGTGCCTCCATGTGGCTCTGTGTTTGGTGACACTCAGGTAGCAGACAAGATGGAAGACCGAACTCCTTTCGTGCTCTCAATCACTCATATTTATATCCTCACTGACACCACATGACATGACAGACTGATACATTTACCTGCAGACTATGATTTTATTAATAATTAAAGGGGTTGTCCCGCGGCAGCAAGTGGGTCTATACACTTCTGTATGGCCATATTAATGCACTTTGTAATGTACATTGTGCATTAATTATGAGCCATACAGAAGTTATAAGAAATTTTTCACTTACCTGTTCCGTTGCTAGCGTCCTCGTTTCCATGGAGCCCGCCTAATTTTCGGCGTCTAATGGCCAAATTAGACGCGCTTGCGCAGTCCGGGTCTTCTTCTTTTCTCAATGGGGCCGCTCGTGCAGGATGCCGGCTCCGTGTAGCTCCGCCCCGTCACGTGCCGATTCCAGCCAATCAGGAGGCTGGAATCGGCAATGGACCGCACAGAAGCCCTGCGGTCCACCGAGAGAGAAGATCCCGGCGGCCATCTTCAGCCAGTAAATAAGAAGTCACCGGAGCGCGGGGATTCAGGTAAGTGCTGTGCGGATTTTTCTTTAGGTCCCTGCATCGGGGTTGTCTCGCGCCGAACGGGGGGGGGGGAGGAAAAAAAAAACCCGTTTCGGCGCGGGACAACCCCTTTAACCTCTCAAGTGCCACAGTTGTGCTACACACACTGGATATGACAGGACAAGCTTTGCACAGTGCATCCACATGAGACAAACATGTATGACATTTATGGAGGGGATCAGAATGATGTGCTGGGCCACTACAGGCTTACTGCTCCCCCTCAATGTGGGAGAGATTGAATAGAGTGGTGGCCGTGCATCTGAGGTGCCGCTCTATTCATTTTTAAAATTAGAAAAGGAATCTGGTGAAGCCTGGGCTTATTGCTCTTTTACTCTAATTGGTGACCTTCACGTCTCTGTCCCCGTGACATGGGAAACAATAGGAACAGTTAGGGCTCATTCACAGGGGTGTATTTTTGGTCCATTTTACGTGCGTAGCACAAACAGCATAATGGATACTAATAAGTTCTTTCGACTACTTTCTCATTTTTTTGCATTTCATACATGTATTTTTCATGGTCCACTAATTAATTTATTACTTTGCTCTTAGAATTTTGTTTCAATCATTCAGAGCTCTCAGTCTGCGGCTTCCTCTGTACAGCTGGAACACCTTACTGTCGGCTCGTGCCCCAAATGGTGAAAGTGTACGGGAACATGAAATCCATTTTCAGTAAGCTGCTTGCTGCTATAACAGGGTTTTGGAGATCCTGTTGTTCTATAAGTTACATCTTGGAGTAACTGTTTCTTTAATCCCTTATTTTGGCCACAAGAACGCATTGATTTTTGGGAGACTTACAAAAATTCTTTTTTTTTTCATTAATTTTAGTTTTTTCACAACCCAATTTTTTTTAATCTTTTCATTTTTTTACACTGTTGCACCCAAAGTCCCATAACTTTTTTATTTTTCCATAGACGGAGCTCTGTGAGGGCCTTTTTGTTGCCTGACTTGCTGTAGTTTTCATTTGTACCATTTTGGGGTACGCACAGATTTTTTTGATCACTTTTTTCTGAGGCAAAATGAACAAAATAAGCATTTTACGTCCGTTGTTTTTATTTTCTATTTTTCTCATGCCGGATAAATAATATGTCTTATTAGTTGTACAGGTGGTTACGGATATAAAGATACAAAAGACGTGTTTTTTTTTCACTCTTTAGTTTTTTTTTATACAAATGAGAAAGTGCGTCCTGTGGTGTTAAGGGGTTAAGATTTTTTTTGTGCCTCAGGTGCTGGATGGGTGACATGATGACACAGAGCAGGAAATGTGTAGGTGGGATTCCCTGTTAAGCAATGGCCCACTTGCTAAGTGCTTGTGAAAGTAGTTGTAGTGATGCAAATTGAGGTCGGGGGAGAAGGGAGCATGATCATCTCCCAAGGGCCGCCAAAGTGTTACTGAGACCGGCCTCACTGACCTGGTTGGTGTTGCTGATAGCAAGAAGCTACTGAGTGAGGCTAACTCCTTGGTGGTTTTATCTATGGTGCGACGGTGACAGACGGAGGCGGTACATGAAAAAAACTGTTTTACTTAACCCAAGTTAGTTTTGTCACTCCATAGGAGGTTACTGTACTTTAAGGGGAACCCGTCAGAAGGTTTTTCCGATGCAGTCTAAGCTCTGCATGTAATAGTGTTGATAATGAGATTGCCATATCACTATATACCATTGTTATACATGCCTGATATCTTTATAAGCATCTTTTGAAGGCACGTCCCCCTTCCCCCCTTGATTTCGATGGACAAGCATATTAATCTTCTATCCTTTGATGAAATCCTGCGCAGGCTCAGTGTCAAAGAGTGCCTAAGGTTGCATTCTAGTGTTCGCCTTTACTTGCTCTCTCTTCATGTACGGAATGTGCCCTTTTCAGCCATTACTCACAGGCTCACCAAACATCAGACGGCGTCCGGACGCTCAGCTGAAGGCACATGCGCTTAAGCAGCTGGATAGCGTCTGATATCAGGTGACCATGCAAGTAATGGTGAGTGCTAGAACGCAAGCTTAGGCCTCCTTTGACACAGCTCCTGCGCGGGATTTCATCAGAGGATAGAAAAGTAATATGCCTGTCCATCAAATGTCAATAAAGGGTTATAGAGGTACCGGGGCACGTATAACAACAGTATGTAGTAATATGGCAGTCCCATTATCAATATTATTACATACATAGCTTAGATTGCATTGGGTAAACCTGGTGACAGGTTCCCTGTTCTTTGGACTCTGGCTGCAGCAAGTTGCCTATACGCTCATCACGGCTGTTGGTCACTATCAAACTCTGCTTAATGTAGACAGACCTCCTCCTGCCTTGTAGGATCTGATTCTTGGCATTAAGACGCCAGATGTTGTAAACATCTCAATTTCACAATTTACCTAAGGGTCTCTCCTGTCACAACTACCTTATTTGTTCAAACTTTTTATCTAGTGCCAGGTGGCATGCTGCACCATTGCTTGATTCCAAATTCAACTCCTAACTAGGAACACAGCCCCAGCCTTTCTTTCATACCTGAGCCCAAAGTCCCTAACATGCATGCATGCTAGTATTTTCGAGGCCGGCTTCTCTTACATGCGTTGGCGGGAGGCATACCTTCAACTGTGCATCATGCCAGTACATCTGTAGTGACCCGGAGGGTTTACTCAGGACACGAGGCCCATGTGGAGGAGCTGGGAGGGTAAAGCTGTAACGGGTCATGGTGGCACTGTTACCATGCGGCGGTTGCTGGTTCTCCCGGGGCGGCGGTGTGCAGGGTCCCGCAGTCGTGGCGCGTCCCCCCGGCTTGTTGTCCGGCTGCCATGTTGTCGGGCGTGGGTGCCTGACCGGCATGGGCGGCGTAGTGCTGGTGGCGCACGCGCACCTGTGAGTGCAGCTGCCATGCACGAGCTCCCTTTTATTGTGCTCTGTTGGGAGTTGGCTGTCTCCCTCTCTCTGCCCCTGGGTGGAGGTTTTTGTTTAAAAGTCAAGCAGAGACTTACAATCACTGCCAGTTATTGGTTTCCCTCAGTGTGCTAGCTAGTCTGCCTCTGTTGGTCTCCTGCCTCTGTTATCTTGTCTGCTATACTTTGCTATTATCCATCAGGTTTTTCCATCTGCCTCAGTTCTGCTTAGTATTGTTCGTGTTGGTTATTTACATCTGCCTTTTCTGTCGGTGCTCTACTCATTCCATCCTGGTACTCCAGAGTCCCTTTTTTCGGTCCCAGTTGCCCGCCTGGGGTTAGCCAGGAGTGGAGGCAAGCAGGCAGGGACAGGGGTTGTGGGTGAGATCTAGGGCACCCGGGCTGGCGTATCAAGGGTAGTATACCATAACAGGCACTTACCAGTCTCCTTCCCGGAGTTCTACACGCGACCTTGGCCAAAGTACCACGGGGCCTCTTCCGGACCTCCCCTAGGATAGGGATGGCCAATAAACATTTAACAGGATTTGCAGGTTGTCACGGGTGATGCCACTGTTCCTTTCCCACCAGAAGAAGACGTCGGCGGTAATAAGTAGAGTCCATACACTGTTAACTTTTTAGTACCTTAGTTCCTGGGAACGGTCAAGGCCTGGGAGAACTTTACTGTAACACCTGGAACACTTTACAAAGGTACACTGATACACCAATGCAGACAACACAAAGGAAGATCTGGGGGGAACTCAGGAAGAGGCTGGTCCTACAATCCTTAAGACTTGTACGGAACCACTCCTGGAAGGGATATACTCAGGATGACACCGGCCCGACACTCCTAGTTATCTATCAGGGAACGCTCCTGAAAAAAGGGAAGGGTAGACTCTCCACAGATATTCCCTGGACACAGTACCTCTGCACAATGATCTGGGTCTTAAGTTACTCACTCTCTCTCTTTCACTCCACACTTCAATGTTCCCTGGCATAGAACATCTCAGGGAATCGCTCCTCTTCTTTCATTCTCTTCACCACATGACAGTTGAAGGTACCCCCATGTGGCTCTCTGCTGAAGACTCACTCTGTTATGGACTCTGAATCTCCAAAACTCTTCACCACATCCAAATCACTCATACTTATCATCTCAAGCATACCACATGACGTGAAAATGGTTACATTCACAGGCATATCCCAGCTACATGCAGACATTAACTCTTTACATGCTGCAGCTGTGCAACACACATAACAAATAACTAGACAATTTCTGCACAGTGCAACTACACAAGACATTACATGCATGACATTTATGGAGGGGCCAGGAATATATGTCCTGGGCCATTACACATCCTCTTTTCCGGTTGGCTCTGCAACTTCAGCCCTCGACTCTCAGGGACTTTTGGTTCTCCACTTTAGCCCCAGTCTTTAGGGTCTTTTCCTGCACTGCTGCTCCTTGGCTGCCACCATGTAACATGCAGCCCTTCTTTTGTTGTTGCCCACTTTCACATTCACTTTTGTCTCATGCCTCTCCTACACTCTCCTGATGGTGCAGCTACAAATCCTTTTATAGTTAAGACCGCTGCCTGGCAAAGTCCGTAAGAGGGGCAGGACTTTGCACTTGCGAATAAATCTTTGCCCATCTTATCACCTGTGCAAAACAATATTTACCTGGACACGTGAATGTTCACTAATGCCCTCACATGGACTCCCTTACGTTTGCACCACCCACCACAAAAGACCAGCATCAGGAGATACTAATTGATAACGAAAAGAATTACCTAATATGTTTCCCGGTGAATAACATTTTCCAAATTTGAGCCAATATGTGGTCTGCCCGCAATGAGGTGCCGAACCATTGTTGAGCTTTAGGAAGTGTCTGTGACCAAGACTTTGCTCAATGCTTTCCCATAGAAGTGGTGTGGAGAAAGGTGATACTCAAAAACTCTGCCCAAGCCTACCTGAGGCACCCCTCCTGGGATCCCCTTTCAGCTGCCACTGAAATTTGTATAGAGGAGGAGCAGGGGACCCTGACCTCCATATAAACAAAGCTCTGACGTCTTAGGCCAGGGGTGCACAACTACAGTCCTCAAGGGCTCCAACAGGATATGTTTTCAGGACATCTTCTAGCAAGAACACCTCTGACAATAATGATATCACCTGTGTAATACTGAGAAAATGCAGAAAACATGACCTGCTGGGCTCCCATGAAGACTGGAGGTGTGCACTCCTGCCGTAAAGCAATGTAAAGAAGTTAAATCAGGTGCATAGATATAGAGGAGTGGTAGCATTTGCATCTGGACCCTGGGCCTGAGAATCCCAAAGGCCCTCTGCCATATGAGTAGACACCAGTATTATAAATGGCATATGGTAGGTAGAGGGCCCTATTACAAGAGTCTGTTTTTGCTTTGCCAGAAACAGTGCCACTCTTGTCTATAGGCTGTGTCTGGAATTGCAGCTTATCCCCATCAGGGAAGGGACAATCTGTTTTGGTGCCTCAGAGAGATTTTCAGAAGGCACCCACCCATCTCTAAAGTTAAGCCTCACATTTGTATGGATCATTGATTTAATGGTATCCTGAAGGGAAGTGCTTATTGCCACCTGGCATCTCCAGTATTACCAGCAGCTCAGATAGCAACAAATTGGCTGCACAAAGAAACTTAAAAGTGGAGTATTGTTTCAACTTCTGTAGTTTATGAATTGTTTCCACCTCCCCAATGGCACTCAAGGCCACTGCCTATTCTACCTATCAATCGTTCTGCTGCTGATCCTGTTTAACCCTTTGCAACATGCAATATACATGTATGTCAGATGTTAGCACTACCTGTCATACATGTATGGCGCTCACACTATGCGGGCTCGGGAGCTCAGACCAAATTGTCCTCAGAGGAGTCAACTGTACATAACAGCCAAATTCCAATAGAGCGGCTGCCTGGATTGGAACTAACTATGATTCCGGTCATGTAACCACAGAGATGTCACTGGCAATGCAGACAGCGGCATCTGAGGGATTTGGAGAGGGAGAAATTCCCTTCTTTACCCCATTGGCAACCCTGTGATCCAATCAGGGGGTGCCAATGATTGTAATGGAATCTGGAGGCAAAATCATGGCCACTGAGTCTGCCATGTGTGGTGGCCTGATCAGGCCCAGCCAGAAGAAGGGTCTAATAGGCTAACTGCCTACATGAAAAGTGACCGTTAGACATAATACACTGCACTTGTAAGGGAGAAACTGTCATTGCTGTTGTGGGATGAGGAACCTTTAAGAGGGGGTAAACACAGATGAACTGTCTTGAGCAAAGTAAGTAGAAGAGAGGAACATGCCTGGTATTTTTTAAGTAGTATCTCCTAAGTAGCATCATGACCATGATCGGTTCCATGGACCTGATCCCCACTGAAAGAGAGAAGTGCAAAGATCCAAGTCCACTGGTCATACCTGTAGCCAGTGACTCATGTTGGCTCCTGTGGCCCGTCCTTGAGAGAGACCTTACACCTATTCACACAGAAGAAAGAAATTTTATACCCATTCCCATGGCAGTGCCACTGTTATCTGGAACATTGTGTTGCTGCTAATAAATATGGTTCTAGTTACTGCAATGGCTGCCTCAAAAGAGTTTGCAATTAAGCCCTGTACACTTTGGGCTGTACCCTGCGGTTGAACCCACTTCAATACCTGTCCGCCTGTGGACCCGGTATGGCCAGACCCTGGGCATGAGAGGTTAGTCTATAAGGAAGCTGAGCATGATCTCCTGGTGGCTGACTTATTCTGGCCCTTGAGCCTCAGGCCAGATACCTCTAAACTTAGCCTGCTATAGTGACACTGTTTATGGGGACAACCCCTTTAGTAATTACTATTGGTTTTCTATGATTGATACATCATACATAAATATAGATGCACATTTTTGGCACAGTAGTGTTTCATCTCAGATCTCGTTAACAAGACAATTCTCTGATCTTCTATTTTACAAGCCTCAGTGGCACAAATTTGTCTCCTGGTTAATTACGACAATGGTCGGAGTGAAATCCCTCTTCTATTGTAGTCCTGTCCTCCAGTTGTCAGACTGTCTGGCTCTTTTATCAGATAAGGGAGAGCGAGAGGCGGTGTTTGCTCTTGTTGAAACAACATTGTCATTGAGTCACCTTGACGCTCTGGGACCAACCAGTTAATCTATACAGATATTAAATTGTCATTGTGTTTCGGTAGGCGACATATTTATTCCACTATCTTTCTCTTTGATTTTTATGTTTTGTCGCAATTGTAAAATAAAGCGTGTAACAAATACTTTTAGTCATACTGATACCAAGTGTGAATATTTCCAGCGTAGTTTTATGGTTGCTCAGTGGAAGCTAACGTTTTTACGAAACCCATCAACCCGTCATCTGGTAGAACATCATGGATTGTAGGGAGAGTGTTGAGGCTGATGACTTGTCAATGGAAATGTGATGTCTATATCGGAATCAATCTGAATGCCATAACTTGATTTAGTTGGAAACTGAAAAGGCTCAAATAACAGAGCCAGCATAACTCCTGGGCAGCACGCCGGCTGTCGCGGGGTCATGTTTAACTCTGACCTCTCCTTTACTCTATCAACCAGTCCGGGCTCTCCGCTCTGCTAATGAAACCAGATTGAGCGCCCCTTTAATTCGAACTTCTCATTCCTGCCTCCAAGACTTCTCTAAAGCAGCACCG
The DNA here is from genome assembly GCF_035609145.1 of Eleutherodactylus coqui. Classification (NCBI taxonomy): domain Eukaryota; kingdom Metazoa; phylum Chordata; class Amphibia; order Anura; family Eleutherodactylidae; genus Eleutherodactylus; species Eleutherodactylus coqui. Next base: position 309,217,141 of record NC_089838.1, on the reverse strand, counting down.
GTCCTCTGGAACGCACTACCAAAGACTACCGAGCAATCCAGGACTCGCAGAACTTCAGGCGTGCTCTAAAAACGCACCTCTTCAGGGAGGCATACCCCATCCCCTAAACAAACCTCTCTGTACTCCGCCTGATAACATGCTCTCTGACCTACTGACTGCAATCCCTGCTAGCCATCATAAACCGCTCCTGCAGTCACACCATTTCTGCCGTCACACGGCTAAATGTCTGACCATTGTCTATGTGTATAGCATCCCTCACTCTCTACTTCGCCATACCGTGCACATCTCCAGCCCCTTTACCTTCAGTATCCCCCCATTACTTGTAGTATGTAAGCTCGTTGGAGCAGGACCCTCACCCCTATTGTTTCCATCAACTGATTACTATGTAACCGTGGTTCTGTAATGTTTGTACTTTTGTCTTTCTGTATCCCCTGTCTATGTAAGCGCTGCGGAATATGTTGGCGCTATACAAATAAAGTTTATTATTATTATTACTCCCTATATTCAATCACTTGTCCGTTCATATCCCTTTCACCTCAAAAACGTCTCCAGAATCTGCTGTGCACAAATGAACATACCCTGTGTGCACAAAAAGGACAGTAAAATACATCGAAAAGCGTGCAAAAAATCCTTGTACATAGCGCAAATATGTTTCTCTGAGGCGTGTGCAAAAATGTATATTCCCTATGTGAAGTTGCCATTACTGTGGAAACAGCAAAAAGTCTTGGTCCTCATCCACACAGGCATATGCAATTTCGGTCTGAGAAATAGCAGACCAATTTCACTGGTTGTGTGTGCGCCTTTTGTATGCATTTTTATTGTATATGGGCTTTTTTAACATCCGTGTGTGATCTGTGTGTAATCTGTTTTTGATGCTTGCAAAAAAATGCGAGAAGGCACAATTGATGTTACTTTTTCAGTTTCCTGGCAACATGCATAAAAAGCACACCACACACATGTGTTTGCTGTGTGTTTTCTATGCTCCCGTAAACTATCATGGGTGATTTTGGTTCAGCCACAGCACAAATGCTTCCATCCCTTGGCCAGTCACTAAACCGATGCCTCCACTCTGTGCCAGTCCCTAAACCGATGCCTCCACTCTGTGCCAGTCACTACACTGATGCCTCAACCCTGTGCCAGTCACTACACCGATGCCTCCACCCTGTGCCAGTCACTACACCGATGCCTCCACCCTGTGCCAGTCACTACACTGATGCCTCCACCCTGTGCCAGTCACTACACTGATGCCTCCACCCTGTGCCAGTCACTACACTGATGCCTCCACCCTGTGCCAGTCACTACACCGATGCCTCGTCCCTTTGCCAGTCACTACACCAATGCCTCTTCCCTGTGCCAATCACTAAACCAATGCCTCTTCCCTGTGCCAGTCACTACACCGATGCCTCCACTGTGTGCCAGTCACTAAACCGATGCCTCCACCGTGTGCCAGTCACTAAAACAATGCCTCCGCCCTGTGCCAGTCACTACACCAATGCCTCCACCCTGTGCCAGTCACTACACTGATGCTTTTACCTTGTGCCACTCACTACAGCGATGCCTTCACCCTGCACCACTCACTACACTGGTCACCCACCCAGTAGAAAATACATTTTATACTAATCAATCTCATCCACAAAGCTCTCCACAGTGCTGCACCACTCTATTTCTCCTCCCTCATCTCTGTCTATCACCCTACATGTGCTCTTCGCTCTTCCAATGATTTCAGACTAACATCCTCCATTATCCAAACCTTCCACTCCGGCTTCCAGGACTTTTCCTGCGCTGCGCCAGTTCTCTGGAATGTGCTATCCCAGACAATTAGGTTAATTACCAATTATAAGTCGTAAGCATGCCTAAAGAAGACATTCCATTAGGGAGGCCACTAACATTCCCTAATCTAACTCTTCTCCATTTACCCATCATCTATATTCCCCTCAGAACCTGATCCCATCATCTGACTGTATCCCCTATACCCCATACACCCTAATGCACTTCATACATGCACTATTTGTATAAAAGATGGCCAAACCATTCTCCAGAACAAACACTGATATGTCTTGTATCACCTCTGTTTCCCTTATAGACTGTAAGCTCTTGTGAGCAGGGCCCTCATTTAATATTGCGTGTAATGTCTGATTTTCTCTGTACATGTCCCCTCTGATTTGTAAAATGCAGCAGAAGATGATGGTGCTATAGAAATAAAGATTATTATTAATAATAATGAAAACGCTCAAACATTCTTTATATCATAGCCCTAATACAGTCCTTGTATAAGGTCTACAAGCATTGAGCCAAGGAAATAAAGCTGCAGGTGGAAATCGTTTACATGATGTTTATCCATAGAGATAGTCTCTATGGACAAGCTCAGGATCATTTACAGATGAGGTTTAAGATTAAATGAATGGACACAAACAAGGACAAACTTGCCAGTCATCATTATTGTCATTATCTAGAGCTAACAGTCAATGAGCAGTAACCCATGGTGGGCTTACATGTGAGCGGTGCAGAATGATATGAATGGATTTACTCCATGACGTGCAGCTTACTGTTGTAAAATGTCAGAGAACACCAGGATCTCCATAGACATGATACATCGGAGAAGACTACAGTGAGAAACACTTAAGTGATGTTATCAAGGTTTTCTGCTTTATTACTCCAATGAAAGAGGTTATATAGTGTGGCACCCCCACAAAATCAACAATTCAAAGTTTACAGCTTGTGTGATAGTTCTCTTCTAGTAAAACATTACAAAGGTTAATTATGACAAAGCTGCATGCTCAGCTTCTGAGACCCGGTTAGTGAAACCACCTATAATCCATGTCTTTTGCACATGTACAATTTGCTTTGCACACGTTACAAATATTATGCCCACGACACTACTGCGTAAAATATAACTCAATACATTCACACATGCACACTCAGTTTACAATGAATGACCACTTTATTATAGATATCCATCTTCTAGCTCATTAGACCTCCTTTGGCCTTCAGAATTGCAGTAATTTTGTGGTTTTCATCTACATGTACCAGAGGACTAAGGGAGTGCTAAGAAAACCTTCCCCACACCATTACTGTATCTCCGCCAGCCTGAACAGTTGACACCTGAAGAGTTCATCAATTGCTTGCAACAAATCCGGACTCTCCCATCAGTATGGTGCAACCAAAATCTGGATTCACCAGGCAATATCTTTCCCTGTTCAGCTATACAATTTTTGCACTCTTTTGCCCACTGGAGTCTCGTCTTTATATTTCTCTTAGACACAATGATTCTGAAACTAGTCATCTGCTGTTATAGCCCATCTGTACTAAAGAACGACAGGTTGTGCATACGGACACATAAGTTGGAGCTCCGGCGTTGTATTTGGCTACAATTTGCTTGACTGTGCTCCGTCACTTTGACAGAACGATTCTTGACATCCTCCTTTGACCACTTCAGGTCCACAGGATCAACTTTTTCTGGATATTTTTCTTTGATCATATCATTCTCAGTATATTCCACAAAAAAACACGGCAGCCTCTGATTAGCTGCAGCGATCACCTGATTTCCTGTATCATCTGTTACTACAAATTCTGGGTCCTCAGCGATGTTGCAGCCCTGGACCCGGGCGATTGCGAAGGGGTAAGTATAGTTCAGTTTATTATTTTAATACAGGTAACCCCATTGAAGGAAGGGGGAAGGGGGGGGGGACTCCATTAACCAAACAACCCCTTTAACTTGTCACATTAAGAAGGGCAGCAAATTAAGCAAACTCTAGATGGGAAAGCACCACATCTTCCCTAGATCAAAAAGACAAGTTACAATCCCATGCGGATCCCTCCTGAGAGCCTGGGATCCATACATTGTGCTAGCATTTTATTATGTCCCTTTCAAGCAGGCACCATTGTCTCCACCCCCCCCCCCCACCACCACCACCACCACGGCCACACGATCTTATGTCCTTTTTCTGCCCTTTTGATCTACGATCCTCTGAAAGAAATCCCACTTTGCATTTCTGAAAAATACTAATAAAAGCACAATCATGTATAATATTATGACTCATATGATAAAGAACCAACGGCCAGAATGTAGCTACACATAAAGCAGAATTGTGTTTGATAATGGCGTTTCCGTCCTACGCACGTCACATATATAATAGCTATAAAATTCAGTGCTCGAAAGATTTCCTGCAAATGCAAGTGCTGCGTATGTGATCTGTGTATATATTGATATTACTGTGTTTATGCAGGAATCTATTACCGGGGCTCTTTGTAAATTCCAATCATGCTTGTGTTAAGCACATATCTATCATTTACGTCCTACTGCTCTCTCCGATCGACTCTCCATTTAACAAGCCACAGAACCTGAACTACTGCCCTTTCTGAACAGAACTTGCAATTATCAAGTGGCCGTTAGAAAAAAGTGCTGCAATATATTAATGGCTATTGGTTCTGCCTTGTGTTCAGACCTGAAACTCAAGTCTGGGACCTCTTCCTAGAATGAATCAGAATTCTGCCCTCGTAGATGGCTGTCAAAGACCGGAGGGAGTCATGGGAGGTTGAGAAGCGGAAGACGAATGGCTTTCAATCTACCAGTTGGATTGCCGGCATCCCATGGGGGGGGTCAGCAAAAGCCAGAGATGAGCCGCTATATATAAGAAGGGCTGTTGATTTGGGGACGTCTAACATTGTGTGTGTGATATCTATCATTCAGAATGCATCCGAGAGAAGCATACGTGGGAAATGAGAGCGCGCAGGGGGACACCGAGCCTGATGTAATTTACAGTTAAAGGAAAGAAAGCGGGATCGGAAAGAAAGTACCGTATTTATTGGACTATAGGCACACGATAAAAGTATGCTTATAGTCGGGATGCCAGATACGTATGAAGCCATATATCACAGCCATGAATACATATACTGTAAGACAATACGAGGTGTAGCTGCTACCCACCTTTGTTTTGTTGCTCGCTTTTGGAGTCCCAAGAAGAGTGAATGCACACACCTCTTGTTTGCCAGCAGCTTTTCTTATGAAGTGTCTCATTTAAAGGCTTTTTACACACCCGATTATCAGGCACAAACACTTGCCCAATCATAGGGTTGTGTAAAACGGCCAACAATCAGCCCATGAACAGATAAATGCTCATTCATCAGCTGATCGTGTCTTTTTAGTTGGCATAAGAATGCTCATTCATCAGCTGCACAACCCCCTGTATGGAGACTGAAATGTGCAGCCAACCAATGATCGCTCTTTCGAGATGAACAATCATATTAATCATCGCTCTTATACATACGGGCAATCCTCTGCATGAATGGCAATGAGTGAGCTGCTTTGCCGATCGACGCTCATTATAACAGGACCATTCTTGACTAGTCCAGAAGAAGCCTTAGGAAGAGCTGATGACAAAGAAAGTCTTTTATGCACTTTTGCACGTCTTGTGACACTATACATTCCCTTTCCCAAAGAGAGGGAATCTCCAGAGCCCTGGAAGAGTAAGCTCTTTTCATGCATTCATTGGGAAGGGGGGGTTTCAGTAATACCAACAGGAAGAGATATTTGTCCCCGCAGCTTACACAGTAGTGTATGTCTCTGTTACACTCAAACAGGACACATTGGTAGGACTCTACATGAATGAATGTACACTATGCTGACAAAAGTATTGGGTTACCCACCAATCCTGGGCTGTCAGGTGAAGGGAATATGCAAATCAGATGTGTGAGCATTAGGATAGTATCACACAGGCATATTCCGGTATAGAACCCATCAGAATGCCAACATGTCAAGAGCTAACAACGGAGTCTGGTGGTGGGATGTTACCTGAGTAACCAATCAGTATGGATTATGGCAGCACTTTTGGACCTTCCAAAGTCCACTTGTTAAATTCGTGCAGGCTGTGTGAACAATGACTTGCATGAACGCACTGTATTTTATGGTTGGGTAGGAGAGGAAAGGAATGTAGAGACATGCATAAACACATGGACACTGAAACATAAATGAACGTGCATACAAACAACCACAAGAGTAACAGATTCCAAAATACTTACCAAATGTACTACAAGTCCAACAGGTGGAATTATTTATAAGTACGTATGAGGTATTGGTTTGTATTTTGGCCAGATTACATAAGCTCACAAGCCCACAACAAGGGTCCTCGTTGTCTTATGAGTCCCTACTCTAACAAGAGAACTAAAACCACAAACAGGGAATTCTGCCTACAAGTGGGGTGATTGTCCCAATATGGACGACCCCACATTGGAACCTAGGGAACAGATGAAAGAAAAAAAAACCTCAGAACCTCATGCGTGCATAAATAAAAAAAGAGCTACAAGCTTCAAGTGTCCACATACTAAGAAAGGGGAAATAAAATCAGACACCACTCTAACATAAAAGGAACATGTTGTTAGATATCAACCACCTGACAACCTACAGGACATCAGATGTCTGGAGGCCACATCTGACAAAAGGGAAGGGGCCAGATACACCTTCAGACTGAGTGTCTGGAAGTCAGACAAGGAGTCAAATTAGGTGTAGCTAACCAGACTACACCAGATCTTCAGACAGAGTAATCAGATCAAAGTGATCAGACCAGATTGAGTGATTCAGACAAAGTGAATAACCAGCATCCCCTGTAAGGAGGAGCCAGAGTAAATATACACCAATTAATGCTGATTGGTTGGCTGAGTTGTCCCCCTTCACAGCCAACAAACATACCAACACACAGAAGGAGAAGTGCCACTGTCAACGTTCAACGTCGAAATGACAGTGAGCATGTGCCAGTATGAGTATCTTATGGGCCGGGGCTGACATTGTAATGTCACTCCAGTCCCAATCTTCAGTCACGGCAATCCCATTGTGATAGTCTCCTTGTGCATGCACATTGTCTGAATGTACACGCATGGACACATATGCTAGGAGCAAACTCAAGGAAGAAGATGCACTGCCACCTGAAGAACACAGGTGATCCAGCAGACCTGATCTGCTGTGTATTACTAACAAGAGTCATAAGTGAGAGACTTATGGTCACTGGACAAGAACAATGTTTCAGTACCTACACATGCCTATCGTCCTCCTATGGTAGTTGAGACAGTTACCCTGATCACCAGTATGACTGAAAGCTGTTTTCCTGCCTGCAGCAAGTAAGGTTGAGTTATTGAAGCACCAGCTGTTTGTCTGCAAATATGTTTTATGTGCCTGTGGGCTATTCAGATTTCCGTCCCAATTGCTCCTCACAACTCTGTCAAGGCACCAGAAAGAGGGTTGGTGAGCACAGAATTCCAATGGTGTTTGTTACCTTTAAGGATTTTATCTTGGTGAATGCAAGCCTTGGGAATCGCCCTTCAACATAGAGGACAGGACAATCTACAGCTCCAACGCAATCCTCCAGCTTTGTGCATAGCTTCATATACCTTCTCCTGCGTCACTAAAAAGGTTTCCCCTTCCCAAGTCTCATATGCTGCCCCACTCTTCGCTGTCATTTTGCTACTCTGTAGAGTACCGTTAGCAATACAGATATGTTTTTCTATCCTCAGAGCTTAAGTGCATCTATCGATATACCTACACTATCCTACCAAAGGTAGTTGGACACCTCAACAAGAGTCAAAAGTAGCATCTACCCCCATATGTTAATACTTAGTGAGCCCTCCTTTGGCCCTAATAACATTAAATGCTCTCTGTAGCATACTTTCTATTAACATCTGATATACTTCAGCTGGTATTTTCCTCTATTCAGCCTTCAAACATCTGTTGAGTTCCATCAAAGACGATGCATTGGCCTGTCTACAACGGTACAAGGAGTTTCGTCATTGGGCAGTTGAGCAATGGAAGAACATTCTATGGGTGTGGAGGATGATGGGAAACGCTTTCTGCCAGAGTGTGTTGTGCCAACAGTTAAGTACAGCGGACGTTCTATCATGGTCTGGGGATGTTTTACGTGTCTTAGTCTTGGTCTGTTGATTGTAGGGACAAGAACCATGAACACAGAGGTGTACCTTGACATTCTGGACAATAATGTGTTGCTGAGAATGTGGCAATACTTTGGAAATGGTCGGCCATACTTCCAACAAAACAACGCACCTTGTCACAGATCCAATGCTGCTTTACGTTGGTTTGAAGATATGGATGTTCCATGATTGGACTGTTCTGAACCCTACTGAATATCTCTGGGACGAACTGGAATGTCAGGTCAGGAAATATCTTGTTTGAGAGAACTCACCAGAAATTTGCAGGATGAATAGAGGGAAATACCAGCTGAAGTGTATTAGATGTTAGTAAAACGTATTTCATGGAGAGTATCCGATGTCATTACCGCCAAAGGAAGCCCCATTAAGTATTAACATATGGAAATAAATACAACTTTTCATTCTTGCTCAGGTGTCCAAATATGGTAGGCTATTTGGTAGGAAAGATTATAAGTTACGGGGCTCTATAACAAAGATTAAAATGATGTCCCCCTTTTACTAGTGTTTAACGCTAGCACATCCCTTAGTACCTAGCACAGGATGGTTTGGTATGTTTTTCCCATTTTTACCTCATCTCCTTCACATGATCTTTGGGTTGATTTCCCGTGAAGAAGAGATCCTCAAACAGGTTCTCAGCCCCCTTTAAAATAAGGAATGCAGCCAACCTGGTCTTGACCCCCTTCTGTGAGAGCTGCCATAGCACCCACATGGTCTACCTTTGCTGTGTACACACTTGGGTGCATCTTAGCATTCAGTGTGTCCTTTAAAAAATGGTGTATAGTTTTGGAACAGGAGGAGTCATAAAAAGAATAAAAAAGAGCACAAAAGAAAGACCAAGACATAAAATACTAATAGATCAAATGCATAATAATGAATTAAGAGGCTTTTACAGCGGCAGGGAGCAGTATTACATATCCCGTACACACATAAGGTGTGTGATAAAGAGAGATCAAACTGGATGATAAGATGACTTTGCTTCATCAATCACCATTAAAGATCCCATCTGCTCTGTGTGTTTCCAGCAAACACTGTAGATATTAAACTGTCAATGTGACTTGCAGCATATGACAATGAATGCAGACTGCAATCATACGAAACGCACTGCGACACACAGCCCACCTCTTATTCTACATAGTATAAGCCATGGAAAAAAATCTTGAATTATGTATTGTTTAAGGAATTTAAATTGCACTTAAGAAAATGAAAGGATTGTGCAAAAAGGGTGTGTATACTTTTGCAACCATCTTTTTATTACTACGATGAATCTAAAGAAAAAAAAAAGCAAATTTGCCAATAGAATTGATGACATTTGTTCCTACCATTTTCAGTAAACAGCCCTTACGCAGACCTCCAGACTACAAACAAATTGTGTGTATGGACTCAACCCAAAGCCCCCCTATATCGCCTCCCTCATCTTAATCCATCAACCAGCCCGAGCTCTCTGCTCTGCTAACGAAACTAGACTGAGCGCCCCTTTAATTCGAACTTCTCATTCCCGCCTCCAAGACTTCTCCAGAGCAGTACCGGTCCTCTGGAACGCACTACCAAAGGCTATCAGGGCAATCCAGGACTCGCAGAACTTCAGGCGGGCTCTAAAAACGCACCTCTTCAGGGAGGCATTCCGCATTCCCTAAACAAACCCCTCTGTACTCTGCCTGATAACATGCTCCCTGACCTACTGACTGCAATCCCTGCTAGCCATCATAAACCGCTCCTGCAGTCATACTCTTTCTGCCATCACACGGCTAAATGTCTGACCATTGTCTATGTATAGCGTCCCTCACTCTTCACCTCATCATACCATGCACATCTCCAGCCCCTTTACCTTCTGTATCCCCCCCATTACTTGTAGTATGTAAGCTCGTTGGAGCAGGACCCTCACCCCTATTGTTTCCATCAATTGATTACTATGTAACCGTGGTTCTGTAATGTTTGTACTTCTGTCTTTCTGTATCCCCCCTGTCTATGTAAGCGCTGCAGAATATGTTGGCGCTATACAAATAAAGTTTATTATTATTATTATTATTACAGCAAGTCTCTGCAGTAAAAAGGGGCAAGGAAGATGAGCAAGGCTCAAGAAGCTATCTAGGCCTGCAATGCCCAATAGATCGCCAGGAGGAGCCGGTGACCAGCAGAGGTTCAGTAGTTGGCAATGGCCTAGCAATTTTATAGAGGGTGGGGAGTAGCAAATCTCATGGCCTATCATCATTAGCAGCACACTGCTTATATTACCATAGGGCAGATTGTGTGCATCCAATTACAAGCCGCATACTTATCTGTAAATTAATTGCAACTATTAGTCAGTTAGGATATTGACATTGCTGAAAATTGCCCGCCGTGATCCAGAAAATTGTGTATTAGATAAATGGAGCCATAAACATCACTAAAGGGTTTAGGACCTACAACATAAATGATACTTTTAGGCAGTGATGTTTAATGGGTTAATCATTGAGAGACCAGTATGTTTTAGCATTTTCCTAGATACATACTGCAATTCCAAGCGGAGCCATCTCAGATGCCAGTGGGTGGATGATATTGACGTCTTCTCAACACATTTTCATTTCTCCTATATGTGCCAAGCAAATATAACTCAAACGTGCCAAAAATCTGTCTAGAAACACTTTTTAATGCAGATGGCGTTTGTAGTAAGTGAGATTTCAGTGGTGTATAAAGCAGAATTAATGTTTTATGAGCACTTAGTCTCCATAACTGTTATTCGCACTCATCTGTGATCTGTAAGGGGCTTGTAACATCAGTTTAATAAATGGAGGTATATGTTGAAGATGCTTGCATCTACATAGTGCAATAAAATAGGAGTTTAGGTAGGTCTACTTTGAACATCAACCCCCTACTGATTAGGCTGAGCTCTGTTCATTCATTCGGTGAGATCAACAAACAGAATCCCCAATAACCCCACACTCTTGAAACGGATGACAAATTTGGAAAGAAGTTTGGCCACAGCATTGTGGGTAACCTGACAGGATAGCGTTGACTCACATAAAGACAATCTCAACACATTCTGCTTTGGATATCACCATCATTCACATTGCCTATAATGAAGAGAATTCATGGTATTGACAGGAGAACCAATAAAGTTATGGTAAAATGAAGCCCACCATTGTTTTTTTGGTGAAGTTCTCTGCCGGTGGGATATATCATACATCTACCTTTCTATTGGAAGAAATAGAGTTGAATACAAGATGGCACATTCAAAATGGCCGTCATATTGGTGACATGACCTAACAGGTTTTCTCTTTCCACCGTAGCTTGTATGCAAGATTTGATCACCATCGTTTTTATTTTATATGGGTGTCTTCACACTTTTGAAAACACCCTGTACATTGACTTTCAAGGGAAGGCTCTGGCAGAATATACACTTCATATAACCCCTGTATGTTTCACTAATACATGAAAATGTTCGCAATATTAAAGACCACTTTGAAGTGAAGGCATTTTATCTTCCATACCATTTATGATGATGGAGCTGTACACGTATTGCACTCACACTGTAGGTAATAGCTAAGCAAATCTGTAAGCGAATCTGTTCCCTACTTTATATTCCAACATCATTTCTTAATAAATTTCCTAAACTGTGAGTTGATGAGTAGTAACTCCCTAATATCACGTTATGACTATAATTGCTCTCTATCACGACTCCTTCATCATTATGCACGCAAGTCAATTTCAGCTTTCAGCACAGTGCTGCGTAAATGTGATAGATTGCTCCTAATATATTGAAAGGGGCTGAAATTTTAACCATTTATAAGACTGGAGGGATAGTGTCATAGTCCAAATTCCCAGTGGATGGTTGGGTCTTCTGTATTTAAGAATAGATCATTAGTATAGGAATACCAGGCTGAGGCCTCGGTCAGACGGGCGTTTTTGCCTCGATTTGCGGATCACATGACGGATGCGCATCCGCAAATTGCGTGACCGGGGCTGAAAAATTGCCAGAAAAATCTGCTCCTAGCTGCGTTTCCTTTGAAACAGGCCCGATCACAGGAGCGCTGTCCAGCCCATTGAATTCAATGGAGCCGGCAATACAGCCGGGTCCATTGAAAGCAATGGGCTGCCGGCGAGCGCGGGATGAATTTTCAGGAAGGGCTTAAAAATATAAGCCCTTCCCTGAAAATCATCCAAAAATGTGTAAAAAAAAAAATATATATATATATACTCACCTTGTCCGTGCAGCCGGAGTTCAGCCGACCCTGCACTGAGCCAATCAGAGGCAGCACTCACTCATCCATTCATGAATTCATGAATGGGTGAGTGAGAGCTGCCTCTGATTGGTGAGGGCTGTGACCAATCAGAAGCAGCCCATTAGGCAGGTGGGGATTTTAAATCCCCGCCTGCTGAATACTACACAGAGCAGTTCAGGAGAACTGCCAGCCGGCCGCGGCTGAACTCCCGCTGCACGGACAAGGTGAGTATATATATATATATATATATATTTATTTTTTTTTACACATTTTTGGATGATTTTCAGGGAAGGGCTTATATTTTTAAGCCCTTCCCGAAAATTCATCCCGCGCTCGCCGGCAGCCCATTGCTTTCAATGGAGCCGGCTGTATTGCCGGCTCCATTGCATTCAATGGGCGAACATCATTCTTCTCTGCCACAGCTGTTCCAGCTGTGGCAGAGGAGAATCATCTTTATAGTATATGTTCTCAATGGGGTCGGCGCTGCTGCCGCGGGCCCCATTGAGCGCATGTAGAGAACACAAGGAATCGCAGATAGGCGCGATCTGCGATTTCTTGTGTCCTATAATTTATCGGACAAGCGCATAAAAAGCGCCCATGTGTCCGATACCATTGCAAAGCAATGTTTCTATAAAATCGCAGATTGCATGCGCAAATCGCACGAAAAATCGCCCGTGTGACCGAGGCCTGATACTGCAGTGAAAGTTCTGGGGATTAGGGTGTGAGTTTTGAGATGTACCTGATGGAGAAGACAGTGGACATGACTGAATAGTGCCATACATTAAAGGTCAGCTCAGGATATACAGTAGTGTGCTGATGTTCCAGGCAAATCGGGAAAAAATACTGCAACGTAATAGTGCTTTCAAAAATAAATGTGCTAATAGTTTATTTTTGTCAATTAACAACTTTCAAAGTGAATGAACCAAAGGCAAATCTAAAACACATCAATATTCAAAACAACATCAGTTCTTCTAAGTGCACTTGCACAAAGTCAAGGATTTTGTAGGATTATAGGCAGATGTATGATTAACCAATTTATCCAAACAGGTGTAGGCTAAAACACAGTCATTAACAAAACCAGTTGTACATGAGGCTTAAGAAATGGGCGAGGAACAGCAAAACTCTGCTACGAAGATAAGGTTTTAGAAGATAATTTCATGCCACAGCTCATACACCGTGGCAAGATTAAGCACAACAACAAGACACCAGATAGTGTGGCAAGTGGGGTTATTCGCCTGTGCATCGTTGACCTCTTAGATCAGAAATTGGCACCACACAGGTAGACAGATGCTCCAAAGACAGGTATTCTTTATATCTAGCCACTGCCAGTTTTATTCCACAACACTTCAAAATGTGTACAGCATACAATAAAGTTCATTTGTAATGTCCAGGGGTTACAATCCACAGGGTCCCATCACTAACCCCGCCCGGGGAGTCTGCAGGGTGTCCTCCTCCATCAAACAGGTGACAAGCCCAAACTGGTCAGCACTGGAACTCAGGTTCCAAGTCCATGACGCGGCGCTTCCACACTGCCTTTCACTAGTCGATACTGAAAGCTCTTTCAGCTTCACTGAGCTATGACTTCCCCCCGAGAGTAGCAGGAACTGATCTTTTTATCTTACTTCCTGCCACACCCATGGTGTTAACCCTTTCCCTGCAGTACCAGAATGCCTGTCTCTAGCCCTCTGCAGGCCACTCTGTATACTGCACTCCCACAGTAGTTGTAGGGCACCTGCAAGGTTTTTTTCAAGGCAATGAATTCAAGGCAGACTGGGGTTTCGAGATGTGCTTTTCAAGCTCTTTTGAAGAAGCACAAAGAAAAGGGCAACATTATGGACAGTAAGCTCAGTGATCAACTAAGGAAAAAGTGCAGCAGATGAAAGACACAACACATGCTTACTTCTCATTGAAATCAGAAGATATCAAGAACGCCATTAGCTCAGATCTGGCAAAAACCAGTGGGACCCAGGTACATCTATCTACTGTTCAGAGAAGTCTACCCAGAAGTGATCTTCATGGAAGAATTGCAGCCAAGTACCTTACCTTCAATATAGAAACAAGGCCAAGTGACTCAACTATGCACAAAAACATAGGAACTGGGGTGCAGAAAAATGGCAGCAGTTGTTCTGGACTGATGAGTCAAGATTTAAAATATTTGTCTGTAACATAAGGCAGTTGAATCACCAAACAGCTGGAGAGCGGTACAATAATGAGTCTCTGCAGGCAACAGTGCAGCATGGTAGAGGGTCCTTAGAAGTCCTTGGCTGCATTTCAGCAAATGGAATTGTGGATTTGGTCAGGATGAATGGTATCCTCAATGCTTAGAAATACAGGCAGATACTTATCCATCATGACTCCAATTCTGTTCTGCAGCAGGACAACAACCCCAAACATCCAGCCAATGTAATTAAGAACTATAATCACCATAAAGAAGAACAAGGAGTCCTGGAAGTGATAATTTGGCCCCATAGAACCCACATCTCATCATCATCCAGTCTGTCTGGGATTACCTGAAGAGACAGAAGGATTTGAGAAAGCTACATCCACAGAAGATCTGTGTTTAGTTCTCCAAGAGCTTTGTACCTAGAAGAATTGCTGCTGTTTTGAAGATAAAGTGCGGTCACACCAATGATTGACGTGATTTAGATTTCTCTTTTGTTCAGGCACTCTGTATTTTGTTATTTGACAAACATAAACTATTAACACTTCTATTTTTGGAAGCATTCTTACCATGCAGCATTTTCCATACTTGACTAAAAGTTTGGCACAATATTGTACCTTTGTGATTTGTAAGGGAGTAAAGTTGGTCAGCTCTCTTGCAAGAAGATACAACTGGCAGTGCTGCTCTGTGAACACCAGAGTGGGAACCCCTCACTCTCTGATGGCCATGGTGGTGGCATGATTAGTACATCACCCACCTGAAGACCAAAGTGGGAGCAGTGCTGACCCCTGTGTGATGAAAGTGAAGGAGGGGGTCCAGTAAATAAGTGCAGGTGTGTGCCATTTTGTGTAGATAGAGTGGTGCATGCCACATCGAAAGCACTCACTCCCATGCCAATGAGTGAACATAGGAAAAGGGCCAGGTGCTTTAGGTAGTCCCATGTGGAGTTGTAGACCAGGTTCAGCAGTCCAGGGCTGGACAAGTCCACTGTTGGAGATAAGCATCAGACACTGTGGCTGCAGCAACCAGAAGGCAGCTCTGTGAAAGTGACTGGGTGTGGGGGGAAAGGGAGTCTCCCTCTCCATTATCCTGCTAGGTGACAGAGCCCTGGAATCCAGGAGGAGAGAGGCAGAAGTAGGGTTAGTCCAATCAGCTCAAAAAGAGTTCATTCTTTGGCCCATGCTTCAGCCCCTAATGATCACAGAACTGCATGGAGTGATGAATGAGTGGGAGAGGAGAACCTGAACTAGTATTGGTGCATCTTGTCTTCACCAAAAGAATGAGTGGAGTCATAGGTTGGGTGAGTTCAGTTGTAGGGGAGGGGCAGGTGATCGCGACAAATAAGGATTGGTTGATGTACACTCCCAGGATGGCTTCCATCAGCACTCCTAGGGCCGCTGTAACTATTTTTCCCTGACGGACTCCCATCTGAGCTTCTTGGGTTGCTGTCAGTGTTCCCCAGGTGGACTGCCATCTCTGCTCCCAACCATGCTGTGAGTGTTTCCACCACTCTCCCATCCTCTCCCCTCTGGCCTCCTGTCACGCATGCCGCAGTTCTGGCTTCCCAGCTCCCGGATTCACCACTGACACTGTTCCCGGCATGCTCCTTCATCTCCTCTCCAGCCTCCTGTCACGCATGCAGCTGTTCTCCCCTGTCGGCTACTGGCTGGGAAGTCAAGTCACGTCATCGGCTGCAGGACGACCAGCTGCTGGGGACCGCAGGGAAGCTCTGGTCCCTTGTCAACCAATCCTAGCTTTGCGGGGTGTTATCAAGGCGATATCTGTCACTCTGCAGGTCTCCACTCATTTTTCTGGTGGAGACAAGATGCACCAGTACCCCCTGAGCCATCATAGGCACCTGCCACATGTTTCTGGGTGCTGAAGCACGTTTCTCAAGTAACAGAGGTAGCAAATATGTCAAGAGCAATGAATTTGTAGTGTTTGGCATCTGGTGCTATGACATCTCAGTGCCCTCGTCGTAATCAGAATTCTAATAAAGGTTTCTGTGTCTTAGCACCATCAAATTCTTGAAGCCTGTATGCATTGCAAGTATTCCGCTTGACAGCCAATGCATCTGCTGATCATAAATTGTACATTGTATTGCGCTTTTTAGCGACTCTCTGGTCTGGCTTATTAAGAAAGGTCCATAAATCCTAATAGTGCATAGGAAAAATACTTGTATTCATTGCTAATAATGGCCAGACCATGCAGTGTCCAAAGAAAGCCTAACAAAGATGATAGAAGACAAAGTGATAGAAAACTTTACCATCACCCCTTCATTCTAGTCATTAACAAGTTGGATTCTGATCTACTAGGTATTACATTGGCTTTTGGACTGCATGGAGCCCATATATTGTTCTTGTTAATGGCAAAAAAAACTTCAACTTGAGATTTTATGTTTCGCATATCTACGTTTTTAGTATGGCACCAGGTGTGATATCTATATCGGCTGCAATCTAATCTTTCTACATCCATAGCTTAGCTGTATTTTACACTTCAGGTCCGGATCACTTGTAGAATTAAATAAACCTGGGAACCTGGGAGAGAAATGAAGTCAGCCAATGGAATATAAATAAAGACATCATGTGTATGTAAGCAATGCACATTGTGCCCAGTGTGAAATACAAATCAGTTCAGTTTCAGGTCATTGTGTCCCTGCCTAGAACTGAAAATTTTAGATTTTATTCATATGCTGCTACAATTTACATTTTTTCAATCTTTGGAAGAATCCAGGATAACCCTCAGCCGTGTAGCCACAAAAATACATCACCTAAAGGAAATGTATCGCCTTTACCCCCCTTTAATGACAACCTTTTTTTTTGTTTTATACACCTTTTTACTTTGTAGAGGTCACCATTAAAGGGGATGCGTTATAACATAAAAAATGTGAGGTATTCTGCCGCAATCACCCAGGTAGCTAGGCGCACAATAGTTACAACATAGTAAGCAAAGAGTACCAGTCCTGTGGTGGGTGATAGTGTGCGGCGCAAGTTCAGGATACGATGCAGACAAAGTAGTTACAAATGTGTATTTCTGAACAAAGAAAACAAAACTGGGTAATATGAAACAACAAGAAAGAAATTTAGCTTTAACCTAAGACTGACTACTGCTACCCTGCGCCCCCAAAATAAGACCTACCCTGAAAATAAGACCTACTGTAATTTTTCTGAATCTTTGTTAAATATAAACCCTGCCCTGATAATAAGCCCTAGCTGCATTAAATTAAACAAGGAATAATTACGTAGCAGGCTCGGTCTGGGTCCTTCTGCTGTTGTCCGGAGCTCCGCTGTGCTTCCCTCAGTCCTCGTTCACCCACAGATCATCACTTCCTGGTTACGGGATTCATAAATCTGACCTCCAGGAAGCGTTGGCTCTGATAAGCTGAGCAGTGTTTGAGAACCAATGAATGCAGTGCTCTATGAACCAATGCGATAGTTGTGATTGGTTCATTGGGTGTTGCTTTAATTGGCTGAGCAGCGGTCAAAGAACCCATCACAGCCATCACAATGTGGAGGCAAGATTTATGAATTGGCCAAACCATTCGGCGGCTCAGCGCTTATGAGCTCTGGAGAGCAGCAAGAAGGACCTTCCCCGAGCCTGCTAGGTAAGTATAATAAGACTTCCCTGAAAATAAGACCTAGCTCCACTTTTAGGGCAAAACATTATATAAGACAGGGTCTTATTTTCAGGGAAGCATGGTAGCTAAATCTTGGGATTAATAGTACTTTGTAGACTATAGGAAAACAGTGAAACTTTACACACTATGCGTCAGAATAATGAGACAGATAACAATGTCAAATTTTACCAGTGGTATATAAATTGAAACTTGAATCACATAGTCCATTCTTTAAGTGGTTAATGCTTTACTACTAATAATGTAGTCCATTAGAAATGCAGCATTCAAATTCCCAAGCACTACACCACTATTGTGGCAGCTCATGTCCTTGAGGTCCTGTCACAGTTTGTAGACTCAAGTGTATGAACAATCCAGATGCTCGCTATAACATCATCTAATTTTGTTAGTCATTAAGAGGAATTATATCTGCAAGATTACTTGGTTTCTCTTACTGAGAACAGTCACACTTCAATCTAGATCCTACGTAACAGTCCCACAAATTATGTGTTTGCAATGCATCTCAAAGGGTGTGCACACTTACAGTATGGTCAATTTGAGGCTAGCCTCACTTACTATATGTTGTGTGGTAGTACTCGCTATGACTAACCCAGGTGAATGTGGGATCAGACGTTGAGTTGCTCTCCCTCTTCTCCAGGACTTTCCCTCTTCCCCTTTCTAAGTAAAGGCATTCTCTGTATCCTTCTTGCAGCATCCGCTGCACTCTCCAAGTTGTCCTGCTGTGACATACTCTCCCTCTGTGACAGCAGGCCTCCTGCAGACTCTGACATCTCTCTCTATTAGCATTCCAGCCGTCCTTCCAGCTTACTTCCACATTCTCTGCACTGGTAGCACAGCGGAAATTCTTCTTTTTATATCAGGGTATCTCTTCTTCAGAAAACTTTTACTGAGCATGCTCAGTCCCAATGTGCTGAAATCTGGCACACACAATAGTTTTGGTGCAATTTTTGGGGCATCTGTCTGCTCACCACCATGGAAACATTTTAACTCTTTCAGCGTACCTTATGTACTAGCATGGTGACATGTATAATGCATTTCTTCCTCTTTTTCCAACTTTAGCTTTCCTATGGTTAAAAAAGGGGTTGGTCCCCAGGGTCCGTAATGGTTTACAACAGTGAAATAACTATTCACCCCTCACTGTACCTCTGGTCATTTGCCACCAACCTAGTCCCGTTCACTCCAGTCCCCGCGAAAACAGGAAATGATGACTTCAGGTCAATCACTGGCCTCAGCAGTCATGTATCATTCATGCACATATGTAAAAAAAAGGCAGGTCCTTCATGTCTGTAGGGTGTAATGTATAGCAGTCGAAGGATGTTTCAATTGTGCCCATGTTCACAGTTTGTGTGAGACACACCATTGATTAGGTGAAAAGGGAAGTATCCAGGACTGCTGCAGGCTCCGATCCTCTCCACTCATGATGTTCATGGGCAACAGCAATAAAATTAATTTGGTGTTGATGGTATTCTTAGTTGGTGTGTACGTTGGAGTACTATAATACGCATTTTGGATCAGAACTCTGTGCTTCATCATGTCAGTAGAGCTTCATCTGTCTGTGGTCAATTCGAGATTTGAGTTCTGATTTTTCTTCAATAGAGCTTGTACAATGGGGGCGGGGGGGGGGGCAGGCACAATCTATAAACTACAAAAGACAAAACAATGTTTTACCCTTAAAAGTGCTTGATTTGTGGACTTAAAATGTTGCCTTTAAATTTGCTTGCAAAAAACAGTTGGACAATGTGCCCAAGGTGATAATGCTGTAGGGGCTGTGGAAGTGTGGTGAGGGCAATGAGCACTTCTCTTCTTTGTGATAGAGGATGATCAAATCCATGCTTGTCTGTCCATCTTGCTGAACTTCAGGGAGTAAGAATACTTGAAACTCTATCTTGGCAACCAAGAAAGTTTTTCCCAATCCTAGACTTCACCTCCTACTTCACTCTTGGTTATATGTCTCTTCTGATTCTGATGCCTTGCTCATGAAGCCAAGTTTCTGACTAGCTAATGCTTCATAACTAAGATCTCGTACATTATTACACATCAACCTATAAGCAATTGTAGTGCCCCACTACAGAAGCTAATGTGGTTGCTTTATTCAAATATGTGTGCACTACCTTAAAAATGTTAAATGTTTATTCTCCATATATTTTCTGTCTTGTAACTCACACTGTACCCTATTGGCTAGCTAGGTAACAGTAGATAGCTGTTCCGTGATTGGAGAATTTAGTAAGAACATAAAAGCTAGTGAACAGAGGAAGTGAGGAAGCTAAAAAGAGAACAGCAGAAGCAAAGACCAGAACTAACGCCAGTTACAGTGCGGTGAGAAAGCGTAAGTGTGAGTACAACAAAAAAGTTGTACATTAAAAAGATAGAGAGAAAGCATGAAAGATCTGCATATATAAAGGTGAAAGCCCTCACTAACTGACTCACTCACAAACTAACTGACTGATTCGGCACGAATTCTAAGTTCCCGATGTTGTACAAACATGAAATTTGGCACAAGCATTCTTTAGGTACTAAGAAGGAAAAGTAAAAGAGTCACAACTTGATGATTCAATGCTAATTGCAAAAGTATTGGCACCCGTATGTAATGTACCTAATCTAATTTTATAACTTCCCGGTGTCATACAAACATGAAATTTGGCACAACCATTTTTTAAGTCCTAAATAGTAAAAGTAAAGGAGTGACAACTCAATTATTCAATGTTTATATTATATATAAAGGTGAAAGCCCTCACTGACTGACTGGCCACTAATTCTCTAACTTCCCGATGTCATACAAACATGACATTTGGCAGGAGCATTCTTTAAGTCCTAAATAGGATAAGTAAAGGGATCACAACTGGATTATTTAATGCTAGTTGCAAAAGTAATTGCACCCTTATGTAATGTAAATTCCCACTGTTGTTCAAGCGTGAAATTTGGCAGGAGCATTCTTTAGGTTATAATTAGAAACATAACGGGGTCACAACTCGATTATTTAATGCTAATTGCAAAAATAAGTGCATCCCTATGTACTGTAACTTCCCGATGTTGTACAAGCATGAAATTTGGCACGAGTATTCTTTATGTCCTAAATAGGATAAGTAAGGTCCTTAATAGGAAAACATAAAGTGGTCATAACTCAATTCTTCAATGCTAATTGCAAAAGTAAGTGCCCCCATATGTAATGTAACGTCCCGGTGTTGTACATGGTGAAATTTGGCATGAGCATTCTTTAGGTCCTAAAGAGGAGAATGGAGGGGCGGCACATTCTGCAGAGGGACATCAGTACATGCAGCCTGAGGAGAATATAATGCTCCTCTATGTGTACACATATTTGATTTCTCGGTTCCTCTAAAGTAAGCACCACTTCATAAAATTTTCCATGCGACCAACACGTAAACACCTGTATCAAATTAACCCAGGTGAAGCTGGGTATATCAGCTAGCAGTTTATTTAGACAGGAAGAAAAAAATCCAGTTTATGCATTAATCAAGAAAGAAAGAAATAGTTTGTGTGCCAGCAGCAAGAGAAGAAGAGAATTTGTATGTGTAAAGAAATATAGTAAAGAGAATAATTAACAGTAAGAAGTAGAAATAGATAGAAGAAAAACACAGAACCAAGAAATAGAGAGAAACAGAAGGAAAAGTATAGGGTGCAGAAGAGTTGCCTGTACTTACAATTTTGAAAAAAATCAAGAGTGCAAACGTGGCTTCTGGACTAATTTCTCTGAGCGTACAGATGTAACTACTGTGCTGTCTGGATTGAATCCGTCTCAGAAAATAGAATAAGGCCCTTTGTAATATGTGCTGTTACTGAAGTTTCTTCTTCCATAATAAAGAGTTTTTGTTTCACGGTTATCCTGACTTCTGGAGTGCCATTCTTTCCATGTCACCATTAGCATTGAGGTACCACAAAACTCTCCCAGAAAAAAGACTACCACCCCCATTTTATTTTAATTTAACCATTTTTCTTATTATTTTGCCTGGAACAGGTTTCGACCTGGATTGAGGCTGGCATCACAAAATTAGATTTTTCCCCATTTTAATTACTTGTCAGTTGCTGCCGCGGTTGGGAGGAGAGCAATGGATTCATTGCCACTGCCGACATGGTCACCAACTGCTCCGTGGGTGGGCACAACACAATAGACTATGGTGTCAAGTGATCAACTCTAAAGTTATTTCCACATAGGGGTTGTCTTATGTTGGATCTTTGGGTCCCAAGACCCACTAGAAGATCCTCTAGTTTAGTAGACCTAGTGTATCTGAATCTGGCTGTCTGATATGGACCACCCTTTTTGTCTGATGAATAGATTGTTACAAAAACCATAATTTCATTTCCCTATACTCTTTTATGGGAAATCACCATTTTATTACTAAATAATACCAGAGAAATGTTTAGACTGTTGTAAAATTATCACCATGCGTTTCAAGATTATTGTCCTGATGACTGTAAAGTCAGATCATTCAATACCCATCACACTCAGGAAAAGATCAACCCGAGTGGAGGTAGGTTTGACTTCTTTATCCTAGTGCATGGGGGGGGGGAACATCACATTCTTTGGTACAAAAATCTACATTAACTCTGGTTCATGCCATGATGCTGTCTCATGTCTAACAATGGTCACATCATTGAGCCTTTTATTCTGCATCATAGTGCAGACACTTTTTTTTAACCCCTTAACGACGCGGCCCATTTTTTCCCCCATTTTCGTTTTTTCCTACCCCCTTTAAAAAAATCGTAACTTCTTTATTAATCCATCGACATCGCTGTAAGAGGGCTTGTTTTTTGCGAGACAAGTTGTGGTTTTCAATGGTGCTATATAGAGTACCATATAATGTACTGAAAAACTTTTAAAAAGTTCTAAGTGGAGTAAAATGGAAAAAAAAACTATTTCTGCCATCTTTCAGTGCGCCTTGTTTCTACGGCGCACAAACTGCAACAAAAACGGCACAATAACTTTATTCTGTGGGTCAGTATGATTGCTACGATACCAAACTTGCATAATTTTTTTTACTATACTACTCTTTTTTTTTTCAAAGACATTTAATTTTTTTCAAATATTTTCTGCGGTCATATTGTGCGCGCAAAAACTTTTTTATTTTTCCGTCAATGCAGTTCAGCGAGGGCTCATTTTTTGCGGGATGTCCTGTATTTTCCGTTAGTACTAATTTGGAATACATGACTTTTTGATCGCTTTTTTATTGTGTTTTTTCTGGAAGACAGGGTGACTGAAAAAGTGCATTTCTGGCGTTCTTTATTGTTTTTTTCGGATGACGTTCACTGTGCGGGGTAAGTAACGTGCTACTTTTATAGATCGGACTTTTATGATTTTTGTATTTTTATTTTATGATTTAGATTTTTTAATTACAGATATGGCAAAAGGGGGGTGATTTAAACTTTTATTACTTTTATTTTGTTTACAATTAAAAAAACTTTATTGATCTTTTTTTCCCTTTACTTTTAAGTCCCCCTAGGGGACTATAATATGCGATGCTTTGATTGCTCCTGCAGTATGGCGTAATGCTATAGCATTACGTCACACTGCATTCTGACAGGCAGCCTATCAAGCCACCCCACGGGGCCTTTCAGAAGGTGCCCGGCAACCATGACAGCTGCACGGCTTCCCCCGATCCCACCACGGGGGGGCTGTACGGGACCCCCGAACGGGATTTAAATGCCGCTGTCAGAATTGACAGTGGCATTTAAGGGTTAATAGCCGTGATCAATGGAATGGCTGATTGCAGCTATTGCCTGTTGGTGTTAGCTGTATGCGACCTATCTGCATACATACCCCGACGCTTCAGGATGTAAATATACGTCCTGGAGCGGGAAGGGGTTAAACTCGTTTTATTGAACAATAAATATACCATACAGTATGTGAACTTTGGATACCTTGTAAGTTTTTTAGATTACATTAGGTTACAGTGTCAGTAGAGTTTGACAGTTGGCGCCCACATAACTGACCAGTACTAGATACAGTTCTGTTCAATAAACCTTGGAGCAAATCTTGTGTGAAAGACGTGTCCGTCGAGCCACACCATCTCCCCCATACCGTGTGAAATTTTTCCGGGCAATTTCTATTTTTATAGATTATGTTCTCATACGATGGTGGAATAACAATATTCTACCACATCCAGAGTGTTGGGGAACGTCTATCCCTCCAGCGTAAAACTATCATTTTGCAGGCCAGAAACAACACCTTAGTAAGAAATATCTGATCATGAAATTGCCAATGCTCCTCATCCAAAACACCCAACAAGCATGTGATTGGGTCAAGTGGAATTGGCACCCCTATTAGCTGGCTTAGAAATTCTGTAACCTCCTCCCAATATGCATAGATATCCGGGCAGCTCCATATTAAATGATTAAAATTTGCGCCTCCTGCTCGGTAGACACCCTGTTTATTTTATAAAGCTTAGTCGGTGTTAGATAGCATTGGTGAAGTATATATAATTGAGTTAATTTATTGTTTGCGGCTGCTGATACCATGGTGTATGATGCCTTCTCGCCATCCTATTGCTCGCCAGTAAGGGAGGGGATAAGTCCCTTCCATCTATCCATCACCGACATTGGTGTACAGGAAATTTTAGAATGCAGCAGATGGGTGTATAATGCCAATATCAGACCCCTGGGGCCTTGAGTACGTATTATGCCTATCAGAGGGTACAGAGACAGAGGTTGCCTAGGTTCTGGGAATTGTGCCATAAGAGCATGCCGGAGTTGCAAATATCTATAGAATCCATTTCTAGAGACTTGGTAGAGCTGCTGAAGCTGTTCAAAGGAGGCTAGTACCCCGTCAATATACAGATGTTCCAATGTGGTAATTCCCAGGATCACCCAGAAATGCTTATCTGGTAGCATTCTATTATCCCAAGGAGGGGTTTCTAATGGGGTACCTACATATTTAGTCAGTGATTTACATGTCTGCCACATTCTAACCTCCAGCTTTTGAATAGGTAGCATCTGCTTGGCCAACAGGTCTGGTTTCTCTAGAACAATCCAGAGGGAGATATCGGGCATAAAAAGCATTAGGTGGTGGTCAGAATTTGGGAGGGGAGCATTTGACAATCACTGCCGAACATATCTAAATTGTCCGGTTAAATAATACAGCTTAAAATCTGAAAGTGCCATTCCTGCCATGTCTTTAGGGCGCCGTAGGGTCTCCATACGAAGCTTAGCTCTAGATTTCCCCCAAATGAAGGATACTACTGATGAGTTGGTCTTATTGAAAAATTTCTGGGCTATGATTGTGTCTGCATGTTCTAGGCAATATAGATATTTGGGGAGAACAATTATTGTAATACGATTTATCCTACCGGCCACAGATAATGGTAGGGTGCCCCATGTTTTGAGTTTATGTTGCAGAGACGTTAATAGAGGGGCAATATTCAAAGCAAAGCTTGATCTCTAGAGATATAAATCCCGAGATATTTAAATTGGGAAGTGATCTGTAGGTTGTAGAATACCTCTCCTATCTGCCAACCCTTGAGTCTCAGGAGCATAAAAGCAGACTTCTGCCAGTTAATGCGTAGGCCTGAAAATCTCCCAAACCCATCTATTAGAGAGATAGCCAGTGGCAAAGTGCGCCTAGGTTCAGACATATATAATATTAAATCATCAGTGTACAAACCTATTCTATCCTCTCTAGCTCCGATCTCAACGCCCTTGTATGACCCATGTTGCTGAATTATTAGAGACAATGGCTCTATTGAAATAGAAAACAGGAGGGGGGAAAGTGGGCAGCCCTGTCGGGTATCCCTGTGTGCAAAGGAGGTGGAGGTCAGGCCATTCACCATGACCATGGCTACCGGAGATCTATACTGAATACAGATCCACTTAATAAATGATTCTCCAAATTCGAATCTCCGAAGTACCTCTATCAAATATGACCACTCAACAGAATCAAATGCCTTAGCAGTGTGTAATGAAGCCAAGGCCCAGTCCAAGCCCCACCTCCAGCCCACCTGCATAACTACCTGTGTCCTTCTAATATTGTCCGAGGTTGACATTCCCGGGATAAAACCTGCTTGGTCAGAATGTATGATTTCTGTTATTACTTGATTCAGGCGAGAGGCCAATATCTTAGTGAGGATCTTATAATCGGTATTTATTAGTGAAATGGGCCTATATGACCCACAGTCCTCCGGGTCTTTATCAGGCTTTAAAATGAGCACTATGCTAGCTTCTGACATGGACTCTGGAAGACGGCCCTTCTCAAATATATATTTGTATAAAGAAAGCAAGTGTGGCACAATTCCTTCTTTGTATTGTAAATAGACCTCCAGTGGTAGACCATCTGGTCCCGGGGTCTTGCCTTTAGTCATGACCTTCATTGCCTCCTCAATTTCTTCCATCATAATAGGGGAGTCTAGTAGGGATTTGTGAGTATCTTGTAATGTAGGAAATACTATGTCTGCCAAGTAGGTATTTAGTTCGGTAGGGGAATATTGAGCCTGTGACTGATACAGGATACTATAGAATTGTTGAGATCTATTCAGGATATCCCTTGGATCCGACAGTGTGACTCCCTCAGCCGACTTAATCCTAAGTATCGCGAGGGGTGCAGTGTCTTGATGGGCCATGAAGGCCAACAACTTGCTTGACTGATTGCCCAATTCAAAGAAAGATTGACAACTAAAAAAGAGATTCCACTGGGCTTTTCCCCTTAAATATAGCAAATCATCCCTACCAACCTGCAACCATCTATTCCTATTCGCGTCAGAAGGGTTATAAATAAATTCCCTCTCCAGTGACTGATACTGCTCTGCCAATAGCGCTCCCTCTCATGCCGCAACTTTCTTAATAAAAGAGATTGAGGATCTAAAGCAGCCTCTGAGGTAGGGCTTGAACGCCTCCCAAACCAGAATAACGTCAGAGTGTGTCTTATGCGCCTCATAATATATTTGAATCTGCTCTGGTATACGGTCATTAGGGCCAAGCAGATAGAGCCAGAACGGGTGTATTTTCCATCTCCTGGAGACAGCTAGTCCAGGGTTTTTAAGGACCATTCGAATTGGCGAGTGATCCGATACTCCTCTAGGAAGGAATTCTATAGAGTTAATTTTCGGGAATAAGGAGGGGGATCCAAATACATAATCAATACGGCTAGGGGTGTAGTTGTGGGCAGCATGACAGGAAAATTCTTGTTGTCGAGGGTGAAATACACACCATAAGCCTAGCCACCCTGCTACCGAGATTATCAAGGCCAGATGGGTGATGCTCACATCTCTGCCCCTCCGGCCACCCCCCCCCCCCTCAAATATATCTAGGGACGAGTCCATAATCATGTTCATATCCCCCATGCAGATAACTGTTGCTTCTGGTGAGAATGAGGCAAATGAAATACCATCCGATGGTAAGGCCGTTGATGAAGGGAAAGGGTTGTAGTAACATAGAAGGACATAAGGGTCATTATTAATCTTAGCCCACACAAAAATAAATCTGCCCTCTGGGTCTTTTTTGAGCTGTTCTACCTCCCATCTAAAAGACCTATTTACTAACAGGGACACCCCTCTAGAGTATGACGTGTGGTAGGAGTGAGCGGACCACTGGAAGCACGGAATTGATACAACTCTTAACAGTGTCTCTTGTAAACATACTACATGTGGGTGCCAGGAGCGCATCAGGGAAAAGATCATGGATTGTTTCTTGGCCGATCCCATACCCCTGACATTCCAGGACACAAAAACTACCTCAGCCATAAGAAGGTGCGGGTAAGGAGAGTCAGGATAGGATTACATACAGCAAGCCGACGATCCTGCGCATTGCAATAGTTCCCTATGACATAGTTACAACATACTGTATAGCAATATCTCCTCATATCCTTAAAATCAGAATTAACCTCTCGATGTATACAATTTAGTAACATTAAGGCAATATACTGCCAACTGAAAACTAATTAACTGTTTTAGAGCAAGCAGGAAATGTTACACGTACTATCAAATTGTTATACGTGGCATCCCAATATTAGGGGAAACCTACATAGTATAGCTTAAATTCAGCTATACCAGAGGTAATATGTAGTTGAGAGTGAAGACCTACGTTGAACTATAAAAGATTGACGAGGGGGCCCCCCTAGAATGTATAAGTATTAAGTAAGCAATTTTGGTGCAAGCAGGGCAGGAAAGAAGGAAGGGTTAGAGGGAACAAGGAAGAGACAGAGAAGAGCAGCCCCAGGGGAATAGAGCATAGCAATCCATAGGCAATAATGGATACGCTGGACTTGCTGTCACAGGTTCACACATACGCAAAGCATTCTAAATATGGAGTCCCTGAGGAACATCGGGGCAACCTGGATGCATTTCCTCACATCTCGTAGAAGTCCCAGTGCCTGAAAGAAGAGAACGGTTAAATATACATTACAGTCTCTCTGGTTGATGCCTGGTGGACAGCCATGCCTCAGCTTCAGATGCAGAGGAGAAGAAGCGGGTATGGTCTCTATCCACCACTCGCAGACGTGCCGGATATGCCATGGAGTATGGCAGCTGGAGATCTTTGAGTCGCCTTTTAATCCCGAAGAAGGACACTCTCTGCTTTTGGAGATTCGCTGAAAAGTCAGGGAAGATTGATATGGCAGCGTTGTCATAACGAAGAGGACCTCCTTTCCTTGCAGCTTGCAGGATTGCATCCCTATCCCGGGAGTTGAGCAGCTTTGCCAGCAGGGGTCTAGGAGGAGCGCCCGGTATAGGCGGCTTCATGGGCACTCGGTGGGCTCGTTCCACCACAAAGACCTGCGACAGCGAAGCAGCCGGGAGCAGTTCACGCAGCCAACATTCCATGAACTCCTCAGGCCTTTGCTCCTCAGCACGTTCTGGAAGGCCCACAACCTGAAGAATATTACGCCGCAAGTGATTTTCCAAGTCGTCTGCCTTTTGTTTCCAGAACTCCGCTTTCTGTACGAGCTCTTGTACAGTGGCTGACATCAGTGTTGTCCAGTGTGGAAATCCTGTTTTCCGTATTAGAGACCCGATCACTTAAACTCTGGAGGTCTTGTCTCAGTAGGCTCACGTCCATTTTGATCTCGTCAATTTTGCCTGTAAGGGTAGCGGTAGATGTTTGAATTGCTGATAATAGCTGGTCAGATAGTTGTTGCAATGTCTGAACTGATCCACCAGGGGGTGTGCAGACACTTTTAGACACATTTCCATACCTGGCCAATGGCCATCTATCTTTTTTTCCCTCTGGCATTCTAGTGAAATACCAGAGGGAAACTTTTTCTATGGGACTGTTCATGGCATGAGATTCATCAATTTTGATACCGGATGCCTAACTGCATTGGACAATAACAGTGCATGCAGCATCTTCCTACATAGCTGTGTCCAGCCTTGGGCTGGTGTAAAAGAGTGTGTCAAAATGGTATAAGTTGTATCAAGTTCCAGCATGAAAATATTGGCCAGACAGAATTGATAAATGCAAATCCAGCCTAAGGCCTCATGTCCACGGGCAAAAGAAGAATTAAAATCCGCAGCGGACTTTAACTCTTCTCCTGCCCGCGGATCCGCATCCCATAGGGATGCATTGACCACCCGCGGGTAGATAAATACCCGCGTATGGTCAATAAAAGTGATTTTAAAAAAAATGGAGCATGAAAAAATCTGGACCATGCTCCATTTTCGTGCGGGTCTCCCGCGGGGACGGCTCCCGCGGGCTTCTATTGAAGCCTATGGAAGCCGTCCGGATCCGCGGGAGACAAAAATCGGAATTTACTCACCCGCTCCGGATCTTCCCTTTGCCGCGGCTTCATCTTCTCTCCATCGCGGCCGGATCTTTTTTCTTCGGGCCAGCGCATGCGCGGGGCACGCAACCGACGTGCCCTGCGCATCCGCTGGGCCGAAGAAAGAAGATCCGGCCGCGACAGAGAGAAGATGAAGCCGGGCGCAGGGAAGATCCGGAGCGGGCGAGAGGTATGTTAAATCTTATTTTTATGCCTCATGTCCGCGGGGCAGGAGGGACCCGCTACGGATTCTCACGGATTCTCCGTGGCCTGATTTTCCCCGTGGACATGAGGCCTAACGGTTCCTTTACTCGAGACAACTGTCAGGCACATAATTCCCCAAAACTACCGCCTGACAATCGCTCATGTGGGTAGAAAAGAGCAATAGTTGTTCAAGTGAATGGAGGCTGAGTGGGTCAAGATTCTCTTGGCCCACCCATCTCCATTCACAGTAAACAGGAATCCCTCAAACATTGAGTGGCTCCTGTTTCTACTGTCCAATAGTTGTTGTCTTTTTAGGTTTGCTAAAAATGAAGCCACTTCGACAAGTAAATAATTTTGTGCTCACAGAGCTGTCGCCCAATTTCGCCCAAATAAAGAGTGGCTGTAGCTAGTGTAAAGGAGTGAATTGTTGTTGATGTGCTTGTAATTTGTACACTTAATTCTATGTGTTTTCCCCATTAAAGTGGGTGCAGAGGACTCGAGGAGCGACTAGTTCTGGCGGGACACCACCATAACCAAAGAACAGAAGTAGCAGAGCCTGAGGAACTAGAGAGATATACGCAGAATACATGGTGTAGCTCCGCCAAAGCGAAAAGTTGAAAAGCGGCTTTTCTCTAAAGGGCAGATAAGGAAGTGAGCATGGTTAGAGCCCTACAGGTAGTAAGACACATGTATCAAATTACTCTGCCTTCACGAGACTTCCAACAATAGTACATTTGAGTCAGCCACCGGTTCAACCTCGTTTATGGTAGTCCTGCATACAAGGACAAAGGGCAATTAAACTCTGCCTGGTTTTCTGTTATGTCTGGTTGCTTGCCAAAGATACGGACTATGTATCACCAACCCCATTACCGGTAAAACTGATTATTATTGCGACCCATTAACAGCCTGTTGTGTTCTATGTATAGCTCTGCATTAAAGTTTGCCGAACATTATGTTGGGGCTGAAAGCCTTTATTAAGTATTCCCACAGCGGCAGTTCAGAGAGAAGCAGGATAGACTGCGGCCAAACCTGGAGTGACTAGAACCCGGTCATGAAAACCTCCTTACACCAATGCTGTTATACAATGATAAAGTGACAATAACTCCGATCATGGTCCAGTCCCAGGCACAAACCAAATTGGACATAACTCTCTCTAGTGCATGTGTCACTGGCCTGGTCACCTTTGATGGATGGAGATAAGCTCTAGTCTACTTCTTGGCCCTACCCTTCACTAAGACAGACTCGGCAGTGTTTCTGGCAGGCAGCAATTAATTTGAACAGAATGACTGCATAATAATTTGGTATCATTATACTGTACACTAGTAAACTGTGTTGATTGTTAATGTTTACTTGCTTTAATTAATTTAATTGCGAGAAGATGGAACCTCCCTCAGGTCTGCAGAAGGTGATAACCCAAAGGGCTTTTGCCCCATTTGACCGCTAATGGCTACCAATTTATATGCACATTAGTTTGTTGTTCTCGTTAAAAAAAAAACAATAGCTTGTAGGCAGGGGGATAAATTATTCTGTACTCCTACTTAACTGCTTACGGGCATGACATTACATCTACATATCATGCGAGCAATGTTCTGGATATTTTCTTCTGAATGGCCCTTAGGTTCATAGGTATAAAAGCCCTGAAAATAAGTGACATGAGGTATCTGCTTACCGAATGGCCATCACGTTTGCAGGTATTCAGGGTAACGAAGAGGTGTATATATATTTTAGTCATCTGTGTCAGGCTGATAAAGACTTAATTAGTATGTTTCAATGCTGGTTATTGTTTCTGCATAAAGCAAGAACTTGGAATGGGCTTGGAGGTCCCTTCAAAAGGAACAAAAACGGCTTTGTCTAATAGAATAGCAGTAACCTATCCACCTAAAATACAAGTATATCCTCCTGCCGCACCATGGGGCTCTCCCTGGTGAGCAGTGTTTGTGCTAGAATGGGTTTTGCTAGAGATTGCATTCTTCTTTTTGTCTTTTTTTATGGTTGTAAGAACTAAATTGAGTCCTGGGCAGAATATGCTGACATACTTTATCCTCCTGCAACAGAGTTTGTAAAGACGGCAGGCACAAAGAAGATGTTTGCCGTATATTTTATATTTAATTAGAGAAATGACATGAAGTAGAGACCAAATAACTTGTGAAATATATATTTTAGGTTTTCTTAGTTTAAAGGAGAAGTACCTCATATTACTGAAAAAAAGTCTTGATATTTTAAGGAGCTAGCCTAAAGGATTCAACAGTTACTATAGTGATGGACTGTTAGATGCCACAAATGTTGCATCTAAATGACCGTGTACACCAAAATTTGCACCAAATTTCGGCACAGTAGAACTGAGCAGGCTCAAAGGACATTGGGGAATTGGCTGAGGCTCTCCCATATAAGAGGCAATTTTTGCTGCGCCACTAGGAGAGCACAGAGATGATGTAAGTAAGCTGGAAGTGTGCTGGAGAGCTGAGGAAAGAGGCGCAATAGTCTGCAGGGAGCTGCTACCCAAGAGAGAGTGAGGTCTGTGTGAGGATTGCATGGAGAGGCCAATGGCCGCTGTTCAGAGGAACCAGAGACTAGCTACTGTTGGGAGCCATATGAAGGAGCAGCCATACTACCATCCATTGGACTGAGACAAGGATCAAGAGAAGCCAAAGTAGAGTGACACTCCTGACCCTAGACAAGCCTGGATCAGTAGAAGCAGTGATTCCCACACAAAAAGAACTGTAAGTGAGGCTAGTCTCAATTCAGTCATTGGTTGTTCACACCATTATGGACACAGTTAGTAGTCAACAGGCCTGTTGCAACAACATAAATGGCATTGAGGAGGGAACACTGTTGAGCCAGCTGTTGTTACTTGCACTCTTGCCTAAGGACTGAGATTCTATAACAGCAGGCAGTGCATGAGCTGTGGATAATAGGAACACTTTGATTGGAGTTTGAACGCTGTGTTTCCAATAGACCATATTGATATTATGAGTGTGTTAACCCTTTAATGGAGAACATATAAGGTGAAATGTCTATTTCACTGTCTGAGCCAGCAGAACAGAATGTGCTGGCCCCATTCTGTCTGCCAACCGTTATCAGAATATGCAGCTTGATAGAAATGCACGGACATAATGTCAGGGCACATTGTAGTTTGTTCGCATGTAACCTCAGGCATCATTTCACGACATGCTGCTCACCCCGCCCCTGCCTCCTCCATCGAACACCCAAGATGTCATTGCATTCCACCTGAAACCACGTGACATCAGACGTCCATGACGACAGAAGCTCACACAGGACCGGATATAAGAAGACCTTAACGGGACCACCCAATCACATGCTTTGATTCCCAATCACGTGTTGCTTACACAATTTCCGGGATGCCCATAAAGGGCAGTTAACTCACAATGCTATACGCCTACTAAAAAAGCAGAGTCCAGGAAGACTTTCTACACTGGCATTCTGTCTCTGTGTGATCTCTTCCATTGTGCGCACAATCTCTGAACGTGAATCAGGAAGGGTGCAAACATTCCTATTGATTACGCCGTGGATCCCAAATAAATCCAGTTTAAACGCTGTGTTTCCAATAGACCATATTGATATTACGAGTGTGTTAACCTTTTGAAGACAAACTGTTTGCTGCATTACATGATTTGTATTTCTGTTCAATGAAACTGATCTTTATACCACATTATTGATACTCTTCTTCCAGCACTATTACATAGTGTGTACAAAGTATTGTCATTCCTAGGATCTAGTCAGCCATTACCACTGCCAAGGTATTTAAAGGTAAAGTTAAACTGCTTAATCCTCATTATAATTGTCTTTAATTTATTCATTCTCATATAAATATTCTAAACTTTGGTTACTCCATTCACTCTATCCTGAATCCTGCGTCGCTATACTACTGCGACAATACAAGAGCAAGTCAGTTTGATGCAAAGGCAAGTCACTCCCTTCCCCTCAGAGATAGTTTTAGTGTCTGCTTGCTTTTTCATCTCAAGGACTATAATTAGAGATGAGCGAGCATACTCGATAAGGCAAACTACTTGAGCGAGTAGTGCCTTATTCGAGTACCTGCCCGCTCGTCTCTAAAGATTCGGCTGCCAGCGCGGGTGACTGGTGAGTTGCGGCGGTGAGCAGGGGGGGAACGGGGGGGGGGGGGGGGAAGAGGGAGAGAGAGATCTCCCCTCCATTCCTCCCCGCGCTCCCCGCCCCCTGCCAGCACCCGAATCTTTAGAGACGAGCGGGTAGGTACTCGCATAAGGCACTACTCGCTCGAGTAGTTTGCCTTATCGACTATGCTCGCTCATCTCTAACTATAATGTCTTTATTAGAGATGAGCGAGCACCAAAATGCTCGGGTGCTCGTTACTCGAGTCGAACTTTCACAGATGCTCGAGAGTTCGTTTCGAGTAACGAACCCCATTGAAGTCAATGGGTGACTCGAGCATTTTTGTATATCGCCGATGCTCGCTAAGGTTTTCATTTGTGAAAATCTGCAAAACACAAGAAAGTGATGGAAACGACACAGAAACGAATAGGGCAGGCGAGGAGCTACATTTTGGGCTGCATCTCAAGTTACCAGGTCCCACTATTAAGCCACAATAGTGGCAAGAGTGAGACCCCGTACGCGGGATGAATTGTCGGGAAGGGCTTAAATATATAAGCCCTTCCCTACAATTCATCCAGAAATGTGTAAACATAAAAAATATATATATACTTACCTGGTCCAGGCAGAACGATGTAGGCCCATTGAATTCAATGGAGCCGGCAATACAGCCGACTCCATTGAAAGCAATGGGCTGCCAGCGATCGCGGGATGAATTGTTGGGAAGGGGTTAAATATATAAGGCCTTCCCTGCAATTCATCCAGAAATGTGTAAAAATAAAAAATATATATATACTTACCTGGTCCCGGCAGACGGAGTTCAGCGCGGCAGGCTGCAGTTCTCCTGAACTGCTCTGAACAGCTGTGAGTAGTATTCAGCAGCCGGGGATTTAAAATCCCCGCCTGCTGAATGAGAGGCCTCTGATTGGTCACAGCCTGACCAATCAGAGGCATTCCTCACTCACACCCATTCATGAATTTATGAATGGGTGAGTGAGGGCTGCCTCTGATTGGCAGCTCTCAGCTGTCCCTGCGCTGAGCCAATCAGAGGCAGCCCTCACTCACCCATTCATGAATTCATGAATGGGTGTGAGTGAGGGATGCCTCTGATTGGTCAGGCTGTGACCAATCAGAGGCCTCTCATTCAGCAGGCGGGGATTTTAAATCCCCGGCTGCTGAATACTACTCACAGCTGTTCAGAGCAGTTCAGGAGAACTGCAGCCTGTCGCGCTGAACTCCGTCTGCCGGGACCAGGTAAGTATATATATATTTTTTTATTTTTACACATTTCTGGATGAATTGCAGGGAAGGGCTTATATATTTAACCCCTTCCCGACAATTCATCCCGCGATCGCCGGCATCCCATTGCTTTCAATGGAGTCGGCTGTATTGCCGGCTCCATTGAATTCAATGGGCTAACATCGTTCTGCCGGGACCAGGTAAGTGTATATATATTTTTTATTTTTACACATTTCTGGATGAATTGTAGGGAAGGGCTTATATATTTAAGCCCTTCCGGACAATTCATCCCGCGTACGCCGGCAGCCCATTGCTTTCAATAGAGCCGGCTGTATTACCGGCTCCATTGAATTCAATGGTCAGTGCTCGTTTAATCGAGAGGAGTACCGCGTGGTGCTCGTCTCGAGTAACGAGCATCTCGAGCACCCTAATACTCGAACGAGCATCAAGCTCGGACGAGTATGCTCGCTCATCTCTAGTCTTTATCCTTGCGGCAACAAAGCCTTTTATGGGCTTGATTTTTGCAGGATGAGTTGTATTTTGTTAATGGCAGCGTTTCATTTAAAACATTTTTTTGTCAAGAGGAATGGAAAAAAACAGGAATTGCGTAGTTTTTTGGAACTGTCGTCTGAGTCAGTACCGTTATGGCTATACCAAATCTATATGGTTTTTGCTATGTTTTACTATTTATGCTAAATTAAAAACCTTTAAAAATAGTTGTTATATTCTGAACACTGTAACTTTTTCAAATTTTTTCCATTAATTACAACTTTTTGATCACTTCTTCCTTTTTTGAGAGTCAAAATTCTGGCAATTCTGGCTTTTTTTAGCATTCACTTTGTGGGATATTTTAATAGTTAAGATCATTATCACAGATGAGATGCTGATTATTTCTTTTTCTTACTTATATAACATTAACATATTGGGGCAGTCTTACTATTCAAAATATGGCAATTTTCTGGGGCAAACAGCACCAGTAAATTGTTTCACATGCTTTGCACCACACTAGTGTGTCTTTTAGATGGTTTTGGACAGTTTTCAAACTTGTCCAAAGAAGGGTTTGTCCTAAAATGCACCAAAAATTGTGTCAAATTGCACCAAACTTTTGGTGCAATTTTTGGTACAAACTTAGCTAACAGATGGTCTAAACTTAAACTATACAGTCTTGATATTCAAACCCATAACCCCAGCACTGCACGACAATAGTGCCAACCACTGAGCCACTGTGCTTTATATTGTTTAGGTTTTTATGTAATAAGTGGAAAAACGGGAGTATTTAACTTTCTTTTTCTTTTTTTTTAAAAAGTGTTTTTTTTTACACTTTTTTGTTTTTCTTGTAGTCCCACTAGAGGACCTATGGCAGACTTATTAGACCCCCAACTGCTATGACAATTTATAGGCAATGGGAAGAAAAAATATTTTATTCATTCATGTTAATTTTATGTTTGTTTTAGGGCTGGTTGCACCAATGTTTTGATCTGCAATCAATAAGAGGTGATCTCCGATCAAGTAGCAAAACATTGCACTAGAACAGGTTAGCCTGTGATCAGGTTTAAAATCTTGGATCAATTTGATTGGCCGATTTTGGCAGATCTAAGTTTAACTGGCAAAATCCAAGATGGCAGACTAGGCTAATAGTTTTTACTGGGTGGTGAAATTACACCCATATTTGCTGCCGATTGCAGCCATAGTTTTACTAATGCCATGAATGCTGGGAAGAACATCTGACTGATGTATTAATCACTGTGCCCAATGCATTTCTTCTAGAACGAACCTTTAATCGCAGATCTAAGATTTTCAAATCTTAGATCAAAGAGTGTTGTTGCAGTACATTTTGTTTAACCCCTTAATGACAGGCCCTTTTATGCCCCAATGACCAACCAATGTTTCAGTTTTTTTGTTGTCGCACACCTAGAGGCATAACTTTTTAATTTTCCCATTGACATAGTCACATGATGTTTTGTTTCGTTGAGGCAAGTTGTATTTTTTATTGGCATTACTTTTGAGTACATATAATGTATCGTCTGACTAGTATTAATATTTTTCAGCAGGGGAGGAGAGGGGGAAATAAAAAAGAAATTCCACTATTGCTTTTTTAATTTCATTTTATGGTGTTCAGCATGTCGAATAAATTATGTGATAACATTATGCTGCAGGTCAGCAGGATTCTGGCAAATGTATTCAGTCTTTTTATGTTTTGCTATTTTTGTACACTAAAAACACTTTTTATTTTTTCTTATTTTTAAGATTTGCTTTTGTGTCTCCGCTTTCCAAGACCCATAACATTTTTATTGTACAATCGACAGAGCTCTATAAGGGCTTGCTTGACGAGCTTTGGTCTTCATTGATCTCATTTTTGGGAACATATTACATTTTGATCACTTTTTATTCAGCGTTTTTTCTGGTCTGTCTTTGTATTTTTCACAGTGTTCAACATGTGGTATAAATAATATGATTACATTGGTATCAAATGTATAAAGTTTTTTTTAATACCTTGGTACTAGAGATGAGCGAACGTACTCGGTAAGGCCGATTTCGCTCACCCACAGCGCCCCCGAGTACTTTTCACCCGAGTAGTGAAGTACTCGAAAATCGCAGTGCTCGATTGCGAAATCGCCCTTACCGAGTACGTTCGCTCATCTCTACTTGGTACTTTTTCACATTTTTAAAAAAATATGATGTATTTTTTTGGTGTAATTAAATTCAAAGACTCCCGACATTTTTTTCCCGTCCATAATGCTGTTTGAGATTTTTTATTTTTGCGAGATGAATTGCACGTGGTATTTGTACCATTTGGTGATCCATATGATGTTTTGATTGCTTTCTATTCTGGCTTTTGTGAGGCGACATATACAAAATTGGTTATATTTTTGCCATGTTTTTTTATTTTATTTTCATTGCATGCAGTACTTTTTTCCATTGATCATTTCGAAATTGGCCACAACAAGTTTGTGATGATTTTTTTTTTACATAGCAAAAGGGTAAAGGTGGGGGTTTGAGTTTTTTTATTTTTATTTTTTAAACACTCTTTTCACTTTTAGGCCTTAGTCAGACGGGCGATTTTTCGCGCGATTTGCGGATCGCATGACGGATGCGCATCCGAAATCGCGTGACCGGTGCGCGCAAGTCGCCCGCAAATCGCCCGAAAATCTGCTCCTAGTCGCGTTTCATTAGAAACGGGCCGGAGCTGTCCAGCGCATTGCATTCAATGGAGACGGCAATACAGCCGTCTCCATTGAAAGCAATGCGCTGCGGGCGAGCCCGGGATGAATTGTCGGTAAGGGCTTAAATATATAAGCCCTTCCCTGCAATCCATCCTAAAATGTGTTAAAATAAAAAAAAATTGTATACTCACCTTCTCCCGGCAGCCGGAGCTCCGCGTGGCCGTCCTGCAGTGGGTGTGAAGGGGGTGTGAGTCAGACCTGCCCCCTGATTGGCTCAGCGCTGAGCCAATCAGAGGCATGCCTCACTCACACCCATTCATGAATTCATGAATGGATGTGAGTCAGACCTGCCCCTGATTGGCTCAGCGCTGAGAGGCAGCAGTCACTCACCCATTCATGAATTCATGAATGGGTGTGTGAGTGTTTTCAGCCTCTGATTGGTCAGGGCTGTGACCAATCAGAGGCAGATCATTCAGCAGGCGGGGATTTTAAAGCCCCGCTGGCTGAATAGTGCCAAGAAGCAGTTCAGGAGAACTGACAGCGGCCGCGGCTGGACTCCGGCTGCAGCGGAAAGGTGAGTATACAATTTTTTTTTATTTTAACACATTTTAGGATGAATTGCAGGGAAGGGCTTATATATTTAACCCCTTCCCGACAATTCACCCCGCGCACGCCGGCAGCCCATTGCTTTCAATGGAGCGGCTGTATTGCCGCTCCATTGAATTCAATGGGCAAACATCGTTCTTCTCTGTCACAGCTGTTACAGCTGTGGCAGAGAAGAATGATTTGTCTTCTATATGTTCTCAATGGGGTCGGCGCTGCTGCCGCCGGCCCCATTGAGCGCATATACAGAAGAGAACAGGAATCGCAGATCGCAGATAGGTGCGATCTGCGATTTTTTTGTTCTATAATTTATCGGACGAGCGCATAAAAAGCGCTCATGTGTCCGATACCATTGCAAAGCAATGGTTTTATAAAATCGCCGGACGCATGCGCATGCGCAAATCGCGCGAAAAATCGCCCGGCTGACTAAGGCCTTAATGTTTGTCTCATAATGGGACTTGAATGTCACTAAGTTTGATTGTTGGTATAATGCACTGTTATACTTCAGTATTGCAGCGCACTATATTACAATAATGCAGTATATTTTGCCATTAATGACAGACCTGGAGGCTATTTTCAAGCCTGTGCGTGCCATAGTAACTCATCAGGACCCCATAATCATAATGCTAGGTCTGATAAGTAATAGAGGGAGCACCCTCCCTCTGTCAGCCTTCTACATTCCTCAGTCGCATTGAAGGTGGCCACTAAGTTCAACAGGTGATCGCAGCTTACCTGAACTGGAAATAACATCATGGTTGGTGCAACCAGCCCTTAATCTCACTACAAGAATTGAACCTCTAATCTCTCGATCAAATAAAGATTCACGAATATATGAAGGGGTTAACATGCATAGAAGCAGTAAAAAAACTGGTTACAGAAGTATACATACTCATTACATTCTTGAAATATTCACCACGATGAGATAAAATATTCGCTCTTGTCCATATAAACTCTGGTGTAAATTTCCATCTGACAACTTGAGGGTGAGATATCTAAGAACATCATAAACTACGAATACACAGAAACAAAGCTATACTGGAGAAGATGGGAATAAATAGAGAACGTAGAAGAAGATGAGGATGATCTAAGCTAAGACAGAAGCAATGATGGAGCACACCAGGCAGTCAGAGCACCTGCAATCCTAAGGATGTCTAATAGAGTTTGATAGCGTGTGTTGCATTCATCATAAGGAACGTATCCCTAGGCACTTCACACCAGGAAATGAGGATGTATGGAGAACTACAGACAGTGACGAGATTTACATTTTTTGACGGGAAAGGTGAAGAGATAGGAGGTGTGGGAAGGTGAGAATTAAAGGAGAACTTTGTTTGTAGATATAACAAAATAAGAACGTAAGAAAGAGGAAAGAAAAGTTGTAAAGAAAAATGGGTGTAAGCATAGACAGTGGGTCAACAAGAGAATAGTCAAAATTAAAGGGGTTATTCATCTCTAAGAAATTATCGACCAATAATCAGGACTAGAGATGAGCGAGTATACTCGCTAAGGCACATTACTCGCGCAAGTAGTGCCTTAGCCGAATATCTCCCCACTCGTCTCCAAAGATTCGGGGGGCGGGGAGCGGCGGGGGAGAGCGGGGAGGAACGGAGGGGAGATCTCTCTCTCCCTCTCTCCACCCCGCCGCAACTCACCTGTCACCCGCGCCGGCCCCCGAATCTTTAGAGACGAGCGGGGAGATACTCGGCTAAGGCACTACTGGCTCGAGTAATGTGCCTTAGCGAGTATACTCGCTCATCTCTAATCAGGATCATTCATAAATAACTGATCAGCATTATTCACGATCATCTGTTCACTGGACCCTTTTCACTGTGTATGCAATAGGAAATGGACAGCTTTGTGCACAATGCAGTGGCCTGGTATGGTTTTGTAGACATATGTGCTCTTCACTTCAAAGGAGGCTACGCTAAAAGAAACTCCATAAGGGTTAATACACAGAGTGTCGTTCAATTTAAAGACGGCGACAGAAATTGCCAAGTGTTGGTACTTTGAAACAGTCTCATTGACATGAATGGAGCTTCAGGACCCCCATTTTTTGATCGGGGAAGGTCACAGTGAGTGGACCTCCACAGATCATAAATTTATCGCTTATCTTGTGGATAGGAGGTAACTTTATAACTTAGCACAACCCTTTTAAAAGATTAAAGAAGATGATCAGTATGTGTACTACTGTACAGTGCATTTGGAAAGTCTTCAGACCCCTTATTTTTATTTCTTGTTTTGCTGTGTTGTGGCCTTGTGCAAATTTTAAATAGTGTTTCCCCATCATTCTGCACTCAATGCTCTATAATGACAAAGTGAAAACAGAACGTTAGAAATCTTTGTACATTTTTTGAAATTAAAAAACTAACATTTTGCATTGACATAAGACATTGACATAGGTATTCACACCCTATACTCAATACTAAGTTGAAGCATCTTTGAGCAACCAGGACTTTGAGTTA
The DNA here is from genome assembly GCF_035609145.1 of Eleutherodactylus coqui. Taxonomy (NCBI): domain Eukaryota; kingdom Metazoa; phylum Chordata; class Amphibia; order Anura; family Eleutherodactylidae; genus Eleutherodactylus; species Eleutherodactylus coqui. The sequence continues at coordinate 309,175,762 of NC_089838.1, read as the reverse complement.
GGAGCAACCAGGACTGTTCCTAGAGCTGCCGACCAACCAAACTAAATAATCAGGCCTTGATAAGAAAGGTGACCAAAAACCCAATAGTGGTTGAGCTGTGTCCTACGTGCAAATGGGTGAAACCTACAGAAGGTCATCCATCACTGCAGCTCAATATGGGCTTTATGGCAGAATGGCCAGAAAGAAGCCTCTCCTCAGTAAAAGATGCATGAAAGCCCATCTGGAGTTTTCCAAAAAAGAAACTAAAGGACTCTACAACTCAGGGGCGTACCTAAAGGCTAAGGGGCCCGGGTGCAAAAGTTCAGCTGCCCCCCCCCCCCCCCCCCTCCATCTGTACCCGTACCTATACCTAAACCGTGCTAATTTACAAACATGATGTAGCCCCTTGGTGTAAGCCTTCTCATCAGGACTCCTTTCCTTGACTACGTAAAAACCTGTTGGTAATGTCTTAAGCCTCGGTCAGACAACTGTTTTTTGCCACGATTTGCGGATGCGCATGAGATCTGCGCATATATAGAACCATTGCTTTGCAATGGAATCGGTCACATGGCCGCTTTTTATGCGGATGTCCGATAAATTATAGGACACGAGGAATCGCAGATCACGCCTATCTGCAATCTGCGAATCCTTGTGTTCTATATATGCGCTGAATGGGGCCGGCGGCAGCAGCGCCGACCCCATTGAGAACATATACTACAAAGATAATTCTCCTCTGCCACAGCTGTAACAGCTGTGGCAGAGAAGAACGATGTTCGCTCATTGAATTCAATGGAGCCGGCAATACAGCCGGCTCCATTGAAAGCAATGGGCTGCCAGCGAGCGCGGGATGAATTTTCGGGAAGGGCTTAAAAATATATGCCCTCAGCGCAGGGACCAATCAGGGGCAGCTCTCAGCTATTGAATGACAATTCTGGAATTCATGAATTGGTGAGTGAGAGCTGCCTCTGATTGGTGAGGGCTGTGAGCAATCAGAGGAAGCCCATTCAGCAGGCGGGGATTTTAAATCCCCGCCTGCTGAATACTACACAGAGCAGTTCAGGAGAACTGCCGGCCGGCCGCGGCTGAACTCCGGCTGCAGGGACCAGGTGAGTATATATATATTTTTTTATTTTTACACATTTTAGGATGATTTTCAGGGAAGGGCTTATATTTTTAAGCCCTTCCCGAAAATTCATCCCGCACTCGCCAGCAGCCCATTGCTTTCAATGGAGTCAGCTGTATTGCTGGCTCCATTGAATTCAATGGGCGAACATCGCTCTTCTCTGCCACAGCTGTGGCAGAGGAGAATGATCTTTGTAGTATATGCTCTCAATGGGGTCGGCACTGCTGCCGCTGGCCTTATTGAGCGCATATATAGATCACAAGGAATCGCAGATCGCGGATAGGCGCGATCTGCGATTCCTCGTGTCTGGCCCGTTTCACCGAAAACGCTGCTAGCTGCAGATTTTTCGGCGAATCGTCGGCCCGGTCACACGATTTGCGGATGCGCATCCGTCATGCGATCTGCAAATCGCGGCAAAAAACGGTCATCTGACCGAGGCCTTAGGCTGATTTCACACAGCCGCGAAAATTGTGCGAGATTTGTGCATTGCAAGACATGCAAATCGCACATGAATATGACCCCATTCTTTTGAATGCGATCATACACAGGAGCGATGTTTTTGTTTTGTTTTTTCTCTGCATCGCACGAGAATATGATGATGTGATGTGAGCTGGTTGTAACACAACAACCCCTCACATCCGTGGGGACGGCACACGTTGGGGAGTGTGATATGGGGCATAGTTTCACGACCCAATATCAGACTCAGCCGTGTGAAATTAGCCTAAGGCCGGCTGCACACCGCTGGATTTGCATTGCAGAATATGGAGCGGGCATCCATCTACGGACTCCGCAGCATGCACCGCCCATAGCATGCTATGGAAAAGCGTTTTTTCTCTACACAAGCGGAAAGCAATTGCGGTTTTCCGCTCACGGAAGAAAAATCACAGCATACTCTATTTTAGTGCAGATTCTTTATACAGTATATAGCCAGGTTATACCAGCTGTACATATATAATTATATACAGTATATATCCAGGCTATACCAGCTACACATATATAATTATATACAGGAGATCTCCAGGTTACACCAGCATGGTACATATCACTATATATAGGATGTATATCCCCCTATATCCCTGTATATAGTGGTATGTCCCATGCTGGTGTAACCTGTGTATCTCCTGTATATAATTATATATATGGTGGTATAACTTATACCAGCTATACATATATAATTACAATTCCTTCTCTACTCACCTCTGCAGCAGTCTCTGGGCAGCCTGTAAGGGAAAGTCCCCCGTCCTTTGATCACATGACCAGGCTCATCACATGAACAGAGCCAGGTCTTGTGATCTGCAGCTACAGGTCCTTCTGCAGGTCCTGTGCATCCAGCGCTCCGGAGGTGAGTAGAGCCGCACTAGTCCCTCCCCCTGGTAATCGCTGGCCGGCAGAGATCAATAGACTGCAGCTGTGACCACTAACAGCTGCAGCCTATCAGTGGGAGGGCCGCGCCGTGGGAGTCTGCAGCCTGTAATTGGCTGCCGGCTCCATGTGTAACAGCCCTCCCCGCTGCTCTTGCCGACCTGCGGCGCTGCCTCCTGTCTCTCTCCTATGCTCTCTCCTCTCCCTTTTCAGCCATCATGCGGCCGAAAGCGCTGGTCCCCTGGGCCCCCTCAGCTCAAGGGCCGGGTCGCCGTTGCGACCCCTGCTTCTCCTCACCGTACGCCAGTGCTCCGACTATGAGAAACAAGATTGTCTGGTCTCATAAAACCAAAAAGTTCCTTAAAAAAAATACAAAGATTTCTAACATTCTGTTTTTCTTTGTCGTTATGGGATACTGAGTGGGGAAGGATAGGGAAAAATGTGTTTTTTTTTACTTGCTCAAGGCCACAATATAACAAAATGTAAAAAAAATTAAAAGGGTCTGAAGACTTTCTGAATGCATTCTGTATAACGGAACTGAGACGCTTAATAGATAATTACATAGCAGAACATCCAGTTTAGATGAATTTACAGTCAGGGTAAGTTTAAGAACCTGCAGTATTATTATTATTATTAGCTACTTAATTAATTACCTTTATTTTCCTATATTTAATAAGTAGGATTATACCATATCGTAGCACAGCACAGTAATTTCTACAACAAGTCTAATTAATTTCTGTCTTAACTTATGCATCATTGCACAATACATAACATTAAGGATCCCGGAGGACTTTAGATATAGGTCTTTTCCAGCTGTAATTTCTAGATATAAGTGAATAAGACTTGTTATTACTACTATGTATTTTTACATAAGAATCCAATAGGAAGGTTTTAATTACTGCATTTCACAGTAGCAAAGGAAAAATTAGCAATTACTAGAAGTTAAAGGGGTTGTCTAATTACTGTTTTTTTAATATGGCTCAGGACAGTATAGCCAAAAAAAGAAAACTGAGTCACCAATGTTCTTGTTCCTCAGTTGCCTCTGTCCCTTGCCAATCTCTGTATTTGGTGCTTCATCTAGTTAGATATGTGACTGCTGTAAAAAAAAAAAACATTGGCTGCGGAGATAACCAACACCAGAAAGCCTCAGAATGGGAGTGTTGGGAGATCATTGATTAAGGTGTTACATTGTTTACTTATTCATACTATTCTAAACCATTTTTTAACTGAATTGTAAGAGGGGTGAGCAGCGCCCTGTCCCCCTCTTGTGGATTACAGTAGTTCTGCCGTCATGTACTGAGCAGTAGTAGTGTTACTAGTAGAGATGATCGAGTATACTCGCTAAGGGCAATTGCTCGAGCGAGCATTGCCCTTAGCGAGTACCTGCCCGCTCGAGACAAAAGGTTCGGGTGCCGGGGAGCGGTGAGTAGCGGCAGTCAGCAGTGGGGAATGGGGGGGAGAGAGGGAGAGAGAGATCTCCCCTCCATTCCTACCCGCTCTTCCCCGCAGCTCCCTGCCCGGCGCCAGCACACGAACCTTTTGTCTCGAGCGGGCAGGTACTCGCTAAGGGCAATGCTCGCTCAAGCAATTGCCCTTAGCGAGTATGCTCGCTCATCTCTAGTTACCAGTGTTCCTGTGCAGATGTAAAAAGGACTCAGATGGTAACCCCTTTACAAAGTGGCCAGGCAACACATTTAAGTCAATACTTTTGGTCTTAAAGTAGTTGTTCCAAGAGCACAACCCCTTCCCATTTGCCCTAGTAGAGCATATGATTGTCCCAAAGCAAGGTCTCCCCCTCTATGACATAGAATGAAGAACTCTTCAGTCAGAGCAATCCCCATTCTGGCGGACCTTCTGTCATCCTATTATTACAGGATGCCATTCATGTGAATGCCACTGCAGAGGACATATGTAGCAAGATCAGCTGATTGCTAGGAATGCCAAGAGTGGAAGTAAGGGTGATCCGCTGTTTGGCTCAAGCTTTACATTTTGAGAAGGGTTGTGCATTTTTGAATAACCCCTTTAAGTGTTCACCATCTCCTTACTTATACAAGTCATACACAGAAAATTTCAGTTAGTGTAAGTCATATAAAGTGGTTGTTCTTATAGCACTTTTATTCTACTTATGAGGTCACAATAATTGATATATCTGGCATTAGACACTAATCACCAGTCATCAGATATCTCCACCAGGAGACTTTGCCAATAGGGCACTCAGTGGCCCACATTTGCCAAGATTGGAGTTCTTCCATGCAGTCTAAATAGAGAAGATAATTGGAGTGATTTGAACAATTTTTTAAGCATATTTTGGTCTGTCATACTGGTAGAATTTTATTTTTACTTATTATACCTACACATTTTGGGATTTTGAAGGTGCGTTAATTTGGGGACTAGAAGAATGAGCTCAGTAATTTAAAAATGACTGACAATTAGAGATGAGCGAGTATACTCGCTAAGGCACATTACTCGAGCGAGTAGTGCCTTAGCCGAGTATCTCCCAGCTTGTCTCTAAAGATTCGGGGGCCGGCGGGGGACGGGGAGCGGCGGGGTAGAGCGGGGAGGAACGGAGGGGAGATCTCTCTCTCCCTCTCTCCCCCCCCCCCCGCTCCTTCTGCTCCCCGCCATAACTCACCTTTCACCGGCGCCGCCCCCTGAATCTTTAGAGACGAGCGGGAAGATACTCGGCTAAGGCTCTACTCGCTCGAGTTATGTGCCTTAGCGAGTATACTCGCTCATCTCTACTGACAATGGTTGCAACTTTCTGTCCAGAGAAAAGAACAGCTCCGCAGGACAAACTGCTGCTATAATAATATTGTTATACGGTGTAGAATAAGAGAATATGAGAACATTCTTATATTATTTGGGTGGAGAAGCTCTTTAAACATTTTATTCTGAATGAACATTTTGTTCTAGTTTGCAGCTTCAGTAATTTGGCAGCATACGTATTTTCAGATAACATCCTCTTAGAAGCTGTTAGAAAGCAGCACATGCTACTAGACTGACTGTCCATGAGTCACATTTTTCACACGTTAACAATCTTAACCCACACATTCAGTCATTCTGCCTTGAAGGTGACAAAGATACTGACGGAAGAGGATGTGAGAAAGCGTATATTAAGGATCCGTGAAGTTTACACTCTGACAATTATATAACATTAGTCTAACTGTACAAATGGAATACATGTATAACAGAATCTCCATATTGGTCAAGTTTACATTATTACTTTGACCACTGGGGGCACTGTTCCACTGGAGGAAATGAACATTCTGAGATAATTTATTAGTGGAGGGAACATTATTGTTAATTCCAGTCATTGTAATAAATGTCAAATGCAAAGTAGCAGTACATTCTCTTTTGCTTTTTTTGTCTTTTTTAACTGTGTTTTTAATAAAAACATTTTTGAAATAAAGTACAAAACATCACGAAAGAAGAATCAATGGTCCATTAAAACAAATCAAATAAAATATTGCCTAAACTGTAGAATTGGGGAGTATGCATGGAAAAAAGGAACAATGCAAAGGGAAAAACAGATATAGGAGGGAGGGGTAGAAAGCTGAAGAGGGGGATGGGGGACAGTTTTTCCTATTCCTAAGTAATGTATCATATCGTCATTATTGAGCCTTCAAGATACACCAAGTGTCCCACAGGTTCCAGATGCCCTGGAGAAACTCTAGGGTGTTATTCAAAGACACCGTGAGATACTCTAGAGAGTGGGTATCCTTTAATCAGGCAAACAAATTTAGCCAAGAGGGCAGGGCCATTTAGTTCCAATCAAAATCTTTCATGCTGTAAAAATATAAAGCCTGGGAGACCTCTTTCCCAACACCTGGAAGGAACATTTAGCAAATAGAGGAGGGACACTAAGGGAATCAGAATATAATATATAGTCATCCAATGGGCTGTGACCTCAATCCAAAAAGGGATAATGAGAGCACATTCCCCAAAAATATGGACAAGGGTACTGATCACCGCCCAGCATCTCCAACAAATAGATGGTATAGAGGTATTAAGAGTGTGAAGCAGGGCTGGAGTATGATACAATAGTAACATATCATGTTACTTCCATTTTAGCCCATTACCCCACAATGCTGATGTAGAGAAAGGCAAAAAAAACACAATACGGTAGAAGCCAACTTTCATTTAAGGATAAATAATCCTTCCTGACTGCAATCTGGCAATCAAAAGTGCATCAAAAGCTCATATTGAGTTTCTCTGTAGGTAATGCAGATGGAGGATTTAGCTGATTGATTCCAGATAATTTGCCATAAAGATTACTACTCTGGTTATCTATCTGTGAGGGGCAGGTGCGTCTGTAGGTGTACACAGGAGGGATTATTAAATTATGGAGATCAAACCCCTTTGTAGAAGTATTGGCTCAGCATAGCCTTTAAAAAGGGTGTTGGCAAAGAACGTTTAGCCGAGCCAAAAAGTGAGGTTATGAAGTGGCGTGTTTGATAATAATTAGGTTTTTCACTGGAGGGGAGCTGAAGAGAACATGTGAGGAACTAAAAAGAATAAAGCTGAAGTATGTGAGGCTCTATCAGCTATATGTAAGAGACCCACCAAAGACCAAGCTCTCACAATAGAGACAGTAAACTCTGAGGTATAGAGCGATTAAAGAGTAGAGAAATCATGGATGATCTTTGGGATGCCTATGAAAACCAACGTTGACAGGTGATCCATATAGCGCTTGTGAATTTCACGGGGGCTAAAAGATTGGGGCAAACAGGGAGGAGGTCTCGGTGCCATAGCTAGGAATTGGTGCAAACCTGAATTTCTCTATTTCCATCTATTTAGTGAAGAAATATTGGGCCGAAGAAGAAGGAATATGCTTGAGAGGGATAATCCAAATTTAAAAGCTGTTTGCAGTGATTCCAATTATTACTAACCGTAACACCTCTTATATCTGAATGTTGCCTAATCCTGGCCACTAGGGCTTCTATACAGAAGGCAAAAAGAAGAGGTGCAAGTGGACAGCCCTGTCTCGTACCATTGGAAATATGGAATGCCTGAAAGAAAGAATGGGGTAAATTGACCTCTGTGGAGGGATTAGAATCAGACATTGAATAGCTGTTAAGAAGGGGCCTAAAATACCAAAAGCTCTAAGAGTATCATAAAACGCCATCCAAGCTGATCGAAAACTTTCCCATTGCCTATGCTAGGCAAAAGGGCTAAACCAGATAGACTATTGACCAGCTTAATTAAATTGTCTGCCCGCCTAGTGTTTTTGCCCCGCTGACGGCAATAAACAAAACCAACTTGATCTTTTTTGAATGAAGGAGGATAGCAAAATATTCAAATGGTTCACCAGTGTCCTAGTAAATAATTTCAAATCTGTATTCAGTAATGCTATGGGCCAAAATTTGCACACCCCTAAGGGTCTTTACCTGGTTTGAGGTTGAGTGTGATATAATGGTGAAGCATGGTTGAAAGGTTGGAGAAACATTCTAGAAAATAAATAAACAAGAAGAGAAGCCAAGGGGTGAGCTCAACCTAGTAGACTTTATAGCATAATTAGGTTAACCCCTTTCCAATCCACTGTCTGACATCTAAAGACATTCTGATTGAAGGCTGTACAGCTCCGATGTCGGAAGACGTCCGGCAGGATAATTTTACTGTATATTATTGGCCGCTTTGTTGTCGGGGGCCTCTCCAACATGTCCCATACCGCAGTACTGGCTCCAGCCAGCAGATGGCGCCATTGTAAAATGGCAGAAAGAGAAAGCCCCCTAGGAAACCCTGAATCCAAAATTGGATTGCAAAGGGTTAATCAATCCAGACTGGGCGACTTGCCATTGGAGAAATCCTTGATAGGCAAAAACTCCTCATCAATAGTTGGGCGGTTAAGGGTAGCCAAAGTTTCAGGAGGAAGAGAGACGACGTTACAGGAAATTAAATAGTCTTGTAGGCAGGTCGAGTGAGCCCTGCAATCAACTGGAAGCAGATTATGGAGGTTATAAAAGGCAATCAGACTTGTGTGTTGCCTGGTCCTTCAATTCAACTCGTACTATAATCAACCTATGAAATAAAGATGTGGTGGGTCTAGCTATCATCCACTATACTAATGTTTGAATAAGAGTTTCAAGCTCCTGGGCTTCCTATAAAGTATATAATGGTGATACTGAGTGTTCATTGTCACGAAAGAAATTCTGAGTATGGGAGTGAATATCTTCTCTGGTTTTTGTTCAATGTCTCATTGGGCCACCAATGGCAAACTCAGACAACGTGGAAGCATGAGAAAGTTCTACAGGAGCATGATCTGACCAGGAAATCGTCTCTGTCTAGACATTGCTGAGAAGGCAAAGAGTGAGGAGTTACCAAAAAAGTAGTCAAGTCTAGCATGAATACTATGGGAGTGCCATAAAAAGGTAAATGACCGGTCAGTTGGACTGTTAACCCACCATAAATCATATAGACTGATGTGAGAGTGTATTACATGAGAGTGTAATAGTTTGAGAAAATCTGAAAAGAGGCAGATCTGGCCTTGAGGGGAGGGTTATCATGCAAGAATAGTCTGTCTGTTATTTCTGAAAACAGGATATTGATATTGCCTCTAATAATCCATGCATTTGGAGACAGAGCTTGCAAACTATTTAAAATCCACCAAAGAAAAGAGATCTGGGAGGTTTTGGGGGCATAGATGTTGCATAAAATTGTAGTGGCCCAGAACGTATATTCTTGGCTCCCTCCATAAATGTCATATATGTCATGTCTTTTGTAGATGCACTGTGCAAAACTGTCTAGTCATTTTGTTTTGTGTATTGCACAGCCGCAGAAAATGATTTCATGTTAATGTTTGCATGAGACTGGGAGATGCCTGCAAATGTATCAATATTTGTTTAGTCACATGATCTATGCTGTCTATAAGTATGAGTGTCTGAGAGGGGAAGGAGGGTTCTAATGAGTTCCTAAGAGAGAGTGCCCGCCACATGGGGATACCTTCAACCCTCCTGTGGTGAAGAATGGAAGAAGGAGAGAGGTTTCCTGAGTACCCCAATGCCAGGAGCCAACAGTGAGTGAGATGAGTAAGAGAGAGATTGAGAGTGAGTGAGAAGAGATGGCCAAAACTACCAAGCAGAGGTACTGTTCCGTGAGAGTGTCTGTGGAGTGACCCTACCCCTATCCTTCTCTGGAGACTTCCCTTCCAGGAGTGGTTCCTAGCAGATAACTGCAACTGCAGGACTGGTTTCATCCTGTGTTTCCTCCCTGACCTCAAATCTTCTGTTTACCTGCACCAGTGTATTCACAAGTGTATCCTGATAAAGTTTTCCAAGTAAAGTTTTGCCAGGCCCTGACCGTTCCCAGGGACTTGTGGAACGTTACACAGTCTGTGGCTGAATTATTTACTGCTGGGGGTCATTCCGGTGGGTAACGGAACGGTGGCATCACTCATGACAATCTCCTGAAGAGGCCCAGCATTGCCCTGGCCGAGGCTACACGTGTCCCTCCATGAGAGAGCCTGGTAAGTGCCACCATGACAAGTGACCACTCTACCCTCCCAGCTCCTTAATGTATGCCCTGTGTCCGGAGTCACCCTACAAGATGCTGCAAAATGATAGGTCTAGACCATGAATACTGCCTTCCAAAAGATTAAAATGGGAAGAGGAGACTATTACAGGGCATATAGGAGATAGTAGAATAGCTACCTCGGCCTTGTTTGGCTGAGTAAACATTAGGGAAATAGTGCTGGGCAAAATTAAAACTACTACTTTGGTCAAAGTGAGTCTCCTGACAAAATACAATTTACAATTAAAGTAACACACCTAGCCATAGCGACACGTATAGAGGGAGGAGCTCAGAGGATAGGCGAAAAAAGAGGCCAGGAAAATGCCACGGGAAAAACTATCAGACAGCTCCAGTAACGACATGGACATTGTACACTTGCTGAGAGAGGAAGGAAGGGAAGCGGAGGGAGGGAAACAAACAGCATGAGACACACAGAAAAAAAGAACAAGTAAATTTAAAAAAGTGAAAGGAAGCAGAATATGAGAACCAACCAGGAAGAAGCCAATCCCTGCAAAGCAGACAGAAGGGTTTGCAACTATACAAAGATTATTAAGGGATTGCAAGCAGTCAGAACCCTACAATTCAAGGGCAGACATTGTGAAATGGTGTGGGAGAGAACAACAGAGGACATTTCTTAATCTTGTCACCCATTCAGAAAGAAAGGTAGAAAATGGCCTATCAAGCAAGCGTAAAACAAAGAAGCCCTACCAGGCTACAGTAACACAAATGTTTGCAAACGAAGAAGAAAGGAACTGGATCAGGAACTCCTTTATTGGACCTCAGAGGGCATGCTGTCTCCTTCACATGGAGGTAGTTGTAGGGCAATGCTCGCCATTATATTTGCCGCTGTTGCATCCTAAGAACGTGCAACCTCAATAACATAAATCAAAAGCACAACTGTGCAAAAGGAAACAAAAACTAAAGGGGAATGCTCTCCCTATCGTCCCCTAACCCGGGAGGGGGCCCTGCCTACTTGTCAGACCGACCACGCTGATAAGTGCGAGCCTGCACTCGAACCTGGGCCACTGACCAGTCCCTCACTGGAGGCCCTAGCACAAAGCAAAAGGAGAAACAAAATCAAACCAAACAGTAATGAACTTAGCTTCAAATGAAGAGCTTCCACCACTCTGTGTTGCTCCGACGCTGTCCAACATAGGACTGAAGTGAATCATTGACCAGCACAGGAGTAACAGTTAGCACTGCTTAAATAGGAGCAGAGCTACTTAGCACCAGGCGCTGACTGACATTAATCTTGCAACCACCACACGTCTCAACTCCAGGAGAGGTAGGAAGGCTGCTAAACCCTGGTCTGGCTTGAAAGCAAGGTGGGAACCTCAGAAAGGCTGCAACAGCCACGTTGGCTTGGAGCACAGAGCCTAAGTGACTGCACTCATCAGCATCCTAACCACATATCCCAACAGTTTTTTTTCTATATCAGTTCCTGGCAAGTTATACTAAATAGCCAAAAGTAGGTGGATACTGAACCATCACATCTATATGAGCTTAGGATACATGCCATTGCAAAATTATGAATATTAATATGAAGTTGGTCTTAAACAAGATCCATTCTTTTGGGAAGGATTTCCACAAGACTTTTAGAAAATTTTCTCTCCATAGATGACAAAGTATACTTTAAATGTTGCAATTCAGCCCAATGACCTTAAGGGCTACCATATTTACACAACTTAGGGCTCCTTCACACTGGCAAGAAAATCATGCGAGGTTTGCGATATCACCTATTGTTTTTAATTAGGCCAGCGGTAGCAGCGCCGGCCCCATTTAAATCAATGGGAGAAGATCCCCATCTCCTGCCGCAGCTGTGACAGCTGCTGCAGAGAAAAAGGGAACCTCCGTAGTGATGCAAGGCGGTTTCCTCATGAAAAAGCCTTGCATCCAGGGGTTTTTAAGGACTGCAAGGATGAAATTGCACCGTGAATCATGGCCAGATATCACCCTCACCAGTGTGCAGGAACACTTCAAAGGAAGAGTTCTTCTCCAGCTGGCTTGACACACTTAACCTAAGCCACATGTTGCACAGTCTCTAACATCCCATAGTCTGAAGGAAGACTTCTGTGATATAGGGGCTATGTTCTCTGGCATCTCTCATTTATTACCAAGAGGTTCCTACCCACCTCTGCCTTGTAGCCAGCCACACCATAGATTTCATTCCCTATTCCTGCCTATGTGGAGGTTCAAGGCACTCAATATCCACTGCAAGTGGACTCTAATAGTCTTTCGACTTGGCTCTCTAGTCAAATCAGAGGTTCATCTCACCATTCAGCAGCTAGAAACATCTCCAGATCTGCTTTTCCTAGTCCTTGGCCCCATTCCTGTCACCACCAGCTGTCACATCTGCAGCCATCTTATCTTTGGTTAGGTGAAAGGCAATCTGCCATTCCACAGGCACTCCACTTTTTCTAGTCACCAGCTGGGAAAGTTATTCAGACCCTCACAGCCCACCAGTAGGATGGAGGCTCCTCCTATTCCATAACCTAATCCCTCTGTCTTTAACCCTTTCCTCGGGGTGCACACCTATTGTCAGATTGAGGCTAACCTCACTTACACTATTTTGCTTGGGAGTAAGCACCTTGATTGACCCAGGCTAAACCAGGCTTAGAAGCGCTTCTCCACTATTTCCAGAGATCCTTGTCGCTGTAGAGGTGTCCCGATGGTCTGGACACACACCACTGCCTGTCTTTCTTGTTTCCAGACACCAGGCCATCTCTGGGCACTGTCTTTTCTCAGCAGCATCAGCATCTTCCCCTTACATGCAGCTGCACAGCTCCCTCAGACCAAGCTTCAGCAGCACTTCCAGTTCCCTCTGCTCAGCACTGTCTCTCCACTGTGACTCAGCACAAAAAGGTCCCTTTTATAAGTAAGGCTCCAGTCTCTTGAAAGTTCCTACTGAGCATGCTCAGTTCCAGTGTGCTAAAATTTGGAGCAAATTTTGGTGCACATCACAGTCCATCTCTATTGCAACAATTAACCCTTTTAGGGTAGCCTCTCGAAGTGGCACATGGAGTCTTTGAGGCAAGTACTACGGTAAAGCCCCATATTACAGCTCTATACAACGAGGAGGAGAGGTTATTTGATGAGATATACTTTTATAAAAGAGCCTATAGGTCTGCAGAGCACATTCAGCCACCCATAACAAGAGCAACACAAAGAATGGAGGAAATGAGATGATTTCCAGTTTCCGAATGACTCAACAGTAAGAATCATAATTTTAAAAGTGTTAGTCGCTAAACTTCTCTTTAACAAAGAATTCCCTCTAGCGTGGCCTCATCTTATATTCAGCTGCACAATTACCAAAGTTAAATTTAATTATCTTGGGCCAAATAAGAATCTTTCCCCAGCTCATGAATAATGCATCTGTTTAACCCTTTCCACATAGAGCAAACACGGCTCGCTCTAGACGAGTCTAATGGTTATACGTACAGTATCCGGCTGAGATGGGTTAATAACTGCAAGTGAATTTTAACAGGCTGTGAATTATTGAAGAGCTGTGATTCCCATTCACCGAGAACTGATGGAGAGTCCTGATATAACTAAACGTGGTTAAGTCACTCTGAGGACGTTTCCGTAGCACTGCTTGAATTCGACTCGAATTAGCATAGAACTTATGTTTTTTTAGCAAGTGACTATTATGCCTTATTAATAATGCAATTTTATTATGACATTTAACCAGTGCATGAGAAATTAAGAAGAAAAAAAAAATCATTCGTCTGTCTCAGGGAAGACTTCAAAATTTCGGAATGCTTTATATATCACGTACATGGTGTTTTCCATTAAGATATATGTCCAAATGAAAGGGGCGATGGTTAACTGATAGCTGTGCATCCAGCTTCTGTGCCCACTAACAGGGAAATGCAACATTACATGTAAGATATTCAAATGAATGACCATTCATGTTATACATGTAGGTCCTCTAAGTGAGCAACACTTACTACAGGGTACTAATAAGGCATATGGACAGGGGTTGTCATAGTGGATACATTTCCAATGGCTACTCTCTAAAAGGACTTATCACAGGCAGTGCAAGCCTTCAGTTAGATGACACCCTATCCACATTTTTTTGCCCCCACCCCCACCCCTTGTAAGAAGAAAATTATACTTATTGCACTTTAAGTCAGTCTGCCTGTTTACTGCCTGTATAGAAATCAACAAACAACATACCTACAGAACAGCTCAATGACTTATACAGCACTAGAAGCAAACTCCTAACTTAAATACAATACCAGAATGTACAGCATCAGAACCAACCTCAGTACATAACTCTCAGTAAGGATTTAGTTCAGCCACCTATTCCTCAATTTTAAAGTGTCATTGTCTATTTTGAGCACATATATGTCAATAAAGTATATAAATTGATATAATTCTCCTTTGATTTGCAATATATGCCGGAGGAGCCCAGGATGGCATGCTAGTGTAGCACACTTTGTTAATACAGGGCAATCCACTAATTTGTCAGTGTGGGTTGTACTCCTGTATGGTGTGTCACACTTATCTATGGCAGTCACCCTTGGTATTAGTCCATATTGTGCAGATTAGGTATGTCAGCAGTCGCCCCTCTCCCACCTGGGGTTGAGTAGAATGGCTGCTCATTAATCTGCACATGAACACTTTTGCCCCTCTATGTTGCAATCTGGCTTGCTGCATGCTACCAGGGTATATGGCGATTAAACCTTCCTTGTAGTATCTTGTATCTGGCTTCTTTCTCTGCGAGTTGTCATTCTCTTTTGGGAGGGTATGACCATTAGGCTATTTTTTGCCTTTGGCATTTTTTTGGAAGTGATGCTTACTCAGTCAGCTATACCCTAGGGCTGCTCCCTTTCTATACATGAATGACAAGAATGTCATAACCACAATGATGTAATATTCACAATGATGTCACAATGACATAGTAACCTGGATAAGTTCTTCTAACATTAAACAATTCACAGATATATTTATTTTCAAGTAAAATGTCCCTTAATTTAATGTATGTACATTTCGGTGCAACATCTATTTAGTAGGTAAAGGCAGATTGGCTATAGGCTGTTCAGGAAGAGATGCTAATAGGCCAGTCAGGTCATGAGCTGATCTGGTCAGGCAGGGCTGGTGTCAGCACCCAGGAGCGTAACTATAGGGGATGCAGGGGATGTGCTTGCACCCCGGCCCAGAAGCCTTTCCTCTCCATATAAATCATTATAGTTGAGAATGCTATTACAAATTTTGCATTGGGGCCCAGAAGCTTCAAGTTACGCCTCTGCCTGGACCCACTGTACTCCAGTGGACTCACTACAGCTGAATTAGGGTTGAAGCAGCATGGAACACTTGCTACAGACCTCACTCTACTGCTGGCCTAAGGAGCAACTGCAAGCTGGCTGCGGTGGGGGACCTTTTATTATAGGCAGTGTGCCTGTATAGCGTGGGGGTGGTGCTAGCGCCTGTGTCTTCTAATTTAAACATTCCCTACAGCTTCATTTTTTGTGTGATAAAGAACTGAGCTGCTCCAGCATTGGGTAATACTTCTGTTTGCCAGTAATTTGGACCCACCTACAATATGAGACCACTTTTAATTTTTTTCCAGGGAAATTTTAAGTTCCCAATTGGCCCCTGATAATACAGTATGCCTTGGAATATGACACATTATTTTGCTCCATTTAATCAGTGGGAGACTAAATTGGCTTTTGCCTCATTTTTTTTACCTTCCTCTGGATCAACAAGGGGGGGTGGAATCAAGCTGAACTTGATGGACATTGTCTTCTTTCATCCTGAGATACTATGTAACCATGTTACATGGCGGTACAGCATATTGGATCTGTTTGATGCGAATCTCTGAATATACTGTAGCTGTCTACACATCGTTTTACACATACTATGCTAAAACCTCTCTGTCACATCCATTAGAGAAAATGGCCATATAACAAATATGATGCACAGAACAGTGGCATGGTTCATCATTAGGTAAAATGTCAAGATGATGTCAAGTACAGTACATTGCATTCTAGTTGAAGATCTCGGGAGATATGTGTCTTTTTCTGGCTGCTTTCACTCAAAAATTAGAGTATGGAAAATATGTAGAACAAAAAAACAAGATAAGAGTCGACATGTTCTTAGCAAGGTAAAAGGAAGTAATAGGTTGGGACTTTCAGTGGTCAAAAAATTCTTGATTCTGAATCTGATCTGTATGACATCCATTTATTCATTAGGTTAATCTTGAGGCTTAGGATTGTGATGCAAATGATTTTAGATGGAGACGTGGACGGCATATTTTATATCTGCAGTAGTCAGTGTTCGCACTTGCAATAATAGAATATGGAGCCGTTTCAATCTAATGTTTCAATATTTTTGATTGTAAGTGCAAGAGACGACATGGGTTGGTCTACATTCCAAAGGATGAGCTGCTGGGCCACCGGCTGAAGACTTAACTCGGCTGCAACAGTTTACACCAAAAAATCCGAATGCCTTATATGAAAAACTAAATATTTATTACAAATACACTCATTGTACAAAACAATCCCTCCTCTAGAAGTCATCAGAATGGAATGAGACTCTCTGTGATTGTAATGTTGATATAAGTAAGTGATTACATATCAGAGCAGAAGGAGAATTTATTGCTGAAAACTGAATACTTGTAGGTAGGCTCTAGTACCCTGTTGTACTGCCTCTAGCTTGGATACAAGATGTGATATGGGAGGACATGGAGGCTCTAGTACCCTGTTGGGCTGCCTCTAGCTTGGATAGAAGATGTGATTCGGATGGACATGCAGCCACTAGTACCCTGCTGTACCGCCTGTAGCTTGGATACAAGATGTGATATGAGGGGACATGGAGGCTCTAGTACCCTGTTGTACTGCCTCTAGCTTGGATACAAGATGTGATATGGGAGGACATGGAGGCTCTAGTACGCCGATGGGCTGCCTCTAGCTTGGATACAAGATGTGATATGGGAGGACATGGAGGCTCTAGTACGCTGTTGGGCTGCCTCTAGCTTGGATACAAGATGCGATACAGGCAGGCATGGAGGCTCTAGTACGCCGATGGGCTGCCTCTAGCTTGGATACAAGATGTGATATGGGAGGACATGGAGGCTCTAGTACGCTGTTGGGCTGCCTCTAGCTTGGATACAAGATGAGATACAGGTGGGCATGAAGGTATACAGGTTCTGTATGATACCCTTTGCATATCGCTCCACATTGGCTGTAACTGAGCCTATATATCATGCAAACTCATAGGCTGTCGGAATTGCCATCCCAGGGGGTTAAATACATGTTCTATTGGTGATAAATGTAGCGACCGGGCAGCCATGGAAGTGTGACAATGTTGTAGGGATATTCCTGTGACAACTTGTGTGCGGCCGAGCATTATCCTGCTGGAAAATGCCTCTTGGAAGCCGCCATGAGAGGAACACATGTGGCTGCAGGATGTCCTGAACATATCGCTGAGCTGTCATTGTCCCTCGTACCACCACTCTGGGTGACCGACTGCCGTATGCGATGGTCCCCCAGACATCAAATCAGCAGGGGGCAGTGTGCCGCTCCACAGCAAAGGCCGTCTGCTCGTATAATTAATCAGTAATTTCACACTGCGCAATTTCACGGTGGAATTCCACAGCGTGAGCATTAAGCTATTAGGTGCAGTAGAACCTAATAGCTGCGGGGCAATGCCACGGGTTCCGTCGCGTAAAACGCGGTGGAAATCTGGCCGTTGGCATTAACCCTTAGTGGGTGAGTGTCAAAGATGTAACATGTAATTGGCACCTGTGAGACTAAATGTCTTTCAGCGAAGATCCAACAGACACAAGGCCTGTAATGATGATGCCACCAGTCTATGGATGGCGGAAAATGAGACAGTTGGATCTGCACGTGCTTGTTGGACAATCAAATGATCCTCTCCACTGGTGGTCTGTAGGGGGCGTCCTGAGCCCGGTCACCTTCTGTGCTCTCACTTATCCACTGGTCCCAACACCTCCTTAACAGCCTGATCAGAACGGTTCAGTTGGAGGGCAATTCGTCAATTTCACCATTCAGCTTCTTGCATTCCAATAATAACCCCCCCCCCCCATAAACTCTGTTAACTGGGCAAAATCTCTTTGACGCTGTTGCAGAGGCATCTAGTGATCAACGAGCTCTACACAAGCAGAAAAAGAGGTCACTACACACAAGGAGCCTCCGAGAGCCTTTTATAGGCCAAGGGGGGAACCACTTCTAGCGTCTCAGTTGGCAAGACCGTTCATCTAACTACGCCACAACTCTAATCATTTGTATATTTTACAGTACAAAAGAATGGAGTAAGAACTACATACTATATTTTTTTATTATACAAACATAGAATACATTGTATTTACATATAAGAACAATACATTTAGCAATGATAAAAAGTTCACAGTAATCATATAAAACAGAGTAAGTAGAGAAAAGAGAGGCTACATGCAATATCTTTTAACAAAGGTTAAATTTATAGATGTAGAAATGGCAAAACCATGCACTAAACATAGCAAAGAACCCCTCTATGTAGACTCCTGAAAAACCTGTAATAACATGGTTGCATACCAGCAATGGGTATATCAAAGGCATGAAAAAAAACATCCATGATACAGAAACACCTGTCATTCACAGGTGGGATCACACTCATCATAAATAAGTAGAGGAGGTAAAGGCCTCCAAGGTAGAGGAGGTATATACTGGAGGTAAATAAGTAGAGGAGGTATATACTGCCTGTTGACAAAGTGCAAGTGCATAGATATACAAATGATAGGCAAGTATTGTAAATCTTGGTAGTAAATAGAGATGAGCGAGCGTACTCGTTAAGGCAAAATACTCGAGCGAGTATTGCCATTTTCGAGTACATGTCCGCTCGTGCCAAAAGATTTGGGGAGCGGCGGGGGAGAGCAGGGAGGAATGGGGGGAGATCTCTCTCTCTCCCTCTTCCCCATGCTAACTCCCACAACTCACCGCTCACCCCTGCCGGCCCCCGAATCTTTTCTCACGAGCAGGCATGTACTCGAAAATGGCAATACTCGCTCGAGTATTTTGCCTTAACGAGTACGCTCGCTCATCTCTAGTAGTAAACCTCTCTCTCAAGAAACTCCTAAAACGTATAATAATAAGATTATGTGTCAACCATGGACATGTCAGAAGCATACAGGGAACCTACCCATGATGCAGAAACACCCAGACACACATTTTGGCCTCCTTGTCAAGGGTATATTTGCCTGAGATGGAACTGCATGACGTGTTTTGGGGCAAAACAACAACTTCTTCTAGGTGCTTGATTTGTTTTGACAATGAGTGTATTTAAAAACATAAGTGCCAGTAGATAACAGGTAAGATTGCATATTATCTCCTTATTTAGCTTACCCCAGGCAGGTATGTAATAATTTGTAATAAAGTTGGAGTTCTTTTTACAAGGCATTGGCAGTACTGGATTCTTTGGTGTAAACTGTTGGGACTCAAATCCACAGTCAGATTGCCATCTGTGCACGCCCCAGCATTGGGTGTTGAGAGTTCAGGTGGGTGGATTTGAATTGAATCATTCTTACCTCAGCTATTCTCACAATATTTAGAAGAACGTGTCTGAATAAAGTCCAATGCAGTTATTGGGGTCAGAGCATTTCCTCAGGCTCTTGCCTCCACCTTGGCCTGAAACAGTGTGTACTGATTCTACATAGAACATTTTTCCATTGCTCAATTGTCCAATGACGACTCTCCTTGCATCACTGTGGACAGGCTGAGGCATATTCTTAGAGAGAACTTCCCAGACATTTGCAAGATGGATGGAGGGAAATACCATCTGAAGTATATCAGATGTTAGTAGAAAGTATGCCACGGAGAGTATCTAATATCATTAGGGCCAAAGGAGCCCCATTAAGTATTAACATATGGAAATAAATACTACCTTTGATTTTTGCTAAAGTGTCAAGTTGCTTCTGGTAGGATAGGATGGGAGGATGGATGGAGAGATGGATGGAGGGACAGACAAAAGAAAATAAGAAAAAGTTCATCTGAACACAAGTTTGCTAGTCTTCATTTAACAGCCTCCACATCACTTCATCTGTTTAATGAGCCTGAACGTGATATGAAATAATGCAAAAGCTGCTCATCCAATATGTAAATAAAGTAATGGAGATCCATGCCAGTGGAATAGTTTATTATCTTACCAGTCCAACAAATTGGAGAAGGGATAATTGATTTGGATGACAGAGGGGGCAGTTATTTTTTCATATAGGGGAAAATCTTACTTAATAATAATCATCTTTATTTGCATAGCTCCAACATATTCCGCAGCGCTTACATAGACGGGGGATACAGAAAGACAAAAGTACAAAAATTACAGAACCACGGTTACATAGTAATCAGTTGATGGAAACAATAGGGGTGAGGGTCCTGCTCCAACGAGCTTACATACTACGAATAGTGGGGTGATACAGAAGGTAAAGGTGCTGGAGATGTGCATGGTATGGTGAGGTGGAGAGTGAGAGGTGCTATACACATAGACAATGGTCAGACATTGAGCCGTGTGACGGCAGGATCAGTATGACTGCAGGAGCGGTTTATGACGGCTAGCAGGGATTGCAGTCAGTAGGTCAGGGAGCATGTTATCAGGCGGAGTACAGAGGGGTTAGTTTAGGGAATGCGGTATGCCTCCCTGAAGAGGTGCGTTTTTAGAGCACGCCTGAAGTTCTGCGAGTCCTGGATTGCTCGGGTAGCCTTTGGTAGTGCATTCCAGAGGACCGGTGCTGCTCTGGAGAAGCCTTGGAGACGGGAGTGAGAAGTTCGAATTAAAGGGGCGCTCAGTCTGGTTTCGTTAGCAGAGCAGAGAGCCCGGGCTGGTTGATGTATTGAGATGAGGGAGGCGATATAGGGGGCGCTGCACTGTGGAGGGCTTTGTGGATGAAGGTAGTGAGTTTAAATTGAATTCTGTATTTAATGGGGAGCCAGTGCAGTGACTGGCACAGGGCAGAGGCGTCCGAGTAGCGGCTGGACAGGAAGATGAGCCTGGCTGCCGCATTTAGGATGGATTGGAGAGGGTAGAGTCTGGTGCAGGGGAGGCCGATCAGCAACGAGTTGCAATAATCGAGCCGTGAGGATGAGGGCAACAGTAAGCGTTTTTAAGGTGTCTATGGTGACTTCTTTTATAAATGCAACACATTTTTTTTAAATTTGTAAGGGATATAGAGGCAGGTGGTCATACACATTATGGGTAATGGACCTTTTAAATGGCCTGATGAATGTATGCCCAATCATCCAGAAGTGTAAAAGTGCAAACGATCAGTAGACGAATGAGCAAACGCTTGTTCCCCAGCTTATTTATGTTGACATACAAATGCTTACTGCGCAGACTATCAGTTAAATCAAAGAGGTCTTTCCACTGAAACATTGCTGTGACCCCAGCGATCCAGAGCACTGCGTACCTGAGTACCCTATGCAAATGGAACATTGGTGTGCATGCTCAATTCCATTCACTTCTATGAGAGAGGCAGAAAATTAGAGTCAGGTTCCATATGTCAGTGTTCCCCAACTCCAGTCCTCAGGGACCACCAACAGGTCATGTTTTCAGGATTTCCTCAGTATTGCACAGGTGATGTAATTATAACCAGTGCCTCAGACATTGCCACAGGTGTTCTTACTATAGGATATCCTGAAAACATGACCTGTTGGTGGTCCCTGAGGACTGGAGTTGGGGATCAATGCCATATGTAACTGCAGCAGAAAAATTGGGAGCCTAGAGACATAAAAAAACAGCATAGGAGTTAGCAAAATGCAGCTATGATGGTATGGAGCCCCCTTCATCACTTAAATTATACATTTTTGCATTTTTTTATTTTCAATGTGGGAAGAGAGTTTTTTTTTTTTTTTAAACAATATTTTTGTTGTTTTTTTTCTTTCCAACAAGACCGGTTAACAGTGAAAATCTTTCCGACTTGAAAATAGGTATTTCTTAATCATTTAATCATGGAAGAAATGAAAATGACATTGAAAACTTTGACTTAGCTCTTGGCTCTGAGATGTAGCCCATTTAAGTTAAATATATGTACCTTTATTCAGATCCACAAGGTTAGAGGTGTGAAAGCATTAAATAAACAAAAGTATATAATAGTAAAATAGTTGAATAATTAAAATGTAAATCAGATACCGTAATGCTTAAATCTTAGAATTGATATGTATATATTACAATAAGAAATGCAATTAAGTACACTGACCATCAGTGGCAGATCTGTGGAGACCAGAAGGTCATTGCAGTACTGTTGGGCCTGCAGTTGGGATACACCAAGTACTGCTGTCTCCTGTATCAGTGGGACAGCCGGTATAGGGCTTCTCACTACAAGATAAAAGTCTGGCCCCCAAGGGAGAATCTCTGCCCCGGAGAGAAAAGTGTCCAGCATGATCCTCTGGTAGAAAGAAACTAAATTCTTTTGCCGCCTCTACATATAAAACTTGGACTCATAAAGAACTTTGTAAAGGGGATGAACTGAGGTGGAGAAGCTTTTCAGTACCTCAGAAGACCATTTCCACAGATCAGTGATATTAGAGTTAAAGAAGGATCTTCATTGGCCGCAGATTCATCATCTTGAAGATGAAAGCTTTGAGCAAGTTCTTCGGGGTCATGAGAAAGCCGCATGTGCATGGCTTCCTGGGAAATTGGGATTGTGAATAAACGTCTAGAAAAGTACCACACGATTAGGTTGCAACGTGTCACTCAAACCACATTTCCTACATTCTCGCCTGGACTTCTTCCCTGACAACTGCGTCGCCGCGAGTGACGAACATGGAGAGCGATTCCATCAGGATATACCGGAAATGGAATTAAGGTAGCAGTGAAAATAGAAGCTTCTCTGCTTGCGGACTACTGTTGGACAGTGACAAGAGACACCCCAGAAAAGGAGTACAAGCGGCTAGCAAGCAGAATCCCTTCATGGGATTAGTGTATCTATAAGACCAGAGTTAGGCCTACTAAACAAACTATAATGTCACATTCATTTTCCTTGACCCAAAATTCAGGTAGTTTAGATATTTTGAGAAAAGAAAGAACTTCAAAGCGTATTTTTTGTATTTTGTTTTGAGATTAGTATATCTTCACCCTTTAGTGACGGCCCCATAGTGTTTTTACATCATGGCTAAGTGGGCTTTATTCCTCAGGGACATAAAAACATGCATCCCCTGAGGATTTAAGCCCTGTGGGCTGAGGTCGTGACAACTCCATTCTGTTGGTTCCTGGAGGTAGCAGAGAACATGGAGCAGTCACGGGGGCCGTAGGAAGTCCCTCTGGTAATACCATCCGCGCTATCGAATGGATAATGGCGATCACGTAAAAGTAAAAAGAAGTTAAAATTTTACCCACGGTCAGGAATCCGATCTGTGAGTTGAGGTGAAATTACTTGCCTAAGGCCTCCAGCGATGTACCCTGATGGAATCTTTATCGGCAAACCTTTCCCCAACTTTGGCGCATACACACGTCGGCAAAAGGGCGGACGCAAGCACAGAGGCTGGGGAGTGTCTGTGAAATTTAAAATCTCCTTTCTCCTGGCTACTAAAAGTAGCCAAGAGCCTTGGGCAGCAACCGAGGGCTGCGGTGAGTGGTCCCCGGTCACATGATTGCTGTCATCCAACAGATAATGGTGATCACATAAAAGTAAAAAACAGTTGAACTTCAATGCTCCTTTGGCTTGGGCCCCGTTGTGCAGCAAGACATAAGATTATGGCCACAATGGGTATGTTTCTGAACACAGGACAAACAGGGGCATCTATATTGGGGTGAAAGTCTTCATTCATATGTGTGCTGTACAACAAAAAATGATTTTACAATGACACAAGTGCCAAAAAATGAAAATTGTAATTTTTTCCTTCTTTCTTTGCTTAGATTAATTCAAAAACTGTGGGCTCAAAATACACAGTAAACCCCTAGATGAATGCACTAAGGGGTCTAGTTTTCAAAATGGAGTTATTTGTAGGGGTTCTCAAGGGCTCTACAAGTGGGCTAAGGGGCCTAAATCACCTTCAAGCAAAATTTCTGAAAGCCATCACCTGCTACTTTTGGTTTTGGCCCCGTTGTGCATACGGACAAAAGACTAGTGTCAAAATTGGTATGTTTCTGAGCACTAGACAAACAGGGGTATCCATTTTGGGGGTACAAATTCTCATTTTCATGTGGACTATAGAAAAAAAATATGTCTTTAAAATTACATATTTGCAAAAATATGAAATTTTATTTTTCTCCTCTAAATTGCATTAATTCCTGAAAAAAAACCTGTGAGGTCAAAATACTCATTACACCCCTCAATGAATATATTAAGGGTGGTAGTTCTTAAAATGGGGTCATTTGTGGGGGTATCAATCATTCTGACACCTATGAGCCTTTGCAGTCTTGGCTTGGTGCAGGAAAACAAATCATTCCTCAAAATGTTGATAAGTAATGTTAAATTTGTACGTCTCCTAAATGGTTAAAACAAAACAAAGTTTTCCAAATGTGCGTCCAGAATAAAGTAAGTAGATGGAAATATATATCTTAGCAAAAATTTGTACAGTATGTTTGCATATATTTGAGATATTACACTTGAAAATGTGAAAAAATAACATTTTTTCCAAAGTTTTCCCAATTTTGGCTCTTTTAATAAATATTCACAAATTCTATTGGTCTATTTTTACCAGTTAAATGAAGTACAATACGCGGTGAAAAAAAACATTGTCAGAATCATTTGGATATGCAAAACCTTTACAGAGTTATTCTATGTTAAAGTGACACGTCAGATATCCAAAATTTGGCTCCGTCACTGAGGCACGGTTAGGGGAGGTTAATAACCAGAGCTAATAAACAATGTCATATTCATGTTTCTTGATCCAAAATTAGGGTAATTTAACTATTTGGAGAAAGGAAAAGAATTTCAAAGTGCATTTCTTGTTGTTCAGTGTCATTTAAAAAAAACTTTTTAAAGTCCCCATAGTGGACTTGAACTTGCTCATACAACATAATGTTACCCTACAGTATTACCTCATTTTGACAGGTATTTATTTATGGCAGCTCTGGGAGCCTTCAGAAGGCCCCGAGTGCCATGGCAACCCGTGTTCACAGTGCAGGGTGGCCATTCAGGACCCCTGAACAACAATCAGGGTATTTAGAGGGTAAACAGCCACAATCAGTGTTAGCACTGATCGTGGCTGTTGCAGGCGGGTGTCTGCTATCATAGACAGCCGCCACCTGCCTTATAAATGTGGGCCCTGTGGTGTTAAAGGGTTGAAACTATATTAAGATATTTATGAGCTCAGAATTTTCAACCTAAAAATGACATGAAGATTCAATTTAAAGTTTGTACAAAAAGTTCCTGACACTATTAAAACTATCTGTTTAGCTGTTTCTAGTTATTTCAAAGTGATTATATCTGTGACACCTGCACAGCTTAATATGCTATGAACTGAAGAAAATTACGACTTTATCTATCTGTAATACACTGTGCATCGTATCCTGAAAGCAATTAAGGCTTTATCTGTAACCTTAAGAAGCATACACATTGGGGAAATTAAGAATTTATCCAGAACACGCTAAGAGAATTACACAATAATGTGAATGTTTTAAATTTTATCTCCAATGGGCAATAAACAGGCTTATTCTCTGACTCTCTGTGCTTAAAATTCACATTATATTCTAATGATGAAATATTCTACATGGAACATGCTGCCATTAAAGAAGTCACACAAATGGAAAAGCCACATAAATGGACTCCGTACAGTAGTAGATGGAGTCACCACAGGTTGGCATGATCGTCCTGGTTGCACTCTCTGCGCCACTATATGGTGCAGTTGTGAATATTTGCACAATATGGCTTACATTTTAAAGCAGTTTTGCCTAGATGCGTAACACCCTACAGTATGTTAATAGCTGATTGCCCTGGTCCCATTCTAGTGAAGTCGGGCCAGCTGGTGTGACACCCTCAACAGCAAGTTCAATGGGTGGTGAGGACATCACTCTGGCTCCTCCTTCACGGTGTAACAGTGACTTAAATAGTTCCAAATGAGGAACTGGCCAAATTGAGTCTATGGAGGGCCAGGTCAGGAACAGGGCCCGGCTGCAGGATGCATACCACAATGTACACAAAAAGGATTCATACCCGGTTTACAGCTCATATTATAATGGGAACATTTATTCAACAGTTCTTTTCTTAACACTTTTATTTTACCCCCCTGTTTAGGTGAAATGGTATATACTGTGCATGTGTTATGGGGTGCTTTCTTTTATTTCAAGCTGTAATGTTCTACTTAACTTGTGATATGTTATTCGAACTTGGGCATACTGCTTACATCTAGCGGTCAAACTATGATACTACATGGGTCTGTGTGATATTTGTTGTTCTTTTAATGTGATTGGCTGCAGTGCGTCACATGGGAAGCAGGAAGCTATGAAATGGAGCAGGGAGATAAAAAGGGAAGTGAATGGAGGACTGTGGTGAATGGCTGTGCTGTACTGTGGAGACCAGGTGTTAGGTTGTGCATCTGGGACCTGTGGTTCTACACGTTACCATGAGCACAGCTTCAGGGATGAGGTTTAATTGAGCTGGGTGGGTGTGGTGTTTCTTCAGCCAATCCCCTCTCGTCTGCTGCACATAAATACCAGCATCTCTTGGTAGAAGATGCTGGTCGTTTTACTGTATTACTCTGTTGTAAACCCACTCACAGCTTGTGTTATGCATGCTTGTTTGTAGTGTCCCTCTCTCCTTCCCTGAGGATGGTCTGGACACCAATGTCCCTCCCCTCCTTGCGTTCTAGCGTGCGTGCATTTAGTATTGTGTGGTATAGTGACCACGCAGTTGCATGCGCCCGCAGGTTTCTCCCTTACCTTAGACAGTTGCGGCCTTCAGACGTCTGATGTCTTATGTGTGTGTCAGATGGGTGATGCCTAACACTGTTCCCTGTACCTCAGCATGGTGGCCGACTCTCTTTCCCCTTGGAGTGAGGACACTTGGACTAGCTATAGTTTGCTACAGAGGCATAACTTGAAGCTCCAGGGCCCCAATGCAAAACCTGTAACAGGGCCCCCAACTATAATGCTTTATTCATACAATTAGGCTTACTATATGGAGAAGAGAGGCCTTATGGGCCCCCTAAGGCTTCTAGGCCTGGGTGCAGCCGCATCCCCTGCATCCCTTATAGTTACGCGCCTGGTTTGCTACCTTTATGCATGTGAGTTCTGGAGGGGGTTCCTGTTCTGTGTGGTATGCATGACCTTGTATGTTGGTGTGAACAGCGACGTGTTTTGTATGTCTGTGCAGGTAGCCAGACATGAGGTGTAAACTGTCGTGTTCTGTGTTCAGTGTGTGTGAATAGTGTCGTGTCTTGTGCTTATCTCCCGGTTCTTAATCAGAGATAGCCAGGTCCCAGATAAAGACAGTGTGGCTGACCTTATCAGGACAATCAAGTGCTTTTTGGCAGGGGTTCCCCACTTTCTTTGATTAGTAAGGGGCAGGGGTCCTTCAATCTTTACCTGGAGTGGTGCAATTGGTCTATACAACATGAGGAGGGAGGATATTTCAATGTTCTATGACTACTGTTCTCCATTAATTTTAAAAGATTATGGTTCAGCAATTACCTCCGCTGCTTCCTTTAGTATCCTAGGATGTAATTCACCTGGTCCTGGAGACTTGAATTCATGTAAGTTAGCTAAGTGTTCCCTCACCATCTCTCTGCTTACAGATAGCCGGCATTCCTTTATTCCCCCAATAGCACAGGGAAAATCAGTTGATGTTCCCTCTACTTTCTGAGAGAAAACAGATTTAAAAGTTTGGCCTTCTCAACATCATTTTTTTTTCATTCAAAGATGTTGCAACGTTAGTACAAGATACATAATTGTACATAGATTTTACAGCATTCATTCCGTCATTGTACACAAAAGAGCAATACAAAACATGGCAATATTACAAGGAAAGTACAAAATGTCTTCAGACATTTTCTCCCCTTTTTTTCCCTGCTTCTTATAAACAGAAATGACTCCAAATTTGTTACTATATGTTTATATTAAACATTTCAATAAAAAATAAACTTATTGGCCTCCATGTATGTTTTATCACTTACATGCACAGTACCCATCTACAATGTGTGGTGCTAGTTAAGTCATAGTTGCCATATTTTCCGAAATTTGTCAGGACATCCCCTGTGTTTATATATTGTCTTTTCATATTGGATTACTACATCCACCAGCTTCCTCCAGCTCCTGACAGAGGGTGACACCACAGCCATCCACTTAATAGCTATATTACCTTCCTGGCCAGAAACAACCGCTCTCTGAGAAACATTTGGGTATGGAACGGCTATATTCCCTCTTCCATTAAACCAAACTCTTCAGGTCCAAAGTAAGGGGAAGAGATAGGAGCGGGGACAAAAAGCTGTATATATCTACCCAAAAGTCTACAATGTGCGGGCATTCCCATATTAAGAATCCTGCATTCAGCTGGTGACACCTATGACATGCCGATGAGGGAATCCTGTCCATTTTCTGAAATCTGACCGGGGTTAGATAGGACTGATGAACAATCTATAGCTGTATTAGCCTAATGTTAGTAGTGCGGGATACTGTTAAGTGCGAGTTCCTCACATCCTGCCATTCCTCTGATGATAACATAGGAATGGGAATTTTCCATTTGTCATATACAGCTAAGGGGTTATATCTCAACATCATTTTTAACCAATTCCCCATTTTCATCCTATAAACATCCTATTGTATCTTTGACTTTTTTTTTTTTTTGCTTTTGACATACCCCAAAATTTAAAGCTCTCTGGAAGTGTAGCAAGGCATCTGCAAATATATGCTTTCCTGTCTTTCTAAGGTGCAACCTGTCTCAGGCAAGGAGTCCATCATATCGGTAATTCACTCAATGGTCTAGAAATCCAAATCTTTACTGATGGCACCATCGACGTAGCCAGTTGTTCACCTCTAGAATCCTGTTCCATCTTCTTTAGGGGTGGTGGCAGGGGCGTAACTATAGAAGGTGCAGGGGATGCGGCTGCACCTGGGCCCAGGAGCCTTGGCGGGCCCATAAGGCCTCTCTTCTCCATATAGGGAGCCCAGTACTATGAATAAAGCATTATAGTTGGGGGCCCTGTTACACGTTTTGCATTGGGGCCCAGGAGCTTCAAGTTATGCCTCTGTGCAGCATGGTTTAGCTATGGGTACGGGTACAGATACAGATAGAGCTCACATTTTGCATCAGGGCCCCTGAGCCTTTAGTTACGCCCCTGGGTGGTGGGTAGTGCATTAGCCCAGTAGAAAAGAATACAAATACATAGGCAAATGCGCTTTTAAAAACCATTCATAAAAAATCTGGCCATATATTTAGCCCTACAGATTTACGTTAGCTCCATATTACAGTCTCCTCAATGAAGACCAAATACAGTGCAAAAACTCACTCGACTAAAAGTAGCCTAAAGCAGCATCCGAATGGGTCTATATTGACCCGTCATTCATTGTGAAGTAGCGTAACGCAGGACAGGTTTGTGCGGCACGTATCCAGTGTGTGTACAAGATTCATTGTGTACAACACCTGTGTCATTGACAGGGAAAGGGCCCCATACGCTGGTTCCAGACGGTAACTACGGTTTTCTGTGCTATAATAATTTCTATTAATTTGAGAAAAGAATAGAAATCTTCCTATTTAACTGCAAACTGTACATATTTTTATGTTTGTGACCCTTTTCAAACTTTAATAGTCCACAATAAACTCTATCAAAAGCCGGACAACACACCTGTAAATATTAATACATCATTAATTTTAAAGCTGCACAATCCAGTGCCGGCAGGAACAAGTGTAAGGGGTCCCTTCTGCGATGATGCAGGATCACCTCTGGCAGTTTCGGTTTTGACGGATGACTCAAAAGGTGATTGACGGATTTTCGGCTTAAAAGTGACATTTGAAAGTATTTTTTACATTTTTATGTGAAGCCAATATGACAAGCATGGTGACCTTAGACTTGGTAGAAGATTGGTTTACGATTGCTGCTTCTCACCTGTATTGCTGTGTGTGCATAGAATGACAGAAAAGCAACCCCTTCCATCCAGAATACAGAAATTCCAACAGTTAAAGTGTTGAGTGTGCCTATGGTTATTGTACAGATATAGCAGAGCTGAATTATGATTTTTTTTTTATACTTTGTTAAGGCTTTGTTCACATTTGCATCAGAGGTTCAGTCGCGGATTTCCTCCGATCAAACAGAATGATCACGCTTTATGCACCACTATCCCTTCTACCAAAACAAAGGACTCCACTGTAGGACAGCACTACTTCATAACTTCCAATATAAAGGTAAGCCATACACTGATGTGAATGGAACCTAACTCAGTAGGCTTATCTTAAAGGGATTGTTTAGAACATACTTGCCAAATTTTGGAAATTTTCTTCAGGGCAATTGTAAAGAGCTACAAGTACTCTTTTTATGCACCCCAAAACTAGTGCCATGTTTATGCCCTTAGCACCCCCTCTGTGCTCCACAAAGTAATATTGCCCCCTCTGTGCCTCTACAAACTAATAGTGCTCTTACAAACCAATACTGTCCCCCACAAATTAGCTATGCCCCAAAATACTAATAGTGCCTCCTCTGTCACATCACAACCTAAGAGTGCCCCTTCTATAAACTAATATTGTTGTGTCTGTGCCTCGACAAACTTATAGTGCTCCCTGTGTGTTGCTAAAAGTAATACCACCCCCATTCTTGGAAACCATATCCAATGGCTCCAAAACCCTGTTCAGGTCCTTATTCATGCTGTCTCAGCCCATCAGAGTCTATACAGCATATCTGGACTTCTGCCCCTCAAAGACATGAACCTGGGAGAGTCTTTCACAGGGTGATGCGTGTGACTAACCTATAAAAGGAAAGAGGATGAGAGAACAAGAGACAGAGGGAAGAAAGCAACAGAAGAGAGAGGAAGGGAAAAAACAAAGAAGAAAATGAACACAGGAAACTACAGGCCTGTGAGCCTGACTTCTATAGCAGGAAAGATCTTTGAACAAATTATTAAACAGCATGCATGCAAGTGCTTGGATGAGAATGGAGTAATTACCAGAGCCAGCATGGGTTTGTAACAAACAAGTCATGTCAGACTAATTTAATTTCCGTCTATGACAGAATCACAGACTGGCTTGATCAGGGAAATGTTGTAGATATGAAAATTTGCATAGTCGTGCTGCTGAAAAGAAGGTTCAGAAGGTAGAGAGGTCTAGGACCTAGTTCAGATGGCAAGTAAAAGAAAAGTAGATCTTGTTCAAGAATTTTGAAAATGAAATACAAGACTGGATTAGCACGAAGACACTGAAAAAAGAACTCTTGCATCATTGTATCAGAAAAGCTCAAGAGCGTGTTCCAAAAACTGGTAGCAGGAATGAAGACCCTGTTGGAGAATCTTAAAAATGAAATACAAGCAATGAAGCATGCCACACTATGCTTAGAAGGTGACTTGGCACTACAGGTGAACAGTGTATGAAAACTGGAAAAGTCTTGATGGAAGAAATCGCCTCTGTAAATGATAGTAAAGCATTGAGAAGGTGAGGGCTGAGCAACGGATGGAGGGTGAGCAATCTTCTGAAGTACAAGTAACCAAAGCGAAGGCAGGTGGTGAGGCTGCTGAAGCTGAAAAAGCCACTAAAGAAGCGAAGACTGGAAAAGAGGCCTCAGAAGCTGCAGCAGAAATCTTGGAAAAACTACGGCAAGATATTACTGTCAAATCTGGACAGTTGGAACTCCTGCAGGAAGAGAATAACTTCCTGAAAAAGCAAACCCAGAAAGTGGAGTAGCGTTTGCCTAACAGAAAGTAATGGTAGAAGCCTATTGCAGGGATGGTAGCTCCAAAGATCAACTCTTCAGTGAATTGAAAGTCAAAAACAAAGCATATGAGAATGCAGTTGAGATCTTGAGCCAATATCTTCAAGAAACATTTACTTCAAAAGAAACCATGGAATCTGAGCAAGAATATATATTAAATAAAACTTGTTATTTCAATAGCGCCAACTTAATCT
Source organism: Eleutherodactylus coqui (assembly GCF_035609145.1). Classification (NCBI taxonomy): domain Eukaryota; kingdom Metazoa; phylum Chordata; class Amphibia; order Anura; family Eleutherodactylidae; genus Eleutherodactylus; species Eleutherodactylus coqui. The sequence continues at coordinate 309,143,816 of NC_089838.1, read as the reverse complement.
AATATCACCTGTATGCTGACAACACCCAACTATAGACCTCTTCTCGTGACATCTCTACACCCTTCCTCCAAAACATCACCAACTGTCTGCCCCCTGTCTCTAACACTATGTCGTCCCTCTTTCTCAAACTTAGAGCGGACACCCACTGGCGTTTTTTTCTCCACTTCACTGCAAGAGCAAGTGAAAACTCTCGCCTCGCAGTGTGAGAAAAAAAACGGGATGACACCGGGATATTGCCAGTCTTTTCAATGGGGTCAGCGGTAGCAGCGCTAGCCCCATTGAAAAGATACGGAGAATACCGCGGACTTCTGCCACAGCTGTCACAGCTGTGACAGCTGTGGCAGAAGTGCAGCATGCTATCCCACTGCTTTCAATGGGATCAGCGCTGCTGCCAGTCCCATTGAAAGCAGTGGTTTTTGGCAAACCCTGCAGTATGATTTTTTGGGGAAGGGCTTGAAATATAAGCCCTTCCCTGAAAATCATCAATAAGTCGTAAAAAAAGTTTAAAAAAAAATTACTCACCTCTCCGTCGCTCAGACATGTCCTCTGGCTGGCTCCCAGACACTGCTGTCCAGCACTTTCAGCAGCCAGGGCTTTAAAAATAAATGAATGAATAGCTAAGCACTATCTGTAATTGGCTGAGCGCTCAGCCAATAGCTAAGCACTAGCTGTTATTGGCTGAGCGCTCAGCCAATCAGCACAGCCCTTTCAGGAGGCGGGGATATTTGAACCTCCGCCTGCTGAAAGTGCTGGACAACAGTGTCAGGGAGCCAGCCGGAGGACGCGTCTGAGCGGCGGAGAGGTGAGTAATTTTTCTTACTTCTTTTACCACTTATTGATGATTTTCAGGGAAAGGCTTATATTTCAAGCCCTTCCCCGAAAAATCATACTGCAAGGTTTGCCAAAAACCACTGCTGTGGCAGAAGTCTGCGGTATTCTCCATATCTTTTCAATGGGGCTAGCGCTGCTGCCGCTGGCCCCATTGAAAAGACTGGCGATATCCCGTTCTCATTCTGGCGTCTTTGTTGCGCTGCGAGGTGAGTGTTTTCACTTGCTCTTGCAGCGCAAAATAGAAAATATCCCCAGTGGGTGTCTGCCCTTAACCTCTCAAAAACTGACCTTCTTGTTTTTCCACCCTCTACCAACTGACCTCCCCCCAACATCTCCATATCAGTAGCTGGCACTACCATATCCCCCAGACAGCATGCCCGCTGCCAAGGGGGTCACACTGGACTCAGACCTCTCTCTCACACCCCACCTCCAATCTCTGGCCCGAAATTGCCACCTGCACTTCAGGAATATTGCAAAAATCCGGCTGTTCCTGACAATGGACATGCTAAAGACTCTCGTCATTGCTCTCATCCACTCCAGACTCTATTACTGCAATTCTCTGCTAATTGGCCTCCCCACTCCAGACTTTCCCCCTCCAATGCACTCTAAATGCTGTAGCTAGACATTTTAATCCATGTATCACAGAACTCAATTTAAGCTAATCACCCTTAGGCTGAATGCACACGGGCAGAAAATCTGCAGCAGGATTTCTCGCAGAATTTCCACCCATGCCCGCTGCCATAGGATTGCATTTGATAATGCAATCCTATGCAGACGCGATTTGACTGTGTGAAAACTCGCGTGGTAAATAAATCACGGCATGTCCTAGTTTTTGTACGAGCCTCGCAGAGGCCCACACAAAAACATAACTAGTGACATGCTGGCTCTGCACTGTGCATGTGCCGGCTGGGCGGCAGCCGGCACATAGCAAAGCGGGGAGACACCGGAAGAGGTGAGCCACGGTGGTCACTGCAGAGGCAAGGCTCACATCCCGCTACGAGAATTCTTGCAGCGGGACCCGACCTGGCTGCCTGCAGGAGGCCTTACTCACAGAGCTCTCTATGGCCACCATACATCACCCAGCCCGAGTGCTACACTCTGCCAACACAGTCAGACTAGATGTCCCCCTAATACGAACCTCACATTCTCATCTCAAGGACTTCACCAGACAGCCGGACAATCCCCGATGCACGGAATTTCAGACACGACCTAAAGATTTACCTCACAACCTCAAAGAAGCATACCAAATCTCCGGACCTAGCCCCATCCTGGGATTACACCCGCCCAGTACCAATTAGCAGTACCAATGAGTGATGCCCCACCCTCAAAGTACCGACTCAAGAGAAGACATATATGTCAATGGTACTATGTTCCACACTCTCAGTTCCCCAGGACTTATCCCATTTTGAATTTCTCCACTTAGTTGAGTTCCATATCTAGGGGTACCACACTTGCGATGGCTCCCTATTCAAAACACCAATTAAAAGTGCACTGTAAGGGTGACTACCCACTACAGTTTTTTCACTGCGAAATTCGCAGCGTTTTTTTTTCTGCAGGGGTCTATGGGACTTGTTTACCGCAATTTCACAGTAAATTGCGATTTTGCGTTATCGCGATTTTAACATTACAAGCCCTATAGACCCCTGCAGAAGAAAAAAACGCTACGAATTTCGCAGTGAATAAAAACTGTAGTGGGTAGTCACCCTAAGACCTCCCTACTACCAGCTGTCATGACAATGTATGGGCAAATGATCAAAACCCTCTACTGTCCACTGATGTAAGGTGACTAAAAGAGATGAGCGAGCATACTCGCTAAGGACAATTACTCGAGCGAGTATTGTCCTTAGCGAGTACCTGCCCGCTAGGAAGAAAATATTCAGGTGCCGGCGCGGGTGACAGGTGAGTTGCAGGAGTGAGCAGGATGGGAGCAGGGGGAGAGAAGGAGAGAGAGATCTCCCCTCCGTTCCCCCCTGCTCTCCCCCGCCGCTCCCCACCCCCCGCCGGCACCCGAATCTTTTCTTCCGTGTGGGCAGGTACTCACTAAGGACAATCCTCACTCGAGTAATTGTCCTTAGCGAGTATGCTCGTTCACCTCTAGTGACTAACCTAAAGGGTGGATGTAGGAGCGGATAATCATTGGTTGGGTGGAAATTGGATCAGCTGCTCACTACCCTTACATATTTAATGGCTCAGTAAATCCCATCACCAAGCTCCTACTAACAATTTTTCTCCTACTTGCATACTTCTGCCCCCTCTACAAAATTAACCCTGTACACTCCGTACTTTTGGCTTACTTTCACCAACCTAACCTTGTCATGTCAAGTCCTTGCTTGTCTGCATCCCAGTATATGCCAATGTAAGAAGGTTTTGGGAAGTCTCATTGTTTATCTATAAATTTTGATGTAACTGTCGATGCAGAGCAGGAACTGCATAGGTAGGTCTACCTGTTACTGGGCAACAGCCACCATTATAAATACCTATGGAATGCGGAAGAAGTTATAGTGATGCAGCATTTTTTATTCCCTGCAGAAGGGAGTATGCTGGTTTCCCTAGGGCTGCTAGAAAGCTTATGATGCTAGCATTATTTACCTGGTTGATGTGTCCGAGACCAGAATAGTAAGGCCTCCTGCACACGGCAAAGCCAGATTACGCTTGTGTCATCCACGTGTTCCTGTAATTCAGCCATCTTTTCTGTACTGCAAGTGGACATGACGGCTCACCGTCGCGCATGCGCAGTTTAGATTTAGTTTTCCTATTTTTCTTACCGCGCCGTCGATAGGCGATTTCTTATAATCTACGACCTGTCCAGAGGCGTAACTTGAAGCTCCTGGGCCCCAATGCGAAACCTGTAACAGAGCCCCCAACTATAATGCTTTATTCATTGTACTGGGCTCCCAATATGTAGAAGAGAGGCCTTATGGGCCCCCTAAGGCTCCTGGGCCCGGGTGCAACCACATCCCCTGCACCCCCTATAGTTACGCCCTTGGACCTGTCCACAATGTTCATTGCGGACAGGCCGAGAGTTGGATGGCTTCTATTGACTTCAATGGAAGCCATCCCCGTGGAATCTGTATGAAAATGGAGCATGATGCTTTCCTATGTGAGCATAAATGGTAATTGATTTACACTCGTGGGTAGAAAGAAGCGGGTCTCTATAGGAATTACCGGGTGGTATTTACTGCCGATTTGCGGTGGGGGCGCCGACCGCAGATTCAGCAGAAAATATCCGCCCATGAGCAGGAGTCCTAACTGAGTGACACTAACCCCATTGGTGACTAAGAGTCTACATACACCATTTATCACACAAGATCAGCACCAGGTGATACCAGATCTAGATAGAGTTGAGATAGATACATTAAACAAAAACTAAGCATTAGTAGCTGCTCTAGACTCCATGTGTCGTCCAATGCCCATAACCTGGTCCTGATAAATGACATCGAAACATTAGAACATTTTTTTTCACCAGTGAATAGGTTATTATTCCCCGAGTAATGAAAAAGAACAGAGTGTGATTTCCTACTGGTCTGGTGCAGAAGTTTTCCGCTTTGTTGCCTTTGTCTGCTGCCTTAGAGGAAATGAGAGTCTTGCATTTGAATCTGATGTTCATGAATAAACATATTAATGTCATCCAGCAGGATTTAAAGTGAAACTCACTCAGAATACCTAATACCTCATTCACACAAGTATATTGATTTATATCTGGATGCAGAATATGGATTGTTTACTCCATAATCACCTCCGTTGTTATGTCCTTATTGCATTCATGTTGAGAATCTGATATTCTTCCTTCCCTGCTGTATTACTTCCACTGGTGACTCAGACCTCGAAATCTCTTACATAGACATTACAAAAAAAAGACATTCTAGTTACCTACTGTCGCCACTAGAGAGAGCTTATTACATACAGTAAAACCTCTACGAAGGCCGATGTGACCTTGATGCTGAACCCATGTGATCTCTTGCTCAGTGTCTCCTCCTCCTCCTGCTACTAATGCAACCCACCCTTCTCCATCATCGGCGACAGGTAATACGTTAGTACAGTACAATTGCATTCCAATGTAAAAGCACAGAGAACACAGTGATAACGCTGAGGACAGATAATGATGTCACCTGCAGTCCTATGTAACACCACAGAGAACACAGTGATAACGCTAAGGATAAATGATATACTGTAGTACAGCAGAGAGGTCCAGTTTCGTAAAGACCTTGGCTGCCTGAAGAGTTCTGCGATTAACAGAAGAGGGTAGCGATTCTTAATGGTGATCTTGTTTAGTTCCTAGTAGTCGATGCACAGCGGAAAAGTCAAATCCTTCTTTTTAACAAAGAAAATGGGTGATCCTGCCAGAGATGAATGCCGGATTAAGCCTTTTTCTAGATCTTCATCCAGATGTTCCCGAAGGGTCCCTAGCTCTGGTTCTGTGAGGTTAAAGATACACCCAAATGGAATAGAGGAACCAGGGAGCAGCTCAATAGGTCAGTCGTATGGCCAGTGAGGTGGTAGCTGGTCAGCCTTCTTCTTGCTGCAAACATCCTTAAACATCTGGTAGTAAACTGGTAATTTCTGCTAAGTCCTGTTGCTCATTCTCAAGGTCCTGTACTGGTTCAGGGGCGGATGATGCCATCTGGCATTTCCCTTACAGTATTCTGAGGGGAAGGCAATGGTCCTGGTTTCCCAGTTGATAGAGGGAATATGGGTAGAAAACGAGGGGATCCCGAGAATCACTGGAAACTTGAGGGATGAGATGAGCTGGACGCTGATTGTCTCATGGTGGTCAGGGTTCATGTGGAGCTCCAGTTCAATTGTCTCCTATGTGATGGGGCCTGAAAACAAGGGTGACCCATCCACGGCTTCCATATGTATCGGTAGGGACTTGAGTCTGGTTACAATGAAGTTCCCCCCCAACTCCCAAGTCCAACATCGCTGAGCACTGTGTCTTCTGATCCCCCATTACAATCTCAATTGGGAGGATAAAATGGTGGAGTGAAGGGTAGGGTTTTCACACCATTCTAAACTACTGGTACAAAGGTGTTTTGGATGGAATTCTCTTGTTTCATGGTGGCTGGATTGGCCATTGGCTTGGCATGGGCCAAAGCGAGAGTCCTTTGGGGCTTGCTGGGACAGTTTAGGGCATAATGTCCTGAGTTCCGATAATTGAGGCACAAATTTTCAGCCCAGCGCCTTTCCTTTTCCGTGATAGAGAGAGGTTTGTGGATGACATCCACCTGCATGGGTTTGGGGCCAGCTTCAGTCCTTGGTTGGTGACTAAAGGCGGGTTGACTGAAAGAGTACAGGGTGCTGGTGCCTGAACCTCGTAATCTCTCCCTTCGCCGCTCGAAAAGTCTCTGGTCAATCCCGAGGCATAACTAGATGAAGTCTTCCAGGTTATCGGGAGTCTGCACTCTTACCCACTCAGGGTATCGCTTACCCACTCAGATAATCCCTGGCGAAATTGGCTCTGTTGTGCAGTAGGATTCCACGTGGTATCATTGGCCCAGCGATGAAACTCTGCCGTGTATTCTGCAACAGAACGTCGCCCTTGTCGTAGGCTATGTAACCTCCCTTCAACCGTGACACAGCGGTTCAGATCATCAAAGATTTGCCCCATAACGACCGTGAAGGCATTGATGCTGTTAAGGAGCTTACTGTTGGTCTTTACGTTTCATGAGGTCCAGGCAAACGCCTCATCAGTGAAGAGGTCAATGATAAAGAGTACCTTTTTCCAGTCACTGGTAAACAATGTTGACACCATTTGAAAATTAATCCAGCATTGATTGAGGAAGACTCTATACTGACGGCGATCCCCGCCAAATATTGTGGACAGTGCCATGCAGACATCGGTGCCTGAATGATGCAAGTCCAGAAGTTGCTTCTGTAAACTGATGATATCCTTCTGTTGATCTAGCACCAGTGCCTGTAATCCAGTAAACTTCTCTTGGTAAGAGGCGCAAAAATTCTGAAGGTCTGTAACTTGATTTTGCAGGGCGTTCACTATGGGCTTCATGTTTGGGCGTGATTATCTTGTTGCGTATTACGGATGCTGGATTGCAGTCGCTATGTAGTAGCCAAGCCAATTGCTGGAGAGTAGTCAGAATAGCCTGGAGTCATTATTGGGAAGTCACAGTATACGGTACAAATGGATGAGATGGAGGCGTAGTTAATGGAAGCCAAAGGTCAGCAGCAGGAGGTATCGATATGCAGTAGAGGAGCAGGAGGACCAGAAGCTTGATCAAAGTGGTGGAACACAATAATCACACGCTGAGGAAGTGGCAAAGCCAGGCTTTTATAGGAGATGCAATCAAGGCAAGAGGCGGGGTCAGGAACAGGAGGCAGGGGCTAGATAACTGGAGTCAGATAACAAGGCTAAGACATATGCAGAGCAAGTGTTCAGAACTGGATAGCTCAACAAAAAGGGTCCATACCTGCCACATGAGAGGTTCCTTGTTCAAGTCCTATGTGAGAACACAGCAATAATGCTGAGGACAAATGATGTAGTAGATGTGACCTCCAGTCCTATATAACACACAGTAACTTGCTAGATGTTCATTTCTTCTTTACAGTAGTCTTTCATATTCATTTATTATTGTTATTGTTTTTGGGATTAAAGACCATATTTATTCTCCCTTAACCCCTTGAGTGGCACGCCCGGAAATTTTCCGGGACGAGCTCCACTGCTCATAGCGATATAGCCCGGAAGGTTTCCGGGCTATGTATCACTATGGGAGCTGCAGAGCACAATGCCACAAGCTGTCACATTGTGCTCTGCCTGCACAGACCCACAGAGAACAAAGCAAGGGCTATGACAGAAGCAGAAGATATTGCCGATCTGCCGGCAATCTCCTGCTTCTAAGTCCTGCTTTGTTTATAGGTTGCTATAGAGACCATCGGCTTGTCAGAAGCAAGCCGATGGTCTCTCTGGCAGGGAGAGCTCGTGCTTGGCTGTGAGAGGACAGCTAGGTACCTGTTCTTACAGCAGAGATCAGAGAAAACCTCCGATCTCTGCTGTGTTAACCCTTTACATGCTGCAGTCTATGTGACTGCAGCATGTAAAGGGCTGTCACTGCAGCATGTAAAGGGCTGTCACCATCGGACCCCCCCTTCCCCCTAGAATGTGATCAGGGAGTCCTGATGGGTCTCTGTGGAAGTCCACTAAAGGGACAAAAATAAAAAAAAAAATAAAAAAAAAAAGTTAAAAATTATTTAAAAAATAAAATAAATAAAATTGAAAACACTTGTCTCCCTTTACTTTGTGAAAAATTAAAAATAAAATTACACATGTGGTATCCCTGTGTTGTAATGACCCAGAGAAGGAAGTTAGTACATTATTTAACCCTTTAATGAAACGGTCCCTTTTTTTCTTCTTTCCCCATTTCTTTTTTTCCTCCCCCCGTTTAAAAAATCATAACTCCTTTATCTTTCCATCGACGTACTTGAGCAAGGGTTCATTTTTTGCGGGACGTCCTGTAGTTAACGTTGGTACCATTTTGGAATACATACGACGATTTTTTTGGATTACATTCACCGTGGGGGTAAATAATGCACTATTTTGATAGATCAGACATTTACGGATGCGGCGATACCAAATATGTATTTTTCTTTTATGATTTAGATTTTTTTATTATAGATATGGCAAAAGGAGGGTGATTTAACTTGTATTACTTTTTTTTCCTAATCTCCCTACAAATTTTTTCACAAAAGTTATGCAATACATTATATATACCCAAAAATGATGCCATCAAAAAGTACAACTTCTCCAGCAAAAAACAAGCCCTCACATGGCCGGGGCAATGGAAAAATGAAAAAGTTATGGCTCTTGGAACGCGACTGCAAAATTAGTTGAAATTAAATGATTGGCCCATTTAAAAAACCTGCCCTAATGGGCACGACAGGGGGGGTAGGAAACCCGCCACTCAAGGGGTTAAATGTGGTTTGGTGTGTTTTTTGGAATGTCTGGAACAAATTAATTGGATTTACATTGATTCCTATGAAAATAAATACCTCGAGAAGCAACGTTTTCAGGAAAAGCCGCTTGCTTTCGGACGGATTACCAATGTTAGTAGAGGTTTTACTGTGTTGTATATATGTAGTGAGCATGAGAGGGGGGCTAGTGTCACGGTGGCTACAGTCCATAATGAGGACTTGATGGTGCATGTTAGTCGTTGCTCCAGGGGATGATCTTACAGTGTAGTATTGTGAGGATATATATATATATATATTGCCAAATGTTTTTTTTATGCTTTATACCTATATTCAAGTTATATTCAATTCCAAATGAGAGAAAAAACTTATATGTCGCCTTACATCAGATATTCCAAGGCTTTGCAAGGCTGAGAGAGATGTTCTAGAAATTCAGAGAAGATAACGAACCAGACACAAGGACGCGCGTACTTGGCCGTTTTCCCAGAAGTGCCGTATCAAGATGTTCCACTATGTACATCATTTTGACTGTCTTAGGCCGGAAATCCGGACTTCCCATATATGGAGAATGCATGCTTGGCCGCTTTCTTAGAATTGAGTGGGTGATTCTTTGCACTGAAGTTAATTGAATACGTGATTTTCTGTACGTAAGCCAGAGGCGCCAGTATCAAGATAATGACTGTTATATGATTTTCACTGTCTCAGTCCAGAAATCCGGACTTCCCATATATGGTTATGAGCCCATCACCCCGTGCTGATGATGGGACAAATGGTATAAGATCTCATGTAATCTGTAATAAAGCACGGCGAGGAGAGCCATGTCCCGTGTGAGAAACTATACCAGACCTCTGTGTGGTGTTTCTTTCTTTACGGCCGGCAGCGGGGCAAGTGGGGTGGGCCTGATTGGTGCTGTACTTAGAATAGAATTACCCTGACAGTATGGTACAGGACCCCAGTGGAAAGGAGTTCCAGACATGAGGAATGACTTAAACAGCAAAATTCACATTTATTTATTGCTTCAGGTGGTAGACAGGATGACACTTAATAAAGTCCATTTCCATATATCCAGCTCAGGAGATGGTGACTGGAGATACCGTGGTTCCTAACAAAAGTTCTGTACTCCTTATCTAGGTCTTTCACTGGGGCCCTGAGAATACTCTTACCATGCTGTATTTGGCACCTTGCTTCTTCTTCAGGCTCAAAAATAAGGCTTTCCTTTAACCAGTTGTAGGCACTAGTTGCTACACCTGAGGTGCTCTCCTTTGTGAAGTTTCTAGAATTGAACAGGGGTTTTATAGACTTCTGGAATTGTCCAGTAGTTTAGAGCTGATGGACTAGACAGATACTAAATACGGTAATGGTGGATCACAGAGGCTACTTGTCCTTCTGATCTAACCTCTTTGGTCCTCCAGTCAAAAAAAATCGAACATAGCCATTAGAGATGAGCGAGCACCAAACGAAATTACCGCGATGCTCGAGGGTTCGTTTCGAGTAACGAACCCCATTGAAGTCAATGGGCGACCCGAGCATTTTTGTATTTCGCCGATGCTCGCTAAGGTTTTCATGTGTGAAAATCTGGGCAATTCAAGAAAGTGATGGGAACGACACAGCAATGGTCAGGGCAGGCGAGGGGCTACATGTTGGGCTGCATCTCAAGTTCACAGGTCCCACTATTAAGCCACAATAGCGGCAAGAGTGGGCCCCCCCCCTCCCAAAAACTTTTACTTCTGAAAAGCCCTCATTAGCAATGCATACCTTAGCTAAGCACCACACTACCTCCAACAAAGCACAATCACTGCCTGCATGACACTCCACTGCCACTTCTCCTGGCTTACATGCTGCCCAACCGCCCCCCCTCCCCCCCACAGCGCACACCAAAGTGTCCCTGCGCAGCCTTCAGCTGCCCTCATGCCACGCCACACTCATGTCTATTTAGAAGTGCGTCTGCCATGAGGAGGAACCGCAGGCACACACTGCAGAGGGTTGGCACGGCTAGGCAGCGACCCTCTTTAAAAGGGGCGGGGCGATAGCCCACAATGCTGTACAGAAGCAATGAGAAATAGAATCCTGTGCCACCGCCATCAGGAGCTGCACACGTGGGCATAGCAATGGGGAACCTATGTGCCACACACTATTCATTCTGTCAAGGTGTCTGCATGCCCCAGTCAGACCGCGGTCTTTTATAAATAGTCACAGGCAGGTACAACTCCCTATTGTGAAGTCCCTGTGGACCGACAGCATGGGTGGCTCCCTGGAACCCAATGGCGGTACATAAAAATATCCCATTGCAGTGCCCATCACAGCTGAGGTAGTAATGTCATGTTTAATGCAGGTGGGCTTCGGCCCACACTGCATGCCCCAGTCAGACTGGGGTTCTTTACAAGTGGACAGATGTAGGTTAAACTCCGTGTGCACCTACAGCATGGGTGGCTCCCTGGAACCCACCGGCAGTACATAAAAATATCCCATTGCATCGCCCAACACAGCTGAGGTAGTAATGTCGTGCCTAATGCAGGTGGGCTTCGGCCCACACTGCATGCCCCAGTCAGACTGGGGTTCTTTACAAGTGGACACATGTAGGTTAAACTCCGTGTGCACCTACAGCATGGGTGGCTCCCTGGAACCCACCGGCGGTACATAAAAATATCCCATTGCATTGCCCAACACAGCTGAGGTAGTAATGTCGTGCTTAATGCAGGTAGGCTTCGGCCCACACTGCATGCCCCAGTCAGACTGGGGTTCTTTACAAGTGGACAGATGTAGTAACAACTCGCTGTGGACCCACAGCATGGGTGGGTGCCAGGAAGCCACCGGCGGTACATAGAAATATCCCATTGCATTGCCCAACACAGCTGAGGTAGTAATGTTGTGCTTAATGCAGGTGGGCTTCGGCCCACACTGCATGCCCCAGTCAACTGGGGTTCTTTACAAGTGGACAGATGTAGGTTAAACTCCGTGTGCACCTACAGCATGGGTGGCTCCCTGGAACCCACCGGCGGTACATAAAAATATCCCATTGCATTGCCCAACACAGCTGATGTAGTAATGTTGTGCTTAATGCAGGTGGGCTTCGGCCCACACTGCATGCCCCAGTCAGACTTGGGTTCTTTACAAGTGGACAGATGTAGTAACAACTCGCTGTGGACCCACAGCATGGGTGGGTGCCAGGAAGCCACCGGCGGTACATAGAAATATCCCATTGCATTGCCCAACACAGCTGAGGTAGTAATGTTGTGCTTAATGCAGGTGGGCTTCGGCCCACACTGCATGCCCCAGTCAGACTGGGGTTCTTTACAAGTGGACAGATGTAGTAACAACTCGCTGTGGACCCACAGCATGGGTGGGTGCCAGGAAGCCACCGGCGGTACATAGAAATATCCCATTGCATTGCCCAACACAGCTGAGGTAGTAATGTTGTGCTTAATGCAGGTGGGCTTCGGCCCACACTGCATGCCCCAGTCAGACTGGGGTTCTTTACAAGTGGACAGATGTAGGTTAAACTCCGTGTGCACCTACAGCATGGGTGGCTCCCTGGAGCCCACCGGCGATACACAAAAATATCCCATTGCATTGCCCAACACAGCGGATGTAACGTCAGCTGTAATGCAGGTGGGCTAAAAATTCATTTGATTACACTGTAGGCGAGGGCCCACAAAAATTGCTGTATCAACAGTACTAATGTACATCAAAAAAATTGGCCATGGCCAACCACGAGGGCAGGTGAAACCCATTAATCGCTTTGGTTAATGTGGCTTAAGTGGTAACTAGGCCTGGAGGCAGCCCAGTTTAACGAAAAATTGGTTCAAGTTAAAGTTTCAACGCTTTTAAGAGCATTGAAACATATAAAAATTGTTTAGAAAAATTATATGAGTGAGCCTTGTGGCCCTAAGAAAAATTGCCCGTTCAGCGTGATTACGTGAGGTTTCAGGAGGAGGAGCAGGAGGAGGAGGAGGAATATTAGACACAGATTGATGAAGCAGAAATGTCCCCGTTTTGGATGGTGAGAGAGAACGTAGCTTCCATCCGTGGGTGCAGCCTACGTATTGCTTGCGTATCGCTGCTGTCCGCTGGTGGAGAAGTCTGGGGAAATCCAGGCTTTGTTCATCTTGATGAGTGTAAGCCTGTCGGCACTGTCGGTTGACAGGTGGGTACGCTTATCCGTGATGATTCCCCCAGCCACACTAAACACACTCTCTGACAAGACGCTAGCCGCAGGACAAGCAAGCACCTCCAGGGCATACAGCGCTAGTTCAGGCCACGTGTCCAGCTTCGACACCCAGTAGTTGTAGGGGGCAGAGGCGTCACGGAGGAGGGTCGTGCGATCGGCTACGTACTCCCTCACCATCCTTTTACAGTGCTCCCGCCGACTCAGCCTTGACTGGGGAGCGGTGACACAGTCTTGCTGGGGAGCCATAATGCTGGCAAAGGCCTTGGATAATGTTCCCCTGCCTGCGCTGTACATGCTGCCTGATCTCTGCGCCTTCCCTGCTACCTGGCCCTCGGAACTGCGCCTTCTGCCACTAGCGCTGTCGGATGGGAAGTTTACCATCAGTTTGTCCACCAGCGACCTGTGATATAGCATCATTCTCGAACCCCTTTCCTCTTCGGGAATGAGAGTGCAAAGGCTCTCCTTATACCGTGGATCGAGCAGTGTGTACACCCAGTAATCCGTAGTGGCCAGGATGCGTGCAACGCGAGGGTCACGCGAAAGGCATCCTAACATGAAGCCAGCCATGTGTGCCAGGGTACCTGTACGCAACACATGGCTGTCTTCACTAGGAAGATCACTTTCAGGATCCTCCTCCTCCTCCTCTTCCTCCTCCTCAGGCCATACACGCTGAAAGGATGACAGCCCAGCAGCATCTGTACCCTCAGCAGTGGGCCAAGCTGTCTCTTCCCCCTCCTCCTCATCCTCCTCATGCTCCTCCTCCTCCTCCTCCTCAACGCGCTGAGATATAGACAGGCGGGTGCTCTGACTATCCAGCGACATACTGTCTTCCCCCGGCTCTGTTTCCGAGCGCAAAGCGTCTGCCTTTATGCTTTGCAGGGAACTTCTCAAGATGCATAGCAGAGGAATGGTGACGCTAATGATTGCAGCATAGCCGCTCACCACCTGGGTAGACTCCTCAAATGTTCCAAGGACCTGGCAGATGGCTGCCAACCAGGGCCACTCTTCTGTAAATAATTGAGGAGGCTGACTCCCACTGCGCCGCGCAAGTTGGAGTTGGTATTCCACTATAGCTCTACGCTGCTCATAGAGTCTGGCCAACGTGTGGAGCGTAGAGTTCCACTGTGTGGGCACGTCGCACAGCAGTCGGTGCACTGGCAGATTAAACCTATGTTGCAGTGTCCGCAGGGTGGCAGCGTACGTGTGGCTTCCGAGCTGCAGAGCCGCCACCAGCTTACGGCCGTTGTCACACACGACCATGCCCGGTTGGAGGCTCAGCGGCGCAAGCCAGCGGTCGGTCTGCTCTGTCAAACCCTGCAGCAGTTCGTGGGCCGTGTGCCTCTTCTCTCCTAAGCTGAGTAGTTTCAGCACGGCCTGCTGACGCTTGCCCACCGCTGTGCTGCCACGCCGCGTGACACCGACTGCTGGCGACGTACTGCTGACACATCTTGATTGCGAGACAGAGGTTGCGTTGGAGGAGGAGGAGGAGGAAGGTGCTTTAGTGGAGGAAGCATACACCGCCGCAGATACCACCACCGAGCTGTGGCCCGCAATTCGGGGGGTGGGTAGGACGTGAGCGGTCCCAGGCTCTGACTCTGTCCCAGCCTCCACTAAATTCACCCAATGTGCCGTCAGGGAGATATAGTGGCCCTGCCCGCCTGTGCTTGTCCACGTGTCCGTTGTTAAGTGGACCTTGGCAGTAACCGCGTTGGTGAGGGCGCGTACAATGTTGCGGGAGACGTGGTCGTGCAGGGCTGGGACGGCACATCGGGAAAAGTAGTGGCGACTGGGAACCGAGTAGCGCGGGGCAGCCGCCGCCATCATGCTTTTGAAAGCCTCCGTTTCCACAAGCCTATACGGCAGCATCTGTAGGCTGATCAATTTTGCAATGTGCACGCTTAACGCTTGAGCGTGCGGGTGCGTGGCGTCGTACTTGCGCTTGCGCTCAAACTGTGGCACTAGCGACGTCTGGACGCTGCGCTGAGAGCCATTGCTGGATGGGGCCGAGGACAGCGGAGGTGATGGTGTGGGTGCAGGCCAGGAGACGGTAGTGCCTGTGTCCTCAGAGGGGGGTTGGATCTCAGTGGCAGGTTGGGGCACAGGGGGAGAGGCAGTGGTGCAAACCGGAGGCGGTGAACGGGCATCGTCCCACCTTGTGGGGTGCTTGGCCATCATATGCCTGCGCATGCTGTTGGTGGTGGCTCCCCAGCTGATCTTGGCGAGACAAAGGTTGCACACCACTGTTCGTCGGTCGTCAGGCGTCTCTGTGAAAAACTGCCACACCGTAGAGCACCTTGACCTGTGCAGGGTGGCATGGCGCGAGGGGCCGCTTTGGGAAACAGTTGGTGGATTATTCGGTCTGGCCCTGCCTCTACCCCTGGCCACCGCACTGGCTCGGCCTGTGCCCACACCCTCACTTGGCCCTCCGCGTCCTCGGCCGCGTCCACATCCTCTAGGCCTACCCCTACCCCTCAGCATGCTGTATTACCAGTGATTTGATTTCCCAGGCAGGAAAGAAATTGGCGCAAGGCTGCACTCAACCGTAGCTGGTTGCGTCTGATATTTGTACGTTCTCCACGCAGCACACACATACACGGAGACCTTAGGACTGACACAGGCAGGCCAAATATAATTAATTCGCTTTTTTGCAAAGGGAGGGCCCCACTGCGGATATTCAATGAACAATACGTTTAATAACTGTGGTGTGGCCCAGAAAAAGTGTCACACAACTTTAGTGTAGCAGAGTTATTAACTCTGGCAGAGCAGGTATTTGCCAGTCAGGAAAGACAATGGTGCAAGCCTGCAGTAAACCGTAGCTGGTTGCGTTTGATTTTTGTACGTTCTCCACGCAGCACACACGTACACGGAGACCTTAGGACTGACACAGGCAGGCCAAATATAATTTTTTCCCTGCTTTTTTGCAAATGGAGGGCCCCACTGCGTATATTCAATGAACAATAACTGTGTTGTGGCCCTGCCTACACAATTCTGTCCCTGTAGTATCAATGGAGGGTGCAATGCTCTGCACAGACGATTTTTTGGAAAAAAAAAAAATGCAACACTGCTAACAGCAGCCAGCACAGTACTGCACACGGTTAAATTTGGCCCTAGAAAGGACCGTTGAGGTTCTTGAAGGCTACACTCACTCCTAACACTCTCCCTGCCTAAGCACCACTTCTGTCCCTAATACCGGGTGCAATGCTCTGCACTGCCGATTTTGAGAAAAAAAAAAAAAAAATTTCCACTGCTAACAGCAGCCTGCACACACGTAGATGTGGCCCTAAGAAGGAGCGTTGGGGTTCTTGAACCCTACACTCACTACAAACACTCTCCCTACAGCAACTCCAATAGAACAGCACTTTCCCTCACTAACTCACACGGCATCTGAGCCGAGCCGTGGGAGGGGCCGACTTTTATACTCGGGTGACATCTGATCGCCCCAGCCACTCACTGCAGGGGGGTGGTATAGGGCTTGAACGTCACAGGGGGAAGTTGTAATGCCTTCCCTGTCTTTCAATTGGCCAGAAAAGCGCGCTAACGTCTCAGAGAGGAAACTGAAAGTAACCGGAACACCGCGTGGTACTCGTTACGAGTAACGAGCATCCCGAACACCGTAATATTCGCACGAATATCAAGCTCGGACGAGTACGTTCGCTCATCTCTAATAGCCATCCATTTAGCCCATAGAAAGAGAACATTAAACTATCAAAATATGTAAAAATACTTAAAATACATAATTATCGTATCCTATTTTCCCAGAAAAAGATAACAATTAGTAATGACAACTCACATTCAACTCAATAACACAGTAAGCAATAATCTCCCTCTAGTGGTGGAAGCTGGTAGCCAAAATGTTATATATGTCTATGCAGGAGATTTGGAGCTTTGCATTAGAAAAAAAGCTGTTCCAGCCACAAGAAATTAATCAGCTCAGAATGTTGGACCTAAAAACAACATATAAAAAGGTGGGTTTTCACTTTAACCACTTCCTGCCCTCTCAGGGCATACATTTACACCCTGGGTGGGAAGTAGTTCCCACAAATGGGAGTACATGTACATTCTATGGATGGCGCCGGCCTAGAAGCTGCCCATCTGCCATGGGGCTTTTGAAAAGTGGAGATGAAAATCTCCCAAAAATCGTTGCATACTTAAGCGCACATTAGACCATGTCACTAAGGGGTTAAAGGGAATGTGACAACAGAAAATCACCTATTGTATAAAACATGTTTTTATGTTAAAATATATTTATTAAGATTTTTTTCTGATTCTCTTTAAATTTTCAATGGCATTATTTATAATTTTAAATAGTCTAAAGTTCCGCAGTTTTCACACTGATTACGAAGAATAATAATTATTTGCTACTTCCTGCATTCATCTCATTATCATCCTAGGCAGGATTACAATGTAAAGTAACACAAAATATAGATAACACAGGATCCACTATTCAGAAAAGATGATGGTCACAGCTTACCCTTTCCCTCTCTCTGCACAGGTCGCAGAGCATGCCCACTTTCCCATTGAAGTATGTCAGCTTCTGCCCATTGTGTCTATGGCCTATCAGGCTGCTTTACTATACATTTTCTAAGTGTTATTAAAGGGGTTGTCCCGCGAAACAAAGTGGGGGTATACACTTCTGTATGGCCATATTAATGCACTTTGTAATGTACATTGTGCATTAATTATGAGGCATACAGAAGTTATTCACTTACCTGTTCCGTTGCTGGCGTCCTCGTCTCCATGGTGCCGTCTAATTTTCAGCGTCTAATTGCCGGATTAGACGCGCTTGCGCAGTGCGGTCTTCTTCTTTTCTGAATGGGGCCGCTCGTGCCGGAGAGCGGCTCCTCGTAGCTCCGCCCCGTCACGTGCCGATTCCAGCCAATCAGGAGGCTGGAATCGGCAATGGACCGCACAGAAGACCTGCGGTCCACCGAGGGTGAAGATCCCGGTGGCCATCTTCAACCGGTAAGTAAGAAGTCACCGGAGCGCGGGGATTCAGGTAAGCACTATCCGGTTTTCCTTTTTAACCCCTGCATCGGGTTTGTCTCGCGCCGAACGGGGGGGCTATTGAAAAAAAAAAAAACATTTCGGCGCGGGACAACCCCTTTAACTTTAGCTCAGGGTAGATGGCCGCCCAGTATTAATGTTCAGAAAATAGATTTTAAAATTTACAAATATAAAAACAGACTAGAAAAATGGATCGTATTCCACTCTTTGGTTTTACTGAGGTAGTAAAAAAATTATATAGGTGATACATTCCCTTTAAGGGATCCACACAAATGGCAACTGGCATACAAAATGGGACACATTTATTATCCCTTTCCAATCCACTGTCTGACGTCTAAAGACATTTTGATTGAAGGCTGTACAGCTCCGATGTCGGAAGACGTCCGGCAGGGTATTCTTACTGTATATTACTGGCCACTCTGTTGTCGGGCCCTCTTCAGCATGCCCCATACCACAGTACTGGCTCTAGCCAGCAGATGGCGCAATTGTATAATGGCTGAAAGAGAAAGCCCCCTAGGAAACCCTGAATCCAAAATTGGATTGTAAAGGGTTAAGATTGCATACTGCTGCTGGTGAGTAATCTTAAAGCATGTACTGAGATGCATCAGGTGAAGAACAGGATACAAAAAAATGGATCATGCAACCACTACTTATTGTATATTGGGTTTAAAAGGCAAGCTTTCAGTTTGAGTGGGATCCAAAGCATCTGGATCCCACTCAATTGGCATGGACCTTGACCACTGGTGCCAAGACCTGGCAGAAAGAGATTGTGAAGATGCGACCTTAGGTTCAGTAGGTTGATCACCATCATAGCCTGGTGGGTTCAGCAGTCAAAGCTGGCGCAAGCTCCTGGTGCATGACAGACTTGTAAGGTAACATCACATTGTTCTGTTTTTGCCTCCCTCAGTCATCTTTTACCCCCAAGCTGGGTACTCATTTTACCAACCTCGGACAGCTGAGTCAACTTTGAGCTGGGTACTTGAACCCTCAACCTTCAGATCATGAGCAAGAGCTTAGGACTGCATCTCTGCTACCCTTACACTCTGTGGCACACATAGCTCTTCAGCCCCATAATGACGCTTAAAAGAACTTTACTTGGCAGCTTGGAAAAACAGAAACAGTCTCCAAATGTACTGCACTACTGGCTCTTGCATGGTTAAGCACAGATTGTTGTCAACGCCAATATTTTCTCCACTGCAGGCTTTTCACTCCTTATTTCTGGACCCTCCTTGCCCCATAGGACCGCTGTGTGCTTGTAAGTCTCATCAGGCCACCAGCACTGCCAGAAGCATTCTCTGCTGTTTCTGCCTCCGTCTCGGATCCCACACTAAGGGCTCCCACCCACTGGCGTTTTTTTCTCCACTGCGATGCGATTCTAAAGTTAAAGTCTCGCATCACAGTGCGAGAAAAACGCAGGCAGATATTCCAAAATCGCTGGGATATCGCTGCGACATTGCCAATCTTTTCAATGGGGCCAGCGGCAGCAGCGCTAGCCCCATTGAAAAGATATGGAGAATGCCGCGGACTTCTGCCACAGCTGTGACAGCTTTCACAGCTGTGGCAGGAGTTTCCTTCATCCCCGCAGGAACCCTCTGTCACAGCTGTGCCAGAAGTCCGTGGCATGCTGTCCCATTGCTTTCAATGGGATCGGCACTGCTGCCGATCCCATTGAAAGCAGTGGTTTCTGACAAGCCCTGCAGAATGATTATTGGAGAAGGGCTTGAAATATAAGCCCTTCCCCGATAATCATAAAAAAGTGGTTAAAAAATAATAAAAAGTTACTCACCTCTCTTGCTGTCAGCCGCGTCCTCTGGCTGGCTCTCCAGCACTGCTGTCCAGCACTTTCAGCAGACGGGGATTTAAAAATCCATGCCTACTGAAAGGGCTGTGCGGATTGGCTGAGGGCTCAGCCAATAGCAGCTACTGCTTAGCTATTGGCTGAGCGCTCAGCCAATGACAGATAGCTCTTAGCTATTCATTCATGAATAGCTAAGATATAGCTATTCATGAATGAATAGCTAAGTGCTATCTGCCATTGGCTGAGCGCTCAGCCAATAGCTAAGCAGTAGCTGCTATTGGCTGAGCCCTCAGCTAATCCACACAGCCCTTTCAGGAGATAGGGATTTTTAAATCCCCGTCTGCTGAAAGAGCTCAGTAGCAGTGCCAGGGAGCCAGCCGGAGGACAGGGCTGACAGCAGGAGAGGTGAGTAACTTTTTTATTATGTTTTTAACCACTTTTTTATGATTATCGGGGAAGGGCTTATATTTCAAGCCCTTCTCCGATAATCATTCTACAGGGCTTGTCAGAAACCACTGCTTTCAATGGGATCGGCAGCAGTGCGGATCCCATTGAAAGCAATGGGATAGCATGCCACTGACTTCTGCCACAGCTGTGACAGCTGTGGCAGCTGTGGCAGAAGTCTGCGGCATTCTCCATATCTTTTCAATGGGGCTAGCGCTGCTGCCGCTGGCCCTATTGAAAAGACTATTGCAGCAATATCACAGCAATTTTCTCGCACTGCTCTGCGAGAGTTTTCACTTACTCTCGCAGCGCAGTGGAGAAAAAAAAGCCAGTTGGTGGGAGCCCTTAACCAGCTTTATGTCTGACGCTTTTCTGCCCTTCTCCCTGTCATGTGACTCAGTCCACCGCATGGGAACTAGTAGCGCCACCTCTTAAAGGGGACACCACAGCATAAGTGTACAAATAATATAACAACTTGGGAGAGTTATGGCACTCCCCCTTACATAGACACAGTGGTGTATCCGCACATCCGGCTGTTCTTGGTACTGGAACTAAGCGCCATTTAACAACAGTCCAAGCAACAGTGCTGATCAGCTCTCCAGAATTCATTCTGCTGATTGGTGATAGCTCATTGGAGCTGTGATACAATGGTTTTCATGTGTTCTAAATGATATAGTTAGTAGCAATGTGATGCTGTGGGGCTTGATAAATAACAGGAAGAGATATATGGGGAAAAATTATAGCTTTATGGTTTTCTCTCCCTCATCATGAAGCTCTTCTACTGATGAGATATAAAACGTGTTTTTTACAGTATGAGTAATATCACCCAGATAAGCCTGTTAGATGCTGCAGTGTAAAAACAACTTCTAATTGCTGAAATACGCAGTGAACAGCTGACAATCAGCGCTAATTAACTGTTCTTCAATCAAGCATATTTAATAGGGCTATTTAGGGATGTTTTTTTCCGCTAATTTAAATACATCATTGATTTATCAGTCTGGAAAACTGCACAGAAAAGAAGAAGTGCAAAACATTAAGAAAGTACAGTATAGATCCCTGGTCACATATAGAGACAGATTGCTAATCACTCATGAGCATGTGTGCAGATCTTTATGAATGCTCTAAAACGGGAACAGTACAATGCATAGAAGTCACATAGAACTTAGAGCATAGAAGTCACATAGAAAATTATATCTTCTGGCCAGGGAGGTAGCTCTCATGGTCACGAAGTCTGTGGCTATCACTGATTCCATGAGCAAGCCATGCTTTTCAACTGGATCCATGTTGAAAGCTACATTAGCCATGACTTGGTAGCTTTCAGGATTCCAGCCAATGTAGGCCACATAATGATGGCATTGCACCACGCTGTCTATGTGGGGCTGCAGGCAGAGGAAGAGGTCATACTGAATGCACATCGTGGAACTGGCACTTCGGTGAGATTTTTATTAGGCAGTGTCTGTATATGGAAGCACAAAGGGGCATTGTTATTGTGTAGTGGCATAAGAGGGGGTGCTACTACTGTGCAGGATACTAGAATCTTAGAATCATAGAGTTGGAAAGGACCTCCAGGGTCATCGGGTCAAACCCCCTGCTCAATGCAGGATTCATCTCAGACAGATGTCTGTCCAGCCTCTGTGTTACGTCTGTGCGGCGCACTAAAGCACCGCACCTCAGAACAAACGCAAGATGGTGCCCTAATAAAGCCACAAACACACTCACATAGTATTTGCAGAGACCAATTACACCACTCCAGGCAAAGATGGATGGAAACCTGTCCCTTACTAATCAGGGAAAGTGGGCCACCTCTGCCTAAAAGCAGGGTAGGCACCCTAATAAGGATGGCCCCATTGTCTTCATCTGGGACCTGGCTGTCCCTGATTAGGTACCTGGAGAGATGCACATAACACAGGAGACAACACTGTTCACACATACAGAACAGGACTGTTCACACACTACACGTTGGCCACCAGCACGGACCCAATGAACACGTTGCTGTTCACACCAACACACCAGATAATGCATACCACACAGAACAGGAACCCCACTCGGATATCACATTCATAAAGCTAGTAAACCAAAGCTAGTCCAAGGGAACAGTGTCAGGAATCACCCATCTGACCATACATGACATCTAGAGATGAGCGAGCACCAAAATGCTCGGGTGCTCGTTGCTCGAGTCGAACTTTTCGCGATACTCGAGAGCTCATTTCGAGTAACGAACCTCATTGAAGTCAATGGGCGACTCGAGCATTTTTGTATATGACCGATGCTCCCCATAGGTCTTCACTTGTGAAACTCTGGAAAACATCAGAAAGTCATGGAAACACCACAGAAACGGATAGGGAAGGGCAGGGGCAGCATGCAGGGCCACATCTCAGGCTCCCAGGTCCCACTATTAAGCCACAATAGGGGCTAGAGTCTGCCCTCCCCCTAACAATTTTTACTTCGAACAAACCCTCATTAGCAAGGCACACCTTAGCTAAGCACCACACTACCTGCAACCGGGACAATCACCGCCTGCGGGTCACACCGCTGCCTCTTCTCCTGGGTTACATGCTGCCCATCCCCCCGCACGACCCTGCGTCCACAGCGCACACAAAAGTTTCCCTGCGCAGCCTTCAGCTGCCCACATGCCACACGCTCACTTCATAGCTACACCACCCTCATGTCTATTTATAAGCACGTACTTGATGAGGAGGAACTGGAGGCACACACTGCAGAGGGTTGGCAGGGTCAGGCAGCGACCCTCTTTGAAAGTGTGGGCGATAGCCCACAATGCTGTTGAGAATTGATGATAAATTAACGTACGATCATCATTCCAATCCCATGGCACCTCCGTCGCAAAATTGTCAGGAGCCGCAAACGTGGGCATAAAGGGGACTCAGATGCCAGTACTTCTACACATCTCCATAATGCAGCAATACTCGGTGTGGGAAGCACGTGAGCGGGCCCAGTGTCAGGCTCGGTCCCAGCCTCCATCTTGTGTGACCCAAGGTGCCGTGAGTCACATAGCAATGGGGAATCCATGTGTCCACACACTATTCATTCTCTTTGGGTGCCGGATTCCTCATCAACAACGCAAGGGGAAAGCCATCTGCACTCTGCACCCTACCCAAATCAGTCAGTGACTTTGTGCCAGGCAGGTAAAACACCACTATGGGAAGTCTGTTTGTACCCACAGCATAGGTGGGTCCTAGGCAACCCAAAACATGAACCATGAAGAAATCAGACTGCCCAAACATGGCAGACTTTCACTGCGCCGAGGACATAGGCCTCTGCACAAACCCTCAGCAATCGCGGGCATAGAGCGGACTCCGATGCTCCTGTAGCTGTAAACGTCTCATTTGTGCAGTATCGCTCCTCTTGTTTGCCCCAAACCAGTGCCCCGGATAACTGTGGTAACGCGAGAGAAAATACATATTGGCCTTGGCCCACAATTCATGCCCTAGTCAGTGAGTGTTTTGTGTCAGATAGGTAAAACATTGCGATGGGAAGTCTGTGTGCACCCATAGTACAAACCCCTGAAACATTCCAGTAGCAAAGGTATAAGGAGACCCCTGTACCATTTCTGTACTAGAAGTATAGGCAGACCCCTGTAACATTTCTGTAGCAGAAGTATAGGCAGACCCATGTAACATTTCTGTAGCAGAAGTATAGGTAGACCCCTGTAACATTTCTGTAGCAGAAGTATAGGTAGACCCCTGTAACATTTCTGTAGCAGAAGTACAGGCAGACCCCAGTACCATTTTTGTAGTAGAAGTATAGGCAGACCCCAGTACCATTTTTGTAGTAGAAGTATAGGCAGACCCCTGTAACATTTCTGTAGCAGCAGTATAGGCAGGCCCCTGTAACATTTCTGTAGCAGAAGTATAGGCTGACCCCTGTAACATTTCTGTAGCAGAAGTATAGGCAGACCCCAGTACCATTTCTGTAGCAGAAGCATAGGCAGACTGCAGTACCATTTCTGTAATAGAAGTATAGGCAGACCCCTGTAACATTTCTGTAGCAGCAGTGTAGGCAGACCCCAGTACCATTTCTGTAGTAGAAGTATAAGCAGACCCCAGTACCATTTCTGTAGCAGAAGTATAGGTAGACCCCTGTAACATATCTGCAGCAGAAGTATAGGCAGACCCCTGTACCATTTCTGTAGCAGAAGTATAGGCAGACCCCTGTAACATTTCTGTAGCAGCAGTATAGGCAGACCGCAGTAACATTTCTGTAGCAGCAGTATAGACAGACCCCTGTAACATTTCTGTGGCAGCAATATAGGCAGACCCCAGTACCATTTCTGTAGTAGAAGTATAGGCAGACCCCAGTAACATTTCTGTTGTAACAGTATAGGCAGACCCCAGTAACATTTCTGTTGTAACAGTATAGGCAGACCCCAGTAACATTTCTGTAGCAGAAGTATAGGCAGACTCCAGTACCATTTCTGTGGTAGAAGTATAGGCAGACCCCTGTAACATTTCTGTAGCAAGAGTATAGGCAGACCCCTGAAACATTGGTGTACCATTAGTGTAGGCGAAGTCCGGAAAAATTAGTTAGATACCAGTATAGGCAAGAGCCAGAAAAATTAGTCTACCAAGAGTACAAGAGTACAAAATTTATCAACCGAGAGGGCAAGTGAAACTCAGAAATATTTTTTTATAATACAGCTCGCCGTTGCTTAATTTGCAACAGAGCCTGGAGGCAGCTCAGTGAAAAAAATTAGTTTCTGGTAAAGTATCAATACTTTTGAAACTTTGAAAAATTGTAAAATAATTGTAAGCAGAGCCTTTTGGGCCGCAGAAAAATTGGCAGTTGAGCGTGATGACATGTTGTTTTGTCAGGGTAATAAAATTCTAAGTACAGCACCAATCAGGCCCACCCCACTTGCCCGCTGCCGGCGATAAGAAGAAAACACCACACAGAGGTCTGGTATCATTCCTTACACGGGACATGGCTCTCAGCTGTGCCGACGTGCTTTATTACAGATTACATGAGATCTTATACCCTTTGTCCCATCATCAGCAAGGGGTGATGGGCTAATAACCATATACGGGCAGTCCGGATTTCCGGCCTGAGACACTGAAAATCATATAACAGTCATTATCTTGATACTGGCGCCTCTGGCTTATGTACAGAAAATCATGTATTCAATTAACTCCAGTGCAAAGAATCACCCACTCAATTCTAAGAAAGCGGCCAAGCATGCATTCTCCATATATGGGAAGTCCGGATTTCCGGCCTAAGACAGTGAAAGTTATGTACATAGTGGAACATCTTGAATCTTGCTTCTGGGAAAACGGCCAAGTACATGCGGCCTTCATGTCTGGTTCTTCTTTGCTGTGTTTAAGATACATTTTGTTCAAGATACGTTTTTGTCTTCGCCTGGCAAGGCCTCTTGGAATATCTGATGTAAGGCGACATATAAGTTTTTTCTCTCATTTGGAATTGAATAGAACTTGCATACAGGTATAAAAGCATAAAAAACATATGGCAATATATATATATACCCTCACAGTTTCAGGAGGAGGAGTAGGAGGAGGAGTAAAAATATCCGAGAGTGATTGACAAAGGTAATTCTCCCTTTTTTTCCAGTGATAGAGAATGCTTATTTATCCAGTTGCAGCGAAAAGAATCTTTAGGTACCGCTGCTTTCTGCCAGTGGAGAAGAGAAGTCTGGGGAAATCCAGGCTTTGTTCATCTTTATGAGTGTAAGCATGTCGGCACTGGCAGTTGACAGGCAAGTACGCTTATCCGTGATGATTTCCCCAGCTGCACTAAACACCCTCTCTGACAAGACACTAGTGGCAGGGCAAGCCAGCACCTCCAGGGCATACAGCGCAAGTTCATGCCACGTGTCCAGCTTTGACACCCAATAGTTGTATGGAGCAGAGGCATCACGGAGGATAGTGGTACGATCGGCTACTTACTCGCTCACCATCTTTTTACAGTGCTCCCTCCGACTTAGCCTTGACTGGAGAGTGGTGACACAGTCTTGCTGGGGAGCCATATAGCTGGCAAAGGCCTTGGAGAGTGTTCCCCTGCCTGCGCTGTACATGCTTCCTGATCTCTGCGCCTCCCCTGCTACTTGGCATTGGAACTGCGCCTTCTGCCGCTAGCGCTGTCAGATGGGAAGTTTAGCATTACTTTTTCCACCAGGGCCCTGTGGTATTGCATCACTCTCGTACCCCTTTCATCTTCGGGAATGAAAGTGGAAAGGTTCTCCTTGTACCGTGGGTCGAGAAGGGTGTACACCCAGTAATCCATGTTGGCCAGAATGGGTCTAACGCGAGGGTCACGAGAAAGGCAGCCTAACACGAAGTCATCCATGTGTGCCAGGGTGCCAGTACGCAAGACATAGCTGTCCTCACTAGGAAGATGACTTTCAGGATGCTCCTCCTCCTCCTCCACAGCCCATACACGCTGAACAGATGAGAGGCAAGTAACATGGGTACCTTCTGCAGTGTGCCCAGCTGTCTCTTCTCCCTCCTCCTGCTCCTCCTCCTCCTCCTCTCCCTCCCCCTCCTCCTCCAAAACGCGCTGAGATATAGACATGAGGGTGGTCTGGCTATCAAGCGACATACTGTCATCCCCTGTCTCCTGTTCCAACCGCAAATCGTCGGCCTTTATGCTGTGCAGCGAACTTTTCAGCAGGCATAGCAGCGGTATGGTAACGCTAATGATTGCAGCATCGCCGCTCACCATCTGGGTAAACTCCTCAAAGTTACCGAGGACCTGGCAGATGTCTGCCATCCAGGACCACTCCTCGGTAAAGAATTGGGAAGGCTGAATACCACTACGCCGCCCATGTTGGAGTTTGTATTCCACTATTGCTCTATGCTGCTCATAGAGCCTGGCCAACATGTGCAGCGTAGAATTCCACCTTGTGCACAGCAGTCGGTGCTCTGGCAGATTAAACCGATGTTGCAGGGTCCTCAGGGTGGCAGCGTCCGCGGTCGACTTGCGGAAATGTGCGCAGATGCGGCGCGCCTTGCCGAGCAGGTCAGACAAGTGCGGGTAGTTTTTCAGAAACCGCTGAACCACCAGATTGAAGACGTAGGCCAGGCATGGCACGTGTGTGAGGCTGCCGAGCTGCAGGGCCGCCACCAGGTTACGGCCATTGTCACACACGACCATGCCCGGTTGGAGGCTCAGCGGCGAAAGCCAGAGGTCGGTCTGCTCTGTCAGACCCTGTAGCAGTTCGTGGGCCGTGTGCCTCTTCTCTCCTAAGCTGAGTAGTTTCAGCACGGCCTGCTGACGCTTGCCTACCGCTGTGCTGCTGCGCCGCGCCACACCGACTGCTGATGACGTGCTGCTCACACTTCTTATTTAAGAGGTAGAGGTTGCGTAGGAGGAGGAGGGGGAGGGTTTAGAGGAGGTGGCATAGACCACCGCAGATACCAGCACCGAGGTAGGACCCACTATTCTGGGTGTGGGTAGGACGTGAGCGGTCCCAGGCTCTGACTCTGTCCCAGCCTCCACCAAATTCACCCAATGTGCCATCAGGGAGATATTGTGGCCCTGCACACCAGTACTTGTCCACATGTCCGTGCTTAAGTGGACCTTCCCAGTAACCGCGTTGGTGAGGGCATGATTTATCTTGCGGGAGACGTGCTGGTGTAGGGCTGGGACGGCACACCCGGAAAAATAGTGACGACTGGGGACCGAGTAGCGCGGGACCGCCGCAGCCATCATGTTTTTGAAAGCCTCAGTTTCCACAAGCCTGTACGGCAGCATCTCCAGGCTGATTAATTTGGCAATGTGTACGTTTAAAGCTTGTGCGTGCGGGTACGTGGCGGCGTATTTGCGCTTTCGCTTCAACGCTTGTGTTAGCGACAGCTGAATGCTGCGCTGAGAGACATTGCTGGATGGGGTGGAGGACAGTGGAGGTGAGGGTGTGGTTGCAGGCCGGGAGGTGCTCGTGCTTGTGTCCTGAGAGGGGGGTTGGATCTGAGTGGCAGGCTAGGGCACAGGGGAAGAGGCAGTGGTGTGACCCGGAGGCGATGAACGGCCTTCGTCCCACCTTGTGGGGTGCTTGGCCATCATATGCCTGGCATACTGGTGGTGGTGAGGCTGGTAGTGGTGGATCCCCGGCTGATTTTGGTGCGACAAAGTTTGCACACCTGTGTTCGTTGGTCGTCCGCGCTCTAAATGGAAAAACATCCGCACCTTTGAACACCTAGCCCTCTGCATGGAGGCTTTTGCGCGAGGGTGTGCTTTGGGAAACAGTTGAGGATTCTTCGCTCTAGCCCTGCCTCTACCCCTGGCCACCCCACTGCCTCTTCCAACCTGTCCTGCGGCTGCACTTGCCTCCCCCTCTGAAGACCTGTCCTCAGTAGGCTTAGCAAACCAGGTGGGGTCAGTCACCTCATTGTCCACCTGCTCTTCCTCCGAATCCTCTCTGCGCTCCTCCCTCGGACTTACTGCCCTTACTACTACCTCACTGATAGACAACTGTGTCTCATCATCATCATCCTCCTCACCCACTGAAAGCTCTTGAGATAGTTGTTGGAAGTCCCCAGCCTCATTACCCGGACCCCGGGAACTTTCCAAAGGTTGGGCATCGGTCATGACAAACTCCTCAGGTGAGAGAGGAACCATTTTTTCCCACTCAAGGCAGGGACCCGAGAACAGTTCCTGGGAGTCTGCCTGCTCATCAGAATGTCATTTTCATGGAGTGAGGAGGTTGGGAGGAAGGAGGAGCAGCAGCCAGAGGATTCAGAGTTGCAGTTCCTAAGCCGGGAGTAGTGGACTGCGTAGAAGACTGGGTGGCCCATACATTGCTGGATGCATTTTCTGCCATCCACGACAGGACCTGCTCACACTGCTCTGTTTGTAATAAAGGTCTACTACGTGGACCCATAAATTGTGATATGAATCTGGGGACCCCAGAAATTTGCCTCTCTCCTAATCCCGCAGCAGCCGGCTGTGATTCACCTGGACCAGGAACTCGGCCTGTGCCCACACCCTCACTTGGACGTCCGCGACCCTTACCTCTACTCCTTATCATGGCAGATTACGAATAGAGCAGGGGCAAAATAAATTACCCCACTGTACAGCACTGACAACTGGGCCTTAATTCACCGCACACAGAGACTTGTAGATAGCGGAGGCTCTATGCTGTGACTAGGAAAAAAGTAACCCGCTGTCTTGCGCTGATACCTTGGGGTAATTTACTGCTCGCAGAGACTTGTAGATTATAGAGGCTGTGTGGAGTGGAAGAAGACTGTAAAGCCAGTGGATAGTGCTGGTAACTGCGGCTATCTCAACCCCATCAACAGAAATGGTATTGTGAGATGCTCTGAGCAGCGGCTGAGCTGAAATACTTTGCAGTGGTACTCTTACAGTACTGTTTAGTGGTGAGACTGCTGTCTAATTCACTGCAGACAGAGAACGGTATAAATAAGTATGGAATTATTTGCGTCCACTTTCAGGCTGAGAGCGGTATTTTAACACAAACTCTAACCAGAAAAAAAAAATAACGGAAGGCTGCAAACAGGCCTAGCTGCGCAGTAGTCCAATGGAAGCACTACACCTCCCAGCAGCCACCCAGTAAAATGCACACGGTCAGATGTAGCCTTAAGAAGGACCATTGGGGTTCTTGAAGACAGGATCCTACACTACCACTTTCCCTATCTCAGCAGCAATTTCCATATACTCTGTATAATAGACTGCAGACTGAGAACGCTATAGCTGTAATGGCCTGCACAGCCAGAGATGAAAAAAAAAAAAAAAATTGTGCAAAACTGCTCCCAGCCAGCCACAACAGTAATGCACATGGTCAGATGTGGCCCTAAGAAGGACCATTGGGGTTCTTGAGGACAGGATCCTACACTAACACTTTCCCTATAGCAGCAGCACTTTCCCTAATCTCTCCCAATGTGTGTCTGAGGCGAGCCGCGGGCGGGACCGCTTTAAATACTCAGCGGTCACTTGATCTCGCCAGCCACTCACTGCAGGGGGGTGGGATAGGGCTGGCAAGTCACAGGAGGAAGTCGTAATGCCTTCCCTGCATGTCTATTTGCTAGAAAATGGCAATAAACATGCGGGGAAGGAAATGGAATTGACTCGAGTACCGCGTGGTGCTCGTCTCGAGTAACAAGCATCTCGAGCACCCTAATGCTTGAACGAGCATCAAGCTTGGACGAGTACGTTCGCTCATCTCTAGTGACATCAGAAGTCTGGAGGCCACACCTGTCAAAAAGGGTAAGGGAAAGAGGGACAACAGGTGTCCAGACCATTCTCAGGGGAGGTGAGAGAAACACTTCAGATTAACATGCATAACACCCACCTCTGAGTGGGAATAGAACAAAATGAGTAAAAGGAGTAAAGTGACCAGCATCCTCTAGGCGGATGCTGCATCTAAATACCAGAAGAGCTGGTATTTATATGCAGCAGACCAGTGGGGATTGGCTGGCTGGAGAAACTCCCCACCAAGCCATCTCAATTATCCTACAGCTGAAAATATGTGCTCCTGGAAGCCCATAGTACTACAGATCCCAGCAGCACAAACTAACATTTTGTTTGAAGACTTCCATTGAAGGAGAACTGACCTCCTCCCATTGCAACCTGTTCCACTCATTGATCACCCTCACTGTCAGAATTTTTTTTCTAATATCTAGTCTGTGTCTCCTCCATTTCAGTTTTATCCCATTGCTTCTAGTCTTTCCTTGTAAAAATGAGAATAGGGCTGATCCCTCTTCACTGTTACAGCCCTTCAGATGTTAATAGACAGCTATTAAAGGGGTTGTCTCGCGAAAGCAAGTGGGGTTAAGTACTTCTGTATGGCCATATTAATGCACTTTGTAATATACATCGTGCATTAAATATGAGCCATACAGAAGTTATTCACTTACGTGCTCCGTTGCTGGCGTCCCCGTCTCCATGGCTCCGTCTAATTTCGGTGTCTTCTTGCTTTTTTAGACGCGCTTGCGCAGATGGGTCTTCTCCCTTCGGCTTGGCTCGGCAGCACCGGTGTTTTGGCTCCGCCCCCTTGTACGCGTCATCGCGTAGCTCCGCCCCCGTCACATGTGCCGATTCCAGCCTCCTGATTGGCTGGAATCGGCACATGTGACAGGGCGGAGCTACGCGGAGCTACGCGGAGCTACGCGGAGCTACGCGATGACGCTATTCTCTGAACTTGCTCCAGTTTGTCTATATCTTTTTTAAAGTGGGGTGCCCTGAACTAGACACAGTATTCCAGATGAGGTCTGAATAAAGGTTCATTTAGACAGGACGAATGTCAGGCAAACGATGCCCGACACTCGTCCCCACACATACTCACTCCCGTGCTGTTGAAGAGGAGCTGATATCGCTGGCTCGCTCACAGAGCGGCCAGCGGGGAGGCTGCAGGACAATTCTCTCCTCGCGCTCCCCCACCAATCTCCATTGACTAAACATAGCAGCCGCTCAGTACTGAACGGCTGCTATTTACACTGAATGATCAGCGTTTAGCTCATCGTCCATTGTTTATGCTGCATAAATGATGGACGATGAGCTGAACACTGATCATTCAGTGTAAATAGCAGTCTTTAATATTGAACAGCCGCTATGTTAAGTCAATGTAGAGGGGCGGATGAGCACGAGGAGAGAAATTTCCTCCAGCCTCTCCACTATGAGCCAGTGATACTAGCTCCCATGCAGCAGCAAGAGAGCGAGTGTGTGCAGGGACAAGTGTTGGGCAACGTTTGAGGTTCAGTAGTTCAGGGCCAGTTGTCAGAAACCTGTGTGCATCCATCTCCTGGTCACGATCGTGTGGGCCCCGTGCTTAGTTGCCCACACGATTGTAACAGTCTGGCGTGACTTGTTTGTTACAAACCCATGATGGCTCTGGTTTATTACTCAATTCTCATCCAAGTACTTTCATACATGCTCTTTAATAATTTGTTCAAAGATCTTTCCTGGTATAGAAGTCAGGCTTACAGGCCTGTAGTTTCCTGGACCTACCTTCTTCCCTTTTTTGAAGATGGGGACAATATTTGCCCTTTTCCAATCTTCTGAGATTTTCAAAGATTATGGCTAGTGGTTCAGCAATTACCTCCGCTCCTTCCTTTAATCTTCTAAAATGTAATTTTCTGGACCTGGAGACTTGATTTCAGTTAAGTTATAATAATCTGTATTTCTATAGTGCCAACTCATTCTGCAACGCATTCAATGCACGGGGGGACACAAACAATACGGCAATTACATGTTGTATACAATTATTTGGAGACAGACAGGGTTTGGTGATAGAGGAGGTACAGGGACAGGAAATAAGGTAAAGGGAAACACAAACAGTATGAAGATTCCATGTGGCATTTAGGAACCAAAATGGGGAGGGGGTGATAGGAGATACAGGGGCAGAAAAGGTGTACGATAGGCAAAATGGAAAGTCTAGGAAGCCACAGGGAGGGGCAGGGGGCATGTTGTTGGGGGTGGTGGATTAGATAAGGATTAGAGATTAGCAAGCATACTCGCTAAGGACAATTACTCGATCGAGCATTGTCCTTAGCGAGTACCTCCCCGCTCAGAAGAAAAGGTTCAGCTGCCGGCGCAGGTGAGAGGTGAGTTGTGGCAGTGAGCAGGGGGGAGAGAGGGAGAGAGAGATCTCCCCTCCGTTCCTCCCCGCTCTCCTCCACCGGCAGCCGAACCTTTTCTTCCAAGTGGGCAGGTACTCGCTAAGGGCAATGCTCGATCAAGTAATTGACCTTAGCAAGTATGCTCGCTCATCTCTAATAAGGATATTTGGTACGCCTCCCTGAAGAGGTGCCCTTTTAAGATGCGCCTGAAGTTCTGTGCATTGGGGATTGTCCGGATGTTTTAGGGTAGTGCGTTCCAGAGGACTGGTGCTTTTCTAGAGAGGTCTGGAGACAAGCATGTGAGGATTGAATTAGAGGGGTGTTTAATTTAAATGTCTTAGCTGATCTGAGTGTGCATGCTGGGTGGTGTATGCACAGGAGGGAGGCTATGTATGGGGGCATGGCGCCATGGAGAGCTTTGTGGGTGAGGGTGATGAGTTTGAATTTAGTTCTGTAATGGATGGGCAGCCAGTGCAGCAACTGGCAAAGTACAGAGGTGTTAGAAGAGAAGCGTTACCTCACTATCTCTCTGTTTATAGATAGCCTGCATTCTTTTATTCCCTCAATAGCACAGGGAAGATCAGTTGATGTTATATTTACTTTCTGAGAGAAAACAGCTATAAAATAGGAATTTAAAAGTACGACCTTCTCAACATCATTTTTAACAAATTCACCATTTTCATCCTGTAAACATCCTATAGCATCTTTGACTTTTCTTTTGCTTTTGACACACACCCCAAATCCTTTTATCGCTTTTGGCCTCTGTTGCCAGCCTCAATTCATTATTAGCTTTAGTTTTTCTGACCCTTGCCCTACAGTTTCTGCAGACAGCATTATATTCTTCTTTAGATATTCCCCCCTCTTTCCATTTGATAAACATATTTTTCTTTGTCTTTAACATGTGTCCAAGTTCTGTGTTCATCCATCCTGGTATCTTTAAATGCTTCCCATTCTTCCTTCTTTTAGGGATTGTTAACAATTGTGGTTTGAGAATCTTATTTCACAAAATTTCCCAACCTTCTTGAACATTTCTGTCCTTAAGAACATCCAGCCACTGGATACTTCCTACCTTATTTCTGAGTCCATTAAAACCTGCCTTTCTAAAATCCAACCTTGAGGTCTAAGTTTTCTCAAGTCTTCCTCCCCTTTTTATCCAAAATTCAAGGATAGCATTAGTACTGTATTCTAAGGTCCCAGCCACCCTTACTTCCTCAACCATTTCCTTCTAGTTGGTAAGAATTATGTCCAAGATAGCAGATCCCCTTGTTTTCTTTTCTACCTCCTGGAAGATAAAGTTGTCAGCAAGAGCAGATAAGAATTTATTGGACCCATTACTTGTGCCTGAGAGAAATTCCCAACAAGTGTCTGGATAGGTAAAATCTCCCATGATTACTATGTCGTACTTTTTTGAGAGCTTGACCATCTGATGTATAAAGAGTTCATCCATATCTTCTGCTTGTACAGGTGGCCTATAGTAAATGCCTACAATGGTGTCCTTTCTATTGTTCTCTACTTGTATTCTTACCCAAATAGTTTCTACAGAACTACCATGCTCTGAAGCTTGAACCTCTGTGGAGATGTATGTTTTCCTAACATACAATACAATTCTATTTTTTAGGTCTGTTTCTTACAAAAAAAAAAGTTGTATTCTTCAAGCCTTGTATTTCAATCTTGTGTATCATCCCACAGACAGACTTTTTCTGTTAAAATACATTTCCGTCAATTTTGTGGACTTGATTGGATTGTATGAGGTTTTGCAAAAATAGACGCATGGGCTTTGTCTACTAGTATGACAGTCAAGCCCCATTCATTCAGAGGGGTTTTCTGATTTGCAAAACATTTTTATAGAGTCCAAATATTCCTAAATAAGTCCTCAAATTGTTCCAGATACATTTCAGGGCAAATTTGCAATCTCCATAACATTCCCATAGCTACTGCCGCACATCCTTATTGTTAATTTCCGATGCATCCCTTGGGGGTATTACCCAGTTAGTCTGTCACCATGAAGGATATGTGTTCTCTTGTCTGTCCATCCAGGTTGTATCGATCAGAGCACCACCTGTCTACAACTGGGAGTCTCCACTTGGCTCTTTGAACTTCAGCACACTCCACTTGGGACTACTTGGCCACTTTCCTACTTGGGAACTGGAGATATACATCTCTGTTTACAGGACCTGCTTACAGTGCCTCCATAAGCCGTCTCACCACGCCCAACTTCTTCTCTTTTCATGTCCATTAGCACAACCTAAGAATTTAGCCTAACAAATGTCCCTCTTCAGTAAATGCTCTTCTAGGGCATCTGCCTGGTTACTGACAGCGATCCCAAGGGCACACGTGCACACAAGCGCAGTCATCCCCTGAAAATCATATAGTATCTTGGGCTTTATCAGGCATCTTGTATTGTTGCCCTATGAGCGTCTAAGAGTGTGAAACTGATAAAAGAATAGAGCCTTACACGCAAAAAGGGGACTCACGGCTTGCCATTTCTGCATCTTAATGAAAGTCAGCTATTTCCGTGGGACTTATCCAGTTGGGTTTAAGACCTGACACAGGAAGATCCTCTGCTGCCCAATAGGCAATACTTATAAAGACTGTTATTACACCGAGAACCTAGGCCATTTACGAACCAGCTACTTCAAGGACTTTCCAGTTTCCCAGTGTAAGTGAATTGAGGGTGACTGGGACTGTTACCCAATTGAAACATAGTTTACAGGAACCAGAGTTTCAAGACCGTTATTAGACATATTCTATGTATGGGGAATCTTGTGCTATTTTACGGACTGGTTATTGCCAATGACCCATTTGTTTCTTTAATAATCAATATTTTTGAAGCCACATGTCTGTGTGGCCCAGCCCAGAAGTCTACGAAATTCTGCCATTCTACGGGCCTATTACCAAGCCAATCCCAATCTAATATGGCCGTAACCAGGTCGTGAGAATCTCCTGACACCACTACCTAAATATGAAGATAAGGGTACTATGACCGCATCGTGAGCTAGACCACAACCCAGACAGGTAAGTCTCTAACTCCCAAAGATGTCCCAAACCATCTTACCAGTTCAGCATCCTCTGGAGGAGGATGGAGGGACATTCCAGCCTGAGCCCTTCTCCACCCTTTCAGTACAACAACAGAATAATTGACTAGAATTGTTTTCACACCGAACCTGAATACCAAGTAGGAGTTTCAAGGAGTTAAAGCTAAGATACTTACAAAGTCTTACCACACATACAGCTATAACATAATTAACGTGTGCTATTTTATGCAAATTGACAATTATTTAAACAGAAATCTACTCGGCAGTCCCCGAGGCAATGTATAAATGTAAATACGATTATGTGCGGTTTTAATGACAGTTTCCTTTAAAATCTGAAAACAATTTAAATACCTTTGATATCAGCGTGAGGAACAATATTAAAGGAACCACATTACAAAACGTTAGACAGTCCTTCATTTACTGTCTCCGACAGAAGCATTCCACACAATTAACTCCAAGCGCTGCCACCAAAACTGAAAAAATACAACAATGTTTTTGCTTAATTGAGCAACTCTAATTGAGTAGCTGTTACCGTTCCAAAAACTTGGTTTATGTTTGTCTGCAGGTGATTACTCGTTTAATAAATATAGATTTTGCCGTAACTAATTCATTTAGATGTTTATGCACTCAGTCTAGTCATACTAATAACGTATAATTAATCATGGCATGCCGGTAACCTCATGTGCAAGCTCGAAATTTTGATGGGGAACTCTAGAGGTCAGTTCAAACGGTCAACCACCACCACTTTTAAACTCCTGCCCTTCGATAGATAAAACTTTGTTGCAAGATAGTTTGTAGGGCCAATTAACCAACCAAATCTTCTGCTTCACTAAGTAACGATGCTCGCCAATGATAAGAATCAATCAGGCAGGCCAAAAAGTTAATGTCATGCCATCCTGGCAAAGGCAGCGAAAGAAGAATTGATTGAAGAAACACAGAGACAAGTTGATATGCAGCAAAATAATCAATATGCAATAAAATTAATAGGCGTGTCAAGAAAATACTGCGTCTCCGATGTCTCTCCTGAGTAATCCTGTATTCAGAATTTATTTCTGACCTTCGGATGGGGAAATTACAGTTGTAAATCCTTGCACGCTGTGGATTGGAGCCGGTAAGCATTGTCAGGGCTGAATTTATCCATTGTTTCACTTGATCGTTTACTTTTTGAAGGCTCGCTGTATTTTCATTTTGTTATGTTCTGGTGACCTATGATAGAGCGCTATCTAATGTAGACAGTATACTCATTTTTTAAAAGGCCCATCCTGTTGGTTCTACTAAGGTATGTATAGGTGGCGATACATCCGGGGCATAACTATTGGGGTTGCAGAGGTAATTGCATCTGGGCTGTGGAGCCTGGGAAGGTACAAATGTCCCAAAAGCATGAGGAGACCAATGTTACCATTAAAGCTTGAAAGGTAGAGGCTCTGTTACATATTTTGCGTTGGTGCTCAATAGCTTCAAGTTACACTTCTATTCTAAGCACTTCATGTAAATGTTAGTAAAGCCTATAGATTTCCATGGGACAAATGGATTATTAAAAGGGATTTTTCTGACCTTTAAACTTGACCCAGGGTCGAAAATGGCATAAAAAATTTAAATAGCCATTACTTAGGCTTATCATGTTGCCTCCGGTCCAGCGCCACCTACCTGGTCCCCACCGAAACAGGAAGCGAGGATGTCATTTTCATTGCTCATATTATCATAGTAGCCAGTCACTGGCCCTAGTGGTTACATGCTGTTCATACACACATGACCACTAAGGCTAGTAAATTGGCTGAAGTGGTTATGTGAACGATGAATGTGACGTCATTGCTTACTGTTTCAGATCGGACTGAAACTGAGGGGACCAGGTCAGTGCCACAAACAGGAGGCAAAGTGGAAGGATGAATAATCACTATTTTTTATGCCATTCCCTACCCTGAAATGAGGTTTTTTTTAAGAGAACATATCACCTTAACCCATTAAGGACCAATCACAGTAAATTTATGGTGCTTGGTCCTGGGCTTTAAACTGAGCTGATAGTAAAAATACAGCAAGGGTTTGAAGCCTCTGCTTCTGTAATCAATCAGAAGCATGTCGGGTTGTCAGCCGTTAGTCATAGCTGATAGCCTCGAGGAGAAGGCAGGTAGCGTTTTTAACCTTTTCTACCTTCTCCTTTTCTGAGTACACAGCGCTCAATTTGCGCTATGTACTAAAAAGTGAAAGTGGAAGTGTAATTTCCACTACACGAGCTGGCAGTCACATGACCACCGGGAT
The DNA here is from genome assembly GCF_035609145.1 of Eleutherodactylus coqui. Lineage (NCBI taxonomy): Eukaryota > Metazoa > Chordata > Amphibia > Anura > Eleutherodactylidae > Eleutherodactylus > Eleutherodactylus coqui. The sequence continues at coordinate 309,105,824 of NC_089838.1, read as the reverse complement.
CCCCTGCTCTAGCAGACCTATTGTCACTACAGGGGGTGTTTTCCCTGTAACTGGGGCTTCTATGGATACGGCTCCTATTGCTGCCCCAGCTGCAGTGGGAAAGTGTCAAATTTAAAAAAAAAAAACAAAACATGTGAATGTCCCCCAGAGGTCTTAGATGTTAAAAAAAATAATTACATAAATAAGTAAAATAAATTACAGAATAAAAATATATACACAAAAAAGAAAATAACCCAAAGCCGACGCCAACCAAAACCGTCGCTATAAGCTCCCTGTAATCCAAAACCACACATATTATATATCAAAACAACCAAAACAAAATGAGGAACCCATTCCCATACTTTCTTTTAGCGTAAATATATACAAATTAAAAAAAATAACTATAAATGTTAAAAAAATCATTTTTTTAGCTTTTTACCCCAGTAATACTAAAAAAACGGGAAAAAAAGTCAGTCAAAAAGATATTAAAAATAGCCCTATATGTCACTGAAAAAAAAACGCAGCAAAAATAATTTTGGTAACTAAAGGAAAAAAATAGGGCAGTTAAACCACCAAATGGCTAAAATCCTGAAAAAGTATCTGGTCCTTATGGTACAAAACAGCCAGGTCCTTAAGGGGTTAAAGGAAACATTTCACAATTTTTACACCTATTATACCCTCTATACAGTTTAACAGGTGATAAAATGGGCACATACATAGGTAGTTATGTAACCATGCAGCTCTGAGCCTACCTGTGAAACCAATGGTTTAAATGTTCCCACGCCGCATTGAAATGATGCGCTCCAGTGGGTGTGCCGGTCCATTAGCGGTACGCTGTCCTGATGGTATAAACGGGTTATTAGAAGTAAAAATGGTAACAATTTCCCTGTAAAGGTCAGCTAACCCCTTTAAAGTGTAAGGATAAGCCTGACAGTATTACCAAACTGATTGTTCCCCTCCAGGTAATTGCTTTTAGAAGTATCTAGCAGCATCTGATACTACCCTCTGGTTTTCCATTAACATGCACACTCATTTCATTGAAATGCGCATGTTTATATGGGAGCTAGATGAAACAGCTATCCATCTGGCCAACAGATAATTAATTTGCTTGTCCGCCTTTAGCATTTATACCCAAAACACACAAGTGCCCATTTACTACTAATATGGCAGTACTTCCTGTTGCGGAATTTGCAGAAATGTCCACCGTACCTAAATAGAAAAATTAAGATATCCCTGTTAGCTTAACAATTTTACATTTTGGGTGACAGTAGCAGTTTTCTGAAAAGAAAGCACATTCATGAAAAAGTCTAGAAGTTACTGTATGAAGCTGCTATGCTATGTAAAGCATTAGTGTGTGCGACGTAGAAAATAGGGCCGCTCATGCGGTTTTTTTTGCATTTCACTTCACACCAACCTGTGAACAAGAAACAAAACAGCGAAGTAACAGATCAGGTCTAATGAAACCTACAAAACAGTCGACTGATCCTACGGACATCATTGTCCGACAAACCCAATTCGCTCAGTGTAGTGGCCGCGCCAATGTGGAAGGAATAATTCCCAAATTTGCTACCCGGCAACCCCATCATTTTTAAGGCACGCCTAAATGTGTGCGGAAAATTCGAAAGACGTCAAAGGTTTACCATGGGAGAGAAATTGATAACCCGACGTACACAGCCGAAGAAATTCGGAGACTGCCATCACAGGGCAAGCCAAGCCCACCAAGGGGTGCAAAGCATCCCAACAGCCTTTTCCAAAAACATCCATTTTGGAATGATGCAGCCTGAAGCAAATGCTAGCTCTCGCAATGACAACATCCTAAAACAACTGTCCACTTTAACGATGAGCACTCATAGAGACCAACTCTGATATCTGCAAAGTTCCAAAAAAGGCCAGAGAAAAAGCTGCACAAAGCAGGGCAACCTCAAAATCCGATGAACATACCGAGGGCAAAACGGCTATAAATCTTAACAAAATTGGAAAGGGCTCAGGACAGACTCCTGGACTTGTGCTGATCTGCTTCTTTCTTCTATCCTTTAATAATGTGAGCCAACAGCAAAGACTTTGTAACAGCCACTCAACTTTGAAATTTCAGGTAAAAGGATACAACTGCTCCACTAACCCTGAAACATCCAGCAAGAGCAAACTATTCAAGCAGTCCAACGTAACAGCATATAGAATAGACAAATCATCAGACAATGGCTGCAAACCATTCTCTCCATACCCTAGCTTGAGCACTTCAAGTCAATGTAGCTAAGGAAGACTGGACTAAGGGTAGCATCTGGGATTCAGGAAAAGGGGTCCCTACCTGGACCGCCTAGGGTCAAAGGCTGCAAAAAAACTGCCAGTGAAAATGAGATGCATCAACAACAGAATTATTAACCCAAGATACAAGATGTGCCATGAACTGGACGTTGCTCTGCAGACAGCTCAGGACCAGCCTCCTCAGCAAAGTGATGACAGTCAAATTTTTGATGGCTTACTCAGCTTCAATATTGTTGAAAAGAAAAGCATTGACCGATTGGCCATAAGATGACTCCAAAGCTCCATCACAACAACAATGTGAAATAATTCAAGGAGAGTCAGGTTCGTACATCAACCCCTGACCCGCAAAGAATTGAGCCAGGAGGCTTAGCTGCAGGCTCTGGACTCTCTCAGATTGCCACCATGTCCTGCCATTGTAGTCCCGCAGAAAAAAAAACAACTCGTAAGTCCACCTTAATTCCCTTGGACAACCGGATGCAATGGGAGGGGATGGAAGCACTTATCATTGCCAGTGATAAACACCTACAAAACCCCTGCCCATCAGCATAACCCTGCATGCAAATGCCAAAAGATTGTGTAGAGATTGTACGTGACTGAGTTGCACTTTCTAAGCGACTAAAAAGGTGCCAAGCTCTGCCCGCAGCTTAGCCAATTTTACAACACGAAGGCAAAAAAACATCTTTACTGAGTCAATTTCGATACCCAAAAAGTATAACACTGTGGATGGGTCTTCTGTTACTCACTGACTAAGGAACTAAGTCTAACAGAAAACCACACTGTTAGGAATCTCTGGGACCCACAAAGAGAAAATCATTCAGGTAATGGGTTATTATGATAAAGATGTCTCACAATGCAAAACCCACTCTAAAAATGAACTGTAAAGCTCAAAACAAAAACATAAAATCGAGCAACCTGTGTGTAGGCACATGTGGTAAAAAAAGGAACCATCAAACTGACAACCAAAGACATGGAAACAGTCAGCATGAACAGGTAAAAGTTGAAACACCCACTCAATATCTGACTTTGCCCCACGCCCTCACCAGCTGAATAGCCGATCCAAGAACACATAGTCGACTGAGAAAGTCTTTTCTTATATCATTATTCACCGAATCACCCTGTGGGTGAGACAAGTGATGGATGAATTGATATTTACCCAGTTCTGATTCAGGCAATTCCGGCATTTTACAGAGTGGTGAAACACACCAATTTGGTAATAGCAAAGCGTCGAACAGACACATATGACCCAACTCCACCTCCGTATGTTTTTTTTTTTCGAGCGACTTCTGGAAAATCTCAAATCGAATCAAAATTCCCAGAAAAACGATTAGAAGGGGGTACTAGTCGAGCCATGGTAGCGTGTTGTAAATGCGAATCGGCTTCCTCTGATCTAATATGATTCTGAGAGCAAGGTGTGGCAGTAAGGCAGCAGAGGCAAAGGAGCATGGATTGACCACCGCCATAAGTGGCACACTCGTGATGGAATTTATAGGGAGTAACCTGCAATGTCCTTTATTCAACAACCAGCAGGCACTTCCTGACAAACGTCCGCTTCAGCACCAGAGACAGAGACCATGGATCCAACCAAAGCAAAAAGGGGCCGGAAAGGAAAACTGCAAAATCATCAACCGTGGCCTTTGTATCTCAGCTAAATCCAGATGCAGGGTTAATAGAGATGAGCGAGCACACTCGTTAAGGCGATTTACTTGAGAGAGCCTCAAATTTTTCGAGTAACTTCTGGCTCGTCCCTGAAGATTCAGGGGGGGGCACGTGGGGCGGCGCGGGGCTGCGGAGGGGAGCGGGGTGGAGAGTAAGAGAGATCTCTCTCTCCCTCCCCATCCCCTCCACAACCCCCCCTCCCCCCGAATCTTCAGGGACGAGCCAGCGTTTACTCGAAAAATTGCCTTAATGAGTGTGCTCGCTCATCTCTAAAACCTACGGCGGACATCTTTATCATAACGCCTCCATGCTGAGCTGCTGTAGATTCTTTGCACACTGAAAATGGTGTCCAAATAAATAAAAAGCTGGTAGGCTTTTTAAGGAAAGTGTTGACTAATAATGCAATCCAAAACCAAACACACCTGAACCTAGTTATTGAAGGTTTTTGCCACCTTAGGGCTCTTTCACGTGAATGTCATTTTAAAGCTCAGATAGCCGTGCTATAGCCGCGCTAAAACATTGCGGCTATCTGAGCGTAAAATCAGGTGAACGAATAGCAGCCAAGAGCACGTTGCCTCTGCTATTAGCAAGTATGCCGCTCCCCCGCCTCCTCCCTTTACCGTCTGGCTCCAATAGGTGTCTATGGGAAGCAGCTGGCTCTGTGTTGTCAAAAGATAGGACATGTGCTTTCTTTTGACAGAAAGATACCTCGGCGTCAAAAAAACATCTTTTGATGCACGATTTTTTCGGCTTTTTTGACACACCTACTCAGCGTCTAAACAAATCTTGTGTGAAAGAGCCTTCTAGATTGCCTTTCCACTTCACATTCAAAATGATGCTCTATCAACTGCACCTGAATCCGGGGAAATTGGTGACCAAATGTCAACATATTCGTTCTTAAGTATTTTTTTCCTAGTCTCCTGAGACAAGTGAGACACAAGAAGGGGGGGGCTTAGTATGAAGAAGTATATCATTCGAAGGAGACTTCACCACTGACTGAGGTCACCAACTAGCCCTCCCCCTGACTCGTTCCTGATAAGAGATTGCATCAATGCTAACAGGGAAGCATCATCAGATCAGCTAGTCTTACCTCAAGCCTGAAGACAGTCAGACTCATTGATCTGCATTGGAATGAATGAAACTGGAAGAGTCCACAAGTGAGATCACAGGTAGGGGTGCTGCCAGAGCTTGGTTCACCAGGTGCAGGTGTGTCAAGCTGAAGAACACACCGTGGCGATGAGACTTGCATCTCCATCTAGGAGGGCTGCAGGAGATGGAAATATCTTCCACATAGCTGTGTGAAGAGACCGTAGATGAGACAGATCAAGAGGGCAACCTTTCCCGACAGTATGGCCACTTCTTAGTCCACTTGAAAGATTTTTTAGACCTATAATGGCGAGACAAATTGGGAAAGCTTTAGAATGCAACGGCAACAAGTGCAGAACCCTATTCAACAGAAAGAAACTGGGACCTGACTCACCCTAAATTATGGCTGGGACTAGAGGCACATGCAAGATTGCTTGCTCTTGTGGAGTTGAATCCTAGGTGTAAAGAGTGGGCACCCAGCATGGAAGGGGTGCCTGATTCAGCCAGAAGAATAGGAAGGGCGGTAGCTGCCACTGCAGCCGCATGTGGCCTGGCACAGCCTAAACTGGAAGTACCCAGCATACCAAGAGAAGGAGGTAATGGGGTGCTACATGCAGCCTCCAATGCCACCACCGTGTGTGGCACTATAGCCGCTGAATGCACTGCTCACCCACGTGCACAATTACATGCTGAAACTCTCAGTGGAGCAATCATAGTCATTGAGCGGGTGTGATGGGTGGCAGAGGGAGAGGACCGCGATAGGTGGGAGCGCCGAAAGTGAGAAGGAGAAAGCTGCATTAGGGGGCCGGACCGTCGGGAAGAGCGGCGCTGTTGTGTGCATGCTCTAATACATCTATTGTTGCCAACATGACCTAACAGTCTAGGTAGCATGACCCAGGTGGCAGGCAATTTGTCGATACAACCATCCAACTTCTCGCATTCCAATAATGCGCCCCTTATCACTCTCTGTTAGCTGGGCAATATCTCTAATATATCTTTATTGTGTCGTAGAGGCGTCTAGTGGTCAACAAGTTCTACACAAGCGGAAAAAGAGGTTTACAACACACAAGGAGCCTTTATAGGACAAGGGTGGAACTACAATCATCATGCCAGCAACAAGGGCCTAACCCATGGTCCGTTTTAGACACACAGCCTTCTGAAAAGAGTCAAACTTGCTGTGCACACTGACTTTGCCAGCAGGCCCGGGTGAGTATGAAAAGAGGCTCCCTGGACTCTACATCACCTAAACTTTTTATAACTTTCCACCATAACTTAGTTTACTGTGTGTTTAGTTAATGAGAGGTTCCTTTTAAACTATATGTTACACTCGGTTATTTAGCCCAATCTACAGGTTTAAATAGCTCCACGTAGTGCAAAAACATTTTCCATTAGCCAAAACCTTTAGAAAGGATTTTTATTGTACTCACAAAGGTTCGTGGATAAAGAATATGTCTGAAAACAACCACAAAATATGCCAAGATAATCTTGCCTACAGGAGAACTTTGGCATACCTTGTGGTCATTTTCAATAGCATTTCTGACTTTCCACTCTGTGTCTGAGCAGCGGGGGTCCAACTACTGGGACCTCCTCCAATCCCAGAAATAGGTTGTCTGGACCCTTCTGCCCAGAGAACAGGTAGCCCTCATGCATAGTCACTGTCCATTATGGTGAATATATAAACAGCCAAATGAGCACATTTGGCACTGTCTTTTATTCCTATTTCCATCCTATTGTAACAAGTTTCTAGTGAAGAACCCTGCAGAGAAAACAGGTGTCTATTTCCTCTGCTTTCAGATGTGAGCAGAGATTCACTTTGCCAAGGGGTGAGATCTACCTTGTCCAATCTTCCATTGTAAAGCTGGTTTCACCTGTAGCCTTTTGTAGCAAAAATTCAGTTTTGTTAGGTCTTTTTGCCTGTTTTTATTTGTGTGGCGACAAACCTCTGCACCCAGCTTTTAGTTGTAGGTCAATAGAAAACGATGAAACACATTACAAGGGAGGGGGAGGTTTCCTCGCATTTGGTGTGATTTTTGACTACTTAGTGTTTTGTGCAAATTGCAGCAATCTCTAGGTCTGGCAATTTTTTTCAAGTGTTTTCCCATAGGATCCTCTATAGAAAAAAAGGCAGCTAAAAAGAAACGTGTGTTAAAAAAGAAGCTGTCATAAGAAAAGTTGCAAAAACTGCATAAAATTTGAGGCTTTTTCTTAGAAGCTACAACATATGCCATCAAAAGATTGTGTGAAGGAAGCATAAATCAGGTTTCAGAAAAATCTTCATCTAATCTGAGGACTGTGACGTGATAGAATATTTTTTAATTAGGATATGAAACAGAATGGGATTAAGGAAGAAGGGGATCTCACAGTTGGTATTGTTGATATTTGTTATATTTTCTTCATTTGAGTCTCTCCATAAGATCTACATAATAAGTGAAATGACTTTGTAATTATACTGCATTACTTATCCTGGACGGATATTGAGTTATTGGCTGTATTATACTTCATAGTTGCACTCACTATTCTTCTAAAAGAGTAAAGGCACGCACAGATGATCGCTCAAAATTCATTCAAACGATAGGGAGATTGACAGTTTTAGTGATTGTTTTGCATAAGCTGCTAATGAACACTAATGACCATTAGCAGCTTATCACCTTCATTTGCATGTAAATGAGCCTCCAGGAGCTGTATGCAGAGAACCGCAGGTGGTCTGTTCTCTGCATACAGCTCCTTTGTTCTGCGGAGGGGCTACACACTAAATACAATATAAACAGCGCTCCAGTGGAGAACACAGCATGCAGTTCTTGCTATCAGCTCTCTGGTCAAAGGCTTGCTTTTATGCTCACCTAAAATTCATAATTTGGCCGAAAAGTAAACGATAGTAGCATTTACATGCAACAATTATCGCTCAAAAGAGATCGTTTGAGTGTAGCTTTTCAGCGATAATCATCGCGTGTAAATGGACCTTTACTGTGTACATACATTTCTTATCCTGTATGGATCCTGAGTTACATTTTGCATCATACTACAGAGCTGCGCTCACTATTCTGCTTGTGGATTCAATGTGTTCATACATTACTTATCCTGTACTGAACCTGAGATACCTCCTGTATTATACTCCAGAGCTGCACTCACTATTCTGCTGCTGGTGCAGTCACTGTGTACATACATCACTTATGCTGTACTAACCCTGAGTTGCATCCTGTATTATACTCCAGAGCTACACTCACTATTCTGCTGGCGGAGTCACTGTGTACATAGAATACTTATCCTGTACTGATCCTGTGTTACATCCTGAATTATACTTCCGAGCTGCACTCACTATTCCGCTGGTGGAGTCACTGTGTACATACATTACTTATCCTGTACTGTTCCTGAGTTACATCCTGTATTATACTCCAGAGCTGCACTCACTATTCTGCTGGTGGAGTCACTGTGTACATACATAACTTATCCTGTACTGATCCTGAGTTACATCCTGTATTATACTCCAGAGCTGCACTCACTATTCTGCTGGTGGAGTCACTGTGTACATACATTGCTTATCCTGTACTGATCCTGTGTTGCATCCTGTATTATACTCCAGAGCTGCACTCACTATTCTGCTGGTGGAGTCACTGTGTACATACATTACTTATCCTGTAATGATCCTGAGTTGCATCCTGTATTATACTCCAGAGCTGCACTCACTATTCTGCTGGTGGGGTCACTGTGTACATACATTGCTTATCCTGTACTGATCCTGTGTTGCATCCTGTATTATAGTCCAGAGCTGCACTCACTATTCTGCTGGTGGAGTCACTGTGTACATACATTACTTATCCTGTACTGATTCTGAGTTGCATCCTGTATTATACTCCAGAGCTGCACTCACTATTCTGCTGGTGGGGTCACTGTGTACATACATTACTTATCCTGTACTGATCCTGTGTTGCATCCTGAATTATACTTCCGAGCTGCACTCACCATTCTGCTGGTGGAGTCACTGTGTACATACATTACTTATTCTGTACTGATCCTGAGTTACATCCTGTATTATACTCCAGAGCTGCACTCACTATTCTGCTGGTGGAGTCACTGTGTACATACATTACTTATCCTGTACTGATCCTGTGTTGCATCCTGAATTATACTTCCGAGCTGCACTCACCATTCTGCTGGTGGAGTCACTGTGTACATACATTACTTATCCTGTACTGATCCTGAGTTACATCCTGTATTATACTTCTGAGTTGCGCTCACTATTCTGCTGGTGGAGTCACTGTATACATACATTACTTATCCTGTACTGCTCCTGAGTTACATCCTGTATTATACTTCTGAGTTGCGCTCACTATTCTGCTGGTGGAGTCACTGTATACATACATTACTTATCCTATACTGATCCTGAGTTACATCCTGTATTATACTTCCGAGTTGCACTCACTATTCTGCTGGTGGAGTCACTGTATACATACATTACTTATCCTGTACTGATCTTGAGTTACATCCTGTAACATACTCCAGAGCTGCACTCACTATTCTGCTGGTGGATTTACTGTGTGCATACATTACATTGCTTAAAGGGGTTATGTCATTAAAAAAATAAAAAATCAATACTTACCTATTCCTCCCCAGGCAGTCTTCTTACCGCATCTTCTCTTTGCTGATCTTCTCCAGTCCCCTGGGTCACCTCACCTGCAGCCGACTGGATCCTCTTCTTCTTGTTATGGAGGGTCGATTCTCTGCAGTCTCCTTCCTGCAAGTCAGTGTAGGTTACATCAGTAGTGACATAATGTTCACTGCCTAGGAAGGATTGCTGAGCTATTGCCAAGACTGCGCATGCACGCTGTCTCACCGCGAATGTTTATATAGTATTGCAGAGAGACAGCGTGCATGCGCAGTCTCGGCAATATATCCGAAAAGAATGTGGAAAAATACTGTTGTACTCTAAGCTACTAGAATATTAAGGTCTAATATGCGATAGTGAAAGCACTTCTTTTTTATTATTTCACAAAATAAAAACGCTAGTGAAAACGCGTTTTGGGGACGAGCCCCTTCGTCAGTTCGGCTGGATTGAACACAACAGGATGCCTGGGGGTGACACAATTCCAAAGGTTTTTTGGATGTGCCAGAGGTCCTGTATGTGTCAGGGAGACAGAGGAGAAAGATGTGTTTCAACGTGATCTGGTTGGCAGCACCTCCATCATTTGAATTCTTCAGAGTGCCAGCCACATGGGGGTACCTTCAACCCTCATGTGGTGAAGATGGAAAGGAAGAGAGCTTCCTTAGAGTGTATGTACCAGTCATGAGAGAATAGTGAGTCCCAAGCGGAGAGAGGGAGAGAGCGTGAGCAATCAGTAAGTTCACTTTTTCCAAGGCCTAGTGCAGAGGTACTCACTATCCTACTTTCCTATATGGACGTCTGGAGCTATTGGATCACTGCGTAGAGGTACTTTTATTAATTTGTCACACATGACATCTGGGATCACCTGAACTTCCAATACTGTCAATTGTGCCTTGTATTTCCCAAAGTTTATTCAAGTAAAGTTCTTCCAGACCCTGACCATTCCCAGGGACCTGAAGTACATCAATTCTGTCTGTGTCTCAATTATTTACCGCCGAGGGTCTTTCCGGTGCGTAAAGGAAGGGTGGAGTCACCCGTGACAATCCCTATCCCTGTTCTCCAGTTTATTGGGCATCCCTCTCTGAGCGGTGTCCGGAAAAAGCCCAGCACTGCCCTGGCCAAAGTTACATGCGTCCCTCCAGGATGGAGCATGATAAGTGCTGCCATGACAAGCCAACGTCTTACCCTCCCTGCTCCTCAATGTACGCCCTATGTCCGGGGTCACCCTACGGAATGCTGCACAGGAGGGAAACTTCCGAAAATGGATGCTTTGTCACCAGAAGAAAAGGATCTGGCCGGCTGGAGATGAGGTGACCTGGGGATCTGCAAGAGCCAGGAGAAGATGGTCGAGGAGAAGATGGGGTAAGAAGATGGCCTGAGGAGGAATAGCTAAATATTGATATTTTGCTTTCTAATGACTGAAGCCCCTTAACTTTCTATTGCTCCTGAGTTACATGCTATATTATACTCCAAAGCTGTGTTCACAATTCTACAGGCTTCAGAGCTGAAATTCCTAGCATTTTTTGCTTGCACAGTGTGTACACATAGGATATTCTAGCAATCTGCATTATGGAAAGTGTAATCTTTACACCAATCATAGTGCAGTATCTCTTTCTTTGCATTAGGCCTGATGCACACGGGCGTATTTCCACTGTGAAGCTCCGGATGCTACTGTAGATACAGCCCATAGGACATGCATTGAAAAATGCATTTTCATGCCCATGGGCGGAAATCAACCGCGACATTCCGCTCAGGGTGTCGAAATCGCAGCATGCCCTACTTCAGTGTGAGCCTCGCACGGCCTGCGTCATCGCTGACGCGCCAGCTATGCACTGCGCATGTGCGGCTGTGCACCCACCGGCACATCAACAGCACAGAGTGACAACTTGGATAGCTTAGCCATTGGTCACTGCAGGGGCACAGGGTCACATCCCGCTGCGGGAATCTCGCAGTCAGAATCCAACCCGGTCGTCTGCATTTGGCCTAACTGTACTGAGTTGTCGAAGACTCTATAAAAGAGAAGTTTAATCCATAGTCTGAGTATTAATTGAACAGACCACATCAATCTGCATAGCCACATGCAAAAATAAAGTAACTTTGTTTAAAGAATTTTATTTTTTGTTTACAGCTGCTATGCAAGCCTATCTGTCTCCATAGCAACAGCTACAGTAGTAGTCTGATTCTGTAGCCATACTGCCTTCCATCTGTCTTCTATGTATTCTAACCTACTAAATATGTGTAAGAAATGGGGGATAGATGGCAAGGAGGATGACTGCAAGATCAGACTATGTAGGGCTTTTAAGGTCTGTTGCCATGATGATGCATGGCACTACATAGGAGCATTATATAAGAGGGGTGCTCCTCCCGTTACAGGTGAACAACTTCCTCCCCCTCTGGGAACAGCAGCCGCCAGAGGCTTCTGTGGGGGAAGAGTTCAGCCTGCCGTGCACCTGTATTGTGGGCATAATGCCAGTCGGTGCTGTGTGTAAAGACCCCACCCCATGCCTAGTGACATGGCCGGGGTGGGAAGACAGGAAAAGTGCTAACAACACCAGTTGAAGACCTCTCCACCAACTTAGTGCCATGGGCAAGAAGTGATGGAGGCTCCACCCCCTCTAGTGACATTGGCACTGGTGTGTGATGAACAGGGCTAAGCTCAACCTACTAGTGAGAATGGTTGGTTTTGTCGTACACAAAGAAAAGGAGCGCCATCACTGCTCAAGGAGAGCAGGCAAAAAAGGGTGCAGCACCAGCATCCAAAGTGATGAAGGCTATGGTGCCTCAGCGGCAACCAGAGTTGAGTACCCAGACCTATCCAGTGATCTTGCTTTTGGCTTACAATACCATAAACGTCCCAGAAGGTAATAACTCTTTAAGATGAATTACAATCCTTGGGAGTTCTTTATAACAATGTGGTCCTCAGAACAGAAAAGGTTGGTAGCCCTGCACTGAATGATGCTCATATGGGGAGAGGTTATAAACTATATGCAATACTTTGAAGAAAAAAAAACTTGCACAAGGAAATTGTTAACCCCTCTCAGTAACAGTGGCATGCCGTCAATGCAGGCAATCTATACGACTGCTAAGGGATCCATGAGACAGGGGACCTGGGACTAAACAGCCACACCCCTTGATCCACCATTGTTTTGCCTACTCCTTCCCCTGAATATCCAGCAGCACAAGTTACACTTACATTCTTGCTGCTCAGGAGGGAGCTCTCTCAGTCAGTGCAGGCTGCTCCTCCTCCTTACTGCTGTCACTGTAGTCTGCTGGGAGAGGGGAAAGGAGCAGCCTGTACTGACTGAGAGTGCATACTCCTGAGCAGCTGGAATGTAAGTATAACTTATGCTGCTGGACATTCAGAGAAAGGAGTAGGCACAGAGGGGACTCCAGAGCTATGAGAACAACAGAAGAGGGAATTCAGAGCTATGGGGGGAGGGGGTTCCTTAGAGGTTCATTAAGGGTAGTTGCAGGATGGTAAGCGTGTGCAGAGACAAGTCATGGCTGGAAAAAAAATCTCTATGGTCATCTAGCCCCAGATAAAGAACAATAACAAAAATGGACATCACCAATGAGAAGATTCTATTTGTGATCAATGGAGGTAACTGCACTATAAACACTATCACTGTGCAGAACTGGTATCTTACTATTATATGGTGACTGTACTATTTAAAGGTATACTGGAGCTGAGTCGCTGTATCTAAAACCGAAGCATTATAGATATACTGTTTCTAATGGACTTTTTATTGGTAGGGGGAGCAATTCTAAATATTGCTATGGAGCCCCACTGTCATACGTCCCTGCTGGAAAGCATAAATTTGACAAGATCGTTTATCCTGGTGAATAAAAGTGGCATCTCTCTTCATCAATGGTATAATGAAGAAGAGGAAAAAAAAAAAGAAATAATGAGCAAATAGCGTTATCTGCAGAAATTTGGGGTATGTTTAATTATTAATAACGCTGTAGCCGCCCGCTGCTCATTCATGCCTGGACTTTGCTTTTCAGCGTCGAACAAATAAATGAGATTATGAGATGCTGACACCGGAGGAATCTAGAAAAGTAAAAATGAATAGCTGTCAAAAAAAATCTTTGTGTCTGACTCTCTGCGTGACTCCAGAGCGCTCCCTCCGCAGTTCACAGTTCACAGTATCGAGCGGCTGAGCTGCCTCCTGTACAGTAGAGCGGCCATTTCACAATCTAGACTGAAAGACAAATTAAACAAACACGGCGTGTGACGGCCTTCTCACTTCAATAAAACAGGATAAATAGAAAATGGGAGATATTTATCCATTTCTATCCTTCTGCTGTTTTCAGGAATGGATTCAGACATTGATTATTTCATTTTACGCCACGTGAAGTCAGCAGTACATTTATTAAACTGAACCAGTCGGTAATATAGGTTACAGGAAAACAAACGCTGAGGGTCTGACTGTTCGTTGGAATAGAATTTACAGCGCTAACAAAGGAAACGGCACAATAATAGCCTAAAAGCAGTCGGAATAATAAATATTTCCTGTTATAACCATGTAGCTATCTGTATACACCCAATGATTACTGCATTAGGGACACTTATTCAATAACAGGTTGTTCCACCTTTTTGGGATTCCAGATGTCGAGGAACAGAACCTAAATGGTGGTCAACATCCTCCATACTTAACATGCCCCATGCCCGCAGCAGCTCCACTAATGGTGTACATTAGAGCAGATCTCACAGCCCTTTCCAGCATATCCTAAACATGTACAATGGGGTTACAGTCCAGGGAGTTTGGGGGCCGAGGCAGTGCAGAAAATTCATTGTCGTGTTCCTCCAACCAATGCCTGGTGATCCGAGGTCCATGATACAGAGTGTTGTCCTGTTGAAAGATGGCACTGTGGTCAGGGGAAGACTTACTGAAGAGATGGGTGTAGGTGGCCAACTAACAGGTCCCTGTAGTGTTCACCAATCATGGATTGTGGTATGGTGACAAATGGTCATCATAGATCATGCCTGGAAAATGCTTCTCTCCAGTTCATGACACCATCACCATCAGCCTGCTGAACCCCAATGGTACACCTATGGGATACGGTTTCATGGTGTTTACACCAGATGTGGATCCAGCCATCCAAAAGAGTCAATAGGAAACAGGACTCATCACTCCAGATGATCTTCTGCCTTGTGTCCAAAGTCCATTGATATCTTTCCTGGGCCCAAACAATACATTGTTGGCGATGTTGCGGCGTCATCACAGGCACCCTTATCTGCCTTCGGTTATTGAACCCGAGGTACACCACACGGTCATTGTGGAAATTTGTCTAACTTCCCGGCTTTTGTGTTGCTGGGTTGGTTGGTCTATTGTGGCACGCCATTGCTAAGATACCAGAAGTGCCACCCAATGCTCGTTTCTAGGATCAATCATACGTGGGTTGCCACTATATGATCTTCTGCTGGATGTCTGTCCATGGTTCAAACACAAAAGTAGTAGGGGGGAAGTGGCAGCATGCAAAAACTTCCTAAAAGATCAAATTTTATTATTGCATAGTCTTAAAAAGGTAGGCAATGTTTCGACCTCAGAAGGCCTTTTTCAAGCTTGAAAAAGGCCTTCTAAGGCCTCGGTCAGACGACCATTTTTTGCCGCGATTTGCGGATTGCATGACGGATGCGCATCCGCAAATCGCATGACCGGGGCTGAAAAACCGCCCAAAAATCTGCAGCTAGCAGCATTTTCGGCGAAACGGGCAGACACGAGGAATCGCAGATCACGCCTATCTGCAATCTGTGATTCCTTGTGTTTTATATATGCGCTCAATGGGGCCGGCGGCAGCAGCGCCGACCCCATTGAGAACATATACTACAAAGATCATTCTCCTCTGCCACAGCTGTAACAGCTGTGGCAGAGAAGAATGATGTTCGCCCATTGAATTCAGCAGCTGGGGATTTAAAATCCCCGCCTGCTGAATGGGCTGTCTCTGATTGGTCACAGCCCTCACCAATCAGAGGCAGCTCTCACTCACCCATTCATGAATTCATGAATGGGTGAGTGAGTGCTGCCTCTGATTGGCTCAGCGCAGGGACCAATCAGGGGCAGCTCTCAGCTGTCAGTTCAGGAGAACTGCCGGCCCGCCGCGGCTGAACTCCGGCTGCAGGGACAAGGTGAGTATATATATATTTTTTATTTTTACACATTTTAGGATGATTTTCAGGGAAGGGCTTATATTTTTAAGCCCATCCTGAAAATTCATCCCGCGATCGCCGGCAGCCCATTGCTTTCAATGGAGCCATCTGTATTGCCAGCTCCACTGAATTCAATGGGCGAACATCGTTCTTCTCTGCCACAGCTGTTACAGCTGTGGCAGAGGAGAATGACCTTTGTAGTATATGTTTTCAATGGGGTCGGCGCTGCTGCCGCCGGCCCCATGGAGCGCATATATAGAACACAAGGAATCGCAGATCGCAGATAGGCGCGATCTGCGATTCCTCGTGTCCTATAATTTATCGGACATCCGCATAAAAAGCGGCCATGTGACTGATCCCATTGCGAAGCAATGGTTCTAAATATGCGCAGATCGCATGCGCAAATCGCGCGAAAAAACGCCCTTCTGACCGAGGCCTAAGGGTGACTACCCACTAGCGTTTTTTTTTCTAATTGTCAATGGGACTTTCTAATGTTAAAAACGCAACGCACCAAAAATGCGCGTTGCGTTGCGTCACGTTGGGTTTTTAACATTAGAAAGTCCCATTGACAATTGGAAAAAAAAAACGCAGCGAATTCGCAGCAGAAAAAGAATGCTAGTGAGTAGTCACTCTTAGGCTGAAATGTAGTCTCCTCCCCCTGTTCCGGAACGTACCTGCACTCCCCTTCCGCTCCCTCCCATTGCAAATAGTGGCGAGGGGCGGAGAGGGGGCGGGAGCTCAGTGCACTGCTTCCAGCTCTTCCAGCCTCCTCCCCCTGCCGAGAGGGACACCCAGGTCGTTCGAATAAGCCCTAAGTTTGGTATCTTAGTAATCGTACTGACCTATAAAATAAAGTTATTGGGTAATTTTTGTTGCAGTGTGTATGCCATAGAAACAAGACCCCTCAAAGATGGCGGAATTACATTTTTCTTCCTTTTCACTTAGCTTAGAATTTTTTTAAAAGTTTTTCAGTACATTACATAGCATCATTGAAAAATACAGCTCATCTTGCAAAAAACAACCCTCAGACATCTACGTTGATGGTTAAATAAAAAAGAGTTATGATTTTTTGAAAGTGGGGAGGAAAAACCAAAAATGGCAAAAAAATGGGCACGTCCTTAGGGCTCAGTCAGACAGGCGTTTTTATGTGGGCATGTTACTTGCATTTGCGATCCGCATCTATTAAGAACCAATGCTTTCAATAGCAGCGGTCATATGCCCGATATTCACCTGCGCACAAAAATTCGCAGCAGTAAATATAGAACAGCGGATTTAAAAACACAAGTAACTGTGGCGTCCATCTTTTTTGGATGTGAAACCCCTGGATGCTGTCACATCCAGGGGCGTTAGCTTGTGCTCAAAGGCCTAAGCACTGTGACCAATCAGAGGCAGCTCTCAGCTGTCATTCAATAGCTTAGTGCTGCCTCTGATTGGTCACAGTGCTCAGCCAATCAGAGGCAGCCCTTTCAGCAGGCAAGGTTTTTAAATGTTGCTGAAAGCACTTCCCAGCAGTGAAGGGAGAAGACTCGGCTGGACGTACCTGAGCCCAGCAGCTGAGGAGAGGTGAGTATATATATATATATATATACTAGCTTACCCGTCGCGCGTTGCTGCGAAGACAGACATACATACATTCATTCGTTTTTATATATCTAGATAACAACCAATCACAGCGCAGCTTTCATGTTACCTCAGTGGTATAATATATAACAACCAATCACAGCGCAGCTTTCATGTTACCTTAGCAGTATAAAATATAACAACCAATCACAGCGCAGCTTTCATGTTACCTCAGCAGTAAGAGAAATAACAACCAATCACAGCGCAACTTTTATTCTGCCTCAGCAATATAAAAAATAGCAACCAATCACAGCGCAGCTTTCATGTTACATCTGCGGTATTATATATAGCAACCAATCACAGCGCAACTTTCATGTTACCTCAGTGGTATAATATATAACAACGAATCGCAGCACAGCTTTCATGCAACCTCAGTAGTATAAGAAGTAGCCACCAATCACAGCACAGCTTTCATGTTACCTCAGCAGTATAAGTAATAGCAACCAATCACAGCACAGCTTTCATTTTACCTCAGCATTCTCAATATCCAGCAATTGTCTTGCGAAACGTTTGGCGGATGCATCATTTTCTGGTTGAACACGCATCCCGTCGCTCATAATGCCTTTTGCTTTCGTGCTTGAGATGGAAATCAAACGATCTTTGTCTGGGGGGCATAACTGTCAACGATGCTCGCACGCACCCCACCTATCGTAGGATATTTGTACTATGCCTATAATCTTCCCAGGAGTGTACTCAACAACTTCCCAAAGTCTCATGGCAATTGGCTGAATGGTGTAGTAATGCATAAAGGACAGACAGACAGACATACATTCATTTATATATATCAGGAAGTGAGAGAATTAGATTCCGTACGTAAAATTTCGACGCTAATTCTTTTGCGCATAGAATTGAATAATGGAGTTGGGACCCATTAGCTTTTCCTATTTATGACATATTCAATGCCCGTGCCAAATTTCAAGTTTCTATGTGAGAAAATTACATTCCGTACGTAAAATTTGGACGCTAATTCTTTGGCGCATAGAATTGAATAATCGACTTGGGACCCATTAGCATTTTCTATTTATGACATATTCAATGCCCGTGCCAAATTTCAAGTTTCTATGTGAGAAAATTAGATTCCGTACGTAAAATTTGGACGCTAATTCTTTGCCGCATAGAATTGAATAATCGAGTTGGGACCGATTAGCTTTTCCTATTTATGACATAATCAATGCTCGTGCCAAATTTTAAGTTTCTATGACATTGGGAAGCGAGAAAATTAGATTCCGTACGTAAAATTTGGACGCTAATTCTTTGGCGCTTACAATTGAATAATCGAGTTGGGACCCATTAACTTTTCCTATTTATGACATAATCAATGCCTGTGCCAAATTTCAAGTTTCCATGACATTGGGAAGCGAGAAAATTAGATTCCGTACGTAAAATTTGGACGCTAATTCTTTGGCGCTTAGAATTGAATAATCGAGTTGGGACCCATTAACTTTTCCTATTTATGACATAGTCAATGCTCGTGCCAAATTTCATGTTTCTACAACATCGGGAAGTGAGAGAATTAGTGGCAGTGATGGAAATCGAACGATCTACGTGGGGGGGTCGTAACTATCGACGACGCTCGCGCACGTGCCATTTATCATAGAATATTTGTACTATGCCTATAATCTTCCCAGGAGTGTACTCAACAACTCCCCAAAGTTTCATGGCGATCGGATGAATGGTGTAGTAGCGCATAAAGGACAAACAGACAGACAGACACACACACACAGACACACAGACATACATTCAATTTTTTATATATATATATATATATATATATATATATATATATATATATATATATATATATATATTTTTTTTTTTTTTTTTTACACATTTTAGGGATGATTTTCAGGGAAGGGCTTATCTTTAAAGCCTTTCCTTGAAAAATCACTGCAGGGCTTGCCGGCACCCCATTGCTTTCAATGGAATAGAATTCAATGGCATGGCATAGCTGTCACAGTGTTCAGTGACAAGGGGACTCCCCACGGAAATGAAGAAATCCTCTGCCACAGCTGTCACAGCTGTTTTCAGCGTGACACCGGCTTCGGTCACACAAATTTTTTTACACATGCATTTTTGGGCACATACCAGTAAATTCGCACAGAAAAACGCCCATCTGATTGAGGCCTAAGTGTATTTTCTTAAGGCATTTAGTAGGGTACGTATAGCTATTAGCTTTTATGAGGTATCCGTAGAACTCCTAACTAAAGAAGAAATGTGGTCCAGTGCCCCCGTATGGTCAAGCAAAGTGGTCAAGACACGGAGATGACAGAGCTCCCATGTATATTTGCCCATTAGATGGATTTTCCGAATAAGGCCTAATTCCCACGGGCGGAAATCCGCAGCGTTGCCCGCAGCTATTAGGTTCTATTGAACTTAATAGCGTAATGCTCACGGTGCAGAATTCCATCGTGAAATCACCTGTAATCACCCATGCCATGTCCTATTTGCCGCGGGCGTACGCGCGGATAGCTTCCATTGCAGTCAATGGAAGCTGTCCGTCACGCTATCTTCCGCTGTAGCACAGCGGTGAATAGCATGAAAACGCTTACCCGCCCACCGACGCCCGCATCATATGACACGACCGTCGTGTCATGTGACGCTGTGGGCGTGTCATATGACGCTGCTGTCTCGTCATGCGCGCCGGCACGGTATGCGGGACAATGGGCAGTGGATCCGGAGGTGAGTATGGGGTCTCTGGGGGGGGGGGGGGGGGCGCCATGACGGATTCCGCTGCGGAATTCCACTTGCGGAGCCCGTCACGGCCGTGGGCACTAGGATGACCTATCCTTAGGATTGGTCATAAATATCAAATTGGTGGGGGTCTGAATCCCAGCAGCCCTGCAGATCAATTGTTTAAAGGGTCTTCACTGCTCAGCCAAATGCCATAGGCTTTACATTGTAACAAGGCACAGCACTGTTCATTGCATAATGACAATGTCTGGTATTGCAGCTTAACCCTATTGACTTGAACAGATTGAGGCCCAGAAAGGCCACGTGACTGATGCGTGTGATGTGATAGGCTGAGGAAGAAAAATCTACTTTGTGTCAGCATCTAGACCAGTGGTGGCGAACCTATTGCATGGGTGCCAGAGGCGGCACGCAGAGCCCTCCCTGCTGGCACGCAGATCCATCAGCCGCTCACCACTAGTGCGTACCTGGAGGGGCCGCGGCTTTATGGCAGCAGGAGACGGAGCGCCGGTGGCGGCAGCAGGAGACGGAGCGCCGGCGGCGGCAGCAGCAGGAACGCTCGTGGGAGCGCCGCCGGTAGCAGGAGACAGAGCGCCGGAGGCATGAGCACAGCCACTGCCAGCAGAGGCTAGAGAGAGCGGCGGTAGCAGCAGCTGGCAAGCAGGACGCAGAGCGACTTCAGCACAGACTGTGGGGCCACTGGGGGTAGGTCACTGGTACGCAGGGGGGGGGGGTGCTGGGAGGGTGTCACTGGTACACGGGGAGCCGCTGGGGGGGTGTCGCTGGTACGCGGGGAACCGCTGGGGGGTGTTGCTGGTACGCGGGGGGCTGCTGGTACGTGGGGGGCTGCTGGGGGGGTGTCGCTGGTAGGCGGGGGGCCGCTGGGGGGGGTTGCTGGTACGCTGGGGGGGTGTCGCTTGTACGCGGGGGGCTGCTGGGGGTGTCGCTGGTACACGGGGGGCGCTGGGGGGGTTGTCACTAGTACGTGGGGGGGGCGCACTGTGGGGTGTCACTAGTATGCGGTGGAGGGGGGGCGCTGTGGGGTGTCACTAGTACGCGGAGGGGGGGTTTGCTGTGGGGTGTCACTAGTACGCGGTGGAGGGGGGGGCGCTGTGGGGTGTCAGTAGTACACGAGGGAAGGTGGCGCTGTGGGGTGTCGCTGGTACCGCTGCGGTATGTTTACACGTGGCGGACATAGGCAGGGCTGCTTCAAAATAGACCGGGTGCAGATTTTGACTGATTTTTGGATGCGGAAATGCTGCAGAATTTTCCACATAAATCTCCGCCGAGGACATTCTGCAGTATTTCCGCATCCAAAAAGCGGTCAAAATCTGCACCCTGTCTATTTTGAAATAGCACTGTCTTTTTTTAGAACGACGGGGTAAAATCATACGTCGTGATAAGCCCCGCCCCCTGACGTGTTGACACTTTGCAATAAATAAGTGGGTTTTGGGTTGCAGTTTGGGCACTCGGTCCCTAAAAGGTTCGCCATCATTGATCTAGACACTAACCAACAGGGTAGCCAACCAGAACTTTTCTTTTTCCTGGACAACTTATCTAAAAGTCACGGACAAGCAACATTTTTTACGGACAACTTGGAAAACCATAATGAAGAATATAAGTGCTACATGTTTATTACCAGCATTTATTGGGTGCTGTGTATTTCTTTTCATGGAGACTATTTTTACGGACTGTCCAGGAATTTCTGGACCGTTGACAACCCTGCTCAGCTTTCTGATATTGATGACCTACCCTAAGGATAACCCCTTTAAGACTACTGGATTTAAGAAATAGCATAGTGCACTCCTACGCCATAAATGGATTTGTAGCTTTGTGTAAAAATGGAGCTTCTATCCTATAAACATACATTAGGAAATGATACAATATTTTTTCTATTTATGCCGCTGTACATTTCGCCATACATTTTTCATTTTAGTTTTTATTTATGTGGGAGGGATTGTAGTTTTTAAATGCACCATTTGAGGGTATCTATACATCAATATGTACTTTATCTAATTTTTTGTTGAGCTATGGATACATAAAAAAGCTATTCCTGCCATCTTTTATACTGTTCATACTAAATAACCACTAAAATTAACTCTTTGTGTTATTACGGTTGTGAGGACACCAAATGCACCAGCAGTATCAAAATGCACATACGTATCATTCCTTATTCTAGTAGTAGCAACTAGTAATTGTGCCTCCCTCAGTGGTCCAAATAGTAACGGCACCCTCAGTAGTGGCCCCAGAAGTAACCTCACCACAGTATTAACCATTTCCAATCCACTGTCTGACCTCTGAAGACATTATGATTTAAGGCTGTACAGCTCCGATGTTGGAAGACGTCCGTCGGGGTTCTCTTACTGTATATTGCCAGCCTCTCTGCTGTCGCAACCTATCCAATGTGTCACTTCATGCAGTACTGGCTTTAGCCAGCATATAGCGCCATTGTATATCAGCAGAAAAAGAGTAAGCCCCCTGGAAAAACCAGGATACAAATTGGATTGGAAAGGGTTATTGGTGCCTCTAATAGTGCCCCCAATATTAATTCTACCCCTAGTAGTGGTCCCAATAGTAATAGGGCCCCCGGTAGTGGCTCAGATAGTAACAGTGCCCCCAGTAGTGGTCACAATAGTAATCGGGACCCCAGTAGTGGTCCCAATTTTAATAGAGCCCCCAGTAGTGGCTCAAATAGTAATAGTGCCCATAGTAGTGGTCCCAATAGTAATAACACCCTCAGTAGTAACATCGCCCAGTATTGATGGTGTCCCCAATATTAGTTCTACCCCCAATCAATAGTGGCCCCAAATAGTAATAGAAACCTCAATAGTGGTCCCAATTCTAATAGGGCACCCAGTAGTGGCTCAGATAGTAATTGTGCCCTTAGTAGTGGTCCCAATAGGAACAGCAATAGTGCCCCAACTAAAAATGGTTGCTCCCACCCTGAACCTCTAGCCAGGCAGCAACCGTGTATTATCAAGTATTTAACTTTCTTTCTCTCTAGCTCTTGTTTGGCTGCCATTGCTGTAATAGAGGTTGTGACCCTTGAACTCCCTCCCCAGCATCTGCATCCCGCACGTCCTGTATGTATGGCAGATACTGGGGGAAGAGGTCAGGGGTCACAGCCATATATGTCACAGACATATAGCATGGTCAAGAAAGGTCAGTAACAGGTAAGTATCTGTTGCAGTACCAGGGAGCAGGCAGGAAGCATAGCCAGGGGTCTGTAACGGGTAACAGCAATTGTTAAAGCGAGAAGCAGTTAGTAGCAGAGCTTCACTAAAGGCAAACACTGAGCTTTTAATTGTATTAAGCTATATAAAATTCAAATAAAAGCTTTTGAAACTGTTAATCACACAAAGATTAAGTGGAAGGGCCAGGCTTTTATAGCATGTCCAACCAGGAACAGAGCGGAGCTAAAACAGGGACTGGATTGCTGGAGCTGTGAACAAGGTAAAGTCATGCAGGGGAGCTGTACAAAGAGCTGGATGGCTCAGTAGGTAGAGCTAATGCCTGGAATACAATAGCTTCTGGGATCAAATGCTGACAGAGTTATTGAAATATTTTTTAATTTGTGGTTGCTACCTAGCCTGAGGTTCTCTCAGCTGGCAATCACTTTTCATTGGCCATTAACCCTTTCCAATCCACTGTCTGACGTCTAAAGACATTCTGATTGAAGGCTGTACAGCTCTGATGTCGGAAGACGTCCAGCAGGGTATTCTTACTGTATATTACTGGCCGCTCTGTTGTCGGAGGCCTCTCCAGCATGTCCCATACCGCAGTACTGGCTCTAGCCAGCAGATGGCGCCATTGTATAATGGCAGAAAGAGAAAACCCCCTAGGAAACCCTGAATCCAAAATTGGATTGCAAAGGGTTAATATGGCTGGTAAAAATGATATACCAGCACTGGCCTTTCGACTTAATTACTGGCTAGGTGGCACCCCTAACAGGGACCGTTATAACTGGAAAACTTGTTACGTGATTTTGTGCTGCATTGCGGTTCACGGGTCTAATTTTCGTACAGGGAAGCACCAATCCTAAAAATGGCCGGTGTTTGCAATCAACTGCTCATTCAGAGTAAATGAGAAAAAATAATAAAATGAATAAAATCTGTGTTATTATGACATAGCCCGTTGCTAGGACAATGCTCTCTAACAACAGAGTATCTGTAAGGATGAGAAATCTGGCGAGACTTCTTCTACGGCGCTGAAAGAAGGCGCCCAGTAATGACCAATGTTTAAAAAAATAGCTATAAAAGGGTTAACGAGAATTGATTGTTGAATCTAAAAATAACATCTTGTAATAAAAGGTGAAGATTCGCTTTAAGAATAGCCCGGGAATCTATCTGCAGCCCTAGAAGCATCCTGTACACAGTCATCAATAAACTCATTAAAGCCGCCCGCTCTCCCAGTGATGAGGCAGATCCTGGAACGGTTATATTTAACGAAACAATCAAAACCAATTTAGAACTTGAAAATATATATTTTTCCCCTTTGGCACCGAGGCGAACACTTCACCTCCTCGGGAAATAGCTGCGCTATAAAAATGCTGCTTTCTCCCAGCAAGCTAGAATGTATTGTGAAAATGAAATCTCGTTCTGTACATTCCTGCCTACGGTCGGATCGGTATATATTTGGTTTATGTCCATATAGTCGGAGATTTTCGGCTGGTTTATTAGGGTCTTTGAGCTGAAACCTTCTAAAAATTGATTTCTGCTGTATGTTTAATATTAGCGGTGAATCATCTGGGCAAATTAGTATTCATTGGCACGTGCGGGGGCCCCGTACGGCTGCGCCTCTCATTTCCCACTGGAAATACCCATAAATGTGAACCTTAAATTGATGTCGGTAGTGATATCTTTTTAAGGTTTACTTGCATGCAGCAGCAAAGAGCAGCAATAACAGAGATGTCAATTCCAAGGCTGACATCAGTTAGACGTGGAGGCTCCCAACTACAAAAGTGACATTATAATGGGAACAGTGATGATTTTCTTTCTCCGGGATGGCTTCATTAAATTTGCAGTCCCTCGTGGACAGGAGGAAAACAGCCTTTTGGAAATAATTGAGAAGCGCAATTGGTTTCTTTAACCCATTAATGGCACGGCTTATTTTAAACCTTAGGACGCAATGAATTTTTGGAGGATTTTTCATCTCCGCTTTTCAAAAGCCATAACTTTTTTTATTTTTCCACCAATATGGGGGATTGTTGTTTGCGTGGCGAGTTGTAGTTTTTATTGGTACCATTTTGGGGTAGATTTAATGTATTGTATAACTGTTATTAATTTTTTGTGCAGGGCAGGGAGAAAAAAAAACACATTGATTCTGCCATTTTTTTTCCCAGTGTTAATCATGTAGCATAATTGTCATTAATTACATTTGATACATTTTTTCTGCGGGTGGTACGATTATGACAATACTAAAATTATATTTTTCCACTTTTTCAGAATAAAAACTTTTTTTTTTTGCATCACCGCATTCAAAGTCCTATTGAACATTTCAATTTTTCCTTCGATGGGGCTCTATGAGGGTTTGTTTTTCTTGTGTGATAAGCTGTAGTTTTCATTGGTACAATTTTGGGGTACATATTTTTTGATCACTCTTATTGCGTTTTTTCGGAGGTGAAACTATCAAAAAGAGCGTTTTTGCTTTTGGTTTATAGTATTTGCTGTGCAGGATAAAAAAAAAACCTGTGTTCAATTTATTGCATGGGTCATTATTACAGATGCGACAATACCAATCATTGTTTGTTTGTTTTTTTTTACAAAAAGAGGAAAAAGTGCGCAAAAAGTTTTGTTCTTTTTTCTTTACATTTTTTTATGTCCCTGTAGGGGACTTGAACCTGCAATTCTATGATTGCTTTGATAACACGTTGTAGTACTTCTGTACGGCAATGCATTATCAGTAATAATAGTGATTACAGGCCATGACAGACTCGAAACATTGACTGGTGGCTGGTTGCCATAGCAACTGGAGATGAGCGAGTATACTCGCTAAGGCTAACTACTCGAGTGAGTAGTGCCTTAGCCGAGTATCCTCCCGCTCGTCTGGTAAGATTTGGCTGCTGGCGAGGGTGACAGGTGAGTTGCGGTGGTGAGCAGGAGGTAGCGGGGGGGGGACGGAGGGAGAGATAGATCTCCCCTCCGTTCCTCCCCACTCTCCCCCGCCGCTCCCCGCCGGCCCCCGAATCTTTAGAGATGAGCGGGAGGATACTCGGCTAAGGCACTACTTGCGCGAGTAGTTAGCCTTAGCGAGTATACTCGCTCATCTCTAATAGCAACCCATTGGCCCTCCATAATTATATAGCAGAGGGTAATGATGTCACAAAGGGCGAACCCTTCCTCTGTGAATCATTTACATGTCACTATCAACTATGATTCAATAGTGTTCTCACCTATCTCCGCTATTGGATCGGGAGCCCAACTGTCAGTCACAGCTAGCTCCTATTGTTTATAGCGGGGGCTCAATTTCTGAACCTGTGCAATCCATAGGACGCAAATGTATGTCAATACGCAGGAGCTGCTTCCCAACCAGATAGTACATTTCCCTAGGATGGGAAAAGTTTAAACAAATAAATGCGATAGAAGGAGGCTGTATTTTCTTCTTTATGTAACATAGCACATATTCCCGCCCTCCTGGTGATCCAGAGGAAGCCAAAAAAAACCACAATGAGGCGGGAGCAATTTTCATCATTCTAGGGTAAAAAATTCCTTCCTGACTCCAATCTGGCAATGACCAACCCTTCTAAAGTAATCAGTGACTACAGCATGTAATATCATAATGCTCAAGTAGGGTGTCCAGGCTCCTCTTAAACTATTTTATTGTTCACCAGAACGCCTTTGATAGACCACCAGTAGTGATGATCGTCTGATATATCTGACAAGCATGAGCAGCTCCTACTCTTTCATTGTCCACCATATGGAGACAGCTGGCACAATCATTACAGGTCCCTGTGTCTCTTAGAACCATTTCCAGGCTTTGCTGAAGGACATTTAGTCTCACAGCACTCATTACATATACTGTCTTTGACACCCACCATCACCTCTGTTTGCAGTGGTGTTGTGAACGACGATACTAGACTTCTACAGAGTGGAACCAGGTTGTCTTCAGCGATTGAGACACTCACCACGAGGTCTTCAGAAATGAACACAGCAGTTATCAGTATCCAAACTAAACCTGGATTCATCACTGAAGACAACCCGGTTCTGCTCTATAGCAGTCCTGTTTTGTCTTTCATGACACCCCTGCAAATGGAGGCAATGGTGGTTCGGTGTCAAAGGCAGTACATGTACTGTTCATCATGAGATGAAATGTCCTATAGCCAAATGCATGGAAATGGTTCTGGCAGTCACAGGGGCCTGTAACTATGGTGCGAGCTATATCAAAATGGCGGACCACTAAACAGTTGGAGCTCTCTCTGCTTGTCGAATGATCAAATGATCCTTTTTACTGATGTTGAGGATGTCGTGAGTCCGGTCACCTTACGTGCGTGCCCTCAGGCATCTTCTGATCCCAACGTCTCCTAACAACCCGGTCACGATGACCCAGGTGTCAGGCAATTCATCAATATGACCATCCATCTTCTTGCATTCTAGTAAGCATGTCTAGAGGTCAACAAGCTCTACACAACTGGAAAAAGAGGTCCACTACACACAAGACGTTTCTAAGAGCCTTTCTATACGGCAAGGGTGGAACCACTTTTAGGCCCTCAGGTGACAAGATAGTCCATCCATTCGCACCATAACTCTAATCATTTGCATATCTGCCTGAGATGTAACTGCATGCCAAGTTTTGCAGCAAAACGTTAACTCCTTCTAGGGACTAGATTTTTTTTGTCAATGAGTGTATTACATGGTCGACCATTCATATACTTGAAGGAAACAGACGTCAACTAAACTGCTGTCACAGAAGTGGTGCCATAAAGTCAGTTCATACCAAGTAAAAAAAATTGACCATGGAAAAAAGTGCAACAAGTTGTGAGCAATCAATTTTTGAGACGCCCTTTTAATTAAACATATAAATACGTCCAAGCTGATGTTTTATAAATGAATGATACAGATAATAATGTCCGATCTCCGTTCTTTGTACATCTGCGCTCCTCGCGTATTAAAATCTGCAAATTGCTGATACTCGGGGAGACTCATTTTAAATCAGCGTGCTCCGAAAAAAATCTATGAGAGTTCATGGTTCTGTGTTTAATAAGCAACAGTCAGCGAAAAAAAAAGTGCTTTGTCCTTTTAATTGTTGTTTTATTATTTTAAATTGCACATTAGGTTGGCAGAATGTAATTTGAAAACTTTACTAACAAACACAACACAGAACACATTTTGGTTAGTCAGGAATAATGAGGCTGTAAGTCATGGCCGATACAGAAGAAGCATTATTGCATCAAGAATATGAGAACATTTCTTTCCTGAATCCATGTCAAAAAGTTAAAGCCCAGGAGAAGCTTCCATATATAGAGAGGTTATATGTAGTGTTGTTATTAGTATGGGCTACAGGAGCTATTACTTGCCCTGGATTTCCCAGTAATGCCCATTTTCAAATGTATTCAGATCTGACGTGTTTCTCATAGATCACTGATCGCATTCTTGGACCAAGATTAGATGGCGCTTACACAGCACATCCTCCGGGATGGCAAGGAAATTGGATGTTGAGGAGAGCTTGTCTGGCAGCTATTGGGCAGCAAGCACAGTGTTGGGGTTCACTGGATAGCACTGAGGCTCACTAGGAGGTATATTCACTATGTTGACAAAGTATTGGGACTCCCCCCCCCCCCCCCCCCAATCCTGTGTTGTTGGGCGAAGAGGATATGTGAATCGGATGTGTGAAGAAGAGAATCACACAGAAATATCCCAGTACAGAAACCATCAGGATGCCACCAGGGGTAGAGATGACAACGGGGTCTGGTGGCGGAATGTCATTTGAGCAACCAATCAGTATGGGACATCACAGCACTTTTGGACCTTCCAAAGTCTACGGTTGGCAATGTTATTCAGAAATAGAAATCATCTGGTGTGTTTGCAGAGCAGTCACGTTCGGGGAGACCTTGTAAACTGACCGAATGTGGACAATGAAGTCTTGTACGAGCTGCGAGGGCATCATGCAGATCGCCTGCTGAAACACTTGCTCAGGAGGTCTCACAGGCCATTGAAACATCCACTAGCACCAGGACCATCGATAAGGAACTGTATGTGAAGGGTTACCATAGATAAGCGGCTGCACACAAGCCCAACATCTCAACAGAGGAGCCCGTGATGGTACTTGGAGCGTCGTTCTTGGACTGTAAATAAATGGAAGCAAGTGTTCTGGGAAGCTGAATCACAGTAACCATCTTCCAATCAGACTTGATGAGTGGTTTCTATGTGATTGCATCGTTCCAACAGTGAAGTTTGTAGAAGGTTCTGTTATGGCGTGGGGTTCTGCTGGGAAGGACTAGGGCCATGAGTTATAGTGAAGTCCACTCTCAATGCCAATGGGTACAGAAATGTTCTGAGCAATGTGGCTTTACCTACCCTGTGGCAATACTTTCGTACAGCTCTGTGCCTCTACCAACATAAACCAAGCCTCGACATTGTGTACTGTATGACATGGCACTGGTTGAGGAACACAACATCTGCAAACTACATTGGCCAACCCAAAGTCTGGATCTCGATCCCATCGAGCATCTTTGGGATGAACTGGAATGTCATATCCATGCGCCCAACACATCCATCATCCCCCGCATCACTATCTCAAGCTCTTCTCAAGGAATGGAGACAAAACCCTCCACACATCTAATAGAATTTGGTGGAAGGCAGCAGAGGAGAGTTACTGCAGTCATTGAGCTTAATGGTGGCCCAATACCAGACTGAAAAAGGTGAAGAAAATCAAATGTAATCACCTTCTATGTGTCGAATACATTTATCAACATTAGAGCGGCTTGGTTGGGTTATACTATCATGTTAGTGTGACAGGATAAAGGGTTTCATGTTTTTGAAAAATTGCTGGTATGTGTCAAAACATACTGTGTTTGAAATATTCACTTTAAATGTTATTGTGTCTGCAGGTGCTGGAAGCATGGGTATGTAAATGCGGGGGGGAGGAGGAGCTCCAGAGAGCGTAACAAGGCGTAAAATGGTGCTGTGGGATATATAAAGGTTGGGTGGAACGACGGAGTGCCTCAGCAAGGAATAGCAAAGGGAGCATTTTTAATTATGGGGACTAGTGATGAGCGAGTATACTCGCTAAGGGCAATTGCTCAAGCGAGCATTGCCCTTAGCGAGTACCTGCCCGCTCGAGAAAAAAGGTTCGGGTGCCGGCGGCGGGCAGGGAGCTGCGGGGGAGAGCGGGGAGGAACGGGGGGGAGAGCTCTCTCTCTCCCCCCCACTCCCCCCTGCTGACTGCCGCAACTCACCGCTCCTCCTTACCGGCACCTGAACCTTCTGTCTCGAGCGGGCAGGTACTCGCTAAGGACAATGCTCGCTCGAGCAATTGCGCTTAGCGAGTATATTCGCTCATCTCTAATGGGAACAAAATGATGGAGCTTTTTTAATGATTGGGCAATGAGGAGTAGCATTTTTCCAGATGAGAGCATAAAAGGGGGGTATTATTGCTACTGGGGTCACTAAGTGGGGGTAAAATCATGCATTGTTATAAGCCACACACCTTAACCACACCCTATTTTTGGTAGTGATGCCCCGCAATAAAAAACATTTTCAGGGGTGCTGCAAGGCTGAAAACATTGGGAAACACTGAATTAGCGGCAGTATTCTATTATACATAGATTACAATGTGTGGTCGGTCCAATTACATTAGGTTACATTCACATGAGCGTTTTATCGTGGCTATTTTGCCATGATTAAATGTCAGCCGAAAATCGCGACCATATAATGCACTGGATTCCAATGCATTCATTCAAGTGAGCGATTTTCGGGAGTGTGAAAAAATCGTGCCGTCAAAACAAGAATTCACATCCATTTTCATTCGCTGATTTTTCTCGCTGCGTCAAAAGATAGGAATCTCTGATAGAAAAGAAGATAGCTGCCGCTATTTGAGTTATTTAAAGCTCTTTGAAATCATTCTGAGAATTTCTGCCGATCTACAAAATTCCGCGCTCTTGTGTTTTTTCCCGGGACTCGATAGTGGCTATTTACCGCTCATACAATTTTCAGCTGCGATGTGGACAGCGTCAAAATGCACCCCCCGTGTAAATGTAGCCTTAGGCCTCATGTCCACCGGTAAAATCAGGCCTGCCGCGGATTCTTCATGGAGAATCTGTAGCGGGTCCCTCCTGCCCCGCGGACATGAGGCTAAAAAAATAAGAATAAACTCACCTCTCCGGACGCTGCGGATCTTCCTTCTTCGCGGCCAGATCTTCTTTCTTCGGGCCCGGCAGATGTGCTCGGCACACTGGCAGCGTGCCGCGCGCATGCACCGGGCACATCCGCCGGGCCGCAGAAAGAAGATCCGGCCGCGAAGGAAGGAAGAACCGCAGCATCCGGAGAGGTGAGTTTTAATTCTGATACGGGTGTTCCGCGGATGCAGACGGCTTCAATAGGCTTCAATAGAAGCCTGCGGGAGCTGTCCCCGTGGGAGACCCGCACGAAAATGGAGCATGTCAACTTTTTTTTCCCACACGCAGATCCGCGCCTGAAGGGAAAAATGACATCCGCAGGTATTTAACTACCGGCGGGTGTCCAATGCATCCTTATGGGGCGCAGATCCGCGTGTGGGAAAAACGCTGCAGATTCTAAATTAGAATTATGCCGTGGACATGAGGCATTAATGTGGGAAAAACATGCATATGCTCTTCTCCACTTTCTGCAGGCGCTAATGTGTGTAGTAACATCATTGATTATATAGTGTAAGAGGAGGAGAAATTGGGAGTTATTATATGGAGTAATATAATTATTGGGATAGCTGGTGGTTGTTATTATTACATATAGTCATGCTGACTTTCCCGACAATGCCTTATTTGGGTCTTCATGTTTTCTGTCGGTACATCCATGAACTTTGCTCCTGGAATCTTCCTTCTCAATTCAACTCTATCAACCATAATTGCCTTTTATACATATCTGAGTTTTTTCATAGCATACTCAAAGTAAAGATAAAGCTTTGCACGGATTCATTTCAATGGTAACTTGGCCTGCAATACTAAACTTTGCCATTCCATAAGAATGGAGCTGTCTGCTTCCTACAGAAATCAGCTCAGTGCAGGAGCGCTCAGGCCTGGAAAACTTCTGATCGTGAGTGACCGATCTGCCATTGATCTACTACTGATGACTTGTCCTGAGGATAGGCCACCAATAGTTTACTACTGAACAGTCCCCTTGACTACAGTTGCTTAATGCACAGTAGCAACAGGTTGGCACCCAGCAGGTAAGTCACCGGCCTGGCTGGTATTGATTGTTTATCAGCCATATTAATAGCAAATAAAAAATATTTGCCGGCTGTGTGCCAGCCCAGCAGCAACCCCACAAGCACCTTAATCAATGGGTCTGTGGCTCCGCTTTTGCTGCCGCTGCTCTCATCAGTCTGTGGCCCCTGAACTTTTCCTCCCTGGTGTCTGCATTCTTGTATACAGTGCAGATGCTTGGCAGAGAGGTCACAGACTGATGAGAGC
Source organism: Eleutherodactylus coqui (assembly GCF_035609145.1). Classification (NCBI taxonomy): domain Eukaryota; kingdom Metazoa; phylum Chordata; class Amphibia; order Anura; family Eleutherodactylidae; genus Eleutherodactylus; species Eleutherodactylus coqui. The sequence goes on along the minus strand of NC_089838.1, from coordinate 309,073,181 downwards.
AGCTGCAGCCATCGGACTAAAGCTACACCTAGAAGTCCACTATGGGGCACTATTACTACTAGGGTTTACTAACAGGGCATTATTACTACTGGGTACACTAACGTGAGTCACTATTACTACTGAAGCAATTATAGGGGTCATTATTACTATTGGGGTCACTTACAGGGGCATTTTTACTACTGGGGCCACTAATGGGAGTCACTATTACTACTGAAGTTATTATGGGGGTCATTATTACTACTGGGATCACTAGTAGGAGTCATTATTACTACTAAAGCCATTATGGAAGTCATTATTACTACTGGAGCCATTATGGTGGTCACTATTACTATTGTGGCCACTAACAGGGGCACTATAAGTACTGGGGCCACTGATGGTGGTCACTATTACTACTGTAGCCACTAACAGGCACATTATAACCACTGGGGTCACTGATGGGAGTCACCTTTACTACTGGGGCCATTAGCGGAATAACTATTACTACTGGGACCAGTAATGGGGACACTTACTCTTGTGGCCAATACTGGGGCCATTAACGGAATAACTATTACTACTTGGGCCAGTAATGGGGACACTTACTCTTGGGGCCAATACTGAGGCCATTAACGGAATAACTATTACTTCTTGGGTCAGTAATGGGGACACTTACTCTTGTGGCCAATACTGAGGCCATTAACGGAATAACTATTACTACTGGGGCCAGTAAGGGGGACACTTACTCTTGCGGACAATACTGAGACCATTAACGGAATAACTATTACTACTGGGGCCAGTAAGGGGGACAATTACTCTTGTGGCCAATACTGAGGCCATTAACGGAATAACTATTACTACTTGGGCCAGTAATGGGGACACTTACTCTTGGGGCCAATACTGAGGCCATTAACGGAATAACTATTACTTCTTGGGTCAGTAATGGGGACACTTACTCTTGTGGCCAATACTGAGGCCATTAACGGAATAACTATTACTACTGGGGCCAGTAAGGGGGACACTTACTCTTGCGGCCAATACTGGGGTCATTAACGGAATAACTATTACTTCTGGGGCCAGTAAGGGGGGGCACTTACTCTTGTGGCCAATACTGGGGCCATTAACAGAATAACTATTATTACTGGGGTCAGTAGGGGGACACTTACTCTTGTGGCCAATACTGGGGTCATTAACAGAATAACTATTACTACTTGGGCCAGTAAGGGGGGCACTTACTCTTGTGGCCAATACTGGGGCCATTAACAGAATAACTATTATTACTGGGGCCAGTAATGGGGACACTTACTCTTGCGGCCAATACTGGGACCATTAACGGAATAACTATTACTTCTGGGGTCAGTAAGGGGGACACTTACTCTTGCGGCCAATACTGGGGTCATTAACGGAATAGCTATTACTACTGGGGCCAGTAAGGGGGGCACTTACTCTTGTGGCCAATACTGGGGTCATTAACGGAATAACTATTATTACTGGGGTCAGTAAGGGGGACACTTACTCTTGCGGCCAATACTACGGCCATTTTTTCTCTGTCGCTTCAGACAAGTCTCAATGGTTCAAATATGTGTTGGTATCTTTTATATTAGCACTTTCGATGTCTATAAAATAAGTGTTTTTTTTTTTCAAGGGGGAGGGCGCCACTTCACTCTTCGCCTCCGGCAGCTTAAAAGCTTGTGGTATACACAGAATATTGAACTAACAATGAATAGATATATGTTTTTAAGTGAATGTGTTTGACTTCAAGAGAAACACTTACCATTGTCTTGTCTTCGTTTAATGCATTGTAGATAAGTCTCCTCGCTGAGATCTTTTTTTAAGCATTATACCGAGACAAGAAAATAGCCATATCTGAATTCTATTATAGTGAACGGAATAACAGGAATACATGATTTAGACTAGCAGGTGGCAAAGATTGTACTGTTAAAAGGTACTTGATTATAGGTCTATGCAAGCAGAAAATTGCAAGCAAATGATAGCGCTTGGAAATGCCAAGATCTAATTGAGATGTGTGATTATGCATTTCCCCCCTCCGGCTGTCCACTCTTTGGGACTGATTCCTGAACTGTTCTCTCGGTGTTGCTTGGATTTTCACGCATTTGCTTTCATCAACATAACTGCAATTTACTGGATAAACCTATTTTCTCAGCTAAGAGTTGTCTGCGGATCAGACTTTTTCATATTAGCTCTATGCGATTTTTTATGCTTGTGTGAAGAATTGTGTGAAGAATATCCGTGCCAATGTTTTTTGTACTTTTATGGGAATTACGCCATCATTTGTGATAATATGTCATTTGCAGATTATCTTATGAGAGTCCATCCTGAACCTGATTTGCTTTTACCACAATTACAATTTTCAAGCCTGAAAAGTTGCAGAATGGGAAATGTAGGATTAACTGCTGACAGCTGGATTGTAAGGCAGGTGCTCCAAATCTGCCTTACACAATACCATGGCTTACAACAGCCCTGGGTGTTGCGCTAAGCCTCACTCCTTCCCAAGACTTGGCCAGGAGGGCAGACAGGGAGCAGAAGCAGATGCTTGTCAGCGCCAGGGTATATAGTGCTGGTAGCACTGTGTAAAGGACCCCACTGCTGGCCCAGTGACATGGGAGGAATGGAGAGTATTGGAAGGTACATAGGGCACCATATACAGAGGGCACAAAAGCACTGGCGTGAGCCAGGATGTGGGGGCTATGTCCCACTATGATGCCAGGGCCCTGATAAGCTAGGGCAGAAAGTAGAGAGCTAAGCATGTCCCATCCAAAGGTCCTGTACATTACTATGTGTACTGCCTGACATATATAAGGAATTGGAGCTGCACCACAGCAGCTTGTGATGCAGCATAGCTGATGGGAAGTTGAGCAGGCAGCAGGGCAGCAGCAATAGCATACAAGAGGAGAAACTTGGTACAAGGACTGTGCTTAGTACTTATGAGAGAGGCACAATTGGCAAACTGAGTCCTTTCACTGTACCACTGAGGGACTGCCTAGTCCTACTACAGAACTGCCACTGAGACAGAGAGAAAGAGAAGGAGCGACAGACTGCGGCAGCAAGAGAGTGAGCAACGCTGTTCTAGTGGACCATGGATCAAACCACTAAGGAGCATTTCATCAGATTTAGGCTATAAGTGAGGATGGCTTTCCATTTATTCATATTGGCTTAGGCTGATTTCACATCTACGGTAGGGGTTCCGTTTTCCTGCTCCTTCGGGGAGCAGGAAAGGGAAATCCCCTGGCCAAACGGATCCATGTTATGACAGAACCCAGCAGCAATGAACGGACCCTATTAACTACAGCACAGCGCTATTTCTTCTAGTATTTCGTGCCAAATCTGCAACGGCCTTATTGTTGTCCGTTGTCTGACAAATGTATCAAATGTCACAACAATTGTTACATTTGTTGCGTTTTATATTAATGAAAGTGTGATGCTTTTGCTTATCTTTTGTAGCTTAGTTTTTTTTCATAAACTAAGTTTATTAGATTGTAACATTTGGAAGTAAAAGACATAGCTGTGGATATGATATGCAGGAAATTACAAGCATCATGTAATAGGAATATTAGCAATGTATATATGCTTAAAGCCAAATGGAGGTAGGTGAGTCATAACATTTTTGGAACATGAAGCCATTAAACATCTGACATAATTGACATATATTAAATAGAGATGAGCGAACGTACTCGTTACGAGTACTTACGCACCCGAGTACCGCCATTTTCGAGTGCTGCAGTACTCGGGCGTAAAGATTCGGGGGGCGCCGTGGCGGCACGGGGGGTAGCAGTGGGGAGTGGGGGGGGAGAGGGAGAGAGAGAGGGCTCCCCCCTGTTCCCCGCTGCTCCCCCCGCACCGCCGCGCCTCTCCCCGCCCCCCGAATCTTTACGCCCGAGTACTGAAGTACTCGAAAATGGCAGTACTCGGGTGCGTAAGTACTCGTTACGAGTACGTTCGCTCATCTCTAATATTAATCCTTTCCAATCCACTGTCTGACGTCTAAAGACATTCTGATTGAAGGCTGTACAGCTCCGATGTCGAAAGACGTTCGGCATGGTATTCTTACTGTGAATTACTGGCCGCTCTGTAGTCAGGGGGCCTCTCCAGCATGTCACATACCACAGTACTGGCTGTAGCCAGCAGATGGCGCCATTGTATAATGGCAGAAAGAGAAAGCCCCCTAGGAAACCCTGAATGCAAAATTGGATTGCAAAGGGTTAATAGATAACATGCTCCAGAATACTAAAGCAGAAAGAAGGAAAAGTATGGTAAAGAAAGAAGAGAGAGAGAGGAAGAGGGGAAAGAGTAAAATAAAAAGTGAGGGGAGACATAGTAGACCGTAATACTGTACATTATTTCCTTATTGGTGGCTGCATTTTCCTTCAAGCCTTCTGGTGGCTTATAGATGCAATCTTTTTTTAAACCACATCTTAGAAATATATTTCTTAGGCCGCCAACACATTAGTGTATTTTGGGGCCATGTGCTGTCTGCCAAATAACAAGGCCAGCATGCTGCCCTATTATAGCCCATGGGCTATACACATGAATGTGTTTGCACACCGACCAACTCATCATATGTCCTTTTTCTGTTCATTTCATAGCTGAGAAATAGGACATTGCAATGTACATAAATATTCCGCATCTGATACGAGTCGCACCCGAATCTTTCATGTGCAGCTTGCACTTATGGCTAGTGTGCACCTTGTCTAATCACTGCAAAATAACCTCCATATTAAAAACAATACCTTTACCAATACTCATTAAAACACCCCAATCAGAAATAAACACATCCACAATAATTAACAAATAGGCCAAGAGGTGTATATAAATAATATCAGAATCAATAAGCCATTAATAAGAACTATACCTGTCAGTGGATCAACGAAAAGTATAAATATTCTGATATTGACCCACTTGCAGAGTCCCATAGAGATTCACCATAGTTCCACATGCAGAAATGAATCAGCAGGAGGTCAGACAGGACAGGACACTGGCATTCAATCGCTAGTAATACTCTACACTTTTACCTGCCTAACTGTGGAGTATCCACCCTGAAAAGGATGACACCACTCAAATGATGACTATTTCCTGGTGTGCAGTGAATTCTAGTGTGCACATTGCTTTAGGTAGTATTCACACATCTGTGGCCTTGTGCTGTCTAAGAATTTCGGATACAAAATCATGCTTGTGTGCTGACCAATTTTCACAGAGCCCCATTTACTGCATTGAAAACAGACTAGAATAGGACATGCAACAATTTATCACACAGGTCATCAGACCCTGTGAAAAAAGGGCTATGTGAATAGCTTAACAGGCTATTATGAGTAAAATCTATAAATAGCACACAAATCAAAAATACACCCAATTGAGTGGGCCCTAAAGAGTAACCCTACTCATAACAACACACATTAAGCTAAAAAGAGCTACAAATTTGCATTTTACAGTTGAGCACAGGACAGAGAAGCTGCATCACGTTTACATGCTGTGGCAACCTGGAGGCTACGCGCTTAAAGGATTGCCATCTTTGCATTCAGCAGGGCAGCACCACATGCATAGACACTCAGGAGACACGGATCTCTTGAACTTCTGGCTTCCACTAGCTTTATATCACATATATAGCAAACATTTGTGTAGAACATACAATCCCACGGCTCACAACTCACAGGGTCTCCGCCACTATCCCCCACCCAGGGCATCTAGAGGGCATTCCCCTTTGTCTGACTTGTGACAGGCCCAGACTGGCCCATGCTGGACCTCAGGCTCCATGTCCCTGATGGCTGCTGCTACAGCCTCTCACTCTGGCTGGCAGCCAGCTTTGCCCTGAGTGTAGCAGGAGCTGATACTTTTATCTAACTTCCTGCCACACCCACAGGTGTTTTCTTTCCTTCCAGGTACCAGAATGCCTGTCTACAGTCCCAACAGCCCCTGTCTATGGCCCCTACAGGCCATTCTGTTTACTACCCTTCTACAATGCCTATGGTCTGTTAGGATGTGCTACTGGAATCTGTTGTTCTACTGTGCTTCTAGCAGCACAGCCCTCACAGGGTTAATTGATTGAGCTGGCTGGGTGTGGTACTTCCTGCTAGCCAATCCCCTGAGTCTGTGCTCACATATAAATCCTGCTCCTGTCAGTCTCTGTTCTGGGTTCAAGAGTGAGCAGTCATGAATCCTTGTCTGTTGTTAGTAGGTCTGGTTGTGTCTCTCTGCTTCCCTCTAGACGGTTTGGACACCTGTAGTCCTGTCTGCAACACATTCAGCTCCCCTTTCCTTCCTCCTTTACAGGTGTGGCCTCCAAACATCTTATCTCTCTATCTCTCTGTCAGTTGGTGGATCCCTTACACTGCTCACTATGTCAGCTCAGTGGCTGACTGTGTATCCCCCTGTATGAGGACACATAGACTTGCTGTGAGTTTCATCTATGTGAAGTGTGCTATGGTTCACGTCTGTTTGTATGTTTACTTTCTGTCAGTTTTGTGTTAGCTTTCTGCATGACAAGCGATCTGTGTCCTGTCCTGTTGCAGCATGCTGTGTGAACTGTGTCTGGTACTGCTGGACTCCTGGTTAGTGTAGGGACTAGCGATATAACCAGGAGCCATGAAGTTGTCCCGCTAGCTTCCACGTTTTGTACAAAATGTCAACTAATACCTGGTATTTATACATAGCTTATCATCTGTCACTAGTGGTTGCATTTTGGCTGCTGTATGCTGTGTATTCTAGCTGTGTATGTCCTGTTACAAGGGGGATAGACAGTCAGCCACCGAGCTGACATAGGGAGCAGTGTCAGGGATCCACCAACTGACACACACAGAGAGAGATAAGACGTTTGGAGGCCACACATGTAAAGGGGGAAGGAAAGGGGAGCTGCATGTGCTGCAGATATGACTAGAGGTGTCCAAACTGTCTAGAGGGAAGCAAAGAAGACACAACCAGACCTATTAGCAATAGACAAGGATTCATGACTGCTCACTCTGGAACCCAGACAGAGACTGACAGGAGCAGGGTTTATATGTGAGCACAGACCCAGGGGATTGGCTAGCAGGAAGTACCACACTCAGCCAGCACAATCAATTAAACCTGTGAGGGCTGTGCTGCTAGAAGCACAGTAGAACAACAGATGCCAGCAGCACATCCTAACAGTCTGTTGTTAATAGCGATAGATATTCTGCATAGGATATATTGCTGCTGGATGTAAAAGCCTGTATACCAGCAGAGAACTAAAACTGATTTCTATTGGAGGGAGCAAATTGCTGCATCATGATGATATGTTTAAACGAAACAGGGTCTGTACATTGGGAGAGTATATTTCTGCTGCTGTCAACATATATAGACAACTCACAAAGATAAATGCTATATTCTGTGGCCTTGTGTTCTCACATATCATACCTCCCAGAGATTGCAGCTTATTTAGTACCTTTTGTAATAATATATAACAAAGAGAAAACCAAACCGAGAAATAGCAAATACACACAGTGCATGTTAGCGGCCTCAGAAGCTGTTTAAAGTTGCTAGTTAGGCCAAAACTAATTAATTGCAGGCAGCTGGCAGTACTTTTCTGCAAACTACAAAGTTCCTCCCAGTTGCAGGCACACAGCAGTTAGTCTGCACCAGTCAGTTCCGAGCATCTTCCCTCTACTTTACCCCGTATCACATAGTGTCCACTCAAGAGGATAAGGATGATGAAGAGGAAGAAGTGGTGGAAGATGATGAGGTTCTTGACCCAACATGGGCAGACATGGAGAGTCATGATAGTAGTTCGCAGGGAGGGGGAGCTAGAGGTGGACATAACAGGGCAATACCCTACCAAGGCAGCAAGTAGGGTGTTGCAGAAAAACAAAAGGGCAGCGCCAACACCCTTAGCTATTATTAGTTTCAGCACCAACAACATCGGGTCCACAGTTAGGTCTGCTCACAGGACTTGTGCAGACTGGGCATTCTTTGAAACTGCACATAATAACAGAAGAGTGGTCATCTGTAAGATCTGCAGTAGGCATTTAAAATGTGGCAAAAATGTAAACAACCTCAACACAATGTGTCTGAACAGTCACATGAACTCCAACCACCCGCTGCTTTGGAGAGCCTAACTGGGCCAGAGGCCAAAGAATCAGCCTAATTCTGCTCCGTCTTGCTGTAGCTACCTCTTCCTCCATCTCCCTCCCTGTTCATGCAGTAGCCTCTGAGCACAGAGAGGCAGTTTTGTATAGAAGCGGTAGCCGTAATTGATGATCAGGCTGCAGGCTTCAGAGCCAAAAGCTGGAGACAGAGAGCAGAAATTGATCCACCACCATCACCACCACCTACACCGACATTGACATCAACCCCATATTCCAGCGTGTCCCAGGTCAGCAGCCAGACCTCCATCTCCCAGATATGAGAACGTAAAAAAAAATTCTACGCCAACCATCCAAGAGAACAGATCCTGAATGCAAGACTGCACAGCTGCTTGCAATGGAAACACTGCCCTTTAGGCTAGTGGACACAGATGCCTTCCACAATTTGATGCTCCATGCTAACCCAAAGTACCAGCTGCCATTTCTTTGCCCAGAAAGCCATTTCTGCCCTGCACTGCCATGTTAGTGATAGCATGTCCCTGGCATTGAAGAATGCTGTCAGTGGAGGGGGCTCCTGACCATGGACACATAGTCCAGCAAGCACGGCCAGGGGCTTTACATATCTTTAACAGGACAGTGGGTCAATATCCATCAGGTGAGGCATGAAGTCATAAGTGGCGGTCGACGTTTCATGATACCCACAAGTGTCATGAGACATTGTCTGTCCCCTTCTCACCCCCTCTTCCTCCTTCTATTCCTCCAACACTTCATACCGCCTTTCAACACCCTCCACATCCGAACAGATATCAGTATCTCTAGTGGAGCGCAGTCACACGGCCAAAGAACTGTTGATGACTCTGCAAGCCCAGGCTGACATGTGGCTGACCTCGCATAATGTGAAGCCAGGCAAGGTTGTGTGAGACAATAGAGCCAAGCTGCGGTAGACCTTCATCTCAGCAATCTCATACACATAACATGCAATGAACCTGGTAGTGATGTTCTTCCTAAACAGTTATCCAGATGTAGGAAATCACTGTTATATTGGTTTGAAAGTATGTGTAGTGGATTTGCCCAACACTCCATGGGTCTGCATTATTGTGTTTCTAGAGAGTGATGAGGAAACCCCATATATGTATTTGAAGGTTGTTATAAAAGAGGGGGTGGTGGGTTGTTGAGACATTGAGTGCCACAGTGCATGGAAATCCACAGGGGAGCTGCTGCCGGCAGCTAGTCAGATATTCCCTCTACATACCAGAGAGCTGCTTCACCTCAGTTGGGATCAAATAAGTAACAGCTATCAGCACACTAGCTATATAGTTGGGCTGAATCTCAACTATAGTGAAGCAGCTACTTTACTGTTTAATTACTTTCAGTCTCCCTGTACAGAGCTGGTGATACCAGTTCTGCTTCATCACTGTTACTGCTTGATTCCTCCAGGCTTTACGAATTGTTTTTGGTGATTGCTAATTCCTAAACAACTCTAGTTGATTATATGTGGATGTATAATAGCCACAGTGTGATCATTATACTAGAGTTATAGACAGGGACTGGTGTTCAGTATAGGAACAGTGTCAGGTTATGTGACCGCTAGCCCATAGGGAGAGTAGAGGTCCAGTCACACTGATAGAATAGATAGAGAAGAGGGAGTAGTACAGCGTAGTTAGGTTTGTCTTCATCATCCAGCTTCCTGTGTGGCGATCGAGATATACAAAAGCTCCTAGTCCTTCTCACCCTCATCTATCTCCTGACCTCCATTGGAGTGCTGTTCATCCTGCTGTGGAATCCTGCATCTGCTACCAGCTACAGGGGCCCCTGCATCCTGACTCCTGCACTCCCATGGTAGATTCCACTGATTAGTTTGCACACTGGCAATTTTATGACTCAGTATAGATTTATATTAAAGACCACACTGTGCTCTCAAGGTGCTGCTGGTGGCAGTAATGGTGCCGTTGCTCTACTTTTCATGCTTCCGCCATGTTTCCTTCTCCTACTTCCCTCCAAATAAAAAATATGGCAATATGAAAATACAGAGCAACAGATCTCATGTTTCAATGTGTAGCACTCTCTGCCCTCAAGGTACTGTTGCTGGTGGTGGCGGTGGAACGGTTGCTGCTCTTCTACTCCTGATTCCACCATGTTTCCTCCTCCTTCTCCTAAAGCAAACATTTTCTAAAGCCCCATAAACAGCTGTAGCTCTACCACTTTTCCTTGTAGAAGGTCCGTGCTCGGCTGTTCTGTTCACCTGGTAGAATTAACCTTTGCAAACTTCATGACATTGCTTTTAAAGCAAGCAGCTCACCTGCTGTCTTGTATAGAGAAATTTTTGGTAGCTCTTCAGCTGTTGCTTAGAGCAGAGCCCTGCTTGAGTGTTGTCTTCACCTGGCAGAATTTCTCCTTGTAAAATTTAACATTGCTTTTAAAACAAGCAGCGCACCTGATGTCTTCCTTGGTGCAATTTTTAATCTATCTGGACTTCGTTTGTTTTCTGTTACACCCTTGTGCTACAATTGACCCCTACATCACTGTAGGTTATTTTGACCAATTTCTGGGAGGATCACAGTGTTCCCTGGATATGTTGTATGTATTCCCATGCAATTTGGAGGTCTCTAGCTGCATTGGGGACCTTCTAGAGGAAAAAATTAACTAACCAAATTTTTACTCCTATTGACTTTAATGGGAGTCAGAAGTGGCTGTCCCAATTCACGATGATTGTCGTGAAATTTGCCCGATACTGGCTAGAACTGATTATTCCTCTAATCGCTTAACACCTTTGCTGACTATTCGCAGAGTTTTGCCGAATTGTTGGCAGCATATCATTGCTCCAGATTGTCAAGGTAGATTTCATGTTTATTCTCACTATAACCAACAGACCGAGACCATGCCAAGTAAAACATCCTCAGACTATGACGGAACATCCATGGTACTAAAATGTTGGCACAATACATTTAGGCAAAAGGCATTCTCTACATCCATCTGATGTAAAGATGGAGTAGCACGATTCATCACTCTATAGAACGTTTATCCATTGCTCAACCGTCCAGTGACAATGCTCTTTGCACCACTGTAGACGGGTTTATGCATTGTGTCTCATTGTGTACCGGCATAACCCGTATGTCCAGTAGCACGCAGTTGCACTCACAAATTATGGCTGACACCTCCTGTATCCTATGTATCATGGTTTAGGACACGTGACATGCTAATAAGACATGATCCATTCTACTAATAGGCGGTCCAAATACTTTTGGTAGGACAGCGTGTTGTACTTCACGGTGGGAGACAGACATTTAGACCTTTACTCTAAATAGACAGTGGACTTCATGTACCAAAACTGTCTCCCACAAGGAAGGCCTTAATGGGCCTTCAGGTATTCATACCAGGTGTTGGATGCAATATATTTTACTATATATAGACCTATGTATCCTCCTCCTGCTGTAAATGTTCAGAAATCAACAAGCTTTGAAATTTTGCACCGTTTACTAATCTTCCTTCTGCTTCATGTCTTTCTGGAGGGTTGAATCACTATGCATGAAGATAATTAGTAGAGATGAGAGAACCTTTAAAATAAATCTTTTCTCCATTGATTTTCCAGGAGGCAAATCAGTCCAATTCACTGCAAATCCCAAACCTGGGGAATCAATTCTTCCATGTTACATAGATGAATGAATATTTAAAAATCCTCATTTCCATTGATTATCCAACATGCAAATCAGCCCGAACCACTGCATATTTCAACCCTAGGGGGTCGACTCTACCATCTCTAATTAGGTCATTTTGTTTTCTAATAAGCTATTACTCTTCAAATCTGCCACCATAGGCATATAGACAGATGTAGTATTCAAGCTGAAGACTCGTGCACACTGTCCTATTATAACTCTGGGGAGTGCTCTTCTGTGTACATTAGTCCCTAAACCGTTTTCTTTATATAGCACCAACATATGCCACTATTGTACAGAGGTTGTCATTACTCACACTGGTCCCAGTCCTGATTGGGGCTCACAACCTGAATTCCAAGTTAACCAATCTGTATTTTTTTTGGAATGTGGGAAGAAACCCCACAGAACAACAAAGAAAATGTACAAACTCCGTGCAGTTGTTGCCTTTAATCAGATTCAAACCCAGGACTTCCACGCTAACCTCTGAGCCACAGTGCACTGTAAACTTAAAGTGTATCTTCACTTTCAGGTGACTTTTTAGAATAAGCTGCCATGTGTTTATATGAAGAATAACACTATTTATGGTCATTATATGATTTGGATTATAGAACTCAGTGAATATGCTGAACTCAGATGGTCTGGCACCAAGAGACTCTGACATTTGTGGTTTTACGTCTGTGTTTTAGGGTATTGTTGTATCTTGTCTCTACCATAAGAATAGGGGGAGACAAGATGCATGCCCACAACCAACGCCCCCCACTGGATTGGCTGGGCTGGAGAATGAGTGGGCATAATCTTCCCTGCCGGCTGCTGTCAATCACCCCTCCACCTCTTGGCCTTGTCCCCTTGATGGCTCCAGCGCTGTGAGTCTCATCGCCCTCGCTGCCGTCACTGATGGCTGGCCGTATGCAAGGTCGTCGAGAAGACGAAGCAAAGGAGGGCTGAAGGCAGAGCGGCGTGGTGAGTGACAGCTGAGCCCAGGGAAGTGTGAAAGTGCTGGAGACCTTGTAGCACTGATGGCAGGCTACCATGGACAGTCTGCTCGGTGTGCCTGACCTGCTATGGGAGGGGCGGGGGGGGGTGGCAGTTGGTGGGGAAAGATTGAATTTTTGCACCTGGGCCCTTTAGCCTTTAGCTACACCCCTGGTGAGAGATCTTCTTTAACCTTGACCCACTTTTGAGTTACTGTAAATACAAATAGGGGGAGCAGAGAATGCATCCAGGACAGTCACCTTAGTAATAGCTTCACAACTTTTGCACTATATGTCATTAATATAAAACTGAAGATTTAAAGGGCTTTTCCATTACTCCAATGTTGATGACACACAAGTCTCGTATCCAATCAGTAGGGTTATGCTGCTCTGGACCCCCACTGATCAGCCATTTGAAGAGACTGTGGTGCTCCCGTGAGTTAAGCGGCCTCTTCTCAGGCCAGTGAAGTCAAGTTTATTCATTACATGGTCAGCTCAGCACTATTCAAGTGAATGGAATAGTGGCACCGCCACTATCAAATTCACACGCTGAACCTGGTAGGCGGTGAAAAGGCTATGGCACTTGTCCAAGCACTGGAGCCTCTGAAAACAGCTGATCAGTGAGGCTCCAGAACTGCAGAGCCCCACGATCAGACATTGATGACAATATTGGAGTCACAGGAAAGTCCTTTACGTTACATACACTGGCCCTGAATATTTGGACTCTTTTGTCTTTTGGTAAATTCCATGTGTATTAGTAATGACTCACAATTAGTTGTGGACATTCTGGGGCAATGGCATTTTAAGGATCAGGGGCAAAGGTCTAAAAATCTAATTAATTGTGCAAAGTCTACCAAATTCTAGGGTTATGTACTTTGATGGAATGTCTGTGAGACTCATGGAAGGGTTGGATATCGTAAACAATGAAAAGAGAAAGAAGTGTACCGGGGGCACTTAGTGTGCCACAACAGATTTTTGTGACAGGTCATGCCTCTTTTATGCAAAGCCATGCACTGTATTTCCCATAATAGGGCCTTTCAGTGATCCCTCACAGTAATAATAATAGTGCCCCTCATGGGGCCGTTTAATAATACCCCACTTGGCCCATTCATTAATAATACCCTTCAAGCTCCACTTAGTAATAATGGCCCCTCATGGCTCCATTTAATAATAATGTCCCACCTGGCCATGTTTATTAATAATGCCTCCCATACCCCCATTTAATTTTAAAAAAATGCCCTTTTGTAGCCGAGGAAATAAAAAACAGCTATACTCATCTACCTAATGAAAGATGAGAGGAAAACAGATACTGTATACTTGAGATTTTCAAAGTCTATAAACAGATGTTTTGGTTTGGGATCTTTATGTTAATTTCTCCTCCCTTTTCTATATATGGGAGTGAGATTGCTCAATTCCTGATGAGTCTGAGGAGCCAGTCCACGAAATGTCACACCTTCCCAGGAGGGTGTGCAAAAGCGTAGAATAAACCTCGGAAAAAAGTTGTGTAAAAGTGTAGGCGCAATCCCTTTTCTTAAAAAGGCAGAAGACGTATTTCTAAGCTCGACTCCTCCGTTTTTATTAAGAATAAATCCAGCATACAATAGACACGTTTCGGGGCTATTGCGCCCCTTCTTCAGTATTGTAGCTGGGGACACACTGTACATACAATGAGGAATATGTTGACAAATAGGAATGTAATTACATAAAATTTCATTTATAATACTAAAAAAGTAATTTGTAAGAAATAACAAGTAGAAGAATGAAGAATACAAGTAAACAAATAACTAATTCAATTAATAATCGAATAATTAGGAATAATTAGGTACATGGCTTCTAATTTAATATATGAGCTAATAAATGCTAGGTCCATATTTATAGCAATATAACTAAATGCATGGAAATAATATCTAAAATATCCCACATCAGTGTATAATAAATGATACATTTTTAATGATACGCCATGATACATATGGTGGAGATGAAGGGCATGTACTGCGGAGGATGGGAGCCGAGGAGCTAGGTAGAGGAGTTTAACTGTTTTTTTTTTATTATTGGGTGGGGTTGGGTGGGATGTGTTGGGCGGGTGTTACATATCCGGCGCTGCAGGACAGGGTCCCAAATCCGGGACTGTCTTGCAGAATCACAGACTGTTGGGAGGTATGAATATTCGACCTCTTTCCTTATTTTCCATCATTTTAGGCTGAAGAGGCACTGACTAAGCTACAATATTAAATGCACAAATCCTGCTTTACTGTCTGTTGCAGGTTTTCTTCTTGCAGTCCTTAAAACTCTTTTTCTAAGGTGATATTTCAGCTCGTGAGGAATCCATACACCAGTAATACCCTCTAAATCTTCCAGGGAAGCACACCTAAATCGGTCAGAAGCTATGGATGATGGATGCAGCACATTTATAGTCTCTGTATCCCTTCTTTCCTGTTTTTGTATTCTACATTTCAAATTCGCCAAATCCAGCACTAAACTTTTGCATCGAGAGAAATAAAACTAAATAATCAGTCAGGCCCTATCCGACACGTTAAAACAAGACTTGTAAAATATTCATTGGGCTGTCACCGGCTATATATTTAAATCTGCCTTACCACATAGCATCCGTAATTGGCAAGATCCTCATTGTATTTACAATTTTTCTTATGCAAGAAATAGGTGCCGAGCATCAATAACTGATGAGGCAAACACAGATTTCTGCTACACGGCACACAGGAAGAAATATATCTACCCTAAAAATGTCTTTAAAAACAAGGTTTTTGATTTACGGCTCAAAAATGTGTCTTTAAATATGGAAAGAAACAAACTTTAAATTATGTGAACTTCAACAGCTTCCTGTGTGTCATCCATAGAAAGGCGAAGAAAGTTACTTCCTTGTTTGTTTTCACTTTTCTTTGCCAAGGCTGCAGGTCAAAAGACCTAAACTTTTCTTGAAGGATGTCTCGTCATCAGCCATTCAGAGCACAGATGACCTCCAAATGTGCCCAGAATCCCTTGAGTGAAAAATAAAACCTGACACTACCAAGAGATCAGTCAATTAAAGAGCAGGCCTTGTCATTACACTCAAAGGATTACTTGAGCAAAGGTCCATTATTCATGTGTTAAGGGACACACAAAGTCCATGAAAGTACAAAAAGAAATCAAGGGAAGATCTGACATAAGAAAAAAAATTGTTTTGTCTGAGAAAAAAAAAATTGGCCTGACGTTTTCTCATCATGTGTCTGCAATGTTTGTTCGACCTTGAAACGTCTGCAGACCATTGTAATCACGGTCATTATAGGGGTTGTCTCCTGACTATAACTTTTGTTCATATGTCCCAGTAGGGCACATTGTTGAGATCTCTTCTTTTGCACTTTTGAGTCGAGGGACAGTCAGTAGCCCCAATGCACAATACTTCATCTGCTTATCACGCCACAGTAGGCACTTCCGACAACTTTTAACTTATCTTTATGGCCCTCTTAAAGGGGTTTTCCTGGCCAGGCTTTCACTTGAATAGGATAGAGCTGCACTACCAAACTGTGCCACTCTGCTATGGGTGCCAATTTGAGAATTTTGGTCAGCTGCATTTTTTTAGGATCCCAATAGGTTTTTACTGGAAAACTCCTTTAAACAAGGATTATATAAAACCCTGCATACAGTGTAGATCAGTGGTGGTCAACCAAGCATGTAAGGAAGGACTCAAATGTAATGCACACATATGTATATTTTCTATACAGCTGAATTTGTAACCTGTATGTTCTCCATATTATTTTATATTATATAACTAGCTTACCCGTCGCGCGTTGCTGCGAAGACAGACAGACATACATTCATTAGTTTTTATATATCTCGATAACAACCAATCACAGCGCAGCTTTCATGTTACCTTGGCAGTAAGAGAAATAACAACCAATCACAGTGCAACTTTTATTCTGCCTCAGCAATATAAAAAATAGCAACCAATCACAGCGCAGCTTTCATGTTACCTCTGCGGTATTATATATAGCAACCAATCACAGCGCAGCTTTCATGTTACCTCAGTGGTATAATATATAACAACGAATCGCAGCACAGCTTTCATGCAACCTCAGGAGTATAAGAAGTAGCCACCAATCACAGCACAGCTTTCATGTTACTTCAGCAGTATAAGAAATAGCAACCAATCACAGCACAGCTTTCATTTTACCTCAGCATTCTCAATATCCAGCAATTGTCTTACGAAATGTTCCGCGGATGCATCATTTTCTGGTTGAACACTCATCCCGTTGCTCGTAATGCCTTTTGCTTTCGTGCTTGAGATGGAAATCAAACGATCTTTGTCTGGGGGGCATAACTGTCGACGATGCTCGCACGCGTGCCACCTATCGTAGGGTAGTTGTACTATGCCTATAATCTTCCCTGGAATGTACTCAGCAACTTCCCAAAGTCTCATGGCAATTGGATGAATGGTGTAGTCATGCATAAAGGACAGACAGACAGACATACATTCATTTATATATATCAGGAAGTGAGAAAATTACATTCCGTACGTAAAATTTGGACGCTAATTCTTTTGCGCATAGAATTGAATAATCGAGTTGGGACCCATTATCTTTTCCTATTTATGACATATTCAATGCCCGTGCCAAATTTCAAGTTTCTATGTGAGAAAATGACATTCCGTACGTAAAATTTGGACGCTAATTCTTTTGCGCATAGAATTGAATAATCGAGTTGGGACCCATTAGCATTTCCTATTTATGACATATTCAATGCCCGTGCCAAACTTCAAGTTTCTATGTGAGAAAATTAGATTCCGTACGTAAAATTTGGACGCCAATTCTTTTGTGCATAGAATTGAATAATCAAGTTGGGACCCATTAGCGTTTCCTATTTATGACATATTCAATGCCCGTGCCAAATTTCAAGTTTCTATGACATTAGGAAGCGAGAAAATTAGATTCCGTACGTAAAATTTGGACGCTAATTCTTTGGCGCTTAGAATTGAATAATTGGGTTGGGACTCATTACTTTTTCCTATTTATGACATAATCATGGCTTGTGCCAAATTTCAAGTTTCTATGACATTGGGAAGTGAGAGAATTAGATTCCGTACGTAAAATTTGGACGCCAATTCTTTGGCGCTTAGAATTGAATAATTGAGTTGGGACCCATTAACTTTTCCTATTTATGACATAATCAATGCGCATGCCAAATTTCAAGTTCCTATGACATTGGGAAGTGAGAGAATTAGTGGCAGTGATGGAAATGATGCAAACGATCTACTTGGGGGGGCGCAACTGTCGACGACGCTCACACGCGCGCCATTTATCGTAGGATAGTTGTACTATGCCTATAATCTTCCCAGGAGTGTACTCATCAACTTCCCAAAGTTTCATGGCGATCGGATGAATGTGTAGTAGCGCATAAAGGACAGACAGACAGACAGACACACACGCATACATTCAATTTTATATATATAGATTACTAGCTTACCCGTCGCGCGTTGCTGCGAAGACAGACAGACATACATACATTCGTTTTTATATATCTAGATAACAACCAATCACAGCGCAGCTTTTTTATGTTACCTCACTGGTATAATATATAACAATCAATCGCAGCGCAGCTTACATGTGACCTCAACTTTATAATATATAACACCCATAGTTGTACTATGCCAGTAATCTTCCCAGGAGTGTACTCAACAACTTCCCAAAGTTTCATGGTGATTAGATGAATGGTGTAGTAGCGCATAAAGGACAAACAGATAGACATACATACATTCATTTTTACTGGCATAGTACAACTATCCTACGATAGGTGGCGCGCGTTGCTGCGAAGACAGACAGACATACACTCGTTTTTATATATCTAGATAACAACCAATCACAGCGCAGCTTATATGTTACCTCAGCAGTAAAAAATATAACAACCAATCACAGTGCAGCTTTCATGTTACGTCAGCAGTAAGAGAAATAACAACCAATCACAGCGCAACTTTTATTCTGCCTCAGCAATATAAAAAATAGCAACAAATCACAGCGCAGCATTCATTTTACCTCAGCGGTATAATATATAGCAACCAATCACAGCACAGCTTTTATTTTACCTCAGCATTCTCAATATCCAGGAATTGTCTTGTGATATGTTCGGCGGATACATCATTTTGTAGTTGAACACGCATCCCGTTGCTCGTAATGCCTTTTGCTTTTGTGCTTGAGATGGAAATCAAACGATCTTTGTCTGGGGGGCATAACTGTCGACGATACTCGCACGCAGCCCACCTATCGTAGGATAGATGTACTATGCCAGTAATCTTTCCTGGAGTGTACTCAACAACTTCCCATTAACTTTTCCTATTTATGACATAATCAATGCTCGTGCCAAATTTCAAGTTTCTATTACATCGGGAAGCGAGAAAATTCGATTCCGTACATAAAATTTGGACGCCAATTCTTTTGCGCATAGAATTGAATAATCGAGTTGGGACCCATTAGCTTTTCTTATTTATGACATATTCAATGCCCGTGCCAAATTTCAAGTTTCTATGTGAGAAAATTAGATTCCGTACGTAAAATTTGGACGCTAATTCTTTTGCGCATAGAATTGAATAATGGAGTTGGGACCCATTAGCTTTTCCTATTTATGACATAATCAATGCTCGTGCCAAATTTCACGTTTCTATGACACCGGAAAGTGAGAAAATTACATTCCGTACGTAAAATTTGGACGCTAATTCTTTTGCGCATAGAATTGAATAATCGAGTTGGGACCCATTAGCTTTTCCTATTTATGACATAATCAATGCTCCTGCCAAATTTTAAGTTTCTATGACATTGGGAAGCGAGAAAATTAGATTCCGTACGTAAAATTTGGACGCTAATTCTTTGGCGCATAGAATTGAATAATGGAGTTGGGACCCATTAGCTTTTCCTATTTATGACATAATCAATGCTCACGCCAAATTTCGAGTTTTTATGACATTGGGAAGCGAGAAAATTAGATTCCGTACGTAAAATTTGGACGCTAATTCTTTTGCGCATAGAATTGAATAATCGAGTTGGGACCCATTACCTTTTCCTATTTATGACATAGTCAATGCTCGTGCCAAATTTCATGTTTCTACGACATCGGGAAGTGAGAGAATTAGTGGCAATGATGGAAATCGAACGATCTACGTGGCTCTGTACGTGTCATAATAGAGCCTTAATGACATCACAATGCAGCTTTACCTGTCAGACATCCAGTGATGGAAATCAAACGATCTACGTGGGGGGCGTAACTTTCGACGACGCTCGCGCGTGCGCCATTTATCGTAGGATAGTTGTACTATGCCTATAATCTTCCCAGGAGTGTACTTAACAACTTCCCAAAGTTTCATGGCGATCGGATGAATGGTGTAGTAGCGCATAAAGGACAAACAGACAGACAGACAGACACGCACGCACGCACGCATACAGACATACATTCAATTTTATATATATATAGATTTAAAAACTTAGAGGGAAACACACACTAGAACTGCAAGCACATAAAACAAATAATACATGTGCATAAACTGGGGTGTAGCTAAAGGGGATGCAGAGACACCAATTTGACCCAAGGCACCGTGTCAGTGTCTTAGTGCATTGGGTGTAATACACAATGCTATGGGTTCCCCCAAAGAGCTTTCTCAGGAAGCTGCTTAGACGCGATGTACAGCAAACTCAACAGTTGCACAAATGTGTACAGTTCTTGAACAATACAATGAATGACACAGTTGGCTATGGTGGTTCTCCCCTCTCAGAGCCATAATCTATACTTTGCACTAGAAATGTCTCCACTCTTTCCTAACTGTGTCCAGCATCACATCCTTAAAAGTGCTGTACCAGAATTTCAAGTTATCCCTTATTCACATTGTAGACAGCACATTATTGTCTAGAATATGGTTCATGTTCAGGGTTCTTGCCACTATAACCAATGGACCAAGACCATAAAACATTCCCAGACCATAATGGAACCTCTACTGTACTTAACTGTTAGCCCAACACACTCATGTAAAAGATGTTTCCCAGGCATCCTCCAAACCCAGGTATGTCCATCTGATTTGAAGGTAGAGTAGTGTGATTCATTACTACCTCCATTGCTCAACTGTCCAATGACCATGCTCCTTGCACCATTGTAGATGGGCCAATGCATTGTGCTTCGTGATGGACAGCTTGTGTACGGAGGCATAACCAGTATATCCAATAGTGTATGGTTCCCATTATAAACAGTGGCTGACACCTTCAAAGGTCTGCATGGCTTAGGACACATGACATGCTAATGAGACACAATCCATTCTACTGATAGGGAGGTCCATATACTTTTGGTAGGATAGTGTGCATTACATAGTACTGAAATACAAATATACAGCAAAAGTAGAATCAATAGGCTCAATCCAACCAGGGAAGGCCAATCCACTCCTTACAGTTCCACGATACAATATAGATTTGCAATCCCCTTGGCTGTGGGCTGCACATTGGACACATGAGGGCCACATGAGCCCTCTGGACTACTAGCTGGGCATCGCTGCTGTACTGTATATTCAGTGGATGTAAATATCAGAAACTCTAGCCGAATCTTCAGAGATTTCCTGTTGGGAACTGAGACAAAAAAGTTTTACTCTAATTAGAAATATGGGGGCAATAGTGGTGTTTTTGATTGGTTACTTAAAACCCGATAAACTTTTTATGTAAAAAATTAATCTAAAGAATTCAGTGCAAATATTTTAATGAAATCATATTTTATTCTATCTCATTAAATTGGAAGAATCATATAGAAAAGCTTAACCATAGCTTTAATTTAGTCATAAATTAATGTATTAATAATTTAGTAACATATTTAAAGTTACTTGCCTCAAAACATTATCGGAATATGAGATATGTGATCTTTCATTCGAGATTTAATTGAGTTTGCTCTAAATTAATGGAAAGATTTGATTACCGAGTTTCATGCAAACACCATGGAATAGAAAACAGGTGACGAGTTCTCAGGTAGCTGCATGTTTCATGTACTAAACAAGGGGAATTAATGAAGAATTTGCGTGACAAATTTGCAAAGTAATATATCCGGATTCAGGATGTTTACGAGACCCACAATGTTATCTTCTAATAGGGATTTGAATCTTCAGACTTCTCCGGCACATGTCCATATGTTTTCATTGTATTTGTCCAAGTTTCTGGCTTTTGTCTTCTTCATATTTCCCTTCAAGTCTCTGAAGCATCACTGTCTTTTCCAATGAGTAGGGTCTAGTGATAGCAATTGACATAATGCTTCAGGTTGACTACTTGTGTTTTAAATGGAAGGTCTATATTAAATTTGATCAACTGACCACTGGTGTCTACGCCCTGGCATTAAGAATATTTTGAAAAGTCTTGAAATGTTTTTGCTCTTAATACCCCCCACCATCGCACACTAGCATATTTGAGGTCATATGCTGTTCGTGTTAATCCATGGACAGCACAAAACCCCATTATTGTCTATGACGCTATACACATTGGTATCTTTTTTATGCGAACCAATGCTGCATGAAAAAACTTGTCACATGTTCTATTTCTGTTCATATCATGGACGAGAAACAAGATATTCAATTGCATATCAGTGTGCTAACTCAGCATAAATTGGACAGCACACTGACTGGTGACTATGTGCTGTCTGATGTGAGTTGCATTTAAGCCTTTCGGGCGCAATTCGCTTTCATTAGTGTGTGCCTAGCGAAAGTGTAAGGACTGGCGGTTTGCGAGTCCGTCGTGCCCGCACCGCCGGTCCTGTCACACGTGTGGCTGCTGTGCGGTGCAGGGGGGCCCCGGTCCTCGTCACCTCCCCTGGCCGCCGAGCTCCGCCGAGCTCCGCCTCGCCGCCGGGTTGCTAGGGACGTGGTGGGTGTTGCCCCGTGTCGCGTCCTCTGTATTATGGCAACCAGACATGTGTCTCCTTCCCTGCCTCCTGCAGGGCTGGGGGTGGGTTCCCCAGTACTGCTGGGTGCACTCAACTGCTGTCAGACTCCCCGCCCCAATCAGCTGCTGGGGCGGGAGCTCTGACAGCATTTAAAGCTGCTTGTGTCTGCAGACCAGTGCCAGTGTTAGTGTTGGTCTTCCTGCTACACCAGCGTACTTTGTGTTTTGACTCCTGATACTGACTCTCTGCCTTTTGACCTGACGTTGCCTGACCCTCTTGTACCACGTACCCTCTCCTTGCTGACCCGGATTGTCTGACTCTCCTTGCTGTTGTTTGTTCTAGTGTCTGTCCGTTTGTTGTTCCCAGTGTTCCCCTTCCTTAGTGAGTGTAGGGACCGTCACCCAGTTGTCGCCCTGGGGCTTAGCCCAGGGGAGCAAGAAGGTAGGGACGGTGGTTGCAGGTATTTTCAGGGACTTCCAGTTTCCCGGACCCCGAGTCCTGACACAAAGAGAAACAAAATAATCTTGTAGACAGGATATCTTTTAACAAACACACAGTAACAAACATTACTTTTTCCCGAAACCTTGAACAACACCTTTCCGAATTTGGTTTGTGCTCCTGAGTGGAGTTGGCATTGAGATGTGTTATAATTCATGGCAGCAGCCATCATCTTACCTCACTTGTCCCTGCTGACGGCTATGGTGCATCCTCTCCTCTTGTCCGTGGAAGATACCGTAGACTGGTTTCTTATCAATGTTGCATGGCTACCCTCTCCAGACTAAAGGAATTGTTACCAAACATAGAATCATAGATTCGTAGAGTTGGAAGGGACCTCCAGGGTCATCTGGTCCAACCTCCTGCTCAATGCAGAATTCACTAAATCATCCCAGACAGATGTCTGTCCAGCCTCTGTTTGAAGACTTCCATTGAAGGAAAACTCGCTACCTTCAGTGGCAACCTGTTCCACTCATTGATCAGCCTCACTGTTAGAAACAGCTAGTTGGGAACTGGCACATTGATCATGGAAAGGGAAATAAACCACAGGCCCTTCTGTTCTGGATGGAAAAACCCAGCACCGCAATGGGTGACCTATTTGGATCTTTTACCCTCTCTTCTATGTAATCTACTGGATATAAAGTATAAGTCATGTCTCTCGCTGGTCCTAGTGGACCTGATCTCAGCCAGCCATACTTTTATTACAAAAATAAACTTAATATTGCATCTGTGAAATTTCTACGCGCAGCAAACAGGGAAACGAGTTCTGTAAAAAAAAGTCATGCCCTTATTAAACAACACTGGGCACATAGTGAGCTGAAGATCATGTAGTGAGGGAAAAAGCATTCTGTGATATGTGACTGTTCTCTGTGATTAATCAGCTCCTTCGTACACACTGTTGCTTGGGGCTTCCATTAAGGAGCTCTCATAAAACATTTTATTACTCTTTATTTTGCAAGTTGAAACAGAGATTTCTCCACTTTTACCATTGCTATTATTTCTTCTAGTAACTCTGTACGATTTCTTCTCATATCATTCATTTTATTGTTTCATAAAAATACATCCTCCATTACAATGATTGCTGGCCACTGTCACTCCGCTTAATTGCTTACTTCTAGGGTATGTAATGCGGAGTCTGGGCCCAGCCTTTGTCTTTCCAGCTGTGATTTCTGTACACTTTGCAAACTTGTCACAAATGTCCAAATAATCTGGATAATTGAAGAACAGACCTAGTGCTATGTTTAATATGTGCTTCCGAATTCTAGCCACATGTAAAGTGTATGTTACCT
The DNA here is from genome assembly GCF_035609145.1 of Eleutherodactylus coqui. Classification (NCBI taxonomy): domain Eukaryota; kingdom Metazoa; phylum Chordata; class Amphibia; order Anura; family Eleutherodactylidae; genus Eleutherodactylus; species Eleutherodactylus coqui. The sequence continues at coordinate 309,048,867 of NC_089838.1, read as the reverse complement.
GCTAGCTTTCACATCCTATTGTTTTAATCTTAGAGGGTTGGTATACCTTGGAAAACAATTTTAGCTTGCTCCAAAGCATCTAAAAAATTGAAATAAAGCAACTTTCAAACCAGTATTGATTAAAAGAGATATTATTCTCCAAGATGCAAGCAGTCAGGCAGTGTCACATCTAAGGTTTTAATCATGTCTCTCCTCTCCCTTCTTCCCACTAGGCTATACAAATTAAGTTCTTTAAGTCTTTCCTGAAAAGTTTTGTTCTTGCGAACTTCCACCATTTTTTTGTAGCCCATCTTTGGACTTGTTCTATTTTATCAATGTATTTCTGTAGATGAGGTCTCCAGAGCTGACCCCAGTATTCCAGATGTGAACTCATCAGAGCTCTATACAGTGGGATTACAATCTCCCTTTTTCAACTTGTTATACTTCTTTTTTATGCAGCTGAGCATCCTACTTGCTTTCTCTTCTACCTGACTGCTGTTGACTTATTAAAAAAATACTGAATATCTTTCTTGAAACACATAATATGATAACTAATGTGGACTAGATTACTGGAGATGAGATTGTTCCTCCTAATATGAGGAAATTGTTAACTATCTGATAGATTTGCCCTTCCTTCTAATTAATAGTGTAGGATTATAGGACTTGATGGAGCTGTGTCTTTTTTCAAACTGATGACATACACTTAGTGGCCACTTTAACAGAAAGCCCCATCTAGTAGGACATTGAACCTCCTTCAGCCTGAAAAACAATAATTTTTGAGTATAGATTCCACTAGGTGTTAAAGCCGTTCTGCAGAAATTGTGGCCCTGAATATTGGCTAATCGTCATGGCTCAATGACCACGACAGGTCTTTAGTTTACATATATTTTAAATGCAGGAGTCCGGCTATTGTGAAGAACCTTGCTTTTATTCCAATAACTTCGTGCTCATACAGACAAACAGAGTACGCGTTTCGGTTCGCAGAACCTTGCTCACCTCTCAGGTAGCCGGATGGCAATGTGAAGGCTTGTGAGTATACCTGCTTATGGGACCAAGACTGCAGCGCAAGAAAGCAAGGTGGGACAGTTTATTTTTTGTTTCATATCTTTAGTTTACAGACTTGTGGTACTAGGTTAGTCTGAACCATGTTATGACACTTTTGTGGTTGTATGTTTATTATCCCCTTGGGTTCCCACATAGTTGATAAAGGGTCATGGGGAGTCATATGTTGAAATTTCCCTAGGCGGTTTGTGTTTTCCCGGGCTCGCCAATCTCTTTAAGAAGAGGTTTATATATTTCAACCCCAGCTCTCACTAGTTGCTGATTATTCATCTCCTGTGGTGAAGTTGGTCTAGTCCACTTTTCCCTTGGAGTTGTTATGCTGATTCAGTTAAAGGGGTTGTCCCGCGAAACAAAGTGGGGTTCAGCACTTCTGTATGGCCATATTAATGCACTTTGTAATGTACATTGTGCATTAATTATGAGCCATACAGAAGTTATTCACTTACCTGTTCCGTTGCTAGCGTCCCCGTCTCCATGGTGCCGTCTAATTTTCAGCGTCTAATCGCCCGATTAGACGCGCTTGCGCAGTCCGGTCTTCTTTCTTCTGAATGGGGCCGCTCGTGCCGGAGAGCGGCTCCTCGTAGCTCCGCCCCGTCACGTGTGCCGATTCCAGCCAATCAGGAGTCTGGAATCGGCAGTGGACCGCACAGAAGACCTGCGGTCCACCGAGGGTGAAGATCCCGGCAGCCATCTTCGCAAGGTAAGTAAGAAGTCACCGGAGTGCGGGGATTCGGGTAAGTACTATCCGTTTTTTTTTTTTAAACCCCTGCATCGGGTTTGTCTCGCGCCGAACGGGGGGGCTATTGAAAAAAAAGAAAAACCCGTTTCGGCGCGGGACAACCCCTTTAAGTAGCTAGTGTATTTGTATATTTGAGTTGCTTCGGTCATTACCCTTGCTGCCTATAGTTGTTACTAACTGTTCTTTGATATTCCCTGTCTTCACCTCGGGAAAGTGCAGGTGGCAATTAGGTTCCAGTGTGGGGCCAACCTTATCTAGGCGATTGCTCCACTTTAGGCAGGATTCTTTACTTCTGGTTGTTAGGGCTCAATTTCCCCCTTTTCTCCCTTGTTTATGTTTGAGTGGTGTTTTTGGTGTTTTACATGGGATTTACAGGTCTTAATTTGTCCTGTGTGAACATTACCTTGCGTCAGTGCTGGGCATGGTGTGTAAACACACAGCACGTACGTAACACTTATGCTATGAACATCTGACAGGAAGGGTTCATCAATTCATGCTGCTTGTGGCAAATTCTGACCTTTCCATCAGCATGGTGCAGCAGAAATCAAGATTTATTTAACCTGGCAATGTTCTTCCAATGCTCAGTGATCCCACTTTGCACTCTTTTACCCAGTGGAGTCTCATCTTTCTGTTTCTCTTAGACAGTAATGGTGATGTACCTAGTTGTCCACTGTTACAACCCATTTGTGCTAAGGAATGGTGAGTTCTGCATTTGGACACATTAGTTGGTCTACTACCATTGTATTCAGCTGCAATCTGTTTGACTGTGCAGTGCCTGTTTATCAGAATGATTCTTGACATCCTCCTCTGACCCCTTTCATTGAAGAGCTGTTTACATTCACAGTATCCTCTTTCCCTGGATGTTTTTTTCTCGATCACACTATTCTTGATATACTTTCCACATCATTGCATGAGAAAACCCCATAATGTTTGGCAGTTATTCAAATTCTGGCCCCGACTTGTCTAACACAGATGACCAAGCTTTGTTGGAAGTCAGATCACTACGTTTTCAAATTCTAATGTAGGTTCACACTGAAACTGACCAATAAAAAACTTGTCACTTAATTTTATGCTGCACTCTGGGGTCATGGGTCCAATTTCCATACAGGGAAGCAGCAATTGTGGAAGGGCAGGAGTAAGTGACCATTCAATGTAAATTGCTATGTAACAACAAAAGTGAAAAAAATACCTTTTTGAATTTTGTTTCCAACTAAAGCCACAAGAGGTACTACAGCTACTCTGAAGCAATTTACAAAAAAATACAAGAATTTTTCCTTTTTTACAGTTACCTAGCTTTATTACATTTCATGTTAAAAATAAACCACTTTTCTATCTATTTTGTACTCCAACCTCCAACTTGCCCTCTTTCAAATGAGAAAAACTTTGAGGATAAAGAGAAACTAATTTAATTTTCTGATCTTTTTGAAATATATATTTCCAAGCCTCAAAACAACGAAGACAGCAAATGTCTCCTGCCACCCCTCCGCCATCAGGCTCTCATAACAAGCCGCATTATTTTTTGTTTGCTGCCTGTTATAATCCGCAGTCTAAATAAAGCAAAATGCATTTTTTTCAGAAGCTTTTGAAAATCATTTCACATGTTCTTTCCCTAATGACAGCTTTAATATTTCTATATTTTTTTCCTCGCCCATCCGCATCTTTCTAAACAACTCATTGTGGAATTATTGTTGCATCAAGCCACGAGAAATATCATGATTTATTCAGTACTTCAAAATTCCCTGGTGCTAACAAACACAAACCCTCTGTGAATTCTAAACAGGATGTAGATATAGCACAGTAGATATGTGTAATGGCAATACAGAGAGTACATGCCCCAGTAGTTTCTCTCTACTGTTCAGTAGTGCTCTCAACAAATAAAGGGATGCAAGGAACTGACCTTTCTAATCAAAGGTAATTTGTGGATTTCCCTTTATAGTTACTGTGAAGCAAATCTCAAATTGCAGTGACCGAGGAGCGGGCCACGGCCTAGGAGACAGCGGGGTAGAGTTTGAACCTGGTCACGGTGAATGTACAGTCTCCCACCCGGAGGCTAACCAGTGACACGTCCAAGAGCTGAGGGCAGGTTAATAAAGGGGAACCCAAGTAATGGATTATTTTGGGTCCTGTTTTGTCTCGTGATGCCACCGTTTCTTCCACAGCGGAGGAATTCCTGGATGGTGGGGTAAATCCTCTCCCGTGTAGCTTCTGTGGGGGAATTCCTGGGTGACGGAGTAAATACACACACACACGGGTATTGTTTAAGACTAGAGATGAGTGAACGTACTCGTCCGAGCTTGATACTCGTTCGAGTATTAGCGTGTTCGAGATGCTCGTTACTCGTGACGAGTACCACGCGATGTTCGAGTTACTTTCACTTTCATCTCTGAGACGTTAGCGCGTTTTCTGGCCAATAGAAAGACAGGGAAGGCATTACAACTTCCCCCTGCGACGTTCAAGCCCTATACCACCCCCCTGCAGTGAGTGGCTGGCGAGATCAGGTGTCACCCGAGTATATAAATCGGCCCCTCCCGCGGCTCGCCACAGATGCATTCTGACAGAGATCAGGGACAGTGCTGCTGGTGCCGGAGCTGCTATAGGGAGAGTGTTAGGAGTATTTTTGGCTTCAAGAACCCCAACGGTCCTTCTTAGGGCCACATCTAACCGTGTGCAGTGCTGTGGAGGCAGCTTTTGTATATCGGCCGTGCAGAGCATTGCGCCCTGCAGTAATTATACATAGTCCAGGGCCAGTAGTGGTGGTGAGGCAGGGACAGAAGACATATATTGTGAGGCAGGGGCAGAAGACATATATTTATTGAATATAGGCAGTGGGCCTTTCCAAAAACATTTGGGGAAAAAAATCTATTTGGGCTGCCTGTGACTGTCCTCAGTGTTCTGGGTCTGTGCTGGGTGTAGTTGTCCTCCTAATTCATACGCAGCCAGCTAAGTGTTACAGCAGGCTTGCACAAAATTATTTCCTGGCTCTGTGTTGGCTGTTACATCACTGCTGTATTCCAGTCCACAGTGCAACAGTCTGCAGTTATTTTACATACTCCAGGGTCAGTAGTGGTGATGCAGGGACAGAAGACATATACAGTGTATATAGGCAGTGGGCCTTTCCAAAAACATTTGGGGAAAAAAATCAATTTGGGCTGCCTGTGACTGTCCTCAGTGTTCTGGGTCTGTGCTGGGTGTAGTTGTCCTCCTAATTCATACGCAGCCAGCTAAGTGTTACAGCAGGCTTGCGCAAAATTATTTCCTGGCGTTCCGTAAGCGAAGTCAGCCTCCAACCACAGACCAATAAGCGGCACATTTAATTACAGCGTTCTGTTTCTGCACTACTGGTAATACACCATGCTGAGGGGTAGGGGTAGGCCTAGAGGACGTGGATGCGGGCGAGGACGCGGAGGCCCAAGTCAGGGTGTGGGCACAGGCCGAGCTCCTGATCCAGGTGTATCGCAGCCGACTGCTGTGGGATTAGGAGAGAGGCACGTTTCTGGCGTCCCCACATTCATCTCACAATTAATGGGTCCACGCGGTAGACCTTTATTAAAAAATGAGCAGTGTGAGCAGGTCCTGTCGTGGATGGCAGAAAGTGCATCCAGCAATCTATCGTCCACCCAGAGTTCTGCGCCGTCCACTGCTGCAACTCTGAATCCTCTGGCTGCTGCTCCTCCTTCCTCCCAGCCTCCTCACTCCATTACAATGACACATTCTGAGGAGCAGGCAGACTCCCAGGAACTGTTCCCAGGCCCCTGCCCAGAATGGCCAGCAATGGTTCCTCTAACACCAGAGGAGTTTGTCGTGACCGATGCCCAACCTTTTGAAAGTTCCCGGGGTCCGGGGGATGAGGCTGGGGACTTCCGGCAACTGTCTCAAGACCTTTCAGTGGGTGAGGAGGACGATGACGATGAGACACAGTTGTCTATCACTCAGGTAGTAGTAATTGGAGTAAGTCCGAGGGAGGAGCGCACAGAGGATTCGGAGGAAGAGCAGCAGGACGATGAGGTGACTGACCCCACCTGGTTTGCTACGCCTACTGAGGACAGGTCTTCAGAGCGGGAGGCAAGGGCAGCAGCAGGGCAGGTTGCAAGAGGCAGTGCGCTGTCCAGGGGTAGAGGCAGGGCCAGACCGAATAATCCACCAACTGTTTCCCAAAGCGCCCCCTCACGCCATGCCACCCTGCAGAGGCCGAGGTGCTCAAAGGTCTGGCAGTTTTTCACTGAGAGTGCAGACGACCGACGAACAGTGGTGTGCAACCTGTGTCGCGCTAAGATCAGCCGGGGAGCCACCACCACCAGCCTCACCACCACCAGCATGCGCAGACATATGATGCCCAAGCACCCCACAAGGTGGGACGAACGCTGTTCACCGCCTCCTGTTTGCACCGCTGCCTCTCCCCCTGTGCCCCAACCTGCCACTGAGATCCAACCCCCCTCTCAGGACACAGGCACTACCGTCTCCTGGCCTGCACCCACACCCTCACCTCCGCTGTCCTCGGCCCCATCCACCAATGTCTGTCAGCGCACCGTCCAGCCGTCGCTAGCGCAAGTGTTGGTGCGCAAGCGCAAGTACGCCGCCACGCACCCGCACGCTCAAGCGTTAAACGTGCACATAGCCAAATTTATCAGCCTGGAGATGCTGCCGTATAGGGTTGTGGAAACAGAGTCTTTCAAAAGTATGATGGCGGCGGCGGCCACGCGCTACTCAGTTCTCAGTCGCCACTACTTTTCCCGATGTGCTGTCCCAGCCCTGCACGATCACGTCTCCCGCAGCATTGGACGCGCCTTCACCAAAGCGGTTACTGGCAAGGTCCACTTAACAGCGGACACGTGGACAAGCACAGGTGGGCAGGGCCACTATATCTCCCTGACGGCACATTGGGTGAATTTAGTGGAGGCTGGGACAGAGTCAGAGCCTGGGACCGCTCACGTCCTACCCACCCCCAGAATTGCGGGCCCCAGCTCGGTGGTGGTATCTGCGGCGGTGTATGCTTCCTCCACTAAACTACCCTCCTCCTCCTCGTCCTCCTCCTACGCAACCTCTGTCTCGCAATCAAGATGTGTCAGCAGCAGCACGTCGCCAGCAGTCGGTGTCGCGCGGCATGGCAGCACAGCGGTGGGCAAGCATCAGCAGGCCGTGCTGAAACTACTCAGCTTAGGAGATAAGAGGCACATGGCCCACGAACTGCTGCAGGGTTTGACAGAGCAGACAGACCGCTGGCTTGCGCCGCTGAGCCTCCAACCGGGCATGGTCGTGTGTGACAATGGCCGTAACCTGGTGGCGGCTCTGCAGCTCGGCAGCCTCACGCACGTGCCATGCCTGGCCCACGTCTTTAATTTGGTGGTTCAGCGCTTTCTGAAAAGCTACCCACGCTTGTCAGACCTGCTCGGAAAGGTGCGCCGGCTCTGCGCACATTTCCGCAAGTCCCACACGGACGCTGCCACCCTGCGCACCCTGCAACATTGGTTTCATCTGCCAGTGCACCGACTGCTGTGCGACGTGCCCACACGGTGGAACTCTACGCTCCACATGTTGGCCAGGCTCTATGAGCAGCGTAGAGCTATAGTGGAATACCAACTCCAACATGGGCGGCGCAGTGGGAGTCAGCCTCCTCAATTCTTTACAGAAGAGTGGGCCTGGTTGGCAGACATCTGCCAGGTCCTTGGAAACTTTGAGGAGTCTACCCAGATGGTGAGCGGCGATGCTGCAATCATTAGCGTCACCATTCCTCTGCTATGCCTCTTGAGAAGTTGCCTGCAAAGCATAAAGGAGATGCTTTGCGCTCGGAAACAGAGCCGGGGGAAGACAGTATGTCGCTGGATAGTCAGAGCACCCTCCTGTCTATATCTCAGCTCGTTGAGGAGGAGGAGGTGGAGGAGCATGAGGAGGAGGGGGAAGAGACAGCTTGGCCCACTGCTGAGAGTACCCATGCTGCTTGCCTGTCATCCTTTCAGCGTGTATGGCCTGAGGAGGAGGAGGATCCTGAAAGTGATCTTCCTAGTGACGACAGCCATGTGTTGCATACAGGTACCCTGGCACACATGGCTGACTTCATGTTAGGATGCCTTTCTCGTGACCCTCGCGTTACACGCATTCTGGCCACTACAGATTACTGGGTGTACACACTGCTCGACCCACGGTATAAGGAGAACCTTTCCACTCTCATACCCGAAGAGGAAAGGGGTTCGAGAGTGATGCTATACCACAGGATCCTGGCGGACAAACTGATGGTAAAATTCCCATCCGACAGGGCTAGTGGCCGAAGGCGCAGTTCCGAGGGCCAGGTAGCAGGGGCGGCGCAGAGATCAGGCAGCATGTGCAGCACAGGCAGGGGAACACTCTCTAAGGCCTTTGACAGCTTTCTGGCTCCCCAGCAAGACTGTGTAACCGCTCCCCAGTCAAGGCTGAGTTGGCGGGAGCACTGTAAAAGGATGGTGAGGGAGTACATAGCCGATCGCACGACCGTCCTCCGTGACGCCTCTGCCCCCTACAACTACTGGGTGTCGAAGCTGGACACGTGGCCTGAACTCACGCTGTATGCCCTGGAGGTGCTTGCTTGTCCTGCGGCTAGCGTCTTGTCAGAGAGGGTGTTTAGTGCGGCTGGGGGAATCATCACAGATAAGCGTACACGCCTGTCAACCGACAGTGCCGACAGGCTAACACTCATCAAGATGAACAAAGCCTGGATTTCCCCAGATTTCTCTTCTCCACCAGCGGACAGCAGCGATACCTAAACTATACGTAGGCTGCACCCGCGGATGGAAGCATCGTTCTCTATCACCATCAAAAACGTGGACCTTTTAGCTTCATCAATCTGTGTATAATATTCATCCTCCTCCTCCTGCTCCTCCTCTTGAAACCTGACGTAATCACGCCGAACGGGCAATTTTTCTTAGGCCCACAAGGCTCAGTCATATAATTTTTGTAAACAATTTTTATACGTTTCAATGCTCATTAAAGCGTTGAAACTTTCACCTGAACCAATTTTTATTTTAACTGGGCTGCCTCCAGGCCTAGTTACCAATTAAGCCACATTAACCAAAGCGATTAATGGGTTTCACCTGCCCTCTTGGTTGGGCATGGGCAATTTTTCTCAGGTACATTAGTACTGTTGGTACACCAATTTTTTGGGGCCCTTGCCTACAGTGTAATCCAATTATTTTTTTGCCCACCTGCATAAAAGCTGACGTTACATCAGCTGTGTTGGGCACTGCAATGGGATATATTTATGTACCGCCGGTGGGTTCCAGGGAGCCACCCATGCCGTGGGTCCACACAGAGTTGTAACTACATGTGTCCACTTCTAAAGAGCCCCAGTCTGACTGGGGCATGCAGTGTGGGCCGAAGCCCACTTGCATTAAAGGGGTTGTCCCGCGCCGAAACGGGTTTTTTTTTTTTCAATAGCCCCCCCCGTTCGGCGCGAGACAAACCCGATGCAGGGGTTTAAAAAAAAAACCCGGATAGTACTTACCCGAATCCCCGCGCTCCGGTGACTTCTTACTTACCTTGCGAAGATGGCCGCCGGGATCTTCACCCACGGTGGACCGCAGGTCTTCTCCCATGGTGCACCGTGGGCTCTGTGCGTTCCATTGCCGATTCCAGCCTCCTGATTGGCTGGAATCGGCACACGTGACGGGGCGGAGCTACGAGGAGCAGCTCTCCGGCACGAGCGGCCTCATTCAGAAGGGAGAAGACCGGACTGCGCAAGCGCGTCTAATCGTGAGATTAGACGCTGAAATTAGACGGCACCATGGAAACGAGGACGCTAGCAACGGAGCAGGTAAGTGAATAACTTCTGTTTGACTCATATTTAATGCACGATGTATATTACAAAGTGCATTAATATGGCCATACAGAAGTGTATACCCCCACTTGCTTTCGCGGGACAACCCCTTTAAACATGACATTACCTCAGCTGTGATGGGCACTGCAATGGGATGCATTAATGTACAGCCGGTGGGTTCCAGGGAGCCACCCATGCTGTGGGTGCACACGGAATTCCCATTGCGGAGTTGTACCTGCCTGTGACTATTTATAAAAAACCGCGGTCTGACTGGGGCATGCAGACACCTTGACAGAATGAATAGTGTATGGCACATAGGTTCCCCATTGCTATGCCCACGTGTGCAGCATCTGATGGCGGTGGCACAGGATTATATTTCTCATTGCTTCTGTACAGCATTGTGGGCTCTCGCCCCGCCCCTTTTAAAGAGGGTCGCTGCCTAGCCGTGCCAACCCTCTGCAGTGTGTGCCTGGGGTTCCTCCTCATGGCAGACGCACTTATAAATAGACATGAGTGTGGCGTGGCATGAGTGCAGCTGAAGGCTGCGCAGGGACAATTTGGTGTGCGCTGTGGACACTGGGTCGTACAGGGGGGAGGTTGGGCAGCATGTAACCCAGGAGAAGTGGTAGCGGAGTGTCATGCAGGCAGTGATTGTGCTTTGTTGGAGGTAGTGTGGTGCTTAGCTAAGGTATGCATTGCTAATGAGGGCTTTTCAGAAGTAAAAGTTGTTGGGGGGGGCCCACTCTTGCCGCTATTGTGGCTTAATAGTGGGACCTGGGAACTTGAGATGCAGCCCAACATGTAGCCCCTCGCCTGCCCTATCCGTTGCTGTGTCGTTCCCATCACTTTCTTGAATTGCCCCGATTTTCACAAATGGAAACCTTAGCAAGCATCGGCGAAATACAAAAATGCTCGGGTCGCCCATTGACTTCAATGGGGTTCGTTACTCGAAACGAACCCTCGAGCATCGCGATAATTTCATCCCGAGTAACGAGCACCCGAGCATTTTGGTGCTCGCTCATCTCTATTTAAGACACAGCCTCCGGAAACAGATGGGCGACCGGTCGTTTTACTTAACTCAAGAAACAGAAATAGTTCAGCAGGTTCAAGTGATATGACAGGGAGAACTCACGGGATGTCAGGAGAAACCATAGCCAAAGTTATCTGCAGGTCCTGGCCCGGTATGACACTTCCCTTTCTCTCTCAACCGGTTTCATATTCATGGACGGGAACATGCTGCAGAACTTCTGGGGAGTAGTCCCCAACATTCGCTAGGCCATCATCTCGGCCTTCTCCATTCTGTGTCTGTAGGTTGAAGGAATCCACAGACAGCTGCCTTGCACTCCTCTATCTGACAGGACTAGAGCAGAACTCAGAACAGATTCTCCTCTCTTACAGCTTGCAAACACATATATCAAGCATCATCACGTGACAGACAAAAAGATACATTTGCCAGACAGTCAGCTCACATACCAGACACTTAACTCATTCAGTGCTACAGATATACAATGCACACCATTCTTGCAACATGAAAGACACTGACAACACAATACTGAGCATACACACCATTCAGTAGGGGCCCCGTTGTACTGGGCCACTACACAGTGATCCACCTAAAAGACTTATTAGGATCTGTGTGTAAATTCAAATTTCTACTATAGGATTTATGATATCTTGCAGCTTCATTTACTTGCAAGTTATACATTCCATCTATTTCAATATGACGCAGAATAGGAAGAAACTTAAAATACTGCAGTCCTTTACTTCCTCCCTGCTGCAAGGGCATATGAAAAAGAGATAGCTAAAATAACTTAGATATCTTACAAAAACAGGTAAATACAGATTTTGTGTGTGCCTATACAGAGAACTATAAAGAGAACTTAAAGGGGTTTCCAGTAATCAATTTTCCTAATACACTTACATTTTGGCCCGATTTCAGATGCCATTTCACAATACCGACACCTCCACTTCCAGATTCATTTTGTCACAGGAAAAGAATGATGATGACGTGCTTGAATGGTAATGGCTACTGATTCCATTCAATAACTAAATTAGCCCCCTTCTCCATCATGGCTAATGCAGAGATAGAGACTAGTCTGACTTAGTCTCCAAATTGGAGGGCTCTTTCACAGGGCATAGACTTTTTTATGTTTTCTCGCTGGCCCCGTAAAATTGCGTGAAAGGCCTTTTTCTGCCAGGGTAATTAGCGTTTTCTCACCCATTCACAAAACCATGAGCGTGGTTTTTAGCAAAAAAAATACGTCGCACCCTGGAAAACCCTCGCTTGACTTCTAATGCCTACATAGAGGCACATGTAAGATTTTAGCTGCGTTGGACACTGCAAAAATGCCTCCCCCTCCCTTTTTTCCCTGCTCCCATAGGAGCCTATGGCACCCACCGGCATATATTGGCCAAAAGATAGTTTCAGAACTATCTTTTTGCCCAATGTATATGTGTCGCCGTGTATTTTGTTCACGTATGTTCTATTTTTCACGGTTCCACATTTTTACACGCCGTATATTCGGCCATGTGAACGGATGCAATGGAAACCAATGCTTCACATCAGTAGGGTATATACAGCTGGGCGTGAAAACGTGGCGTATAGGTGCCCATGTGAAAGAGCCCTAAGAAGTATAGGTGCAGTCTGAGAGATGGAGTCTGGAATTGAGCCAACTTGCCTTTATGCAGAATTAGGTCATGGTCAGACCTTTTTTCTTTTTTTGCACGCCTATGTGCGCAAAACAAATTGTGTCTATTAGAACCATTGGCTTACTATGAAGTGTTCACATGTCCGTCTTTTAGAGGCGCAAAATAATTGCACCTGCAAAAGATAGGACATGTGTGCCTATAATGTGTGCCAGTAAGCTCCATGCTGCGCATAAAGACATTGTGTGATGTCCATTAATCCCCATGGGGAGTCCCCTTACCACTGAACACTGTGACAGCACTGTGACAGTGTTCAGTAATGAGGGGTTTACAGCAGACACAAAAGAATCCCCTGCCACAGCTGTCCCAGCTGTGGCAGAGGACCGCTGTGCTATTCCATTGCTTTCAATAGGGTCAGCGCTGTTGCCGCCCCATTAAATGGAATGGGATGAAAGCAACCCCTGCAGCAATGATTTTCGGGGGGTAGCTTAAAACATAAAACCTACCCCGAAAATTATCCCTAGCTATTAAAAAAAAAAAAAGTTAACTGACCTAGAAGCGTTGTCTAGCTCTTCTCCCCGTCCCCGTCAGTCTTCATCTGTATTCGGGTGGCCGGGGGTTGAAAAATCCCTGCCACCAGAAAGCACTGCCTCTGATTGGCTGAGCACTGTGGCAGGGGATTCTTTCATACCCATGGGGAGTCCCATCATCACTGAACACTGTGACAGTGCTGTCACAGTGTTCAGTGGGGAGGGGACCTTCGTAGAGCAGCTGCGCTTCTGCTGCTTCAGTGAACGGGCATCTGAAACTTTGCTCGTTGAAGGCCTGCACACAGTATTTTGGGCACATGTAAAAGAAAGCACGGAGCTTCGGTCACACACATTTTGCACATCCATGGAGCGCATTTTTTTGCACACATAGGCACGCAAAAAAACACTTGTCTGACCTAGCCCTTAGAGTACATTATTACATTTTATTGCTTTGCATTTTGACAATTAAGACAACTAAATAACTTTTCATCTCACCAGACAACTTTTAAGTTCTTTAATTACAGCAGCCTCTGCACTGAATTGAGCAAGCAGTCTGATGGGGTTTGCAAGTTGCAAAGTGATCTAGCTGGCTTGTATAGACAGTGAACATGACTAGGCTGCAAATCCATGTAGCTGTAACATGGCAGGCAATTATAGCAACTTTCTCTTAGTGAATTAGGAAGAAGAGCTCTGCAGTCTCTGCACAAATGGCTAAACTTTGAAAGGAAAAGTTTCACAAAGGTGCAGCATAAGGGAATCTCATACCAGCTCCACCTTTATTATTTGAGTCCATGCTCTCATAGTAGATGGTTCACCGCCACTCATGTTTCCATCCAAGCCACATTGCATTAATGTATTTATTTTAGTGCATGACTGATCTGGAGTTAAGGAAAAGTAAAAAAATAATCCTAGGTGGCTGTGAAGTAAACCACTGATTAACCACACATGATACATACAAACCAATGGTCCTTTTACATGGACTGAATATTAGGCCCTAATGTTCCTTCAAATGCTCATTTGCACAACAATCAGCTGCTGAACAAGCAAATGCTTATTCGTTGATTGTTTAGTTTGTGAATGGGCAGAGGTACAGCCAACCTATGGGGATTGTAATTATGATTGTGTGTCCCTATAAACCAATTCACATTCCATGTGTTAAATAAAATTAAAAGATCACTGATCAGCATTTGATTCAATCGATGCTCATTAGATTGAGTTGAGAACTCAGCCGATCTAGAAGGACCACATTCACGGCCGGACAATATACGCTACGATCTGATCCATTGCATTCCAATGCATCAGATCATATGGCCGTATTCCTGCAGCGTGAAAACGCCCGGCCGGGCCAATATAGCGAGAGGTGCTTTCATGCTGGGCCGAAAAGATAGTCCTGGATATGTTGGCCGCTGCATGGGTTTCTATAGGAGCCAAGGACAGCAGCCAGAGAAGGGAGGGAGTTTAGCAGCGTGACTGCTAAACTCCCTCTCTCTTCTCTCCTCCTCTCTTCTCTCCTCCAGCTGTTTTCAATGGGGGAGGAGCGTGAAGGGGGCTGGAGCTTAGCTTTTTTTCTCCTTTATTATTCCAGTGGCTGTTGGTGATCGTTACCCCTCAGGTCAGTCAGTGATTTGTGCCTGCATGTAGATTGTATGCTAGCGTCTCCAGAGTGTTCTCGAGAGTAGATGACGTTTAGTGTGATTCACACTAAGGGTGCGTTCGCACGAGCGCAGCGTATAATCGCCGGAAAGAACGTTTTTCGCCGATCACGACCAGAGCTAGAAAGCGTATTTTCGTTTGTTCCTACTTTGCAAACTATCTTTTCGGCGATCGAATATGCGTTGGCGCGTATTTCGGTCGCATATGTTCCGTTTTTTTTCGGGTTGCCGTTTTTACGCGCCGTAAAATCGCCCGTGCGAACGAATACATTGGAAACCATTGCCTCAGATGGTCACGTTTATACGATTGGGCGCAAAAACGCGCCGTTTATGCGCTCATGTAAACGCACCCTAAACGTCATCTACTTGAGAGAACATGCTGCAGTCTGCAGACGTTCGCATCGCATTCAATCTACACGCAAGCACAGATCACTGAGTGACATCACGTCTACCCATCCTCTTTCTCCCCAGGGCCTGACCAAAATACCGGCCTTTAATATGGCCTTCAATAGGGCCTGACCAAAATACCGGCACTGGCCTGGCGGGAAAAGTACCCGCCTGGCGGGTGAATTACCAGTCTGGTGGCAACCCTAACCAACATGCATCACTCACTCACAGAGTTCATCCCATAAATGCCCCCCCCCCAAGTCACACAGGTTGCACCCCATGATCTCCCATTTGCACAGGTCCCCCCCCCCCACACATCTCCTCTCACATACAGGAAGAACTCCATAACCCCCCCAACCCTCCTACAGGTAGAACCCCCATGCATCCCTATCCTCTCACAGGTACCACCCTCCCATGCATCTCCGTCCTCTCACTTGTTGTACCCCCATGCATCCCCCTCTTCTCGCAGGTTGCACCCCCCATGCATCCCCTTTCTCTCACAGATTACACCCCCATGCATTCTCCTCCTCTCACAGGTTGCACTCCCCATGCATCCATCTCCTCTTACAGGTTACACCACAATGCATCTCCGTCCTCTCACAGGTTACACCCCCACACATCCTCCTCTCACAGGTAACACCCCCATGCATCCCCCTTCTCTCACAGGTTAGACCCTCATGCATCCCCCTCCTTTCACAGGTTACACCCCCACGCATCGTCCTCTTCTCACAGGTAACATGCCCATTCATCCCCCTCCTCTCACAGATAACACCCCCATGCATCCCCCTCCTCTCATAGGTTGTACCCCATGACCTCCTTTCACACAAAAACAGCTATGTAGATGAGATACTTCCCTGGACCCGCTCACAAACCATACAGACCCCCAAAACCATCTACACAATACATCCATGGGACCCCCAAATACCACACTAAGCCCCCCCATGTGAGCCACACAATTCATTGTTCAGACCCTCACTCACAGACGCTCCCCTGGACCACCTTTACCATGAGGACCCCCAAACCAGCCATGCTATGCATCATTTGTTATGCCGGAATGGCGCCTAAACCCGTCTGCCTGCAGCACGTGTTCCCCACCACATGACTGCCTACGTCAGACCTCCTTTTACCCTCACAAGTATCCCTCTGCCCCATATGCTTTTTCGGTTCACCCACCATATGTCTCCTGTTCCCCCCCACATGTACTTTAGAACTGAGCTTCCAGCCCCAGAAACTCCCCCAATACTCCCACAATGCCCCCACACTGCTTTCCACCAGCTGCACCTGCCACAGCTCTCTTGACACACCAGTCTATCCAGGGCAGCGGCTCAAATGTATTATGTCATAAGAAGTGGGATGACACGTGACCATTTCATGATTTTTGCGAAGCCGTGGCTAAGGTCACGTGACTAGACAATGTCACCTGACTTTCTGCCGACAGACCTCCTTTTACACACTCTATTCTAGCCTGTACCCATCACAGTGCCCGCCTTCTCCTCATGTAACATAAATATTTAGGAACTAAACAAGTCATATTTTTCCCTGTGCAACAATATCTGAAGGACCTGGCGTGAAGGACCCAATGGTGCGCCCTGTCCAGAATGCCACTCCTCTATTGGCTGAGACTCTCACGTCTACCCATCCTCTCCCTGCCCGGGGCCCGAACAAAATATCGGCCTGTAATATCGCTGATAGAAAAAAATACCGACACCGGCCTCGCGGGAAAAATACTGGCTAGGACGGTGAATTACTGGTCGGGTGGCAACCCTAACTACAAATGAGTTTTTCTTTTAGTTTGACTCTTAATCTAACAGGTTGACACTTTGAATTACTTTACAATGGGTTTAGTTGTGTTAAGATGGGAGAACAATAGCTTTTTAATAGGTTAAGATAAAATAAGCCTCAGGTAGACAGATGTGCTCCGACTTGGCTTTGGGCTATCTAGGGAAACCGGTTTTCACACTTAACCCCTTGAGTGGCGGGTTTCCTACCACCCTGTCGTGCCCACCAGGGCAGGTTTTTTTAAAATGGTCTAATCATTGAATTTCAACTAATTTTGCAGTTGCGTCTCAAGAGCCATAACTTTTTCATTTTTCCATTGACATGGCCATATAAGGGCTTGTTTTTTGCGGGACAAGTTGTGATTTTTTTAAACAGGGGGGGAGGAAAAAAAGAAATGGGGAAAAAAGAAAAAAAGGGGCCATGTCATTAAGGGGTTAAATAATGTATTAACTTCCTTCTCTGGGTCATTACGACGCACACGGATACCACATGTGTGATTGTATTTTTGATTTTTTACAAAGTAAAGGGAGACAAGTGTTTTTATTTTTTTTTTTATAATTTTTTTCCTTTTTATTTTTTATTTTTTTTGTCCCTTTAGGGGACTTCCACAGGGACCCATCAGGACCCCTGATCACATTCCGGGGGTCTGATGGTGACAGCCCTTTACATGCTGCAGTGACAGCCCTTGACTGCAGCATGTAAAGGGTTAACACAGCAGAGATCGGAGGTTTTCTCTGATCTCTGCTGTAAGAGCAGGTACCTAGCTGACCTCTGACAGCCAAGCACCAGCTCTCCCTGCCACAGAGACCGTCGGCTTGCTTCTGACAAGCCGATGGTCTCTATGGCAACCTGTAAACAAACCAGTGCAGGAGATTGCCCACATATCTGCAATATCTTCTGCTGGTTTTTCAAAGCCCTTGCACTGCTCTGTGTGGGACTGTGCAGGCAGAGCACACTGTCACAGCTTGTGGCATTGTGCTCTGCAGCTCCCATAGTGATACATAGCCCGGAAATCTTCCGGGCTGTATCGCTATGAGCAGTGGAGCTCGTCCCGGAAAATTTCCGGGCGTGCCACTCAAGGGGTTAAACTCATAGGCCCAGGAATGTGGCTGCTGACACTGCACTGGCCCGAGGCGTAGTACCGGATGGTGTCGACAAGTGCTTATCAAGAAGCGTAGCAGCGGTCAGGGCTGGTAGCAATTACAGGGTCCAAGAAGAATTTCGGCGCAAGCAGCAGGCAATAACGAGATCCAGTCAACAGAGACGAGGTCAGGGAGCCCAGAAGTCAAAGTTGACAGAACCAGAAAATACAACTGAGAGCTCTTTCACACGAGCGTATGTGTTTTTACGTTTGCACATCCGCGCCATAAATTCACATGAATGGACAATATTTTGTGATCAAGTCGCGAACTTAATTAGCGTCATCTCGTCCGGGTGCGACGTTTTCAGCAAAAAAATACGCTGCAGACCGGAAAACCAGAAAACCCTTACATAAAACCTCGGAATGACTTCCAAAACCTAAATAGAGGCACCTGTAATCTTTTTGCAGCGCTGGACACTGCTAAAATGTCTCCCCCTCCCCTTTTTTGCAGCTCCCATAGGGATTCTATGAGAGCCGCCACTGTATATCGGTCAAAAGATAGAACCAGAACTATCTTTTTACCCACCGTATAATCTCCCGCGTGCATTTCGGTCGCGTATGTCCCATTTTTTACGGTGCAACGTTTTTACACACCGCATATTCGCCCGTGTGGCGGTGTGTATATATCGGCCAGGGGTAAATACGCAGCCTACATACACTTGTGTGAATAAAGCCTTACGGGTTTGTCATAATGGCTAATGAGACCAATTGCTTAGGCATTCAGCCTATGGTGTGTAATATAGCAGATGCAGGAAAGCGATTGAAGGGGAACAAGTTTAGGAGCATGCACTGACCATTAAGTAAAAGGGCAAGAGCGCCTATGGGCAAAGAGTACGGAGCAAGCTGTGGGAGCAGACCATGGAGTGGACAGAGCCCAGCGTGCAGGGAAGGAGGAACAGCAGCGCCCAACCATGGCTCCAGTAATAGGTGAGCCAAGGTAGCGGTACGCTGTGACAATAACTTTAATCAACTCCTTTAAGGGTTGATTCACATGACTATATTTTTGGTCTATGTGCTGCCCGTGCATTTCACCGACAGCATGTGGGCCTATTGTAGCCAATTACACTGTAAGCACAAGCGCTTTCTCGCATGGACCAAAGGTCGTTGTGAAAAAAATTGCAACATGTCCTATTTTTGCCAGTATTTTGAACGAAAATTGGAAAATCAATGTCCATTCTCAGCAGGGATCGGACAGCACAACAACTCAGACACGGTCATGTGAATCCGGCCTTAGGCACAGGAACGGATGGAGGAGGATATAAAAAGATTTGTTTGAAGTTTAACTTTTTCCAAAAAAGTTATTTTCATTTACATTTCACATATTTTTGCAGCTTTCTCTGTGCTGATTATCACTAGACGGAGTGAAAGTAATGGAGAAAGATGTATTAAACATTCTTTTCCCAGGCTATGAAATATCCCAGATTTCCTCCCACGTAAATCTGTAATCCTGGCAGGAGTGCCCACAGGACATCTGGGTCTGCAAATTCACTAGTGGATTAATTAACCGTTAACCCCTTCTTGGCCGTACATCTTCATATGCTGCCACACAAGATGACAAGTTAGCAATAATATACACCTGGCACACGTAAGCCTATAGGGAAATAGTCACCTAACATAATACGTGATATAGGAGGGATTGTTGTCATCCGCCCAGCAGGTTGTTTGCTGATAAGGGAACAGTACAGATAGCTTGGGGTCTGCTCCATATAACCCTCGCTATTCTATACACTTCAAAGCTTTCTCCGATCTTGGGTAAGATAGGAGGTGGTTTCCATGACAACTCTCGTCTCAATTTTAAGGACCTGTTTCCTTCTTCACAGCTGAGTGAGGGGGAGAGCAAGAGGGCTCTTTAACGACTCAAAGGGCTTCATATCCCCCCTGAAGAATGGAGTCTGACAGAGTGCAACCTCAATAGTTAAACTTCAATAGCAAATTTTCCCAGAGGTTTAAGGTGGTCAGGGAGAAAATATCTCCATTTCGCCTAACAGGAAAGGTTTCAAGCCCTCTCGGTAGTCTTTATTTGAGATTCAAGGCACGTATGGGCCAGAAGGGACTTGGGTAGATATACTACTCCTATGTTAAAGGAGTATCTCCAGGTAAGGCCCGAGGCTGCGGAGATAGCAGAACTGTCAGCCAAAAAAGAAAAGGTTGAAAGGATACAATACAATGAGACTTTGTAATGTTAGTTAAGCTATCAAGGAGGCTCTGTAGGTCTTGGAATCTGCTAATGTGCGCCTTTTAATGAGGTTACTACAGAGACATTGCCTTCCAGCAAGAAGAATTCATTCCTACTGGGCAGCAGGGAAGAAATAAGGTTTAATGAATGAGACTGTTCTGAGAAAAGTAATAAGAGTATATATATATGTGGAGTGGTTAGAACCAATGCTTATAAAATATGGACCTATCAGTTGCCCAGCAATGTCTTACGATCAATTGTATTCTGAAGTTGCCCAATGTTCTGAAATTTGTGGAACTTAAACGGAAAGTGCTTGCATAGTTAAAATGAACCTGCTTGAATGACTTTTCAGAATATGCTGCCATGTGTGTGTACACTAGGAATAACACTATATCTAATCATTATTTGACTTGTATATAGCATTTATTGAAACAGGATCGGGAACTGAGCCGAGCCCAGGAAGTGGAAAAGTTGATGCAGAGTCCCAAGAGTCTACCTAGTGACTTAGCGTAGCCCTCCTCCTGAAGATATCCCTATTACAAGGGTTGGCTAGCATGGGTTGATGCAGCGGAGAGGCTACTGGACGAGACCACATGGTTGTGATCTATAAAATGAACTGCCTATTAACTTTCAGTCAAAAGTAGCAACTTGGCTAGGGTTCTGCAGTCACTTGTAGTCTGAAGTGAGGAATAGGCAGAACAAGTTCTCACTGGATAAGTTTGCATGAATACTCCCAATTCAGGAACTCAGCTCTACACAGCTGGTTTATAACAATTATCTCGTATGTACCAGCAGCCGGATGTCACCATACTGTAACGTCCACTTGTCTTATTGTAACCTCCAGCTATGCCAAAAACCCGCACAGGAAACCCATGTCTTCTTATTATAGCTCTCGCATGTCATGAGAGCCCATGGCACCAGATCTTCAACTCAGGCCATGACGTATCTACAGAAGGAAAGAATATAAATGGTTAATAAAACAACATAACATTTGGATTTTTCTTTTCTTTTTCACCAACATCTACTATTAGGTTGCTTTGTTTACCAGATGTTCAGCACCTCTGTTACACTTTCAGCAGGTTTCCCTGGCATCTCTAATTCTCAGCCTTGTCTGAGCTTGGGGGTGGAGTCAGGCGGTTATGATGGCTTCTATTTCCTGCACTCAGAGAAAAAAACTGTAGATTCTGCTCCATAACCCTCTGTAGCACACACATAAATAATAACATCATAGTGGGCACTATCCTGAGCAGTGGAGATGTGATTTCAGTAGTTGTGACACTTTAAATCACTTAGCACTAGAAACAGTCAAATTTGTGTGAGTTAGTGATGGGTCATTCGCAAATGAGTAGGCTATAGGTGGCTGTTTTACATGAAGGATGAGAGATGGATCCTGTAACTGACTTGGAAGCTACTATTTTAACCTATTCATATAGGATTTGAGCAGCAGGTCACTCAAACTGTTCCGCCCTCCTCTCAACTCTGTGCTATGGACCGACTAATTAATTAAGTCGGGGGAGAAAGTGATTAGTGGGGGTCTGCCAATTGGGACCCCTACGATCAGCTGTTTGAAGAAGCTCTGGTGCACAAATGAGTGCTTTGGCCTTTTCACTGCATAACAGGTACATTATTGTATATTTTGTAGCAGCATTGCCTACTATAGCAGCTTAATATATTCACTTGAATATGATAGCAGCTGAGAGGTCACATGACAAATAAATGTGATGTCACTGTCCAAATATGAGGCCGCAGTCTCACCCAAGTGCCTCTTCAAACAGCTTTTCGGCAGGAATCCCTGGTAGTGGACTCCCACTGATTAGATATTGATGACCTATCTTGAGGATAAGTCATTAATATCCTAGCCACAGAAAAGCCCTTTAAGGCAGTGTTGTCAGAGCCAATTGGGCCCCTCTGAGTTCACTGTATTCAGATATTTTCTGCACAAACAGTAGCAGATTGACACAATGCTTGTATCAAACCAGTACACTTCTGACTTATTAAAGGGGTTGTCCCGCGGCAAAATGCAATTTTTTTTTCAACCTACCCCCGCATTCTGCCGCGTTAAAATCAATACCATTTGTAATTTTAAAAAAAGAAAATCGCTTACCTCCTTCCCAGTTCGTGCAGCATCTTCTTTTCTTCTTTTAAAGATGGCCGCCGGTCCTTTCTCAATGATGCATTGCGGTTTTCTCCCATGGTGTACCGCGGGTCTTCTCCCATGGTGCACCGTGGGCTCTGTGTGGTCCATTGCCGATTTCAGCCTCCTGATTGTCTGGAATCGGCACACGTGACGGGGCGGAGCTACGCGATGATGCGTAGAAGGGGGCGGAGCCAGAACGGCGCTCATGCCCGGACCGACCAGAAGGGAGAAGACCCTTCTGCGCAAGCGCGTCTAATCGGACGATTAGATGCTGAAATTAGACGGCACCATGGAGACGGGGACGCCAGCAACGGAGTGGGTAAGTGAATAGCTTCTGTATGGCTCATATTTAATGCACAATGTATATTACAAAGTGCATTAATATGGCCATACAGAAGTGCTTAACCCCACTTGCTTTCGCGAGACAACCCCTTTAATAGCATCACCGGACATATATACCCCAAATGACATAGCAAATAGAAATATATACCCCTAAAATCAGACTGGTGGACCTTGGGCCAAACGTAGCGCTCATATGCCTGGGGCTCAGCAAAAGGCAAATTGATATGGTGTAGCTGCCTTACCCAGGATAGTGAAATGATCAGACATGAGTGCTTCTGTTTAATGAGCGGTCTGCTTAACCATGAAGAACAGAAGAGCTAAAATGTGAATGCTTATCATCCATGCCTCAAAGTTTATCTCAACTTAGTTGCTACCCCAATTGGATTTCACCAAAGCAGTAATTCTTCAAATAAATATTATGATAGTCACCGAAGAAGAATCAAATTAAAACTCACTAACTTTATTAGAAAATGTAAAATCTAGAGTGGACACAACAGCACATATACAAAACAAATGGGAACTCTTGGGAGCTTTGTTAAAACATCCCTTAGTTCCACATAGAAACCCGTATTACAGAGACCAACCAATTATCACAGATACCTGAACACTGAAACACCTCTTATATCTTTGGATAGTATGTGAGATAGTGATCTCCAAGTAATGATCAGGTATGGTCTTATGGTCGGGAAGGTGAAAACTTTTTTATTACTATCTCATTGAGCGGTTCCCCAATGAGAGGGACCCTCAGTGCTAATCCCTGTGCTGATAGACTGCTGTGCAGTCTCACGACAGCAGGGAGCTGTCCAGTGCTGAAGTCTTTCAGCAGGCGCTGTTAGGTGACATACATCGTGAGAGAGGAGGGATTAGAGCTGAATCCCAATTAGGGATTTAGCGATTCTTCTTTGGTGACTATTACCCCAATTGGATGTCTATGGTCAGCTTATATTTGTTAACTTAAGTTTTTTACATGAGGTTCTCCCATCATAGAAGAAGGCTCTCTATTCTGGTGGACTCAACATTGCCATGTGTTTTCCAAGTGGGCATTGCACAAATCTAATGTAATAACAGTTATGTCCAGACGTAACAGTAGTAACCAAGACAATGTAAAGGGAATATGGAGGGACAAACAAGACTTTGATTCTGCTGGACCAACTAGAAGTACTTGTTCATGATGGTGTTACTATAAATACTCTTTAAGGCCTTAGTCAGACAGGCGTTTTTAGCCGCGATTTGCGCATGCGCATGCGTCCGGCGATTTTATAAAACCATTGCTTTGCAATGGTATCGGACACATGAGCGCTTTTTATGCGCTCGTCCGATAAATTATAGAACAAAAAATCGCAGATCGCACCTATCTGCGATCTGCGATTCCTGTTCTCTTCTCTATATGTGCTCAATGGGGCCGGCGGCAGCAGCGCCGACCCCATTGAGAACATATAGAATACAAATCATTCTTCTCTGCCACAGCTGTAACAGCCGTGACAGAGAAGAACGATGTTTGCCCATTGAATTCAATGGAGCCGGCAATACAGCCGCTCCACTGAAAGCAATGGGCTGCCGGCGTGCGCGGGGTGAATTGTCGGGA
This sequence comes from Eleutherodactylus coqui, assembly GCF_035609145.1. Lineage (NCBI taxonomy): Eukaryota > Metazoa > Chordata > Amphibia > Anura > Eleutherodactylidae > Eleutherodactylus > Eleutherodactylus coqui. The sequence continues at coordinate 309,024,929 of NC_089838.1, read as the reverse complement.
AGGGCTTAAATATATAAGCCCTTCCCTGCAATTCATCCTAAAATATGTTAAAATAAAAAAAAAAATTGTATACTCACCTTTCCGCTGCAGCCGGAGTCCAGCCGCGGCCGCTGTCAGTTCTCCTGAACTGCTTCTCGGCACTATTCAGCCGGCGGGGCTTTAAAATCTCCACCTGCTGAATGATCTGCCTCTGATTGGTCACAGCCCTGACCAATCAGAGGCAGGTTTCACTCACACACCCATTCATGAATTCATGAATGGGTGAGTGACTGCTGCCTCTCAGCGCTGAGCCAATCAGGGGCAGGTCTGACTCACATCCATTCATGAATTCATGAATGGGTGTGAGTGAGACATGCCTCTGATTGGCTCAGCGCTGAGCCAATCAGGGGGCAGGTCTGACTCACACCCCCTTCACACCCACTGCAGGAGGGCCGCGCGGAGCTCCGGCTGCCGGGAGAAGGTGAGTATATATATATTTTTTATTTTTACACATTTTTGGATGAATTGCAGGGAAGGGCTTATATATTTAAGCCCTTCCAGACAATTCATCCCGGGCTCGCCCGCAGCGCATTGCTTTAAATGGAGCCGTCTCTATTGCCGTCTCCATTGAATGCAATGCGCTGGACAGCTCCGGCCCGTTTCTAATGAAACGCGGCTAGGAGCAGATTTTCAGGCGATTTGCGCGCGACTTGCGCGCACCGGTCACGCGATTTGCGGATGCGCATCCGTCATGCGATCCGCAAATCGCGTGAAAAAACGCCCGTGTGACTAAGGCCTCAAGCATACCTGTCATTCCAGGTAACTTTTCAGAATAAGCCACCATGTGTTCATAAGGAATTAAACTATTTCTAGTAGGTGTAACTAGCTGCCATGACACTGTGCATATAGGACAGTAAAATATATTCTCTTTTTCTCTGTAGCACATTGTCATAAGTAAAGATCACAAGAAAGTATAACCAGATAGCGCCTCAGGATCGTCATTCAGTGAAAAACGACACAATTCTAATCCTCCAAAGGGGGGAGAGCTGCGGAAATATTTGGGGTCTCTCATAAGAGAGTGGTCCCAAAGAAATACAATAGAAAATAGCTATTAGCAAGGAACAAAACTTTTCTGCGCTCGATGAATGGTACGTTTCCACAAATGGTGGTTGTCAAGAATGTATAGGAGTTACACTCCCCCCCTCCTCCCCAGTAAGTGTAACTCCTATACATTCTTGACAACCACCATTTGTGGAAACGTACCATTCATCGAGCGCAGAAAAGTTTTGTTCCTTGCTAATAGCTATTTTCTATTGTCATAAGTAAGAGCTTTATAGAGGACACTATTAGCACTACTAGTGCTAACAGTGTAGATGCGTTTTCAGTATCTTTAAGACAGTAAATCACTTACCAGTTAGCTACAGCAATGTCTGCATGGGTCTCTGCTTCTATATCCTCAGCATAGACTTCTGTAGGCAGTATGAGTCATCACCCTCCTCCACGTCTTGTAATCCATCTTGTTATCCCTGTAAGGGCTCAGCCAGACAAGCTTTTTTTTTAGGCACCTATGTGTGCAATAAAAAAAGCTCCACGCGTGTTCAAAATGCGCGTGACCGTAGCTCTGTGCCCATAGCTCTGTGCCCATTCCTTTCAATGGGGCCGGCACTACTGCCACCAGCCCCATTGAAAGCAATGGGAGGCAGGCAACCACCTCTGTGGTTTTCAGAGAAGGCCTTGAACTATAAGCCTCCCCGCCACTGTCAGGGCTCTGGCGTGTCTTCTCGCGCCGGCAGTAGCTCCAGCCCCACAGCTGTGGCAGGGGATTCCTTCATCCCCGTGGTAAGTCCCCTTGTCACAGAACACTGTAACAGTGCTGTAACAGTGTTCAGTGAAGAGGGGACTTCCCACGGGGAATCTTTATGCACAGCATGACCTTCCTGCGCACGGATGTCCTCTCTTTTGCAGGTCCGAGTATTTTGCACCTGTAAAAGATGGACATGTGAACACGCCATGGGAAACCAATGGTTCTATCAGACGCGCTTGTTTTTGCACACATAGGTGCACTCAAAAAAGCGTTTGTCTGACCTCGCCCTTACTAGTGATGGAATTCAATTGACAACTGGCAGGGAACAGCAATTAGCATTAAGACAGACAAGACTTAAGAATGATTTTTCAGCACACAAAGATCATTCTAGGTAAAGTGATTTACCCTTAGGCTCATTATTACATTTCCTGTCACATGAGCACAAATTTTTTGGAGAGTCAATGATCATCTAAGAGCAGCATTATGGCAATTTTCCTTGAAGAAAAGGAGTTATCTGATATTTTTTGTATTGGAGATGACCTTCACAAAACTCAGAAGTGATAAAGACACTAACAAAGTACTAGACTAGAGATAGGGAAGTAATGGAAAAGACAAACTATTCTCCCTATAGTTTCGTTAACTGATCCTGCTTCACAGCTGCGCACATGTGCCGAAGAGGGCGACTCAATGTCTGGAACCTTAATAACATCCCTATTAGTCTCTAAAAGGTAAAAGGGCCAAAGGGGTCCTAATAGTACAGGGAAAGAAAGAGAAGGTAGCGAACACAAACAGAAAATGAAATGTAGCCTAGAGTAAGGGTAAAGCAGCTGGCAGTAACAGACAGAGGCGGAGGAAACACTTAAAAAAAATGAACTTTACTTAAAATGGAAGTTAGGGTTTCACTTCATAGAAGGGCATGATTAACTTGAATGTTGCATGAGAACAATATAACACATATTGTGGTTGCACCAACTTCAGTCCCTGGTCCTCGTGGTCCTTTTTGCTGTAAACCTTCGGCCCCCTGATAATCAGGGCCTTTTCTCTGATGTTGATGCTGCTCTTACTCCATGGCAGGCATCCTGCTGCCCACATCCTGGCCGCTCTCATTGCAGGTGGAACATGACCCATGCCACATCCTTAATCAACATACACAGAGTGATGCAGTTTGTATTTTTATATGCAGGGTGCCTTCCTGAGTCCAGAACTTCCCTGAGTCTTTTTAGACGGGAGATAGAACCTTCCTCCCGCACACACCAGCCCTGCCAATGGGCTTCATGTGGGCGATGATGTGCCAGACACATCATAGCCCATGTTATATAGGGGGCAAGAGCTCCTCCTGCCACTAACAAACACAATACCTAAAGTGCCTCTGTTAACTCCTTCCCTGCCACTGTACTAGAATGAAGAATGGCACCTTATAACTGGCACTCTGGATGCCTCTCCTCCTCCTTCCCCACCATGGCTGGGGTACCTGGCCAGTAGAGGGGCTCTCACATGGCTCATCAGTGTGCCTTGCTATCCATGCACTTGGCCAGATGATAAGAGCAGCTCTCAGCCGCTACACTGTAAGGGAGGTGGGGGGGGCACCGCTCACCCCCTTACACATATATAGGTCAAAAGTAGTTACAATAGCCCCAGGGAAATGATAATCATTGTTTCTAACCTCACTGACATAACTATTTGGTTAGAATACCAAGCAGCTAGATAGTAATTGGTCAGCGTCTAGCAGAATTATAGCTGAATATTAATCAACTCAGTGGTTTGTACAATAGTAGGAAGGTCTGCTAGGACAATCCAAGTCTACATATCCCCAAAGCTTTTATATCCCGTTCCAAATTGATTCTAGCAAATGACACTGTTGGGCTTTTGTATTAGGTGAAGGCAATTTGTAAAATTAGATTTTATTGCTAACTTGGCACATAGAAATATAAAACCATTTCCACCTGATTTGGTTCACTGGGTGATGTCTTGTTTTAAGAAGCCTCTGTCTTAGCACAATGCTGATGAGCTTGGCACGCTAATATTTCTAGTGTCCTGTATTGCTGAACTTGCAGGATAATTAAATGCCAGCCTCTACCTACTGTACGCCCAGTAAATACCGTGCATTAATTACTGAAACATCTGATCTTTTCATGTTCTGTTTATATAACATATTAACACCTAAGCCGTTTTAGCTTTAATTACGGGAGCTGTCCACACTGTGCACATCATCTCATATGTTCAGTCAAATGGAGAACTGCAAAAGCATGTAGACTCAAAGCACAGCTGACAGCAGGCTGCAAGGTTACCTCCAATAAATGCAAGAAATATAGTATAATTACATTAATTGTCACGCACAACTTTATTAACTATTTGCACAATGCTATAGAATTTCAGATAATATTGTCATAATTATTATATTCTTTTGCAGGTCACCTGTTATATCCAAGCTAGACGCCAAGCACTTCATCCAGATCGGATGTAATTAGTTGTACAAAAATACATTAACACAGAGAGCACAAAATATAAATAATGAAACCAAAACGTGAGGGAATAAGAAATTTGACCCTAACGATTAATGCTATGAGACCCTACCTAAAAGTGGAGTACTCACCCTGGTAAGAGCGACCCCACGTCAGGAATCTGGGGCAACCCTGACTCTCCCCAGTTGAAGTACAGGGTTTATATTAACTACAGAGAATAACAAGGAATACAGTTTAGATGGAAGCTAGCGCCCAATGAACCAGATGTAATACAATAGCATTATAGTCAGTAATTAGATGTCATAGCACCCTAGAATATCCTTTAAACCAAACTTATCTGATAATGAAGCAGGACAGGAGCTGTCAACGTGACCAGAAACACCACCAGACTAGAATTATAACAACGTCCTCCTTGAAGAGGAGCAAAGAATGAATGTGTCCAGAAAGGTACTGATTAGCCAGCTGGGAAACATGCCTCCCAGCCAACCACTCCATACACACACTCACAGAGAAGTGTCCATGTTGGCAACCAGCAGCAAAATGATACTGATCCTGCACCGGTATGTGGATCTTGTTGGCCAGGGCCGATACCGTGACATCACTCTGGTCCTGATCCAGTGAGCTGTGATATAACTCAATACTGCATGGAATATACTCAGACGTCTCTGGAGAAGTCATGACCTCAAATCAAATCTCTTTAGTTTCTAAATTCACCATGAGGCAAATAATTGTCCACAAGGCTCATAATCTTATTCTGCTGGAACAACTAGAAGTGCTTGTTCATGACGGAATGACTATGAATACTCTTTAAAGCATACCTGTCATTCCAGGTAACTTTTCAGAATAAGCCACCGTGTGTTTATAAGGAATGACACTACTTCTAGTGGGTGTAAACAAGCTGCCATATGACATGTGCATATAGGAGAGCAGAATAAATCCTGTATTTCTCTATAGCACATTGTCATAAGTAAGGGCACTACAGAGGACAGCAGTGCTCAGCAGAGTAGATGTGATTTCAGTATCTTTAAGACAGTAAATCACTTACCAGTTAGCTACAGCAATGTCTGTGTGAGTCTCTGCTTTCCTTGCCTCACCTTAGACTTCTGTAGGCAGTGTGGGTCATCACCCTCCTCCACTTTTTCTTATCTATCTTGTTATTTCTGTTACTAGAGATGGAATTTACTTGACAACAGGCAGTAAACAGCAAATTAGCATGAAGTGAGACAACAGTTAAGAATGATTTTTCAGCACACAAAGATTATTTTAGGTAAAATAATTACATTTGTGCTCGTTATCACATTTCCTGTCACATAAGTACAAATTGTTTGGAGAGTCAATGATTATTTATGAGCAACATTAAGTAATTTTCCTTGAAGAAAAACAGCTATTTGATATTTTTAATACTGGAGATGACCTTTACTAAAAGGGTAAGTATGTTCCACAGGGATTGAATCTAGAAAAAGTTTCGAGAAGCCAGAACGTTTAAGTTCCTATTTTGTATCTGTTTTCTCTCAGCTGATCTTCCCTGTGCTATTGGGAGAATAAAAGAATGCAGGCTATCTATAAACAGAGATGGTGAGGGAACAGTTCACTAACTAATGAATTTAAGTTTCCAGGTTCAGAAATTTACATCCCCGGATACTAAAGGAAGCAGCAGAGTTAATTGCTGAACCACTCGCTGTAATCTTTGAAAATTCATCTAGGACAGGAGAAGTCCCAGAAGATTAAAAAAGGTGAATGTTGTCCCCATCTTCAAAAAAGGGAAGAAGGTGGATCCAGGAAACTACAGGCCTGTGAGCCTGACTATACCGCGAAAGATCTTTGAACAAATTAAACAATATATATGCAAGTACTTGTGTACTGGCCCAGAGTTAGTGTGGACCCTCTATAATGTTCTATCTCTGTCTTGTGTCACTGTCTTGACAGTGCTTTGTTTGTGGAATGCATTTTATTTACCTGAAATGTAACGCTTTATATGTGTCATGTGATATATAGGAGAGTTGAAGCTGGGATAGTTTGACACTCACACACCGTACAAGTTGGTCAGTGTGTGGAGTAATGGAGGAAGCCGAGCAATGTCTTTGTGTTCAGCCTAGGCCTAATCAACCTAGGAATCCTTGGTGCTTCTGATGAGCGCTGAGAGTGAAACAACTGGCTGCTTAGCGAGAAGAGGAGAAAGTGAGAGTGAGTGTTGACCGGTGGAGAGAGAGAGAGTTTGCCAGCAGAGTAGCTACACAGATTGCTTGGACTGTGGAATGTTCTGATGCCCCAAGAATCCTCCCTGTCACACTACTTTGGCTTGTTGTAACTCTACCAGGATTGTTCGCTGGATGTTATGTTCAAGGGTTTGCAGTAAACGGATGGAACCATTCGTTCCCGGGTCTTGTTCAGAAAGTTACTCTGCTTGTGGACTATGTTATTTCATCTGGAAGGTCAGCCATAGAGGACGGAACGGTGGCATAATGAGTGACAATCGGACTTAAGGTAACCCCTGGTTACTACCCCTGTGATCTCCCCCAGGAGTACTGTGGTCGGATCTCGAGCTACCCCCAGGGGAGGAGATGGTAGAGCCCTATGACAAGACCTTTCTTTACCGTGCTGTCTCCTTGGCTGTGGGCCCACTCCTCGGACGCTACACTTGGATGAGAACCTGGTAATTAACCAGAGCCAGCATGGATTTGTAACAAACAAGTCATGCCAGACAAATCTAATTTCCTTCTATGACAAAATCACCGACTGGGTTGATCAAGGAAATGTGGTAAATATAGTATATCTTGACTTTGGTAAATCATTTGACAAAGTATCTCTTACCATCCTTATTTTTTTTAAAAAGGCCAAATATGGGATTGACAAGGCAACTGTTAGGTGGATTCACAACTAGCTGAATAGCCATAAATGGCTGCACATTGAATTTGAATAATGTGCCAAACGGGGTACCACAAGGCTCTGTCTTGGGTCCGGTCCTGTTGAACATTTTTATAAATGATCTGGAAGAGGGAATTCAGGAGAAACTGATCAAATTTGCAGATATTACAAAGCTTGGAGGGATAGCTAACACTACAGAAGAGAGAGAGTGGATTCAAAAAGATTTGGGCAAACTATGACAATGGGTGACAACTAACAGAATGGTATTTAACAAGGAGAAATGCAAAGTCCTACATGTGGGAAAACAAAAGAAGAAAAAAGTACATACAGAATGGGAGGAAATGAGCTAAGCAGCACATGTGAAAAAGACTTAGGTATACTAATAGATTACAGACTGAACATGAGCTAACAGTGTGATGCAGTAGCAAAAAAGGCAAACACATTTCTGGGATGTATTAAGAGCGGCAAAGAGTCTAGATCATGTGAGTTAATTATCCCTCTCTACTCTTCCTTGGTCAGACCTCATCTGGAATACTGTGTCCAGTTTTAGGCACCCCAATTTAAAAAGGATATTGACAAACTGGAGCAAATTCAGAGAAGAGCTACCAGGATAGTAAGCAGCCAGCAAAGCATGTTGTCATGCCCGCTGCCAGCGAGTGGTAACTGTGTAGCTGAAATTAACACCCGGGAACTGTTAGCACTACAAATCCCGGAAGGCAAATGGTAAATGGGAAGAGAAAAATAAAATAAAAGGGAACTTCCCTAAGGGAATCTATCCCTGATCACTGACAATAAAGATAAAACAGACCAAAAGATCCCACTCCACAAACAGCAAAAACCTAAGAACATTTCTGTATGATGCAGGCAGAACTCTGATTCCAACCTTAGGAAGTGTCACTGCTCCCAGCACTGATCTCTCTCACTTCCACATGGAGACTGAGTAGAACAATTGAACAAGGTGTCCAAGGTGAAGAGGAAATAAAAACCCTCCCCAATCATTGTGTTACAACAGCAATACACCCAGAACCACAACCACCAGAGTCAGAGAACAGAATGCAAAAAAAAAAAAAAACACCAACAGAGTGATTTACACAGACACAACACGTCCTATGAGGACCGATTAAATTATCTGGGAATGTTTAGCTTGCAGAAGAGAAGGCTGAGAGGAGACTTAATAGCTGTCTACAAATATCTGAAGGGCCGTCACAGTGCAGAGGGATCAGCCCTATTCTCATTTGTACAAGGAAAGACTAGAAGCAATGGGATGAAACTGAAAGGGAGGAGACACAGATAAGATAATACAAAAAACTTTTTGACAGCGAGGGTGATCAATGAGTGAAACATGTTGCCACGGGAAGTGGTGAGTTCTCCTTCAATGGAAGTGTTAAAACAAAGGCTGGACAGACATCTGTCTTGGATGATTTAGTGATCCAGCACTGAGCAGGGGGTTGGACCGTATGACCCTGAAGGTTCCTTCCAACTTTACTATTCTATGAAAGTTAGCACTAAAATTCAAGTACTTGCTGTTATGTATAGTGACCATGACATGCACCAACAGTATCAGTTGCATACATGGGCTCTCCTAAGGCTAAGACTCTAAACCTGTTGGCTGGTCTTCACTAGAAGGCTCATGTGGCAAAGTTAGTTTAGCAGTCATCATCCTAAATTTCTGTCCCTCAAGTTTTCCTTATTTCTGGCTAACTCAGAATAAGGCCATATTCAGGGCTCAGTCAGATGGGCATTTTTATGTGCACATGTCACTTGTGTTTGCGATCCGCATTTATTAAGAACTAATGTTTTTTAATGGCAGCGGTCATATGCCCGATATTTACCTGCACACGTAGATGCGCAGCGGTAAATATAGGGCAGTGGATTTTAAAACGCAAGTAACTGCGACATCCGTCTTTATCGGATGTGAAACCCCTGTATGATGTCACATCCAGGGGTTTCACCTTGTGCTCAATGGGGCCGATGGCTGCAGCGCCGACCCCATTGAGAACATAGAGTGAAGATCGCGATCCTCTGACACAGCTGTGACAGCTGTGGCACAGGAGCGCGATGTTCTCCCATTGAATTCAATGGAGCCGGCGCTGGAAGCAATGGGCTGCCGGCAAGCCCTGCAATGATTTTTGGGAAAGGGCTTTAAATAAGCCCTTCCCTGAAAATCATCCCTAAAATGTGTGAAAAAAAAAACATATATACTCACCTCTCCGCAGCTGCCAGGGCTTAGGCGCGTCCAGCTGGGTCTTCTCCCTGTACTGCTCTGAAGTGCTTTCAGCAGGCAAGGATTTAAAGTCCCCACCTGCTGAAAGGGCTGCCTCTGATTGGCTGAGCACTGTGACCAATCGGAGGCAGCACTCAGTTATTGAATGACAGCTGAGAGCTGCCTCTGATTGGTCACAGTGCTCAGCCAATTAGAGGCAGCCCTTTCAGCAGGTGGGTATTTTAAATCTCCGCCTGCTGAAAGCACTTCAGAGCAGTGCAGGGAGAAGACCCAGGTGAATGCGCCTGAGCCCTGGCAGCTGCTGACAGGGGAGTATATATATTTTTTATTTTTTACACATTTTAGGAATGATTTTCACAGAAGGGCTTATATTTAAAGCGGTGAGAGAAAAAGAGTTGGGCATGTGAAATTCAACATGCCTGATTATTTCTCCCCCAGCATCATCTGTTGGAGAAGAAATGGAGGCTCACAAGTTCTGCCAAATTTTATATTATGTACATGAAGACCTTAAATTAGGAAGGTAAAAAAAAGAACGTGTCAGGCAAATCCTGGGACAAGTTGGAAGTAAACCAAGGTAAAATGCAGATAATCAGGCCAGGATAATAAAAAAAAAGAGGTCAAAAACATGAGAGAGTATCTACTGAAGGAATCTGTTGGTTTGGCAGAAAACTCTTTTGGAACATAACTTACTAAGTTTCCATTCACACTCTGTTGCAGTTTACATTTATAATAAAGCATAGCCGATCAATTGCTGGTCAACCTTATTGTCTTCTAATGGGGTCTATCAATTTACATCATAGTATCCATCATTTTGACGGGGAACAAAAGTGTTGCATGCTGCACTGTTTTTCCTATCAAATCTGAAAGATTCTGCAGCCTCTAAAATAGATATGAACAGAATAGAAATGAAAAGATATTTCTCCTATAGCACGTCTGTCAACTCTCCATCTACCTTACGCTCCTTCTTCCACTGATGAGTGTCCTTGGTCACACACCTTGCTGTGATGTGTTTGGCTCTCCGGGTAACCCCTAGTATAATTTATGGCTCTGCCCTTTGATATTAAAATCTTTAGATTACTAGATGGACTGGGCTGTTCTACACTGTTCTTCACAGTTGCCATTGAAAGATACAACTCTGAAACATGAGAATTTCCCTGCAGGAAATTCCAAATTCCAAACTCCAATGGGGGAATTTAAGGGGTTTTCCAGGAGTGAAAAACACTTTGGGGGTCAAGAATGTAAAATAAAGTTATAAGGCATACTCCCCTCCTTCACTGCCCCCATCCACCATACTACCATAAGAGCTCTGGTCTCCACCACTATGATCTGCTCTAGTCAGGTGCCATTCATTGTGTGCCTGATTGTTCAGCTAATCGCAGGCTTCATATGCTGTTCATGGCAGAATCGCCATTGTTATTTACTGAGCAGTAATGTGCACAAACAATGGGATGATAGTTTCTTCCGGGATCGGAGCAGCAAACACCATATCTCTTATGTTGGATGGGAGATTGTTCAACATTTCCAGCCCTTAAAAATGTCATTAGTCTCGAAAAACTCCATGAAGAGTGGATATTAATTAAATCTTTTGACTTCATGGCATAGAGCAAGGGATGCCTATCCATTCATGTGATGTATGACCCTGGTAAAAGACAAGTTCATATGGTGCAGCTGGCATGATCGGGCATTGTTGTGCTCAACTATAGGGATCAGAAGTGATAACTTGCCCATCAACCTATCCTGGCTGAACGTGATGGAGACAAAATGCCTATAAGACGTCTTTCTGTAATTAATACATAAGACTTCTTTTGTTGGTAGATTTTCTCTGGTGTATTGCCTTGATTGCAATGTTTAAGGACTGTCCATATAAAATATTCATGATAATCAATTGGCAAATGTAGGTTATGTACTATCCGGAGAGTTATAATGGATGTTTATAAGGGAAGAGCAGTTCGAATAATGCCATAAAACTACTTGTATACATGATCTAAAGCAAATCTTTATTCATTAAAGAGTACCGGCCCTTTCAGAAAACCTTTAGCAGGTCATAGAGACATGTCAAAAGTGAAAAAAATCATGTAGTTAGCCCCAAGACTTCTCATAAGAAATTAATCTTTATTAGAATGTATCCATAAAAAGGTAAAAATGTTCCCATGTGCCAACAAGGAGCTACGCATTTCGGCAAAAAAACAAAGTCTTTATCATAGCGTATAGCCTGTACAAGAAGCAAATAATTTAAAGGTAACAGGATATGACATAACAAAAGCATGACCACTCCCACTAATTAATAAATAATGAGGAAATGAAACACATGGAAAACAATACAAAACCATTAGCATATAAACAGAAGATCAGATCTGAGGTTAAGGGTGCCTTCACATTTGCGATAAAGTCAGGCTATTCCTCCGTCTTTTAGTTTTGATTATTAGATTGACCCGATGTTTGCTACACGAACATATATGGCAGAAAAGGTGGCAGCATATAGTGATGCACAAAAAAAAAAAACTCCTTGTCTAAAGGAACATGCTTTATTGTTTCATAGTTTAAAAATTAGGCGACGTTTCGACCTGTAGAGGTCTTTTTCAAGCCAAAAAAACAGATGAAACAAGGTATGGAGTCCATGTTCCGCATGTGCGGTCGAAACGTCGCCTAATTTTTAAACTATGAAACAATAAAGCAGGTTCCTTTAGACAAGGAGTTTTTTTTGTGCATCACTATATGCTGCCACCTTTTCTGCTATACGTGTTTCCCCAAGGGGCTTATGTCCATAGCCCTGTTGGTGGCTCTGCATCTATCTAACTAGATTTTTTCGCTACAGAGAACTAAGATTCTCCTCTATTTAAAAATACTATTTTTCTCTAATTTGCCTCCCCCCTAGTATTTCACTCTGGTGGGGTAGAGTAAGTGCCGTGGTCTTTTGCTTACTACTGCTACACGAACATAAAATGCTTCAAAAGTGTTTGTTGTGAACGTCTAAATCTGCTTGGTGAGGTGATTATTTAGAGGGTCACTTTGAAATTGGAGCAGATATCTAATATAAAAAAGCCTGCAGGTTTCTCTCTGTTTGTCTGTTTTTCTCTCTGTTTGTCTGTCTTTCTCTCGGTTTATCTGTCTTTCTCTCTATTTGTCTGTCTCTCTTTCTCTCTGTATCTCTCTGTCTTCCTCTCTCACTGTCTGTCTCTTTGTCTCTCACTCTGTTTCTTTCTCTCTGTTTGTCTGTCTCTATCTGTCTGCCTCTCTCTCTATCTGTCTCTCTGTCTTTTTCATTGCCTCTCTCTCTCTGTCTGTGTCTGTCTATCTCTCGGGCTCTATCTCTCTTTCTGTCTCAGTATCGCTCTGTCAGTCTGTCTCTTTCATTCTTTTTCTGTCTATCTCTGTCTCTTGCTCTCGCTATCGCTCTCTCTTTCTGTCTCTATTGCTCTCTCTGTCTATCGCTCTCTCTATGTCTCTCTAGTGCTTTCTCTGGGTCTCTTTATCGCTCTCTCTCTTTCTCTCTGTCTTTCTTTTGCTCTCTCTGTCTATCACTCTTGTTCTGTCTGTCTATTGCTCTTGTTCTCTCTGTCTATCGCTCTCTCTGTCTATCGCTCTCTTTCTCTGTCTGCCTATTGATCTCTCTCTGTTTCTCTGTCTCTCTATTGCTATCTCTATTTGTCTCTCTATTGCTCTCTCTGTCTGTCTATCGCTCTCTCTGTCTATATGCTCTCTCTGTGTTTCTCTGTCTCTCTATCATTTTCTTATTCTGTCTGTCTCTCTATTGCTCACTTTCTCCATTGCTCTCTCCCTGTTTCTCTATTACTCCCTCTTTGTCTGTTTCTCTATCACTTTCTCTCTCTCTCTGTCTGTTTCTCTATTGCTCTCTTTCTGTCTGTCTCTCTATCACTCTGTCTGTCTCCCTATTGCTCTCTCTGTCTGTCTCACTATTTATCTCTATTTCTGTCTATCACTCTCTCTCTGTCTCTCTATCACTTTCTCTGTGTTTCTATCGCTCTTTCCCTCACTGTGTCTATCACCCTCTCGTTCTGTCTTTCTATTGCTCTCTCTCTGTCTCTCTATTGCTGTCCCTCTCGTTCTCTCTATTGCTCTTTCTCTCACTGTTTCTCTATTGCTGTCTCTCTGTTTGTCTCTCTTACTCTGTCTCTCTATTGCTCTCGCTATCTGTCTGTCTGTCCATTGCTCTCTTTGGCTTTCTCTATGTCTGTTTGTCTCTCTCTGTCTGTCTCTCTGTTTCTCACTCTCTCTTTCTCTCTGTTTATCTGTCTCTTTCATTGTCTGTCTCTCTGTCTGTTTGTCTCTCTCTGTCTGCCTCTCTCTCTCTATCTATCTTTCTATATGTCTCTTTCATTGTCTGTCTTTCTCTCTGTCTGTTTCTGTCTGTCTATCTCTCTGTCTCTCTCTTTCTGTCTCGCTATCACTCTCTCTGTCTGTCTGCCTCTTTTGCTCTCTTTCTATCTATCTTTGTCTGTCTGTCCCTCTCAGTCTATCTCTTGCTCTCTCTATCGCTCTCGCTTTCTGTCTCTATTGCTCTCTCTGTCTCTCTATCGCTCTCTCTATGTCTCTCTATTGCTTTCTCTGGGTCTCTATCGCTCTCTCTCTGTCTTTCTATTGCTCTCTCTGTCTGTCTATTGCTCTCGTTCTGTCTCTGTCACTCTCTCTCTATTGCTCTCTCTCTGTCTTTCTATCGCTCTTTCTCTATCTGTTTCTCTCTGTCTCTCTATTACTATCTCTATTTGTCTCTCTATTGCTCTCTCTGACTCTATCGTTCTCTCTCTCTGTCTGTCTCTCTATTGCTCTCTCCCTGTTTCTCTATCACTCTCCATCTGTTTCTCTATTGCTTTCTCTCTCTGTCTGTTTCTCTATTGCTCCCTTTCTGTTTGCCTGTCTATTGCTCTCTCTATCTATCTGTCTGTCTATCGCTCTCTCTGTCTGTCTCCCTATTGCTCTCTCTTTGTTTGGGTTCAGTCACATGGGTGTTTGTATGCACATCTGTCAGTTGCATTTGCTGGACGCATCTAAATAGAACCAATGTTTTTTTAATGGGAGCAGGCACATGTGCGAATTTTACATCCACACAAATGTATGCCGCAAAAATTATAGGACACCAATTCACAGAATGCATGTAACTGTGAAAAACCGGTGTTCTATGTATGTGAAACCTTGCGCTCAAAGGGGCCGGCGGCAGCAGCGCTGACCCCATTGAGAGCATATAGTGAAGATCGCGATCCTCTGCCACAGCTGTCACAGCTATGGCAGAGGAAAGCGATGTTCTCCCATTTAATTCAATGAAGCTGGCAATACAGTCGGCTCCATTGAAAGCAGTGGGCTGCCGGCAAGCGCTGCAGTGGTTTTCGGGGAAGGGCTTAAAATATAATCTGAAAATCAATCCAAAAATGTGTATAAGAAAAAAAATGTATACTCACCTCACCTGAATTCATGTATGGGTGAGTGTTGCCTCTGATTGGCTGAGCACAGAGACCAATCACAGGAGCTACCTCTGATTGGTCACAGTGCTCAGCCAATCAGAGGCAGCCCTTTCAGCAGGCAGTGATTTTAAATCCCTGCCTGCTGACAAATCCTCAAAGCAATCTAGGAAAAGAGCCGGCTGGACACGCCTGAGCCCTGGCAGCTGCAGAGAGGTGAGTATACATTTTTTTATATTGGATTGATTTTCAGAGAGGGGCTTATATTTTAATCCCTTCCCCGAAAACCACTTCAGCACTTGCCGGCAGCCCTTTGCTTTCAATGGAGTTGGCTGTATTGCCGGCTCCATTGAATTTTATGGGAGAACATCACTCTCCTGTGGCAGGGGATTTCTTCATCTCTACGGGGAGTCCCATTTTCACTAGACACTGTGACAATTCTGTCACAGTTTCCAGTGATAATGGGACTCCCCGCGAAGATGAAGAAATCCTCTGCCACAGCTGTCACAGCTGTAGCAGAGGATCGCAATGTTCTCTGTATGTCAATGGGGCTGCCGCAGCTGCCGCCAGCCCCATTGACCACAGGTGAAACCCCTGGATGTGACACCATCCAGGGGTTTCACATCCAAGGAATCCCCTGCTGCAGCTGTCACAGCCGCAGCAGGGGATAGCGGGCAGCGCTCTTTTTGAGTGGATAAACGCTGCTAGCAGCATGTTTTCTGCTGTGACACCCGCTTCGGTCACGCGAATTTTTGAACTTATAACGTATGATGCGTTCAAAAATTCGTGCGGCAAAACTCCTGTGTGACTGAGCCCCTTGTCTCACTATTTATCTCTCTATTTCTGTCTATTGCTCTTTCTCTGTCTCTCTATCACTCTTTCTCTCACTGTCTCTCTCTATCACACCCTCTCTCTCTATCACTCTGTCGCTCTGTCTCTCTATTGCTCTCTCTCTGTCTCTCTATTGCTGTCTCTCTCTTTGTCTCTCTCTTGCTCTTTCTCTCACTGTCTCTCTATCACTCTCCCTGTCTCTATCGCTCTCTTACTCTGTCTCTCTAGTACTCTCTCTCCATCTGGCATTCTATTGCTCTCTGTCTCTTTATCGCTCTTTGTTGGGCAGTGTATAGTGCAGTTTAGCAGTGCATGCTGTGCTGCTTAACAACGCTTTAATCATTCCAGCGCATGCCTGAAGCACAGCAGCGCCATCCATAGACTTAACATCGTAACTTTCAACCCGCCTGACAGCCCCTGAATGTATTAAACTCACATTTGATGATTTCACAGCAGTGGTGAGCGCATGTGCCGTCTAATGACACCAACATCATACACCAAAGTTACAGCAAAGGGGTCAAAGTACGGTGCAAGAACAAGCATGTAGGCTTATTTATAGTAGATATGGTTCTTCATTCTGTTCCGCACTCTGCCAAACGTTACGTTCGTCTTGCACGTTGGACGTCTAACATTTCGGGGCGAATGTAACATGCATGTTTTTCAGCAAATATACACAATGTATCACATATCTCTTAGTACATTGTGCGCACATTTGCCACCTCTCATTGTCTTGTATGGGGACTTTTGGTGCGCAGGAGCTCTATTGTTCACTATGAGTGTGTAAAAAACACTGTACATACGCGATTAAAATGCATATGTGTGGCGTTTATGGACAACGTCCCTATGCGTCGGAGTGGGAAATTTAAAAAAAAGAAATGAGTCAGACTGCGCATGATAGTTAAAAATCATTGCCATAGGCATGGATAGCCCCACTCACACAGCGGTAATCCGCTACAGTAAACACGTATTTTACAAAACGCTCATGTGAGACCAGCCGAAGAGAGAGACAGAATGTTGCGGAAAAGTAAAAGAGAGACCAAAACTGTTACGGAGATAGGAAACAAAATGGGGGAAACAAAACCAAACTGGGGGAATCCTGTCAAATAAGGAGGAGGTCGTCTATATATCTGCCGTACCAACGGATCTTTTGCAGAAACTGGCTATGTGAGACATATAGACAAAACTCCTCCCATAGAGATACATAGAGATTAGCTAGGGGCGGGGAGGATCATGAGCCCATGACAAAAAAAACCTGCGGACAAAAGTGAACAGGATTCATTTTTTTATGAGAATTGCTGAAGCTATAAACATCGTTTTTTCCACATTGCATTCCCGAGAAACCGGCTTGGTGGTGTTTTCTGTGCTCTCCCCTTATTGGAGCTTGGCTATTTGGAATAACTCTGTGGATCAAGCAGCCGAAAATGAGTGAACATAGCTGAGAGGGCACAGCGCTCGGGTGAGCACTGCAGTCCCCTCATTCTAGCGATCAGCGGGGGTCTCAGCAGAGGGACCACCACTGATCAATACTTTTGACATGCCAAAAGTTTTCTGAAGGTGCGTCTACTTTTTTAAGCATTCTGTCATCTCTTTTTGTAATTATTTTTGTCCCTTTTGTCACACACTCCATAGTTAAAACTAGAAAGCTAAAGAAGAGGAATTTATCAAGAGAAGAAGGCTCAACTTCTTCCACCTGGGAAACAAGCAAAAAAAAACCTGGTGCTCCAGTAAGTTGGTATGAAGAAACAACAGAAGAAGACTTACTTCGTAGGGGTGTCAGTGGCATTGACACCCCTAAGATCCTGGTAGACGTGTAGAAATGGATTCGTGACCTGCAGGGTTCGGTTACGTCTGGGGTGAGTTCCATCCTATCTTCCTTTCTTCTTAGTACATTGCCATTCTCTCCACCCCCCCATTGGAGCGCTAATCTCATATTCTTTACTTATTCTCAACTTCTTCCACCTGTTACATCATCCATGAAATTCAGTACACAGTTTTACTTATCAAAGTGACATATTGCACAGCTCACCCAACATCACGATAAATTGCATTTCCATGGTCCTCTATATCAGTACAGAGTATAACGGACACATCTCTGGTATACCCAGCTAATCGAAATACGGATGGGGAGGAGAAACAAATTCAGCCCTTTCCAGTTGTAATAAAAAATCCTTAATTAAGTTAGCAATTTTTAAAACATGATGATGACATATCAAAAAGGTCCATAACCACGATGACAGACAAACATTGCCCTTAGTGATAGCATTTCTTTCACCTCTTAGCTGTATTTTGACTATTCTGCATTACTTACCTGCTTCAAAAACACCCCCAGTAAATGTGAGTCCACATTTACTGGACTTTTATTGGCATCAATTTTTATTTAATCTACTTTATGATACTCACCAGCGCAGTCCCAATGCTCTATTAGTAACACCCTTGGGTCCTGGTGGCATCATCGGGACCTGATGAGTTTAATCAATCATGGCACTCATGGTAGAAACAATTTTTTTTGGATTGTGTTGTAAAAAATCTTCTCTCCTGTGAAAATGAGATAAGAGAAAAAGGCATTACACAGAACAGAAAGTAATTATCCACTAAAGGGGTTTTCAGAGCTTTTTTTATTTTTCCATGGATGTAGCTGTTTGAGGGCTTGTTTTTTTTATGAAACAAGTTGTATTTTTAATGGTATTATTTAATATACCATTTAATGTGCAGAAAAGCTTAAAAAAAATTTTAAGTGGAGTAAAATGGGAAAAAAAGGAGTTGCACCAACTTTGGGGGTCTTGTTATTACAGTGTACACACTGCAGCAAAATGGCATGGCTTTATACTGTGGGTCAGTCAGATTACAAAAAAAATTATGCTAAGGGCGCCCACCCACTGGCGTTTTTTTTCCCTGCGAAATTCGCAGCATTTTTTTCTCTGCAGGGGTCTATGGGACTTGTAATGTTAAAATCGCGATCGCGCAAAATCGCAATTTACCGCGAAATCGCGATTTTGCGCGATCGCGATTTTAACATTACAAGTCCCATAGACCCCTGCAGAGAAAAAAATGCTGCGATTTTCGCAGGGGAAAAAAACACCAGTGGGTGGGCGCCCTTAATTTGAAAAAAACAAATTTAGGGCGCCCACCCACTGGCATTTTTTTTCACTGCGAAATTCGCAGGTTTTTTTTTTTCTGCAGGGGGTCTATGGGACTTGTAATGTAAAAATCGCGATCGCGCAAAATCGCGATTTACCACGATATCGCGATTTTGCGCGATCGCGATTTTAGCTTTGCATGTCCCATAGGCCAAAGACCCCTGCAGAAAAAAAAACGCTGCGAATTTCGCAGTAAAAAAACGCTAGTGGGTGGGCACCCTTATACAGTTTTTTTTACTGTACTACTCTTAAAATATAAAATACCTTTGGAAAAAAAATAAAATTAATTTCTGCCACCATCTTTTGACAGCCCAAATTTTTTTATTTGTTTGTCAATATTGTTTGAGAGGGCTCATTTTTACAAGATGTCTTGTAGTTTCTAATGGTACCGTTTTAGAATTTTTTTTTTCGTGACAACATTCACAATGTGAAATAATGCATTACTTTGATATATCTGATCTCCATGGGCACAGTGTCAACACATGTTTTCTTTTATTTTTTATTAATATCAAAAAAGTTTTTTAAACTTTTATTACCATTTATTTTTTAAAATAACTAATAAAACTCTGTTTTACTCAGTATTACTTTTTTTCAAGTCCCCAGAGGACACTTGAACTTGTGATTGTTTAATTGCATACAGTATAATCCAATACCATAGTATTGCATTATACTGCGTTCTGATAAGTAGTCTATTAATACATACCATAGGCATGTCTTGATAGACAATCAGTCATCACAGCCCTGAGGTCTTCAGAAGGCCTAGGCTGCCATAGCAATTGAACAACACCTCACAATCTCATCGTGGGGGGCTACTCAGTGCTCACAAATATCTTTCAGGACATTTAAAGGCTATTTAAAGGGCTAGAAGCCGTAATCAGCATGAATGCTGATCCTGGCCATTGCGGCCGGGTGTCAGCCATCAAACACAGCCTGCACCTGCCCTGTATATAGTCGGATGGGCCCCCGGTTCCTCTCTGGAAGTGACTGCAGCAGTAGTGTCCTGCTCATCGTTCATGTAGCTACTCAGCCAATCGCTGATCTCGGTGTGCATGTGCTGTCAATGTACAGGTGTCCACTGAGCAGTCAATGAATGATGAATGGCATGTGACTGCTGCAGTAGCTTCTGGGATCGAATGGGGGGACTTTTAAAAGGTGAGTATAGTTTTTTTTGTTTGTTTGACAACATTTTCTGTCCCCTGTAATTTTTTTGTATTTGCATCTAAAACCCTTTAACTCCTTCCTACCTGCCCTATGTAATTTCTCCAACTCATTTTACAGTTCCCACGCTTTGCACAGTTCCTATCCATGCGCTCTGTTTAATAGCACTTCTCATTCCTACACATCATTAACATGTTTGGGCTCTCATGACAGCCAACTAAAGTATTTTTTGTCCATAAAACTCCTGGAGAGAGCGCTTGTCTAAAACTGAAGGGAGCATTTTGTTCTCTTTTCCATATATGGGTCTCTTATATTAGGGTTTTGTTTTGGGGGTACCTGTTATTAATTGAACCAACCACAATAGAACAAACTACACAATCAAGTCACGTTATTATGACCACCTCCTACTTTCGACATTGGCAGCGCATAGCCCATGAAGGAAATCATGTATCTTGGACTGACTTAGTGGGTATATAAGGTGTGTGATAGGCTGTCTGCTCACATATCACTCATTGTTGTCATGGTTAAAAGGGGTGATTTATCAGAGTTGTAAAAAGGGGTGATTATTGGCTTTCAGGCCAAGGGTGGCGGTATCTCTCAAACAGCGCAGTTTGTGAACTGTTAGTATGCTGCTTTTAAGTATATTGGGAGTGGACAAATGACCGCATTGGAAGTAACTGATGTGGAAACTACAGAGTACCACGTGCCATTGATATGGGAGGTGAACGTTGGCTATGAGGGTGCACAAGGGCTGACCAATGCACTGCAATGGAGCCGCTCGCCCTGAAAATGAACCAGGGGGCTATCAGACATGTGTCTAAAATAACAGTTTAGCGAACCGCACTCCGTATGGTTCTCCAAAGCAGACAGTCAATTTGCATGGCAGTATCAGAATTTGACCACGACTGGGAAATGTTTGCTTTCTCCGATGTGTCACATTTTCTGCTTCATCGAACAGATGGATGTTGGTGTAGGGGTTGAGAAAGATCAACAAACAAAACACCCTGCAATTATTGCAGGAAGAACATGAGCTGGTGGCGGTAGCATTATGGTCTTGGGAATTTGTTTGTGGAATTCTCTGGCCTGCTCATCCACGTGGAAGACACTCTGAGCCGATTTGGTTACGAATCCATTCTCGCAGATCACCTACACCCATACATGGTGCTTGTCTTCCCTGGGGCAGATGGGATCTTCCAGCAAAATAATGTGACATGTGACAGATATATCCGACGGTAGTTGGAAGAACACGATCAAGACTTGCAAGTACTTCCCTGGCCCCCTAATTTCTTAGACTCAAAACCAACTGAGCATCTGTGGGACCACCTCGATCATCGTGTTTGCTCTATGGATTCTCCACCATGCCCTCCAGCAACTGTGGGATGCACTGCAGTCAGCATGACTCCTGATGCCTGAGACAACCTACTTGCACCTTACTGAGCCTCTCCCAGCCCGTCTAGCTGCTGACCGTGCAGCTCACAGGGGTTACTCTGTGTATTAACTAGTGGTCATAAGAATGGGACTCGACTCTCTATGGCACAGGTCCCAAACACAAGGCCTGCAGGCCAAATCCGGCCCACTGCCTCATTTTATGTGGCCTGCGACATGCCGATGGCCGCTCACCACTGTGGTGATTACCGTCCGGGGTGCCGCAGCTCCCCACTGGTAATCACGCTGGCAGTGTTGATCTCAGTGCACACTCTGACGTCAGTGTGCAGCCGGGATCCTCCTGCACCAAATCCTCTCCTCCTTAGTTCCACAGGACAGAGGACAAGAGAGGAAGAGTTCCGGTGTCACACACTGACATCAGTGTGCACTCAGGATCAGCGCCAAGCAGAGGGGGAGCGGCACTGACTGCAAGGAAGAGGTAAGTATATGGGTTTGGGTGAACTATTAGTACTGTTGGGTTAATATTACTGAGGGGGTTGATATTATTACTGTGGGGGTTCGTATTGCTACTGCGGGGTTAATATTACTGACGGGGTCAATATTACTACTGTACTGAAGAGGATAATATTACTGTGGGGTTAATATTACTGTGGGGGTCACTATTACTACTGAGGCCACTGTGGAGTACACTATTAATACTGGGGCCACTGTGGGGGTTGCTTTTTCTACTGAGGCCACTGCGGGGGTTGCTATTACTCCTGCGGCCAATGAGGGGGTCGCTATTACTACTGGGGCCACTGTGGGGGGTTGCTATTACTACTGAGTCCACTTTGGGGGTTGCTATTACTACTGGGGCCACTGTGAGGATCGCTATTATTACTGAAGCCACTGTGGGGGTTGCTATTACTACTGGGGCCACTCTGGGGGACACTATTACTATTGGGGCCACTGTGGGTATCACTATTACCACTGAGGTCACTGTGGGGGACACTATTACTACAGAGGCCACTGTGGGGGTCGCTATTACTACTGCGGCCACTGTGGGGGTTGCTATTACTACTGGGGCCACTGTGGGGGTTGCTATTACTACTGGTGGCCACTGTGGGGGTCACTATTACTACTGGGGCTGTCGGTAAAAATGAGTTTGACACCCCTGCTCTATGGCAATAGAGATGAGCAAGCACCAAAATGCTCGGGTGCTCGTTTCTCGGGACGAACTTTTCGCGATGCTCGAGGGTTCGTTTCGAGTAACGAACCCCATTGAAGTCAATGGGCGACCCGAGCATTTTTGTATTTCGCCGATGCTCGCTAAGGTTTTCATGTGTGAAAATCTGGGCAATTCAAGAAAGTGATGGGAACGACACAGCAACGGATAGGGCAGGTGAGGGGCTACATGTTGGGCTGCATCTCAAGTTCACAGGTCCCACTATTAAGCCACAATACCGGCAAGAGTGCCCCCCCCCCCTCCCAACAACTTTTACTTCTGAAAAGCCCTCATTAGCAATGCATACCTTAGCTAAGCACCACACTACCTCCAACAAAGCACAATCACTGCCTGCATGACACTCCGCTGCCACTTCTTCTGGGTTACATGCTGCCCACCCCCCCCCCCCCCCCCGCACGACCCAGTGTCCACAGCACACACCAAACTGTCCCTGCCCAGCCTTCAGCTGCCCTCATGCCACACCACCCTCATGTCTATTTATAAGTGCGTCTGCCATGAGGAGGAACTGCAGGCACACACTGCAGAGGGTTGGCACGGCTAGGCAGCGACCCTCTTTAAAAGTGGTGGGGCGATAGCCCACAATGCTGTACAGAAGCAATGAGAAATCCAATCCTGTGCCACCTCCATCAGGAGCTGCACACGTGGGCATAGCAATGGGGAACCTATGTGCCACACACTATTCATTCTGTCAAGGTGTCTGTATGCCCCAGTCAGACTGGTAATATGTACCTTAACAATAACCGCGTTGGTGGTAATGTGGTGGTGACTGCGGACCTAGTAGCACGGTTGTATTTTGCTGGTTTTCGGAATGTGGCCAGGATTAAGTGGGCCGTGGCGGGGGGATGGTGGGGGGGCTCTCTTGTTGTGTCGGTAAAGGTGAAATTCTTGGACTGCCACCAGACGAACCAATGCAAAGGCATTTGCCAAGAATGTTTTCATTGTTGGAGGAGGAGGGGGATGTTTTTGAGGCACTACGTGTCCTCTCCACGTGTCCGTGGTTATATGCACCTTAACAGTAACCGCGTTGGTGGGAAATGGCCTCGCCGCCATCATGTCTTTGGGAAGCCTCTGTTTCCACACCCCAGTGACATACCATTAGCTGCGGTATAGGCAGAGCCCAGAATTATTCACATTTCAGCGGTAGCATTAGGGACAGGCCCCACTAACATATCACTAGCAGCAGTATAGGGGGAGCGCAGTCTTAGTTCCATTTCAGTAATAGTAGCACTCAAGACAAGCCCCAGTAACAATTCCGAAGCAGCAGTTTAGGGAGATAACAGTCTCTTTCACATTTCAGTAGCTGCAGTATAGACAATTCCCCAGTTACATTTATGTAGCAAAAGTGTAGGCCAACCCCACACACCTTTCTGTACCATGAGTGCAGGCGAAGAACATAGAAATTACAATGATTACACTGTAGGTGAGGGCCCAAAAAAATTGGTGTAGCAACAGTACTAATGTACCTCATAAAAAATTGGCCATGCCCAACCAAGATGGCAGGTGAAACCCATTAATCGCTTTGGTTAATGTGGCTTAAGTGGTAACTAGACCTGGAGGCAGCCCAGTTTAACGAAAAATTGGTTCAAGTTAAAGTTTCATCGCATGTAAGAGCATTGAAACGTATAAAAATTGTTTGGAAAAATTATATGAGTGAGCCTTGTGGCCCAAAGAAAAATTGCCCGTTCAGCGTGATTACGTGAGGTTTCAGGAGGAGGAGCAGGAGGAGGAGGAGGAATATTATACACAGATTGATGAAGCAGAAATGTCACCGTTTTGGATGGTGATACAGAACGATGCTTCCATCCGCGGGTGCAGCCTACGTATTGCTTAAGTATCGCTGCTGTCCGCTGGTGGAGAAGAGAAGTCTGGGGAAATCCAGGCTTTGTTCATCTTGATGAGTGTAAGCCTGTCGGCACTGTCAGTTGACAGGCGGGTACGCTTATCTGTGATGATTCCCCCAGCCGCACTAAACACCCTCTCTGACAAGACGCTAGCCGCAGGACAAGCAAGCACCTCCAGGGCATACAGCGCGAGTTCAGGCCACGTGTCCAGCTTCGACACCCAGTAGTTGTAGGGGGCAGAGGCGTCACGGAGGACGGTCGTGCGATCGGCTATGTACTCCCTCACCATCCTTTTACAGTGCTCCCGCCGACTCAGCCTTGACTGGGGAGCGGTGACACAGTCTTGGTGGGGAGCCATAAAGCTGTCCAGGGCCTTAAAGAGTGTTGCACTACCTGTGCTGAACATGCTGCTCGATCTCCGCACCTCCCCTGCTACCTGGCCCTCGGAACTGAACCTTCTGCCACTAGCGCTGTCGGAGGGGAATTTTACCATCAGCTTGTCCGCCAGGGTCCTGTGGTATAGCAACACTCTCGAACCCCTTTCCTCTTCGGGAATGAGAGTGGAAAGGTTCTCCTTATACCGTGGGTCGAGCAGTGTATACACCCAGTAATCCGTAGTGGCCAGAATGCGTGCAACACGAGGGTCACGAGAAAGGCATCCTAACATGAAGTCAGCCATGTGTGCCAGGGTACCTGTACGCAACACATGGCTGTCTTCACTAGGAAGATCACTTTCAGGATCCTCCTCCTCCTCCTCCTCCGCCTCCTCCTCCTCAGGCCATACACGCTGAAACGATGACAGGCAAGCAGCATGGGTACCGTCAGCAGTGGGCCAAGCTGTCTCTTCCCCCTCCTCCTCATCCTCCTCATGCTCCTCCTCCTCCTCCTCAACGCGCTGAGATATAGACAGGAGGGTGCTCTGACTATCCAGCGACATACTGTCTTTCCCCGCCTCCGTTTCCGAGCGCAAAGCATTTGCCCTTATGCTTTGCAGGGAACTTCTCAAGAGGCATAGCAGAGGAATGGTGACGCTAATGATTGCAGCATCGCCGCTCACCACCTGGGTAGACTCCTCAAACTTTCCAAGGACCTGGCAGATGTCTGCCAACCAGGCCGACTCTTCTGAAAATAATTGAGGAGGCTGACTCCCACTGCGCCGCCCATGTTGAAGTTGATATTCCACTATAGCTCTACGCTGCTCATAGAGCCTGGCCAACATGTGGAGCGTAGAGTTCCACCGTGTGGGCACGTCGCACAGCAGTCGGTGCACGGGCAGATTAAACCGATGTTGCAGGGTGCGCAGGGTGGCAGCGTCCGTGTGGGACTTGCGGAAATGTGCGCAGAGCCGGCGCACCTTTACGAGCAGGTCTGACAAGCGTGGGTAGCTTTTCAGAAAGCGCTGAACCACCAAATTAAAGACGTGGGCCAGGCATGGCACGTGCGTGAGGCTGCCGAGCTGCAGAGCCGCCACCAGGTTACGGCCGTTGTCACACACGACCATGCCCGGTTGGAGGCTCAGCGGCGGAAGCCAACGGTCGGTCTGCTCTGTTAGACCCCACAGCAGTTCGTGGGCCATGTGCCTCTTCTCTCCTAAGCTGAGTAGTTTAAGCACGGCCTGCTGACGCTTTCCCACCGCTGTGCTGCCACGCCGCGCGACACCGACTGCTGGCGATGTCCTGCTGCTGCTGACACATCTAGATTGCGAGACAGAGGTTGAGGAGGAGGAGGAGAAGGGTGCTTTAGTGGAGGAAGCATACACCGCCGAACATACCACCACCGAGCTGGGGCCCGCAATTCTGGGGGTGGGTAGGACGTGAGCGGTCCCAGGCTCTGACTCTGTCCCAGCCTCCACTAAATTCACCCAATGTGCCGTCAGGGAGATGTAGTGGCCCTGCCCGCCTGTGCTTGTCCACGTGTCCATTGTTAAGTGGACCTTGCCACTAACCGCATTGGTGAGGGCGCGTACAGTGTTGCGGGAGACGTGGTCGTGCAGGGCTGGGATGGCACATCGGGAAAAGTAGTGGCGACTGGGAACTGAGTAGCGCGGGGCCGCCGCCGCCATCATACTTTTGAAGGACTCCGTTTCCACAACCCTATACGGCAGCATCTCAAGGCTGATAAATTTCGCTATGTGGACGGTTAACGCTTGAGCGTGTGGGTGAGTGGCGGCGTACTTGCGCTTCCGCTCAAAGACTTGCGCTAGCGACGGCTGGACGGTGCGGTGCGAGACATTGCTGGATGGGGCCGAGGACACCGGAGGTGAGGGTGTGGGTGCAGGCCAGGAGACGGTAGTGCCTGTGTCCTCAGAGGGGGGTTGGATCTCAGTGGCAGGTTGGGGCACAGGGGGAGAGGCAGCGGTGCAAACCGGAGGCGGTGAACGGCCTTCGTCCCACCTTGTGGGGTGCTTGGCCATCATATGTCTGCGCATGCTGGTGGTGGTGAGGCTGTTGGTGGTGGCTCCCCGGCTGATCTTGGCGCGACAAAGGTTACACACCACTGTTCGTCGGTCATCAGGCGTCTCAGTGAAAAACTGCCAGACCTTAGAGCACCTCGGCCTCTGCAGGGTGGCATGGCGCGAGGGTGCGCTTTGGGAAACACTTGGTGGATAATTCGGTCTGGCCCTGCCTCTACCCATGGACACCGCACTGCCTCTTGCAACCTGCCCTGCTGCTGCCCTTGCCTCCCCCTCTGAAGACCTGTCCTGAGTAGGCGTTGCACACCAGGTGGGGTCAGTCACCTCATCGTCCTGCTGCTCTTCCTCCGAATCCTCTGTGCGCTCCTCCATCGCACTTACTGCCCTTACTACTACCTCACTGCAAGACAACTGTGTCTCATCGTCATCGTCCTCCTCACCCACTGAAAGGTCTTGAGACAGTTGCCGGAAGTCCCCAGCCTCATCCCCCGGACCCCGGGAACTTTCGAATGGTTGGGCATCAGTCACGATAAACTCCTCTGGTGGGAGAGGAACCACTGCTGCCCAATCTGAGCAGGGGCCCGAGAACAGTTCCTGGGAGTCTTCCCGCTCCTGAGCATGTGTCATTGTAGTGGAGTGAGGAGGCAGGGAGGAAGGAGGAGCAGCAGCCAGAGGATTCGGATTTGCAGCACTGGACGGCGCAGAACTGTGGGTGGATGATAGCTTGCTCGAAGCACTTTCTGCCATCCACGACAGGACCTACTCACACTGCTCATTTTCTAATAAAGGTCTCCCGCGTGGACCCATTAATTGGGCGATGAATGTGGGGACGCCAGAAACGTGCCTCTCTCCTAATCGCGCAGCAGTCAGCTGCGATACACCTGGATCTGGAGCTCGGCCTGTGCCCACACCCTCACTTGGGCCTACGCGTCCTCGGCCACGTCCGCGTCCTCGGCCACGTTCACGTCCTCTAGGCCTACCCCTACCCCTCAGCATGCTGTATTACCAGTGATTTCCCAGGCAGGAAATAAATTGGCGCAAGCCTGCAGGCCAAATAGAATTTTTCCCTTTTTTTTTAAAGGGAAGGCCCACTGACTATATTCAATCAGATAAGAAATCTGTTCCACAGAAATGCAGTTATATGAAGTGCAGCAGAGCGGTGATTTTTCCCAGGCAGGCAGGAAATAAATTGGCGCAAGACTGCTGTTAAACGTAGCTGGCTGCGTATGATTTTTTTACTATCTCCACCCACCACACACGTACACAGAACGCTGAGGACTGACAGAGGCAGGCTAAATAGAATTTTTCCCTTTTTTTTTAAAGGGAAGGCCCAATGACTATATTCAATCAGATAAGAAATCTGTTCCACAGAAATGCAGTTATATGAAGTGCAGCAGAGCGGTGATTTTTCCCAGGCAGGCAGGAAATAAATTGGCGCAAGACTGCTGTTAAACGTAGCTGGCTGGGTATGATTTTTTTACTATCTCCACCCACCACACACGTACACAGAACGCTGAGGACTGACAGAGGCAGGCCAAATAGAATTTTTCCCTTTTTTTTTAAAGGGAAGGCCCAATGACTATATTCAATCAGATAAGAAATCTGTTCCACAGAAATGCAGTTATATGAAGTGCAGCAGAGCGGTGATTTTTCCCAGGCAGGCAGGAAATAAATTGGCGCAAGACTGCTGTTAAACGTAGCTGGCTGCGTATGATTTTTTTACTATCTCCACCCACCACACACGTACACAGAACGCTGAGGACTGACAGAGGCAGGCCAAATAGAATTTTTCCCTTTTTTTTTAAAGGGAAGGCCCAATGACTATATTCAATCAATAATATATGTCTTCTGGCCCTGCCTACACAATTCTCTCCCTGTAGTATTACTGCAGGGCGCAATGCTCTGCACAGCCGATTTTGAAAAAAAATAAAAATGCAACACTGCTAACAGCAGCCTGCACAGTACTGCACACGGTTAAATGTGGCCCTAAGAAGGACCGTTGGGGTTCTTGAAGCCTACACTCACTCCTAACACTCTCCCTGCCTAACCACCACTTCTGTCCCTGGACTATTACTGCAGGGCGTAATGCTCTGCAGACAGCCGATTTTGAAAAAAAAAAATTGTGCAACACTGCTAACAGCACCCTCCACAGTACTGCACACGGATAGATGTGGCCCTGAGAAGGACCGTTGGGGTTCTTGAAGCCTACACTCACTCATAACACTCTCCCTACAGCAGCACCAGCAGCAGCACTTTCCCTCAGCTAACTCACAAGGCATCTGAGGCGAGCCGCGGGAGGGGCCGACTTTTATACTCGGGTGACATCTGATCTCCCCAGCCACTCACAGCAGGGGGGTGGTATAGGGCTTGAACGTCACAGGGGGAAGTTGTAATGCCTTCCCTGTCTTTCAATTGGCCAGAAAAGCGCGCTAACGTCTCACAGAGGAAAGTGAAAGTAACCCGAACACCGCGTGGTGCTCGTTAAGAGTAACGAACATCCCGAACACCCTAATATTCGCCCGAGCATCAAGCTCGGACGAGTACGTTCGCTCATCACTATATGGCAATTATAAGGAAATCTACATTTTTTCTTATTTTTCCCTAAAGTCATATATACCCACAGAGCAAGAGAAATAATATATTGGGCAGACTAAGAGAATAAAAATCCGTTTTAGAATGCAGCAATTCCAAAGTTTGAAATTTTACTTTGGACATCAAGGCCTAAAATGTCACTAGTCACAAAAGGGTTAAGGTGCATATATTTGTTACGGTGGGTGTTTGAGGTAGCACAAGACCATGGCATTTTCTTTCTGTCGGTGTTCATATGCCAGATTACCTGCACCCAGTATACACAGCAGGATGAAAATGCCAGTCACAGAGAGAACGTGACAGATAGGGCTAAGGTGCCTGTCAGTTCTGCAGTGATATCAGGAGGGCAAGGAGAGAGGAATGAAAGGCAGCTAAACACTAAATTTCCAGCTTAAGTAACCCAACATCTTTACTGGGCATATTATTTATTAGCATTGTCTTTTGCTTATATAATGCCAGCATATTCCGCACTGCTGTACATAGACTGTTGGGAGGGAATGCACAAATTCAATGCAGATGATGTTGAGGAAATTGGGGTTGCCACCTTTGTCACATAAAAATACTGAGGCATGGTTATGTTTTTACCTCCGTTATTATAGTGGCCACAACTAGTAATTATGCCCCCCTCAGTGGCCCCAATAGTAATATTGCCCCCAGTAGTAATTGTGAGCCCAGTAGTAATAGTTACCACTCAGTGGCCCTAATAGTAATAATGTCCCCAGTAGTAGTACCAGTAGTAAGTGTGGCCCCAGTAGTAATAGTTACCCCTTAGTGGCCCCAATAGTCCCCAGTAGTGGCTTCAATAGTAATATTGCCCCCAGTAGTAATTGTGGGTCCAGTAGTAATAGTTAACCTCAGTGGCCCTAATAGTAATAATGTCCCCAGTAGTAGTACCAGTAGTTAGTGTGGCCCCAGTAGTAATTGTGGGCCCAGTAGTAATAGTTACCCCTCAGTGGCCCTAATAGTAATAATATCCCCAGTAGTAGTACCAGTAGTTAGTGTGGCCCCAGTAGTAATAGTTACCCCTTAGTGGTCCCAATAGTCCCCAGTAGTGGCTTCAATAGTAATAGTGTCCCCAGTAGAGGCCCAATAGTAATGGTGCCCTTCTTAGTTACCCAGTAGTAATAAGACCCCCACTTTGTGCCCTCCGCACTCTTAACCTTGTTGATTAGCAACCCCACACCATCAAGTATTTCAATAATTCTTTAGCTCACATCTGTCTGCTTCTGCTGTATTCAGAGACTCTGACTCCTGACCCCAACCCCAAACATCTGTGGTGCATACAGGATGCGCAGGAACGCAGACAATGGGTGGAGGGTTCAGAGGTCAAAGTCTCTGATTACAGCAGCTGAGGCTAGATAGGAGCTAGAGAGTGAGTCAAATACTAGACAATGTGGGGTTGCCACCCGGCGGCAGATGCCCTTAGCTGACAATTACTTTTGAGACTTGGACTTAATTACCAGAAGGGCTGATGAGTTACCTCTGGATGATGCAAAGCTACCATGCTGCCCTCACTAAGCAGGCCAATAACAATGCCCAAGAAGTTTGAGTGGGGGCGGGGGTATTTATCACTTGCTGTGCACCAAGATGGTGATGAATTTTGGTCCACACCTCTTCATGGTATTTTTTACTTTTTTATTTTTTTGCCATGCTAGCCATTTTTTACAAAAAACTTAGTGGAAATGAAGAGGCCTCCGCAGCCCAACAAATTGATACTCTTTGCGCCCTATTGAAAGACTGATCACTTCAAATACAAGATGGGTCACAGAAAAGTAGCCCGGCACCACACTCTTGTGAAGGCTGTTTAAAAGAAAATCTGCCTTTGTTGCCCCTAGCAACCAATCACAGTGTAGCTTTCATCTCTTATACTGCTGAAGTAAAGTGAAAGCTGCACTGCAATCAGTTGCTATGGGCAACAATGATTGTGGTGACGGGGTCCTTTTCTGTGGCCCACCTTGTAATTCACTTCAAGCTGTATGCCTTTAACCCATTAAAGACCTGTGATAGATGTAATGTACAGAACTTACTAAATGTTTCTGAATGATTTATGTGTGTCTTGTGCCTATGTATGGTCAGTGTCTTCTATGTCAATGACTTTGATGCGTATTGCATAGCTGCAGCACTGAATGGGTTATGTCTGGAAATGTATCTTTTGTATGTCACGTATTTGCAAGGTGCATAAGTGGGTCTTCCCTGTTTGTCTTTCGAGCAGTCTTCTACTTGGGATACACAAGGCAGGAGCCTGTCTGCACACGGACACCTTTAGTCTGTATCTAGGGAAGATGGAGGAAGCGGAGAGAATGGTATGTGTGTCCTGTGTCCCTTCTACCCAGACCTCTTTATTAAGGAGCAAGAGAGAAGCCGCGAGAGCCCATCGTGCAGCGCTAAGTGCAGAACCTAGTCCGTAAGTGTGTACTGGTAGAGTGTTGGAGAGAGGGAGATGAAGAGTGGCCGGGAACAGAGACTCACAGATAACTAGGCCTGTGGAACTTCTCTGTCCTCCTATGATTCCTCCCTGTCACATCACAAGTCCTCCTACACCGGTGTCCTATCAGTGGATGTAAATTGTTATGGACTGTTCCCAAGTTTGTTCAAGTTTCTTCTTCAAGTAAACAGCTTTACCAACCGTTCCTGGTTGAGCCTTTAAAAGTCTACTCTGTGTGTGTGGACTCTTTATTACATCTTCTGGAATTCACTGCAGAGGACGGAACGGTGGCGTCACACGTGACAAGAGACTAAAGTAAACTGCAGTTGGGTTACCCCTTTTAATAGCATGTCCTCGGTCCCTTTGGACGTGTCCCTGGTTACCCTCAGGATGGGAGACGGTAAAGCCCCGTGACAAGGCCCAAACTCTACCCCGCTGTCTCCTAGGCTGGGGCCCACTCCTTGGACGCTGCAATAGATACAGTATATGTGTTATGGGTCGCAAGGGGAGGTATAAAGCAGGCTTTGAAGCATTGTTTGCTTCATACCTGGTGACTATCAGCTGGTCTTGACAGCTCACATTGTTGGCAGCAGCCACGGTTAGTGCTAACTCTGATCGCAGCTTAACTGCTTAAATGCCAACTGTTTCATCTAAGAAGCAGGCTGAAGGGGCCCTCTCTGCTGTCCGATTATCCCCTCGCCCTCCAGTGACGTGTTCGCAGGGTGTGACAATGGGTTGTCATGGCAGCTTTGAGGATTACCATGGATTTCAGCCTATTATGCCCTGCCTTTAGCTGGGCCTTAATAGGCTTCTGGTAAAAGCACTATATATTGAAGTGTTGCAGTATACTGTACAAGTGATGAGGTGATTACAGGTTCACGTTCCCAGGGGGGACTAAAAAAAATGCCTTCATACATCTATGTGAACAGAGAAACAAGAAAGTTATAGCTCTTGAAGTGCTATAAAAAACTCTAAAAATGGATGGTCCATTAAAGGGGTTTTCTGGAATATACATATTTTTTTAAGCTGCCTATGTGTAAAAATAATGAAGTTGCCTATACTCACTCCAGTACCACACCTCCATTCTTCTCGCCGGTGCTATATTCATAAGCAACAGTCGGCCTGCTGATGGGACATCACCAAGCAAAAGGTTATGGCTGTCTGTCTCTTCAGTGTGCCAATCCTTTAGAGGAATAACAGCAATAAGAGCCAAGCGCCACACCCCTCTGACCCCCTTAGCAGCACATAATTTTGGATGTGAGGCCCTCTTCCCGCATTGAACGGTACTTTTTTTGCGCACACATTGGCGTTTTTACTGTACTTTTTATGCCTGCAAGGCATTTTCATTTGCACGTGGCAAACAAAGATGCACCAATTGAAATGGTTAATTCGTCTAATGAGTTCCAAATATTTTTTTTTCCCACAGGAATTATGCAGCATATTATGCATTGTGCGTGCATTTGTGTACCCCCGTTGACTTATGGGACCTATGGTGTGCAAATGCACAGAAAAGTAAAGCATGCTGCTGGGGGGGGGGTTTGCGCGACTGAAATGCATGTGCAAAATATTGAAATGTGTACTAACTAGAGATGAGCGAGCACCAAAATGCTCGGGTGCTCGTTACTCGAGACGAACTTTTCGCGATGCTCGAGGGTTCGTTTCGAGTAACGAACCCCATTGAAGTCAATGGGCGACCCGAGCATTTTTGTATATCGCCGATGCTCGCTAAGGTTTTCATTTGTGAAAATCTGGGCAATTCAAGAAAGTGATGGGAACGACACAGCAACGGATAGGGCAGGCGAGGGGCTACATGTTGGGCTGCATCTCAAGTTCCCAGGTCCCACTACTAAGCCACAATAGCGGCAAGAGTGGGCCCCCCCCCCAACAACTTTTACTTCTGAAAAGCCCTCATTAGCAATAGATACCTTAGCTAAGCACCACACTACCTCCAACAAAGCACAATCACTGCCTGCATGACACTCCGCTGCCACTTCTCCTGGGTTACATGCTGCCCAACCCCCCAGCATGACCCAGTGTCCACAGCGCACACCAAATTGTCCCTGCGCAGCCTTCAGCTGCCCTCATGCCACGCCACACTCATGTCTATTTATAAGTGCGTCTGTCAGAGGAACCGCAGGCACACACTGCAGAGGGTTGGCACGGCTAGGCAGCGACCCTCTTTAAAATGGGCGGGGCGATAGTCCACAATGCTGTACAGAAGCAATGAGAAATCCAATCCTGTGCCACCTCCATCTGGAGCTGCACACGTGGGCATAGCAATGGGGAACCTATGTGCCACACACTATTCATTCTGTCAAGGTGTCTGCATGCCCCAGTCAGACCGCGTTTTTTTATAAATAGTCACAGGCAGGTACAACTCCGCAATGGGAATTACGTGTGCACCCACAGCATGGGTGGCTCCCTGAAACCCACCGGCGGTACATAAAAATATCCCATTGCATTGCCCATCACAGCTGAGGTAATAATGTCATGTTTAATGCAGGTGGGCTTCGGCCCACACTGCATGCCCCAGTCAGACTGGGGTTCTTTAGAAGTGGACACAGATGCATTTACAACTCCCTGTGGACCCACAGCATGGGTGGGTGCCAGGAAGCCACCGGCGGTACATAAATATATCCCATTGCATTGCCCATCACAGCTGAGGTAATAATGTCATGTTTAATGCAGGTGGGCTTCGGCACACACTGCATGCCCCAGTCAGACTGGGGTTCTTTAGAAGTGGACACAGATGCATTTACAACTTCCTGTGGACCCACAGCATGGGTGGGTGCCAGGAAGCCACCGGCGGTACATAAATATATCCCATTGCATTGCCCATCACAGCTGAGGTAATAATGTCATGTTTAATGCAGGTGGGCTTCGGCCCACACTGCATGCCCCAGTCAGACAGGGGTTCTTTAGAAGTGGACACAGATGCATTTCCAACTCCCTGTGGACCCACAGCATGGGTGGGTGCCAGGAAGCCACCGGCGGTACATAAATATATCCCATTGCATTGCCCATCACAGCTGAGGTAATAATGTCATGTGTAATGCAGGTGGGCTTCGGCCCACACTGCATGCCCCAGTCAGACTGGGGTTCTTTAGAAGTGGACACAGATGCATTTACAACTCCCTGTGGACCCACAGCATGGGTGGGTGCCAGGAAGCCACCGGCGGAACATAAATATATCCCATTGCATTGCCCATCACAGCTGATGTTACGTCAGCTGTAATGCAGGTGGGCAAAAAATTAATTGGATTACACTGTAGGCGAGGGCCCACAAAAATTGGTGTACCAACAGTACTAATGTACCTCAGAAAAATTGCCCATGCCCAACCGAGAGGGCAGGTGAAACCCATTAATCGCTTTGGTTAATGTGGCTTAATTGGTAACTAGGCCAGGAGGCAGCCCAGTTAAAATAAAAATTGGTTGAGGTGAAAGTTTCAACGCTTTAATGAGCATTGAAACGTATAAAAATTGTTTAGAAAAATTATATGAGTGAGCCTTGTGGGCCTAAGAAAAATTTCACGTTCGGCGTGATTACGTGAGGTTTCAGGAGGAGGAGCAGGAGGAGGAGGATGAATATTATACACAGATTGATGAAGCAAAAAGGTCCCCGTTTTGGATGGTGATAGAGAATGATGCTTCCATCCGCGGGTGCAGCCTACGTATTGTTTATGTATCGCTGCTGTCCGCTGGTGGAGAAGAGAAGTCTGGGGAAATCCAGGCTTTGTTCATCTTGATGAGTGTAAGCCTGTCGGCACTGTTGGTTGACAGGCGGGTACGCTTATCCGTGATGATTCCCCCAGCCACACTAAACACACTCTCTGACAAGACGCTAGCCGCAGGACAAGCAAGCACCTCCAGGGCATACAGCGCGAGTTCAGGCCACGTGTCCAGCTTCAACACCCAGTAGTTGTAGGGGCAGAGGCGTCACCGAGGACGGTCGTGCGATCGGCTACGTACTCCCTCACCATCCTTTTACAGTGCTCCCGCCAACTCACCCTTGACTGGGGACCGGTGACACAGTCTTGCTGGGGAGCCACAAAAAACTGTCAAAGGCCTTAGAGAGTGTTCCCCTGCCTGCGCTGTACATGCTGCCTGATCTCTGCGCCTCCCCTGCTACCTGGGCCGCGGAAATGCGCCTTCGGTCACTAGCGCTGTTGGATGGGAAGTTTACCATCAGTTTGTCCACCAGCGCCCTGTGGTATAGCATCATTCTCAAACCCCTTTCCTCTTCGGGAATGAGAGTGCAAAGGCTCTCCTTATACCGTGGGTCGAGCAGTGTGTACACCCAGTAATTCGTAGTGGCCAGAATGCGTGTAACGCGAGGGTCACGAGAAAGGCATCCTAACATGAAGACAGCCATGTGTGCCAGGGTACCTGTACGCAACACATGGCTGTCCTCACTAGGAAGATCACTTTCAGGATCCTCCTCCTCCTCCTCCTCTGGCCATACACGCTGAAAGGATGACAGGCAAGCTGCATCTGTACCCTCAGCAGTGGGCCAAGCTGTCTCTTCCCCCTCCTCTTCATGCTCCTCCCCCTCCTCCTCCTCCTCCTCCTCCTCCTCCTCTGGCCATACACGCTGAAAGGATGACAGGCAAGCAGCATCTGTCCCCTCAGCAGTGGGCCAAGCTGTCTCTTCCCCCTCCTCCTCATGCTCCTCCCCCTCCTCCTCAACGCGCTGAGATATAGACATCAGGTTGCTCTGACTATCCAGCGACATACTGTCTTCCCCTGCCTCCGTTTCTGATTCCAAAGCGTCTGCCTTTATGCTTTGCAGGGAACTTCTCAAGAGGCATAGCAGAGGAATGGTGACGCTAATGATTGCAGCATCCCCGCTCACCATCTGGGTAGACTCCTCAAAGTTTCCAAGGACCTGGCAGATGGCTGCCAACCAGGCCCACTCTTCTGTAAATAATTGAGGAGGCTGACTCCCACTGCGCCGCCCATGTTGGAGTTGGTATTCCACTATAGCTCTACGCTGCTCAAAGAGTCTGGCCAACATGTGGAGCGTAGAGTTCCACTGTGTGGGCACATCGCACAGCAGTCGGTGCACTGGCAGATTAAACCGATGTTGCAGTGTCCGCAGGGTGGCAGCGTGCGTGTGGGATTTGCGGAAATGTGCGCAGAGCTGGCGCACCTTTCCGAGCAGGTTTGACAAGTGGGGGTAGCTTTTCAGAAAGCACTGAACAACCAAATTAAAGACATGGGCCAGGCATGGCATGTGCGTGAGGCTGCCGAGCTGCAGAGCCGCCACCAGGTTACGGCCGTTGTCACACACGACCATGCCCGGTTGGAGGCTCAGCGGCGCAAGCCAGCGGTCGGTCTGCTCTGTCAGACCCTGCAGCAGTTCGTGGGCCGTGTGGCTCTTCTCTCCTAAGCTGAGTAGTTTCAGCACGGCCTGCTGACGCTTGCCCACCGCTGTGCTGCCACGCCGCGTGACACCGACTGCTGGCAACGTGCTGCTGCTGCTGACACATCTTGATTGCGAGACAGAGGTTGCGTAGGAGGAGGAGGAGGGTGGTTTAGTGGAGGAAGCATACACCCCCGCAGATACCACCACCGAGCTGGGGCACGCAATTCGGGGGGTGGGTAGGACGTGAGCGGTCCCAGACTCTGACTCTGTCCCAGCCTCCACTAAATTCACCCAATGTGTCGTCAGGGAGATATAGTGGCCCTGCCCGCCTGTGCTTGTCCACGTGTGTGTTGTTAAGTGAACCTTGGCAGTAACCGCGTTGGTGAGTGCGCGTACAATGTTGCGGGAGACGTGGTCGTGCAGGCCTGGGACGGCACATCGGGAAAAGTAGTGGCGACTGGGAACCGAGTAGCGCGGGGCCGCCGCCATCATGCTTTTGAAAGCCTCCGTTTCCACAAGCCTATACGGCAGCATCTCTAGGCTGATCAATTTTGCAATGTGCACGTTTAACGCTTGAGCGTGCGGGTGCGTGGCGTCGTACTTGCGCTTGCGCTCAAACAGTGGCGCTAGCAACGTCTGGACGCTACGCTGAGAGACATTGCTGGATGGGGCCGAGGACAGTGGAGGTGAGGGTGTGGGTGCAGGCCAGGAGACGGTACTGCCTGTGTCCTCAGAGGGGGGTTGGATCTCAGTGGCAGGTTGGGGCACAGGGGGAGAGGCAGTGGTGCAAACCGGAGGCGGTCAACGGGCATCGTCCCACCTTGTGGGGTGCTTGGCCATCATATGCCTGCGCATGCTGGTGGTGGTGCCTCCCCAGCTGATCTTGGCGCGACAAAGGTTGCACACCACTGTTCGTCGGTCGTCAGGCGTCTCTGTGAAAAACTGCCACACCGTAGAGCACCTTGACCTCTGCAGGGTGGCATGGCGCAAGGGGGCGCTTTGGGAACCAGTTGGTGGATTATTCGGTCTGGCCCTGCCTCTACCCCTGGCCACCGCACTGGCTCGGCCTGTGCCCACACCCTGACTTGGGCCTCCGCGTCCTCGCCCGCGTCCACGTCCTCTAGGCCTACCCCTACCCCTCAGCATGGTGTATTAGCAGTAGTGCTGAAACAGAACGCTGTAATTAAATGTGCCGCTTATTGGCCTGTGGTTGGAGGCTGACTTCGTTTACGGAACGCCAGGAAATAATTTGGCGCAAGCCTGCTGTAACACTTAGCTGGCTGCGTATTTATTTGTAGAACTACTACACCCAGCACACACAGACCCAGAACACTGAGCACAGTGACAGGCAGGCCAAATAGATTTTTTGCCCAATATTTTTTAGAAAAGGCCTACTGCGTATATTCAATCAATAATATATGTCTTCTGTCCCTGGAGTGTGTCACAGAACTGCAGAGTGTTGCACTGTTATTAACTGCAACAGAGCGGTGATTTCAGAGCCAGGAAATAATTTGGCGCACGCCTGCTGTAACACTTAGCTGGCTGCGTATTTATTTGTAGAACTTCTACACCCTGCACACACAGACCCAGAACACTGAGCACAGTGACAGGCAGGCCAAATAGATTTTTTGCCCAATATTTTTTAGAAAAGGCCTACTGCCTATATTCAATCAATAATATATGTCTTCTGGCCCTGCCTCCACACTTCTGTCCCTGGAGTGTGTCACAGAACTGCAGAGTGTTGCACTGTTATTAACTGCAACAGAGCGGTGATTTCACAGCCAGGAAATAATTTGGCGCAAGCCTGCTGTAACACTTAGCTGGCTGCGTATGATTTTGTTGAAGTACTACACCCAGCACACACGGACCCAGAACACTGAGCACAGTCACAGGCAGGCCAAATAGATTTTTTGCCCAATATTTTTTTGAAAAGGACCACTGCGTATATTCAATCAATAATATATGTCTTCTGGCCCTCCCTACACAATTCTGTCCCTGGAGTATTACTGCAGGGCGCAATGCTCTGCACGGCCGATATACCAAAAAAAAAAAAAGTGCAACACTGCAAAAAGCAGCCTCCACACTACTGCACACGGTTAGATGTGGCCCTAAGAAGGACCGTTGGGGTTCTTGAAGCCTACAATAACTCCTAACGCTCTCCCTGCCTCCACACTTCTGTCCCTGGAGTATTACCGCAGGGCGCAATGCTCTGCACGGCCGATATACCAAAAAAAAAAAATGTGCAACACTGCAAAAAGCAGCCTCCACACTACTGCACACGGTTAGATGTGGCCCTAAGAAGGACCGTTGGGGTTCTTGAAGCCTACACTAACTCCTAACACTCTCCCTATAGCAGCTCCAACACGATACCACTATCCCTCAGCTATCTCACAACGCATCTGAGGCGAGCCGCGGGAGGGGCCGATTTTTATACTCGGGTGACACCTGATCTCGCCAGCCACTCACAGCAGGGGGGTGGTATAGGGCTTGAACGTCGCAGGGGGAAGTTGTAATGCCTTCCCTGTCTTTCAATTGGCCAGAAAAGCGCGCTAATGTCTCAGAGATGAAAGTGAAAGTAACCCGAACATCGCGTGGTGCTCGTTACAAGTAACGAGCATCTCGAACACGCTAATACTCGAACGAGTATCAAGCTCGGACGAGTACGCTTGCTCATCTCTAGCACTAACCTATTAAAATCAATGGCTTCTATTCTCTGTGTATATTGCGCACGTAAATTTTGTGTGTGCAAAAACATCTGTGTGAATCTAGCCTAAAACAACAGGATGATTATTGATTCACTTAAGCGTCCTTTGACTCAAAACAATTCAACCCTCCAATCTGCAGTTTGTAAATAGTTTGGATATAGTTCCAGAGTATCTGATGGACATTTTCATCAATATGCTCATTGCTGATGAAGGGGAAACATTTCCCCGCTGGGTGTGGAGCGTTATTGTTGTTGTCTAGCATTGGGTCTAGTGAAAACTGTGCATTAGACAGTAATGGCTATTATAAATGTAAATGTTGCCAGAAGCTGACAAGTGCAGCGCGGCGCAATCAATCAAGATCAAAGGCAAACCATTTTTTGTATCACTTATCATTGATCTTTTTCTGCATTTACGATGATGGTTACGCATATACCTCCCAACTTTCGTATAACGAAAAGAAAGAAATTCTCAGCATACTGCAGAGGTTTTTTTTTACATTAGAATACATGCTGTCACATCCAGAACGGACCTGCTGGATCCGTAACATGAAGTACAAATTCATACCAAACAGTAGTAAACATTACAGACAACCGCAACAAGAAAAACACGATCCCTAAATAATCTAACCCAGGGAAGGGACCTGCCTATATGCAGTTAACCTACTCTGAGAAGGGTGAACCTGACCACGTTCTTAGGCCACTAGCTGACCCTACATGGGCTAGGAGAAAAGCACCGCAAACAAGATGTAACAGATAAACTGCTCTTCTTAGCTTTTTTTTTTTTTTAAGAATCAATTTTTATTAACATTTTTGTTATTGAATAACAGGGGGAACAAATACAAATATAAAGATACATCGACAATTATTAGTATCACAGTGAGATAGGACCCCAAAATGGCCTGGATGGGAGGAGATAGAGTCCTGTGTTAATTTCGAGGAGGAGTCCTCTCCCTGAGTCTGAAGGAACAGTCCATCTCGGTGTACTGCGGCAGGTGAAATAATGCAGTCCTGTATCCTTTTGAGAATATACGGCAAGGGGATTCAAATAATTAACTCATTAACTTAGCCTGCGAAAAAATCGAGTATCAATTAGGGGGGGGGGGGGGGGGTACTGTGGGATTGAATCCTTGTTGTGACTTAGCTTACATTGTGTACAGTATTCATTGCGTGTATGGAAGGTTTCCCAAAAAGGCGGGGGGAGTGATGGTTATCCAGGAGATGATCTGGAGTGTGAAGCGGGGCAACCTCTGGCGTACGCCCTACTTAAGTGGGCCTTAGTTCTTCTCAAGGGGGATTTATTACTCTATTGTGTAGAAGCGTAGGAAGGAGGAGGAGGAGGGCCGACCCCACGTGAGAGGCCTCAACTCGGTAGATGCGGATCATGTAGCCCTCAGTTGTCTCCAGGGGCCCCAAGTGCTCCAGAACTTTTCATGAGAGTCTGTGGCCCAACTAGAGAGCTCTTCTAAGTTAGCGATAGTATCGACTTTTTCCAACCACTGAGATATTGAAGGAGGAGTCTTTTGTAGCCACAGTAATGGGATTAATGCTTTAGCAGCGTCTAAGAGAAAGGCAATGAGTGGGTTCCTCTTAGGATGAAACTCTTTCGAAGGTTTCCAAAGAAATATCATCTCCGGGGATAAAGATATATCCGGAGTGAATTGTTTTAATGTCGCCTCCACCTCTGTCTAGAAAGGGGCCAAGATCGGGCAGCTCCACCATATATGGGCGAAAGTTCCTATATCGTTTTCACACCTCCAGCATCTCCCGTGTGGAGCTAAGTTGTAGGCGGCCAGCCACTGGGGGGTTTTATACCACCTCACCAGCAGCTTGTAGTGGCTTTCTTGAGCTATAATACAAGGTGAAATGCTGAACGAGGTGTTCAAAATAGTTTTGATATCAGACGGAGAGAGAGAGATGCCCAGTTCTTTTTCCCATGAGATGAGAAAATTGGGTTTTGTATAGGATGGTTTGATAATATATTGTTTGCGTAGGAAAGAGATTTTCCTAAATTTGGGATTGCTTTCCATAAGGATCTTTTCGAAGCTTGTTAAGGGTCTTGTAGAGTTGTACTTTTTCAGGAAATTATTCAGAATTTTTTTAAATGTAGATCTGTTGGAGGAATGAAAAGTTATGCACAGGGAGGAGGTCTTCTAGTATTTCATCTGTTGTTTTGTAAGCTATTGTTTGCAGGGCCCCTATGTTGAGATCTTTAAATTTCTCCCATAATGAGTGGGAGGCCGGGTCGCCGGGGGTATCCAGCAGGTGAGGAATTGCTCTTATAGGCGCACATGGGGAGGTGTCTGGAGCTAGAGCTTCTTTCAGATTTGCCCATATTTCGCAGGGGCCTTTGATAAGAGGGTTTAGACTCTTGGTTCTGCTCTTACTGTTTGTGGGAAACCATAGTTCCTTCAAGTATGCCCTCCCCTCTGAGGCCTCTGCTAGTGAGGGTAGAATTTTGTCTCTGGTTGGGAGTACTAGATCCATCCAGTATCCCAATTGGGATGCGCCATAAAAGTCAGAGATGTTGGGGAGATCTATGCCACCTTCTGTGCCTCTTTTGATCATAAGGCTGTAGGCCAACCTAGGCCTTTTTTTTCTCCATACAAATCCAGAGAAAATTGTACGTATTGTTTTAAAGAAGCTTTTTGGCAGGTGTATTGGAAGCATTCTGATTTTATACAGAATTATTGGGAGGATATAAGTCTTTAGGATGTTTTTTCTCCCGAACCATGATATAAAGGGAATATCATAGCTCCGTAGGAGTTTTTTGATATGGCCGATCAGAGGTGGAAAATTCGTTTGGTAGAGATCTTCTATTTTTTTTTGTCAATTTGATTCCTAAAAAATCCATAGATTTTTCGGCCCAGTTGAAGGGGAACTTTTCTTTAATGATCTTGCATCGCGCTTCTAAAATTGAAATGTTTAGGACAGTGGATTTTCCAAAGTTAATTTTAAAGTTCGAAAGCGACCCAAAATCTTTGAGTGCGGTTTCCAGTTTGGCCAAACCTTTCTCGGGATTTGTGACTAAGAAAACGATGTCATCCGCAAAGGCAGCGGAGGAGAGTGTATGTTTCGTCCATTTCAGGCCTTGTATTTCCGGATCTTGTCTAATCGACTGAAGAAAGGGTTCTAATGCAAGTACGAATAGGGATGGAGATAAGGGGCAACCCTGGCGTGTGCCATTTTTAATATCGAATGTTGGGGAAAGAATCTCATTAATTTTGAGCCTAGCATTTGGAGAAGCATATAGGGAAAGGATGGCAGAGACAAAAGCCCGGGGGATATTAAAATGGAGTAGAGTTTTCTCCATGTAGGCCCAGTCTACCCGGTCGAAAGCCTTCTCGGCGTCTGTCCCGACCAGTAGCAGGGGTATTTTAAATTTGTGGGCGTATCGAATTGCATGAAGAATCCTTCTGCTGTTGTCTCTGCCCTCCCTCCCCCTCACAAATCCCGTTTGTTCCTCGTTGATCAGGGACGGTAAGAAGCCTTCTAGTCTTTTAGCTAGGAGTTTGGCCCATAATTTTAGATCAAGATTTAGGAGGGAGATTGGGCGATAGCTGCCACATAATTCTGGGTTTTTGTTGTCTTTATGTAATAAAGTTATGTGGGCTTCGAGCGATTGTTTGGGGAACATGGCCCCTTGCAGGAGGGTGTTGAATAATTCGGTGATTCTAGGCACAAGGATTTCTTTAAAGGAGTTGTAGTACGGAAGACTTAGGCCATCAGGTCCTGGGCTTTTACCATGCGGGCAAGATTTTAGTAGGAGGTCGACTTCCTCCTGGGAGACTGGGACCATTAAGGATTCCGCTTGTTCGTGGTTAAGCTTAGGGAGGCGGGATTGAAGCAGAAAAGCGTCAGTTTTTCCTTCCAAATCTTTTTCATCCTCCGGGGAGAGGGGATTTTGTTGTCTAATATTATAAAGGTTAGAATAGAATTGATGAAAGGCTTTTGTGATTTCTTCTGAAGAGGTTACATGTGATCCGTTAGCGATTTTGATGGAGTGTATGTGGTTTTTGGCTCGTGCTTTTTTTTATCAAAGTGGACATATACTTGCTGCCTCTATTGCCCTGTGCATAAACAACATGTTTAAGGTATAAATGTTTTTTGTTATAGCGGGAATCTAAGCGTTGTTTGAGGTCCCTTCTTAGGTCCTCCAATTCCTCTAACGCTAGTTTAGATTGGGATAGCTTCGTTATTTGTTCCAGTTGTGCTATCTTACTCAGTCTGTCATCAATATCTTTTTGGAGGAGTTTT
This sequence comes from Eleutherodactylus coqui, assembly GCF_035609145.1. NCBI lineage: Eukaryota > Metazoa > Chordata > Amphibia > Anura > Eleutherodactylidae > Eleutherodactylus > Eleutherodactylus coqui. Next base: position 308,980,853 of record NC_089838.1, on the reverse strand, counting down.
TTCGTCCTAGTCCCCAGAGCTATGAGCAACCCTCGCATAAAAGCTTTATGGGCTTCCCATACCATGGGGGCCCCCGCGTCCCCATTCGCATTAATGGAAAAGTAGTCCTCTAAATGGGCCGATAGGCGTTCTCTTTCTTCCAGAGAGTCAAGCAGGGATGCATTAAGTTTCCATCTCCACTCTTTGGGTTTGGGTTGAGGAAGGCGGAGGTCCACATGGACAGGGGCGTGGTCCGAGATTGTAGTTACATCTATTTTGGCTCTCCCAACATACGAAAGAAGCTCAGAGCTGAGGAATATGTAGTCCAATCTTTGGTGGGATTGATGTACTTTTGAGTAAAAAGTATAATCTTTTACGGTGGGATTCAGGAGGCGCCACACATCGATTAAGTTTAACTCTTGGAGACTACGAATGAGACTCCTAATTTTTATTTGTGATGTATGAGAGCGGCCAGTTGATGAGTCACTTAAAGGGTGTAAGGTAATATTTAAATCCCCTCCCAAAATAATTTGGCCTTCTGCAAAGTGTTTTAGGATTGTTAAGTTCTTGATCAGCCAAGGGACTTGATCGGTATTAGGGGCGAAAAGATTGGCTATCGTTGTTTTAATGTTATTGCATGTTCCCTTCAAGAATAGAGCCCTACCCTCTCCGTCCTCAAAGCTGGCCTGACATTTAAAGTCAAAGGATTTATGGAGAAAGATCGAGACCCCCTTCGAGGCAGAGGTGGAGTGAGCGCTATGGAAGGCCTGATCAAAGTATTTGCCTGGTAATGCCAGGCATCTACTATTTTTATAGTGAGTTTCCTGCAGGAGAAGAACACTCGTGCCATACCTTTTAATTAGCAGAAAGATGTTGTGTCTTTTTGAGGGTGAGTTGAGGCCTCTCACGTTGAAGGACGTAACCCGTATGCTCCCCATCTCCGGACTTTTGTCGTATGCTCAGACTCTGGCACCGGCGACCTGGGCTTTAGCTGTAGATGGAATGTAAATGCAATAAGTAGTTGCAAACAATATTCTCCCACAGAGGAGAAGAAGGGGGGGTGAGGGGTGGGAACAAGACAGAAACATGTAAGAAGAGAAAGGAAACAGAAAGGTCAAGTGAATCTTATAACTCTATCAAACTTACGTGAGTAGTAGTATAACAAAATAAAGTTAAAGCGACGATGCGGATCGGCCTCGTTATTTAACTGAGACCGTCCTTAATTTCGTGGGCGAGAAAATAGTGCAACTGTTTAATTCTAACAGTCGCTCTACTGAATATTTATGTCGGCCTAACCTGACCGGCACAAAAGGGACCTGACTATGTGGGTAAAGATCAAGGGTCAAATAGTTACATTAAATAAAATGCTACTCCAACGTGACCCCAAGTCACCTCCAACCGACGTGGAGGGACATTCTATCGTGAACTATAAGTAACAATGGGACAGTAGTCACTGTTTGGTGAAGGAGAAAATCATACTACACCCTTCATTTCTCTCTCCACTCTATCCCACTTGAAATAAGTGGTAGTGGAGATGTGGCGTGGATGGGGTGCAGTCCAAGAGGCTTTCTCAAGAGCCCAGTAGGGGAAAGGTGTCATCCTGGGACGGCTGCTTTCAGGTCGCGGCGCCAGCGGCTTCATCTCTGGATTTCTTTCTTTTTCCCTTGGGCGATTTAGCGTTTCCCAGTAGTTGCCATCTCTCCGGTGGATCCAGCATAGTAAAGTTTGGCAAATCAGGGATCGGCTGCCAGCAGGGAAGCTCAATTGGGTCTAAGTCCAGTATCTGCCAGCATTTTTCTAGGTCGTCTTGAGAGCGTATATTTAATCTGCGGCCCTTGTGCGTTATGCCCAGCCCAAAAGGAAATAGCCACGCATAACGGATGTTTCTCTCCCTCAGCGCGTCCAGTAACGGTCGCAGAAGGCGGCGTTTCGCCAAGGTAGAGAGCGCCAGATCTTGAAAGATTTGTAGGGATGCGCCTTCATATTTAATATCGTTGTGATTCCTTGCGGCCCTAAGTATTGCGGCGGCGTCAGGGAATGAAAGCATTTTGCAGATGATATCTCTTGGGGGGTCAGATGCTGAAGGAGGCGGTCTCAATGCCCTGTGAACTCTTTCAATTGCAATAGCGGCCGCTCTGTCTTCTCCCAAAAGCGAGGCAAAGATTTATTTTACCACTTTCTCTAACACTTCTGTAGCCCAGGATTCTGGGAGGCCCTTTATGTGCACATTATTGCGCCTGTTCCTGTTTTCTATATCTTCCTGCATTAGGATGGCTTTGTTTATCTGTGCGTGGTGTTCTTTAAGGGCTCTCTCTCTACCTCCAGAGCATGTGATGAGATGGCAGCTGTATAGGTTTCAAGATCTTCTGTTCTCCTTCCTAGCTGCTTCATCTCCTCTTTAATTTCAGTAAGCTCAAGGAGTATAGATCTCATGGTCCGCATTAGGAGATCTTTCACAAATCCTTTAGATATGCGCTCATTCTCTTCCCCCTCCGAAGAGACCTCATCCTCTCTGTCTCTTGCCCCTGCACCGCTAGGCTCGTGGGCGGGCGCCATCTTGGCTGCATCATGCAGAGGACGAGCGCCCTTATCTTTTAGGTAGCGCTGCATGTCTACTTGCCCCTTGCTCTTCTTGGGTGTTTCCTGGGGTTCACTGCTCCTGTCCCTGCTGATCTTTCCCATTTTCGCGCTGACTGATAGCTGTAGCAGGTCCCGGTAAGTGCCGCTGTCACGGAGCTCCTCTCTCAGAACTCCATTCCGCTCAGCGGTTAGGCTCCGCCCCGCTCTTCTTAGCTTTGACTGGACATCCAGCTCCAAGCTCTGATTTCTAGGGACAGAGAAAGACTGAAAATTAAACAGCACTTGAGCTAAGCCCTAGGCCAAGCTAAATAGACCTGACAAATTACCCACAGATGAGGCCAAGCATGTCTCACCTAATCGCACTCCCACCAAAGCCAGAAAATAGGGAAACACAAAAAAACTTGTACCATATTATTTAGAAAGGAAGCAATTCCAGAACCACTGCAAACTACTAAAACGTCTTTTATGCTAAACCACACTCTTTTGTTTCTTGTCACTTTAATAGTTGCTTTTAGTGACCCCTAACTGTAATAGTACCCCCTTAGTTCCCCACAAAGTAAAAGTGCCCCCTACAAAAGTAATTTTGCTTCCATAGTGCACCCCCACAAAGTAACAGCACTGACTTATTGCACCCACAAGGTAACAGTGCCTTAGTGGTCCCAAGCACTAATTGTGCTTCCTTAGTGCCCCCACAAGCTCACTGTGCTCCCTAATCACCCCAAAAGCTAACAGTTCTCCAACATACCTATGGTGCTCCCCGAATGCCCTCACAAGTATATGGCAGTCCCTTAGTTGGCCCACAAGCCCATAGTGCTCCCTGCAAAAGTAATGTTGCTTTCATAGTGCCCACCCACCCCATAAAGTAACAGCACCCACTTATTGCACCCACAAGGTAACAGTGCCTTAGTGTTCCCCCAAGATAACTGTTCCTATTTAGCTAGTTAAAAGCTGACAGTGTTCCTACATGCCTACGGTGCCCTCTGAGTGCCCTCACAAGTATATGGCAGACCCTTAGTGAGCCCAGAAGCCCAATGTGCCCCACAAGCCTCTTTCTAAACCTCCTTAATAAAATTGCTTTTATTTTAGTATGTTTCTCACATCCTACGGAGCCTCATATGCTGTGGCAACTTCATGACAATTCTTTTTAATAATTCTTTCTCCCAGACCCTGTCACCTCCTCTACAATGCTCTGAGGCACTGGCGTAACTATAGAGGATGCATGGGATGCAGTTGCACTCAGGCCCAGGAGCCTTGGCGGGCCCATAAGGCCTCTCTTCTCCATATAGGGAGCCCAGTACTATAAGTAAAGCATTATAGTTGGGGGCCCTGTTACAGGTTTTGCACTGGGGCCCAGGAGCTTCAAGTTATGCCTCTGCTATGAGGTATAGAATTGGAAGAGACGGCTGGCAAGGTGGATTCATTGAGACACAGTCATGAAGCATCTGCAGCCACTTGAGGGTTGGGAGGTATAGGAGCATGAGACACTTATTTAAAGTAAAAAGTAAACTTCAGTTAGTTTTAGTAGTGTGGTGATGGGGATCTGTGAGCCATCCTAGCTTGGAGGTCCAGTCACCACTGCAACCCCCTATAGCTATGCCACTGGAAGCGGGAAATATCTATTGTCTCCTGGGAAAATGGGACAGCTCCCAAAATCTAGGACTGTCCCACTAGATCTGGGATGGTGAAGAGGCATATTATTAGTCATTCTGAAATGTCCAAACTCTTTTTTATACTTAATTTAGCCCTGTACCTATTTATGCTGCTTTTATCAGCCACTGCCTGACTTTGTCCACTATTATTGAAAATGACACGTCATATTTTTTGCATATAGTTTCCTTTTTAATAATCTAAGTATATGCCATTTTTTTTCTAGACTACTAGTTTTATACATTCAGCTCTATGTCGTATTCTCCAAACTGCTGCAGTTTTTATACTCTTGGGTTATTAGTATATCTGTGCTTAGTGATCTAGATTCCCCTTAATTGATTTTATACAGCTGTTATTGTATTAATTGACCGCGGAGGGTTATGTTCTACCGCTTTTCATGCCGTCGCTTGGTGTCCTATACAAATACGAAATTCAAGGTCATATTCAAGTAAAGAACAGCGGACACTAATTGCTGTTTATTTATGAAGCAGAAGACATTCTCAGCATTCATGCAGAACAGCACCGGAGAGAGTGACATTCACAAATTGATGTAATTGTGTAAAGTGGACTGGAACTATGGACAGAAGAACGGCATAAAACATAAAGTTGTAACTACATCTGATAAGTGACATTCACCATTGTCAACCTCACTGCTTTTAATGTTTTTATGTGTTGTCTCAAGAAATACTAAAAAATTATATTGCAAATACCAAAGCCATACACTGAATGGTCACTTTATTAGACCCCCAAGCCCTTTATTAGAGACACTGGCTCTTTCACTATTGGAGCTTCCTTGTATGGAAATTAGAGCTGTGACCCCGGAGCGCAGCATAAAATCACATGGCAAGATTTCCATGGATCAGTTTCAGCATGAATCCGCATTAGATTGGAAAATCCAATAATCTGGGAAACTTCCAACGACGCCTGGTTATTGGTGCTAGACTGGCCTTGCCAGGATTTCACTTCCAACCATGTGGAGTCGTCTTGTTCAGTGGAGTGGAGAGTATACCGAGAATCGTGTGATCGAGGAAAACATTCAGTGAAAGGGCATCCTGTGGACAGAAACAAGTCATTGAGGAAAGGAGTCAAAGGAGGATGTCAAGAATTACTATAATAAACAGGCATTGCATAGTCAAGCAAATTGCAGCTGAATACAACACTGGCGTTAGAAATCACGCCCAAAGTCACACCGTGGGAAGAAACCCTAGTCCTAGCTAAGTCTCCATCACCAATGCCACTGAAAAACCCAATCATGTCTGTGAAAGAGGACCCCTTTGCCCGTATGTCTCAGTTAATGCAGGAATTGGTAAGCCAGTCATCCACTAGCCAATCTGAAACCCAGGTCTAGCTTAAGGGCTCCCACACACTTGCGTTTTTTTAACGCTGCGATATCTCTGCGTTTTTTTAACACGATTGTCAATGGGCATGTTAAAAATGCAAGTTTGTGCTTAGCAATTTTTGTGCGACACGTTTTTAACATTAGGAAGTCCCATTGACAAGCACGTTAAAAAAACGCAGCGATATCGCAGCGTTAAAAAAATGCAAGTGGGTAAGAACCCTAAACCCGCACCTGTGCCAGAAGACGCAACGTCTCTGTGGTCCGTCTCCGCTAAAGAAACAGCTCAACTACCTCAGAGAAATGTTCCAGATAGCAACGTTGTTACCTAGTTATATGGAAGCAGTGTATTCCCCTTTGGAAGACTCAGTTCCTGCTCCAGAATAGGGCGATGAGTGACAGCTACACTCCAGACTACTCCAGTTCTAAGAAGTTCCTTACAGTTCCAGAACAAAGAAAGAAGAAATCACCGAACAGTAGTCCTATTACTGTCTCTGTTGCTGCTGCTTTTCCAGCGGCCGCGGCCACCATGATGACTGCTACAGTTACGACTGCTGCCACTCCAATTGGTATCCCCGTGATTGATGAGTCTGAGTACACCGAGATCAATGCAGCAGAGGTATAGTGAATTCTAGGGTATGCGTCTCAGCAATCCCAAAAAACTAAAAAGACAGAGAAAGAGCTAAAAAAGGAGGAAGAAGAAAAAACTTAGTATGAACAGCTGATTCTGGGCACGGTGATCTCTTTTCAAGTCAACAAGTGATATGGATTCATCCAGGAGGATGAATCCCAGGAGGTCATGTTCGTAAATAGGCTGGCTGTAAAGAGGCCTGAAATTTACACAAATCTCCACAACCTTCAGCGTGGAGAAAAGGTTTACAAGGTTTCAGAAAAGGGGAGAGTGAGAGGGAGACTTGTGCGTAAGAAGTAATGCATCTATACGAAACCCCTATTCACCAGCTGCCTTCCCCACATCCAAAACCTTTCAGCCGTCTTGTTTGCTATTACAAATAATTGCCCTTTGGCAACTCATTCAGAGACTCCCGTGTCAGGTTGAGACAATCCTGCTTGGTATTGTTATTTTTTCAGAGACTCCCGAACAGGTTGAGCAATTCATTTTCAAAAACTCTAAAAGGACTCCAACTCTTGTTGAGCCTTTATTAGCAATCCACCAGCTCATCATGTGGGCTTGTAACTCAGAAAGAAGTTACCACCTCACGTCACCTTTGTTACTGCTTAAACCGTGAGCTGAGTTAAGGACTCCCGTCAAGGTAGAGAAGATTGTTTCTAGAAACTTTGGAAGAGACTCCCAGAAGTGTTGAGCCTTTCTTTGCAATCCACAATGTCATTAAATCCGTAGTTGGTGCTGAGAATCATCATGAACTCTTGTTAAGAGAGACATTCTTTTCATCATGGACACTTTGTTTCATGGACTACCATATGATGAGCCATTGTCTGTTGTTACTTGGACCTCGGCATGATGGAGTCAGCCCAGATGCAGGTTACTTATTATGGACTGTGTCTCCCGAGTTGCACCGGGAATGATACAAAAAGGCAATCACATTTAATAATAACTGTATTCCTCCACCAGTGTCCAATAATATACGGCTCAAGATTTAATGGAATTTTACGATTGCAAATAACAGAGACTTTTCAAGAATGCTGTTAATAATGTTTTGCAATGTTTAAGATTTGTGCAGGTGAAGAAATTTGGAAATACATTCGATGTGTTATGTAATGTTTGATGTTCAAGAATTATTACAGGTGGAAGAAAGAAGAACCAGATTTGTAAGTGTTTACACTCTCAGAAGTTGCATACCTGTAGAATTCTTTAAGATACAAATTCAAAAAAATCATTGTAGTGGATCAGGCACTAGGGTGGAGCCTCAGGTGGAGAGGCCGCAGGTCTGGAGAGTAGTCAGATGGAAAGCCTGGAGTCAGCAACGGGAAGTCTTGGTATGCAGTACAATGGATGAGGCAGGTAACATAATCAGGAGGGAATCAATAAGTTGGTAATGGGTATAACTTACAATATTTGCTCTCTTCAAAATCTCTTGTGTTATTCCACTGAAATAAATGGAAGTCATTGCCCCAAACCTGTTGAAGATGCTAGGTCACTGCGGAATATGTCAGTGGCTCTGACTTATAGTTTCAATAACTGATGCTTAATCTTGCATTGCAGTAATGTGACATATATATATATATATATATATATATATATATATATATATATATATATATATATATATATATATTGGTACAAGCTGCAGCCAGACCATATGATATAATGATTCAATACTGTGGACGCCGCACAATAAAATCTCTGATAAATTAATATATGCTACAATAATATTACACAGGATCGGCACTGGGCTTTTATTAATTCAGTAGTTTTTAAACAGCACATTACTTAATTATATGTAGGTATCCAAAGACTGCTGCTCTTCCATATTGTAATGTCAGGGCAGGAGACTAGTGTCAACAATGGCTAACTCCTATCCAGCAGCACTACAGGGGAGGACTTGATGTAAGGGCCAGTCTGTATTCCTGGGGATGATGTTATAGTGTAGTGCGGTGCAGATCCCTGAATGGAAAGGAGCTCCAGGAGTCAGGAAAGCTTCAATTTCCCAACATGCAATTCTAGAGATGATGATTAGAGTTACCATTGCCTACAACAAAGTCTCATACTGCTTAATTTGGTTTTTCATTGGGGTCCTGGGATGAACTCTACAAAGTCATACATGGCTCCTTCTTCAGATCCAAAAATAAGGCTGCATGAGAAGTGACGTTGATTCCGCTAACCGGCTGTTTGCACTTGTTGCTACACCTCGTATGCTCTCCTTTCTGAAGCTTAAGGAACTAAACAGTAAATTTTAGAAACTTTTGGGTCCTTCCAGAAGCATAAAGCTGATTTGTTGAGAGGCTAGACAGGTACATTAGACCAGAAGTGCACAACTTGTTCTGATCTGAGGGCTACATTGCCATACTAAACCATTTCCAAAGGGCCACAAGGGTATTACCATCTGAGACATTTATGGTATACTAGCTGATATACCTGGCCTTGCCCGAGTTAATTTGATACAGGTGTTTACATGGGGTCTGCACAGAAAACTTTATGAAGTCAAGATTACTTTAGAGTAACCAAAGAATAAAATATGTATGCACGTAGAGGAGCATTAGATTCTCCTCAGGCTACATGTACCGATGTCCCTCTGCAGAATGTGCCACCCCTCCCACTTTCCTCATTTAGGACCTAAAGAATGCTCGCACCAAATTTTACACTTGTACGACCATGGTAAGTTACATTACATAGGGGTGCACTTACTTTGCTAATTAGCATTGAATAATCGAGTTGTGACCCCTTTACTTTTTCTATTTAGGACCTAAAGAATGCCCCTGCCAAATTTCATGTTTGTACGACACTGGGAAGCTAGAGAATTAGATTTGGTACATTACACAGGGGTGCCAATACATTTGCACTTAGCATTGAATAAATGAGTTGTGACCCCTTTACTTTTCCTATCTAGGACCTAAAGAATGGTTGTGCCAAATTTCATGCTTGTACGACACCGGGAAGTTACTTTACATAGGGGTGCCAATACTTTTGCACTTAGCATTGAATAATCAAGTTGTGGCCCCTTTACTTTTTTCTATTTAGGACCTAAAGAATGCTGCTGCCAAATTTCATGTTTGTGCGACACTTGGAAGTTAGAGAATTAGTGGCCAGTCAGTCAGTCAGTGAGGGCTCTCATTTTTATATATATATATATATATATATATATATATATATATATATATATATATATATATATAGATCTTATGTATATGCCATAATAAATCAAAGTTCCACTTCCAGGACTCCCAGCTATTGGGAGAATGGGGCTCACACCCTCCCCCCATCCCCGCTGGATTGCAGAAGCGTCCCTGTCAAATCCTCTAACAGCAACATAACTTAGTTTATGTGGGGATGTGACAGTATCCAAATAATGCTGCCATACCATGCCAAATTATACTACCATTAAATAACCAAAAAACGCTGTCATAGAGTACTAATAATCTTTCCATTTAGAATTCACAATGTTGCCATAGAATACTCAATAATATGTCTATTCAGTGCGCAAATAATGCCACCATACCAAGCCAAGTAATACTTGCATTAAGTAATGAACTTGACTTTAGCAAATCTTAGATGAAAAAGTGTTGGTGTAACACATTTTTGCCTTAAAGGGGCTCTGTCATTTAAAAAAATCTTACTTACTGTACCTTTTTCTTCCTCTATCAGTCTTCTTACCGCATCTTCTCCTCGATGATCTTCTCCTGACTCCTGCAGTCCCTCAGGTAAAGTCACCTCCAGCTGGCCGATTCTTCTTCTTCCGGTGATGATGTGTACATTGCCGGCATTCTCCTTCCTGCAGGTCAGTGTACGCTTCATCACTGTCCTATGCTGCGCTATTGCCAACACTGCACATGTGCGCTGTCTCGCGACAATAGTATATGAACACTCGCGGCAAGACAGCGCGCATGCACAGTCTTGGCAATAGCCCGGCATTCCCTACTGGGTAGTGAACATTACGTCACTAGTGATGTAGCGTACATTGACCTGCCGGAAGGAGACTGCCGAGAACGGACGCTCCAAAACAGGAGGAAGAGGATCCGGCTGGCTGGAGGTGAGATGACCCGGGGGACTGCAGGAGCCAGGAGAAGATCGGTGAGGAGAAGATGCAGTAAGAAGACTGACAGGGAAGGAATAGGTAAGTATTGTTTTTTTTCTCTAATGACATAACCCCTTTACACCGAATTCAACTAAGTTCAAAAATAATGGTGCCATTGGAACTTACAGAATACTGCCATACAATACTGTCCATTCAGTGCACAAATCATGACACCCTACTATGCCAAGTAATACTTCCAATAAGTAATGAAAAATGCTGCCACACAATGCAAAATAATACTTCCAGTAAGTACTCGCGCAATGCTGCCATACAATACTTAATCCTTCTGTTCAGACCCTAAATAACGCTGCCAAATAATACCGTAGCCTCATTCGGCACCTAAAAAGTGTTGCCATACAATAACTAAATAGTATCCTCTATACAGTCTCCAAATAATACTGACACATAGTGCCCACTGTAATAAATATGCCCCAAAATACAGCCATTCAAAATGAAGGGACATTCATGATTAGAAAGCGTTAAAAATCAATAGTGGTCTAAACTAAAAATACTGAATTATACCCCAAAATAAAAGTAGCAAGGATTTGTATCATTATTTGCATTCTATTCCCTCTACTACTGTTAGATGTCACACGTGTTATTTTTACAACATATTTGGGTTAATCCTTCGTGATCTTCATTTTTAATCCAACATCTTTTCATAAGACATAGGCTTTTGTGAAATTCTCCCTCAGGTTCTTTTTTTCACAGACCGACCTCCCAAGTGATGCGGTATCAAATGTGTTTGCAAAATCCAAACAGACATGAACGTCTCATTGCTTGAAGTTCATAATTATTCATATAATCCTTGGAGGTTAATTGAGCATGATCTGTACATCATAAAATGCTGATTAGCACTGATGATTGTGTTGTAATACACTCTTGAAGACATCATATCCATTTCTTTACAAAAAAAATGTCAGTTTGGTGCAGGATTCATATGTTCGGCTTTTTCACAGTTCGGCCTCGGAGATGTTGAGTTTTCGAGAGCTAAAGAACAACTTCATCTTTGGAAACGTCCTTGCAAGTAAAATATAGAAAATGCTGTATACCTGCATATTATGGTCCATCTTCACGGGACATCATTGTCCATGCATAGAAATAGAGCAGAGTGCACAAATAGCAGTGGCCACCACTTGGTCTTATAGAGAGTCTGTTGTGTAAGGGCTGGTTGCACCAAACGTTTGATCTTAGATCAACAAGAGTTGATCTTGGATCAAGTACAAAAACATTGCGCCAACACGGTTTAGCCCATGATCTTGGTTCAAATCTAGGTTCAATTTGATACTCCGGATCAAAGTGGTTAATCTTAGTTTAGTAGCCGAACTCCAAGATGGCAAAGTAGACTGATGGCCTGATAGACTCTACCTGGGTGGTAAAATCTTGCAGCGAGAGATGGATGTTACTGATAGCTGGCCTCCAGCTTCAACACCCTAGATCGATGAGAACATTGATCTAAGCTTTTAACCCCCTACATGCCACGATCTATGCAGATCGCAGCATATAAAGGATTCACATCCCTCTGTGACATTATTGGACCTCTGCAATGTATTTGCAGAGGGCCGATGGGTTGCCAGGGCAACACTACACGAGATACTGTGTTGCCATTGCTTATTGTAAAGAATAAGGCATTGCAGTACAAAAGTCGTGGAATGCATTGTCATAGTGATCATAGCTGTTATGGTTACGTACCCTACAGAGATATAAAAAATGTTTAAAAAAAACTTTTCTGTGCACTTTCTTCGATTTGTATAAAAAAAATATAAAATCCCACGCATTTAGTATAGTTGTATCCGTAGTGACTAGAGATGAGCGAGCATACTCGTCCGAGCTTGATGCTCGTTCGAGTATTAGGGTGCTCGAGATGCTCGTTACTCGAGACAAGCACCACGCGATACTCGTCTCGATTAAACAAGCACTGACCATTGAATTCAATGGAGCCGGCAATACAGCTGGCTCCATTGAAAGCAATGGACTGCCGGCGAGCGCGGGATGAATTTTCAGGAAGGGCTTAAAAATATATAAGCCCTTCCCTGAAATTCATCCAGAAATGTGTAAAAACAAAAAAAAAATATACTCACCCGTTCCCGGCAGACGGAGTTCAGCTGCGGCCGGCAGCAGTTCTCCTGAACTGCTCTGAGTAATATTCAGCAGCCGGGCATTTAAAATCCCCGCCTGCTGAATGAGCTGCCTCTGATTGGTCACAGCCTGACCAATCAGAGGCAGTTCTCACTCACACCCATTCATGAATTCATGAATGACAGCTGAGAGCTGCCCCTGATTGGTCCCTGCGCTGAGCTAATCAGAGGCAGCACTCACTCACTCATTCATGAATTCATCCCGCAATCGCCGGCAGCCCATTGCTTTCAGTGGAACCTGCTGTATTGCCGACTTCATTGAATTCAATGGCCTAACATCGTTCTTCTTTGCCACAGCTGTTACAGCTGTGGCAGAGGAGAACAATCTTTATGCTGACAGTGCGGGGGGGGGGGGGGGGTCTCACTCTTGCCGCTATTGTGGCTTAATAGTGGGACCTGGGAACCTGAAATGCAGCCCAGCATGTTGCCCCTCGCCTGCCAATTCCGTTTCTGCGTCGTTTCCAGCACTTTCTTGGGTTTTGCAGATTTTCACCAATGAAAACCTTAGCGAGCATCGGCGATATACAAAAATGCTCGAGTCGCCCATTGACTTCAATGGGGTTCGTTACTCGAAACGAACTCTCGAGCATCACTGAAAGTTCGACTCAAGTAACGAGCACTCGAGCATTTTGGTGCTCGCTCATCTCTAGTACTGACCTGTACAATAAATAGAACACACCATTCATCTTGCAAGACAAAAACTGTAAAAAAGTTAGTGTTAGAGTTAATGTTTATTTTGTTTGTTTTGCCTCCCAAATAACGCAATAAAAGAGTACCAAAATAGTACCGATAAAAACCACAGCTCATCACTCAAGCTCCATCCATGGAAAATAAAAAAAAGTTATGGGACTTGGAATGCAGCGATGTAGAAAAAAAAAATCCAAAAAAGGGTTTATTGTGCAAAAGTGGAAAAACTTTGGTATTATCACAATCGTACTGACCCACAGAAAAATGTATCATGTCATTTATGCTGCATGATTAACACTATAAAAAAATTGCAGAATTGATGTGATATCTCTCACTGCTCTAAAAAAAGAACACATTGTATGCATCGAAAAATGGTAACAATAAAACTACAGTTTGCCACACAAAAACATCCCTCATACGGCCATGTCAACGGAAAAATGAAAACACTGTGGATTTTAAAAAGTGGAGATGAAAATGGGGGTCTCAGCAGTTGGACATTTATTCCCTGTCTTGTAGATAGGGGATGCATGTCTTGGTGGTAAAATCCCTTTAAGTTTAAAGGAAGAAGGGCATGAGGCTACAAACGCCAGGCTCTAAGGGACTTGGTTTAAGGCTACTTCAAACAAGTGTTTAAAAACTCATTTATGTTGCATCTGCCAAAAACAGATGATTTTTATCTGTGCAGTTCTGTATAACGTCCATTTGCTATACTTATGTCTGTTTTTTACTTCTCTCATCTGTTTTTCATGTTCGCAAAAGAAATTGAAAAAGCTCTATTAGTTTTTCTCTGGATTTCTAGGCAATCATCTCATAAAATAGGGAAGCACACAGACGGTGTCCGTGTACTATCTGATATTTTGTTTCCCCATTGACTTGAATGACCAAGTCTACTACACAAATTGGACAAGAATAGTTCATATTACAATTGTTTTCATCCGAACCATGAAGCTGTGGGAAAAACTGATTGGCACATTGACTACTATGAGTCTGTGTGCTGTCCGAGTCTAGCCCGTTGTAGACTCGGACAGCACACAGACTGACAATATGCTCATGTGGATTAGCCCATAGTATATAAAAGCTCAAAGTGACAATCCAGTCCTGTAGACAAACTTATACTGCATTAGCTGGTGCCTTCCTCTACGGTGTTTCTCTCACTGCTTTATGCACACTATGCATTAATAGTCAAACATGGCATGCTGTTTCCTATTGGCCAGTGGTGCTCACATGAGCAGTGCTGGTCAATTAGAATATTGTGTAATATCTTCATGTGCTCCACCAGTTCTCAGTGTTCATTGGATAGTCTAAGAATCACAGTGGCTATCTATGAAGAACAAAGAGGGGGCCAGGCAGCTCATTAGCAGAACGGGTAGAGTACCAGAGGATATAACTTTGATCTCCAGTTAAATTTAGAGTTAGGGCTACTCCTCATCGTGTGCATTACAGTTGTGGCTGGCTGGGAGCAGTGGTGCACCCCCCCCCCTTTTTTCTAAAGCATCTAGGCCTGTGCAGAGCATTACAGCTATAGCATTCTCAGTGTGCAGTGCATTAGGCAGAGGTCTCATCGCTAAACAGTACTCTAATATTTCCTGGTGCACTGCAAACGACTTCACTTATACCGTTCTATGTCTGCAGTGCATTAGGCAGAGGTCTCATTGCTAAACACAGTACTCTAATATTTCCTGGGACAGTACAAACTATTTCAGCTTTGCCCCTGTGCAGAGCATCTCACAATACGCTTTCCTTGGGTGCGGTGAAGTAGCTGCAGTTATTAGCACTGTCCACTGGCTGTATAGCTTTCTGCCCCTGAGCAGAACGTCTGACAATACCCTATCCTTGGGTGCGGTGAAGTAGCTGCAGTTATCCTCACTATCCACTTGCTGTATAGTTTTCTGCCCCTGTGCAGAGCGTCTCACAATACTCTTTCCTTGGGGGGGGGGGGGGGGGGGTTGAGGTAGCCGCAGTTACAAGCACTATCCACTGGCTTTAGAGTTTTTTCCCACTCCATACAGCCTCTCTTATCTACAAGTCTCTGTGAGCGGTAAATGACCCCTAGGTATCAGCGCAAGACAGCGGTTTAATTTTTTTCAAGTCACAGCATAGAGCCTCCGGTATCTACAAGTCTCTGTGTGCGGTGAATTAGCCATAGTTGACAGCGCTGTACAGTGGGGTAATTTATTTCGGCCCTGCTCTATCTTTAATCCGCCATGATGAGGAGTAGGGGTAGGGGTCGAGGACGTGGACGCGGGTGTCCAAGTGAGGGTGTGGGCACAGGCCGAGGTCCTGGGGGGGGTGAATAACAGCCGGCTGCTGAGGGATTAGGAGAGGGGCAAGTTTCTAGGCTCCCCAGCTTCATATCACAATTTGTGGGTCAGTGTGGTAGACCTTTATTACAAGCAGAGCAGTGTGAGCAGGTCCTGTCATAGATGGCAGATTAAGCATCCAGCAATGTATCAAACCCTCAGTCTTCTACGCAGTCCGCTACTCCCGGCCTAGGGACTGAACCTCTGAATCCTCTGGCTGCTCTTCCTTTCTCCCAGCCACCTCACTCCATGCAAATGACAGATTTTGAGCAGGCAGACTCCCAGGAACTGTTCTCGGGTCCCTGCCCTGAGTGGGAAAAAACTGTTCCTTTCTCACCTGAGGAGTTTGACGTGACCGATGCCCATCCTTTGGAAAGTTCCCGGAGTCCGGGTGATGAGGCTGGGGACTTCCGGCAACTGTCTCAAGAGCTTTTTGTGGATGAGGATGATGAGACACAGTTGTCTGTCAGTGAGTTAGTAGTAAGTCCGAGGGAGGAGTGCACAGAGGATTCGGAGGAAGAGCTGCTGGACGATGAGGTAACTGACCCCACCTGGCTTGCTAAGCCTACTGAAGACGGGGCTTCAGAGGGGGAGACAAGTGCAGCAGCAGGACAGGTTTGAAGAGGCAGTGGGGTGGTCAGGGGGAGAGGCAGGGCCAGAGCAAAGAATCCCCCAACTGTTTCCCAAAGCACCCCCTCGTGGCAAGCCTCCATGCAGAGGGCTAGGTGTTCAAAAGTGTGGATGTTTTTTAGTGAGAGCGCGGACGACCGATGAACAGTGGTGTGCAACCTGTGTCGCACCAAGATCAGCTCGGGAGCCACAACTACCAGCCTCACCACCACCAGCATGAGCAGGCATATGATGGCCAAGCACCCCACAAGGTGGGACGAAGGCCATTTACCGCCTCCGGGTCACACCACTGCCTCTTTCCCTGTGCCACAACCTGCCACACAGATCCAATGCCCCTCCCAGAACGCAGGCACGAGCGCCTCCTGGCCTGCAACCACACCCTCACCTCCACGGTCCTCCACTCAATCCAGTAATGTCTCTCAGCGCAGCGTTCAGCTGTCGCTAACACAAGTGTTGGAGTGAAAGCAGAAATATGCCGCCACCCACCCGCATGCACAAGCTTTAAACGTGCACATTGCCAAATTAATCAGCCTGGAGATCCTGCCGTACAGGCTTGTGGAAACGGAGGCTTTCAAAAATATGATGGCGGCGGCGCTCCCGCGCTACTCGCTCCCCAGTCGCTACTATTTTTCCCGGTGTGCAACATTCCCGTGTGCAACATTAACTGTGCCCTCAGCAACACAGATACTAGGAAGGTCCACTTAACGACGGACATGTGGACAGGTACTGGTGGGCAGGGCCACTATATCTCCCTGACAGCACATTGGGTGAACTTGGTGGAGGCTGGGACCGAGTCAGAGCCTGGGACCGCTCATGTGCTACCCACACACAGAATAACGGGTCCTACCTCGGTGCTGGTATCTGCGGCGTATTATGCCACCTCCTCCAACCCCTCCCCCGCCCCTCCTCCGCCACCTCTACCTCTCAATTAAGAAGTGTGAGCACGTCGCCAGCAGTCGGTAGCGCGGGCGGCGTGGCAGCACAGCAGTGGGCAAGCGTCAGCAAGCCGTGCTGAAACTAATCAGCTTAGGTGACAAGAGGCACATGGCCCCCGAGCTGTTACAGGGTCTGAAAGAGCAGACCGACTTCTGACTTTCGCCACTGAGCCTGCAAACGGGCATGGTCGTGTGTGACAATGGCCGTAACCTGGTGACGGTTCTGCAGCTTGGCAGCCTCACACATGTGCCATGCCTGGCCCACATCTTCAATCTGGTGGTTCAGCGGTTTCTGAAAAAACTACCCCCACTTGTCTGACCTCTTCGGCATGGTGCGCTGCGTCTATGCACATTTCCGCAAGTCCACCATGGATGCTGTCACCCTCAGGACACTGCAACGCCGGTTTCAGCTGCCAGAGCACTGACTGCTGTGCGACGTGCCCACACACTGGAATTCTACGCTGCACATGTTGGCCAGGCTGTAAGAGCAGCGTAGAGCAATAGTGGAATACCAGCTGCAACATGGGCAGCGGAGTGGTAGTCAGCCTCCACAGTCTTTACAAAGGACTGGGCATGGATGGCAGACATCTGCCAGGTCCTCGGAAACTTTGAGGAGTCTACCCAAATGGTGAGCAGCGATGCAGCCATCATTAACGTTACCATTCTGCTGCTTTGCCTGCTGAGAAGTTCGCTGCAAAGCATAAAGGTTGACTCTTTGCGATTAGAACAGGAGACAAGGGATGACAGTATGTCACTTGATATCCAGACCACCCTCACATCTATATCTCAGCGCATTTTGGAGGAGGAGGGGGAAGAGACTTCTGGCCACACTGCAGAGGGTACCCATGCTTCTTGCCTGTCATCTATTCAGCGTGTATGGGCTGAAGAGGAGGAGGACGAGGATCCTGAAAATCATCCTCCAAATGAGGACAGCGATGTGTTGCATACTGTGACCCTGGCACACATGGCTTACTTTATGTTAGGCTACCTTTCTCATGACCCTCGCGTTACACGCATTCTGGCTAACACGGATTACTGGGTGTACACCCTTCTAGACCCACAGTATAAGGAGAACCTTTCAACTCTCATTCCTGAAGTGGAAAGTGGTACGAGAGTGATGCAATACCACAGGGCCCTGGTGGAAAAAGTGATGCTAAAGTTCCCATCTGACAGCGCTAGCAGTAGAAGACGCAGTTCCGAGGGCCAACTAGCAGGGGAGGCGTGGGGATCAGGCAGAATGTCCAGTGCAGGCACGGGAACACTCTTCAAGGCCTTTGCAAGTTTTATGGCTCCCCAGCAAGACTGTGTCACCACTCCCCAGTTAAGGCTGAGTCGGAGGGAGCAATGTTAAAAGATGGTGAGGGAGTACATAGCCGATCATACCACCATCCTCCGTGATGCCTCTGCTTCATACAACTATTGGGTGTCAAAGCTGGACATGTGGCATGAACTTGCGCTGTATGCTCTGGAGGTGCTGGCCTGCCCTGCCGATAGTGTCTTGTCAGAGAGGGTGTTTATTGCAGCTGGGGGGATCATCACGGATAAGCATACCCGCCTGTCAACTGCCAGAGCCGACATGCTTACACTCATAAAGATGAACAAAGGCTGGATTTCCCCAGACTTCTCTTCTCCACCACCGGTGGAAAGCAGCGGATCCAAAGATCTCCAAAGCCTTTGCAAGTTTTATGGCTCCCCAGCAAGACTGTGTCACCACTCCCCAGTTAAGGCTGAGTCGGAGGGAGCAATGTAAAAAGATGGTGAGGGAGTACATAGCCGATCATACTACCATCCTCCGTGATGCCTCTGCTTCATACAACTATTGGGTGTCAAAGCTGGACATGTGGCATGAATTTGCGCTGTACGCTCTGGAGGTGCTGGCCTACCCGGCCGATAGTGTCTTGTCAGAGAGGGTGTTTATTGCAGCTGGGGGGATCATCACGGATAAGCATACCCGCCTGTCAACTGCCAGAGCCGACATGCTTACACTCATAAAGATGAACAAAGGCTGGATTTCCCCAGACTTCTCTTCACCACCGGTGGAAAGCAGCGGATCCAAAGATTCTTTTAACTGTAACAGGAGAAATATGCATCCTCTCTCTAACCCCTCAAAAGGGGAGAAGTAGCTTGGTCTATCCCTTTCGGAACTTACTCCTCCTCCTCCTCCTAAAACAGCATGTCATCACGCTGAACCGCCAGTTTTTCTGCGGGCTAAAAGGCTCTGTTAAAACCAATGTTTTCGGAGAGCTGCCTCCAGGCTCTGTTACAAAAAAAAGCAACAACGAGCTGTATCTTTAAAAAAATGTTTATGGCTTCTACCTGCCCTCGGGGTTAAGCAATTTTTCAGGGGTACATTTGTACTCTTGGTAAACCAATTTTTCAGGCCTTCGCCTATACTCTTAGCCAACAACTTTTTCCTGCCTTCACCTATACTCTTGGCAAACAAATTTTTTCAAGTGTTCGCCTATACTCTTGCTACTGAAATGTTTCAGGGGTTTGCCTATACTCTTGCTATTAAAGGGTTTGAGGGGTTCGCCTATACTCTTGCAATGGAAAAGTTTCAGGGATTCGCCTATACTCTTGCTACTAAAAGGTTTCAGGGGTCCGCCTATACTCTTGCTACGGAAATGTTTCAGGGGTCCACCTATACACTTGCTACTAAAAGGTTTGAGAGGTTCGCCTATACTCTTGCAACAGAAAAGTTTCAGGTATTCGCTTACACTCTTGCTACAGAAATGTTTCAGGGGTCCGCCTATACACTTGATACTGAAAGGTTTGAGGGGTTCGCCTATACACTTGTTACTAAAAGGTTTGAGGGGTTCGCCTATACATTTGCTACTAAAAGGTTTGAAGGAGTTCGCCTATTCTCTTGCAACAGAGAAGTTTCAGGGATTCGCCAATACTCTTGCTACAGAAATGTTTCAGGGGTCCGCCTATACTCTTGCTACTGAAATGTTTCAGGGGTCCACCTATACACTTGCTACTAAAAGGTTTGAGAGGTTCGCCTATACTCTTGCAACAGAAAAGTTTCAGGTATTCGCTTACACTCTTGCTACAGAAATGTTTCAGGGGTCCGCCTATACACTTGATACTGAAAGGTTTGAGGGGTTCGCCTATACACTTGTTACTAAAAGGTTTGAGGGGTTCACCTATACATTTGCTACTAAAAGGTTTGAAGGGGTTCGCCTATTCTCTTGCAACAGAGAAGTTTCAGGGATTCGCCAATACTCTTGCTACAGAAATGTTTCAGGGGTCCGCCTATACTCTTGCTACTGAAATGTTTCAGGGGTCCACCTATACACTTGCTACTAAAAGGTTTGAGAGGTTCGCCTATACTCTTGCAACAGAAAAGTTTCAGGTATTCGCTTACACTCTGGCTACAGAAATGTTTCAGGGGTCCGCCTATACACTTGCTACTGAAAGGTTTGAGGGGTCCGCTTATACTCTTGCTACTGAAAGGTTTGAGGGGTTCGTCTATACTCTTGCTACAGAAATGTTTCAGGGGTCCAGCTCTACTGTGGGTGCACAAAGGTTTCCCATAGCGGTGTTCAGCTGTCTTTCACAAATACACTGAATCACTTGGGGAGAAGTGTGGGCCGAGGTCCTGGCTGGGGTGAAACTCTGCCATGTGTGGGCACTCTGATTTCTTCATGCGTAATACTGTCTTTGAGTTTCATGGGCTCGTCTATGCTGTGGGTGCACAAAGACTTCCCATTGCGGTGTTTTACCTATGTGGCACAAATACACTGAATGACTAGGGCAAAAGGCAGACGGCTTTCCCATTGCTGTGTTTTACCTATCTGGCACAAATACACTGAATGACTGGGACAGAAGTGTTGGCCGAGGTCCTAGGCGGGGTGAAACTCTGCCATGTTTGGGCACTCTGATTTCTTTATGTGTAACACTGTCTTTGAGTTTCATGGGCTCGCCTATGCTGTGGGTGCACAAAGACTTCCCATTGCGGTGTTTTACCTATGTGGCACAAATACACTGAATGACTAGGGCAGAAGGCAGACAGCTTTCCCATAGCGGTGTTTTACCTATCTGGCACAAATACACTGAATGACTAGGGCAGAAGTGTGGGCCGAGGTCCTGGCCGGGGTGAAACTCTGCCATGTGTGGGCACTCTGATTTCTTCATGTGTAATACTGTCTTTGAGTTTCATGGGTTCGCCTATGCTGTGGGTGCACAAAAACTTCCCATTGTGGTGTTTTACCTATCTGGCACAAACACACTGAATGACTAGGGCAAAAATGTGGGCCGAGGTCCTGGGCAGGGTGAAACTTTGCCATGTGTGGGCACTCTGATTTCTTCATGTGTAATACTGTCTTTGAGTTGCATGGGTTCGCCTATGCTGTGGGTGCACAAAGACTTCCCATTGCGGTGTTTTACCTATCTGGCACAAATACACTCACTGACTAGGACAGAAGTGTGGGCTGAGGTCCTGGGCGGTGTGAAACTCTGTCATATTTGGGCACTCTGATTTCTTCGTGTGTAATACTGTCTTTGAATTTCATGGGCTCGCTTATGCTGTGGGTGCGCAAAGACTTCCTATTGCAGTGTTTTACCTATCTGGCACAAATACACTGAATGACTTGGGTAGGGCGCAGAAGGCTTCCCTCATTGCGGTGTTCTGCTATCTGACACCTACACAGAATAAAGTGTGTGGTGACACATGGATTTCCCATAGATATGTAACTCACGGTACCTTGGATCACACAAGGTGGAGGCTGGGACCGAGCTTGACCTTGCGCCGCTCACGTGCTTCCCACACAGAGTATTGAGGGTCCTACCTCAGTCATGGTTTCTCGGGCTTATTATTCTACCTCCTCTTCCTGCTTGAGGTCTGGGGATCAGCGCTGGTCGACATCTATTATCTCTCATGCAACAAATTACCGCAGTTATCCGAGATACCGGATTGGAGCATTCACAGGAAGCGTAATGGTTTAAATAAGTCTTTCACAGGGTCACTGTATACCTGTGGTGGCTACTTTTGTGACACCTCCTGCTTCAAAACAATCTTTGGTGTAAGTATGCGCTGCTGCATTGTGGAGATGTGTAGAAGTGCTGGCACCTAAGTCCCCTTTATGCCCACGTTTGCGGCTCCTGACAATTTTATGATGGAGGTGGCACGGGATTGGAATTATGATCGTACGTCAATTTATCATCAATTCTCAACAGCATTGTGGGCTATCGCCCACACTTTCAAAGAGGGTTGCTGCCTGGCCCTGCCAACCCTCTGCAGTGTGTGTCTCCAGTTCCTCCTCATTGCAGACGCACTTATAAATCGACATGAGGGTGGTATGGCTATGAAGCGAGCATGTGGCATGAGGACAGCTGAATGCTGCGCAGGGAAAATTTTGTGTGCCCTGTGGATGCAGGCTCGTGCGGGGGGTGGGACAGCAATGCCAGCATGTAACCCAGCAGAAGAGGCAGCGGCGTCACCCGTAGGCGGTGATTGGCCTTGGTTGCAGCTAGTGTTGTGCTTAGCTGAGATGTGCCAGCGCGTGTGCCTTGCTAATGATGGTCTGTTCCGAATAAATTGTTAGGGGGGTGACCGCCTGGCCCCAATTTGGCTTAATAGTGTGACCTGGGAGCCTCAGATGCACCCATGCATGCTGCCCCTGCCATTCCCTATCCGTTACTCTGGTGTTTCCATGACTTTCTGATGTTTTCAGGTGTTTCACACAACCTCCCCCATGCGGAGCATCGGTCAGCTTGAAAAATGCTTGAGTCCCCCATTGACTTCAATGGGGTTCGTTACTCGAAAAGAGCTCTCGAGCATTATGAAAAGTTTGACTCAAGTAACGAGCACCCGAGCATTTTGGTGCTCGCTCATCTCTAAAAAGTACAGAACATTCTTTTTTTGTGTAATGACATAGATTACAGTGAGAATGACTATGGGACCTTTTGTAACTGCAATCTCCTCAACAATTTCTCAAAACAATACTCCAGTCAGAAAGCCCCCAATCTGACTTAATTAGCGACCAAATTCTATGTAATTAGCTCCATTCGCAGATCCAAATGTTTAATCACAAGCGAGTCCTTTTGTGGGCAGAAACATTGATCTGCAATTAGGCACATCATGCTTGATTCATTCCTGCGTGTGACGGATCTATCTGCCGATAGACATGAGCCACACGTGTATTTCTGAGAACATCTGTCACTTAGTCTCATATCTGAGAAGAGCGAAGAAATGACTGAGCGAGGATATGATTGTATCCAGACCTTATTATGCATCATATCCGGATTACAGTCCTCTGCTATTGCCTGCTGCACATTTAATAAAGGCATCAGCGTGTTTTTTTTTTCCTGCGAGCCTTCCCATCATGCCGAGTGCCAAGCGATATTAAGAAAGGAGCCTCAGGTGGGAAGCCGCTGTGTAAATTACGCAGTGTTTGAAGCCTGCTACCAGGATCACTGTGGGTGACAGCAACATATTATTTGTGTCTTGGAATTGTCAGCTGAAAATATCAGATCGTGTCGCTTTTGGAAAGAGCTGATTAAAAGTTCCAAGTAGCAGCATGGAAAGAACGTACAATGAAACTTCCCTCGAAGAAGGATTTTATTCGGCTTCTGATGGGGCCATTTTCTTTATGTTAGCCGCTAAATAATGCGAATATTGATTTTCTATAAACTGCAGGAAGTCATTTAAAAGGCAAAATCCTATAATGGGGATCTAATCTATGTTTAACGTCTATTGACAAAGCATAGCCTTGAGTTGTGTCGCATCATTCTGTAATTTGTGTCAATAGCAATTTGCATATAGATGTATAAGGCTCAAGGTGCTTGTTTGGTTTATAGGAACCATTTGGCATAAGATTCTTTTAGGCAAATCATACTGTAAGTTAGCCCTAAATCTTAGGTTTTATGCATATAGTTGTTTTATGGCTCTGCACAGTATCTGATTATACAATATTGTGGAGGTCTATGGGGCTATATACTGTTCCTCCGCATTCCCTCAACCTTATACTGAGGCATGTGGGATCCATAAGAAAAGAAGACATTTGACAAATTTATTGATCTGGAAGTTGTATCTCAGGACACTACAGTTACATACAATGAACGGCCACATTATTCTATCCACCCTCTATTAGTGTGTTGGACTTCCTTTGGCCTTTAGAACTGCAGAAGTTTGTTCTGGTATAGATTCCACTAGGTGATGAAATCATTCTGCAGAGAGGGATCTTTAATTCATGCTGCTTGTGCCATATTCGGAGCATTCATCAATATGGTGCTACAGAAATCTGGATTCATCTGATCAAGCAGTGTATTTCCGTTGCTTAGTGATACAATTTTTGCACTCTTTTGCCCACTGGAATCTCACCTTTCTACAGTTATGGTATTGGAACTGGTTGTCTGCTGTTATAGCCCAATTCAAGTTGTAGAGATCTGGATCAGGGTTGTAGTATCTTTGTCGTAACCGGTGCAAATCAATATCATGGTCATTGAAGCCAAAGGTCGGTACATGGGTAGTATACGGTACAAAAAGGGGAAGGCATTTAGGATAGTCAGGGAGCAGCTGTCGTACCCCAGATTTGGGTACTCAAGCACTTTCTGTGCCAACTAGAGCCTTACAATCAGGTCCTAATGTAATGTATAATAGGTATGAAATGTTATGATGTTATTGTTCATATTTCTCCATTGTAATGTGTGTTCTGACAATATTCTCCAGTCCCTGGTGTTTAGAGGTCTCCTAGCAACAGACAGGGGACTGCTTAGCCAGGTTTAGCAAGAATAGAGCGCCTGGGATTGGTAATTTGTATCCCTATCACAGGATGAGCTAGCTTGGCAGTAAAAAACGTAGAGAGTGGGCAGAATTAAGTAGTTTGATCCAGGAGTCTAGTCCAGGGGAGCCTGAGAAAGAGACCAGGGAGGAACAAGGAGAAAGTCATTGCAGTGGGAATTTAAACATCTAAAGTGTGAGTACTCAAGAGCAAGAACGTTGTAGTAACAGAGAAAATAGAGAAGAGAAGAATAGAAGGAGATCTAAATTAGCCATTCCTAGGCACCAAGCAGAAAGGAAGGCAATTCAGTTAGCCAGAGAACAGAGCTAAACTGCAATGCAAAAAGTATAAATGGATTTCCTTGTATTAAGTCCCTGAGGATCTGGAGAAATAATTAATGCCTGTAGCTGTAACGGTTTCTACTTAAGTCTGTCAATGTGAACTGTATGTAACAAGTCAGGTTTATCTCTGATCTGCTCTTGAAGAATAAAACAGTTTTGGGTCAGTGCACGACCCGACTCCCGGAGTCACTTCCTACCATCTATTCCATCTTCAACATCTGCACTGAGGTAATACTCCAGGTAAGACAGATATTGATTTCCCATTTTTGTTTAGTCCTCCACTTTTTTTGTAATTATTATTTTTGTTCCTTACCAGTACACGGACTGGTGTCATGACAAAACAACATCTTCCCTTACCCGATTTAATGGGTAATTCCCCACTGGGGTATCACCAACTTACCCTGCCCAATCCCGCAGACAGCACACAGTGAGAACTGACAAATTTTGCCACTGTGTCACACCACATCCAGACCATGTTCACCAACTTACCAGCAGGAGCAGCAGAGCCACTGTGACTACCATCTTAATGTCTCTCACTGCTTAACCCCTTCTAGGTCTGCCATGTCGCAAAGCTAGAGGTCAGTACACAGATGCAGCAATTGTAGGAAGAGGAGCAGTTGGTAGGAAAGCTTGACTACTGGCTGGGAGCACAATAATCATGCAAGGGAGGTAGATGCAGGGCCAGGCTTAAATAGGAGGTCCAATTAGGAACAGGGTGAAGCTAATTAGGAACTGGGTTGTGTAAACAAGGAACTGGGACACAATTCAACAGGTAGAGCTACTGCCTGAAACACAGGAGCTCCTGGGTTTGAGCCCTGACAGTAGCACCCTCCCTCCAGGATGGCCTCCAGACATCTCAGGGCCTGGCTTTCCCAGGTAACTCCGATGGAACAGCCTTGAAGCATGTACATTCTTGTCCAGCTCCCAAAAGTTTTCTTCCTGACCGTTCCCTTTCCATTGCACAAGGTATTGCAGTTTACCCCTAAAAATTCCAGAATCCAGGATTTTCTTAACAAGGCACTCCTCCTCCCCTTGGGCCTTCACTAGAGGAGGAGGAGAATGATTTCTTCCGGGAAAGGTGTTCTCTTTGAATGGCTTTATAAACGACATGTGGAACACCAGATGTTTTCAGGTTGTCAGTGAGTTTCAAACGGAAGGCCACCAGGCCAATCTTCGCAGCAATCTGGACAGTCCCATGAATCTTTGCCCAGACTTTGGAGAGGGTACATGTGTTTTAAGATTCTTTGTAGATAACCACACTGTCAGAACCGGCAACTCTCGGGGCCGCTGTGCCCGCACTGCCAGTCTTACCACCCGGGTTGCAGAAGTGCAGCGCAGGGGAGCCCCGGTTCTAGTGATCTCCCCTGGCCGCTGTAACCCTGGTCGCCACCGGGTTGCTAGGGACGCAGCGGGTGCCGTCCCGCGCATCCCCATCTCCATGACTACCAGGCGTACTTCCTTGGTATCCATTTACTCAGCAAGGCTGGGGGCGGTGTTCCCAGCATCTCCTTGATTGGGTCCTGCTGCTGTCAGACTCCCTGCCCCAATCAGCTGCTGGGGCGGGAGTTCTGACAGCATTTAAATGTCTCTGTTTCCTTCCAGCATTGCCAGTGTTAGTTTGGTCTTCCAGCTGCACCCGCGTATTGTTTTGACTCCTGTTGTGACCCCGGCCTTCTGACTTCCGCTTTTGGACTTGACTTCGTTTTGCCTTACCCCTCTGTACCGCGTACCCTCTTATTGCCGACCCAGATAGTCTGACCATTCTACTGTTTGTTTGTCTCCAGTGTCTGTTTGTCTTTCCCGTGTCGTGCTTCCCTAGTGAGTGTAGGGACCGCCGCCCAGTTGTCGCCCTGGGGGTTAGCCCAGGGGGTCAAGTAGGCAGGGACAGCGGTTGCAGGTTTTCTCAGGGACTTCCATTATCCCGGACCCTGTCCTGACACACACTTTATCTCTCACCCAAGGTAAGAGAGACTTTGCAGTGTCTATTCTCTGCTTTTTTGTACTTTTCTTGGGCCTCTTATAGTACCTCTATTAGTTTCTTCTGGACTTCACATAAGGTTGTCAGCCTATGAGTAACAGCAGGAATAGCAGTATTACAAGAAAGGCTTGGAATAAATACTGGATGTAAGCCAAGGTTAGCATAAAAGGGGCTTTGAGCTGTAGAACTATGTTTGGAGTTGTTGTGAATTCCGCTGTTGGTAAGTAGTCCTCCCAATCATCTTGGAGATGGTAAATTAAACATGAGCGGTATTGCTCCAGAGTCTGGTTAGTCCTTTCAGTCTGACCATTGAACCGGGGATGGATGGCAGAAGACAAATTAATAGTAATCCCTAGAGCTGTAGAAAAAGTCTTCAAGAAACTGAACACCTCTATCAGAAACTATATTATCAGGAATCCCATGTTGCCTAAATATCTCCATAATCATTCATTCTGCAGTTTGTTTAGCTGTCGGAATCCCTTTGATGGAAATAAAATGGGCAATATTTGTGAGTCAGTCCACTACTACAAGGATAGCAGTCATTTCTTAAAGTCCATTGATATTGATCCCCAAGGTCTGGATGGAACTGGAAGTGGTTGAAGAAGCCCCAAAGGAGGAGATCGTGGTGTCTTGTTTTGTACACATGTTTCATCATGTGTACAATCATGTGTATCACCTTAGCCCCGCCCCCGCCCCGCCTCCTCTCATTGAAAATAGTGCAGAGGGGCGGAGAGGAGGCAGAGAGGGGGCGGGAGCCTCAGTTCCTGCTTCTGGCTCTTCCAGGTTCCCCCCCCCCTGCAGACGAGGAGGACGTATATCGGCTCAGCGTGAAAACCGAGCCGATATACGCTCTTGTGAACGCACCCTAAGGTGAATGTCAGGGCATGGGTTGCATCTTGCTGCGAGAATTCTCGCAGCTGGATTCGGCCCAGACGTGTGCAGGCAGCCTTTTTCAAATATGCTTCCAGAATAAAGTAAACAGATGGAAATATATATTATCAACAAATTTTCACAGTATATTTACACAGATTTAATATATTGCAGTTGAAAATGTTAAAAAAAAATTCCCAATATTGGCGCTTTTAATAAATATACTAAATTTCTATTGGCTTATTTTTCTCACCTAAATGAAGCACAATACGTGTTAAAAAAAAAAAATTCAGAATTACTAGGATATGCAAAATCTTTATGGAGTTATTATATGTTAAAGTGACACATCAGATATCTAAAATTGGGCCCGGTCATTAAGGCACAAACAGGCTTGGTCACTAAGGGGTTAAAACCAAAGTTAGCACAATCATGCATACTCCCTTCAATTTGTTTTTTACATTTGGCTAAAATAAATTGGTAGGTTACAAGTAGTAGGAGGCAAATGGAAAGGAATATGACTTAAAGATCAGACTACACAAGTTTTGTTTGCAGCCTATTACCATGGAGACTCATAGGTCTCCACAGGAGCTGTAGACAAAAAAAGATAAGAGATTTCTAATGAAGAACAAAGCTGCTAAATGCATTAGGAACCTTTCATGGAATATTCTGCAACAGTGTTGTGGAGTAAGGCCTCATGTCCACGGGCAAAAGAAGAATTAAAATCCGCAGCGTATTTTAACTCTTCTCCTGCCTGCGGATCCGCATCCCATAGGTATGCATTGACCACCCGCGGGTAGATAAATACCCGCGGATGGTCAATAAAAATGATTTTAAAAAAAACGAGCATGAAAAAATCTGGACCATGCTCCATTTTCGTGCGGGTCTCCCGCGGGGACGGCTCCCACAGGCTTCTATTGAAGCCTATGGAAGCCGTCCGGATCCGCGGGAGACCAAAATCGGAATTTACTCACCTGCTCCGGATCTTCCCTTCGCCGCGCCTCCATCTTCTCTCCGTCGCGGCCGGATCTTTTTTCTTCGGGACGGCGCATGCGCGGGGCACGCAAACGTCGGTTGCGTGCCCAGCGCATCCGCCGTGCCGAAGAAAGAAGATCCAGCCGCGACGGAGAGAAGGTGAAGCCGCGGTGAAGGCAAGATCTGGAGCGGGCGAGAAGTAAGTTAATTCTTATTTTTCAGCGCTCATGTCCGCGGGGCAGGAGGGACCCACTACGGATTCTCCATGGAGAATCCGGAGCGGGCCTGATTTTCCCCGTGGACATGAGGCCTAAACGTTCTCTGAATTCTGCACCAAAATCCGCACCGCTAACTGCAGATTTTGATGCTGAATTTGCAGCAGTATTCTGCTAATTTCAGCTCTGCACCAAAATCCAGCAGTTTGGATTTTGGTGGTGAATGTTCCGCAGGAGGCAATATTCTGCAATGCTGTGGTGGAATATTCCCTCCCATGTGAAAGGCTCCTTAGACCACTAGAACAAAAATGAATTGTGAAGGTGGCCTTGCGCTTTCGCCTTCATAATTAAATATTGTATATGTTATGTAATATTAATATTTTTTTCACCCCAATGCACATTTTCTCCACCTCTGGGACCATATTCTGTCGGGGGAAAGCAGTGGTGCAGATTTTGCTGAATATGGGCTTATTCAGACGTCCGTATATCGGCCGGGTTTTCACGCCTGGTCGATTTACGCTGTCCCTCTCTGCAGGGGAAGGAAGTGGGGCCGGCTGGGAGCAGTGCACTGAGCTCCCGCCTCCTCTCCGGCCCTCACCACTGTTTGCAATGCGAGAGGCAGAGCTAAGGTCCGCCCCTGTCCCGCCCCTTCCCATTGCAAATAGTGGTGAGGGGTAGAGAGAGGGTAGGAGCTCAGTGCACTGCTCCCGGCCCATCCTGCTTCCTCCCCCTGCAGAGAGAGACAGCGTATATCGTCCGGGCGTTAAAACCCGGCCGATATACGGACGTCTAAATAAGCCCTATAGAAGCTGCTCTGTTTCTGAGGCTTGGGCTTGAACCCAAAGTGTACTGAGTAGACTCCGACGATCAGTTTAACAGTTTTCTCGATTAGGCATATTGAATTGTAACTTTTTTTTAAGGCAGTGGAATATGACAGGTGTAATGAGCATGGAGGTATTCTCAAAGTATGGGGATGTCTTCTTTACTGATTAAAACATTGCTGTCATCTGCTCCTTCCCTGGAGTTCAGTATACAAGGCTCTTTCTTGACTAGTTTTCCCACTGCCAGCATCACATAACAATCATTCAGTCAATTGTTCAATTGACTTTGCATTTACCTTGAGGCCAGTAATTCTTCCAGGTCCCACTAATCATTGCGTACAAGCTTATTTATTGGTCTATTCCAGAAAAATGCCCCCAAATTCAACTAACAAAGTAAAGATGGCTTAGAGTAAGCGTGACGGGAGATTTGTCAAATTCAGAGGTGCCGTATGTCACTGCCGTTCAGAGGCAATTTCAATGCAGAGCAGGTTAAGAGGAGATGTGAGAATCAGTTCAAGCTAAGGTTGCTAAAAGAAAGAAAAGACAAAGATAGGAGATTAGAAATTATTTTAATATAATTGTTATTGTTACTAATATTAAAGGGGTTTCCAGTTGTAAACTATTGATGGCCTATACTTAGGATAGGTCATCAGTAGTAGATTGGTGGGGATCGGTCACTTTGGACCTCCACCAATCAGCTGTTCTCTGGACCAGTGCACTGAGCAGATTTCTGCAGGAAGCAGGCAGCTCCATGCCCACTGTGGTGGCTCAGCACGGTATCGCAGGCAATTCATTTCAGTTGGAACTTTACCTGCAGTACCTAGCTTGGCCACTGCAGAGAGAACAGAGCTGTCTGCTTCCTGCAGAAATCAACTCAGTGCAGGAGTACACTAGGCCATGGTATGATCTAAAGGGCTGTTTTATAATAGATTTTTTTTCACTGTAATTTTTTCCAGCTTTTTTAATTTTATTAAAGGTAATGTGTACAAAAAATTTTTAAAAAAAATTTTCTTTTTTTTTTTTTAATTTAGAGTTCTTTATTTCTAAAATTAGTACATGAATGCTAGATAGTGTAGCTTGTATAGTTATTCCAGAGTGACTATAATAACAATTTAGATTTGCATGTTCTTTTTATATAAATATATATATTTGTATTCTATTGTTTACTTGTTTCAGTATATATGTTTTAACAGGTATGTAGCCCATAAGGTTATGTAAGACCCCGGGGGGCATTCACACTGCCCTTTTCTTTTAAAGGGAACTTGCAACAGGTCTAGAGCACTATTAATTAACTTCCTGGATCCCACGGTGGGCGTCTGTAAAGCTACTCGCCAGCCGAAAATCTGATTATTTTCAAAGTCCCATGTGTGCTCTTCCAGTGAGATTTTCGGCCATCATGTGGTCTTTACAGGCGGGAATCAAGGGATCCAGGGAGTGGTTGAGTATGAAAAATACCTCATCCAGCTTGCTGTCATCTGCTCTAATAACACCATAAGTTAGTTTATGGTGCTTTAGGCAAGTGACACATTTCACTTATTTTACTAATTTCATGTGATTGCTGAATCCAATAGAGTGCTATGTAGGCTGAAAGACAAACTGAAATAAAACAGCAGAAAATGAATCCCTTTTTTCCACATTGATTTCAATGGGGTTTTAAAGAACGGAAAACGAACGGAAAGGCTTCAGTTTGCTTCCATCACTTTAGGTTTCCATTGTATTTTCTTACAGGAGAATAACGTAGTCTGCAGCATCATTTTTTGGTCAACAAAACTGGAAACCTGATGGAATGGAAGCATTTCCATTTGCATTCCATTTTCTTGAAACCCCATTGAAATCAATGGAGAAAAAACAAATTACTTTTTTCTCATTTTATTTTGGTTTCTCTCCTCCAAAAACAAAGCAGGGAGCAGAAACCCTGAACTGAGTCCTAACACAGGTGTGAAAGCATCCTAAATCACACCTTGCATCTGGATGTGGCATGAGGACGTGTTACCCCTTCATAGACTACCATTTTTATGGACAGGAGCACCGTCCAGAGGGACAGAAGGCTGGCCATGCAAAGGGGGAGGGGTTTGAATACAGAAAACATTGGGGTGCATTTGAAACATCTTGAAATCAAGATACACTTTATATGCTTAAGTAATACAAACACCTCTTAACCACTTTAAAAAAAAAAGAACCTTATAAAGTGGTAACCCCTCTAACTATGGTGGTTAGTAAGGGGACAATGACCATTATTGCATGGCATCCTAGGCTACTCTCACTATTTCCAGTCCTTAGATTGAGCTAGTATGTGTAAGTCATGAGTAGGGAAGCTCCCTCTATAACTTAAACGTGCCTTAAAGTCTCATATAAAAAATTGTATTCAGGTTCTGTATCACACAGATACAATTTACAATGTTAATGGACTTCAAATATGCAGAAGTTATTTTATGCCGAGTCCATATGAAAAAATGTCAGCATTTTCCATAATTTATCATATGTGGAATCATACTCCCCTTAAGAAGTAGTTTTTTTCAGCTACTGCTGGGGAATATAGTATAGAATATGACATACAATATGGTTCCAGATTGGGTGCCTTATTACAGTTGCATCTGTCAAATGTGGAGGTTGATCTGTTTTTAAGGAGTTTATGTGATAACAAGTCCAATTATGACCTATACTTCTATGGGTTTCCAGGAGCACACTGCCACAAATGTGGGATGTTTGAGCTGGCTGGGTGTGGATTTCTCCAGCCAACCAATCTCCACTGGTCTATTGAATATACATATATATACTAGCCACCTTGTAAGACGAAGCTGGTATCCCTTCACTCTAGGGTTTGGTTTTCTTGCATGCCTGTTATGTGTTGTGTGTTTATAGGTGTGAACAGTGTCATGTTCAGTGTCTGTGCAGGTGGCCGGACATCAGGAGTGAACAGGCATGTTTAGTGTATATGTGTGTGAACAGTGATGTATTCTGTGGGTTTGCACAGGTGACCAGACATGAGGTAAGGACAATCCTGCTTATTGTTGCATGCAATCCCTGGTGTGTTGGTGTGAACTGTGTCCTGTCCTGCTGTGGATCATTTACCATCTCTGGGCAGTTAGGTCATTTTGTTCCAGTGTAGGGCCGTCCATATTGGGATGATCACCCTGCTTGCAGGCAGGATTCTTGTGAATGTTGTCTCATTAGAATAGGGACCCGTGAGACGAGGACCCATGATGCAGGCTCATGGGCTTAAGTGACTTGGTAAATTTG
Source organism: Eleutherodactylus coqui (assembly GCF_035609145.1). Classification (NCBI taxonomy): domain Eukaryota; kingdom Metazoa; phylum Chordata; class Amphibia; order Anura; family Eleutherodactylidae; genus Eleutherodactylus; species Eleutherodactylus coqui. The sequence goes on along the minus strand of NC_089838.1, from coordinate 308,947,748 downwards.
TGAACCAATACCTCATACATGTGATAGCTATTCCATCTAGTTATGCATGTGGGTATACAAGGTGAGTGTTTTGGTCGTTTGTCAGTCCATATGTTATGTCTGCCATGAGTCTACAATGCAGTTCACTATCAGTTTGGTCTTCCAGCCAACGGATCATGTTTGAACGCGATACAATCTTGTATCCATGCTGAGGTGTGGCGCTATGGTGCATCCAGCGGATGTAACACTAGATCTTCTGGCTAGAGGGTGCTGGTTGCCTCATTCCCCTTCCAGTACTGTTGTATTTGCATCCATGCATGTGGTTCTGTAGGTGTGAACAGCGACATGTCTGTGTGTCTGTGCAGGTGGCTGGACATGAGATAATAATAAGAATAATAATCTTTATTTGTATAGCGCCAAATTATTTCATAGTGCTTTCGAGGCACATGGGAAACACAAATAATACGAAAATTACAGAAATGACAAAAGTTACATATGGTATTAAAATATTTGGAGGTAAATTATAAGGGGGTGGGGGTGATGCGGAAGGTACAGGGGCAGGAGGTGGACAATAACATGTGATGTACAGTTTTTAGGACACAAATGGGGTGGGGTAGTGCAGGAGGTACAGGGCAGGAAGTGTACATGATAGGCAAAAGTGGAAAGCTATAGGGAGGAGTAGGGGGCATATTGTGGGTGTGGGGGACTAGATCAGGAGGTTTGGTATGCTTCTATTAAGAGGTGCATTTTTAAGGCGCATCTGACGTTCCATGCATCAGGGATTCTTCAGATGTTTTGGGGTAGAATGTTCCAGAGGATCGGTGATGCACTAGAGAAGTCCTGGAGGTGAGTGTGTGAGGTTCATATTAGAGGGGTGTTTAGTCTGTTAGCAGAGCAGAGCATGCAGACTTGGTGATGTACGGACAGGAGGGAAGCGATGTACGGTGGTGCGGTACCATGGAGAGCATTATGTGTGATGGTGATGAGTTTGAATTGGGTTCTGTAGTGTATGGGGTGAACTGTCCTGTTCAAGATGTATTGGTGTGAACAGTGATGTGTTCTGTGTGTCTGTGCAGGTGGCTGGACATGTGGTGTGAACAGTCCTGCTCCGTGTGGTATGCATTTCCTTGTGTGTTGGTATGAACGGTGTCCTGTTCTTCTTCAATTGTGTTCTATCTACAGAACATGTCACACAGAACACGTCACTGTTTATACCTACAGAACCAAATGCATGGATGCAAACACAAGGGTACTGGGAGGGGAATGAGGAAACTAACACCCTCTAGCCAGAGGGGCTGGTATTTATGCGCAGCAGACAGGTGGTGATTGGCTGGCTGGAGAATGCCATACCCTGCCAGCTCAAACATCCCACAACTGTGGTAGTGTGCTCCTGGAAACCCATAGAGCTACAGGTCTCAGGGGCACAACCTTATGGCATAAGAAAATTAGCAACTCCTCCAACAGACACCACGTTGTACAGTACTTATCCATATGATCCTAACACCAATCAAATGGCCTCAGTCACAATAGTTTTCAAAGAAAGTGCACAAATCCAGAGGGGAATAAAGATGGAAACCTCCCTTACTGACAACGTCGCACAGGACTTATCCATACAGGCCTAGTACAGACGCATTTGTGTCAAAAGTAGAAGAGGGAATAAAACAGAGGAACACAACACTCAGGGGTCTGGTGCAAAAGGTAAGGCTGTTTAATCGTCATGTCCAAACAGGACACTGTGAATCTGTAACCCTGGAGTACTCAGGCAACTGCACACATGCTTAATACCAAAAGAAATCTAGTGAACTGCGAACGGGACTCACGAGCAGATATGACACAATGATTGACTAACGCCCAAAACACTTACCTAACATGCATGAATGCATAAATAGATGGAATTGCTACGGTATGAGGTATTGGTTTGTATTTCGGCTAATATACTTAAAGGGGTTGTCCCGAGGCAGCAAGTGGGTCTATACACTTCTGCATGGCCATAATAATGCACTTTGTAATGTACATTGTGCATTAATTATGAGCCATACAGAAGTTATAAAAAGTTTTATACTGGGGGCGTGGCTTGGTGAGGCTCCGGAGCGGTCGCTTGAGTTTTCTGCTCCGCTCAAGATAAGGACTCCAGCTACTTCAAAGCGTCGGAAGAGGGGAAAAAAACATCCCAAAGTGCCGGTAAACCTCCCCAGCACCTGGAGATGACAAAGCGGAGGACGACTAGAGGAAAACCGGCAAGACTGGAGGATTTCTTCTCAGCGCGCGCTGCTTCACCTAACATGGCGCCGGAGGAGACGGAAGCTGTCGGCGCGCTGATGGAGGAGCGGCAGACAGCCCTGAACGCTGCAGAGCAAGGTGAGCCGATGACAGCGGGGGAAACACCAGCAGTCATAGAAGCGGGCTCCGTTGTGCAGTTAGAGGGACAAGCGGCAGTTGCAGGCAGCGAGGGAGATAGAGGGAAAGGGGATAAGAGACACACAATGGCGCCACACACGAGGCTGCATACCCCCCCCTCTCCCACAAACAGCCCAGAGAAGCAAAAGCAAAGGCTGTCAGACGAGCCCTGTTTAAACAGCTCGGAATCCACATACATTCCCTCCGATAGTATGAAAGAAAATAGATTGGCTGATCTGTCTGCTTCAAACAAACCAGCCTCGGAGCTATATATTAAAGAAATCATCATGGCTCTGCACAACACTATTCATCTCGACATTAAAAACCTAACTTCCTATGTCGACTCCTCAGTTAAAGAGGTTAAATCCCGCATAGAAAAAACGGAAACAAAGATGGGAGAATTGGTCAGGTCCCATAATTCACTAATAGACTCTCACTATGACCTAGAGGCGAGCGTCACAAAATTGCAGCAAAAGCTAACTGACATTGAGGACAGGAACAGACGGAATAACGTCAAGATAAGGGGTGTATCGGAGAAAGTTCCTAATTCTGAAATTATGAGCTTCATGTTGCGCTTCCTCCGCAAAGTTCTCCCGAACGTTCCAGAGCAGGAGCTAAAAATCGATAGAGCCCACAGGCTCCCTCTCCCAAGATTTTTGAAAGAAAGCACTCCGAGAGACATTATTATGCGCATTCACTATTTTAGTACTAAAGAGGCTCTGATGAGCGCCGTCAGGAAAATGAGAGTTCTACCAAGCCCATATGCGGACCTCCGTGTTTTCATAGATCTATCTCAGGCCACAATGGAGGCAAGAAGGAGCTTTGCGAAAGTGACGGCGGCACTCAGGGAGGCTAGTGTTCCTTACAGGTGGGGATTCCCCACGAAACTTATCGTTTCTAGAGAGGGTGCAACGCATGTGCTCCTAAACCCCACTTCTGCATCTGAAACTTTACAATCCTGGGGCATCCGGATCCCGGAGCAAGTCCCAATCAACTCTGCCAGCGGAGGTCTGGGAAAACCCGACACAAGAAGCAGGAACGACAACACCCACTCTCGTGAGTAAGAGGCGAACCAAGACCCTCCAGAGACTCTCTCTCTCTACTCCTCTTCCCCCCCCACACTCTGTCTGAAAGTGAGTCTACTCACCACAAGGACTTATCCCCCCCAAAACGGGCATGCAAGCGAAAGCTTGTATACAAGACAGGACTAATCCACTTTCCTGCCGTGCTAGGTCTTATGCACAAGGTAACCTCATCCGCCAAGAAATGTGTAATGACCCCGGCGAGGAGATGTTACTAACCATGCTACTCACTATACTGTATGTCATGGATACTGTTGTTATTTGTTTTTGTAGTTTTCTGTTTTTGGCAGCATCACGCAGATCTTTCTTCCCCCGAATGTCTATAACCGAAGCAATACCAGGATAAGATGTCGATCAAAATAATGTCACAGAACGCCAACGGCCTGAATACCCCCTTCAAAAGAAGTGCAATATGGAAAGAAGCCGTCCGCCACCACGTGGATATAGTATGTATGCAAGAAACACACCTGCTAGCCACTGATAGCCATAGACTGTCACATAGAAAATTTCCACAAATTATACATGCATGCGCACGTAAAAAACATGCAGGGGTCGCTATTGCGTTTAGAGACACAACCCCATTTAAAATAGAAACACAATTATGTGATCCGAAAGGAAGATATATAATCTTGGTAGGCTCTTTAAAAAATTCACAACTCACAATAATTAATGTATACGTCCCTAATTCTAAACAGATACATTTTTTAAATAAAATTCAAAAAAAGGTGAACCGGGTGGCCAAGGGAGCGTTGATCGTCAGCGGTGACTTCAATCTGGCTCCAGACAGGGCTATTGACACCTCAACATGCGAAACTAGAGGGGGCAGATCTCTGAACGAGTGGATCAGAGGAGCTGCATTGTATGACACATTCAGGTGTCTTAATGCATCGGCCAGAGAGTACACCTTCTTTTCTCCCCGTCATAGGTCCTTCTCCCGTATAGACCTAATTTTAGTGGACAAATCGCTTATAACCACGGTGGTTAAAGCAGAGGTGGGAGTTATAACGTGGTCGGACCACGCCCCAGTTGTAACATCCCTGGCTTTTGGAGGAAACAGATTGTCCAACAAGCAGTGGAGGAATAATACTTTTCTGATGAAGTTACCAAAATTCCAAGACGAACTCCAAAGAGAATTAAAAAACTACTTCACATCAAATGACACACCTGATGTCGGCCCTGAGACCCTCTGGATGGCTCATAAGGCCTACATGAGGGGCATATTTATAAAAATTGGGGCGAGATACAAAAAGGAAAAACAAAAAAACATAGAAACATTAACGGTGAAAATTCAAATGTTAGAGAAACAAATACAAGCCAAACCCACTCATACATTATTCTCAGAACTATTCAGTACCAGGTTAGAAATGCGCAGAGTGTTACAAGGAGACTTTGACAGAGAAATTACCTCCCACCGAGCCAATATCTATGCCTCGACCAATAAACCCACAAAGTGGATGGCCAACCTAATAAAAAAAAAAAAAACAATTAAAGCTAACATCCCTTATGTTTGGGATCCCAACAAAAAAGAATGTAAAATTACCCATCCAAAACAAATTCTTGAGTCATTCCGCAGCTTTTACAGCAAATTATATAATTTAAAGGAGGACCCGCATCTGTCCCCCCCAACTGAGGCGGATATCCACTCCTTTTTGAATAGGGTAAACCTCCCACAGATCAGCAAACCACAGTTAGCAACCCTAGATAGCCCAATAACACCTCAGGAACTTTCGGACACAATCACCTCCATGAAGGGCCAGAAGGCCCCTGGGCCGGATGGCTTTTCATCAGAATATTATAAGCTGTTCTCGAAGTACCTCTCCCCATATTTGGGGAAAACCCTAAACTCTATAATGACCAAAGGCACATTCCCAGAAGAAATGCTACAGGCCACTGTGGTGGTGCTGCCCAAACCGGGCAAAGAACCGAACAAGCCTGCAAATTTCAGGCCAATATCTTTGCTCAACACTGACACCAAAATATATGCAAAGATATTGGCGACCAGATTGCTCAACATACTTCCTAGCATTGTGCATTCGGATCAGGCGGGCTTTGTAAAGGGGCGGCAGGCCTCGGACGGCGCGAGAAGATTACTCAACCTCATTCACTCAGTAAAAACTTCGGGTACCCCAGCCACTATACTAGCCCTGGACGCTGAGAAAGCGTTTGATAGGGTACATTGGGGATACGCTTTCCAGACCCTAGAAAAATTTGGTTTTGGGGAGGGGGTGATACGCGCCGTCCGGGCCCTGTACTCCTGCCCTACCGCAAGGGTGTTGATTGACGGAGCTCTGTCTGACAAATTTGTGATATCTAATGGGACCCGACAGGGTTGCCCCCTTTCACCCATTTTGTATGTCCTAATGGTGGAGCCATTGGCGGAGACGTTGAGATGCTCTCCTGACATAAGGGGTATCAACCAAAATCTCCGACAACATAGGATTGGCTTATTCGCTGATGACATTGTCCTCACGCTATCATCACCCCTAGAATCCCTGAGAGAAGCCTACCATATTTTACAACAATTTGAAAGAGTTTCATACTACAAGCTTAACGTAGATAAGTCCATAATACTGGGAATGAATATCTCAAAGGACCTCAAACAGAAAATTCAAACAGAGTTCCCCTTCAAATGGAGACCGGAGGGCATTCCATATCTAGGCACAATACTGTCAGCAAACTTAAAAGATTTGGAGGAGTTAAATTTTACACCACTCATGACTTCCATCCAAAAAGAGCTGGACCGCTTGTCGGAGATTGGCCTTTCATGGCTGGGGAAAGTCATGACATATAAGATGAAGATTCTGCCTAGGATCCTGTACCTCTTTAGAGTACTGCCAATCCCAATCTCTAACAAAACACTTAAAGGCTTACAAAAGCAACTAACAAGCTTTGTCTGGCCTGGGGGTAGACCGCGGGTGGCCCTCTCGATTTTATCCCTACACCGCAGAAAAGGGGGAGCGGATGTGCCGGACATAGGGAAATACTTCACTGCCACTATCTTAAACCAAACAAAAAACTGGTTGAGGACCAATGGAGCGATGGCTTGGGTCGGAATGGAGATGTCTTACCTCCATCCCCTCAAGGGAGACTCGTTACTACTGGCTGCGTCGCTTATAGCGACCAAAAACCACCCTGATTTAAAAATCATCCTGGGGTCCATGCCCCCGATGGTAGAAGCCTCTATAGAGGCCTGGAAGGAACTTACTAAAAAAGCGGCCTCACAAAATTCAAACAAGAAACCGATTCTCCTATTGAGAATATTAAGTTTATTCATACCAGATATAAATATCGAATCCTGGGTCCAGAAAGGTATGAAGACACTGGATAGTCTCACCACAGAAAGAGGGATAAAACCTTTTCACGTATTACGGTCGGAATTCGATCTGACAGGTAATGACTTGTTTAACTATACTAGAATATCAACCTTTTTAAAGAAAAATCCCATTTTCAGAACCAGGATCCCGACGATTGTTCTTGGGAGGATCTCCCCGCCTTCCCCGACGGGCAAATCAGATACAAGGTATTTTTACGATATTCTAACTGATAATCTCACCACACACAAAAAATCCCATATTCTCAACTGGGAGAAAGAATTGGGTATAAGTATCCCAATGGAGAAATGGGAAGCAGCCTACAAATATGCTTGTAGTTCTACAAAAGGAATGGGCATTCTAGAAACACAAATTAAAATATACCTAAGATGGTACTATACACCTAGTTTGCTTGCCACCAGATTCCACCACAACAACGATAAGTGCTGGAGGGGTTGCAATCAAAGAGGTACAATCTCCCATATATTCTGGTATTGCCCAAAACTGAGTAACTTTTGGAACCCAATTCTCAACCAAGTGGGAAAAATCCTAAATATCCACATACAGAAGGAAGGGAAAATCGCCCTTCTATTGCTAGGGATGGAGCATTACCCCCCCTGTACTAGGTATTTGCTATCCCACGCAATGATGACAGCTAAAGCACTTATAGCTAAACGCTGGAACTCCGCTTTCCCTCCTACATATAGTGAGTTTATGGACCGTATGGCCGAACAAAAAACATTTGAAAACTGGTTAGCCCTTAGAGACAACTCATTAAAAAAACACAAAGAGGTTTGGGGATGCTGGAAAATAACCTAACACAACTCTATGATCTGCCAATGTTTTAACATGTTTTAATATGTTATGTTTAGTGTAATTGTTGATTCTATAATGTATAACGCAAGTTCACAAAGGTACAAGAAGATAAGTTAGACAACTGAATATCTAGTATATATACTGTATACTGTGCAACGTTTTATGTAGAATAAGAAAATATACAATGCAACAATTTTAATGTTACTAATATGTGTTGTTACTCAACTTTTAAATGTATGTACACAAAGGAAAAAAAGCTAATAAAAAACCTAATGTTTAAAAAAAAAAAAAAAAAGTTTTATACTTACCTGCTCCGTTGCTGGCGTCCTCGTCTCCATGGTGCCGACTAATTTTCGCCCTCCGATGGCCAAATTAGCCACACTTGCGCAGTCCGGGTCTTCTTCTTTTCTGAATGGGGCTCCGTGTAGCTCCGTGTAGCTCCGCCCCGTCACGTGCCGATTCCAGCCAATCAGGAGGCTGGAATCGGCAATGGACCGCACAGAAGCCCTGCGGTCCATGAAGACAGAGGATCCCGGCGGCCATCTTCAGCAGGTGAGTATGAAGACGCCGGACCGCCGGGATTCAGGTAAGCGCTGTGCGGGTGGTTTTTTTAACCCCTGCATCGGGGTTGTCTCGCGCCGAACGGGGGGGGGGGGGGTTAAAAAAAACAAAAAAACCCGTTTCGGCGCGGGACAACCCCTTTAAGCCCATGACAAAGGTAATCCTTGTCTTGTGGGTCCCTACTCTAACAAGACAACCACCCTATAAGTCCTGCCTGCATGCGGGGAGATAGGCCCAATAAAGACAGCGCCACATTGGACCTATGGGCCTGGTTCACCGTAAATGGAAAACGATCCAAGCAGAACATGACACAGTTCACACTAACACACAAGGGAATGTATACCACAAAGAACAGGACTATTCACCTCGTCAACCTACCTGTACAGACACACACAACACGTTACTGTTCACACCTACAGAACCACATGCATGGATGCAAACATATGGGTACTGGGAGGGAACTGTGGAAAGCAGTACCCTCTAGCCAGAGGGGCTGGCATTTATGTGCAGCAGACTGGTGGTGATTGGCTTACTGGAGCAATATACCCAGCCAGCTCAAGCATCCAACAGCTGTTGCAGTGTGCTCCTGGAAACCCATAGAACTACAGGACCCCAAGGCATAGGCTAACAATTTGTTTGTTTTGTAACACCTCGCAGGAGATAGAGGCTAATCCAGGTTTGAGTGGACAGTCAGGGAATTCAAGGTCAGGACCACATATTGAGGCAAACAAGTCTGTCCTTTACTGGAAACTCTTGGGTAGTAATTATGCAATAAACACACTTGCTTGGATGGTGGAAGCAACACTGGGTCACTTAGGCCACACTTTCTCAACTCAGGCAGTCCTCTGGCTTACTGACACACTGCATCTCTACAGATACTCTCTTTTGTCCCGCTAGGCACTCGCTTCTGATAAGGTCCTAGGTAGTTTTTTTTCCACCCTGCCGGCACTCTCCAGGATATGTCCAAAATACCTCAGAGTCATGATTTGTCTATATGGACTACACATAAAGTCACTGCACAAGTCTCCCATCGGAAAATAAGTCCTATACATCACTGCAGACCCAGTCCAGACACTTCCTCATGACATCACAGGCCCAAATCTGACTCGCGCCCTTACAATATGCTTGTAGGATAGTAGCTAGACTCCCGTTGTACCTAGATATAATTTCAAGCAGTCTATATGTTTATATAACTATATTAACTAGCTACTTTATTATATGGACCAGTAGGCTGGCTGATATACTGCATATCTGTATGCACTGCAGTGAATGTACTGTGCTGTGTGCCATTCATTACTCCTGGCTCAAGCCCCCCCGTGGGACCCACCTGTTCGCCTGTGGACAGTCTGAGCCTACTTGGCCTGCCTGTACATACCTTCACACATGTCCAGATAAAACTAACATTCCTGTGTGTGGCCTTATAGATCCATAAATAGGATGTCATAGTTGTTCAGATAAATAGTATAATATGTGTGGAATTTGCTCTTAGTTCTTCTTAGATTCCATTAACTCGCTCAAGCTATTTATCAAGTACACTGCCTTCCATTAATTGCCCTGTCACACTTCGCTTTCTCTAGAGTACTGTTTGCCATTTACACCCTGATGGTCCTTTTCTCTTGACACTTCTCTTATTCCCACTCTAGACATAGTAACATACCTAAAATGCTAGTCATAAAAATACATCACTGTTTAAATTGTCAAATATGGGGATCAGATCCCATAATGGGAAAGCATGGAAAAGTTTCACAATCTTGTTTCAGTTATTTTTGTTAATTAGGGAAAGGTCCTTCTGCATTCCCACAACTGATCTGAATCCATTTTTTGAACTACTTATGACGTCCATACTGAGTTGTAGCATGAAGTTGTTTTATATATGCACACCTCCCAAACATCCCAGTTCCAGTTGGACAGTCCTGGTTTTGATCCACTGTCCCACCATCCCGGGCGATCACCTGCTGGTTCTGGCTTGCTCCTCTTTGCTACACCCCTACAGGAGCCACCTCTGCAGAAGGAACCTGTTAGTGTTGTTGACACACACCGCAAGTGCCAGAAGCCACACTGGGATCCCGGCTCTGCCACCCTGCACCTTCTATGAGATGTAGGTAGCATGATAATGTAATTGCGTCACCTGCATCGTTCTGCAGGATGTCAGCTAAAAGTGGCCAGCCGGTGGACGGAAGGCAGGGGGCATCATTATCTGTCCTCAGCGTTATCACTGTGTATTGTCTGTGGTGTTACATAGGACTGCAGGTGGCATCATTATCTGTCCTAAGAGTTATCACTGTGTGTTATCTGTGGTGTTACATAGGACTGCAGGTAGCATCATTATCTGTCCTAAGAGTTATCACTGTGTGTTATCTGTGGTGTTACATAGGACTGCAGGTAGCATCATTATCTGTCCTCAGCGTTATCACTGTGTATTGTCTGTGGTGTTACATAGGACTGCAGGTGGCATCATTATCTGTCCTAAGAGTTATCACTGTGTGTTATCTGTGGTGTTACATAGCACTGCAGGTCCTGCATGAATACTCATCTTTTATGTGCCGTCGGGATCCCCACCACTGCTTTCGGAGCTTCTGGACGGCTGTCGTGTGCTTGTCAAGCTGGCAAAGCATCTATTGCTAGTGACGGGGATTGAATTCCCCACCTCCCAGCAAGAGATTGCTCTGATTGGCTGAATCAGCTGAGTCACAGCCCTCTCAGCCAATTACAGCCAGCCGGCAAAACTAAAGCCGAAATTCTGTTTTGAAAAATCAGCTAAACTGGAAACCCGCGAAACTTAAAGGGGTTGTCCCGCGCCAAAACGTTTTTTGTTTTTTTTTCAATAGGCCCCCCGTTCGGCGCGAGACAAACCCGATGCAGGGGTAAAAAAAAAAAAACGGATAGTACTTACCCGAATCCCCGCGCTGCGGCGACTTCTTACTTACCTTGCTAAGATGGCCACCGGGATCTTCACTCACGGTGGACCGCAGGTCTTCTCCCATGGTGCACCGTGGGCTCTGTGCGTTCCATTGCCGATTCCAGCCTCCTAATTGGCTGGAATCGGCACACGTGACGGGGCGGAGCTACGAGGAGCCGCTCTCCGGCACGAGCGGCCCCATTCAGAAGGGAGAAGACCGGACTGCGCAAGCGCGTCTAATCGGGAGATTAGATGCTGAAATTAGACGGCACCATGGAGACGAGGACGCTAGCAACGGAGCAGGTAAGTGAATAACTTCTGTATGGCTCATAATTAATGCACAATGTACATTACAAAGTGCATTAATATGGCCATACAGAAGTGTATAACCCCCACTTGGTTTCTAGGGACAACCCCTTTAAAGACAACAAAACTAGAGGTTTGACTGTATATTATTAATATTAATAATCTTTATTTGTATTGCGCCAAACATGTTCCACAGCGCTTTTGAAACACAGGGGAGTTCAAGCAATACAGCATTACATATGGTATTGAATTATTTTGTAAACAAAAAAGGGGGGTGGGTGTGATACGTAAGGTACAGGGCAGGAGATTGGGCAAGGAAGGACACAAAAATTGCCATTACATATAGTGTAATTTTTTTGGGGGGAAGCAGATGCGGTGTAGGTAGTAGAGGAGGGCAGGAGATATATGTGAAAGGCATCTTATGGGAGTGGGGGACTAGATCAGGAGATTTGATATGCTTCCTGGAAGAGGTAAGTCTTTAGGGCACGTCTGAAATTCCATACATCAGGGATTGTCCGGATGTTTTGGGGTAGGGTGCTCCAGAGGAGCGGTGCTGCTCTGGTGAAATCCTGGAGACGAGCATGTTAGGTTTGGTTTGGAGGGGCGTCTAGTCTAAGTGTGTTGGCAGAGCGGAGTGTGTGGAATGGGTGGTGTACAGACAGGAGGGATGCGATATACGGTGACGCGGTGCGATGGAGAGCTTTTTTGGGTGAGGGTGAGGGTGAGGAGTTTAAATTGAGTTCTGTAATGTATGGGCAGCCAATGCAATGAATGGCATAGTACGGAGGAATTTTAGATGCAGCTGGATAGGAAGAGCTTGCGTACTCCTCTTGAACAATGATATCCAGATATCCAAAAATCGCCCACATGGGCTCCTGAGGACAGAAATTTGTCAGGTGTGAGTTGGTGTATTGGCGGACTGGGGACCAAAAAGCCTGAATCAAAGGGCATGTCCGCAAGCAATGGTATAAATTAACATTTGGTGTTTTGCATTTGAAACAGTTTGAGGTGGAATATATTCCCATATGGTATCCTCTGACAGGGGTTAGATAAGATCTATGGATGACCTGTAGCCTCATTTCTAGGAATCTTGCCGAGGGTAGGAATTCAGTACGGCTATTTATTAGTACACTGGGTCAGTGTTCATTACAAGGGGATACTATAGCTATTTATTATTACAAGGGAGCAATATGGCTCCTTATTTACTACAATGGGACACTTAAGCTTGTTTTTAATTACTTAGGGGGTGCTGTAAGTGGAAATGTTATACAGCATTTAGAGAAATCATGTGTGGTACTATTAAGGGTTTATCATAACATAGGGGCTACAGGTATGAAAAGCAAAGAACACAAAACACCTGTGTGGCAACCTCTGAAGAGACAGGTTGTATCCAAGAGAAGCTGTTATGTTGATCTGGAACGGATGGAGAAGAAAACCACAATGCTAATTATAAATTACATCATGTAATATTGATTATTCTATCACTGGCTGCCTCTAATCAGACATTAGTGTTGCGTCCAACCAGGAAGCGCTGGATTCGTCACCTGCAGATCTCACACAAATGCACACAAACCGTGTCAAAACAATACAGATAACTAAAACACAGGAAATACTGTGCCTATATAAACTAACACAGGGAAGGGGCCTTCCTAAACGCAGGTTACAGCCACTAGTTGACCCTACATGGAACAGGGGAATAACAAAGGAAACCATATAAAAATGAAAACAAGCTCAGTACTTGTAGTTGTGAGATGCAACGGGTAACTAAGAGATCCAGGACCAAGCTCTGACTGCTAGCACAGTTAGAGGGAGACTGAAGATTAAACAGCAATTCAGCTCAGCATCAGGTGAGGCTAAATAGCCCTGACAATTACCCACAGGTGAGACTAAGCATGTGCAGCGAGCAGACAGTGCAGAGCTAGCCTTAGTGGATGTACTAACTTTAGCGTGGTCATGGTGGTGGCTGCTCTGACTAAAATGGCTACTTGTGCAGCAGGGGTATTGCAATAGACTTCTATGCAGTTATCACCCAGGTAGGAAACGTGTTGTTAATTCCATGCCTAAAAGTACATCCTCCTGATATGTTTGATGTGGTCAGGGGCGGGTGTGCTGGGTATGGCCAGAGTTGGAAACTGCTTGGGGTGGGGCTTAGAAAAATTTCCGCTTTGCACTTGAAAAGGTTGCTGGAAGTTCTCTCAGAAAGTCTCTCTGGGAAATGCCCTATAGGCAATTGCGATTGTGCCACTGCAGCACACTTACACTGTGGACTGTCCTGGTCCTTGCCTATGGTCTTATTCACATAGTTGCTTCTGCAAGACTTTGCTGCTTCAGACACCAGGTACTGCTCGTCTGCTAGTTTGAAAAAAAGTTCATCAGAGTTTGAATGGAGAGTTTATAATAAATGTTGAGTTTGAGTAGAAACTTGAGTTGCAAGTATGTCTCATTACCCCCCTTTGTGAGCACCCTAAGAGGGGCTGCACTTTCACAACCAACCACCCCATCCAACAACCTGATTAGAGGGTTTTTTCAAATAATACATGTTGAAGGCCCATCCTAAATAAGAGCAACTAATGAAGGTTCGACACTCCAGGCACCCAACGATAAGGAAAAATGCCAGAGAGACTTGAATATGCTTTGCAGACAAATTGCTGCATTTGCGTAAGTACCTGAGTCTGGTACTGCATGAACACTGTCTAAAAAACCAAAGAGATGGCAAGCTTACAGCTTCTTTATTCTGTCACTGTAATCCGAACCAACCACTCATTGATGGCCTATTCCAAGGATCAGTGATCCATTGGAATTTAACCCCTGGACAGACACATTGGTGAATACACCTCTTATATATTGCTGGGTCTGGTGCTGCAGCACTTCTGTATATACAAAACCATAAAGATGGCAGTCAGACACAAGCAAACCCATGATCTCACCAGTCGCACACTGATGGCCTATCCAAAGTGTTAATTCCTTTAAGGTTGCAGCTACGTGGACATATTTTTGGCCCATGTTAGATTCATATGTACAATATTTTGTCAAAAACTGGAGCATATCAGACAAAAATGCAAGAATTAATTTTCTCTTTGTCTCTGATAGAGCCGTTACTTTTTTTTGTCAAGAAATATACATCTGGGTGAATGTATTTAACTTTGTGTTTTTGATGACTTGTACCTTTATGATCAGCAGGATGTGAGATGAACACTGATTCTGTGAATACATTATCCCTTGGAGGGTACTAAATATTCAGAAGTGTTGTCTGTCTGGAAACTCTCTGATCTTTCCCATTCTAAACACCAGGGAGGTCCATAGATGGGCAGATTTGTCCTTGACAGTTGATGACACTAATCCTTCTAATCTTTTCCTCATGGAAAAAGGAGAGTATAGAGCATATGTCTCCAGTCTTGATATCAAGTGTTTCCTGCACAGATACATAGTGTGTATTCGTGCTTTAATTATGCTACTCACCTGCTTTAACCAGTTCAGGTCCGGAGTATTTTGGTCTTTCAGGACCAAATGTTAGTGGCTAGCCCCACGGTACACATGAGCACTATCTATGCGTAGGTGATATTAGATGAGTGTCACCCCCCTTCACAGGTCTGACAGTCATTGGAGCTCAGCAGGAAGTGGTGCAAAAGCTAGAGTATGGTGGCTAGAAAGGTGTGGAGGCATTCTAAGGGGGCAGGCCTGAGGAGAAAAGGTGCTGCCAGGACTTAAGGGGACACATCCCTAAGTGAGAGGGACTTGGTTAGAGCGCTCCTAAACCCCAAGGAGACAACAGAGCCACTTTCTGCAGATAGGGAGATAAATTGCTGGTGAGTACATACCCCAACCCTCCCCAGGACATAATTGTATGTCCTATAGCAGAAAGGGGTTAACCCCTAATGACGTGGCCCCCTTTTTTTTCCATTTTCGTTTTTTCCTCCCCCCTTTAAAAAAATCGTAACTCCTTTATTTATCCATCGACGTCGCTGTAGGAGGGCTTTTTTTTTTGCGGGACGAGTTGTAGTTTTCAATGGTGCTATTTAAAGGGGTTGTCCCGCGAAAGCAAGTGGGTCTATACACTTCTGTATGGCCATATTAGTGCACTTTGTAATGTACATTGTGCATTAGTTATGAGCCATACAGAAGTTATAAGAAGTTATTCACTTACCTGTTCCGTTGCTAGCGTCCTCGTCTCCATGGTGCCGTCTAATTTTCGGCGTCTAATCTCCAGATTAGACGCGCTTGCGCAGTCCGGTCTTCTTCTCTTCTCAATGGGGCCGCTCGTGCAGGAGAGCGGCTCCGTGTAGCTCCACCCCGTCACGTGCCGATTCCAGCCAATCAGGAGGCTGGAATCGGCAATGGACCGCACAGAAGCCCTGCGGTCCACCGAGGGAGAAGATCCCGGCGGCCATCTTCACCGGGTAAGTAAGAAGTCACCGGAGCGCGGGGATTCAGGTAAGCGCTGTGCATTTTTTTCTTAAAGTCCCTGCATCGGGTTTGTCTCGCGCCGAACGGGGGGGCTGTTGAAAAAAAAAAAAACCCGTTTCGGCGCGGGACAACCCCTTTAATGTACCGTATAATGTACTGAAAAACGTTAAAAAAATTATAAGTGGAGTAAAATGAAAAAAAAAAATGACATTCCGCCATCTTCCAGTGCGTTTTGTTTCTACGGTGCACAAACTGCAACAAAAACACCATGATAACTTCATTTTATGGGTCAATATGATTGGTACGATACCAAACTTGTATAGTTTTTTTTTTCAAAGACATTTAAATTTTTTTCAATTATTTTCTGCAATTATCTTGTGCGCACAATAACTTTTTATTTTTTTTGTCAATGTAGTTGAGCGAGGGCTTAATTTTTGCACGATGTCCTGTAGTTTCCGTTATATTAATTCTGAATACATACAACTTTTTTATTGATTTTTATTGCGTTTCTTTGGGAGACAGGGTGACTGAAAAAGTGCATTTCTGGCGTTCTTTTTTTTTTTTTCAGACGACGTTCACCATGCGGGATAAATAATGTGCTACTTTGATAGATCGGACTTTTACGGATGCAGTGATACCAAATATGTATTTTTCTTTTATGATTTAGATTTTTTAATCATTGATATGGCAAAAGGGGCGGCGGGGGCCGGCAGGGAAGAGAGAGAAATCTCTCTCACTCCCCCCGCTCCCCCCCCCCGCCTCCCCCCTGCACGCTGCTCGGGCGAGTACACAGTTACTCGATAAGACTGCTACTCGATCGAGTAGCAGCCTTAAACGAGCGTGCTCGCTCATCTCTAGTAGCTAGGCCAGGGCTAGCACTACAATAACTTTGGAAGGGGTGAATGTTAGGGCTGTAGGCTAGCCAGATCATCTTCTTCTGGTGAAGAAGCTTACATTCACAGGCAGTTTCCTTCCTGCAAGTCAGTGTAGGTTACATCACCAGTGATGTATTGTTCACTGCCCAGCAAGGAATGCCGAGCTATTCCAATGACTGCGCATGCACGCTGTTCCCGTGACGATAGCATGTGGGCACTTGTGGTGAGACAGTGCGCATGTGCAGTCTTGGCAATAGCTCAGCATTCCCTGCTAGGCAGTGAACATCACGTCACTAGTGACGTAATATACACTGACCTACAGGAAGGAGAATGCTGAGAATGGATGCGCCATAACAGAAAGAAGAGGATCCAGACAGTTTGCGGTGAGGTGACCTGGTGGACTGCAGAAGCAATGAGCAAGGCGAAGATTCAGTAAGAAGACTGACAGCCGAGGAATAGGTAAGTATTGATTTTTGAATTTCAGTTAACCAAATAACTAAATCAGCTGAAATATGCAGCCACTGTCCCTTGAACAAATTAATAACACGGTACCTTTGGGGGGACTGTAGTCATGATTCAAAATAATCTGTTTTACTGGTGAAAAGCCTGGGTAATGGCACTCATAATTACTCATCACTAAAACAGGAATGTCTGGATACTGGTTGTTGGACTATCTGCTTTCACTGGTGGTCTCTGGCCCAGTGATGGCTCAGTGCTTGCGGTTGGTAATTGCAGCTAAAGTTTCTTTGGCAGACTCCCCTCTGGCACTCACTTTGCAGCAGCTGTGTAGCATCACTCCATGAATCTTTGTACCCTCTCTCAGGTACAGGAAATCCCATCTCTCCAGTAGCACTGGGGCAGCTCACTCCTCTCAAGGTTCTCTGCTCTCTGCAAAAACTGCTGCCTTCCCTTTATACCCTTTCCATCAGCAAATCAGCAGGCAGCTCTGGTCCTGTTAGTCCACAGCAGCAAAGTTAGAGTAAATAAAATGTCATATGTTCTATTTATGAAGGTCCTGGCAAAAACATAAAGAACAACAGTAATATTCATACATATATTGCATGTTGATGGGCATTTAGCCCCTTGCACACAGACCTTTAATTTCCATCCTATAACTTATTTCTTTTTACTTTTTGATCTCCCATGTGCTGCAAAAAAATGCCTAAAAATATAAAGTAAGGCAATCATTGAAGGAATGATTGACTTCTGTGCAGAAATACTCCTAGACAAGACTATATACACAGCATATGATTATGTAAGAGAAATAAAGATAAAAACATCTACTCTGAAGCCACCTTCCAGCTGTCAGCAACAAGTTGAAACACAACTATGGCAATAGCTGATGGTAATTAGTCTTCAGCGAGACATAATTACATATACTGCAGACGACCCGCTATTCCACCCTGATGAATTACTTTAACAATTCACATTGGCGTCTCTTCAATCTCTAGCAGACTATTGTGGTTTATAGGTGCTTGACTGACGTCCTTCCATTCTGAGACCAAGATTAAAAGAAATCATTTTCATCTATAGAGAAGCAGGGTTACTTTCTCAATTCCAGTGTGTGTGCTCGGATAAATCATGTCTTAGAAACTAAATCATATTCAGTAACGCTGAAGAATCACAAATCATGAAGAGTAGGGTGTTTTTTTTATGCTCTACCGATATTCAGACCTTTTTTGGACAATGCACAAAAATGCGTGTAGGTGTGTTAAAAATGACAATCAGTTTAATAAAGATAATTGAAAAAAAAAAACACCATTCGTAAAATAGAAAAATGGAGGCCAAGCTGCTTGGTGTGAGCTTTCCCTTTAAGACACTCCTTAGAATGCTTTGAATGTCATAGTTGGCAAATCAGCTTGTTTGGCGCAATAAAATTTCAGAATCTACCCAAGAAAGTTTTTCCATCTTCATACTAAAATTATAGAGTTTTTATATGTTCTGAAGATGATCACTCTCTTATACATAAAAATACAGATGGTCCCTTACTTACGAACAGGTTCTGTTCAAGGAGCCGGTTCGTAATTGCATTTTGTTCGTATGTCCAAACAAATGCTAGTATGGAGGGGGATCGAGGATGGATCCAGCTCCATACAACATCAGGTGCAGGCTGTTTCTTACAGCCAACACTGGTGGCAGCATTTCTGACAAGCCGCACTGCTCATTGGAACTGTTAGAGCTTTTAATGCCGCTGCCAGAATTGATGGCGGCATTTAAAGCGTTAACAGTTCCGGCGAGCGGCGCGGCTTGTCAAAAGGTGTGGGCTGTAGGAAACAGCCTGCACCCGACGTTCGGGGGTCTTATATGGCCTCCCACGGTAAAATTGCGGGATGCCGTGTGGTTGCCATGGCAATCGGGGTCCTTTTGAAAGGCCCCAGGGCTGCCTTTGCAGAGTGCCTAGCAAGCCGTGCCTATGGCATGGCTTGATAGTCTGCCTATTTGATCGCTGCACAGTATGATGTAATACCATAGCATTACATCATACTGCAGGATAGGTTGCTTGTATCTTGCGACATTCGTAACTCGACCATTCACAAGTATGGGACTATCTGTAGTGGGAAATTATCATAGCCCCACCCTTGTTATTAGCATTACCTAATGTGATTTTTCTCAGTTAGGGCCCCCACCCACTGGCGATTTTTTTTCCTTTGCGTTTTGCGTTTTTTCTCAAGAGCAATTAGAATTGAATGTGTTCCTGTTCACTTGCGTTTTTTTTTTCAGTCCGTTGCAATTTTTAACATAGGAACTGTCAGTTGCATATGTGTCCTTATTTTTCTCTTAATGCACCCATGAATGTCAATGGAAATTAACGGAAAAGGCGCGAAAAAGCCGCGAAAATGCAGCGAAAATGCCGCAAAAAGTGCCGCGAAAAACGCGCGGAAAACGCTGCGTTTTTCACGCACGAAAATCGCAAACGCCAGTGGGTGGGCGCCCTAAGAGTAACAAAGTAATCTTATAGATATAATAGCTTTAATGGCTAACAAAAAGAGATGATGTTACAGCGAACTTTCATATCTACTTTAGATTCATCATCAGGCATTATTGCCTGATGCAGAATCCCAAGTAGATTCAAAAGCTTTTTGTAAGATCCTCTCATTTTGTTAGCCATTAAAGCTATCATATCTACAAGATTACTTTTCTACTCTTACTGAGAAAAATAATTTGCTCTACCGACTAACACTGTACCAAACGTTTTTCTTTTCAATATTACTGGAGACGTGACTTGAAGTCCTTAGGCGTCAATGAAAAACCAGAAGGGTGCTCAATCTCTTGTGTGTGACTTATAGTACTGGACTCCTCATCCTGCAAGCTCTTTACTAAATAGTAATATTATAATGTTTAAAAAATTCCCAGCAAAGGGAGTCTGTCAGCTGGAACATATTGTCGAAATTGCAGGTATCATGTTATAGAGCAGGGGAAGCTGAAAAGATTGGTATATGGTTTTAAGAGAAAGATTAAGTATAACTTTTGATTTATTCACTTAAGCATCTGCTCATTCTGAACTGAGTGGTCCAATGGGTGGTCCTATCAATGATTGATAGGTAGCTCTGTATGCACAGTTATAGTACCCCAGAGTTGGGTACTACAGCACTTTTATGGCCACTTTCTACAATCGGGAGTATCTGCTTTTAAATGGTTTATTTTGTGTTGAATTTGTGTGCTCCTTCAACTTAACCCCACATGACTCAGGTAAATCACTCTAACCTCCTGCCATGCCTGTCAATCACCCCTAGCTAGCTCAGGGATTGGTTAGGTAGGTAGGTAGCTAGTTGCTGGGGAGCCTGTAATGGGAGGATTGGCCATCTGCATGGATTGGGGAAGAAAAAGCAGATAAAAGGAAGAGGGAGTGGAGTTAAGTCAGTCAAAGTCTGAGTAGGAAAGAGAAGAAGAAGCATCAAGAAAAGCCAGTGTGGTGGGAAATAGGAAAAAGCAGAGAGTGAGTACCAAAAACCAGTTTGTGTGTAGTGGACAGAGAGTCAGCGGAGGAGAGAGGTGAAGAAAGAGGAGAATTTAGTAAGAAGAATTAGCAGCAAGAAGAAAAAGCAAATCAGCAAGAAAAAAAATAAATTGCTATAGACAAAGCCAGAAAGTAAAACTGAAGTGGAAAGTCAAGTGTACAAAAAGGGGGATTCAAACCCCAAATTCTCAAATCTAGGAAAAGAGATTTCTTATTCTAATTGACATCATCTGCCAGAACGTAACATCTATTTTACCACTGGTGTAACGCCACGCCAGGCCGCGCTTTCATCGGAGAGGAGCAGCCATTTGACTGTGACTACCATCATTTCGCTGCGGTCAGCTTAGAATGTTCAGATGTTTAAATAAATAACTGACAAGTTAGACTGAATCTTTCCCCATAAATCTATATATTAATCTGCTCAACTCTTGGTCTATAACATGCTGCCTGCAGTTTGGACAGCTAACATGGTACATGTCACAGCATTTGAATTCACTGTGCCTTTAAAATGATTTGACTTGGGACTAGATCCAGTGACAAGACCTGTAGTTTCCTTGATGTACACTCTTTAACCCTACCATTCGAGATCTGTTCTTTGCTGCAGGAACCCCTTAGACTATTACCCTAGAAATAGTCTCAGTTAAGAAGCAGATGGTGCACTTGGTCAGGTTGGTGCCAGAGGATGTAGACAGGGACATAATTGTAGAACAGAGCTGGAGCCAGGCCAGATGGAATACTTTCACAATATAGATCAGAACAAGCCGCAAACAAGGGAAAGTGTAGTAAAATAAGCTGAGGTCAGGATTGCATAAGTCAGTAAAGCTGGGTGATTTAGGCACAAATCAACTGCCAGGAAATCAGGCAAAACATGTTTGCACCTTCACACAAAATAGAGGCTGATTCTTAAGGCACCTTCTCACATAGGTGGGTGCCTTATGTTATCAGAGGCCTGCTTAGGTTGTCCAGGATTGGAAAAAGCTGGGTTCACACACTGGCCCCTTTAAGACATGGGATAGTGTGCACAAACCCTATGGGGATAAGTGAAATGCAAATTAGAGGGACATAGTGCTGCCCTTGACCAATGGCAGGAGGAGGTAATGGACCTTGCAGGCCATGACCAATGGCCATAACAATAGGACACCATTGATTAGCAGGTTGAAAGAGCCAAGAAGCTCAAGTAAATGGGGCTGGTATAGATTGCCATGCACAATTACCCATATGGTCAAGTTTCTGTACCTAGATAATGAATAAAGGGGCCATCATGCTTCAGGGAGCACCATTACACCTTCATTCTGCTTCTTTGCTCCCAAAGACAAATTTTAAAACGTGATCAAAAAGATGTATGTACCCAAAAATGGTACTAAAAAAAACTACAGCTCCCCTGCAAAATAAGCCACTCACAGTCAAATCAATGAAAAAATAAAAAGTTATGGGTCTCAGATTGTGGATTATGGCGAAATAAAAAAAATTTTAGTTTTTCAAAAGAATATTTATTTTTCAAAAGCAGAAAAACATTAAATAAAGCTATATATACATTTGGTATCACTGTACTCATACTAACTCACAGAATAAAAGTCCCATGTAGTTTTTACTGCACTACAAATGCCCTTGAAAACTACCCACCAACACCCCTCTCCCCCCCCCCAAAAAAAAAAATTGCACAATTGCAGTTTTTTTTTTAAAGCAATGGGAGTACTCTGCGATCCTCTGCCACGGCTGTGACATCTGCGGCAGGGAATTTCCTGCATCCCCGAAGTGAAGCATTACTGTTTTCATATGAAAATGCCTCACATCCACGGGGCTTTCACATGAATGACAAGGGTGATTATCGGGCCGTGATTCATGGCCCAATGTCACCCACGTCAGCATGAAGGCAGCCTAAGAGTAATAAAAAAAATCACTAAAAATTGTACCAATGAAAACTATAGCTCATTGCAGAAAAACAGGCACTCAAACACCTCCATCCATGGAAAAATAAAAAAGTTCTTGGGCTTTGAATAAAATGATGTATATATTATTTTCCAAGAAAAAGAGTTTTTATTGTAAAAAAGTAGAAAAACCTTAACAACAATATAATTGTGGCATCATCACACCGATTCTCAGAAAAACGTTATGTCAGTTATACTGCATAGTGATTGCCGTTAAAAAAAAAAGTATCAATTTTCATCCTGCTCAATCCCCCCAAATTAATAAATGTTATAAATGCGTTATATGTAACCCAAAATGGTGCCATTAAAAACTACGGCTTTCCATACAAAAAAACAAGCCCTCATAATGCTATGCTGATTGAAAAATAAAAAAAGTTATGGCTTTTGGAAAGTGGAAATTAAAATCCCCAAATATTGTTGCATGCTAAGGAACCAAACTAAGCCACATCCTTAAGGGGTTAATAACCAGGTGCACATCTGTTCAACTCTCTATCTCTCAGAGAGGTTTCTAGAATTTTCTGAACTTTTTCCAATTCAGGCCAAGAACGAAATCGTACCAAGTTGTAATGAAAATCAGTAAATTCTGCTGAATTATAGCATACCTTCTTTCCTTGCAAGTGAGCATAAGAAAACTCAGACGCAAACAAATAATCTTTGTGTCTAGAGGAGAATGATACTGAGAAAATATGAATAGAGTTTCTGAAATATATATGAAAAAGTGAGGTGTTTGTCAAAAATAGAAGAAAAAAAACAAACGGCGAATGTTTGGAGAAATGATTGAATGTCGGGCAAGGCCGAATATAGTCAATTTTCTTTCAAGGAGATTGTCAGCTTTCTTGTATTCATCGCAGTCTAACTGTCTTGGTGGCACAAAATAAAAATAGCAGCAACGAATATAAGAGCCAAGAATGTCTTTATATTAATTGGCTTGTATTCATCTTGCAGAGGTACCATGACAGTCACATAATGACCTATGAATCACAGATCTGTGTGGTACGGGCTCTTACTATGGCATCCAGAAGGTGGCTACACTGTACCTCTAATTTTATATGTAGGCATACACAAATTAGTTTCTAGGGTAGAATGCAGTGCCTTATGGAGACATTGTAAGATGGCCATGGAGAGTCTAAACAGGTTCAGGCATACTTCTGCAGGTTGTATTTAAGGGCTTCTGCCACTCAGAGTTAAAGGGGCTTTTCATGTTATTTGAAAGTTGGCCACAGGGCAGGGAATAGTTATGTGATATAGAGCTATTGATAAAATGTCCCCCAACTATCCATAGCAATCCATTGCCACTCAGGATACTGGGAAAAATGAATTCAATGTTTTAATTTCCCCTTCCTCCCTCACATCTGAGAGGTCCCTCATATGCATTCTTCCTTAGGAAGTCTTTTGATCATGATGGCAATATGATTAGCTAGGGACAGGTAGATGTTAATTGACCCCCCTACCAGTGAGGGGCTTAAGAACCTTGGATACTTCTCGTAGACGTTCTGACACCGCGACTGCTAGTGTCCGTATTAAAGGATAATTTAATATTGGAGATTATGGGTCACATGGAGGCCTCAGCTCAACATCAGGTACATTTTCAGAGGACCTTGTGGACCTGGCGCAGTTAATCCCGTCTCTGTGCCACCTCCAGAATTGCCTATAGGTGTAGCCGATCATCTGTCCCCTATAATGTGTAGTATCTATGGATAGGTAAATTCCTGTTATTAAACACGATGGCCATATCTTCCCCATTGGAGTTCCTCCCGGGAAAATATGGCTGAAATATTAAAATGGGGGTTTCATACAGATCTTCCATGCATATACTCAACCCGCCCTTGATGATCTCAGAAAAAGGCCGGCAGGGGTGTGGTTCTGCGGAGGCTTTAAAACAAATTGGATTCCTTATCCAAATTGCCAGACCACGGAGATATACTGCAGCATATGGACTGTCCCATTTTGTTTCCAGGAACTCCGCCAATCAAAACCTTGGGCTGGATATCCCAAATCTGGTATCTTTCATTAATTTTTCTCCTGGTTTTATTTTAAAATACTATGTTGCTGTGTATACCTCTATAGTCTTATAATCCCATGTAACAACTTTTTTGTATATCCTTTGTGTGTGTGTATATATATATATATTTGCATTGCTAGTCTTTTTAGAATAAATCTGCAATTTAAACTCCAAAGATTGTGTTCATAATTCATAGTCTGGGTTCCAGCTTACCTGTAAAAGCTGGTGGTCATAGCATGTATGTGTGTAGGTATTGCAGGGCGCTGGGCTGTTAGAACGGATCAGGGGGTGATTTGCGCTTTTGGTCTGCATGTGGCAGGCCCATGTGAAAGCTCGTTACAAATCCACCTATAGTCTGGCAACTGCACACTCGCAATCTCACTAGAGTGATCGATCGAGGCTCTGCTGTGACACGTGGTCGTAGCGGCGAGACTCTCAGAACAGTTGATCTGTGACAAATCGGTCGGGGTCCACCCTCTCCCATCCATGACAGGTTAAAAATAACAAACAAGGGTATACTTACCTTGCTGATGCCTTACTGGGGCTCCTATGGTCAACTGCAGTCCTTGTTTATAAGTGCTGCAGTGGTGACTTCCTATTTACACATGTGACTGTTGCAGCCAATCACTGTCTCCAGTGGTTTGAGCAGTATACCATTTGCTGCAGCAGTCACTTGTCTATACAAACATATTACTGCTACAGTTTGTAAACAAAGAGAATGGGAGTGGCAGTGGGCAGTGGAGGGAAAGGTGGAACTGCAGTGGTGGGGCATTGGAATGTTGAGTATACCTTTACTTGTTATTTTTAACCTTTTTACTTGCCCTCTGCACAATTGTTAAATAACTTGGAAAACCACTTTAATAGCGGAGTGGTTTGTACGTGCATAATTTTTCAATGGTATTGCTTTAGTCATTGGCAACATAGTAGAAAAGCAAGTCATTTTTGCATAACCCAGAAACAGAGATTTGCATTCATTAGTTCAGAGGAGTGTTAGTAAGTTTAGGTGCGGATGTTAGATGAGGTAATAAGGCATGGCTTACAGTCGACTTTCCAATTTAACCCAAAAGTGTATAATATCAAGTGCTCTGTGTAAGTGAATGTACTGTGACTCAAAACTGTCATTACATAATAATACATTTTTGAGATTGTATGTAAATTTGTTTTACACTGTATTGATGTCTTGCCAAAAAGATGGTGACTTGAGGGGAATATAGTACAGAGAGGTATAGAACAGCCCAGTGACTCACAGAACAGCCAATCAGCACTAAACAGTGGGTGGAACAGAGGTAATAAGAGTTCATGTAACACTCTAGAAAATTCAGAAGAACAGAGTAGAGTGTAGTGTACATGATTAAGCTGGTTTAAAGAACAGCAGCTTAAAACCAATCTTTGAACTAGTCCCTGTAGAAAAAGTGGTGTACTGAGAAAGCTGCAGACTCCAGGGCCGTGGTAACAAAGCAACGCAAATAGTACTAGAACCTGGCTACACACTTCAAGGCCGTGATGATAAACCAGCATCAGCAGTTTGGACATCAAGGTAGCGTTTGCTTAAATTACCATCCTCATGACTGGACTCTGAAATTGGATTACAAAGTTTGCACCTTCATCAACTGAATGTTGAACCATTGTGATTTTGGATCAAGTTCAAGTGAGTTGTACTACATCTTTAATCCTGATTGTCATTTCCATGGAAAGCCTTGCACTACACCGCGTCAGCATACCAGACAGCAAAGGCCAGCCTTTTTTCCATCAACTTCCACCATTTGATTTCATTACGAGTAGCCAATTGGGGAGTTACATTGTAACGGCCACAACAAACATTACCCCCAACCTGTTTACTGCAAATGCAATTCCAAATTCAGAATACCATATTTTATGGACTCTTTGGTAATGGTAGGATTGTCATGCTAAAAAGGAAAGGGCCTTCTCCAAACGGTATAAATATGTAGAATCCCACAACTCTTCAACACCATTATATGCTGTAGCCTTGAGATTTCACTTCACTGGTACTAAAGGGCACAATGAAAGCCAAGACATAAATTGGCAAATCATTAGTCTTTTTCCTCCAAATTGAACAGTTAGCCCTCTGCCTTTAGGAAGGAACTGACCTCATGATATTCATCAAACTCAGATTCACCTATTAGAAATGACTGGGCATGATTCACCTATTCACCTATTAGAAATGATTGAGAACATTTAAGGCCGCTATACACATTAGACAAATTTCTGTAAGAACCCAACTTGATGACTGTTGCATGTGTATGGGGGCATTACAACAAATTTTAATGCTCAATACTCTTATCCACCCTGGAGATAAGGCTCCAGTGTTGATTTAAAGCAAAGAAAAAAAAAAACCAAAACAATGAGATAGAAGTTAATTTTCTTCATTAAAGGAAAAGAAATCTTTGACAATTCCAAGTCTGGCAATTAGAATAACCCCTGGATCACTGACCCTTCTGAAGAAATCAATGCTAATTATTTTACATAGTTTTGTATCATCTGAAAATATTAAAATTTTACTGTACAATTCCTCCACAAAGTCATCAATAAATGTATTTAAAAGAATAGGGCCCAATACTGACCCCTGTGGTACTCCAGTAGTAACGGTGACCCAATCAAAGGATGTACCTTTCATGTGACACAGTATGAAATGCTTCATAAAAGCCAAATTTACAAGATCCAATGACTCGCGGTGCAGTCTAGAACTTACCTCCTCGTAGAAGATGATCAGATTGGTTTGACAGGAGTGACTCCTCATAAACCCATCTAATGTGAAGTTCTACAGCTATTTTCCTTGAGGTATTCCATGGTAGCATATCTTAGAAACCCTTCAAACATTTTACCCATAGACTTACTGGCCTGCAGTTTCCAGATTCACTTTTCGACCCCTTTTACAATGCTGGCACTACAGTGACTGTGTGCCAATCGAGTAGAACAGACCTCAATACTATGGAGTCCTTAAATATAAGAAACAACGGTCTGTCTATCAGATTACTTAATTCTCTTAGAACTCAGGGGTGTATGTCATCAGGACCTGGGGGATTTGTGTATTTTAATCTTTTTAAGGCAGCATTGCACTTGTTCCTGGGTTAAACTGGTGACATTTAATGGAGAGTTAACTTTATCACTCTGCATCTCATCTGACTTTTCATTTTCTTCTCTAAATACACTGGAGAAAAAACTATTTTATAGATTTGCTTTATGCACATCATCCGCTAAAACTTTTCTTACATTATTTATTAAAGGGCCAACACTTTCAATATTAATCTTTTTACTATTTATAATTGAGAAACAGTTAAGGGCTAGTTTTACTCTCTTTGACAATAAGTCTCTCTGTCTCCTTCTTTGCTTTTTTTATCTGCTTTTTACATTAAAAAAAATATTTATTTCCATATAGGTTTTTAGCGTTTCTTCGCTGCCTTCTTGTTTTAGTAGTTATAACACTTTCTTTTTACTGTTATTTGCTGAATTACATCTTTATTGAGCCACATTGGTCCTCTCCTATTCCTATATAAATATTTAAAATGTTTTTAAACATTTCCCATTTATTGTCTGTACTTTTATTTCTGAGGACATTGTCCCAATCAATAACGTTACGGGCATTTCTGAGCTAATCAAGCTTTATCTTCCGCATGTTTTGTATTTTCGTAGTTCCCCATTAAAACTCCCTTTTGATAGACAAGCGGAAATTTATTATATTATGGTCACAATTTCCCAAGTGCCCTTCAACTTGCTCTCCTGTTATTCTGTCCGATCTGTTGGATCTTATTAAGTCAAAAATGTCCGTCCCTCTAGTTGGGTCCTCTACAAGTTCAGTATGGTAATTATCTTTGGCTATTGACGAAAACTTGTTATCTTTATGAGATCTGCAGGTTTCAGCTTCCCAATTTATATCCAGATAGTTAGAGTCTCCTATAATAATTACCTCATTGTGATTTGCTGCTTCATCTATTTGCTTCAGTAATAGATTTCCAGTGGCTTCTGTTATATTTGGTGGCCTATAGAAAACCTCTATGAGGATTTTATTATTGTTTTTCATTTGCTGTATCTCTACCCATAGAGACTCTACATGTTCATCTCTCACATATATGTCTTCCCGTAGTGTGGGCTTTAACGGGATTTTACATAAAGACAAATCCCTCCCTCTCTCTGTTTTTTTACAATCCTTTTTGAACAGACCCTGTAAGTTCACTGCAGAATGACAGTTTTCATCCAACCAGGTCTGTTAGTCCTGCTATGTTGTAGTTTTCCTCAGACATTATTACTTCCAGGTCAAAAAAGGGAAGAAGGTGGGCCCATGAGGCTACAGGCCTGTGAGCCTGACTTCTCCTCTGGGAAAGATCTTTGAACAAATTATTCAACAGCATAAATGCAAGTACTTAGATGAAAGTGGAATAATTAACCATAGCCAGCATGGGTTTGTAACAAACAAGTCAGGCCAAACTAATCTAATTTCATTCTATGACAGAATCACCAACTGGGTTGATCAGGAAATTGTGGTAGATATATTATATCTTGACTTTACTGAAGCACTTGACAACGAATCTCAAACCATCCTTATTTAAGAATGATCAAATATGGGATTGACAAGGCAACTGTTAGGTGGATTCACAACTGGTTGAGTGATCGTACTCAGAGAGTGGTCTTATATGGCTGCACATCCAAGTGGAAGAATGTGGCAAGTCGGGTACCACAAGACTCTGTCCTGGGTCCAATATTGTTCAGTATATTTAGAAATGCTCATTTCTGATTGGGAAGAGGTAATTGAGGGGAAACTGATCAAATTTGCAATTTGCAGACACAAAGCTAGGAGAGATAGCTAACGCTAGAGAAGAAAGAGGGGGGATTCAAAAATATCTAGAAAGCTTGAACAGTGGGTGGCAACTAACAGAATGGTATCTAACAAGGAGAAATTCAAGGTCTTACATCTGGGCAAGAAAAATAAAATAGCAAATACAGAATGTACAGAAAAAAAAGCACTTTTCAATGAGTGGAACAGGTTACTACGGGAGGTGGTGAGTTCTCCTTCAATGCAAGTGTTCAAATAAAGGCTGGACAAATATCTGTCTGGGATGATTTAGTAAATCCTGCACTGAGCAGGGGGTTGGACCCAATGACCCTGGAGGTCCCTTCCAACTCTACCATTCTATGAGAATGAAAGAAATTGGACTAAGTATCGGCACATGTGAAAAAGACTTGGGTATACTAATAGATCACAGACTGAACATGAGTCAACAGTCTAATGCAGCAGCAAAAATAGCAAACACAATTCTGGTATGTATTAGAAGGACAGAGTCTAGACATGAGGTAATTATCCCCCTCTACTCTTCCTTGGTCAGACCTCAGCTAGAATACTGTGTCCAGTTCTAGGCACCCCAATTTTAAAATGACATAGACAAACTGGAGCAAGTTCAGAGAAGAGCTACCAGGATGGTGAGCAATCTATGATGTGTGGTTAAAGGATCAGGGAATGCTTAGCTTGCAAAAAGGAACGCTGAGAGGAGACTTAATAGCTGTCTACAAATATCTGAAGGGTTGTCATACTGCAGATGGATCAGCCTTATTCCCATTTGCACAAGGAAAGACTAGAAGCAATGGGATAAAACTGAAAGAGAGGAGACGCAGATCAAATATTAGAAAAAACATTTTGACAGTGAGGGTGATCAATGAGTGGAACTGATTGCCACAGGAGGTGGTGAGTTCTTCAATGTAAGTCTTCAGAGACATCTGTCTGGGATTATTTAGTGACCGTGCACTGAACGGGGGGTTGGACTCGATGACCATGGATTCCCTTCCAACTCTACGATTCTATGTTTCTATGATATGAATCGTCAACCTTATTGGTCAGACCTCTAGTACTAGTCACCATATAGATTAGAAGTTTTCGTTTATTTTTTTTTATTTTAAGGTTCGTCCAGGCAAACCTTAACCCCTTCCCGCTCCAGGATGTACTGTTACGTCCCGGGAGCCTGGTACTTCCCGCAAAAGGACGTACCGGTACGTCCTGGAGATAGCACGGAATCACATAAGATCCCGCGCTATCCCGCAGCGGGAGCCGGCTGTCAGTCACAGCCGGCGTCCCGCTCCAACAGCGGGGGGACATCGGAGATGCGCCCGCCGCTGTTAACCCCTTCCCTGCCGCGATCTAAGTAGATCGCGGCAGGGAAAGAGTTCACAGAGGGATCGTGATCCCTGTGTGTCTCCGGCCGGCTCTCGCGATATCATCGCGAGAGCCCGGCCTGTCACCATGGCAACAGGATGCCAGACACTGGCGTCCTGTATTGCCTGTGCCTATAATCGCTGTACAAGCGATAAGGCATGGCAGAGCAGTAGCTCTGCCATGCCTTATGACAGCGATCATAGGCACAGTGATGTAAGTCCCTCAGAGGGACTCAAATAGTATAAAAAAAAGAAAAGAAAAGTGTAAAAAAAAGAAAAATGTAAAAAAAAATGTAAAAAAACCCCTTTTTTATGCTTTTTCTAATATTAGCATAAAAAAAGGGAAAAAAAACTAAAACCCCACATATTGGATATTGACGCGTCCATAACGACGTGTACAAAAAGTTGAACACGCTTTTTATTTTGTACGACAAAAAGCGTAAAAAAAAACGCTAAAAAACAGAGGCAAAATGCTAATTTTTAGCATTTTGCCTCACAAAAAATGCAATAAAAGTGATCAAAAAAGCCGTACATTTCCCAAAATGGTACCAATAAAAACTACAGCTCGTCTCGCAAAAAATAAGCCCTCATAGAGCTCCGTACATAGAAAAATAAAAAAGTTACATGACTTTGAATGCAGCTATAGAGAAAAAAAAAAGATTTCCAAAAAAAGGGGGTTTTATTGCAAAAAAGTGTAAAAACCTAAAAAAAATATAACAATTTTGGTATCGTTGTAACCGTACCGACCCGCAGAAAAAATTTAGTGTGTCATTTATGCTGCATGATTAACGCTGTAAAAAAAAAAATCTATGGCAGAATTGATGCGTTTTCTCTCCCTGTTATCATTAAAAAAAAAAAAAAAAAAAAAAAATTTTACGATATTGTCTATATACCCAAAAGTGGCACCGATAAAAACTACAGATCGCCACGCAAAAAACAAGCCCTTATACGGCCGTGTCCACGGAAAAATAAAAAAGTTATGGCTTTTGAAAAATGGAGATGGAAAAATACCAAAAAATCGCTTGGTCCTCAACGCCAAAATAGGCCGTGTCATTAAGGGGTTAATGGATGGGTACCTAGCTCTATAGACACCTCTTTTAGGCTAAAAAGCTTTCACATGAAGGGGAAAGCTGATTACCTGGCTATATACTATCACTGAACCACCTGGGACAGATGGGAAACAAGAGCTAGGTACCCATCCATTAAGGTTTGCCTTAATGTGGCTGATGGGCATACACAGATTTGATCAAATCATGCACGAAGAACCTTGTATTTTTATGTGGTTAGTATAAAAAAACATTATGCATTTGTTTGCAGATATTACGTGTGTATGAGTGCTGAAGCACATGTTTGTTACTGTATTTCTTGCAGCCATGGCTTATTATGCACCTTCACACTTCATTTATTTGTTGGACGTGCAGACTTTTGCTTTCTATATGCAATGCATTTGTGTAGGAGTGGCTGTCTGCACTTTTCACTTTCGTCATGCACTCCATTTTCCCATCTGTCCCAGGTGGTTCAGTGATAGTATATAGCCAAGTACTCAGCTTTCCCATTCATGTGAAGGCTTTTTAGCCTAAAGAGAGGTGTCCATAGAGCTAGGTACCCATCCATTACAGTTTGCCAAATCGTGCAATAAGAATCTTGCATTTTTATGCGGTTAGTTCTAATGGTACTCACCTTTCCCACCGCTCTACGCCTGTTTCATTACTTAGTCCCAGATTACTGTCTACACTATATTCCTCTCTATCTTTCTGGTTGCCCTTCCACCATTCCCTAATTTAAACATTCCTCTAACCTTACAATCATCTTCTCCCCCAGCCCATCCCTATGGTAGAACCTGTAGGAAACAAAAAAGTCAGCCTAGTTCTCCAGGAATCCAAACCCTTCTTTCCTACACCAACTCTTAAGCCACTTGTTTACCTTCCTAATCTCCCGTTGCCTTTCTGGTGCGGTACAGGTAGTATTTCAGAAAAAACTACTTTGCAGCTTCTTGAGTTAAGTTTACATCCTAGTTCCCAGAAATTGTATTAGGTACCTTTCATCTACTTCTAACTTTGTCATTGGTGCCAATATGTACCATGACCGCTGGATCTCTACCAGCCCCTCCCAGCAATCTGTCAACCTGATCCGCGATGTTTTAAACTCGAGTGCCAGGAATACGACACACAGTTTGATGATCCTGGTCTTTGTGGCAGATTGCCCTGTCCGTTCCTCTAATAATTGAGTTTCCCACTACTAGTACGTGTGCAGCCTGCCCTGTTCTCCTATTTCCCTTCTTACTGCAGCGGACATCCCCCTAGCGGTGCCAATCCAGTAATGGTCTTCCCCTCATCTGCTAACTTTGCAAACTTGTTGGGGTGTGCCACTTCAGGACGAGCCTCCCTGGACCTCTTCCCTGACCATTTAAGATCCACAAGCATTAATACGATCACTGCATGAATGATTTGTATGAGACACTTTGAAGGAACTGGGCTTCCAGTAATTTCCTGCATCACATTGTTTTTAAATTAAAATGATTTATCAGAGACATCCACTTGATTTATGGCTGACTGCATATAAGATAAAGAGACCTCTGGCCATGCCTGTCCATTTGGATGAACAGTAAATGCATATGACCAGAGCTAATCTACCAGAAGGATTTTTCCCGCCGGGGAAATGCCTTGAAATATTTCATCTTCCGGCAGGTAGACATGATCAATGTTTTGGTTGTCTTCAGGGACATCTTGGTGTGAAAAAAAAGGTCTTGTTGATGTTGAAAACATTGATAACTGGTGCCCTTTGGAAAGATTAAACATTTATTACACAAAGGACTGGATTCTGCTAGATTAGAAATGTCTGTCTCGAGATTTCATCTTCTCTACGATGAATATTTCTTGTAATAAAACCTTGAAACTCATTTGACTTATTGAATCCATCTCGAAAGTCTACATTTGCTCTCTAACTTTCCTCGTGATCTGTTTTCGGTGCTGTAAGGCAACCAGTGTATTTTATTGCTTGTTATGTGTAAAATTATTGCAGGCAAAAAATGGAAATGTTTGGAGCCCGGAGCTTTAGCTCTGAAGAAACAGTATTTTTATTGATGGCACAGACCAGCAAATGCTATTTTCCGTAGACAAGACTCTTCTCTAGGGACCAGTACAGTTCCCGAATAGGTTGACAATGAAATGCTCAGTACAGATAGTTATTTTAGATTATTTCCCAAGTGTCTATATTTTTATAGATGGTGTCCTTCCTATTGGCTTTGCAGCCTGGGACTTTTCTGTCTCATACTTAGCTTCCATTACTATTCACAGGGCATTGATATATAACTCAATTTTGCCTTGAATAAACTGACCACTTGGGATGTGATTTAAAGCCGAACTGCTAGTCATAATAGTCCTGCTTTATGCATACAATGAATGGAAACTTTGTTAGAGACTCCGGACCTTTCACAATTGGAGCTTAAAGGGGTTTTCCAGTGAAATACTATTGATGACCTATCATCAAGATAGGTCGTCAAGAGTTGATCGGCTGGGGTCCGTCGCTCAGGAACCTGACTGATCAGCTGAGTGGTTGCATGCTGTCAGTGCTGCAAGAACACAGAGGTTGGAGTGGAAGCCTCTGCGCTGACCTCCATGTAGTGGCTGGCGCGTGTGACTGCAAGCATGGCTCTCATTGAAATCAATGGGAGCCGTGCCTGCAGTTACAAGTGCCAGCCACTACATAGAGGTCGGAGTGAGGCTTCTGCTCCAACCTCTGTGTTCTTGCAGCACTGACAGCATGCAACCACTTAGCTGATCGGTTGGGCGCCCCAAGCGGCAAACCCCGGGCGATCAACTATTGATGACCTATTTTGAAATAGGTCATCAATAGTATTTCACCGTAAAGCCCCTTTAAAGTAGACACGTGACATTGGAGTTCAGTGTAAAATTAACTGAGCAACTTTTCTATGGATCAGTTTCAGGCTGCATTCACACAAACGTATATCGGCTCGGTTTTCACGCCGAGCCCATATACGTCGTCCTCATCTGCAGGGGGGAGGATGGAAGAACCAGGAGCAGGAACTGAGCTCCCGCCCCCTCTCTGCCTCCTCTCCGCCCCTCTGCACTATTTGCAATGAAATGAGGTGGAATGGGGTGGGGCTAAGTCCCGCAAATTAGCCCCGCCCCGCCTCTCCCCATTGCAAATAGTGGAGAGGAGGCAGAGAGGGGGCGGGAGCTCAGTTCCTGCTCCTCGCTCTTCCATCCTCCCCCCCCCCCCTGCAGATGAGGATGACGTATATCGGCTCGGCGTGAAAACCGAGCCGATATACGTTTATGTGAATGCAGCCTTAGTGTGAATCCACATTAAAATGGGAAAATCCAACAATCTGAGTCACTTTCAACAAGACCGGATCATTAGTGGTAAGCTAGCTGGGGTCAGTATTTCATACACTGCCAGGTTTCTGGGGTTTTCTCATGCAACAGTATGAAGAGTATATAGAGAATGGCTTAATTGAGCAAAAACATCAATTGGAAGGGCATCCTGTGAATTGAAGCAACTTGTCAACAACAGGGGTCAGAGGTGGATGGCAATTATATTATTCTGCTGAGCAGATGGTGCACAATCAAGTCAATTGCAGCCAAATACAACCTTGCTGCTCCGACTAATGTGCCCAGAAGCATAACTCGTCATTCCTTATTGCTGATAGACCATAATAGCAGATGACCGGTTCCAGCACCATTGTTGTCTGCGTGAAACAGAAAGGCGAGACTCCAGGGGGCAAAAGAGCGCAAAAATTGGTTTACTGAGCAATGGAAACACATTGACTGGTCAGAGTTGTCAGAGGTGGACCCCTTTTATGACTATAACAAGTTCCATCCTTTTGGTAGCTTTCCACAAGCTTTCGGAACATTTTTAACTCCTTTGTGACTGGCTTATTTTGTGCCTTGAGGACCAAGTGATTTTCATTGTTGCATTGCAAGAGCCATGTTGGCATAGCTGTATGAGGGTTTGTTTCTTGTGGGACGAGCAGTATATTTTAATGACACCACTCCGGGGTACATGTAATGAGCTGTATTACTGTTTCGGCAAGTTGCTAGCACTATTTTGGATTTTTCTCAGCTTTCTCTAGCACTGGTGGGAGTGTCCATGGGAGTGTTAAGCTAGCTGTTGTACCTGCTTAGCAATTAGGGAGGGCTTTTATTCCTGTCTTGGTTGTGGACCTGTACTGATTATTCTTCAGCCTTCATCTAAAGCTTGGTGGAGTCAGTGCTGGTTCTTGGTCTCCTATCTTTCCCTGCTCATCTCAAGCCAATTACTGTGGTTAGTGGTAGAAGATGTATTCATACTTAGTTGCTTGATTCTGTTGCTGATAGGGACAGTGAGTGGCCGAGGTATGTGGGTCGAGTGTGTTCTTGTCAGGACTGGGCATCCACTATAGGCAGGTATGGTCTCACATTCTGAGTCCTAAAGGGTGGTTTGTGTGTCTCACTGTGTGAGCATAGCCCAGGAACTGTTCAGAAGACAGGTTTCAGTACATTCGGATTCGATGTGACAATAACTTTCATTACGCTTTTTTGGGGGGGAGATGGAAAAACATTCAGGAATTCCTCCATTCTTTTTGGTTTTGTTTTCACGACATTAGGCATTAGGTAAAAATAGCATGAAAACTTTCTTCTGGATCAGCACAATTACTTTGACACCAAGTTTTATAAAGATTTTTTTTTATTTTTTACTACTTTTGCAAGATCTAAAACCTGTTTTTAAAGAAAAACAATTGAATCCGCATCACCACATTCTAATACCTGGCAATGAAGCTCTGCAAGGGGTTTTTTGCAGAAAGAATTGTAGTTTTTAAAATTATTTTACGGTGTTCACCATGTAAGATAAATAATAAAAAATAATAATAATAAATGTTCATTGTTTGAGTCATTACAAATGCAGTAATACCTATTGTGTGCTGCTTTTTATTTTTTTTGGGGGGGGGGGGGAATTTTATCCATTTAAAAAGGGTTTTTGTGGAAATTTTTTCTTATTTTTTTTTAAACTGGATTTTTTAATTTTAATTCAACTTTATTGAACTTTTTTTTACACAATTTTTTGATTCCTAAAGGGAACTTGAAGATGCGATCATTTGATTGTGAGGATTGTACACTGCATTACTTATGTAGGACATTCAACTAAGCCTGTGACAGCAGCCTATCAGACTCTGCCAGAGTTACATAGCAGATATGTAGGCCTTTGTCAGGCTTCTGGTTGCCATGGGAACCCATTGGTAACTTGCGATCACCCTGCAGGGATGCCGATGGGTGACAGAGAGCCCCTTCCTCCTGTCATCTGTTTTACATACTGCAGTTGCTATTGATTTTGACAAGTAAAGGGTTAAACTGCCACAATCTGAGGTTTTTCTACTCCTGGCAGTAAGAGCTGACTCATAGGGGCATATTGTCATTGCGTATTACATGTGTAATAAGTAGTACACAGCACATGCGCATGTCACATATCTATTTGCTGTTTATGTTAAATCCCCATCGCCTATATTGGTGTGTATTGCGCACATAAAAAAAAAATCGCAGGTGTGAGTGGCCTAATATAACTAAATACGCATTTAGCATAACGTATTACGTGCATAATATGCAATAGCAATACGTCCATGTGAGTGAGCCCTTACATTAGAAGCCTGGCTGTCAGTAGTCAGCCAAGCCAATGCCTTAATGTGCAGGTTTAAGACCCATTAGCAAGGTCCATAAAAAGATGTATTGCGGTCATGAAGGGTTTACGGTCAACCTAAGCTTATATTGGACAAACTGGTCAGGGTGTGGTTATCGCAGTATAGGACTTCCTATGCCCAGATAATTCCAGATTAAAAGCAACAATAAAGTCCACAATGAGAAATACAACAAAAAACTACAAAATAATTGAAAAAAAGATTCTGATAGTGTTGAAAGTATTTGCCTTTGTCCCTGCTGCTCTCTTCTCTGCAGAGCAGCTGGTTGGGATGTTGGGTGGTCCATGTGGTGTGTGTACGGCCAATCACAGAGGAGAGAATCATATGTCAATCCACGGTCTCCATCTGGTTCTAGCTACAGTGTTTAGTACACAGCAACACCTTGCTGATATCTATGTTTGACCCTTATTTTATTGACTATGCTTTTTTCCTAAACTAGATTACTGACTTTGCCCATTTCTTAAGCTCGTCTTTGGTCCTAGTTTTTGGCTACTATCATCCTCCGACCCTGGATAGTTAGTTTCACAACTTTTTCTCCCAACTCAGATATCCAAAAATTCACATAGAAAAAAGATAACCAAATAATCTCTAGAAAATAGTGAAAAATTGAAACATTAAAGAGGTTAATCATCCTTGTAAAATTGATGGCCTATCCTGAGGATCTAATCAGTTGGGTCTGACTCTCAGCACCTCCATCAATCAGATGTTTGTTCATGAAAGCACTGCAGCCTTGTTTGTACTTGCAAACCATTTACTACCGTAGCGGTGGTACAAAGTATTCCAGTGTTATCCGTTCCATGGCTTATATACCAGGAGAACAAGGGATCGGCCATGCATGTTGAAATCCACTATGACCGATCCTTTTTCCTCCTTACAGATGACATAGGTGGACAGCTATGCAGTTCACATTAACATTAGGCTGGCATTTAGCTTGTGTATGTTTAGGTTAACATTTTTTAATTAATTGAAAAAGGATAGTGAAAATAATTCAATTTTTAACATCTGTTTTTATTTTCTGATTTTAGATTTGATTATTCTGTTGTCTGTATATAACTAGGGGGAATGGACACCTTGCCTGAGCTGTCATTAATGATATTTATGGCCCATTTAGACACAACAATTATCACTCAAAATTCGCTCAAAAGCAATCTTTTGCACGATAATCGTTGTGTCTAAATGTGCTCATCTTTCAGTTTTCTGCCAAATGACAGTTTTCAGTTCTGCTTGAAAACTATTGTTTGGTAGAACAACTGATAAGCAGGACCGCATGCTGTGTTCTGCTGGGAAGAGCTGATGACAGCTGATTGCTTTGTCTCAGCTGTCAGCCTCGCCAGCAGAACAGCTGATAAGCTGGACTGCATGCTGTTTCTGTTGTCCATGGTGCTGAATTCTATACATGGAGCTAGAGATTACATTGCTTTCTCTTGGCTGAACAATGGAGCTAATTACATAGCTTAGAATGCCTGCTGAGTTCAGCAACAGTTCCCAGAAGCTCATTTACATGCAAATGAAGCTGATAAAGTACTAATAGCAATTAGCGCCTATTAGTACTTTATGCAAAACAATAGCTGATCTTTCAATCTTTTGAAAGATTATATGTGTGTGTAAATGGTCCTTTAGAAAGATGCTTCACAGGTGAACTTATAGGCCATTCACACAATGGATAGAAAGGGACCTATTGACTTCTTTGGGACAGTGTTGTTCGCATGCTTTGTGACATGTGCAGTGGCCAATGCGCATGGAGGGGGAGGTGAGCTGTGATCATGACCAGAGGCATAACTTGAAGCTTGTGGGTCCCAATGCAAAATCTGTAATGGAGCCCCCAACTATAATGCTTTAGTCAAAGTACTGGGCTCCCTATATGGAAAAGATGAGCCTTATAGGCCCCTTAAGGCTCGTGGACCCCGGTACAACTGCATCCCCTATAGTTACACCCCTAATCATCGATAATGAATAGTGGGTACTGTGTTATTTAATATAGGGATAGCTTTCACTGTATTCATTGTAATCCTGTCTATGATGATGACGCGGTGACTAATGAAAAGCTTGGTCTACAGAACAGGAAGTATCAGTCTAGTATTAAACTTAGCGGTCAGTGTAAAAAATACATGATCAATATAGATCATGACATCGAAAATTTCACCAAAAAATCAATTTAAAATAAAAACTCATTTATGCAATGTCATTTTTGATGGCCTTTAAAATGGTTGCACCAAGATAGAAATGTAACTATTTAGTTTAGGATTGGTGATAAAAGTCTGATCTGTGGAGGTCTCACGGCTTAGACCCTCACGATCCTCAGGAGTGAGGTTACATACCCCTTTTTTCTGTCACTGCAAGGATGCTTTTACAACCTGCATTAACATCAGATTGCATACAGTGATGGCCGACACACCATTCATTTCAGTGGGGCTGATGGAAATAGCAGAGTGCTTGTATTCGGCTATCCCTAGCAGTACCGCTGAAAATGAATGGAGCGCCACCATGCATGCATGGTTATCACTCCATTTAATCTTATCCTCACTGCAGGAAGAACACGAGACCCCATCATGGGATCGGTAGGGGTGTCAGCGCTAGATAGGTGATATGAGTCTATCTTGGTACAATCCCTTTAAGGCTCTTCTCACACGGTTATAGTTTGGTTGAAAAGTGAAATCTTTTTTGCTACATGATCCATTAGAATCCATTACAAAATTGATCACAGAAAGTCCCTCGTAAATCCTTTAAAAATTTTAACTTATGATTCCAAAGCAACTTAAATTAGCCCGGTCTCACACAACTGGATTTGAATTGCGGATTCCGCGAGCGGTAATATGTGGATCATTCAAATGCATTAAATTACGTAGTCCTGATCATAGTAGCGTGTCGGAATTGTGTAATCCGTGAGCAGAAAATAAATTGCAGCGTGTTCTATTTTACAGCGGATATCCATGACATAGCGCCCATTGCTTTCTATGGTCTCAGATATACCCGCAGCCTATACTCAATTACCGTATATACTCGAGTGTTAGCCGACCTGAGTATAAGCCGAGTCAATAAGTTTTACCACAAAAAACTGGTAAAACCTATTGACTCGAGTACAAGCCTAGCTAGACTCGAGTATATACCAGGTAAAAGAAACCCCGCAATACTCACCTCCCAGCCTGTGTCTGTGTCCCCGGCGGTGCGGCAAGCTGCTTCAGACTTCTCCTTGCTCTCATCTCTCTGCTCGGTTTTCAATTCCCCCTCAGTCAGAGCTGTGTAAGTAAGCGCTGTGATTGGATCGAGCACCAGCCAATCACAGCTGGCGCTCGATAAACCAATCACAGCCATTCAGTGATATCCTTCACTGAATGGCTGTGAATGATCGAGCGCTGGCTTTGATTGGCTGGCGCTCAAACCAATCACAGCGCTTACCTAGACAGCGCTAACTGTGGGGGAATTCAAAGCTGAGCAGGGAGATGACAGCGGCGAGAATTCTCAAGCAGCTTGCCGCACCACTGGGAAGACCATCACGCTAGGGACACAGACGCCGGCTGGGAGGTGAGCATTGTGGGGTTTTTGTTGTTTTTTTTTTTAACCTCACTCGAGTATAAGCCGAGGGGGGCTTTTTCAGCATTAAAAAATGTGCTGAAAAACTAGACTTATACTCGAGTATATATGGCATATTGTGTATGGGCGGCAGGTACCTGCATCATCACCAAGCATCAGTGTGGGAAAAATCAACAAAAAAGGTGTACAGCCCATGACCGCCTGTGTGAGTACGCGGTTATGCGAAGTACAATTCTGCGACCGTTCGCTGCGTCACGGCACGGCTCACAGTTGGGATCCGCTGTGGGCCTCCGCAAGTGGATTCCACTTACAACCGCGTGAGCCCGGCTTTAGAGAGAGAAGTTACAACTCCGTTTTATGACTTGCTACGTTATGACTAACCATAAGGAAATCTAAGGAACAGGTGGTTGAGATGTAAACCCAGTAATGTGTATTTCTGAGTTATAGTCTCCTGTTGCAGTTTTAAGGTTAGTTGGAAGAATGAGCAGATCAGACAGGCCAAATGTTTCTTATATGTCGTTAGCCTCT
Source organism: Eleutherodactylus coqui (assembly GCF_035609145.1). NCBI lineage: Eukaryota > Metazoa > Chordata > Amphibia > Anura > Eleutherodactylidae > Eleutherodactylus > Eleutherodactylus coqui. Next base: position 308,906,321 of record NC_089838.1, on the reverse strand, counting down.
GTGACAGACTCTCGGGATTCAGCAGATGAAACCCGCTGAGTCTGGACTGTTAAATCTTGGGTTTTTTCCAAAGCGCTTGGTTTTCTTTCAAAATAAAATCTAGGCAGCGAGAGCAAATCTGTTGGATTTATAGGGAGATTTGTTTCTAAGGCAAGAGACGTGATCTGATGTTCTAAAGATGCAGGCGAGAGGAGGATTTCCGTCTAGCGGATCGTTGTATTATACTACCCTCTGTTGGAAATTAGTGGAATTACAGTCAACAAATTGCAAGACTTTTCAAAAGGAAACTTTTTGAAAAACTTGCACTGAACACAATATAAAAAGTTAGATCTACTTGGAAAGATAGATTTCTTTAAATAATGGCATCTAAGATACCCAGTAGGACTATTTGGATGAATAACGTATGGCTTTTCCAATCAGGGGTATGTAAGATAAAGCTCTATTTACACAGCTATTGCCTCTAAATACATTTGTACACTTCACTATGAAAACGCTGGTCTATGTAAATCCAGCTGGTTTTTTTTTGTTCTTATAGGGGCATTGTGCTATTGGCCTATTTGGGGGCACACTTTCCAGCACATGTCTCTCACTATGTGTTAAGCATTTTTCTAAATAGCAATCATGCATTTTGTACTAAGCAGCAATAAGACCTTCTATTTTAAAGTGTTAAATATATGCAAATATATACACTTAACCGGAGGGGATGGGGGTGTATTACCTGCAGTTGTTTTTCTTTCTGCCCCTTTGATCTGTCGATTTTAGGCCATGTTTTTGGCCATCCAAAATTAGCAGCAATTTTTGAATTACCTGGTGCGCACTGTGCATTGTTCTCTAATTGGCTAGAACTAATCACATGAGCAGCTCTGGCCAATCAGAGAGCTGATATAGTGCATTAATAGTCCAACACTACAAATACACTGTGGGGATTAGGTAGTTAGGAAGTCTCAGATGGCCAAAAACAAGATCCATTATCAGTGAAGCGGACAGCATAGAAAAAAAAATGCAGATACCCCCCTCATCCTCCAATCCAGGGACAGAATGTTCTCCCAAAACAGCAGGGTTACTTTAAGAAACAAACTATATTAAATATAGCAACAGATGATTCCCATATACCATGGGGTCCTAAGGGTTCCCTCAGCCATACCTATCACACACTCATGACATCAGAAGGAGGGAGGCAAGCCAATTGGATGCAAGAAACTTAAGGATGGATATACAATCTAGTATTTTGGTCATATCACCCTATTAGGGATTCCTAATCGAAGCTATGACTGCTGTATTTCATAACATGATTTTATCTATCTACAGATGCCAAATGCATATGAGAGATTATTAACTCCATTCATATCAGTTCAGGTCTGGTCCAGAGGCTGCACAAAGATGGAAGTAGCTACATTTGACTCAGCCTTATCTCTCAATTCTGGAGATATGATTATTCTCATTCTACACCCCATGGATGACCTGCAATCTTCGGTGATGAATCGACCCATTGTTTAATCACTGTTCTCATCCTCTGGTATAATCCAGAGCTGCGGCGTCGGAGGGATTGTGTATTTGTCTGAGAGCTAGAACAATAAGGGAATTCCATGTAATAGAATGTCATGTGGCCACTGACTGCTTAGCTGCTAGAACCAGGAAATGTATACACATGCTACGAGACCATCCTAGCTAGCAAGAGAGATAATTGGACCAAAACCCCATTCATGACTTTACCAGGAAACTAATGCTTATTGACAAACGTGACAAGATATGTGGAGAATATCATATTTCTACGGCCCCCTCACACGCTTTTTATCGCGATTAGCGCAATACAATGCTCCCATTGTTTTCAATGGGACAGCTCACACAGGTGCAGACAAACGCTTAAAAGCAGTGCGATTCTCGAGCGGTGCATGTTCTACTTTTGGGCGTTTCAGCATTTTTAAACGCTGTGCATCGCCCATTGAAATGAATGGGCAAAGTTTCAAGTGCTGCATTTTTGGTACCACAATTTTGACAGCGCTAAACGCCCTACCAACACTATGTAAAAAAAAAGAAGCAATACTCACCTAGCAGGCACTGTCTGGGTCCCTCCCGCTGCACTCTGGTGTTCCTGCAGGCTTGCTTGCAGTTGTCAGTGCCAAAAGAGCATCTTTTGCTGGTAACGGGATTGAAAACCCCGCTTCCAGCAAGAAATTGCTCTGATTGGTTCTCGAGCGCTGGCCAATCAGAGCCAGCACTCGATGAACCAATTACAGCCTGCAGGAACGCCGGGGAGCAGTGAGAGGGACCTGGAAGGCGCCTGCTAGGTGAGTATTACTTTTTTTTTTTTTTTCAGCTTCCTTGGCCAAAACACAGGTAAAAGGCATGCCAACGCTACTAACACCGCAGTAAACACAGCGTTGAAAAATGCTGCGTTTTGGCAAACACCTACAGTTTTTGCCTAAATAAAGGCATTTTTGTAGGATTTACAATCATCCCACAAACTGTACCACTCTTGTCCATGAGCTGTGTTTGGTATTGCCGTATAATCCTATTGAAGTAAATTAGCTGCATTACAAGGCACAACCCATGGACAAGAGTGGTGCTGTTTTTGGGACAAGAACAGACCCTTTTTTTACTATTGTCTCACAAACTCTATTTGTTGCAAATGCAAATTGTTAAAACCTAAAACAAGAGCCAAATCCCAACTCTATAATTGTTGGCTTATTCCATATCTACCTTTGCAGTAATCTATATGTATTCTGACAATCTATTTTCTTGAAAATTTTAAATATATAACTATGATATGACATATATTCATAAATGCATGTATTTGTTATACAAAGCTATGCCCTAATGTGAGTATGACATCATCCTGACAAAGTGGTGATAATTAAAAGCTTGCCCTACCAAAGGATGTTATCCCCTGTGGATATGGAATAACTGGCAGGTTGGTGGGGTTCAAGTTGCTGGGACCCCCACTGATCATGAAAACGGGGTTCCTGAAGGTCCCAGAATGAACAGAGCAATGGTCATGCATTAATTCCACTAGTCCATTCATTCCAATGTGACTGCCGAAGATAGTGCTTGGTTATCTCCAACAATTCAATTCAAATGAATAGTACAACATTGCACATGCTTGACCACAACTTCATTCATTCTGGGACCTTCAGGATTCTCATTCTCTTGATCCATCGAGGTTTTAGCAGTTGAAACCCACTGGAAAAGTAGAGATATCGGTATAGCAACTAGACGCAGGATAGTGCAAACCACCGTTTTCCCCATAGCCATGTATGGATGTCAAAGCTGGACTGCAAAAAAAGTTGATAGAAGGAGGATTGATACGTTTGAGCTGTGGTGCTGGCGAAAGCTGCTGCATATGCCCGGGACGGGGAGAGGAACAAACAGAGAAATCCTGAATCTTATAAGACCCGATATATCAATGGGGGGCAGAATGGCCAGACTCAGACTCACGGATTTTGGCCATGTAATGCGAGCAGAGTCGCTAGAAAAATCTTTAATGCTTGGACAGATCGGTGGCAAAAGAAGACCCGACCGCCAAAGAACACGATGGCGGATACTGTCAGAGCTGATACTGGCATGGATATCACACAACTGAAAGAAGCAGTGCAATACCGAAACACATGGAGGGAGCTCGCCTTTAGGGTTGCCGAGGGTCATGAATGACTAACAACATCAGGAATAGCTTCTGTTTGGTGGGACAACCACTTTAATGTACAACATTGAGTTCTTAGGCTCATTTTATTTTTCACTTCTATGAGTACTACTATGTACTGTGCTGATCCTTACGAATGGACATTTTCAATGTATGGCTTGCAAACATAAAATATATATATTTTTTTTTACATAGAATTGCTCCTGTGACTCCGTGACTAACCGTATAATGCCAGAACACTAAAGCCAAGGTTCATCATCATCAAGACCAGGAGATCTCAGAATATGGCAATTGAAGACTGTCTTAACCCACATTAATGTGTGTGATTGATGTGTGTCAAGTATGAGAATGTCTTGATGAGCAAAATCATAATATATGGATTTTGGTTTCTCTGTTTTCGCAGAACATGATGAAAGCAGATGCTCAGCCTTTGAATGTTTCCACTCACTAAGAACAAAAGGGGATCAATCAAAGTAGTTGTTGCTCCTCATAAGTACTGAGTAGCATTCTGGTTTGCTCTGCAAGATGCTCTATGAGAGTGTCATGGAATGTATGGTCTGACCTTGCAGAAATCAAACGAACAGTGAGTCTTTAGGGGCTTGCTTCCTGCGAAAAAGCATGCAAGAAAAATGTCCAAAATAATAAAAAAAAACTTGAGTGCCACCTATGAATGGCTACTTTATGAGTTAATGTCCAACCTTTTAAGGAGCCTTAAAACATAACATTGAGTTGGTCACGGGATCACCCTGACCTCAAGTTCATTGAACAGCTTTGGGTATGAAGAGGCACACCAGTTGCAAGGCAGACCTTAAGTGTCAAGCGTGTTTGACCTTAAAAAGGCTCCTTTGGGTGATTGGATACAAATTGTGCTGATGTATGCAGTGCAAACTTACAGATTGTGTTTTGTTTTTTTCTGCTGGACACTCTGCAGGCAAAAACACGTGTTTTTTTACGGACTGACAATTCACGAATGGGCTCATTACTGGCAATATGGAGCTATGTGCATGAAGCAGACAGCTGTGTACTGACAGCAACAAGCCCGGTTATTAGTTGACTGTTGGGGATCCTCAACTGTGGACTCCCGACAATCTGCCATGGATGACTTATTCTAAGGATAGGTCACCAAAAGTAAAAAGTAGCACAACCCCTTTAATGGCCCAAGCAGCTCTGAGTCCTGAAGACCAGCTACAGTGGACAGATTGGGCAGAGCATGAGAGCAGGGGCTGGCTGGCAAATATTAACCAGGGAGGCAAGCTCAGTACATAAATACAGTATCAGAACCAGGAAATAAACAGTATTTCTTCTCTATATGGCAAGTTTCAGACAAACGAGCCAACCCAATTGAAGGTCTGCAGTTATTATATAATGTACTTAAGTACCAGCTCTACACAGTAATAGTGCTTACAGTGCAACTACCTCCAGTGATTACAGGTGATGTCATCTGTGTTTGAAGTCATCTACATTCCGTTTTCTTCTCTCTGGGTCCAGACCACCACTCCCTTCTGGATACTCTCACCATCTTGCTGCCATAACCTCTAATAAACTTCTCAGTGCCCCCACCCTATAGTAATAATGTGCCCATTGTGGTCTCTACTAAGTAATAGTGCCCCTTCTGTGGTAAGTAATAGGACCTCTTTAAGGTCCCACTTAATATAAGACTCCCTCTGTAGCCCCAAATAGTAAAAGGACGGCCCAGTTAGTAATATGACCCCCACTGTGGCCCAAATAAGTAACAATGACCCTCTATTGTCCTAATTACTAATAGTGACCCCAATTAGTAATAGGTTCCTTACTGTGGCTCCCAATTAGTAATGACCCCCATTGTAGCCCCAATAAGTAATAATAACCCCATTCTGGCTCCAAACCATAATAGAGCCCTTATGTGGCCCAGTTAGTAATAGGATATCCATTGTGGCCCGAATAAGTAACATTGACCTTCTATGGCCCTATTTAGTAATAGTGACCCCAATTAGCAATAGGTTTCTTACTGTAGCCCCAATAAGTAATAATGACTCCATTGTGGCTCCAAACCATAATACAGCCCTTCTGTGGCCCAGTTAGTAGTAGTGTACCCATCTTTGGCCAGGGTCCCTTTAATTAATATAAGACCCACTCAGTGGATTTCAAAGTCCAGCCACTTGTACAGCTTCACAGCAGCTTGATGTACAGACCAACTCACACAGTGCCTGTCCACGTACGCAGTGTCGCACCTCTCACACAGCATAACCTTGTTCCTCCTTCCCTGGGCTTCTGGGGAATATGTACTAGGAGAATCATGCCCCTTATTGGTATGTTCTATCAAAGCATTATCAATAACAGTATCGTCATTTAGAAAATGTTTCTTAACTGGGAGTAGCCTCGTAAATTTACTGAAGTCCAAAATTGTTTGGAAAAGGTTAAAGGGACAAGATGGAACACAGTAAAGTCCTGTTCTTAAAATATCAGTTTGATCCACAGTCAGTTATTGATGATAACACAAGGAAATGATCAGTTCCAGTTTTATCTAAGTTTTTCTTTGACGAATCCGATATCTTGAGTTGTCGGCTTGCGAAGGTGTTATAGTTTTTGCTGCCGTTCCAAATGGCAACTCCTCCTCTAACGCTTCCCCTCTGAACTGTCGGTATTACTGTCCGTTGTATCATTTCCGGAAGGTGTAAAAGTTACTTAGTTTTTCTTGTCCTTAGATTTTTTCAGTATAGATTTCGGGGATCTGCTGCCGATATGAAGCCCGTTTCCATATATACACAGCTTCATTAGTATAATCCATAACATCTCTATGGTATTTGGATTGCTTAGTTTTTATAATTAAATCCTCCAATTTAGTCACATTTGCATCTATATTAGCTTGGAGGATGGTCATTTCCGAAGTATTTGTATATTCCCTTAAGGATAAACAAGTAGTAGAAATGTCTGCTTGCAGTTCTTGCAGCTTGGCTTCCTCAGCAGATATCATCTAATTCATTAATTTAGTAGAACATTCAGATAAAATATCATTCCTTGTGTTTAGAAACTCAGGAGAATAAATCGTCGTGGGGATTTTCTTTACGCCGAGTCCCCTTGGAATCATACGGTGCTCCACATACATTTTCAAAGTACTCCAATTAGAGATGAGCGAACCTACTCGGTTCGGGTGTTTTTGAACCTGAGCACCGCTTTTTACGAGTAACTCACTACTTGGATGAAAAGATTCGGGGGGGGGGGGGGCGGCGTGGTGGAGCGGGGGGTAGCAGTGGGGAACAGGAGGGAGCTCCCCGAATCTTTTTGGCCGAGTAGTCAGTTACTCAGAAAAAGCAGTGCTCGAGTTCAAAAACACCCGAACCGAGTAGATTCACTCATCTCTAACTCCAATCCCATCAAGTCCTGAATTCAGCCGTAAGTATCTTTTCCAATCGGTCCATTAGTTTCCTTGGCAGTAAGGAGGGTTCAGACAGGGCAGATTTGTTGCGGAATTTCCGTGCAGACTACAGCATTTATGGCAGCAAGAAAACCGGGTGAGATTTTGAAAATCTAATCCACAAGCTGTGGAGATAATCCGCACAAAGCCCATGCGGAAATTGACATGTGGTGTGGAATTCCATTCCGCAGCATATCAATTTTATTGCCAAATGGTGCGGGTTCCAAGCCAGGCTTTCCGTTCCTAATCTGCCCGCTGTGAACATTTCACCACAAATTAGCCCCCATGTGGACCCAGGCTAAAAATTCTGAGGTTACCACTGATGAGGAACCAAACACCTGTGACAGTTTAGTTAATGGGGCTTCAGTTGGGTGTGATTCTCGGGATGTATCCATACTGGAGTTAATGATATCCGTGATTTGATCTAAGAAAGTATCCAACAGGCTCTATATTGTTTAGGGATAAATGCGAAGTCTATCATAGGTATAGGCTGAGAAGAAAGACGAGCCAGTTCGTGATAAATGGAAAAACCTTCTCACCTGTATGTTCTGTTATATATACAGTATATCCCTTGATCATATAATTCTCAGGCTGTAGAATTCGCTGGCTCAAGCAGTAGCAGACAAAATTACGAAAAGAGTTGCTCCAGGCGAGGAATAAAATCCAGTGAGCTTTATTCAATCTCTGAAGAAATCCAACAAGTGCGGCATACAGACCCCAGGTCCAGTGCTCGAGGGCCAACGGGGTACAAGCCTTGCAGTTCTTGGTCACGGCATGACCGTAATGGTGCACATACTTGCTTTTAAAACCAAATGGACCAATAGGATGCCACCATTAACCACTCTAATGCCATATAGTGCATTACCTAATAGTTTATTATAAGACTATTGTATTTACAAAGCAATTGATATAAAAGTGCTAATAAAAATACAATAAGTCTTGTTTCATATTCATGCCATTAGGTGCTCTAGTTTTGCAAAACAAAATGCAGTGAGCCTTCCGGGAAAACAACTTATGTTGGCGGCCCGCACCTCTCAAGGGTCTTTTGTTTACCCTTTCTATACTGAAAAATGAAAAAGACTACTCCCAATGACTGGTTTTCCTAGTATGATAGTGTAATGGCAACTATTTGATTATGTATAAAATATTTGGTTATGGATAATTATTTCAATTTAAAACTGCGCAATAACAGACAGCATTGAAATATACCAGAAAAGCAACTTCACAAACTAGGTTCTACTGAGGGATATATGTCTAGATGAGATAAGAACTTCGAGCTACTTGGGCCTCTCAGCACTCCGTCAAGAGGTTATTCACTGCTGACTTGGAAGTTTCTGGAAGATATGTAAATGAAGAATCAGAATGTATCCAATGAATGCCATGTAATGTCTAAGAATTAACCAATCAAAGGTCGGATTGAGAAACTGTCCAAAGAACTATGACATTTCTTGGATTAATGAGATGTAACCAATGGACACGAAGAAGGGTTAAATTGACCTATGAAAAATGTTGGATTGGAAACTAACCAATAAACTTGCATAGTTAATTGTCCAATGATGCTGCGACACCTCAATGTAAGGGGGCTATAAATAAAGAAGCCCAACATCGATTTGTTGGGAATTCTTTGATGAATCCATAACCGTGTGGGCTCTGTCATTTAATTCCTCCGTCATATGACGTACTGAACTCTAGGTGTGGCAGCCCTACTGCACGGGTCACCTAGACTTCAGTCGCAGGGTACACTCTGCTGTCACTCATCAGGCTATCGCCGTAGCATGGATCATATGACGTCATTCACAAGGTACACTCTGCTTTCCCTAAACGGCTATATATTTTTGCTGTAACAATAGGCTGGGCTGTTTGTGATTGGCTACAAGCATAGAGCTGTGATTGGTTGTTCTATACTCTCCACCCCCTTCCTGTAGTTAAACTCTTCTTACTAGTGCTATCTATTAGCACAGTGCACTTTCGCGCGTGTGCAGTGTGAATTTCACAGAAAGTTAAAACAAAGTTCATGGACGGTGTTTTTGCCTGTTAGAAACTACGGACGGTAGCAAAAAAACATCCACCTTTTACGGACAGTCCCTGCTGTCAAACAGCATCTGGAGGATAAAGATGTTGGGGGGAGAGTGCATACATTAATATGCTTCATTGGACTCATCTCTGGAACGGCTCTGCAAAGTTTCAAAGGTTCTTGCAAAATCACTAAACTGGTTGGTATAAGTGATAGATCAGTGACATGACTGTGCCGGTCACTATACCCTGCTACCTGCCAGGTTCCCTTGAATATATATAAATTACTTTGGGCTCTTGTGCATGACATCCAAAGACATCCATTTCCCTCAGAAGCCAAGGCAGGCACTAACCCTCTATTTCTGAGGTCTTGCTGTCATGTTTGTGATCGTTTGTGCTCCTGGGTCTAGTGGTGCTATGCGCTTTCTGGAGCACATCAGTGCACATGTTGGCTGATTTGGCTGTCTGTTGTGTGGATTGCTCCAGCCAACCAATCACCGGAGGTCTGTGCACATAAATACCAGCCCCTCTTGCTAAAGGGCGCTGGTCATTATACCTTTCTGAACACTGGTGATAGTATGCATGTGTTTCTGTCTGAATCCATTTCCATCTGTAGGCGAGTGGACACCTGAATTCCCCTCCATCTGTAGGTGTGTAGCAGCCTGGTCTGAACTATGTCCTGTCTGGTTGTCTGAATCCCCTTCGGCCTTAGGTGTGAGGATACCTGAATCCCCCTCCATCCATAGGCGTGCAGATGCCTGGTCTGAACTATGTCTTGTCTGATCTGTTCTGTGGTCTTGGGGGTGGGGGTGTTGCTTCTGTTTGTTGTTCATGTTATTCTATTTGCTGGAGTTTATATTATGTCTAGAGATGAGCGAGCGTACTCGGAAAAGCACTACTCGCTCGAGTAATTTGCTTTATCCGAGTATCGCTGTGCTCGTCCCTGAAGATTCGGGTGCCGCTGCGGCTGACAGGTGAGTCGCAGCGGGGAGCAGGGGAGAGCGGGCGGGAGAGAGGGAGAGAAAGATCTCCCCTCCGTTCCTCCCCGCTCTCCCCTGCAGCTCCCCGCTCCGTGCCGGCACCCGAATCTTCAGGGACGAGCACAGCGATACTCGGATAAAGCAAATTACTCAAGCGAGTAGTGCTTTTCCGAGTACGCTCGCTCATCTCTAATTATGTCCTCTGTACTATTGCTCCCTGCTACCCGTTTAGACAGAGTCAGTTCAACCCTAGGTTCCCGATTTGGGGATGTCCTTATCAGGACGATTACTCCGCTTATAGGCAGGTTTACCTTTTTGATGTAGACCAGAGTCAGATGTTTGGCTGTTGTTCTTATGAGAATGTTTTTGCATACTTGTATTGCCTAATTAAACTATGTGTTTGGTATCTCCGAGTGGTGTCTATATCCACATACTTCCGGTCTTAGTTAGGGGTTATGTGCGTTCATGCGGACAAGGTGAATAAACCCAGCAATTCAATGTAAGAGTTACATTTGATAACAATGCCATTCCCGTGAGGCTAGCATAGTAACTGTTTATAAAAGTGTGGAGTTAATTAGAAGATCATTTAATTTTGCACACCGAAGCTGAAATAATCCAATTTCCGTGTTACAAAACACTTCCCCAAATGAGATAATAGATGTTGTTCCTTTAAAATAATTCAGTGTGGGTTATTGATCACAGCACAATATTCCAAAAAGAAGAAAAAAAAAAAGACGCCACAGCCTTAAATGAGTTATTTATGTCTCACAACAGCAATGCAATTAAAATAAAATACATTTCCGGCACAGGCGAGACTCTTCTGTCTAATTGTCTTACACATACCACAAGTAAGGATGGCCTTATCAGATCTAAAAGCAATTTTGTCTGCTAGAACGAATATTAGAGGGCAGAGTTTATTCTGATTGATCCGCTGTGGGTAATCTGTCTGCGCTCCCAGCACCAGTAATAGAGATAAATTATATCATCCCAGTGCACTTATTGCTGGGTGCTTCATTATGCTGCTGAATCGTCTGACTAGTGAAGGGCAGTGCTGAAAAAAGAACTTCTAGTTGTAGCTACTGCAATGGCTGCGGTACCACAAGTTCCAGTAGAGCATTTTAGATGGTATTACAGGGCTGGCTAACAGCCTTCTAGGAACTGAAGCAAAGGCAATGGGCCCCTTTATAAGGAACGATTAGTATTAAAGGGGTTTTGAAGGCAACACCCGCTCTCACTGCCGGATACATCAGGGCTTGAGCAGAAGCTGCTGCTCCGATCTGTCTAGTGGCCAGCGCTTGTAACTGCAGGCGCATAAAGATCAATCGCCAATACGCCTGTGTGAATAGGCAGTTTTTCATCTATGGACAACTGCCTGTTTACTGTGAATGGAGTGGGCGGACATAAGTGAGCTTTGGACAATCTGGCTCCATTCACTAAATGATTATTATCACTCCTGTGTAAAAGCACAGGAGCAATAATCATTGGCATGACAGTTCCTATCATAAAAGGGCCCTAACTGCCATTTAGGGCTTCTACCCACTAGAATTTTTTAACTCTGTGATATCGCTGCGTTTTTTTTCAATGGGACTTTCTAATATTAAAATCGCAACGCACAAAAAAACGCAAGTTTGTGCTTTTGCGATTTTTGTGCGATGCGATTTTAACATTAGACAGGCCCATTGAAAAAAACGCAGCGATATCGCAGCATTAAAAAAACGCTAGTGGGTAGAAGTCGTAAGTCACAGGTGCATAAAAGTACACCCTACGTCTTATCGATCTTTCCACTTACGCTGGAATGGCCACTTTATTTCAATCACCACCCTAATAGCACACTGGGCATCTTTGGCCCTTCAAAACCGCAGCGAGTTGCCATATTAGATGGAGGTGCTTACATGTTATGACCAGCTGACAGGAAGGAGTCATCAGTTCATGCTGCTGGCATTAAATTCTGACCTCCCATTAGTGCGGTGCAACAGTAACCTGGGTTCATCTGACCCAGCAATGTTTTTCCACTGCTCACTGATAGAAGTTTTGCACTCTTTTGTCCACTAGTCTCGTCTTTCCGTTTCTGTTAGACAGCAATGAACTGGTGATCTGCTGTAATGACACACACATGCTAGGGAATGATGAGTTTTGTACTGGGACACAGTCGTTAGAGCATCAGCATTGTACTTGGCTGCAATTGGCTTGACTGTGCAGTCTGATCGTCAGAACATTTCTTGACATCCTCCTCTGACCCCTTTCAATGGCTCATTGTTTATATCCACAGGATCCCATTTCGCTGTATTTTTTCCTTGATCACACCATTCTCCGTATACTGTCCATGCCTTTACACATGAATACCCCAATGTTGGCAGTGAAATCCTGGCCCTGGCTAGTCTAGCACCGATGACCAGGCCTTGTTGAAAGTTACTCAGATCACTAGATATTTCCCATTGTAATGTGGATTCACACTGAAACTGATCCATGTCTAACTTGCTTTCTTGATTTTGGGCTGCATTCCCATGAACGTATATCGGCTCGGTTTACACTCCGAGCCGATATACGTTGTCCTCGTGTGCAGGGGGGGGGGGGGGGGGGGAGGATGGAAGAGCCAGGAGCAGGAACTGAGCTCCCGCCCCCTCTCTGCCTCCTCTCCGCCCCTCTGTACTATTTGCAATGGGGAAAGGAGGGATGGGGCGGAGCTAATTCTCAGAACTTAGCCCCGCCCCCACCTTTCATTGCAAATAGTGCAGAGGGGTGGAGAGGAGGCAGAGAGGGGGCGGTAGCTCAGTTCCTGCTCCTGGCTCTTCCATCCCCCCCCCCCTGCACATGAGGACGACGTATATCGGCTCGGCGTGAAAACCGAGCCGATATACGTTCATGTGAATGCAGCCTTATACTGCACCCCAGGATCACAGGTCCCATTTCCATTCAGGGAAGCTTCAATTATAAATGGCCAGTGTCTTTAATAAAGTGGCTGTTCAGTGTATAACCTCAAGCCCCGTCTGGGTTCTCGGTCTGAATGCCATAAACTATGCTACAAATGATACCCCTGAATTCTTGCAAAGGTAGCAGTGCCCACAGCTACAAGTAGTAGTGCCAATATTATAATGAACAACACAACTGTCCATACTGTATCATTGTTCCAGTCACATAAGATTAATTAAAAGGAGTTGTTCCATTGGCACTGCTCCTGTAACTAGGCCAACTTTGGGCCGCCATGTATAACCCAAGACAAGCAACAGCTCCTACACTGTTGAGCCCATGAATTACATGGACAACCTTTGATTTGAATGACAGCATATTATACTAAATGAGTGCATCTATAAAACAAAATGTTCATCTCCTTCATTGCCCTTGCCCCCTCTACTCTTAAAAAAGAGATGCCAAACTGGAGCGAGTTCAGGGAAGAGCTGCCAGGATGGTGAGCGGTCTGCAAATCATGTCCTATGGAGAACGGTTAAAGGGTCTGGGAATGTTTAGCTTGCAGATGAGAAGGCCGAGAGGAGACTTAATAGCGGTCTACAAATATCTGAAGGGCTGTCACAGTGCACAGGGATCAGCCCTATTCTCATTTGTACAAGGAAAGACTAGAAGCAATGGGATGAAACTGAACGGGAGAAGACATAAATTAGATATTAGACAGTGAGGGTGATCAATGAGTGGAACAGGTTGCCACGGGAGGCAGGGAGTTCTCCTATGGAAGTCTTCAAAGGCTGGACAGACATCTGTCTGGGATGATTTAATGAATCCTGCATTGAGCAAAAAAGAAAACAAAAGAAAAAGCCCGCATCCTAAGGGCTCTTTCCCACGAGCGTATACTGGCAGCTGTTTTCACAGCCGGACGATATATGCTATGATCTGATGCATTAGATTCCAATGCATCAGATCACATAGCTGTATTTCCGCAGCGTAAAAGCGTGCAGCCGGGCCAAAAAGATAGTCCTGGAACTATCTTTCTGGCCGGAATACCAATGACAGCGGCCAGAGATGGGAGGCAGTTTAGCAGCATGACTGCTAAACTCCCTCACGCATCTCTCCTCCCTTTCGGCTGTTTACAATGGATGGGGGGGGGGGGGGGAGGCAGCAAGCCAAGCCCAGCCCCTTCCATTGCTGGCTGCAGATAAAGGGTGAGGAGGGTGTTTAGCTCCGCCCCCATTCTGCCCACTCTCATTGCTGGCTGCGGACAAGGGGTGTTTAGCTCTGCCCCCACTGCAAACAGCCAGAGGGAAGGAGAGAGGTGAGCTGGTGAGGGAACAGCATTGCGGCCTCAGCGTATACGCGCCATGGCCTGTGCCGTCTGAACGGGCGCACAAACGTTAGATTTGTGTGCCCATTCACGCGTTTTAACGGTGCCGGCGGGCGCACTTAAAACCGCCTACGACCGTGTGAAAGAGGCCTAAGGAGGTTCAACTCTTCTGGATATCATTAAACTGTGGCGGAGTACTCGCATCTCTCACACACCAAATCAACTTGTAATTAGCAGTTCTGCATTAGAGCAGACCACCATCCCAGTGGCCGCAGGCAGTCTTGCTGTGTGGTCGGACAAGTTCCCAGTAGATTTACTGTATCCCAGTCTTTAAAATTGTCTCCAGACAGAATCGTGCAAAGAGTCAGCAAAGCAAAAATAACCCTACCAGCGTGTTTATCAGCCATACGACAGGCGTCCTTGTGCAGCCAAGGGAATAGATCCGCCATCATATTTTTTTTTTTTTTTTACTAATTGGAACCAGAAAACGACACTTTTGTTTTTAATCTATTTTCTGTACAGGATTAGGGTGGCAGAGATTTGCTCTACAGCAGCCATGCAGCAATACAACGGTGTAGTCTGGAGAGGACCCATAGCCTTCTATGGGAGAGTGTTGTAGACATACTTTAACCTGTGCAAGTGTTACAGTGCAGAGAGGGAGAAGAGGTCAGCTGTGATTATCTCTTATTGTTATTGGAGGATCCAGTGTTATCAATATATAGGTGTTACCTTTCATTGTAATCCATCTTGTGTTGAAAGGTAAATGACTACTAAAAAGTGAGCTCTATAGAACAAAAAGAAGTGTCAGCTCAGTGTGTACTTGCAAAAAACTGTGCCAGCAAGCTGACGTAAAGCCTTCATGTAAATGTCCCCCTAAATCCTTTGGACCTGCTCATTCTACATCCAAAAACGAACTAGAATTGAGTTATTAATCCTTTGAGACAGCACCACCTTTCCATGCGCTGTTTGTTAGTGTAGCTCACCCCTACGCACCATTTCCTAATCTACCTGCTTAACCCCTTCCTGCTAGCCAGAAGGATATATACATCCTGCATATACCCTAGACAGGGAGGACGAATATAGATGTTCACAGCATATGCTGTGTATTATACAGCAGGCTGGGTCGCCAAACCCATTCCATACATGGCTGTTAATGAAAGCAGATACCCGCCAACACCCTCCTGCAAAGAGCCATCATCGCAGCTCCGATAACAGCCGTGATCCAACTTAATCCTTCATATGCCGCTGTCAATTCCGATTTAAGTAGGAAGCTTGTTAAAATATAATATAATACTATACCATTGCTTTATACTGCATAAGCGATCAGACAATGGTACATTCAGGTGCCCTAGGGGAATTTAAAAAGCAATAAAAAAGAATATACATTACAAAAAAACTTTTCCCAGTTATTGCATCAAAAATTTTTTGAAAAAATTGGTATTGCTGCATCTGTAAAGGTCCAATTTATTGTAAATCGTCATAAAGTATCAGTTTATTAAAGTTTAATCCTGCACCATGATTGCAGTCGGCAAAAATAAAAAAAACCTGTAATGCCAGAACCGCATTTTTTTTTCCCAGTCATCCCTTCTGCAAGAAAGAAAATTTAAGAAGAATCGATCAAAAAGGTCTATGTATCCTAAAATGGTATCAAGCTCAATTGATGAAAATATAAAGAAGTTCGGGGGGGGGGGGGGGGGGGGGGGGGGTCAAAAAAAAAAAAAGACAGGAGAAAGCAATTTTATTTAGGGTGCGTTCACACGAACGTATATCGGCTCGGTTTTCACGCCGAGCCGATATACGTTGTCCTCATGTGCAGGAAGGGGGGGGGGGGGTTGAGGATGGAAGAGCCAGGAGCAGGAACTGAGCTTCCGCCCCTCTGCACTGTTTGCAATGGGGAGAGGCAGGCCGAGGGCGGGGCTAAGTTCTGAGAATTAGCCCCGCCCCAGCATGCCTCTCCCCATTGCAAATAGTGCAGAGGGGCGGAGAGAAGGCAGAGAGGGGGCGGGAGCTCAGTTCCTGCTCCTGGCTCTTCCATCCTCCCTTCCCCTGCACACGAGGACAACGTATATCGGCTCGGCGTGAAAATCGAGCCGATATACGTTTGTCTGAATGCAGCCTTAAGGCAATAAAAAATATAAAAAATTTGTGCTGCTAAAATCAAACAAACAGACCTATATGCATTTGGCATGACTGTAATCTTATTGACGTACAGACTAAAAGAAAGTCATGAATGCTGCAAACCCCCACCCCAAAATGGTCTGATTGCACTTTTTCCCCTCATTTCGCCCACTTAGAAATGTAAAAGTTTTCCAATACATTATATGGGACGTTAAATAGTACCATTGGGGGGGGCACTTTCTACAAAAAAAGTAGTCATGTAGATAGGTTACCAGAAAACTAAGAAAAAAGTTCTATAATGTATAACTTAAAGTTAGGCCATAATTTCATAAATAAGTTCGGTGTGTACAACACTTGCCAATCTGGAGCTCATTACTTCCTCCATAATTAACACATAATACGGGGGCCGCTTGTATGCAGATCGCACTTTTATTGTGATACAAGTTCTCAACAAAATCAGTAGAAAAAAAAAAAAAAAGTTTAAACACCACAGCTGAACAAATACGATCCGAACCACAAAGGTAGCTTAATAAATATGTTGTTGCGCACAACTTCTGCTGGAAGAACCAAACTGGCATCGGCCTCCACCCCTACAGCCACATGTAATGACCAGCAGGGGGTGCCAAATCCGTTTTTTTGTCTGCAGAAACAGGTGGCGGTTAGTTACATGCATCGGACACCGCAGCGACCTAAAGAATCATCCTTGGCTAAAAGTAATGGATCTCTTGTTCTCTTAACACTGATGAAGCAGTTATGTGCGGGGTACACGTCTCAAGCCTCACGTCACGTTAAGGCCTCGTTCACACCAGCGTGGTTTTAGCGCATTATAGTTGCGCGAAAAGATGGCGTCTAAAAGAACTAATGGTTTCCTATAGAGACGTTCACATGAAGATATTCTAGACGTGCAAAACCCTCGCATCTAACAAAGATAGAGAACGTGACTGCAAAGCTGCATCTAAGGTCCGTGCTGCAGGAAAAGACAAGGCTGGACTATCTTTGGTGCGCGATATGCAGGAGTTTCCATGGACTCCTACAGGCGCTTCATAACACGCACCACGCAGCTCCCGACCATGTGAACGGGCAATCTCACAGCTAATTAAGCTTGAGACTTAATAGCTAGAAATCACCTGTTCACACCATTTTCTCCCAAGCGTTATGCGTTTTTTTTTCTTCTTTGCGATGCCATTAGAGCGTGAAAACCATGCTCGTGTGGACAAGCCCTAAGATGGGAGTTCCACCTTTACCTATATGATTGAAGAGATTGATCAGGATTAGAAAAGCATGGCAGCTTTCTTTCAGAAACTAGAATACATTTGACTACAAGGCTGGGTATTCACGCCGGCTGATATATGTCGTCTCTCTCTCTCTGCAGGGGGGGAGGCTGGAAGAGCCAGAAGCAGTGCTCTGAGCTCCTGCCCCCTCTCTGCCCCTCTGCACTATTTGCAATGAGGAGAGGCGGGATGGGGTGGGGCTAATTCTCAGAACTTAACCCCACCCCCGTCCCCTTTCATTGCAAATAGTGCAGAGGGGTGGAGAGGGGGTGGAGAAGAGGAGGCAGAGAGGAGGGAGAGAGGGGGCAGGAGCTCAGTTCCTGCTCCTGGCTCTTGCATCCTCCCCCACTGCAGATGGGGACATGGTATATCGGCTCGGCGTGAAAACCGAGCCGATATACGTTCGTCTGAATCCACCTGGCGGTTGTATCTGGTATTGCAGATTAGCACCATTGGAGTTAATGGAAATGAACTGCAATTCCACACCCTACAGGTGTGGCACTTTTCTTGGAAGAATCCAGCCATGTTTTTCTAATCCTGAACACAACCCCTTCTAAATATTAGAGGCACCCCTTCCTTCTAAAGCAGGTAAGGATCAGTGAGCAAAGACTCTGCTCGCACAGTGTGATGGATAGCATTTACAATGGAGTCATGATCAATGCGATGGAGCCCACTGACGTTCAGCACTCCTGGCCACAACAGGCAACAGAGATGAGCCCGAGTGGGGACATTTGTTTCATTCCAATAACTGTCTGAGATGGGAATATCCCTTTACTGAAGTCAATTAAAGCTAGTCATAGACCCAAGCTAATGGTCAGCTTTAAACAGGACCCGTAAACCCTCTTGGCATGTCTGCCTGTTTTAGTAATCACTTGTATTCCCCTTGACATAACAGTTCTGGAGCATCTTTTCGTCTAATTCGGTGTTGCGCTGTCCCTCAGTTGTTCCTCCTAGAAATGTAAGAATACATTGACAACTGGGTGTTATTACTCCCCTCTCCAAAAGGAGTGTCTCTAAACAGTCTGGCACTAACTGGTAACACCCAGCTGTCAAACCCTTTCTACATTTCTATGGGCTCTTTCACATGGGTGGAATCCGCAGCTGGAGAAGGCTCATGTCCACGGGGAAAATCAGGTCCGCTGCGGATACGTAACGCGGATTTCTGCTGCGGATGCAGTGTGGATGAGCTTAAACTCCTTTTTTTTTTTTTCCACGCAGGAGATCAATTGAGCTTTGAGCTCTGGCCCGCGTGATCCGCACTTAAAGGAGCACGTCACGTTTTTTTCACGCGCATGAAATTTTTAAATCACTTTAAAATACAGTCCGCGGTTATTTATCTACCCGCGGGTGGTCAATGCATTCCAACGGGAAATTTTAGGTGCGGATGACGCACACGGGTGATCCGCTGCGGATTTTAAGTTTTATTTTCCCCGTGGACATGAGGCCTATATGTGGATGTTTCCAATACAGAATTGCAGGTAGATTAAGCCATTTTTAAATCCGCATCAAAATCCGAACGTTAGTCATGTGGATTTTGGTGCACAATTTTCTGCAGGATTACAAATGCCACCATGTTCTGCTGGGACAATGCCTCCTGCTTGAAAAAGTCCAAAAAGGAACAACGTGTTGGGAAAGCTAGTGTTTCTCCTTAGGGAGAGCAGCTAATGAGGAGACTTATAAAGGCCATCCGTGCTCCTCTGGGAAATTTATGCAAATCGGGAGATGGAATTGGCATTGTTCCAGCTTCTCATTTGCATAAATTTCCCAGAGGAGCATGGATGGCTTTTTAAGTCTCCTCACTAGGTGCTTACTTCTTCTTTCTGAGAAACAATACAACAAGATGGTACATAATTAGTAGATTACCGGGAATACAAGTATTTACTAAAACAAATGGGTCAGGAGAGGCAAGCGGTCCTCTACGGTCTTCGGGCTCCACCATTATGGCTGCGTTAACATTTCTTCCTTTTTGTCCATCAAGATTTGGTTAGCCATATTGGTTGGAATATTATATTATGTGACAATGGAAACCTGACGGACCCATAAAAGTCAACAAAACTAAGCAGTTAATAATGGATTTGAGAAAGTGGATAATGAGATGCTGGTGCATAGCGTGCATCTTAATGTGACCGTAAATGTGTCCTAGAGAAGTTGGTAGGGATGAACACCTGCCAGACATCTCTGATGAAGGTCATCTTGGATGGTAAAGAATAAAATGAGATTGGGGGGGGGGGGGGGGGGGGGGGGGGAGGGTACAAAAAACTTGAGCAGGATGAACTTTTTTTTTTTTCTTCAAATGTTTAACAGCCCAAAAGCCATTATATTGTCAGTAATACTAAAGGCAGCATTCACAAAGCTATTTTCAAAGAGGTTCAGAGTCATCTTAGGAATGTGTTTTTTCTTGTTCACTTCTGAGATATGGACGAGGAATTTTTGAAAGCGGTGTTCACAAGGCCGCATCTGTGTTCCAGATACAAGTTTCTGGCGAAAACTGGACAATTTCAGACGTAGTGGATAATTAGTTGCCCAGAGCCACATGTTACATGGGGATTTCACTCTAGGCAGTAAAAAGGGTGAAAATGTGTGACTTTACAAGGTAGGAATGTGGGGTGCTTCACACAGGAGCGATAGTTGTTTAAGGCAATAAAGGGGGAGCGGGAAGGGAATTCACAGTAAACAGGAGTCGCTTAAAAACGTAGCGCCTCCTGCTTGCACATCCGACAGTCACTTGGTTTTTAGTTCTGCTAAAACTCAAGCGTCTGACAGGCGAGTGATTTCTGACTCCGTCCCTTGTTGGGGGCCATGTGTACACGGGTCAATTAGTGCCAGAATTCAGGTTCTAGCAATAATCGCCCGGTGTAAAGAGAACAAGCTGCATGCCCCTATTTACACCATGCCCGAATAAGGCTTTGAGAACCCCTTACATGTTGCATTGTAAATTGCCGCAGGCTTGCAGTGCGGATTGCAAAAGGTGAAGGCTGCGACTTTTCTGCAGTGGAACATGCGTGCCGTGGCTTTGAGAATTAACAGCAGGCTTCCTCTTCTGCAGTTTTTCTGTCACCATGTTTGGACGGGGTTTTTCACCATTCAAATATGTGCTGTAAATTGTAACGGATTTGCATTGTAAGAAGTTGAAATCCGTGGCCAGTAATACTCACCCAAAGGGTTTCCCTACTGTCCTTTATGAGATTGTGTTCATGCAGCCGTATGTCATACTCCTACCGTACATCATCAAGGGGATCTGAGTGCATTCACGACAAATGTATAAGGCCAGATTAAAACCAGCTGCATGTGAGTTGCGCCTGAAAGACTGGGTGCAGCTCGCAAAAGCGGACCCCCATCGGTGTGCTCCCCAATATTCACAGACGCTGCACGTTGCATCTGCTATTCTCGTCCCTGAAAATGGCTGAGGACACTTAGCCGTTACTTTCACACAAACCAACGGTCCCTGTGAAAGAATGTCCGTGTGAACGGCCTCATAGGCCGTTAAGTGGCCGTCTGAATGGGCCTTTAAGTGTGTAAGATCCTTGTCATGCTGAGACTCTTCTTCATAAATTGAAATAGAATTTACTCTAAAGTCACTGCAAAGTTCTACACAATCACACACAAAAGTATACTACATACAAGTGTCATTTGTTAAAGCGACCCTCCAGGTCTGGATCTACAAAGATGGCCGAACCACTTCTCTGACTACCTGACGCACACTGTGTATTAGAATACACCGGTAGTCTAAGACGCTACATGCTGCTCTGACCGGCCGGCACGGCTCATGTGGGCAGCAATGGTTAATCAATAGCGTCTTGCACTAACGATCAGTGTACATCAGGTAGTCTGAGATGCGGGTGCGACCACCTTTGTTTGTCCAGACCCTCATGTTAGGAGGATGAGCTAGAGTTTTACTTGCATTGCCTGTGTATAGGGCTCAGAATCTGAAGCACTGATCCTTGGATTTCATTGTGTGGCCTGAAGAGAGGAATTCAGGGCTCTTGCGGGGTCTCATAAATAAGCTTGTACAATGCAGACACTGGAGCGATCTGAAACACAGCAGGGACTCAGGCCATTTATTGGCATCAAATTACAAATCAGGCTATGGCGGGCAGAGCTGCATTAGATAAAAGGATGAAAGGGAAAGAAGCCACTTGGATTTCACAAAGTACTTGCAGCGCTAGATGCGGTCGTCATTTTTGGAAAAACTAGGAAATATATATATATGGCTTTCTAATTTTCATGTTATGCCCCTGGATTTTAGGAACAGGGTCCTGCTAAAACAGGGTTAGGATAAAAGAAATCCAGTTGTAAAGGGTCAGTGGAAGACCTGAGACATTGAGGGAGGACATCCATGTAGGGATGAGAGAGTATACTCGCTAAGGCACTACTCGCTCGAGTAATGTGCCTTAGCCGAGTATCTCCCTGCTCGGGGGAGAGAGATCTCCCCTCCGTTCCTGCCCGCTCTCCCCTGCAGCTCCCCGCCCCGCGGCAGCACCCGAATCTTTAGGGACGAGCAGGGAGATACTCGGCTAAAGGCACATTACTCGAGCGAGTAGTGCCTTAGCGAGTATACTCGCTCATCCCTACATCCATGCCTTTTTATCACCTATTTGGGCACTTTCCTTTGCCCGTCTATAAGACATCTGAACGCTCTGATGCACTAATAATTCATAGGCTGAAGAGGAGACATAACCTCCAGCAGGGACTATCTGAGGGAAAGCTTTGGGGCAAAGGATACATAGAAATGCATGTATTCCATTAATTATTAGAGCACAGGTCCTCTTTAAAATATGCAGGAAGCCACATCTCTTAATAGGGGCTGTCCTAGGAAAACAAATGATCCCTTTATCCATGGCAAGGCCCCCCACAGATCCAGAAGACAGGCTAGGATCATCCTACCATGAGAAGAGCCACATAAGCCCACCACCACTCCATTCATTTCAGTGGGACCACCAGAGACAGCCTAGTTCAAGCCCATGGCAACTCCAGAGGTCCTACTGGAATAAATAGAGCGGCCATGCACAAGTGCAACTGTTGCTGCCTTTAGAGCAGAACACTCTGGACCCGGGATCCACTGGATCTCCACTGAGGAGTAAGTTGTGCCCGATCCTGTGGATAGGAGATAACATTGTGTTGGACTACCTCTTTAAAAGGGAAGCGGTCACAATTTTTTAACACCTATTAAACCACCTTCATCATTTAAAAGGTGATAAAACAGGCCTTTACATAGTTAGTTATTTTGATAACCCATGCAGGGGCAAGAGTACCTGCAAAAATCAAAGGTTTTAGTGTTCTCACACCGCATACAAATTATAGGTGACTGGTTCGGTGGGCATGCTCAACCATCTCAGGGGCCTACGTGCCTTCCTAAACACTACTCTTCTGCCCATCATAAGCACCATCTACCTCTCGCACAAGTGCTACAACAATGCGGTTGGCACATTCACCGTTGATTTTATATATCTGCCTGGGACAGGAGATAGATGAACTCCACCTGTGCAGATTATGTTACTCGTGGCACATGAGTGAGATGTAGACCGTGGCGGCAATGACATGCACAAAATGTGGAGGCATTTGGGGAGGCACGCAGGCCTCCCGAGAAGGTTGGGCACACCCTCCAGGCCAATCATAATTTGCATGTGCCATTTTTGTCTTTTAACCCCGACCAACCTCCTTAGCATCTGGTATCTACATATGGATAAGCCAACCCCATATTTGGCTTATCCCACCATTTAACAATAAAGCTTATACCTTTAAAAGAAGTCCATACCTCAATGTCTCCTGAAAGTGATCGAGACGATAGCCTACTCCACTGCAAGTAGGTGACAGGAGCTCTTTAATGGAATGGCTTGATGGAATACAGAAATCGCATGCAATATTTCAAATGCATTCCCATTCGGGAAGAGCGCAGACCTCCAGCAATGATCTAACCAATTAAACCCCAGTTGCTGGTTCTTTATTCATTGTGGTAAATGCACATGCCAGAGCACCCGGCATGCAGGGTCTTAAGCAATGCCATTTATATTGGAAGGGTTATAAACAACAGTATATTCACAGTCAGTCTTCCTAGACAGCTAGCTAGCTCCAACACATGGGGGAGTGTACGTGTAAGCCCATGATACAAGAAGTAGCCGTGACCCTTGCTGTAAATTGAAATGCTCAATACTGATACCAGGCTGCCCATAACCGCTGAGACCCATTACATGTAATGCAGATAAAACGGACTCTCAAATCTTCCATAATGGTGAACAAGATCCCCCAAGGTATTGTAAAGCCTAGACTATCCCTTCCCACCTGCCCACCTCCTCTGCATCCAAGGACATCATCTGTCTCCAAAGCCCCAGATTCCCTTCTACTAAAGGCTGGGGTTCCCCCTACAAATAGGGGTTCACTCAGTGCGAAGTATAATGTGGATGCCAGAATCTGTGAAAACCGGGCCGCTCATCTCTCCAGGCCGCAGAGCAAAAGAAGCATCTTCAAAGGGTTTCTGCATGTCACCTGCGGGACAGAAAGGGAATACAATGAGTTCCTAGGAAGGGTTTGTCTTCAGTATCAGAGCTCGTCATGTGTTATACAATAGCAGAAGGTAGCATTAATGGACATTCGCTAAAGGGTTATTCTCACCTCAGCTGCTTACCCCGTCTGGCCGGTATATCCAAGCTCCCAAAAGGTACACAAAATGGTACTCAAACAGCGGAGCGCCCTGCGTTATGCTGTTTCCTTAACTCCCGTAGAAGTGAATGTGAATTAGGGTCACAGTGTACACTTAATGCAACTTAAAAGTCAGCCACAGCAGGTATAATTCACTGTGCTACACCGTTTCCATACCTCCCATTTACATGTCAGAGAACATATTTATAAGGGCTCCTGCCCTTGCACGGATATTTACTGCGGACTCCGCAGTGGGCGTTCTCACTGTGAATCTGCAGCAAATAGCACCCATAGCATGTTATGGGAAACCGATTCTACCTGCACACTTGTGGAAACCAATTGCTGTTTCCGAAAGTGGAGGTAAAAAAAATAAAATAAAAAAAATCGCAGCATGCTCCATTTTTCTGCGTGAATGGCTTCCACTTAAGTCAATGGAAGTCGTCCGATCCACAGCCCTTCCACAACGACACTGCGGAAAGGTCGCAAATTCCACGTTAATCATGTCCGTCGTACAGCTACGCGCGGACGCCGCTGCTCCCAGGGCCAGATTCCGCATGCGGCCTAATTGTGTATCAAGGCCGACTCCATTATAGGATTATATTCCTTGTTGTGATCAACATTTTATGTGTAACTTTAAGGAAATCAATATATATTAAGAGGCTTTTTAGCTACAGGGTGTAGTCTTGCATAGCTCCTTCGGCTCGTTTATCTAGAAGACAAGGCCAGAAGAAACACCCTTGATAAGAAACCATTCACATCACAGCATGTGCTGGAATAGCAAGGTTAAGATGACAAAAGAACATTCTACAACCTTCCCAGCTTGTTTATTGGTTAGGAAGATAGGTGCCCACTTTGAGTGAAAACTACAAAGGTTTCTGTATGATCAAATAAAGATCATTGCAATTACACAGAACTGAGTGCGACGTGTCACGATTTCCTGAGAAGCTGCATTTGCTGTATAACAAAATGTGACACAAGCAAGGTATAGCTGCAGACTTATTGCAATAACCTATCTGTGGGGGTTCAGGAAGCAGCAGCACAGAGCACTCGGCTGTTTCTGTAAAACCCAGTCACAAATGGGAACAGGAGATAGTGTTTTCCTACCAAAACTGTTTGGACAGCTCTATCAGTAGGATGGATCGTGTCTTAACATGTTGGGTGTCATGAGCCATGCCACATAAGATGCAGATTCCTGGAGGTGTCAGCCATAGTTTGTGTCTAGAACTGCACGCTATTGGATATATGAGTTGCGATGACAAGAACCATGAACACAGAGGTGACGCTGACATTTTAGACAATGTGCTGCCAACAAGATAGTAATACTCTGGGAATGCCTTGTCACAAAACCAACGCTGCTTTATGTAGGTTGAGGATATGGATGTTCTACGATTAAACCGACCTGACCCCTACTGAATATTTTTGGGATGATCTGGAACGTCTGGTCAGGAAATATGAACAGCGTCCCTCTTCTTTGAGAGAACTTATCAGACGTTTGCAGGATGACCGAAGGGAAATACCAGCGAAAATGTATCAGAGATTAGCAGAAAGTATGTAACGGAGAGTATGCAAGGTCATTAGGGTCAAAAGAAGCCCCACTTAGTTAAGATATGGTGATCGTTACTACTTTTGATTCTTGCTCAGGTGTCCAGTGACTTTTGGTAGGATATTGTAGATGTGGTAGCAAGCATGGCTAGACTGGTGGCATGGTGTAAGGGCTGAGAACTTCTTTAAATCTCCCATTCAGACAGGTAAGGGAGTTTTCTGGGACTCCAATAGATGTATCCTCAGGGTAGGTCAGCAATATTAGATTGGCTAGGTGACTGATGAAAGGGATGTTACAGGCTTAAGAATATATATTAGTCCTGGGAAAACCCTTGCAATCAACCAAACAAGGAAAGCCGTGCAACGTACTGTATTTTATGGCCAAAGATCCCAGTGGCTCCCTTACTGCGTTGCACGTAACATAAACGAACGTGGTTGCATTGTGACTTGCAATTTGCCACAACCAGGCGTGAAAATACCCCCAAACACAAACTGCTGGTTGTCTACTAAGAGTCGGGTTGTAGCAACTGCCTGCGTATCTTAACATGACAGCAATCCGCTATGCTACTTACGAGGCAAGCATGGAGACACTCACTGCGATGTTAGGCTGTGCAACATGTGCCGTGGTCAAAGTCACCTTGTAGCCCTAGCCCAACACAGCAAATGATCTAGAAATCAAGAACTTCAGATACATCCATTATTAAACAGAGTGGAAAATAGTGACCTCCAGTGGATAAAAACCTTATTACATGCAAACAATAAGTATAAAGAATTCCATCACCAGGATCGTGTTACTCCTAAACGCTTCCATACGTCTTAGACATTCGTTGTCGGATCCGGCTAACAACGGCAGAGTCAAACAACTGATGTATACGGCTCAACCTTACCCCAACAGATGACAGAGGAGAGAAGGATGAGGCGTCAAGTTTCGACACCTGATCCTCTTGTTCCCCAGGAGATAAGGCACCAGCAGAGCCGTCTACCTCCCTTAACACACGGATGCTCAGCTAAGCCAAATGTGTGTGGGCGCAGCAAAACCGGGTGGGGGTGTGTGTGTGTGTGTGTGTGTGTGTGTGTGTGTGTGTGTGTGTGTGTGTGTGTGGGGGGGGGGGGGGGGGGGGGGGGGGGGGGGGTGGAGGGCAGCTGTCTGATGAGCGACGGTTCATCTGTCAGTTGTTAAACTCCATGCAGGAGCTGTTTATTCAGTGCTATGAACTGGATCGCAGCTCATTAGCCAATAGTATAGAAATATTTCCACATATAAATCCCTATTTTCTTGTCACAACCTACACCCCTATTCTTGGAACTATATGGCACCAGCACTAAGTTTTGATATGGACATTTGATTCCAGAGGGGTAAGGTTCCTCCTTGTGGAGCAGCACAAGGGTGTAGAGAGCGTTCTCCACCATGCGGTGCTCTCTGGATAAAAGCTATACAAATGAGCGAGTGTATAATCCTCCACAGCGCCATCTAAGGGAATGTAGCTAATGGGAGTCAACATAAAACCTTTCAACATGCCATGCAACAGGATTAAGGATGCGAGGGAAACCAGAATACCCATCAGTCTTGTGAGATCTGCTAAAAGGTCGAATATTGACAGATGCACAGTGCTGTGGAGAATCTCATCACTCATTTGCGGCACTTTTACTAGAGAGCACTGCACGGTCTATGGTGCCCCTCACAGGGAGGAATATTAAAGGGGTACTCCCATTTCAATGTGTAAGAAAAATAAATAAATGATATAAGACGCACACAGCCATAAGAGGTTTATTTCCAAAATGCTCCATTCTCCAGCTATTGATTCCGCTGTCTTCTAGTTTGATGCTCAATGTCAGGGAAACAGACCACCTCTTCTATGGAGGGGATTTATAAAGCACACCGGCAGCTGGTGGCCGAGCTGAGGGCTAGTGCACATGCATTCAGAAGATCCTGGTCATCAGAATTCATTGAAGGAAATGCGCAAGCGCCATCCTCCTCTGCCATTTCTTGCCATGGAAGAGGTGGTTGGTTCCCCTGGCAACTAGCAGTAAACAACCAGAGGGCAGAGGAATCAATAGCTGCAATACCTGGAGAACAGAGCATTTTGGAAAAACACATCTTAAGGGTGAGGGCATTGTTTTGCAATTTCATAACACACCGAAATAGAATTCCCAAGATGGCAATACCCCTTTAAGCCTGCTCTCCCTTATCGAGTCATGTTGACGGCCCCCACCACTTTACTGTGCACAGATGAGGGGCAAGAACCCCGAAACAGCTGTAATGTAGACTGGTATCCTAGTTTAGTCTACGTCTCCAGTTGTGTTGCAAGGCTTGTCATAAGGTCACAGGGCAGCTACCTTCCACTAGGGGTCAGAGTGGAAGCATTATTCATTTAGTCATTTGCATAATAATATGGCCATCTGAACGGGATCTTGTTAAGGTGCGGGGAATGTAGCAATGTGGGAACACTTAGCTGATTGGTTTGTTTTCCTACAGACATCTGTTATATATCCCAAGTAAAAAGCAGTCTGAAGTCTGTCCCACTTAATTACGGCTGATTGGCACACGTTGTTCCACTGCTTGTTTTGCGGCATGGAGTGCTTTGTGATTTAAATAAAAGACCCATCACTTGATCCTGCAAGCATAATTTACACTGTCAGCAAAGCTCTGAAGTCCCCTTTACAGCAATTCATAAAAATGGGTAATCATTAGCTTTGTGTAGAGGAGCCGGGAACGGCGGTATGTTTATTTCATAGGATATGTCAGTATGTTCATTTTTAGAGCACAACAGCTAATGGTACCTGATGAAAAACACTGGCCTAATGCCAGGAGGAATTCCGTTCGCCTATTCTGCTCAATTAGCATTCGGAAATCGGCCGTTTTAATCAGCAGCTCATTAATAAGTAATTTTCAGACAGACACTTACAGAACATGCCTGAGGACAACGAACATCAGAGAAGGTAAGAGGGGCCGGTAGAGATCTACGGGAATACAGATTCCTAGTGGGAAATTAAACTTCATAGATACCTTTTATTTTTTGCACCGTGTAATGCTGAAAAGTGTACAAAACACTCAATATGTATCCACTGCTAGCTTTAGGGGGAAAGTCACAAACATTATACTGATACACTGAATGGCGACTGTATTAGAGACCCCCATCAGGTAGCCGGTTAGATCTTGAAAAATACTCTATAGCCAAAATTTTTTTAAAAAGGTGGTTTTATGGAAGACGTGTCCTGCCTGGAATAAAGATTGCCCATCCTTGGAAATGCTAATGTCTGATTGGCTTCTTTTCGGCTTACGTTTTTGATGGATTGGACCAGTCCATCCGGCCGGACTGTGGCACGTGCAGATAATGTGAAGGAGGTTTGTGCTGCTGCTCATTGCTGTGTTGGGAAGAGGTTCTGACCAGCTCACAGGAACGGGTCATCCATTCATGCTGCTTGCCATAAAACCTGACCTCCCATCAGCACGGAGCAACAGAAAGCTGGAATTCATCTAAGCAGGCGATGTTTTCCCCCTACTCAGACTGGCTTTACGTGAGCGAGATTTGTGCACTGTGAGACGTACAAGTCTCACACGAATAAGATCCCCATTCTATTGAATGGGGTCATACACATGAGCGTTACTTTTCCCTGCAATGCGGGAAAAAAAAAATTGTGGCTGCTAATTTTTTCTTATCTTTTTTGCAATTCTGTTTTTATTAAAATCTACAATACTTTAACATAAACCAGTGCATGTTCAAAAACATTAACTATAACTTTTGCATACTATTAAATGCTAGATTGCCCTTAATGGGAAGTGGGGGAGGGAATAGGAAGGATTAGAATTTTAAGGAGGGAATCCTACTACAGGGTACACCTAATATCTTTGCATCGCTGATCGTTCTCAAAGGGGGCCGGCGGCAGCATCGCGTCGTGTGCTAGGTGCATGCTAGTGCGATGCAAGGTCTTCCCATTGAAAACAAAAACTATTTCCCCCAAAAGTGATGCAAGGCAGTTTTGATATAAACATTCTTTGCAATCCCATGTTGGCGACTTACTGCCCAGTATTGCACTCGCCCGTGTGAAGTTAGCTTTAGTGATAGAATTCGTGCTCTTTTGCTGACTAGATTCTCACCTTCCTGTTCCTCTTAAGCAGTGTTGTACTAGAACTGCCATTGCAGCCCAGCTGTACTAAGGAACACCAATATGTGCATTCGGCCATAGTAGTGGGGGCACAAGTTGGATTCTAGCGCAGCTTCCTAGACTATTGTGAGGAGAGAAGAATCCACTGCACATAAATGGGATTCAAGTCAAAGCCCTTTTCTCCAGCATTCCCCTGAATCCATGCCGATGACTTCAACGCCGCACACACGGATACACAGCATCGACCATCTTTTTTAATGGGACAGGGAAACACATTTAATGGCGTTTGATGTGCACACAAGTGCGATGTGAGGTTTCCCATTGAAAACAATTGGGAACACTTTGCGATTCAAGGGGACGCAACCTCACAGAAGTGATGAGAGGCGTTAACAGAAAAACGCCTCACATTTGCAGGTACATTGCACATTCCCCAGTGTGATATTAGGCAGTTTGACAGCCCCATATCACGCTCGGACACGTGCTGGTAGCCATAAAGCTAAAAAAATAAAAATACAAACTACCATTTTGCATTAACAAAAGTATTCAGACCCTTTGGGATGGCACTTGGAATTTAGCTCTAGGGGCCTCCCAAGTCCCTTGATCATCTTTGACATGTTTCTACACCTTGATTGGAGTCACCTGTGGTTAATTCAGTTGATTGGATATAATTTTAAGAGACACGCCCCTGTCTATATAAGGGTTTACAGCTCACAATACATATCAGAGCCGAAACCAAGCCATGAGGAGAGAAGTGCCCATAGGGCTCAGAGACAGGATTGTGTGGAGGAACAGATCTGGAGAAGGCTGCAAAAAAAAAAATCTGCTGCATTGAGGGTTCCCAAGAGCCCAGCAGCCTCCAAAATTCTTGAATGGAGTCAGTCTGGCACAACCAGGACTCTTCCTAGAGCTGCCGACCAACCAAAGTAATCAGAGCAGAACGGCCTTGGTAAGAGGTGATCAAGAACCCAATGGTCACTCTGACTGAGCTTCAAAAGATCCTATGTGCAGATGGGAGAAACTTCCAAGAGCGTCAACTATCACTGCAGCCTCAACCAATCTGAGCTTTATGGCAGGGTGGCAAGAAAGAAGCCTCCTCAGTAAGAGACACATGGAAGCCGCCTGGAGTTTGCCAACAGCACCAAAAGGGCTCCCAGACTGAGAAACAAGATTTTCTGGTCTGCTGAAACAAAGAATGAACTTTTGAGCCTCAATTCTAAGAGTTATGTCTGGAGGAAACTAGGAACTGCTAACCACCTGCCCAATACCATCCCTACAGTGAAGCCTGGTGGTGGCAGCATCATGCTGGGGGAGGGAAGACCTGTCGGGGTGGATGGAAAGCTGAATGGAGATATCTAGCTTGACAGAACTCGAGAAGCTCTGCAGAGAAGAATGGCAGAAAATCCCCAAATCCAGGTGTGCAAACCTTGTAGCATCATACCCAAGACGATTGGAGGCTGTAATCACTGCCAAAGGGGCTTCAATTAAGTACAGGGTACGAATACTTATGTCAATGCAAAGAGTTACGTTTTTCATTTTAAGGGGAAAAAAAAACCAAAAGAAAACAAAAAAAAAAAAACATATTTCTAACATGGTTTTTAATTTTTCATTATGGTGTACTGAAGGCAGAATGATTGAAGGAGGGGGGAGGGGGAGAGATGAAAGCGTCGACACTAGCCCATGAGTAAGGGAGCTTGGGCACCTAAAATGCTTTGGAATGTCCCCTGTACTTTTTGTGTGTCAGTTGTTAATGGAGCGCATGTGGCTGGATTAAACGTTTTTTGGCTATTTTATCCCTCTCTTTGAGCTGCACTCTTTTCTCTTACATTGGACTGACAGCCTGGCAATAGACTCTCCCTGCTCAGGTGGTGAGATGGCTGCATTCAGGTGAACTGGTGCCTTTATTTTTCATTATTCCGTTTCCTTGCTGTGCAGCAGCCGGTCACTAGAACTATTCTTGCCGGCTTTCACGCCACAAGGTTGGCAGTGAAATTCCGGCCCCCGGCTATTCTAGCACTGATGACCCAGCCTCGTTGGAAGTCACTCTGATCACTGGATCTTCCCATCTAATGTGGATTCATACAAATTGATCCACGGAAAGCTTGTCAGGTGATTTTATGCTGCACGGCGGGGTCACCGGTCTAATTCCCATACAGAGAAGCTTTAATTGTGAAAGGGCTGCTGTCCCTAATGCAGTGGCCATTTCAGTGTATGGAAGCTTCAAATTACTTTTAACGAGTAGAAATGTATGGGTTACACATCTAAAGAACATTCGAGTTGGGTTAGACAAATTCCTGTTGCCTTGGTAACTGAAAAGTTGGCCCTGATGATCAGATTTATCTCCCTGCATTTTATCTTCTTAACACATGGCAGATTTGCTGCAGAAACTTCTGTGACTATCCTACTCATCTAATGGGGCTTGTAGAAATGTATGTCTGCTGCCAAGGCCTCCTCAGAAAAATGGAACAGATTTAGAGTGGCAGAAAGGTCTGCGACAAATCTGCCGTGTGTGAATATACCATAAACCTTCAGCGGCTGGCGCTTCCACTTAGTGCTGCATGCCATCATTGACATCATCCAGCTCCATGTCTCCCTTCAGTAATGATTGCAGACGGCTCCCTTGGGTGGAGAGACCACACAGCAACGGACATGATAGCACGGTGTGCAACTCTATTAGCAGAGGACGGGGCCTGGCTGTGGATCGAGGTGGAGAAATCCGGATGTCTGAAAAGGCTTAGACCATCTACAGAGCTCTGCGGCTCTTTCAGTTATGGTATGAGGTGGGGCACAAGTTTATAAACTCCCTCCCCAATGTGTTAATGCGGCAGGTCAGAGGAAGATTTTGTGCAGGTTTTTGATAGGGAACCTGGTGCACAAAACAATCACTAATTTTGGGAAGTAGCCAACATGTGAAAAGTTTAACTTACCTCTCCCAAAATTTCCCAAGTCACCTCCGGCCTTGGCAGAACTGCAGTCACTAAACTGTGAGGCTAAAGCTTCAAAGTCCTCCTCTCCGGATTTGATTTTCTGGATATATCCTGAGAAATACAAAATATAAACCCTTAAGGAGCGGTTCAACACATTTTCATCCCTTTTGTCCCCAAATGAACAGAACTTTAGAAGTTGTATAAAAACTTGAAAGCTATTTTCTTCTTTTTTTAAACACATCCTTCCCTAAAAGTATATTCACCAGCTTAGCCTCACCAGCCCTGTGCCACGTTGCCATCCTTACAGCTGGTTTGATTTGGCTGCAGCATCGATGTTCTGTATATAAGCAACGGCTGCAACCAACCGTTATACATCGCCGAAGCCTGCTAGTGGCTTCAGTAGTCGTGTGGGTATATGGGAGGTCACCGTTGTAGGCAAGTAGACTAAAACCAGTTAGGAGGAGGAGAGTGGCGGCGCTAGACCGGCAAGGCCTTTGCTTATTTAACATATCTTGCCTGGTCTCAAGTTTTCATATTGCACAAAAAATCCCTCTAAAGGGAATGTTCAGCCGGCACATTCACTGCAGGATTCTCCGTCGTAAAATTAGTCTTAAAAATAAAAAAATAAATAAAAACCACACCATGTCCAGATCTGCAGCTTTCTGAGCAGATTTTGCAAAATTCAGACACTTAAACGATTTTAGGCATCATAAAGTGACAGGTAACTAAGAGAGTAGGGCCATTTTCTCACCTAGGATAGGTGGGAATCCCCAAAAGTGGAGGGGGGACCTGTGTCCCTCTCCTCACTGTGGGTTCATGCTGTCTCACAGTGAGGGGGAGATTGAATGAAGCATCAGTTGAGAATGCACTTGTACTACGCTATTTTGGTCAGCCCCGCTCATACACAACCGCTGCTCTAGCGGTCACGGTAGGTGGGTGCAGCCAGCCCACAGTGAGAGAGAGGAGGGGGGGGGGGGGGAATACAGTGGGAGCCTCAGAGGTGAAACCTATGATCAACGTGGATTGTGGCACCATCCCTTTAATAACCACCATGTCGTTTCCCCCTTTTGTGTTCCAGCGGTGATAACTATTTTTTTTTCAACACTGTAGCTGAATGGCCGCTTGTACTTTGCCAGAGGAGTTCTAGGTTTTTATAGGAACCAATTTTAGGTACATATAATGTTTAATATTTTTTGGGGAAAAGCCAAGAAAGAAAGAAAGAAAAAGAAAAAAAAAAAAAAAAGATAGAAAATCACCATTTTTGAGGATTTACTAGAGCAGTGTTGACCATGTGGTACAAATAAGTTAGCTTTATGCATTTGCTATTGTCGTAATCATAACGACTCGTAGAATATAGTTTTATTATATTCTTTATATTTTACTACTATTTTACTGCATAATAAAAATTTTAACAAAATGAGTTGTGTGTGTCACCCATCTTTCAATACGCAAAAAAAAAATGCCCAAAGACCTGTACGAGGACCGTTTCTTTGGAGGGTATAAAGACCCCAGATGACCATCTGCGACGCCAACTTCGACAGCCTACGAATTTGCTGGATCTAGAGTGTCAGTTACAGCAAATGTGGAGCAATATGCTGCATGATACCATACAGAACCTGTGTGCCTCCATGCCCCCCGTATCACATCTTGTACCCAAGCTAGAGGCGGTACAACAGGGTACTAGAGCCTCCATGCCCCCCGTATCACATCTTGTACCCAAGCTAGAGGCGGTACAACAGGGTACTAGAGCCTCCATGCCTGCCCGTATCACATCTTGTATCCAAGCTAGAGGAGGTACAACAGGGTACTAGAGCCTCCATGCCTGCCCGTATCACATCTTGTATCTGAGCTAGAGGCGGTACAACAGGGTACTAGAGCCTCCATGCCTGCCCGTATCACATCTTGTATCTGAGCTAGAGGCGGTACAACAGGGTACTAGAGCCTCCATGCCCGCCCGTATCACATCTTGTATCTGAGCTAGAGGCGGTACAACAGGGTACTAGAGCCTCCATGCCCGCCCGTATCACATCTTGCATCCAAGCTAGAGGCGGTACAACAAGGTACTAGAGCCTCCATGCCCCCTGTAGCACATCTTGCATCCAAGCTAGAGGCGGTACAACAGGGTACTAGAGCCTTCATGCCCACCTGTAGCACATCTTGCATCCAAGCTAGAGGCGGTACAACAGGGTATTAGAGCCTCCCTACAGGGGGGCAGTTCTCCACAATAAATTATCCTTTTGCTCTGATATTGTCATCACTTACTTATATTTATGTTACAATCACACAGAGAAAGTTTCCTTACAATTTGACAACTTCTAGGGAAGGAATGAGTTTTTTACAGCGAGTTCACTTATTTATAAGTTCTGACTTGTAAGTCTTTTTAACCCCATCCTACTGCAGCTTGCTACTCCAATATTGGAGCAGTGAGCCGTGCGACTACTAGTAGGTTGGGGTTAAAAGACTGACAGAACACATGGAAAAGTGCTTGACTTTCTTTTTTGATAATGAGTGCATATACGGGAAAAGCGACATCGTGAATGGATTTAAATTTTTTTTTTTTTTTAATTATAGATATTTTTAAAAATCACTGGCGTGACCCTTTAAAGTTTGAAGCCGATCTCTCTTCTACTGTATGTAGGTGGTAAAGCAGCTGGGTACATTTTTTCTTGTTACGATTGAGAGCAGATAGGAAGATGCATAAATGGAGAACAGGGAGTATTCCTTGGGGGTTTGGTAAGTATCAGTCGGGTATAATGTGGCATCGGACAGGGACATTCTCTTAGGGAGTCTATGTTATCCAGAATACATTGTAAATGAGTGCTTACATTGGAAGGGGAGGAGCTTTTTTTTTTTTTATAAAGGAGAGGAAAATTAGTAATCCTCTTCAATTTTAAGAAGCTGTCACTTCTATTTGGCACTATTATTACCATTCTGGTAGCAAACAAATTTGCCACATAAAGAGATCAAGTAGTTTCCATTTCCTTCTGGGAAATTATTGTTACCGAAGTTCCCCGTGTCTCCACTCAGCTGCACCTCCATGTTGTCTCATCTGCCAACAGTGCTGCTCTTCTGAGGGCGCCTTCACACTGGCAATAAAAATCACGTGATGCGAGAGTGAGTGAAAACGCAGAATTATGAAGCCAATGATTTCCTTCACATTTGCGATGTTACGAGGGGAAAAAAAATAAATAAATATGCAGCACGCCCAACTTTCTGCGTTTTTTTTTTATTTTAATCTCCTACGTTTCCCTATGGAGCCTCCTTTTTATCGAATTGCAAGGCACGAACTTGTTTTCATGCAATGCGTTAACATTAGAAAGTCGTATTGACTTTCAAGTAAAAAAAAAAAGTGAGAAAAAAAAAAAGTGAGAAAAATTGCAAGTGGCAGTAATTTTCTCGTGACGATATCACAATCGCCAGTGTGAAGGCGCTTTAATAGTTCCTCTAGTTCTATGGCAATAGGGAAGCAGTGCTCCACAGAGGAGAGACAGTAAAATCCCTAACTATAGGCCTTGTTTCAATGAAATAAGGTTTTGAATGCCGCGGTAATCAGGGTATAACGCTCTCATTGATTTCAATGTGGCCTCTCAGACATGTTTTCGATCACAGCACTGGACGGCGCTTTCCAGCGCTGCGATTTTTAAGCGCTGTCTGCTCTGTTCTTCGGTGTTTAGCGCACCTTATCACCCATCACAATGATGGGGTGCGCTAAAACTCATTGTGGGACACATAAAACTACAGCCGAAAGCGAAAATAAAATCATGGCAAAGCACTGCGATTTCAATTGATTTGGTGTGTGTATGTGCGAGTGGCCTAGGAGTATAGCAATACCGCCAGACCCCTCCACAATACACACTGAGGGTGCATTTGTACTCAATAAGGAGAGGGAAGTATTCCGCTGCCAGGAACCTCTGAAGGCAGCTTCCATCCCTTGAGAATAATGGATACACCGAACCCTTCTGCCATTGGGACATCACCGGTCCCGTCTGATATTCTTCTAATATGTATGGTCACCTCTATTCTGATATAGAAATGACATACTAATAATTATTGATGGCATATCACTAGGATGGACCCCCCCCCCCCAATCACAACAAGGTGGTCAGTGGGCTCCAATTTCACCAGATACAGTGCCACCATGCGCAGAGTCGGGTATTGCGGCTCAGCTGTAGGCAAGCTCCAGCTAATGTCAAATTCTTGTGATTAGGGAAGGCCCCAGTGATTTCTACTGAACCTTAGCTACAATATTTGGATCATTAATCATTTTTCGCCACTGCTTACTGGCTTTTCCAGTGCTTACCTACCATTAATGTGCTCCAGAGCCTCATCTTTGGTGCGTGTAATTCTTTCCTGCCTCCACGATGAAGGACGTCTCGACTGGTTATGTTTCACCAGCAGGTGAGAACATCGTACCTTTGCCGGTGGTTCAGCTTGTCCATTTTTCCCACTTCCACTGGGCCGTTCCCACTGGCTGGCATTAGTCATGTGGTTGAAATAATATACACGCCCTAAAGGAAAACAAAGCAAATTTAAGGGTTTCCAATTTTTTAATGCAATAAATAAATAAAGCTGACCCAGCATACACTGCTCAAAAAATTAAGGGAACACTCTGGCCCAATGCACACGGACGGATTTACGGAAACAAATACCAGCCATAGACATGCCATGTACACATGGGTTTCAATGCCCAAGAGCGGAAATCAATAGCGATTTTCCGCTCACGGGGGTGGGGGAGGAATCCAACCCGGTTGTATGCATTTGGCCTTAAGCATCACAGTACAATCCCAAATCACTTACAGGTTCAGCCCCATATAAGTGCTGGCGCTCATGTAATGGCACAGACGAGAGACGGTTCACACTGCGCTCACGACAGACGTGAATCAACGTAATTCTTTAGTTCACTGCGATCTGAAGTGTGACTCAGTGAAGGATAACAAAGAGTTCTGAAACTTTATTATAAACTTTGGGGGAAACTTACTAAAACATTTCCAGAGATGTTCTTGGCGTACTTTCTGCCAGTGCATAATGCCCCCCATATATGAAGAGGCGACGCTACTTCCCTGAAGTGATATGAGGTGGGTTTGATACAAAAAACGCCTAGCATCTGCAGTGAAATCGCATGTTGGCGAACGTGATATCGGGCAGAGTTTCGTGGCCTGATATCGCACTCACCTGTGTGAGATTACCCTCATTCCCAGTCTAGGGTGGCAATACACCCAGAAATGTACAAGGTTTCAGCAAGTCTAGAAAACACGTTGTATAGATAACAAAATTCAATAAGCAATGAAACAACACAAAGTGGTGGTTGGAAATAGCAGCTAAACATACTTTCCTTACACAAGGCCAGTGCACAAAGCATAAAAGTCGTGAATATTTGCACAATTGAGACAAAACTACCGTATATACTCGAGTATTAGCCGACCCGAGTATAAGCCACAAAAAAACTGAGAAAACTTATTGACTAGTATAAGCCGAGCTATACTCAAGTTATACTAGGTAAAAAAAGCCCCTCCATACTCACCTCCCAGCTGGCGTCTGTGTGACAAGCCGTTTGAATTCTCCCCGCAGTCATCCCCTGCCGTCCTCTCTGCTTGGCTCTGTCAGTGCTGTGTAAGTAAGCGCTGCGATTGGATTAAGCGCCAGCCAATCACAGATGGAGCTCGATCCAATCACAGCGCTTACTTACACAGCACTGACGGCAGGGGATTTGAAAGCCGAGCAGGGAGAATTCTAAAGCAGCTTGATTGGCTGTGAATGATCGAGCGCCGGCTGTGATTGGCTGACACTCGTTCCAATCATAGCTCTTACGGCGAGGGATGACAGAGCTGAGCAAAGAGGCTGGCGGGGGATGACAGTGGAGAGAATTCAAGCAGCCTGCCGCACCACCGCCGGAGACACAGACGCCGGCTGGGAGAGGAGTATGGAGTATTTTTTTAGCCTTCCCTGACTCGAGTATAAGCCAAGGGGGACTTTTGCAGCACAAAAAAAATGTGCTGAAAAACTAGGCTTATACTCGAGAATATACAGTAGTGACTTTATAAATCACTTAGCAAGTGTCCCTGTTTATTTGAACTACTCCCCATTTGTAAAACCTCCCATTCCCATCAGTGCGTGGGAGCGCTCTTGTTTATGAGGGGATGAAGACCTGCACTGATTGTATCCTGCCAACACAACTGCAGGGTTCATTAGACCGCGCAGCGACACGTGAAGCTGCAGCCGCACATACCGGACAACTGCAGCAGTAAGGCAGCGGTCACACGGGCGACAAAAAAACCTGCATGATTTTCTTGTAATGCGACAGCGCTACAAATCGCATGTATGTGAAGCCCATGCCTTCCAATGGGTTCCTTCACATTAGCGATGTTTTTTAGATTGCTACACAGTGGATGAAAAAAATAATTAAATATAAATATTAAAAAAAAAAAAAAATTGCTGCATGCTGAATATTACCGCAATTTACTGTTTTGTGGCCCATGTTTCTCTATAGAGCCTTCCTTTGCGTTGCTTCGCATGAAGTCGCAGTTTTCGTGTGATGCAACTTTTACAGTAGGAAGTCCTACTGTTTCCCCTGAAATAAGCCCTGGTCAATACATTACCTAACAGGCGCTGTCCGCTCCGCCACACTTCTCATCCGCAGTCCCAAGGCACTTGTTTGTAGTCTTCAGCCAGCGCTTCCTTGTCTGGGGGGTTACAAAAATCTGTCTCCAGGAAGCACTGGCTCCGATTAGCTCATCGAGTGCTGCTGTGATTGGTTCATCAAGCGCCACGGCTCAGCCAATCGGTGCAGCAGAGCAGACAGTGTCTGTTAGGTAATGCATTTTTAAATGCAGGTAGAGCTTATTTTTAAAGCCCTCCCCAAAAATCCTGGCAAAAGAGCGCCACAAAATCGTGAAATCACTGCAAAAAAAAAAATCACACAGAACACAGCTGCGATTTTCTTGCAGCGATATCGCTGTCGCCCGTGTGAAAGAGGCCAAAACCGTCTGCCAAACTGATCAGTCACACGACATTGCAGGTAAGCAGGCGTACAAGCAGGCATGCAGCCACTAACAGTCAAACAACTTTCATCAAGGTGAAGGAAATGCAGTCTTGCAGGTCAGTGTTTTTGGATTTCACTAAGAGGGACCCTCAGTGTAACCCCAGCCTTACAAGAGAGAACACTGATACGCAGGAACGAGTCCTGCACCTGTAGCACGCTGCCGGCAGGGGTTACCAACTTCTAAATAAGAATGCTTCCATTCATTTACAGCAAGTAGAAATTTTGAAATGGAAATTATTCAAAACAAACAAAAAAAAACAGACATTAGAAATCTGCATGAACATAATCTCATTGGGTATTACGTGCGTATAATAGGCGGTGAATGGAGTTAGTGAGAGTACATTGATCCAGTCACACGTGAACATTCATTGCGCCATAGGCCTCCTGCACACGGGGATCCGTGCGCGCCTGCAGGCACGGGCATTAGAAGACAGGTTCTTACCTCTCCGGATCCAGCGCGGGTCTCCTCTGTCGTGGCCGATCTTCTTTCTTCAGCACAGTGGATGCGTCCGGTCACGCTGGCCGACGCATGTGCAGTGCCTTTTTTTTAATCTCCAGCTTTCCCGAAGCATGTCCGCAGGGACAGCTGTAGGTGTGCTGTGGATCAGACGGCTTCCATTGTCTTTAACGGATGCCATCCTGCGGGTTTCTGCAGGGAAATAGAGCTGCAATCCGCACACCGAGGAAAAAAAAAAAAAAAAAGAAAAAAATCTCATCCGCAGGCTTTTAGCTCCCTATGGGCGGCTTGATTTGAGGATCTCCCATGTGGGTTCCACAAATCAAATCTACCCGTGGGCATGAGGCCTTACTGTGACATAATGTAGTTTATGTTTGTGGCGAGTTTTCAGCAACAAATTGTCTTTATGAAGAAAAATAAAACAAAACAAAGTTTCCTGAGCTGTGTGGGCAGGCCGCATTGTGATGAACGCGGCGGTCCTTCCTTGTACCTCGTTTGTAATGGGCGCTGCACCTTTCATGGATCCTTCTCACCAGTGGAGGGAATTTCACTAAGATTGCCCTGGTATAACACGTGTGACCTTACTTCCAGAAGTACTGGGCTCGCCCCCTTCCTGCTCCCCAAATATTAGGGCCTTGATGACCTCCTGGAATTCAATAAAGCTGCCCCTCTGGCCGGCACGTTTTTCACATGGGATTGTTCAGCCCAAATACTTGATCAGAAAGGCACCTCCTCCCCTGTACCTATTGTAGCTAAGGATTCTGGCTTGGCGGGGGGTGTGGGGGGGTTCTATGTACTGGTACTAGAGATGAGCGAACGTATTCGGTAAGGGCGATTTCGCACTCGAGCACCGCGATTTTCGAGTACTTCACTACTCGGTGAAAAGTACTCGGGTGCGCTGTGGGGCGGGGGGTTGCAAAGGGGAGTGGGGGGTAGCAGCGGGGAGCCCTCTCTCTCTCCCTCTCCCCCCCACTCCCCGCTGCAACCCCCCCTCTCACCCACAGCGCACCCGAGTAGTGAAGCACTCGAAAATCGCGGTGCTCGATTGCGAAATCGCCCTTACCGAGTACGTTCGCTCATCTCTAACTGGTACCGATCACTATATCTATATATCCTTTTTTTTTTTTTTTCACTTTTTTTGGCCACAATTCTCTCCTCAGCCCAACCTCTTAGACTGCAGTGTAGATAGCACAAACTTTGGCTGCTGCACTCTGATTGGTCAGTCACTGCTGACCAAGCACAGAGATCACTGGGGCAGGACTGCTGCGACTGGTTCCCCAGCAGCAAGTTGCCATAGGCTCCCATGTTAGCAGCCATCATCGCAGTGCTGCCATGATTGCCTCTGCAGCAACACTTTAAATACAAGCTGTAACCTTACCACCTGTGACATTAAGGGGTTAAAGGGATTGTCCATTTTATTCTTACTTTGAACTAAACATGCTGCCCATGTGAAAAAAGTACAGCCGCTTATAGCATCTTCTGCTGACTCCCCACGCCGGCTCTTTCCCATGACGTAATGTTTACAGGCTGCTGCAGCTAACGGTAGAGCTCAGTGATCGAGCACCAAGGTCTGATTTGCTGCAGCAGCCTGTAACATTCTCCACACAGGTTGCTCCCACAGCCTGTAAACAGACCCAGCGCTGCACATCCAGGGAGTTAAAACTGCGTAACCATGAGGAGCACTAAGATTATTATTATTATTGCCATGGCTTTAAAAAATTAAGTTTTGAAAGCGGCATTCAAATACCCGATTGGAGTACGGGGGGGGCAAACAACCCCCTGTGATGAGTTTGCGGGGTGCTGTTCTGTCGCCACGGCAGTCGGGGACCTTCTGAAGGCCCCCAGGGCTGCCATTGCAGATTGCCTCTCAAGCTATGGCACAGACCGCAGTATAATGTCACCATCGCAAGTACCCTATGGACTGAACATAAATGAAGTCTGCGTCCTGGCAGCGGGGAACGTAACGCAACAGGACATAAACTTACGTCATGTGGATGGCGCGGGATCAGAAGCCGAGCCCACACCATCCGACAGAAGGAGCCGGCTGCCATGGATAGGCGGCCTCCAGCTGCAGCAGCGAGGACACACAAGTACAGCGATCCCCACTGTTAACCTCTTACATGTCGCGATTCCACACGGCAAGAACCCCTAAAAGATGAAGGCAAAACGCTTATTTTGTTAGTTTTGC
Organism: Eleutherodactylus coqui; assembly: GCF_035609145.1. Taxonomy (NCBI): domain Eukaryota; kingdom Metazoa; phylum Chordata; class Amphibia; order Anura; family Eleutherodactylidae; genus Eleutherodactylus; species Eleutherodactylus coqui. Next base: position 308,863,784 of record NC_089838.1, on the reverse strand, counting down.
CTCAAAAATAAAATAAATATTGTCCGCCATCCTGAGGCCCACATGTCCGCGGGCGTCACCCAGACGGGCGATCCGCCGTTCAAGCCGCCCGTAGACAACCATGGGCGCCCGCAGCTGAATTAGGCATGCGGATTTGATTTGCAGACCTTTAGGCCTCATGTCCACGGGGAAAATCAGACCCGCTACGGATTCTCCATGGAGAATCGACTACGGGTCCCTCCTGCCCCGCGGACATGAGCGCTGAAAATAATAAATAAGAATAAACTTACCTCCCGCCCGCTCCGGATCTTCCGTTCGCCGCGGCGCCATCTTCTCTGCGTTGCGGCCGGATCTTCTTTCTTCGGCCCGGCGGATGCGCAGGATGACGTCGGTGACGTGCCCCGCGCATGCGCCGGCCCGAAGAAAAAAGATCCGGCCGCGACGCAGAGAAGATGGCGCCGCAGCGAAGGGAAGAACCGGAGCGGGTGAGTAAATTCCGATTTTGGTCTCCCGCGGATCCAGACGGCTTCCATAGGCTTCAATAGAAGCCCGCGGGAGCCGTCCCCGCGGGAGACCCGCACGAAAATGGAGCATGGTCCAGATTTTTTCATGCTCCATTTTTTTTAAAATCACTTTTATTGACCATCCGCGGGTATTTATCTACCCGCGGGTGGTCAATGCATCCCTATGGGGTGCGGATCCGCGCGCGGGAGAAGAGTTAAAATCTGCTGCGGATTTTAATTCTTCTTTTGCCCGTGGACATGAGGCCTTAGTCCAGAAAACAAATCCCAGCATGCTCCACTCTTCTGCGGATCCCGCAGGGACGGCTTCCAATGATATCAATGGCAGCCGTCCAATCCGCGGCCCGCCCACAACCAACATGGCGGACGCGCCACGGGAAAGCAGCTTTTAAAAAAAGAAATGGCGTGACTCTCCTCGGCCCGCTCTGTCATCGAGATGAATGGGAGGTAAGCAGCCACGTTGTGTGTGGGGGGGGGGTAACTTGGCGTGGGCGCGGTGCCAGGACGGGCAGCTGGTGGGCATCAGGCAGTGCTCCTCGCCCCCACAGAGGTTACAGCAGCTCTGCACTAACGGTGAGGCCCTCGCGCCGCCATCACGCACTTTTACTCATTTTGGTGAATTCCTGTCGACCACCAGACGTCTAAAAAGTGGCAATTCCTGAAATTATTGCAACCTCTAGCCAGGGAAGACGAAGGGTTAACTAGATGAATGAGCCCCACAGCCGGCTGCACGGCGCACCAACACGGGGTCTAACGCCGGGATGGGGGGCTGAGGGAGCGCCATGTTCACCACACGCCATAAACACTCGTCTTTATTACCAGAGCTGCGGCTCATGCGCTTCTCCCAACCGGGCGGCAGCTTTTCCTCATCCGCCATCTTGACTCCTGCGTCAGGTTACGTCCCGCCCACGGTGTCGTCACACCCACGCCGGCGTCCCCTATTGGCGGCTCATCACTGTGACGTCACTAATGACAGACCCAGTCAGCGTTACTGGCAGAGGGAGAACGAAAGGGCGGGAGAAGGCCAGCCAATCAGAACGTTAGTAGGTGTAACTTGCGTGTGGAAAGTGGGGGGGTCGTGGAGAAGTGCGCATTGTCTAAGTGATTGTGCATGCGCAGGTACATATGCGGCTATCATCACGGCTTGGCGGAAATTGCTTCGGCCATTTCTGAATAGGCACAGGATTTCCTCAGCTTCCCTGGTGGTCTAGTGGTTAGGATTCGGCGCTCTCACCGCCGCGGCCCGGGTTCGATTCCCGGTCAGGGAATTCACTTTTTTTTTTTTTAATTTTATTTATTTATACATTAATTTTGTGAGGTAAATATTTTCCATTATTGTGAAAAAACGATGTGTAATAACACTGGAGGTTAATATGTGATGTCAGTGTAATAACACTGGAGGTTAATATGTGATGTCAGTGTAATAACACTGGAGGTTAATATGTGATGTCAGTGTAATAACACTGGAGGTTAATATGTGATGTCAGTGTAATAACACTGGAGGTTAATATGTGATACTGGAGGAGCTGTAAAGTGCTTTCAATAGTTTATGCATTGTGTTTGCAGCCTTTAATGGTGGCTGATCATTTTGTAGTTTAGCCTTTAATGAATAATCACACAAAACACGACTTTTTTGTAAGGCCGTTCTCACACGGACAGGTCTGATAGCGCATGAGGGAGCCCGCAGCGGAATCCGTCCCTGTCCCCGGTCGCCGTCAGCGCGCACCTTTGCACATCTGCATTGCGGATGGCTGCGGCCGTCTGTGTGGAATCTGCACGAAAATTGAACATGCAGCAATTTAATTTCTGCGACTGGAAATCGCAATCGCTGTCCGCCCATGTGATGAATTAATGTGGAATGCCCACGATCCACGCGGGCAACGATAGCGGATTCCGCCATTCCAATCTGATCGTGTGAGTCACCATCATGTGAAATCCAGTTTACCTGGAACGCTTTTGATGATGGTTGAGGGAAATATTTTGCACCTGGGATGTCTGTATTTATGGTCCAGCAGTAGGCCGGGCTCACACGGACGGATTTGGATTGCGGATTCCATAATCGCCGTTCGCACAGGCTATCTGTAGCATAATGCGGGCATTGACAGGCATGCGTTTTCGCTTTTCTGTTTACAATCGTGGATACGAATTGCGTATTTCGTGAGCGGAAGAAAAATCGCAGCATGCTCTATTTTGCAGCGGATCAATGGAGGCGTCCAACGCACAGCCCATACGCAATTACCATTGTGTCTGTCCTGCGGGTACCGCGTCCTCACTGAGCGCCGGCGCGGGAAATACAAATGACCAAAAAACCCCTGTACTGCTTGTGACCGTCAGCGAGCCGCTGCGGTCATTCGTAACGCAGTAATAGCGGGTACGCGGGGTCACCGTGCGGGCTCACAGCCGCGCCGGCCATAGTCCGCCAGCATCCCGGGACTCCGTGTGCCACGGTACCTCTGTTCCATCGTAGACGATTGCTGAGGCAAACGGTCGCCATGCCGGTCACCGACAGGCCCACATTTTCTTGGAAAAGGTCCAAGTAGGACCTCAGGAAGTGATCTTTTAGCCCCTTAAGGACCAGGCTGTTTTGTACCTTAAAGGGGTTGTCCCGCGGCAGCAAGTGGGGGTATACACTTCTGTATGGCCATAATAATGCACTTTGTAATGTACATTGTGCATTAATTATGAGCCATACAGAAGTTATAAAAAGTTTTATACTTACCTGCTCCGTTGCTGGCGTCCTCGTCTCCATGGTGCCGACTAATTTTCGCCCTCCGATGGCCAAATTAGCCGCGCTTGCGCAGTCCGGGTCTTCTGCAGTCTTCTATGGGGCCGCTCGTGTAGAATGCCGGCTCCGTGTAGCTCCGCCCCGTCACGTGCCGATTCCAGCCAATCAGGAGGCTGGAATCGGCAATGGACCGCACAGAAGCCCTGCGGTCCACGGAGACAGAGGATCCCGGCGGCCATCTTCAGCAGGTAAGTATGAAGACACCGGACCGCCGGGATTCAGGTAAGCGCTGTGCGGGTTGTTTTTTTAACCCCTGCATCGGGGTTGTCTCGCGCCGAACGGGGGGGGGGGGGGGGTGTGTTAAAAAAAAACAAAACCCGTTTCGGCGCGGGACAACCCCTTTAAGGACCAGACACCTTTTAGGGATTTTACCCATGTGGCGGTTTTACTGCTCTATTTTTTTTTCTTTAGCTACCAAGATTATTTTTGCTGCGTTTTTTTTCCCGTGACATATAGGACTATTTTTTTTTTATATCGTTTTCACTCACTTTTTTTCAGTTTTTTAGTTTTATTGGGTGTAAAAAGCTTAAAAAAATGGTTTTTTTTTAAACATTTCTAGTTATTTTTTTTTAAATTAGTATATTTTCACTAAAATAAAGTATGGAAACGGTTTACTCATTTTGTTTTGGACGTTTTGATATATAATATGTATGGTTTTGGATCACAGGGCGCATACGGCGACGGTTTTGGTTGGCTTTGGGTTATTTTCTTTCTTATGTATATATCGTTGTTGTATTCTGTAATTTTTATTAGTTGCGTATGTATTTTACCATCTATATCCCCCATGACCTCATGTAAGACCTCTGGGGGACAGTCACATGTTTTTATTTTTTTTATTTGACATTTTCCCACTGTAGTTGAGACATCCATAGGAGCGGCATCCATAGGAGCCCCAGTTACAGGGAGAAACATCCTCTGTAGTGACAATAGTCACTGGCAGAGCTGATCAGGGTCTTATAGGACCCTGTAGCTGTGTTGTGCCAGAGGTCACCCTGCAGTCACTGACTGCCGGCTCACATAGTGAAAGAAAGAATTCCACTTTCACTTTTAGTATATATCGCTCATTAAATAAAGGAGGAGGCAGAAAGGGTTAAAACCCACTTTTCCCTCCTTCGAGTTATCAGCTGTGACTAACAACTGACAACCCATCCTGCTTCTGATTCATTGCAGAAGCAGGAGGCTTTAATCCCCACAGTAACTTTACATACGGCTGGGCTTTAAGCCCGGGACCAGGAGCCGTAAATTTGCAGTGCCTGGTTCTTAGTCGGTTACAGGACGTTTTGCATTCCGTATGATTTCACAAGATCACTCACTACATCACAAGAGTTTTCTGGTTTCTAAGAAAAGAAGAGGAGACATTTTCGGATGACAAACGGGCTGCTTTTTGCAATGGATTTAACAGTTTTTGAAATGTTTCATCATCCATCACTGATCCCATTTGTGGCCCCATGGAAGTAAAGTTTGAAAGAGCTGGAGAGTCTCGGCTCCACGGTCGCTGTAGGGCTGTAGTATAGAGGCGGAAAAAGACTGGCAGTACTAGGTCAGTCCAAGCCTCATTATGACACTTTTGTGGTTCTACCTTTGTTATCCCCTTGGGTTTCCCTGTCGTTGATAAAGGGTCATTGGGAGTCGTATGTTGAAATTCTCCTAGGTAATTTGTGTTTTCCTGAGCTGGTCAATCACTTTGAGAGGGGGTACAGATATTTCAACCCCAGCTCTCACAACCATGTTCCCTGGAAAATAAGACCTCCCCCTAAAAATAAGCCCTACCATGATTTTTCAGGGTTTTCGGGGAGGTTTAAATTTATGCCCTACCCTTAAAATAAGCCCTAGCTGCATTACATAAAAGATAAAAAAGGAATACATTACCTAGCAGGTACGGTTCACGTCCCTTCCGCTACTCTTCAGAGCTCCGACGCCCTTCTTGTAGTCCTCGGCCGCCCATAGATCATCACTTCCTGATTACAGGATTCATAAATCCCACCTCCAGAAATGCATTGGCTGTAGAGATGAGCGAGCGTACTTGGTACGGGTGTTTTTGCACTCGAGCACCGCTTTTTCCGGGGGGCGGTGTGGTGGAGCGGGGGGTAGCAGTGGGGAACAGGGGGGAGCTTTCTCCCCCCCGCTCACCCCCGGCGCCCCCCGAATCTTTTCGTCCGAGTAGTCAGTTACTCGAAAAAAGTGGTGCTCGAGTGCAAAAGCACCCGAACCGAGTACGCTCGCTCATTTCTAATTGGCTGTGATTGGTTAATCGAGCAATGCATTGATTGGCTGAGCAGCGGTCAAAGAACCAATCACAGCCATCGCGTTGTGGAGGTGGGATTTATGAATTGTCCATTCAGTGCAGCAGCTCAGCACGTCAGAGCTCCGCAGAGCAGCGGGAGGCACCTGGACTGAGCCTGCTAGGTAAGTATAATAAGACATCCTCTGAACGTAAGACCTAGCGCCTCTTTTGGGGCAAAAATTAATATAAGAAAGGGTCTTATTTTGGGGGAAACACTGTAGTTGCTGATTATACATCTCTTGTGGGTGAAGTTGGTTCAGTTCTTTTGTCCTTGGTGCTGCCACCTGGAGGAAGCTAGGTAGTTAATGCATTGATTTATATGTTAAGATTAGAGGTGAGCGAGCACCAAAATGCTCGGGTGCTCGTTACTCGGAACGAAATTATCGCGATGCTCGAGGGTTCGTTTCGAGTAACGAACCCCATTGAAGTCAATGGGGGACCCGAGCATTTTTTTATATCGCCGATGCTCGCTAAGGTTTTCATTTGTGAAAATCGGGGCAATTCAAGAAAGTGATGGGAACGACACAGAAACGGATAGGGCAGGCGAGGGGTTACATGTTGGGCTGCATCTCAAGTTCCCAGGTCCCACTATTAAGCCACAATAGCGGCAAGAGTGCCCCCCCCCTCCCAATAACTTTTTCTTCTGAAAAGCCCTCATTAGCAATGCATACCTTAGCTAAGCACCACACTACCTCCAACAAAGCACAATCACTGCCTGCATGACACTCCGCTGCCACTTCTCCTGGGTTACATGCTGACCAACCCCCCCCCACCCCCCCGCACGACGCAGTGTCCACAGCGCACACCAAACTGTCCCTGCCCAGCCTTCAGCTGCCCTCATGCCACGCCACCCTCATGTCTATTTATAAGTGCGTCTGCCATGAGGAGGAACCGCAGGCACACACTGCAGAGGGTTGGCACGGCTAGGCAGCAACCCTCTTTAAAAGGGGCGGGGCGATAGCCCACAATGCTGTACAGAAGCAATGAGAAATATAATCCTGTGCCACTGCCATCAGGAGCTGCACACGTGGGCATAGCAATGGGGAACCTATGTGCCACACACTATTCATTCTGTCAAGGTGTCTGCATGCCCCAGTCAGACTGCGTTTTTTTATAAATAGTCACAGGCAGGTACAACTCCGCAATGGGAATTCCGTGTGCACCCACAGCATGGGTGGCTCCCTGGAACCCACCGGCGGTACATAAATATATCCCATTGCATTGCCCATCACAGCTGAGGTAATGTCGTGCTTAATGCAGGTGGGCTTTGCCCCACACTGCATGCCCCAGTCACACTGGGGTTCTTTAGAAGTGGACACATGCAGTTACAACTCCGTGTGGACCGACAGCATGGGTGGGTGCCAGGAAGCCACCGGCGGTACATAAATATATCCCTTTGCAGTGCCCAACCCAGCTGATGTAACGTCAGCTGTAATGCAGGTGGGCTAAAAATTAATTTGATTACACTGTAGGCGAGGGCCCCCAAAATTTGGTGTACCAACAGTACTAATGTACCTCAGAAAAATTGCCCATGCCCAACCAAGAGGGCAGGTGAAACCCATTAATCGCTTTGGTTAATGTGGCTTAATTGGTAACTAGGCCTGGAGGCAGCCCAGTTAAAATAAAAATTGGTTGAGGTGAAAGTTTCAACGCTTTAATGAGCATTGAAACGTATAAAAATTGTTTAGAAAAATTATATGACTGAGCCTTGTGGGCCTAAGAAAAATTGCCCGTTCGGCGTGATTACGTTAGGTTTCAGGAGGAGGAGCAGGAGGAGGAGGGTGAATATTATACACAGATTGATGAAGCTAAAAGGTCCACGTTTTTGATGGTGATAGAGAACAATGCTTCCATCCGCGGCTGCAGCCTACGTATTGTTTAGGTATCGCTGCTGTCCGCTGGTGAAGAAGAGAAGTCTGGGGAAATCCAGGCTTTGTTCATCTTGATGAGTGTAAGCCTGTCGGCACTGTCGGTTGCAGGCGGGTACGCTTATCTGTGATGATTCCCCCAGCCGAACTAAACACCCTCTCTGACAAGACGCTAGCCGCAGGACAAGCAAACACCTCCAGGGCATACAGCGCGAGTTCAAGCCACGTGTCCAGCTTCGACACCCAGTAGTTGTAGGGGGCAGAGGCGTCACGGAGGATGGTCGTGCGATCGGCTACGTACTCCCTCACCATCCTTTTACAGTGCTCCTGCCGACTCAGCCTTGACTGGGGAGCGGTGACACAGTCTTGCTGGGGAGCCATAAAGCTGTCAAGGGCCTTAGAGAGTGTTCCCCTGCCTGTGCTGTACATGCTGCCTGATCTCCGCGCCTCCCCTGCTACCTGGCCCTTTTGGAACTGCGCCTTCGGCCACTAGCGCTGTCGGATGGGAATTTTACCATCAGTTTGTCCGTCAGGGTCCTGGGGTATAGCATCACTCTCGAACCCCTTTCCTCTTCGGGTATGAGAGTGGAAAGGTTCTCCTTATACCGTGGGTCGAGCAGTGTGTACACCCAGTAATTCGTAGTGGCCAGAATGCGTGTAACGCGAGGGTCACGAGAAAGGCATCCTAACATGAAGTCAGTCATGTGTGCCAGGGTACCTGTACGCAACACATGGCTGTCCTCACTAGGAAGATCACTTTCAGGATCCTCCTCCTCCTCCTCCTCAGGCCATACACGCTGAAAGGATGACAGGCAAGCAGCATGTGTACCCTCAGCAGTGGGCCAAGCTGTCTCTTCCCCCTCCTCCTCATCCTCCTCATGCTCCTCCTCCTCAACGCGCTGAGATATAGACAGGAGGGTGCTCTGACTATCCAGCGACATACTGTCTTCCCCCGGCTCTGTTTCCGAGCCAAAGCGTCTGCCTTTATTAGAGATGAGCGAACACCAAAATGTTCGGGTGTTCGTTATTCGTAACGAACTTCCCGTGATGCTCGAGGGTTCGTTTCGAACAACGAACCCCATTGAAGTCAATGGGCGACCAGAACATTTTTGTATTTCGCCGATGCTCGCTAAGGTTTTCATGTGTGAAAATCTGGGCAATTCAGGAAAGTGATGGGAATGACACAGTGACGGATAGGGCAGGCGAGGGGCTACATGTTGGGCTGCATCCTAAGTTCACAGGTCCCACTATTAAGCCACAATAGCGGCAAGAGTGGGCCCCCCCCCCTCCCAACAACTTTTACTTCTGAAAAGCGCTCATTAGCATGGCATACCTTTGCTAAGCACCACACTACCTCCAACAAAGCACAATCACTGCCTGCATGACACTCCACTGCCACTTCTCCTGAGTTACATGCTGCCCAACCGCACCCCCTCCCCCCCACAGCGCACACCAAACTGTCCCTGCGCAGCCTTCAGCTGCCCTCATGCCACACCACCCTCATGTCTATTTAGAAGTGCGTCTGCCACGACGAGGGACCGCAGGCACACACTGCACAGGGTTGGCACGGCTAGGTAGCGACCCTCTTTAATAGGGGCGGGGCGATAGCCCACAATGCTGTACAGAAGCAATGAGAAATACAATCCTGTGCCACCGCCATCAGGAGCTGCACACGTGGGCATAGCAATGGGGAACCTATGTGCCACACACTATTCATTCTGTCAAGGTGTCTGCATGCCCCAGTCAGACTGGTTATATGCACCTTAACAGTAACCGCGTTGGTGGTAATGTGGTGGTGACTGCGGACCTAGTACCACGGTTGTATTTTGTTGGTTTTCGGAATGTGGCCAGGATTAAGTGGGCCGTGGCGGGGGGATGGTGGGGGGGCTCTCTTGTAGTGTCGGTAAAGGTGAAATTCTTGGACTGCCACCAGACGAACCAATGCAAAGGCATTTGCCAACAATGTTTTCCCTGTTGGAGGAGGAGGGGGATGTTTTTGAGGCACTACGTGTCCTCTCCACGTGTCCGTGGTTATATGCACCTTAACAGTAACCGCGTTGGTGGTAATGTGGTGGTGACTGCGGACCTAGTACCACGGTTGTATTTTGTTGGTTTTCGGAATGTGGCCAGGATTAAGTGGGCCGTGGCGGGGGGATGGTGGGGGGGCTCTCTTGTAGTGTCGGTAAAGGTGAAATTCTTGGACTGCCACCAGACGAACCAATGCAAAGGCATTTGCCAACAATGTTTTCCCTGTTGGAGGAGGAGGGGGATGTTTTTGAGGCACTACGTGTCCTCTCCACGTGTCCGTTCCATGTAAGCAATAGTAGCACTCAAGACAGGCCCCAGTAACAATTCTGAAGCAGCAGTATAGCGGGAGCGCAGTCTTCGTTCCATGTAAGCAATAGTAGCACTCAAGACAGGCCCCAGTAACAATTCTGAAGCAGCAGTATAGCGGGAGCGCAGTCTTCGTTCCATGTAAGCAATAGTAGCACTCAAGACAGGCCCCAGTAACAATTCTGAAGCAGCAGTATAGCGGGAGCGCAGTCTTCGTTCCATGTAAGCAATAGTAGCACTCAAGACAGGCCTCAGTAACAATTTTGAAGCAGCAGTATAGCGGGAGCGCAGTCTTCGTTCCATGTAAGCAATAGTAGCACTCAAGACAGGCCCCAGTAACAATTCTGAAGCAGCAGTATAGCGGGAGCGCAGTCTTCGTTCCATTTCAGTAGCCTTAGTATAGCCAAGGCACAAGTGACATTTATGTAGCTAAACTGTAGGCCAACCCCACACACCTTTCTGTACCATGAGTGCAGGCGAAGAACATAGAAATTACTATGATTACACTGTAGGTGAGGGCCCCAAAAAATTGGTGTACCAACAGTACTAATGTACCTCAGTAAAAATTGGCCATGCCCAACCAAGATGGCAGGTGAATCGCTTTGGTTAATGTGGCTTAAGTGGTAACTAGGCCTGGAGGCAGCCCAGTGTAACGAAAAATTGGTTCAAGTTAAAGTTCCAACGCTTTTAAGCTAATTGAAACTTATAAAAATTGTTCTGAAAAATTATTTGAGTGAGCCTTGTGGCCCTAAGAAAAATTGCCCGTTCAGCGTGATTACGTGAGGTTTCAGGAGGAGGAGCAGGAGGAGGAGGAGGAGGAATATTAGACACAGATTGATGAAGCACAAATGTCCCCGTTTTGGATGGTGAGAGAGAACGTAGCTTCCATCCGCGGGTGCAGCCTACGTATTGCTTACGTATCGCTGCTGTCCGCTGGTGGAGAACAGAAGTCTGGCGAAATCCAGCCTTTGTTCATCTTGATGAGTGTTAGCCTGTCGGCACTGTCGGTTGACAAGCGGCTACGCTTATCGGTGATGATTCCCCCAGCCGCACTAAACACCCTCTCCGACAAGACGCTAGCTGCAGGACAAGCAAGCACCTCAAGGGCATACAGGGCTAGTTCAGGCCACGTGTCCAGCTTCGACACCCAGTAGTTGTAGGGGGCAGAGGCGTCACCAAGGATGGTCGTGCGATCCGCTACGTACTCCCTCACCATCCTTTTACAGTGCTCCCGCCGACTCAGCCGTGACTGGGGAGCGGTGACACAGTCTTGGTGGGGAGCCATAAAGCTGGCCAGGCCCTTAAAGGAGATGTCTCGAGGAAGCAGTTAATTTTTTTTTTTGCCCAGTCCCCCCCATTAAACACACATTACAAAGCCCCCCTGTAAATGACATTTCTAGCTGGTTCGTACTTACCGTTCCAGCGTTTCAGCAAGTTATAAAAGTTTCCTCAAGATGGCCGCCGGCTCTTTCCCAGTCGCTCGCTGCAGCCCGACGTGCGCGCTCCCGAGACGCCGCCAGCTGTGTCTCCATGGCAACCGGACGCATCGCAGCCGCCGACCAGACGCCCCGCAGCCGCCGACCAGACAGCAGGTAACCGGCGCTAGCCCCCGGCTCCCCAGCGCTAGCTCCCCCGGCGCAGCGACAGCCCCCCCGGCCTAGCGCTAGCTCCCCCGGCCTAGCGACAGCCCCCCCGGCCTAGCGACAGCCCCCCCGGCCTAGCGACAGCCCCCCCGGCCTAGCGACAGCCCCCCCCATCGCAGCGACAGCCCCCCCGGCCTAGCGCTAGCTCCCCCGGCCTAGCGACAGCCCCCCCGGCCTAGCGACAGCCCCCCCCATCGCAGCGACAGCCCCCCCGGCCTAGCGCTAGCTCCCCCGGCCTAGCGACAGCCCCCCCGGCCTAGCGACAGCCCCCCCCCCATCGCAGCGACAGCCCCCCCGGCCTAGCGCTAGCTCCCCCGGCCTAGCGACAGCCCCCCCGGCCTAGCGACAGCCCCCCCGGCCTAGCGCTAGCTCCCCCGGCGCAGCGACAGCCCCCCCCCCCGGCGCAGCGGCAGCCCCCCCCCCCCCCCCCCCCGGCGCAGCCCGGCGCAGCGGCAGCCCCCCCCGACCCATCACTTACCTGGGAGGCTTCTCGGGGCGGCTGGGCTGGGCTGGGCTGGTCTTCTCCGCTGGGCAGCTCCAGTTTCTGCACCTTCCTCTAACAGAGGATGGTGCAGAATGGCCGCTTCAGCGCGCTCCCGAGCAGTGACAGCTCGTCTGCGCATGCGCAGAAGAGCTGTAGCGGGGAGCACACTGAAGCGGCTCGTGCTGAATGGAGAAGACCGGACTGCGCAAGCGCGTCTAAAAAAGCAAGCTGCCAGCGAATTTAGACGGAACCATGGAGACGGGGACGCTAGCAACGGAGCAGGTAAGTGGAATAACTTCTGTATGGCTCATATTTAATGCACAATGTACATTACAAAGTGCATTAATATGGCCATACGGAAGTGTATAACCCCACTTGGTTTCGCGAGACCACCCCTTTAAAGACTGTTGCACTGCCTGGGATGTACATGCTGCTCGATCTACGCACATCCCCTGCTACCTTGCCCTCGGTACTGCGCCTTCTGCCACTAGCGCTGTCGGCTGGGAATTTTACCATCAGCTTGTCCGCAAGGGTCCTGTGGTATAGCAACACTCTCGAACCCCTTTCCTCTTCGGGAATCAGAGTGGGCAGGTTCTCCTTATACCGTGGATCGAGCAGTGTGTACACCCAGTAATCCGTCGTGGCCAGAATGCGTGCAACGCGAGGGTCACGAGAAAGGCATCCTAACATGAAGTCAGCCATGTGTGCCAGGGTACCTGTACGCAACACATGGCTGTCTTCACTAGGAAGATCACTATCAGGATCCTCCTCCTCCTCCTCCTCCTCCTCCTCAGGCCATACACGCTGAAAGGATGACAGGCAATCAGCCGGTGTACCGTCAGCAGCGGGCCAAGCTGTCTCTTCCCCCTCCTCCTCATCCTCCTCATGCTCCTCCTCCTCCTCCTGTACGCGCTGAGAAATAGACAGGAGGGTGCCCTGACTATCCAGCGGCATACTGTCTTCCCCCGCCCCCGTTTCCGAGCGCAAAGCAGCTGCCTTTATGGTTTGCAGGGAATTTCTCAAGATGCATAGCAGAGGAATGGTGACGCTAATGATTGTAGCATCGCCGCTCACCACCTGGGTAGACTCCTCAAAATTACCAAGGACATGGCAGATGTCTGCCAACCAGGCCCACTCTTCTGAAAGGAATTGAGGAGGCTGACTCCCACTGCGCCGCCCATGTTGGAGTTGGTATTCGACTATAGCTCTACGCTGTTCATAGAGCCTGGCCAACATGTGGAGCGTAGAGTTCCACCGTGTGGGCACGTCGCACAGCAGTCGGTGCACTGGCAGCTTAAAGTGATGTTGCAGGGTGCGCAGGGTGGCAGCGTCCGTGTGGGACTTGCGGAAATGTGCGCAGAGCCGGCGCGCCTTTACGAGCAGGTCTGACAAGCGTGGGTAGCTTTTCAGAAACCGCTGAACCACCAAATTAAAGACGTGGGCCAGGCATGGCACGTGCGTGAGGCTGCCGAGCTGCAGAGCCGCCACCAGGTTACGGCCGTTGTCACACACGACCATGCCCGGTTGGAGGCTCAGCGGCGCAAGCCAGCGGTCGGTCTGCTGTGTCAGACCCTGCAGCAGTTCGTGGGCCGTGTGCCTCTTATCGCCTAAGCTGAGTAGTTTCAGCACGGCCTGCTGACGCTTGCCCACCGCTGTGCTGCCACACCGCGCGACACCGACTGCTGGCGACATGCTGCTGCTAACACATCTTGATTGTGAGACAGAGGAGGAGGAGGAGGAGGAGGGTGCTTTAGTGGAGGAAGCATACACCTCCGCAGATACCAGCACCGAGCTGGGGCCCGCAATTCTGGGGGTGGGTAGGACGTGAGCGGTCCCAGGCTCTGACTCTGTCCCAGCCTCCACTAAATTCACCCAATGTGCCGTCAGGGAGATGTAGTGGCCCTGCCCGCCTGTGCTTGTCCACGTGTCCGTAGTTAAGTGGACCGTGGCAGTAACCGCGTTGGTGAGGGCGCGCACAATGTTGCGGGAGACGTGGTCGTGCAGGGCTGGGACGGCACATCGGGAAAAGTAGTGGCGACTGGGAACTGAGTAGCGCGGGGCCGCCGCCTCCATGATACTTTTGAAGGACTCCGTTTCCACAACCCTATACGGCAGCATCTCAAGGCTGATGAATTTTGCGATGCGGACGGTTAACGTTTGAGCGTGCGGGTGCGTGGCGGCGTACTTGCGCTTGCGCTCGAACACTTGCGCAAGCGACGGCTGAACGGTGCGCTGAACTACACTGCTGGATGGGGCCGAGGACAGCGGAGATGAGGGTGTGGGTGCAGGCCATGAGGCGGTAGTGCCTGTGTCCTGAGAGGGGGGTTGCATCTCAGTGGCAGGTTGGGGCACAGGGGGAGAGGCAGGGGTGCAAACCGGAGGCGGTGAACGGCCTTTGTCCCACCTTGCGGGGTGCTTGGCCATCATATGTCTGCGCATGGTGGTGGTGGTGAGGCTGTTGGTGTTGGCTCCCCGGCTGAGCTTTGCGCGACAAAGGTTGCACACCACTGTTCGTCGGTCGTCAGGCGTCTCTGTGAAAAACTGCCAGACCTTAGAGCACCTCGGCCTCCGCAGGGTGGCATGGCGCGAGGGGGCGCTTTGGGAAACACTTGGTGGATTATTCGGTCTGGCCCTGCCTCTACCCCTGGCCACTGCACTGCCTCTTGCAACCTGCCCTGCTGATGCCCTTGACTCCCCCTCTGAAGACCTGTCCTCCTGAGTAAGCGTTGCACACCAGGTGGGGTCAGTCACCTCATCGTCCTGCTGCTCTTCCTCCGAATCCTCTGCGCTGCTCCCTGGGACTTACTGCCCTTACTACTACCTCACTGCAAGACAACTGTGTCTGATCGTCATCGTCCTCCTCACCCACAGAAAGTTGTTGAGACAGTTGGCGGAAGTCCCCAGCCTCTTCCCCCGGACCCCGGGAACTTTCGAATGGTTGGGCATCAGTGACGATAAACTCCTCTGGTGGGAGAGGAACCGCTGCTGCCCAATCTAAGCAGGGGCCCGAGAACAGTTCCTGGGAGTGTTGCCGCTCCTGAGCAGGTGTCATTGTAGTGGAGTGAGGAGGCTGGGAGGAAGGAGGAGCAGCAGACAGAGGATTCGGATTGGCAGCAGTGGACGGCGCAGAACTGCGGGTAGACGATAGGTTGCTCGAAGCACTTTCTGCCATCCAGGACAGGACCTGCTCACACTGCTCATTTTCTAATAACCGTCTCCCGCGTGGACCCATTAATTGGGCGATGAATGTGGGGACGCCAGAAACGTGCCTCTCTCCTAATCGCGCAGCAGTCGGCTGCGACACACCTGGATCAGGAGCTTGGCCTGTGCCCACACCCTGACTTGGCCCTCCGCGTCCTCGGCCGCGTCCACGTCCTCTAGGCCTACCCCTACCCCTCAGCATGCTATATTACCAGTGATTTGATTTCACAGGCAGGAAATAAATTGGCGCAAGACTGCAGGCCAAATATAATTTTTGCCCTTTTTGGAAAACGAAAGGCCCCACTGCCTCTAGTGAATGAATTATCTAAGTTTAATAACTGTGCTGTGTCCCTGCTTATGTGTCACAGAACGTGAGGGTAGCAGAGTTATTATAACTCTTGGGGAGCAGGTATTTTTTTTCCCAATTAAGGAAAGCAAATGGCGAACCCAGCAGTAAAGCGTAGCTGGCTGCGTATGATTTAGCAATGTTTTTCACGCAGCTCACACGTCTCCACAGGCGTAAGGACGGACAGAGGCTGGACAAATAGATTTGTTTTCAGTTTTTTCCCACCAACAGGCAGCACTGCGTATATTCAATGAACCTGAGAAGTTTAATAACTGTGCTGTGTCCCTGCTTATGTGTCACAGAACGTGAGGGTAGCAGAGTTATTATAACTCTTGGAGAGCAGGTATTTTTTTTCCCAATTAAGGAAAGCAAATGGCGAACCCAGCAGTAAAGCGTAGCTGGCTGCGTATGATTTAGCAATGTTTTTCACGCAGCTCACACGTGTCCACAGGCGTAAGGACGGACAGAGGCTGGACAAATAGATTTGTTTTCAGTTTTTTCCCACCAACAGGCAGCACTGCGTATATTCAATGAACCTGAGAAGTTTAATAACTGTGCTGTGTCCCTGCTTATGTGTCACAGAACGTGAGGGTAGCAGAGTTATTAACTGTGGCAGAGCAGGTATTTTTTTTCCCAATTAAGGAAAGCAAATGGCGAAGCCAGCAGTAAAGCGTAGCTGGCTGCGTATGATTTAGCAATGTTTTTCACGCAGCTCACACGTCTCCACAGGCGTAAGGACGGACACAGGCTGGACAAATAGATTTGTTTTCAGTTTTTTCCCACCAACAGGCAGCACTGCGTATATTCAATGAACCTGAGAAGTTTAATAACTGTGCTGTGTCCCTGCTTATGTGTCACAGAACGTGAGGGTAGCAGAGTTATTAACTGTGGCAGAGCAGGTATTTTTTTTCCCAATTAAGGAAAGCAAATGGCGAAGCCAGCAGTAAAGCGTAGCTGGGTGCGTATGATTTAGCAATGTTTTTCACGCAGCTCACACGTCTCCACAGGCGTTAGGACGGACACAGGCTGGACAAATAGATTTGTTTCCACTTGTTTTTCCACCAAAAGGCAGCACTGCGTATATTCTATGAATAATAACTGTGTTGTGGCCCTGCCTATACAATTCTTTCCCTGCAGTATCAATGGAGGGTGGAATGCTCTGCAGAGGCGATTTTGAGAAGCAAAAAAAAATGCAGCACAGCTAACAGCAGCCTGGACAGTACTGCACACGGATAAATATGGCCCTAGAAAGGACCGTTGAGGTTCTTGAAGGCTACACTCACTCCTAACACTCTCCCTGCCTATGCAGCACTTCTGTCCCTAATGCCAGGTGCAACGCTCTGCAGAGCCGATTTTGAGAAAAAAAAAATCCCACTGCTAACAGCAGCCAACACACAGCTATCAGTGGCCCTAATAAGGACCTTTGGGGGGTCTTGAAGCCTACACTAACTACCAATTCTTTCCCTACAGCAGCTCCGGTATAAACAGCACTGTCCCTCATCTAACTCACACCGCATCTGAGGCGAGCCGCGGGAGGGGCCGACTTTTATATTAGGCGAACACCTGATCTCGCCAGCCACTCACAGCAGGGGGGTGGTATAGGGCTTAAACGTTGCAGGGGGAAGTTGTAATGCCTTCCCTGTCTTTCAATTGGCCAGAAAAGCGCGCTAACGTCTCAGGGAAGGAAGTGAAAGTAACCAGAACACCGCATGGTGTTCGTTACGAATAACGAACATCCCGAACACCCTAATATTCGCACGAATATCAAGCTCGGACGAACGCGTTCGCTCATCTCTAGCCTTTATGCTTTGCTGGGAACTTCTCAAGAGGCATAGCAGAGGAATGGTGACACTAATGATTGCAGCATCGCCGCTCACCATCTGGGTAGACTCCTCAAAGTTTCCAAGGACCTGGCAGATGTCTGCCAACCAAGCCCACTCTTCTGTAAAGAATTGAGGAAGCTGACTCCCACTGCGCCGCCCATGTTGGAGTTGGTATTCCACTATAGCTCTACACTGCTCATAGAGCCTGGCCAACATGTGGAGCGTAGAGTTCCACCGTGTGGGCACGTCGCACAGCAGTCGGTGCACTGGCAGATGAAACCGATGTTGCAGGGTGCGCAGGGTGGCAGCGTCCGTGTGGGACTTGCGGAAATGTGCGCAGAGCCGGCGCACCTTTCCGAGCAGGTCTGACAAGCGTGGGTAGCTTTTCAGAAAGCGCTGAACCACCAAATTAAAGACGTGGGCCAGGCATGGCACGTGCGTGAGGCTGCCGAGCTGCAGAGCTGCCACCAGGTTACGGCCGTTGTCACACACTACCATGCCCGGTTGGAGGCTCAGCGGCGCAAGCCAGCGGTCGGTCTGCTCTGTCAGACCCTGCAGCAGTTCGTGGGCCGTGTGCCTCTTATCTCCTAAGCTGAGTAGTTTCAGCACGGCCTGCTGACGCTTGCCCACCGCTATGCTGCCACGCCGCGCAGCCCACCGCTATGCTGTCGACGTGCTGCTGCTGACACATCTTGATTGCGAGACAGAGGTTGCGTTGGAGGAGGAGGAGGAGGAGGGTGGTTTAGTGGAGGAAGCATACACCGCCGCAGATACCACCACCGAGCTGGGGCCCGCAATTCTGGGGGTGGGTAGGACATGAGCGGTCCCAGGCTCTGACTCTGTCCCAGCCTCCACTAAATTCACCCAATGTGCTGTCAGGGAGATATATTGGCCCTACCCACCTGTGCTTGTCCACGTGTCCCTTGCCAGTAACCGCGTTGGTGAGGGCGCGTACAATGTTGCGGGAGACGTGGTCGTGCAGGGCTGGGACAGCACATCGGGAAAAGTAGTGGCGACTGGGAACTAAGTAGCGCGGGGCCGCCGCCGCCATCATACTTTTGAAAGACTCCGTTTCCACAACCCTATACGGCAGCATCTCCAGGCTGATAAATTTGGCTATGTGCACGTTTAACGCTTGAGCGTGCGGGTGCGTGGCGGTGTACTTGCGCTTGCGCTCCAACACTTGCGCTAGCGACGGCTGGACGGTGCGCTGACAGACATTGGTGGATGGGGCCGAGGACAGCGGAGGTGAGGGTGTGGGTGCAGGCCAGGAGACGGTAGTGCCTGTGCCCTGAGAGGGGGGTTGGATCTCAGTGGCAGGTTGGGGCACAGGAGGAGAGGCAGCGGTGCAAACCGGAGGTGGTGAACGGCCTTCATCCCACCTTGTGGGGTGCTTGGCCATCATATGTCTGCGCATGCTGGTGGTGGTGAGGCTGGTGGTGGTGGCTCCCCGGCTGATCTTGGCGCGACAAAGGTTGCACACCACTGTTCGTCGGTCGTCTGCACTCTCAGTGAAAAACTGCCAGACCTTTGAGCACCTCAGCCTCTGCAGGGTGGCATGGCGCGAGGGGGCGCTTTGGGAAACAGTTGGTGGATTATTCGGTCTGGCCCTGCCTCTACCCCTGGACACCGCACTGCCTCTTGCAACCTGCCCTGCTGCTGCCCTTGCCTCCCCCTCTGAAGACCTGTCCTCAGTAGGCTTAGCAAACCAGGTGGGGTCAGTCACCTCATCGTCCAGCTGCTCTTCCTCCGAATCCTCTGTGCGCTCCTCCCTCGGACTTACTGCCCTTACTACTACCTCACTGATAGAGAACTGTGTCTCATCGTCATCGGCCTCCTAACCCACTGAAAGGTCTTGAGACAGTTGCCGGAAGTCCCCAGCCTCATCCCCCGGACCCCGGGAACTTTCCAAAGGTTGGGCATCAGTCACGATAAACTCCTCTGGTGGGAGAGTAACCACTGCTGCCCAATCTGAGCAGGGGCCCGAGAACAGTTCCTGGGAGTCTGCCCGCTCCTCAGAATGTGTCATTGTAATGGAGTGAGGAGGCTGGGAGGAAGGAGGAGCAGCAGCCAGAGGATTCTGAGTTGCAGCAGTGGACGGCGCAGAACTCTGGGTGGACGATAGATTGCTGGATGCACTTTCTGCCATCCACGACAGGACCTGCTCACACTGCTCATTTTCTAATAAAGGTCTACCGCGTGGGCCCATTAATTGTGCGATGAATGTGGGGATGCCAGAAACGTGCCTCTCTCCTAATCCCGCAGCAGTCGGCTGCGATACACCTGGATCAGGAGCTCGGCCTGTGCCCACACCCTGACTTGGGCCTCCGCGTTCTCGCCCGCGTCCACGTCCTCTAGGCCTACCCCTACCCCTCAGCATGCTGTATTACCAGTAATGCAGAAACAGAACGCTGTAATTAAATGTGCCACTTATTGGCCTGTGGTTGGAGGCTGACTTCGCTTACGGAACGCCAGGAAATAATTTTGCGCACGCCTGCTGTAACACTTAGCTGGCTGCGTATGAATTAGGAGGACTACTACATGCAGCAGAGACCCAGAACACTGAGGACAGTCACAGGCAGCCCAAATAGATTTTTTTCCCCAAATGTTTTTGCAAAGGCCCACTGCCTATATTCAATCAATATGTCTTCTGTCCCTGCCTCACAATATATGTCTTCCGTCCCTGCCTAACCACCACTTCTGGCCCTGGAGTATGTATAATTACTGCAGGGCGCAATGCTCTGCACGGCCGATATACCAAAAAAAAAAAGTGCAACACTGCAAAAAGCAGCCTCCACAGTACTGCACACGGTTAGATGTGGCCCTAAGAAGGACCGTTGGGGTTCTTGAGCCTAAAATACTCCTAACGCTCTCCCTATAGCAGCTCCGGCACCAGCAGCACTTTCCCTCCTCTATGTCAGAACGCATCTGTGGCGAGCCGCGGGAGGGGCCGATTTTTATATTCGGGTGACACCTGATCTCGCCAGCCACTCACTGCAGGGGGGTGGTATAGGGCTTGAACGTCGCAGGGGGAAGTTGTAATGCCTACCCTGTCTTTCTATTGGCCAGAAAAGCGCGCTAACGTCTCAGAGATGAAAGTGAAAGTAACTCGAACATCGCGTGGTACTCGTCACGAGTAACGAGCATCTCGAACACGCTGATACTCGAACGAGTATCAAGCTCGGACGAGTACGTTCACTCATCTCTAGTTAAGACCCATTTACAGGCAACGATTATCGCTCACAATTCGTTCTAACGAGCGATAGATGTTAGGGTGAAGTCACACGAATGTATATCGGCTCGGTTTTTACGCCGAGCCGATATACGTTGTCCTCGTGTGCAGGGGGGGGGGGGAGGATGGAAGAGCCAAGTGCAGGAACTGAGCTCCCGCCCCCTCTCTGCCTCCTCTCCGCCCCTCTGCACTTTTTGCAATGGGGAGAGGTGGGACGGGGGTGGGGCTAATTCTCAGAACTTAGCCCCGCCCCTGTCCCGCCTCTCCCCATTGCAAATAGTGCAGAGGGGCGGAGAGGGGGCCGGGAGCTCAGTTCCTGCTCCTGGCTCTTCCATCCTCCCCCCCCCCCCTGCACATGAGGACAACGTATATCGGCTCGGCGTAAAAACCGAGCCGATATACGTTCGTGTGACTTCACCCTAAGGCTGATTCTACATGGCCGATGTTCTCATGCAATTTAGTCACCATGCAACAGTGCTACAAATCACATGCATGTAGAGCCCATTCTGTCCTATGGGTTCTTCCACATGAGCGATGTTTTGTAGCCTGTGACATTGCGAGAATACAAAATCGTTGCATGCTCTATACAGCCGCAATTTGGGATTTTTTTGTAGCCCATGTTTCCCAATGGAGCCTTCCATTGTGTTGCGGTACGTCAGTGGGTCTTTGCTACAGTGGATATTCTTCCCACTTTATGACACCAGGCATCCTTGTATGCTGCGGACCCCTAAGCAATATACACCTATTTAATAATACTATGTATAAGGAGCCAAAGAAATTTAGAGTAATTCCCATGATGATTTATATATGTCACTGGCAGCATGGAAATGATGGAAGCCATTCATACAGTTTCACTAACTAACAGATGGAAACTTTTCCCCAATAAGAGAAAGTATTTTTTTCTTCCTTGTTACACCCACATTATGATGTTCGTATGGTAACCATGACGGTCTCTCTTGGTTTGAAAAAATGCTATGTCGGTCTGTACCCTCCCCTCATAAGCAAATGGCGGTGGTACAGACCGACATAGCCCATCTTCAAGAGACTCATCTATGTGATGTGACTTTTTCCACTCGTGCAAATTGTGGGTGGGGGAGGTGTATGGCTCACCGGCAAATAATTCCGAAGCTTCTTAGGAAGGGCCCGGAAGTAGCATAATTAGCCGATGGCACGATGACAATGGTAGATTTTCTCATATACATTTGAAAAATCCAACTGAAGAATTTAGTATATACAGCATTTATGGCCCCAATAGTGACAACAAACTATTTTTCAAAGATTTGTCATATAGAATACTGCTTGATCCCACAGATCTTACAATAATGGGGGGTATGTTACCATGCAGGGCGGTGCCGGGTCCTGCGGCCGGCGCGTGCCGCTCCGATGTCGGCTCCGGCGTCCCGGAGCTCTGCTGTCGGGGCTCTCCCGGCGGCGTGGAGCAGCCAGCATGCAGCGGCGTGGGCGTGTCCGCCCGTAGGGTGCCGCCCGCTCTCCTCCACCTTCCATATGCAACAGTGGGAGAGTCGGCTCCTCCCACTCTCTGCCCCTGGGCGAAGGCTTTAAGTTAAAAGGCTGGCAGTAACCTGAGCTCACTGCCAGTTATTGGTTCTGTTAGCCTCTAGTCAGGTCTGTCTCAGTCTGCTCTAGTTGCTAGTCAGTGTCCTTTCAGTTTGCCTGTGAGCTCCATCTCCAGCCTTGCTCTGCTTTGTAAGTTCTGTTGGTCTGTTCCACCCGCCTCTTCTGTCGGCACTCTGTCCCCCGTTAGTAGTTCCATCTAGGTAGTCGCCAGGTCCCTAGCCAGTGCAGAGACCGCCGCCCAGTTGTCCGCCTGGGGTTAGCCAGGGCCGAGGCAAGTAGGCAGGGACAGTGGGGTGCGGGAAGTTCAGAGCACCCCACCTGGCGCTCGGGGGCAGAGTGCCGTAACAGGGTGATTTTAATGCTGTCATTAATTCTGCCGAGGATAGACATAGTCACGCCCCACAAATAGATCACAAGATAAGATCTTCAATGCCTTTGCAACATGGCAACCCTTTATGGATGTGTGGCGTTTAGCAATCCAGAGGGAATGCCTTGTACTCATTATTCTCATGATTCATGCTCCAGAATTGACTACTTTTTGGTGTCCCCAAAGTTCCTCCTTAGAACTAATGAGCTCTCTATTGAAAATTTAATAATCTTGGATCACGCCCCAGTGGTTATGGATCTGCAGGCCCAGATTCCTAGGGAAATGACTACCTGTGGAGGTTCTTATCGTATTTAGCTCGGGGGCAGGGTGCCGTAACATAATAACTGGCCTTTGAAAACTGTTTTGTCATGGAGGTCATCAGTTCCCTCACGAACCAGCTGCAGGCCCTGGTGCCTGTGATCCAGGATTTATCCGCCCGCATGGTGGCCCAGGAGCAGCGGGGGGGTGTCGCAGGGGTCAGACGCCTCAACCAGCCCAGAACCCAAGTGCCCTCTTCCGGAGGTGTTTTCTGGGGAGGGGAACAAGTTTTTTGTTTTCCGACAGGCGTGTCGCCTGTTTTTTCAGATGCGTCCCCGTTCTTCCGGGTCGGAGGCTCAGAGGGTCGGGCTGATAATGTCCCTGCTGCGGGGCTCTGCCCAGACCTGGGCTTTTTCCATCCCCGAGGGTTCCTCCTGCCTGCTGTCCGTGGACTCCTTTTTCCAGGAACTCGGGGGTATCTTCGACGAACCGGACCGAGCAGGGTTGGCGGTTTCGCGGTTGTTAGCGCTGTGGCAGGGGTCGTCTTGTGTGGAGGATTATTGCTCCAACTTCAGACGCTATGCGGGGCATACGACATGGAACGATAGTGCTCTGAAAGACGTTTTTCTGCAGGGCCTCTCAGACGCAGTTAAAGATCTGTTAATTTCCCATCCCATTTCCGGGTCCTTAAAGGGGTTGTCTTGAGGAAGCAGTGAATTTTTTTTTTTGCCCAGTCCCCCTAATTAAGCATACATTACTAAGCCCCCCTGTAAATGACTTTTCTAGCTGGTTTGTACTTACAGTTCCAACGTTTCAGCAACTTATAAAAATTTTCCCAAGATGGCCGCCGGCTCTTTTCCCATTGCTTGCTGTAGCCCGACGTGCGCGCTCCCGAGACGCTACCAGCTGTGTCTCCCTGACAACCAGACGCCCCGCAGCCGCCGACTGGACCCCTGGATTGAACGCGGTCGACCACGGCACACAGTCACCCACCGCCAGGCAGCAGATAAACGGCGCTAGACCCCTGACAACAGACGAAGGCCCCCCCGGCTCAGCGGCAGCCCCCCCCCCCGGCCCAGCGGCAGCCCCCCCCGGCCCAGCGGCAGCCCCCCTCCGGCCCAGCGGCAGCCCCCCTCCGGCCCAGCGGCAGCCCCCCTCCGGCCTAGCGGCAGCCCCCCCCGGCCTAGCGGCAACCCCCCCGGCCCAGCGGCAGCCCCCCCGGCCCATCACTTACCTGGGCGGCAGGACGGCGGGACAGCTGGGCGGCTTCTCGGGACAGCTGGGCGGCTCTGCACCTTCCTCTAACAGAGGATGGTACAGAATGGCCGCTCCAGCGCGCTCCCGAGGAGTGACAGCTCGTCTGCGCATGCGCAGAAGAGCTGTAGCGGCGAGCACACTGAAGCGGCTCGTGCTGAGAACAGAAGACCGGACTGCGCAAGCGCGTCTAAAAAAGCAAGCTGCCAGCGAATTTAGACGGAACCATGGAGACGAGGACGCTAGCAACGGAGCAGGTAAGTGAATAACTTCTGTATGGCTCATATTTAATGCATGATGTACATTACAAAGTGCATTAATATGGCCATACAGAAGTGTATAACCCCACTTGATTTCACGAGACAACCCCTTTAAGGAAGGCTATGGAGCTAGCGGTGAAGGCAGATAGGAGGCTCAGGTCTAGGAAGCAGGACAGGCAGACCCGTAGAGTCAGGGAGGTCGGTTGCCCTGGTCCCTCTTCCTCCTTACCAGTCTCTGTGCCCGAGCCGATGGAGGTGGATCCGCTGGACCCCAAAGTGCGACGCCGGATCCGTTTGTTGCATCGTCTCTGCCTTTACTGCGGGAAAGCTGGACATCGGGTGATAACCTGCCCACTGAGGTCTCAACGCTCGCAGCCAGAACCGGCGGAAAACTCCGAGTCCTAGGCGATTGTAGGGAGGATCGCCTAGGACTTCAGGTACTTCCTAAACTTTTGGTACCGTGTCATGTTAGATTCCGGGATTTTTCCCGATCACGGTGGGCGTTTATTGATTCCGGAGCAGCCGCTAACTTGATAAGTCTGTGTTTTGTCCGTTCTCTGATGGCGGAATTTGTGGCGCTGAAGACGCCAATTCATTTTACCAGTATTGATGCTACCCCTCTCTCTACAGGCCTGGTACACTGG
Source organism: Eleutherodactylus coqui (assembly GCF_035609145.1). Taxonomy (NCBI): domain Eukaryota; kingdom Metazoa; phylum Chordata; class Amphibia; order Anura; family Eleutherodactylidae; genus Eleutherodactylus; species Eleutherodactylus coqui. The sequence goes on along the minus strand of NC_089838.1, from coordinate 308,838,923 downwards.
AGGACACCAAGATTACAGTTCACGGTGGGGATCCTCCACTCGGAAGAACTGTCTTTCCTGGTTATGGAAAAAATGTCGGTTGATGTGGTGCTTGGTATGCCCTGGTTGGCACTGCACAATCCCCAATTTGATTGGTCCACCCGGGAATTGACTCATTGCGGATCATCCTGTCATAATCACCTGTCTACCATAGCTGTGTGCTCCGCAGATACGGTGCTCATTCCGGAATATTTGTCAGACTTTCAGGATGTATTCTCCAAAAAACTGTCTAAGGCTCTGCCTCCTCATAGGGAGTGGGACTGTGGTATTGATCTGATTCCTGACAGTCCCATACCTAAGGGAGCCATTTTCAATTTGTCAGGCCGTGAGCATGAAGCCCTCAAGTCCTATGTCTCGGAGGCTCTGGCCAACCGACATATTCGGCCGTCCAGGTCCCCTGACGGGGCAGGTCTCTTCTTTGTAGAGAAGGACGGGACACTAAGGCCTTGTGTGGATTATCGGGCCTTGAATAAAATCACTGTGAAGAACCAGTGCTCCTTGCCCCTAATTCCTGACTTGTTGAATCAGGTGGTAGGGGCCCACTGGTTCTCCAAACTGGACTTGCAGGGGGCTTACAATTTAATTCGCATTAGAGAGGAAGATGAATGGAAGACGGCGTTCAACACCCCGTTAGGACATTTGAATGTCTGGTCATGCATTTTGGACTTTGTATCGCCCCCGCTGTGTTTCAGGGTTTTATGAACGCGGTCTTCCACGACTTCCTGGGGGTATTTCTGGTCATCTATCTTGACGACATTCTGGTGTACTCGCCTGACTGGGACTCACATGTGCGGCAACTGAGGTTGGTCCTGACCCGTTTGCGCGAGTATCAACTTTTTGTCAAGTTAGAGAAATGTACATTTGGTTCTAAACAAGTATCCTTTCTTGGTTATGTAATCTCACCCACGGAGATTCAGATGGAGTCTGATAAAGTAGCAGCATTCTCCCAATGGGTCAGACCAGACAACCTCAAGGCTCTCCAGCGGTTCTTAGGTTTTGCAAATTTTTACCGCAAATTCATTAGGAATTACTCAGTTATTGCTCAACCTCTGACCGACCTGACTAAGAAGGGGGCCGACTTGGGTAAGTGGTCGCCTGCAGCCCTTGAGGCCTTTAGCCGTCTAAAAAGGGCATTCACGACTGCCCCGGTGCTAATACAGCCGGACGCACGACTACACTTTTTTATTGAGGTAGATGCGTCTGAAGTGGGGACAGGAGCAGTATTGTCGCAGGAAGTCAGTGGGAGGTCTGGGTATAGCCCATGTGCGTTCTTTTCGCGGAAGTTCAATTCAGCAGAGCGCAATTACGACGTGGGTAACCATGAATTATTGGCTATCAAATGGGCTCTGGAAGAGTGGCGACACCATCTTGAGGGTGCTAGACACCCAATTACCATATATACTGATCACAAGAATCTGGTATCTCTCGCCAATGCGAAAAGACTCACAGCTCGTCAAGCCAGGTGGGCGTTGTTCTTCGCCAGGTTTAATTTCGTCGTGACATATATCCCAGGAGAGAAGAACGTGAAGGCGGACGCCCTGTCACGGAGTTTCGGGGTACCAGATAGTGAGACCATGACTCCCGAGAATATCTTAGCCCCCGGCGTGGTGGCGGCAGCTGTAGAGTCTAACTTCATCCCTCAACTACAGGATGCTCAGCAGGACGCTCCTTCGGGGGTGCCGGAAGGTCGATGGTTTGTGCCAGAGACCCTACGCCCTAGAGTCATGGATGAGTCTCACTCAGTTCTCGCCGGGCATCCAGGGTTCCAGGGGACCCTGGAGCTTTGTTCCAGACACTTCTGGTGGCCAGGCATGTCTCAGGAGATCCGCAACTTTGTGAGGGGTTGCTCGGTCTGTGCTCGCAATAAGAGTCCTCCGGAGGGTCCTCTGAGACCGCTACCGGTTCCTTCCAGTCCATGGTTGCACTTATCAGTAGATTTCATCATTGACCTACCAGAATCCCAGAAGTGCACCACTATCTTTGTGGTCGAATGGTTCTCAAAGATGGCACATTTTGTGGCGTTAAAAAAGCTACCCTCGGCAAAAGAATTCGCCACGATTTTTGTAAAGGAAATAATTCGCCTACATGGGGTTCCCCAAAATATTGTATCTGATCGCGGGGTTCAGTTTGTGTCGCAGTTTTGGCGTGCCTTCTGCAGAAACCTGGGAACGTCGCTTTCCTTCTCTCCAGCGTTCCACCCGCAGACTAATAGTCAGAATGAGAGGAAGAACCAAGATTTAGTGCAATATTTACGGTTGTTTGCTAGCGAAAAGGCTCATCAGTGGGCAGAGTTCCTGCTGTTGGCAGAGTTTGCACTAAACAACCGCCTTTGTTCTTCCACTGGGGTGTCTCCATTTTTTTGGGTATACGGTTAGCATTCTCGCTTCCTTACAGCAATCCCTACTCGGTCGGTCTGTCCTGCAGCTGATGTCGCCATAGATACGCTTCGGGGAGTATGGAAAGAGGTACAGAGAAACTTGGAGGCAGCGGGGGCCCGTATGTAGTTGCGTAGTGGGAAGAGTCTGTCAGTGTCTGAACCTTACAGGGTGGGACAGAAGGTATACCTGTCTTCTAAAAATCTCAAATTGCGGGTCCCGTCCTTGAAGCTGGCGCCACGTTACGTGGGGCCGTTTGCCATCACACGTGTGGTGAACCCACTCGCCTACGAGCTACAGGGTATTCCATAAGTCGCTATTGAAACCTTTTGTCCCTTCGATGATCCGTCAGTGTCCTTTCAGTTTGCCTGTGAGCTCCATCTCCAGCCTTACTCTGCTTTGTAAGTTCTGTTGGTCTGTTCCACCCGCCTCTTCTGTCGGCACTCTGTCCCCCGTTAGTAGTTCCATCTAGGTAGTCGCCAGGTCCCTAGCTAGTGCAGAGACCGCCGCCCAGTTGTCCGCCTGGGGTTAGCCAGGGCCGAGGCAAGTAGGCAGGGACAGTGGGGTGCGGGAAGTTCAGAGCACCCCACCTGGCGCTCGGGGGCAGAGTGCCGTAACAGGGTGATTTTAATGCTGTCATTAATTCTGCCGAGGATAGACATAGTCACGCCCCACAAATAGATCACAAGATAAGATCTTCAATGCCTTTGCAACATGGCAACCCTTTATGGATGTGTGGCGTTTAGCAATCCAGAGGGAAGGCCTTGTACTCATTATTCTCATGATTCATGCTCCAGAATTGACTACTTTTTGGTGTCCCCAAAGTTCCTCCTTAGAACTAATGAGCTCTCTATTGAAAATTTAATAATCTTGGATCACGCCCCAGTGGTTATGGATCTGCAGGCCCAGATTCCTAGGGAAATGACTACCTGTGGAGGTTCTTATCGTATTTAGCCACTGATGAAAATTTTCAAAACTTACTCCAAAGTTGGTAGTTTGGATTTATCTCTGATAATGAACATCATCTAAATGATCCTCAATTGATATGGGACACTGCGAAGGTGCTCATTCGGGGAAACACTATGGCGTATGTACGCATCCCAAAAAGAACTATCGCGAACAAGATAAAACAATACAGTTCGCAGTTGCGTATTGTGTACAACTCCTGCCAATCCTCTCCTAACCCACAAACCCAACAGATGTGGCAAGAAGCCAAACTAGCCTATGAGACGTGGTTGACCAAACAGGAAACACTAAAACAATCTTAGGCCTCCTGCCCATGGACAGAGCAGGATATGCCCGCGGTTTTATGCTGCGGGGTAAACAAAAAAGTCCCTGCTGGTGATCGTGGAAAAACAGAACTTGTGGTGAGAATTTGTTTTGTTTACAAAGGAGAAGACAATCTCAGATCCCGTTTAGAAGCATGGGCCCCTAAGAGACATACAAATCACACGAGCCTGTTGTGGTATCAAATGATTTCTAATGTATTCAAAGTTGCATGTTGTATATATATCAAAAGTGACATCACAGGAAAAGTATATACAGATGGTCCCCTACTTGCGAACAGGTTCCGTTCCAGGAACCTGTTCGCAAGTCCATTTGTTCGTATGTCCAAACAAATGTTAGTATGGAGCGGGATCGCGGGTGGATCCCGCTCCGTACAGCGTTGGGTGCCGTCTGTTCTTAAAGCGGACACCCGGCGACAGCAGTTCCGACGAGACGCGCGGCTCGTCGGAACTGTTAACATTTTACATACCGCGGGGCTTGTTGGAACTGCTGTCGCCGGGTGCCGGCTATAAGAAACAGACGGCACCCGATGTTCAGGGAGCCCGTACAGTGTCCCGCGATAAGACCGCGAGATGCTATGCGGTTGCTAGGCAGCCGGGGGCCTTCTGAAAGGCCCCAGGGCTGCCTATGCAAAGTGCCTATCAGGCGTATGGCTTCATAGGCGCTCTGCATAGGCAGCCATAGGGCCTTTCAGAAGGCCCCAGGCTGCCTAGCAACCGCACAGTGTCACACGATCTGACCGGACAGGCTTCTCAGGCTTGATAGAAGCCTGTCGTGTCCCTGCACAGTATGATGTAATGCCATAGCATTACATCATACTGAGCCATAGCATTACATCATACTGTGCAGGACAGATTGTTCGTAACTTGCGAAGTTCGTATCTCGAATGTTCGCATGTAGGGGACTATCTGTACCTCCAAAACTAATAAGAATACATGATAGGCTATAACTGAAATGTTTAAGGTAAGTTCACACCTTTTAAGGTGTAACTATAACAGGCAAAGTAACCGTTATTGTTTCATTAGGAAGAAATGCAAGGGAGGGGGTGTAGAGGACTTTCCTATCTTCTGTCCTATCCAGTACCACTCACTGGTGTATAGAAATGGTTACAATTAACCCCTTCACTACTCATACTAGCAGGATGCTATATCTTTCCAATCTACAATCTAATAGCAAAAGCAATTAACTGATATATTGATCTACAATTTTCTTAACAACATGCCGTGATTTTTTTCCCTCGGTGTATATCGTCAGCAGAATCCCGCATGTGAGGACTGAGCCATTAAGTTCAAAAGAACCTAAAAGCTGCATTATTCCGCCGCAGGGAACGCGGCATAAATCCGTCCATGGGTATTAGCCTATATAAAGATGCCCAGTTATTCAAATTCCATAATAAATTGTGGAGATTGATGGCTAGATTAGCTAAGGGCCCTTTTGCAATGCAACAGGTCCATTGCCTTCGAGAGCTCCACGTCATAGAGTCACATTCCATGCTGCTGGATCTCCTTCTGGAGTTGGCGAAGTGATCCTGCAATAGAGAGCAGCAATGTTTCCTGAATACCTGGGGAGATCAGTTTGGCCACCTCAATTGGCAGCTGTTTATAATCTGCCATAGTAGCATTTCCCCGATCATCTTCTCCAGCAGACGGCCTGGGGAGATGTGGAGTGGAGGGAAGATAAAGGCTGGGGAGAGTCATCATTACCTCGTGATTCCATCTTGTGAGAACTCTTTGTAGTGATATTGTCCTTTTTTTGTTTTATTACAGCCCCTTTTTGAGAATAAAGTCCTCCGTTAGTCACAAAGCAGCAGAGTCCACCTATTTCATTAATTCTGTAAAAATATTGTGAGTTTGTATAGGTATCGAAGAGAAAATACTTTCCAGACTGTTGCAGTGTTGATCAATGCCCAGTAGAGGGCAGCATGCACTCAATTCATGAAGAATATCTTTGTGAGGTGCTATTCTCTTCCTGACCACATGGGGGAGACATAGGTCTTCTCAGCTCCTCACAGCATGATTTCTGTATCTCAACTTCACAGCTCTAGGAGATCTCCAGGAGATGGAGAGGCTGCTGAAACCATCCCTCACCTCACACCCAAATGCCAGGCAAAGGGTCCCTGGAGGCTGCAGTGCTCCAAGTAGGAATTACACCATGCCAGGGGCAGCGGTTTCATAGCTCCACTATCAGTTCCCTGGGTAAGAGGGGATGAGGGTACCCACTGTGCTGTACTGCTAGCGTGCAAAGGGGAAGGAAGGAAAGGCAGAGTCTGCTGGGAGTGTGTGAAGGAGCCTTTTTGCTGCTCCACACCTCGGGTGATTCCCTCGCTTACTCCGCAGATTGTATCCCTATCAGCACTGCAGGTCAGGAGATGGCAAGGCTGCCATGGGAGCAGATTAGTTAGTGGGTTTGTAGTGGTTTTCCCAGTGGGGGTAGCAGCGCTCTGCACCCATGGTCCTCACAGCATGGTGCCAGAACCAGAAGTCCTTGCAAGTATTTTTCAAGCTTTTGAAGTCTCATTGGTAATAATCTCTACCACTGCCTGCAATCTAATTATACCATTCAGCATGTATATAGGAGTCCTATATTCCATGAGCCATCTTCAACCCAGGAAGTAGGGTCATAGTATTGGATATTTCTTTCGGGGATGCCATTCCTCATTTTTCCAGCTACATATTCTCTAGTCCCTTTTTGCCATGTACAGTTGATCTATAAACACCGATGCTCCCAATGATTTCCCCTGTCTCAGAGGCAGGAGGAAGAGTGAAGGCTTTAGGGCTCCCACACACTCTTTAACCCAAATGTCAATGCGACTTTCTATTGTTAAAAACGCATCGCACAAATATCGCAAAGCCCATACTTGCAATGAGTTTTTAACATTAGAAAGTCCCATTGACATTCATATAAAAAAAACGCACGCAGTATGAAAAGTCTGAAAAATCTTTAATAAAAATTGATTTTAAAAAAACCAAACAACCGCAGCATTAAGGGCTCCTTCCCACGCACGGATTTTTGCCGCGTAATACACGGTGAAAATCCGCCGCGTTGCCCACAGCTATTAGGTTCTATTGAACCTAATATCTCAATGCTCACAGTGCGGAATTCCATCACGGAATTCTGCACCGTGAAATCACCCGTCCTCACCCGTGGCATGCTCTATTTGCCGCAGGTGTACACACAGACGGCTTCCATTGCAGTCAATGGAAGCCGTCCGTCAGACTATCTTCCGCTGTAGCACAGCAGAAGATAGCGTGAAACCGCTTCCCCGCCCACCGCCAGCCGCGTCATATGACGCGGCCGGCGCGTGATGTGACGCTGTGGGCGTGTCATAAGGCGCAGCTGGCGTATCACATGATGCTGCGGTGCATCACGCCCTCTATTGTGCATGCGCGCCGAAGCGTCATGCGGGACGGAAGACGCTGGATCCGGAGGTAAATATTGGGGTCTCTGGGGTGCGCTGTGACAGGCTCCGCCGTGGCAGAGCCCGTCACGGCCGTGGGAAGCTGGCCTTACGCAAATGGTATAGGAGCAAGTGTACTCAATACACATAAGCCCTGCCTCATTTTGGGCAGTATGGTGTAAGCCTTTCTTCTGTATGTTCAATGCAGTCCCAGGGAAGTTTCCTAGGTGATGTCTATATTAGAATCATTCCAGGTGCTCACTATCTTACTGAACTTTTGAAAAGGGGAATGGGTTTACTTGAGTTTCATTTGGAGCTCCCCACCAGTGGGTCCTCTCTGTACCATCTGACCTATACATGTCGGTTCCCCTACAGAGACATAGTATTTGCTCCCTGTTCTGTATACATAGTATTTACCAATTATTGAAGTATCCAAAACTCATTCCGTCTTTCTCCTTTTTAACAACCTACTCTGATAAATGTTACATCAAAATCTAATTCCTCTACTTCCTATGGCCAATGATTCCCCATATTGGTTCCTCCACAAACATAGCATGAAGTGACGTTCATAGTATCTGCTGTATTCTCTGCCAGTTCCAAAAACCTATTTCTAGCAGTGGTGGAGATAGGAACCTCTTTCCAAATTTCTTCATACAAAAAATGAAACATATTATGGGAGCTACTACGACTAACGGTAATGGTCTTAAAAGATATCACGGTTGTGGTGTCTATTGCTGTTCCCTCGATAAATAGCCCAATCGTACACCAACTGGACCTATTTGTGCGCAGAGCAATTAAAGATTATGAATAGAGATGAGCGAGCACCAAAATGCTCGGGTGCTCGTTACTCGGGACGAAATTATCGCGATGCTCGAGGGTTCGTTTTGAGTAACAAACCCCATTGAAGTCAATGGGCGACCCAGGCATTTTTGTATATCGCCGATGCTCGCTAAGGTTTTCATTTGTGAAAATCTGGGCAATTCAAGAAAGTGATGGGAACGACACAGCAACGGATAGGGCAGGCGAGGGGCTACATGTTGGGCTGCATCTCAAGTTCCCAGGTCCCACTATTAAGCCACAATAGCGGCAAGAGTGCCCCCCCCAAACAACTTTTACTTCTGAAAAGCCCTCATTAGCAATGCATATCTTAGCTAAGCACCACACTACCTCCAACAAAGCACAATCACTGCCTGCATGACACTCCGCTGCCACTTCTCCTGGGTTACATGCTACCCAACCCCCCCCCCCCCCCCGCACGACGCAGTGTCCACAGCGCACAACAAACTGTCCCTGCGCAGCCTTCAGCTGCACTCATGCCACACCACCCTCATGTCTATTTATAAGTGCGTCTGCCATGAGGAGGAACCGCAGGCACACACTGCAGAGGGTTGGCACGGCTAGGCAGCGACCCTCTTTAAAAGGGGCGGGGCGATAGCCCACAATGCTGTACAGAAGCAATGAGAAATATAATCCTGTGCCACCGCCATCAGGAGCAATGGGGAACCTATGTGCCACACACTATTCATTCTGTCAAGGTGTCTGCATGCCCCAGTCAGACCGCGGTTTTTTATAAATAGTCACAGGCAGGTACAACTCCGCAATGGGAATTCCGTGTGCACCCACAGCATGGGTGGCTCCCTGGAATCCACCAGCTGTACATAAATGTATCCCATTGCAGTGCCCATCACAGCTGAGGTAACGTCTGATTAAATGCAGGTGGGCTTCGGCCCACACTGCATGCCACAGTCAGACTGGGGTTCTTTAGAAGTGGACACATGCAGTTACAACTCCCTGTGGACCCACAGCATGGGTGGCTCCCTGGAACCCACCGGTGGTACATAAATATCTCCCATTGCAGTGCCCAGCACAGCTGATGTAACGTCAGCTTTAATGCAGGTGGGCAAAAAATTAATTGGTTTACACTGTAGGCGAGGGCCCCAAAAAATTGGTGTACCAACAGTACTAATGTACCTCAGAAAAATTGCCCATGCCCAACCAAGAGGGCAGGTGAAACCCATTAATCGCTTTGGTTAATGTAGCTTAATTTGTAACTAGGCCTGGAGGCAGCCCAGTTAAAATAAAAATTGGTTCAGGTGAAAGTTTCAACGCTTTAATGAGCATTGAAACGTATAAAAATTGTTTACAAAAGTTATATGACTGAGCCTTGTGGGCCTAAGAAAAATTGCCCGTTCGGCGTGATTACGTCAAGTTTCAGGAGGAGGAGCAGGAGGAGGAGGATGAATATTATACACAGATTGATGAAGCTAAAAGGTTCACGTTTTTGATGGTGATAGAGAACAATGCTTCCATCCGCGGGTGCAGCCTACGTATTGTTTAGGTATCGCTGCTGTCCGCTGATGAAGAAGAGAAGTCTGGGGAAATCCAGGCTTTGTTCATCTTGATAAGTGTAAGCCTGTCGGCACTGTCGGTTGACAGGCGGGTACGCTTATCCGTGATGATTCCCCCAGCCGCACTAAACACCCTCTCTGACAAGACGCTAGCCGCAGGACAAGCAAGCACCTCCAGGGCATACAGAGCGAGTTCAGGCCAAGTGTCCAGCTTCGACACCCAGTAGTTGTAGGGGGCAGAGGCATCACGGAGGACGGTCGTGTGATCGGCTACGTACTCCCTCACCATCCTTTTACAGTGCTCCCCAGTCAGCCTTGACTGGGGAGCCAGAAAGCTGTCAAAGGCCTTAGAGAGTGTTCCCCTGCCTGTGCTGTACATGCTGCCTGATCTCTGCGCCTCCCCTGCTACCTGGCCCTCGGAACTGCGCCTTCGGCCACTAGCGCTGTCGGATGGGAATTTTACCATCAGCTTGTCCGCCAGGGTCCTGTGGTATAGCATCACTCTCGAACCCCTTTCCTCTTCGGTTATGAGAGTGGAAAGGTTCTCCTTATACCGTGGGTCGAGCAGTGTGTACACCCAGTAATCCGTAGTGGCCAGAATGCGTGTAACGCGAGGGTCACGAGAAAGGCATCCTAACATGAAGTCAGACATGTGTGCCAGGGTACCTGTACGCAACACATGGCTGTCTGCACTAGGAAAATCACTTTCAGGATCCTCCTCCTCCTCCTCCTCAGGCCATACACGCTGAAAGGATGACAGGCAAGCAGCATGGGTACCCTCAGCATTGGGCCAAGCTGTCTCTTCCCCCTCCTCCTCATCCTCAACGTGCTGAGATATAGACAGGAGGGTGCTCTGACTATCCAGCAACATACTGTCTTCCCCCGCCTCTGTTTCCAAGCGCAAAGCGTCTGCCTTTATGCTTTGCAGGAAAGTTCTCAAGAGGCAGAGCAGAGGAACGGTGACGCTAATGATTGCAGCATCGCCGCTCACCATCTGGGTAGACTCCTCAAAGTTTCCAAGGACCTGGCAGATTTCTGCCAACCAGGCCCACTCTCCTGTAAAGAATTGAGGAGGCTGACTCCCACTGTGCCGCCCATGTTGGAGTTGGTATTCCACTATAGCTCTACGCTGCTCATAGAGCCTGGCCAACATGTGGAGCGTAGAGTTCCACCGTGTGGGCACGTCGCACAGCAGTCTGTGCACTGGCAGATGAAACCGATGTTGCAGGGTGCGCAGGGTGGCAGCGTCCGTGTGGGACTTGTGGAAATGTGCGTAGAGCCGGCGCACCTTTCCAAGCAGGTCTGACAAGCGTGGGTAGCTTTTCAGAAAGCGCTGAACCACCAAATTAAAGATGTGGGCCAGGCATGGCACGTGCGTGAGGCTGCCGAGCTGCAGAGCCGCCACCAGGTTACGGCCGTTGTCACACACGACCATGCCCGGTTGGAGGCTCAGCGGCGCAAGCCAGCGGTCGGTCTGCTCTGTCAGACCCTGCAGCAGTTCGTGGGCCGTGTGCCTCTTCTCTCCTAGGCTGAGTATTTTCAGCACGGCCTGCTGACGCTTGCCCACCGCTGTGCTGCCACGCCGCGCGACACCGACTGCTGGCGACGTGCTGCTGCTGACACCTCTTGATTGCGAGACAGAGGTTGCATAGGAGGAGGAGGAGGGTGGTTTAGTGGAGGAAGCGTACACCGCCGCAGATACCACCACCGAGCTGGGGCCCGCAATTCTGGGGGTGGGTAGGACGTGAGCGGTCCCAGGCTCTGACTCTGTCCCAGCCTCCACTAAATTCACCCAATGTGCCGTCAGGGAGATATAGTGGCCCTGCCTGCCTGTGCTTGTCCACGTGTCCGTTGTTAAGTGGACCTTGGCAGTAACCGCGTTGATAAGGGCGCGTACAATGTTGCGGGAGACGTGGTCGTGCAGGGCTGGGACGGCACATCGGGAAAAGTAGTGGCGACTGGGAACTGAGTAGCGCGGGGCCGCCGCCGCCATCATACCTTTGAAAGCCTCCGTTTCCACAACCCTATACGGCAGCATCTCCAGGCTGATAAATTTGGCTATGTGGACGTTTAACGCTTGAGCGTGCGGGTGCGAGGCGGCGTACTTGCGCTTGCGCTCCAACACTTGCGCTAGCAACGGCTGGACGGTGCGCTGAGAGACATTGGTGGATGGGGCCGAGCACAGCGGAGGTGAGGGTGTGGGTGCAGGCCAGGAGACGGTAGTGCCTGTGTCCTGAGAGGGGGGTTGGATCTCAGTGGCAGGTTGGGGCACAGGGGGAGAGGCAGCGGTGCAAACTGGAGGCGGTGAACGGCCTTCGTCCCACCTTGTGGGGTGCTTGGCCATCATATGTCTGCGCATGCTGGTGGTGGTGAGGCTGGTGGTGGTGGCTCCCCAGCTGATCTTGGCGCGACAAAGGTTGCACACCACTGTTTGTCGGTCGTCTGCACTCTCAGTGAAAAACTGCCACACCTTTGAGCACCTCGGCGTCTGCAGGGTGGCATGGCGCGAGGGGGCGCTTTGGGAAACAGTTGGTGGATTATTCGGTCTGGCCCTGCCTCTACCCCTGGCCACTGCACTGCCTCTTCCAACCTGCCCTGCTGCTGCACTTGCCTCCCCCTCTGAAGACCTGTCCTCAGTAGGCGTAGCAAACCAGGTGGGGTCAGTCACCTCATCGTCCTGCTGCTCTTCCTACGAATCCTCTGTGCGCTCCTCCCTCGGACTTACTCCAATTACTACTACCTGAGTGATAGACAACTGTGTCTCATCGTCATCGTCCTCCTCACCCACTGAAAGCTCTTAAGACAGTTGCCGGAAGTCCCCAGCCTCATCCCCCGGACCCTGGGAACTTTCCAAAGGTTGGGCATCGGTCACGACAAACTCCTCCGGTGGGAGAGGAACCATTGCTGGCCATTCTGAGCAGGGGCCCGGGAACAGTTCCTGGGAGTCTGCCTGCTCCTCAGAATGTGTCATTGTAATGGAGTGAGGAGGCTGGGAGGAAGGAGCAGCAGCAGCCAGAGGATTCAGAGTTGCAGCAGTGGACGGCGCAGAACTCTGGGTGGTCGATAGATTGCTGGATGCACTTTCTGCCATCCACGACAGGACCTGCTCACACTGCTCATTTTCTAATAAAGGTCTACCGCGTGGACCCATTAATTGTGAGATGAATGTGGGGATGCCTGAAACGTGCCTCTCTCCTAATCCCGCAGCAGTCGGCTGCGATACACCTGGATCAGGAGCTCGGCCTGTGCCCACACCCTGACTTGGGCCTCCGCGTCCTCGCCCGCATCCACGTCCTCTAGGCCTACCCCTACCCCTCAGCATGGTGTATTACCAGTAGTGCAGAAACAGAACGCTGTAATTAAATGTGCCGCTTATTGGCCTGTGGTTGGAGGCTGACTTCGCTTATGGAACGCACAGCAGAGGCAGGAAAGAATTTTGCGCAAGCCTGCTGTAACACTTAGCTGGCTGCGTATGAATTAGGACAACTACCCCCAGCAGAGACCCAGTACACAGAGGACGGTCACAGGCAGCCCAAATAGATTTTTTTTCCCAAATGTTTTTGGAAAGGACCACTGCCTATATACACTAAATATGTCTTCTGTCCCTGCCTCACCACTACTGGCCCTGGACAATGTAAAATTACTGCAGGACGCAATGCTCTGCACGGCCGATATACAAAAAAAAAAAAAAAGTGCAACACTGCAAAAAGCAGCCTCCACACTACTGCACACGGTTAGATGTGGCCCTAAGAAGGACCGTTGGGGTTCTTGAAGCCTAAAATAACTCCTAACGCTCTCCCTATAGCCGCTCCGGCACCAGCAGCACTTTCCCTGAACTATGTCAGAATGCATCTGTGGCGAGCTGCGGGAGGGGCCGATTTATATACTCGGGTGACACCTGATCTCGCCAGCCACTCACTGCAGGGGGGTGGTATAGGGCTTGAACGTCGCAGGGGGAAGTTGTAATGCCTTCCCTGTCTTTCTATTGGCCAGAAAAGCGCGCTAACGTCTCAGAGATGAAAGTGAAAGTAACTCGAACATCGCGTGGTACTCGTCTCGAGTAACGAGCATCTCGAACACGCTAATACTCGAACGAGTATCAAGCTCAGACGAGTACGTTCGCTCATCTCTAATTATGAAATTAAGAGGGTTACAATTCCCTTTGGGTTCAACCTTAGTAGGACACTAATGCTTCAATTTTAGCTTTTCCATCATGTTTTCCTAGAGTCTTTCCCTAGCATCTACAGGGAACTCTGTCACCTTCACCATGAGTATTACTTCCGTAAAGATGCATGCCCATGCCACCATCCTGTCCCTATTTCCTGCATTACCCCATCCTACAATTAGATGAAATCCAGGACAAGGAAATAAATCATAACACATTACATTGCCATAAGATTAATTTGGATAACTGTTCAGAGAAGAGTACCGTGTTATTTATTGTGGAATACTTTCCCTGTCTGTCCATATGTACATACCTGTAAGGCTTGTGGAAGACAATACAATAGTAGGTTAAAACCTAATTAGGCTTCAAGCAATATCAGCAATATTTGGAGGATAACTTGTACTATACCCATATCTATCCTCCTACCAACTTGAACCAATTTGCTGAATTAAACTTGGAAAAGTGTTATTCCACAAAGTATCTTACTTCTGCACGTGCTCCTTCAACCACTTGTCTCTCATTTCTTTAACAACTTGTAAACTGGATCATACCTGCATATTATTCTCAGATTGTATATGACAGCAGGTATGCCTTATTATTTGACACATTCTACCCTGGGCAGCTGTAATGTGATTGTAAGAATCTAGTGCGGGTTTGGATTCTCTTAATGGAACCCGGGCGAACAAATAGCGTAGTCAATGTGAAGCCGGAGGTCAGTAATGGTAGTATCCGTTTGCATTACAAAGTAGCAGGCATGTAGTGTAGTCAGAGGAAGGCCAGAGGTCGGTAACAGGTAGTATCAATTCGCAGTTTGGAGGCACAGGCAGGTGGTGAAGCTTGAGTATTGACTGGAAGCACAATAATCATGCAAGTTAGGGACAGGTTTATAAAGAAAGTCCAATCAAGGGAGCAGAGCGGAGTAAATCAGGAGGAGCTGGAATAACCAGAGCAAGGACTAGGTTATGATTCAGCAGGGGAGCTGTCTAAAATGCTGGACTGCTCAATAGGTAGAGCTGCTTCCTTTAGCACAGGAGTTCCCAGATTCAAGTCCTGACAATTCATTTTTTCCGTGGTGTTGCCATCACCGTCAAGCTAAGTAGTTGATGTATTGATTTATATGTTAGTATTGTTTTTGCCTTTGCTCCTACTGCCATTAGTTGTCACCACCTTAGCATTGTCATTTCTTGCGTCTATCCAGGATCAGTAAAGGTTGCCTGGGTTTGGGACGTGGGGTCAACCTTGTCAAGACAGTCGCCTTACTTAGGCAGGGCTATTTCCCCTCCTTTTGGCTGTCAGGGCTAGATTCCCAATCTTTTCCCTTTGATTATGTTGGGGTGATTTTTTTTGGGTTTTATGTGGGATTTTCTGAAGTTTTTGTCCCGTGTAAAAACTAACTTGCATCTGTGCTGGACATGGTGCCTTAACGCTCAGTATGGAAGTAACGTGGAGAAAGTATTGAAGAAAGTCAGCAGGGAATACAGATTTCAGAATCCCACAGAAACAGGGCTTTGTTTCACTGTTTCAGAAGAGGAAAAGACAGTAGAGGAAAACGTTGTTCCTGAGAAGTGGCTGCTATTTGTTCCAGTTTTGAGCTGTGATTATAAGAATCTCCACTGGTGCTATCAGGACTAGAAGGGAAACAATTCGTAAGTTTCCTAGGAGCTGTAGATTTGGATCAACTTTGGCCCATTTTAGGCTGGAAATAACAAGGGTATTTTTTACAGATTGCTAGTGTTATCTGTGTTAATTATGGATGGGGTTTTATCTCTAGCAAGTTACTCTCACTATCCACAAATAGAGCAGTCAAGAATGTCCATTATACATATTGCGAAAAACTGATTTGCATGATTGGGATATGAGCTACTTTGGAGCCATAAATGATCAAGGATGCAGGTTTCAATCAATCATAGCTTTATGTCATGTTGTAGTCTCACACATGATGGCTTAGCAAGGGTAACAGAATTTCCTGTTTTTAATATGGCTATTTATGACAACAGGGGCAGTATGGTTTATATATTTCTACAGATGGACATTATGGCTATATATTCCTTCAGAGCACTGCCACGATTCTGGCGCTGGATTAGAGTCTTGGGTGGTAGCTAGCAAGGGTGGGTAATGTGGTCAGGCAAGCCGGGGGTTGGTACACAGATACGGTGATGCAGTACAAAGGATTCAGCAAATACGTAGTCAGAAACAAGCCAGTGTTTAGAACACAAAGAGGGCAATATGCAGTACAGAGGATTCAGCAGTGACATAGTCCAAAACAAGCCCATGGTCGGTACTAGAGATGAGCGAACGTGTTCTTAACGAACACTTACGCACCCGGACACCGGCTTTTCCGAGGACTTCCGTGTTCGCGCGTAAGTATTCGGGGGGCGCCGGGGGGCGGGGAGAGGCGCGGCGGCGCGGGCGGCAGCAGCGGGGAACAGGGGGGAGCCCTCTCTCTCTCCCTCTCCCCCCCACTCCCCGCCGCAACCCCCCGCGCTGCCACGGCGACCCCCGAACTTTTTTCGCCCGAACACGGAATTCCTCGCGAAGTTCGGTGTCCGGGCGAAAAGGGGCGGAGCCGAACACGTTCGCTCATCTCTAGTCGGTACACAAAGAGGGCAATGCAGTACAGAGGATTCATCATAGACATAGTCCAGAACAAGCCAGTGGTCAGTACACAAATGACAATCTTCTTTTAAAGGTTGCAAGTAGAGGTAGAAGCTGGTAGAAGTAGAGGCTAAAGGCTCAGAGCACAATAAACATGCACTGAGGGAGTGGTAGGGCCAAACTTTTATAGTGTGCGTAATCCAGAGAAACGAGGCAAAGCCAGACAGGAAAATAGGAAGTAGATTATCCAAAGGGCTAGATTGCTCACTAGGAAGATCTGTCACCTGGAGTACAGGAGCTCCAAGATTCAAGTCCTGACAGGGACACTATTCCTTAAAGGGTACATTGGCTATTTATTACTACAGGTGGACATTATGACTCTTTTTTTTTGACTCTGTAACATGGATTCTCTGACACTCATTTTTAGATGTCCAGGATGAGGGGTGGTGAGCAGGTGACTTGATTTAAATGAACGGACTTACAAGTTTGCAAGGTACCCTTTGTGATTTCACTAACAGTTTCAAGGTTCTTAGAAGGAATTACAGGTGACAATAAACAAAGTGGGTTGATTTGTATTAGAAAAGTTGTTTCAATGTTGATGTAAGGGGCAGTTTATGACAATAGAGCCAGTGGGGAAGATGACCTGCTTTTTATATTTGTATATCTACTAGAGATGAGCGAACGTACTCGTTTCGAGTACTTACGCACCCGAGTACCACCATTTTCGAGTACTTCAGTACTCGGGTGAAAAGATTCGGGGGGCGCCGGGGGGCGGGGAGAGGCGTGGCGGTGCGGGGGGTAGCAGCGGGGAACAGGGGGGAGCCCTCTCTCTCTCCCCCCCACTCCCCACTGCTATCCCCCGTGCCGCCACGGCGCCCCCCGAATTTTTTCGCCCGAGTACGGAAGTACTCGGAAATCGCGGTATTCGGGCGAAAAAGGGGCGTGGTCGAGCACGTTCGCTCATCTCTAATATCTACAAAGGCAAACCCTTAAAGGGGTTGTCCCGCGCTGAAACGGGTTTTTGTTTTTTTCAATAGGCCCCCCGTTCGGCGCGAGACAAACTCAATGCATGTGTTAAAAAAAAACCCGTTTAGTACTTACCCGAATCCCCGCGCTGCGGCAACTTCTTCCTTACCTTACTAAGATGGCCACCGGGATCTTCACACACGATGCACCGCGGGTCTTCTCCCACGGTGCACCGTGGGCTCTGTGCAGTCCATTGCCGATTCCAGCCTCCTGATTGGCTGGAATCAGCACACGTGATGGGGCGGAGCTACGAGGACCAGCTCTCCGGCACAAGCGACCCCATTCACCAGGGAGAAGACCGGACTGCGCAAGCGCGTCTAATCGGGCGATTAGACGCTGAAATTAGACGCCACCATGGCGACGAGGACGCTAGCAACGGAACAGGTAAGTGAATAACTTCTGTATGGCTCATAATTAATGCACGATGTACATTACAAAGTGCATTAATATGGCCATACAGAAGTGCTGAACCCCACTTGCTTTCGCGGGACAACCCCTTTAAGTTTTGTTTAGTTAAACTGTCAGTATGCTAGTCTTGGGTGTTTATTATTCCAGAAGAAATGAATAGGTAAGTTTCTGATACTTTTAAAAAAAAGGAGTGTGAAAGGTGAACTGGATTGGGGATGGGCCAGGCCAGGATGGCATCCACCTTCCTGGGCTCTGGCTTTAGCGTTTCTACTCCTACTTGGGGGGGCCCTGGGAACTGCACCACTAGCATTCTGATCTGGCTCTTTCCAGGCTTGACGGTCAGACCTGCGGCCTGGATCACCCTGAGCACCCGCGGCAGGTGCGCCAAGTTTTACTCCCAAGTGGGGCTGAAGATGGCAAGCAGCTGGTCAACTAAGCATTGGAAAGTGGCTGGAGCATTTTTCATGCCAAACGGCATCACCCTGGACTCATAGAGTCCGAATGGGGTGATGAAAGCATACTGCTTCTGTGGTCATCGGTATTTGCCAATACCCCCAACTCTGATCCATGATAGTGATGTACTGGGCACTAGCCAGCTGGTTTAAAAGCTCATCAATGCGGGGCATCGGATAACCATCGGACACTGTGATGGTGGTCAACCTCCTGTAGTCCATTCAGATCTGGGCATCCGATTCTTTTGTACCAGAACTACAGGGGACGCCAATGCACTTTGGGACTTTTGGATGACTCCCAAATACAACATCTCACAAGTCTCCCGCTTTATATCCGCCTGCACCTCCAGGGAAACTCGATAGGTGGGCTGCCTAATAGGGGGTTGGTCCACAGTGTTCGCACGGTGGACTGTCAACTTGGTCCTCTCCGGTTTTCTGATTTGTTCTCACCCGCGAAGAAAAAGGAACTGTGACCTTGAAGCTAACTGGTGCCTATTTTTCAGCTGCAGGAAACGTCGTTTATCTTCCTGACACGCCTACTTTAGCAACGCGTGAAAAGACAAAATGCCAAACAATCTCCCGAAGGATGGTTGGTCTGACTCTTCAGTCGGGTCACTCCCATGATGCCTTGCAGGAGTGGATGAGTCATCTTTGTCTCACCATACCTTAAATGAGCTGCTCCATGAGAACGTGACATCCTTGGCCGCTTGAGGACTTTTAACTTTGCGCAGTGGCAGTATTATAGCCCATGAGGTTTAACCGAGACGTGATTATTGCTAATTGAAAACTTTTCCCAATACCCCGCCATGATGACTTGAAATACAGTCAGCATTGGCAATTTTTGCTGGTCTCTCAGGAGACTTCATCTCTCATAAAAAGAACAGATGTAGCGGTAAGAAAATAAGTTTAGCAGGTATGTTAACATGGTTTGTTCTCACCCGCGAAGAAAATGCAACTCTGTCCTTGAAGCCAACTGGTGCCTATTTTTTTTCAGCTGCAGGGAACATCATTTTTCTTCCTGACACGCCTACTTTAGCAACGCGTGAAAAGACGAAATGCCAAACAATCACACAAAGGACGGTCGAACTGACTCTTCAGTCGGGTCACTCCCATGATGACTTGCAGGAGTGGATGAGTCATCTTTGTCTCACCATACCTTAAATGAGCTGCTCCATGAGAACGTGACATCCTTGGCCGCTTGGGGACTTTTAACTTTGCGCAGTGGCAGTATCATAGCCCATGAGGTTTAACCGAGGCGTGATTATTGCTAATTGAAAACTTTTCCCAATACCCCGCCATGATGACTTAAAATATAGTCAGCATTGGCAATTTTTGCTGGTCTCTCAGTAGACTTCATCTCTCATAAAAAGAACAGATGTAGCGGTAAGAAAATAAGTTTAGCAGGTATGTTAACATGGTTTCTTCTCACCCGCGAAGAAAATGCAGCTCTGCCCTTGAAGCCAACTGGTGCCTATTTACCAGCTGCAGGGAACATCATTTATCTTCCTGACACGCCTACTTTAGCAACGCGTGAAAAGACGAAATGCCAAACAATCACACAAAGGACGGTTGGTCTGACTCTTCAGTCTGGTCACTCCCATAATGCCTTGCAGGAGTGGATGAGTCATCTTTGTCTCACCATACCTTAAATGAGCTGCTCCATGAGAATGTGACATCCTTGACTGCTTGGGGACTTTCAACTTTGCGCAGTGACAGTATCATAGCCCATGAGGTTTAACTGAGGCGTGATTATTGCTAATTGAAAACTTTTCCCAATACCCCGCCATGATGACTTGAAATACAGTCAGCATTGGCAATTTTTGCTGGTGTCTCAGGAGACTTCATTTCTCGTAAAAAGAACAGATGTAGGCGTAAGAAAATAAGTTTAGCAGGTATGTTAACATGGTTTGTTCTCACCCGCGAAGAAAATGCAACTCTGCCCTTGAAGCCAACTGGTGCCTATTTTCCAGCTGCAGGGAACATCATTTATCTTCCTGACACGCCTACTTTAGCAACGCGTGAAAAGACGAAATGCCAAACAATCACACAAAGGACGGTTGGTCTGACTCTTCAGTCGGGTCACTCCCATGATGCCTTGCAGGAGTGGATGAGTCATCTTTGTCTCACCATACCTTAAATGAGCTGCTCCATGAGAACGTGACATCCTTGGCCGCTTGGGGACTTTTAACTTTGCGCAGTGGCAGTATCATAGCCCATGAGGTTTAACCGAGGCGTGATTATTGCTAATTGAAAACTTTTCCCAATACCCCGCCATGATGACTTGAAATACAGTCAGCATTGGCAATTTTTGCTGGTCTCTCAGGAGACTTCATCTCTCGTGAAAAGAACAGATGTAGCGGTAAGAAAATAAGTTTAGCAGGTATGTTAACATGGTTTGTTCTCACCCGCGAAGAAAATGCAACTCTGCCCTTGAAGCCAACTGGTGCCTATTTTCCAGCTGCAGGGAACATCATTTATCTTCCTGACACGCCTACTTTAGCAACGCGTGAAAAGACGAAATGCCAAACAATCACACAAAGGACGGTTGGTCTGACTCTTCAGTCTGGTCACTCCCATAATGCCTTGCAGGAGTGGATGAGTCATCTTTGTCTCACCATACCTTAAATGAGCTGCTCCATGAGAACGTGACATCCTTGGCCGCTTGGGGACTTTTAACTTTGCGCAGTGGCAGTATCATAGCCCATGAGGTTTAACCGAGGCGTGATTATTGCTAATTGAAAACTTTTCCCAATACCCCGCCATGATGACTTGAAATACAGTCAGCATTGGCAATTTTTGCTGGTCTCAGGAGACTTCATCTCTCGTAAAAAGAACAGATGTAGCAGTAAGAAAAGAAGTTTAGCAGGTATGTTAACATGGTTTGTTCTCACCCGCGAAGAAAATGCAACTCTGCCCTTGAAGCCAACTGGTGCCTAATTTCCAGCTGCAGGGAACATCATTTATCTTCCTGACACGCCTACTTTAGCAACGCGTGAAAAGACGAAATGCCAAACAATCGCCCGAAGGACGGTTGGTCTGACTCTTCAGTCGGGTCACTCCCATGATGCCTTGCAGGAGTGGATGAGTCATCTTTGTCTCACCATACCTTAAATGAGCTGCTCCATGAGAATGTGACATCCTTGACCGCTTGGGGACTTTCAACTTTGCGCAGTGACAGTATCATAGCCCATGAGGTTTAACTGAGGCGCGATTATTGCTAATTGAAAACTTTTCCCAATACCCCGCCATGATGACTTGAAATACAGTCAGCATTGGCAATTTTTGCTGGTGTCTCAGGAGACTTCATTTCTCGTAAAAAGAACAGATGTAGCGGTAAGAAAATAAGTTTAGCAGGTATGTTAACATGGTTTGTTCTCACCCGCGAAGAAAATGCAACTCTGCCCTTGAAGCCAACTGGTGCCTATTTTCCAGCTGCAGGGAACATCATTTATCTTCCTGACACGCCTACTTTAGCAACGCGTGAAAAGACGAAATGCCAAACAATCACACAAAGGACGGTTGGTCTGACTCTTCAGTCAGGTCACTCCCATGATGCCTTGCAGGAGTGGATGCGTCATCTTTGTCTCACCATACCTTAAATGAGCTGCTCCATGAGAATGTGACATCCTTGGCCGCTTGGGGACTTTTAACTTTGCGCAGTGACAGTATCATAGCCCATGAGGTTTAACCGAGGCGTGATTATTGCTAATTGAAAACTTTTCCCAATACCCCGCCATGATGACTTGAAATACAGTCAGCATTGGCAATTTTTGCTGGTCTCAGGAGACTTCATCTCTCGTAAAAAGAACAGATGTAGCAGTAAGAAAAGAAGTTTAGCAGGTATGTTAACATGGTTTGTTCTCACCCGCGAAGAAAATGCAACTCTGCCCTTGAAGCCAACTGGTGCCTATTTTCCAGCTGCAGGGAACATTATTTATCTTCCTGACACGCCTACTTTAGCAACGCGTGAAAAGACGAAATGCCAAACAATCGCCCGAAGGACGGTTGGTCTGACTCTTCAGTCGGGTCACTCCCATGATGCCTTGCAGGAGTGGATGAGTCATCTTTGTCTCACCATACCTTAAATGAGCTGCTCCATGAGAATGTGACATCCTTGACCGCTTGGGGACTTTCAACTTTGCGCAGTGACAGTATCATAGCCCATGAGGTTTAACTGAGGCGTGATTATTGCTAATTGAAAACTTTTCCCAATACCCCGCCATGATGACTTGAAATACAGTCAGCATTGGCAATTTTTGCTGGTGTCTCAGGAGACTTCATTTCTCGTAAAAAGAACAGATGTAGCGGTAAGAAAATAAGTTTAGCAGGTATGTTAACATGGTTTGTTCCCACCCGCGAAGAAAATGCAACTCTGCCCTTGAAGCCAACTGGTGCCTATTTTCCAGCTGCAGGGAACATCATTTATCTTCCTGACACGCCTACTTTAGCAACGCGTGGAAAGACGAAATGCCAAACAATCACACAAAGGACGGTTGGTCTGACTCTTCAGTCTGGTCACTCCCATGATGCCT
Source organism: Eleutherodactylus coqui (assembly GCF_035609145.1). Classification (NCBI taxonomy): domain Eukaryota; kingdom Metazoa; phylum Chordata; class Amphibia; order Anura; family Eleutherodactylidae; genus Eleutherodactylus; species Eleutherodactylus coqui. The sequence continues at coordinate 308,816,299 of NC_089838.1, read as the reverse complement.
TGCAGGAGTGGATGAGTCATCTTTGTCTCACCATACCCTAAATGAGCTGCTCCATGAGAACGTGACATCCTTGGCCGCTTGGGGACTTTTAACTTTGCGCAGTGGCAGTATCATTGCCCATGAGGTTTAACCGAGGCGTGATTATTGCTAATTGAAAACTTTTCCCAATACCCCGCCATGATGACTTGAAATACAGTCAGCATTGGCAATTTTTTTGCTGGTCTCTCAGGAGACTTCATCTCTCATAAAAAGAACAGATGTAGCCGTAAGAAAATAAGTTTAGCAGGTATGTTAACATGGTTTGTTCCCACCCGCGAAGAAAATGCAACTCTGCCCTTGAAGCCAACTGGTGCCTATTTTCCAGCTGCAGGGAACATCATTTATCTTCCTGACACGCCTACTTTAGCAACGCGTGGAAAGACGAAATGCCAAACAATCACACAAAGGACGGTTGGTCTGACTCTTCAGTCTGGTCACTCCCATGATGCCTTGCAGGAGTGGATGAGTCATCTTTGTCTCACCATACCCTAAATGAGCTGCTCCATGAGAACGTGACATCCTTGGCCGCTTGGGGACTTTTAACTTTGCGCAGTGACAGTATCATAGCCCATGAGGTTTAACTGAGGCGTGATTATTGCTAATTGAAAACTTTTCCCAATACCCCGCCATGATGACTTGAAATACAGTCAGCATTGGCAATTTTTGCTGGTGTCTCAGGAGACTTCATTTCTCTTAAAAAGAACAGATGTAGCGGTAAGAAAATAAGTTTAGCAGGTATGTTAACATGGTTTGTTCTCACCCGCGAAGAAAATGCAACTCTGCCCTTGAAGCCAACTGGTGCCTATTTTCCAGCTGCAGGGAACATCATTTATCTTCCTGACACGCCTACTTTAGCAACGCGTGAAAAGACGAAATGCCAAACAATCACACAAAGGACGGTTGGTCTGACTCTTCAGTCAGGTCACTCCCATGATGCCTTGCAGGAGTGGATGAGTCATCTTTGTCTCACCATACCTTAAATGAGCTGCTCCATGAGAATGTGACATCCTTGGCCGCTTGGGGACTTTTAACTTTGCGCAGTGGCAGTATCATAGCCCATGAGGTTTAACCGAGGCGTGATTATTGCTAGTTGAAAACTTTTCCCAATACCCCGCCATGATGACTTGAAATACAGTCAGCATTGGCAATTTTTGCTGGTCTCAGGAGACTTCATCTCTCGTAAAAAGAACAGATGTAGCAGTAAGAAAAGAAGTTTAGCAGGTATGTTAACATGGTTTGTTCTCACCCGCGAAGAAAATGCAACTCTGCCCTTGAAGCAAACTGGTGCCTATTTTCCAGCTGCAGGGAACATTATTTATCTTCCTGACACGCCTACTTTAGCAACGCGTGAAAAGACGAAATGCCAAACAATCGCCCGAAGGACGGTTGGTCTGACTCTTCAGTCGGGTCACTCCCATGATGCCTTGCAGGAGTGGATGAGTCATCTTTGTCTCACCATACCTTAAATGAGCTGCTCCATGAGAATGTGACATCCTTGTACGCTTGGGGACTTTCAACTTTGCGCAGTGACAGTATCATAGCCCATGAGGTTTAACTGAGGCGTGATTATTGCTAATTGAAAACTTTTCCCAATACCCCGCCATGATGACTTGAAATACAGTCAGCATTGGCAATTTTTGCTGGTGTCTCAGGAGACTTCATTTCTCGTAAAAAGAACAGATGTAGCGGTAAGAAAATAAGTTTAGCAGGTATGTTAACATGGTTTGTTCTCACCCGCGAAGAAAATGCAACTCTGCCCTTGAAGCCAACTGGTGCCTATTTTCCAGCTGCAGGGAACATCATTTATCTTCCTGACACGCCTACTTTAGCAACGCGTGAAAAGACGAAATGCCAAACAATCACACAAAGGACGGTTGGTCTGACTCTTCAGTCGGGTGACTCCCATGATGCCTTGCAGGAGTGGATGAGTCATCTTTGTCTCACCATACCTTAAATGAGCTGCTCCATGAGAACGTGACATCCTTGGCTGCTTGGGGACTTTTAACTTTGCGCAGTGGCAGTATCATAGCCCATGAGGTTTAACCGAGGCGTGATTATTGCTAATTGAAAACTTTTCCCAATACCCTGCCATGATGACTTGAAATACAGTCAGCATTAGCAATTTTTGCTGGTCTCTCAGGAGACTTCATCTCTCATAAAAAGAACAGATGTAGCCATAAGAAAATAAGTTTAGCAGGTATGTTAACATGGTTTGTTCTCACCCGCGAAGAAAATGCAACTCTGCCCTTGAAGCCAACTGGTGCCTATTTTCCAGCTGCAGGGAACATCATTTCTCTTCTGACAAGCCTACTTTAGCAACGCGTGGAAAGACGAAATGCCAAACAATCACACAAAGGACGGTTGGTCTGACTCTTCAGTCTGGTCACTCCCATGATGCCTTGCAGGAGTGCATGAGTCATCTTTGTCTCACCATACCTTAAATGAGCTGCTCCATGAGAACGTGACATCCTTGGCCGCTTGGGGACTTTTAACTTTGCGCAGTGGCAGTATCATAGCCCATGAGGTTTAACCGAGGCGTGATTATTGCTAATTGAAAACTTTTCCCAATACCCCGCCATGATGACTTGAAATACAGTCAGCATTGGCAATTTTTGCTGGTCTCTCAGGAGACTTCATCTCTCGTGAAAAGAACAGATGTAGCGGTAAGAAAATAAGTTTAGCAGGTATGTTAACATGGTTTGTTCTCACCCGCGAAGACAATGCAACTCTGCCCTTGAAGCCAACTGGTGCCTATTTTCCAGCTGCAGGGAACATCATTTATCTTCCTGACACGCCTACTTTAGCAACGCGTGAAAAGACGAAATGCCAAACAATCACACAAAGGACGGTTGGTCTGACTCTTCAGTCGGGTCACTCCCATGATGCCTTGCAGGAGTGGATGAGTCATCTTTGTCTCACCATACCTTAAATGAGCTGCTCCATGAGAACGTGACATCCTTGGCTGCTTGGGGACTTTTAACTTTGCGCAGTGGCAGTATCATAGCCCATGAGGTTTAACCGAGGCGTGATTATTGCTAATTGAAAACTTTTCCCAATACCCCGCCATGATGACTTGAAATACAGTCAGCATTGGCAATTTTTGCTGGTCTCTCAGGAGACTTCATCTCTCATAAAAAGAACAGATGTAGCCGTAAGAAAATAAGTTTAGCAGGGATGTTAACATGGTTTGTTCTCACCCGCGAAGAAAATGCAACTCTGCCCTTGAAGCCAACTGGTGCCTATTTTCCAGCTGCAGGGAACTTCATTTATCTTCCTGACACGCCTACTTTAGCAACGCGTGAAAAGACGAAATGCCAAACAATCACACAAAGGACGGTTGGTCTGACTCTTCAGTCTGGTCACTCCCATGATGCCTTGCAGGAGTGGATGCGTCATCTTTGTCTCACAATACCTTAAATGAGCTGCTCCATGAGAACGTGACATCCTTGGCCGCTTGGGGACTTTTAACTTTGCGCAGTGGCAGTATCATAGCCCATGAGGTTTAACCGAGGCGTGATTATTGCTAATTGAAAACTTTTCCCAATACCCCGCCATGATGACTTGAAATACAGTCAGCATTGGCAATTTTTGCTGGTGTCTCAGGAGACTTCATCTCTCGTAAAAAGAACAGATGTAGCGGTAAGAAAATAAGTTTAGCAGGTATGTTAACATGGCTTGTTCTCACCCGCGAAGGAAATGCAACTCTGCCCTTGAAGCCAACTGGTGCCTATTTTCCAGCTGCAGGGAACATCATTTATCTTCCTGACACGCCTACTTTAGCAACGCGTGAAAAGACGAAATGCCAAACAAAATAACACAAAGGATGGTTGGTCTGACTCTTCAATCGGGTCACTCCCATGATGCCTTGCAGGAGTGGATGAGTCATCTCACCATACCTTAAATGAGCTGCTCCATGAGAACGTGACATCCTTGGCCGCTTGGGGACTTTTAACTTTGCGCAGTGGCAGTATCATAGCCCATGAGGTTTAACCGAGGCGTGATTATTGCTAATTGAAAACTTTTCCCAATACCCCGCCATGATGACTTGAAATACAGTCAGCATTGGCAATTTTTGCTGGTCTCTCAGGAGACTTCATCTCTCGTAAAAAGAACAGATGTAGCCGTAAGAAAATAAGTTTAGCAGGTATGTTAACATGGTTTGTTCCCACCCGCGAAGAAAATGCAACTCTGCCCTTGAAGCCAACTGGTGCCTATTTTCCAGCTGCAGGGAACATCATTTATCTTCCTGACACGCCTACTTTAGCAACGCGTGGAAAGACGAAATGCCAAACAATCACACAAAGGACGGTTGGTCTGACTCTTCAGTCTGGTCACTCCCATGATGCCTTGCAGGAGTGGATGAGTCATCTTTGTCTCACCATACCCTAAATGAGCTGCTCCATGAGAATGTGACATCCTTGGCCGCTTGGGGACTTTTAACTTTGCGCAGTGGCAGTATCATAGCCCATGAGGTTTAACCGAGGTGTGATTATTGCTAATTGAAAACTTTTCCCAATACCCCGCCATGATGACTTGAAATACAGTCAGCATTGGCAATTTTTGCTGGTCTCTCAGGAGACTTCATCTCTCATAAAAAGAACAGATGTAGCCGTAAGAAAATAAGTTTAGCAGGTATGTTAACATGGTTTGTTCTCACCCGCGAAGAAAATGCAACTCTGCCCTTGAAGCCAACTGGTGCCTATTTTCCAGCTGCAGGGAACATCATTTATCTTCCTGACACGCCTACTTTAGCAACGCGTGAAAAGACGAAATGCCAAACAATCACACAAAGGACGGTTGGTCTGACTCTTCAGTCAGGTCACTCCCATGATGCCTTGCAGGAGTGGATGAGTCATCTTTGTCTCACCATACCTTAAATGAGCTGCTCCATGAGAATGTGACATCCTTGGCCGCTTGGGGACTTTTAACTTTGCGCAGTGGCAGTATCATAGCCCATGAGGTTTAACCGAGGCGTGATTATTGCTAATTGAAAACTTTTCCCAATACCCTGCCATGATGACTTGAAATACAGTCAGCATTGGCAATTTTTGCTGGTCTCTCAGGAGACTCGATCTCTCATAAAAAGAACAGACTTAGGGGTAAGAAAATAAACTTCCAAGGAATGTTAACATGGTTTGTTCTCACCCGCGAAGAAAAAGAAACTCTGGCCTTGAAGCTAACTGGTGCCTGTTTTCCAGCTGCAGAAAATTTCATTTTCCTTCCTGACACGCCTACTTTAGCAACTCGTGAAAAGACGAAATGCCAAACAATCGCCCGAAGGACGGTTGGTCTGACTCTTCAATCGGGTCACTCCCATGATGCCTTGCAGGAGTGGATGAGTCATCTCACCATACCTTAAATGAGCTGCTCCATGAGAACGTGACATCCTTGGCCGCTTGGGGACTTTTAACTTTGCGCAGTGGCAGTATCATAGCCCATGAGGTTTAACCGAGGCGTGATTATTGCTAATTGAAAACTTTTCCCAATACCCCGCCATGATGACTTGAAATACAGTCAGCATTGGCAATTTTTGCTGGTCTCTCACGAGACTCGATCTCTCGTAAAAAGAACAGACTTAGGGGTAAGAAAATAAACTTCCAAGGAATGTTAGCACGGTTTGTTCTCACCTGCGAAGAAAAAGAAACTCTGGCCTTGAAGCTAACTGGTGCCTGTTTTCCAGCTGCAGAAAATTTCATCTTCCTTCCTGACACGCCTACTTTAGCAACGCGTGAAAAGACGAAATGCCAAACAATCACACAAAGGACGGTTGGTCTGACTCTTCAGTCTGGTCACTCCCATGATGCTTTGCAGGAGTGGATGAGTCATCTTTGTCTCACCATACCTTAAATGAGCTGCTCCATGAGAACGTGACATGCTTGGCCGCTTGGGGACTTTTAACTTTGCGCAGTGGCAGTATCATAGCCCATGAGGTTTAACCGAGGCGTGATTATTGCTAATTGAAAACTTTTCCCAATACCCCGCCATGATGACTTGAAATACAGTCAGCATTGGCAATTTTTGCTGGTCTCTCAGGAGACTTCATCTCTCGTAAAAAGAACAGATGTAGCCGTAAGAAAATAAGTTTAGCAGGTATGTTAACATGGTTTGTTCCCACCCGCGAAGAAAATGCAACTCTGCCCTTGAAGCCAACTGGTGCCTATTTTCCAGCTGCAGGGAACATCATTTATCTTCCTGACACGCCTACTTTAGCAACGCGTGGAAAGACGAAATGCCAAACAATCACACAAAGGACGGTTGGTCTGACTCTTCAGTCTGGTCACTCCCATGATGCCTTGCAGGAGTGGATGAGTCATCTTTGTCTCACCATACCCTAAATGAGCTGCTCCATGAGAACGTGACATCCTTGGCCGCTTGGGGACTTTTAACTTTGCGCAGTGGCAGTATCATTGCCCATGAGGTTTAACAGAGGCGTGATTATTGCTAATTGAAAACTTTTCCCAATACCCCGCCATGATGACTTGAAATACAGTCAGCATTGGCAATTTTTGCTGGTCTCTCAGGAGACTTCATCTCTTGTAAAAAGAACAGATGTAGTGGTAAGAAAATAAGTTTAGCAGGTATGTTAACATGGTTTGTTCTCACCCGCGAAGAAAATGCAACTCTGCCCTTGAAGCCAACTGGTGCCTATTTTCCAGCTGCAGGGAACATCATTTATCTTCCTGACACGCCTACTTTAGCAACGCGTGAAAAGACGAAATGCCAAACAATCACACAAAGGACGGTTGGTCTGACTCTTCAGTCAGGTCACTCCCATGATGCCTTGCAGGAGTGGATGAGTCATCTTTGTCTCACCATACCTTAAATGAGCTGCTCCATGAGAATGTGACATCCTTGGCCGCTTGGGGACTTTTAACTTTCCGCAGTGGCAGTATCATAGCCCATGAGGTTTAACCGAGGCGTGATTATTGCTAATTGAAAACTTTTCCCAATACCCCGCCATGATGACTTGAAATACAGTCAGCATTGGCAATTTTTGCTGGTCTCAGGAGACTTCATCTCTCGTAAAAAAAAAAAGATGTAGCAGTAAGAAAATAAGTTTAGCAGGTATGTTAACATGGTTTGTTCTCACCCGCGAAGAAAATGCAACTCTGCCCTTGAAGCCAACTGGTGCCTATTTTCCAGCTGCAGGGAACATCATTTATCTTCCTGACACGCCTACTTTAGCAACGCGTGAAAAGACGAAATGCCAAACAATCACACAAAGGACGGTTGGTCTGACTCTTCAGTCAGGTCACTCCCATGATGCCTTGCAGGAGTGGATGAGTCATCTTTGTCTCACCATACCCTAAATGAGCTGCTCCATGAGAACGTGACATCCTTGGCCGCTTGGGGACTTTTAACTTTGCGCAGTGGCAGTATCATTGCCCATGAGGTTTAACCGAGGCGTGATTATTGCTAATTGAAAACTTTTCCCAATACCCCGCCATGATGACTTGAAATACAGTCAGCATTGGCAATTTTTGCTGGTCTCTCAGGAGACTTCATCTCTTGTAAAAAGAACAGATGTAGTGGTAAGAAAATAAGTTTAGCAGGTATGTTAACATGGTTTGTTCTCACCCGCGAAGAAAATGCAACTCTGCCCTTGAAGCCAACTGGTGCCTATTTTCCAGCTGCAGGGAACATCATTTATCTTCCTGACACGCCTACTTTAGCAACGCGTGAAAAGACGAAATGCCAAACAATCACACAAAGGACGGTTGGTCTGACTCTTCAGTCAGGTCACTCCCATGATGCCTTGCAGGAGTGGATGAGTCATCTTTGTCTCACCATACCTTAAATGAGCTGCTCCATGAGAATGTGACATCCTTGGCCGCTTGGGGACTTTTAACTTTCCGCAGTGGCAGTATCATAGCCCATGAGGTTTAACCGAGGCGTGATTATTGCTAATTGAAAACTTTTCCCAATACCCCGCCATGATGACTTGAAATACAGTCAGCATTGGCAATTTTTGCTGGTCTCAGGAGACTTCATCTCTCGTAAAAAAAAAAGATGTAGCAGTAAGAAAAGAAGTTTAGCAGGTATGTTAACATGGTTTGTTCTCACCCGCGAAGAAAATGCAACTCTGCCCTTGAAGCCAACTGGTGCCTATTTTCCAGCTGCAGGGAACATCATTTATCTTCCTGACACGCCTACTTTAGCAACGCGTGAAAAGACGAAATGCCAAACAATCGCCCGAAGGACGGTTGGTCTGACTCTTCAGTCGGGTCACTCCCATGATGCCTTGCAGGAGTGGATAAGTCATCTTTGTCTCACCATACCTTAAATGAGCTGCTCCATGAGAATGTGACATCCTTGACCGCTTGGGGACTTTCAACTTTGCGCAGTGGCAGTATCATAGCCCATGAGGTTTAACTGAGGCGTGATTATTGCTAATTGAAAACTTTTCCCAATACCCCGCCATGATGACTTGAAATACAGTCAGCATTGGCAATTTTTGCTGGTGTCTCAGGAGACTTCATTTCTCGTAAAAAGAACAGATGTAGCGGTAAGAAAATAAGTTTAGCAGGTATGTTAACATGGTTTGTTCCCACCCGCGAAGAAAATGCAACTCTGCCCTTGAAGCCAACTGGTGCCTATTTTCCAGCTGCAGGGAACATCATTTATCTTCCTGACACGCCTACTTTAGCAACGCGTGGAAAGACGAAATGCCAAACAATCACACAAAGGACGGTTGGTCTGACTCTTCAGTCAGGTCACTCCCATGATGCCTTGCAGGAGTGGATGAGTCATCTTTGTCTCACCATACCCTAAATGAGCTGCTCCATGAGAACGTGACATCCTTGGCCGCTTGGGGACTTTTAACTTTGCGCAGTGGCAGTATCATAGCCCATGAGGTTTAACCGAGGCGTGATTATTGCTAATTGAAAACTTTTCCCAATACCCTGCCATGATGACTTGAAATACAGTCAGCATTGGCAATTTTTGCTGGTCTCTCAGGAGACTCGATCTCTCATAAAAAGAACAGACTTAGGGGTAAGAAAATAAACTTCCAAGGAATGTTAACATGGTTTGTTCTCACCCGCGAAGAAAAAGAAACTCTGGCCTTGAAGCTAACTGGTGCCTGTTTTCCAGCTGCAGAAAATTTCATTTTCCTTCCTGACACGCCTACTTTAGCAACTCGTGAAAAGACGAAATGCCAAACAATCGCCCGAAGGACGGTTGGTCTGACTCTTCAATCGGGTCACTCCCATGATGCCTTGCAGGAGTGGATGAGTCATCTCACCATACCTTAAATGAGCTGCTCCATGAGAACGTGACATCCTTGGCCGCTTGGGGACTTTTAACTTTGCGCAGTGGCAGTATCATAGCCCATGAGGTTTAACCGAGGCGTGATTATTGCTAATTGAAAACTTTTCCCAATACCCCGCCATGATGACTTGAAATACAGTCAGCATTGGCAATTTTTGCTGGTCTCTCACGAGACTCGATCTCTCGTAAAAAGAACAGACTTAGGGGTAAGAAAATAAACTTCCAAGGAATGTTAGCACGGTTTGTTCTCACCTGCGAAGAAAAAGAAACTCTGGCCTTGAAGCTAACTGGTGCCTGTTTTCCAGCTGCAGAAAATTTCATCTTCCTTCCTGACACGCCTACTTTAGCAACGCGTGAAAAGACGAAATGCCAAACAATCACACAAAGGACGGTTGGTCTGACTCTTCAGTCTGGTCACTCCCATGATGCTTTGCAGGAGTGGATGAGTCATCTTTGTCTCACCATACCTTAAATGAGCTGCTCCATGAGAACGTGACATGCTTGGCCGCTTGGGGACTTTTAACTTTGCGCAGTGGCAGTATCATAGCCCATGAGGTTTAACCGAGGCGTGATTATTGCTAATTGAAAACTTTTCCCAATACCCCGCCATGATGACTTGAAATACAGTCAGCATTGGCAATTTTTGCTGGTCTCTCAGGAGACTTCATCTCTCGTAAAAAGAACAGATGTAGCCGTAAGAAAATAAGTTTAGCAGGTATGTTAACATGGTTTGTTCCCACCCGCGAAGAAAATGCAACTCTGCCCTTGAAGCCAACTGGTGCCTATTTTCCAGCTGCAGGGAACATCATTTATCTTCCTGACACGCCTACTTTAGCAACGCGTGGAAAGACGAAATGCCAAACAATCACACAAAGGACGGTTGGTCTGACTCTTCAGTCTGGTCACTCCCATGATGCCTTGCAGGAGTGGATGAGTCATCTTTGTCTCACCATACCCTAAATGAGCTGCTCCATGAGAACGTGACATCCTTGGCCGCTTGGGGACTTTTAACTTTGCGCAGTGGCAGTATCATTGCCCATGAGGTTTAACAGAGGCGTGATTATTGCTAATTGAAAACTTTTCCCAATACCCCGCCATGATGACTTGAAATACAGTCAGCATTGGCAATTTTTGCTGGTCTCTCAGGAGACTTCATCTCTTGTAAAAAGAACAGATGTAGTGGTAAGAAAATAAGTTTAGCAGGTATGTTAACATGGTTTGTTCTCACCCGCGAAGAAAATGCAACTCTGCCCTTGAAGCCAACTGGTGCCTATTTTCCAGCTGCAGGGAACATCATTTATCTTCCTGACACGCCTACTTTAGCAACGCGTGAAAAGACGAAATGCCAAACAATCACACAAAGGACGGTTGGTCTGACTCTTCAGTCAGGTCACTCCCATGATGCCTTGCAGGAGTGGATGAGTCATCTTTGTCTCACCATACCTTAAATGAGCTGCTCCATGAGAATGTGACATCCTTGGCCGCTTGGGGACTTTTAACTTTCCGCAGTGGCAGTATCATAGCCCATGAGGTTTAACCGAGGCGTGATTATTGCTAATTGAAAACTTTTCCCAATACCCCGCCATGATGACTTGAAATACAGTCAGCATTGGCAATTTTTGCTGGTCTCAGGAGACTTCATCTCTCGTAAAAAAAAAAAGATGTAGCAGTAAGAAAATAAGTTTAGCAGGTATGTTAACATGGTTTGTTCTCACCCGCGAAGAAAATGCAACTCTGCCCTTGAAGCCAACTGGTGCCTATTTTCCAGCTGCAGGGAACATCATTTATCTTCCTGACACGCCTACTTTAGCAACGCGTGAAAAGACGAAATGCCAAACAATCACACAAAGGACGGTTGGTCTGACTCTTCAGTCAGGTCACTCCCATGATGCCTTGCAGGAGTGGATGAGTCATCTTTGTCTCACCATACCCTAAATGAGCTGCTCCATGAGAACGTGACATCCTTGGCCGCTTGGGGACTTTTAACTTTGCGCAGTGGCAGTATCATTGCCCATGAGGTTTAACCGAGGCGTGATTATTGCTAATTGAAAACTTTTCCCAATACCCCGCCATGATGACTTGAAATACAGTCAGCATTGGCAATTTTTGCTGGTCTCTCAGGAGACTTCATCTCTTGTAAAAAGAACAGATGTAGTGGTAAGAAAATAAGTTTAGCAGGTATGTTAACATGGTTTGTTCTCACCCGCGAAGAAAATGCAACTCTGCCCTTGAAGCCAACTGGTGCCTATTTTCCAGCTGCAGGGAACATCATTTATCTTCCTGACACGCCTACTTTAGCAACGCGTGAAAAGACGAAATGCCAAACAATCACACAAAGGACGGTTGGTCTGACTCTTCAGTCAGGTCACTCCCATGATGCCTTGCAGGAGTGGATGAGTCATCTTTGTCTCACCATACCTTAAATGAGCTGCTCCATGAGAATGTGACATCCTTGGCCGCTTGGGGACTTTTAACTTTGCGCAGTGGCAGTATCATAGCCCATGAGGTTTAACTGAGGCGTGATTATTGCTAATTGAAAACTTTTCCCAATACCCCGCCATGATGACTTGAAATACAGTCAGCATTGGCAATTTTTGCTGGTGTCTCAGGAGACTTCATTTCTCGTAAAAAGAACAGATGTAGCGGTAAGAAAATAAGTTTAGCAGGTATGTTAACATGGTTTGTTCCCACCCGCGAAGAAAATGCAACTCTGCCCTTGAAGCCAACTGGTGCCTATTTTCCAGCTGCAGGGAACATCATTTATCTTCCTGACACGCCTACTTTAGCAACGCGTGGAAAGACGAAATGCCAAACAATCACACAAAGGACGGTTGGTCTGACTCTTCAGTCTGGTCACTCCCATGATGCCTTGCAGGAGTGGATGAGTCATCTTTGTCTCACCATACCCTAAATGAGCTGCTCCATGAGAACGTGACATCCTTGGCCGCTTGGGGACTTTTAACTTTGCGCAGTGGCAGTATCATAGCCCATGAGGTTTAACCGAGGCGTGATTATTGCTAATTGAAAACTTTTCCCAATACCCCGCCATGATGACTTGAAATACAGTCAGCATTGGCAATTTTTTTGCTGGTCTCTCAGGAGACTTCATCTCTCATAAAAAGAACAGATGTAGCCGTAAGAAAATAAGTTTAGCAGGTATGTTAACATGGTTTGTTCCCACCCGCGAAGAAAATGCAACTCTGCCCTTGAAGCCAACTGGTGCCTATTTTCCAGCTGCAGGGAACATCATTTATCTTCCTGACACGCCTACTTTAGCAACGCGTGGAAAGACGAAATGCCAAACAATCACACAAAGGACGGTTGGTCTGACTCTTCAGTCTGGTCACTCCCATGATGCCTTGCAGGAGTGGATGAGTCATCTTTGTCTCACCATACCCTAAATGAGCTGCTCCATGAGAACGTGACATCCTTGGCCGCTTGGGGACTTTTAACTTTGCGCAGTGACAGTATCATAGCCCATGAGGTTTAACTGAGGCGTGATTATTGCTAATTGAAAACTTTTCCCAATACCCCGCCATGATGACTTGAAATACAGTCAGCATTGGCAATTTTTGCTGGTGTCTCAGGAGACTTCATTTCTCGTAAAAAGAACAGATGTAGCGGTAAGAAAATAAGTTTAGCAAGTATGTTAACATGGTTTGTTCCCACCCGCGAAGAAAATGCAACTCTGCCCTTGAAGCCAACTGGTGCCTATTTTCCAGCTGCAGGGAACATCATTTATCTTCCTGACACGCCTACTTTAGCAACGCGTGGAAAGACGAAATGCCAAACAATCACACAAAGGACGGTTGGTCTGACTCTTCAGTCTGGTCACTCCCATGATGCCTTGCAGGAGTGGATGAGTCATCTTTGTCTCACCATACCCTAAATGAGCTGCTCCATGAGAACGTGACATCCTTGGCCGCTTGGGGACTTTTAACTTTGCGCAGTGGCAGTATCATTGCCCATGAGGTTTAACCGAGGCGTGATTATTGCTAATTGAAAACTTTTCCCAATACCCCGCCATGATGACTTGAAATACAGTCAGCATTGGCAATTTTTTTGCTGGTCTCTCAGGAGACTTCATCTCTCATAAAAAGAACAGATGTAGCCGTAAGAAAATAAGTTTAGCAGGTATGTTAACATGGTTTGTTCCCACCCGCGAAGAAAATGCAACTCTGCCCTTGAAGCCAACTGGTGCCTATTTTCCAGCTGCAGGGAACATCATTTATCTTCCTGACACGCCTACTTTAGCAACGCGTGGAAAGACGAAATGCCAAACAATCACACAAAGGACGGTTGGTCTGACTCTTCAGTCTGGTCACTCCCATGATGCCTTGCAGGAGTGGATGAGTCATCTTTGTCTCACCATACCCTAAATGAGCTGCTCCATGAGAACGTGACATCCTTGGCCGCTTGGGGACTTTTAACTTTGCGCAGTGACAGTATCATAGCCCATGAGGTTTAACTGAGGCGTGATTATTGCTAATTGAAAACTTTTCCCAATACCCCGCCATGATGACTTGAAATACAGTCAGCATTGGCAATTTTTGCTGGTGTCTCAGGAGACTTCATTTCTCGTAAAAAGAACAGATGTAGCGGTAAGAAAATAAGTTTAGCAGGTATGTTAACATGGTTTGTTCCCACCCGCGAAGAAAATGCAACTCTGCCCTTGAAGCCAACTGGTGCCTATTTTCCAGCTGCAGGGAACATCATTTATCTTCCTGACACGCCTACTTTAGCAACGCGTGGAAAGACGAAATGCCAAACAATCACACAAAGGACGGTTGGTCTGACTCTTCAGTCTGGTCACTCCCATGATGCCTTGCAGGAGTGGATGAGTCATCTTTGTCTCACCATACCCTAAATGAGCTGCTCCATGAGAACGTGACATCCTTGGCCGCTTGGGGACTTTTAACTTTGCGCAGTGGCAGTATCAGAGCCCATGAGGTTTAACCGAGGCGTGATTATTGCTAATTGAAAACTTTTCCCAATACCCCGCCATGATGACTTGAAATACAGTCAGCATTGGCAATTTTTGCTGGTCTCTCAGGAGACTTCATCTCTCGTAAAAAGAACAGATGTAGCGGTAAGAAAATAAGTTTAGCAGGTATGTTAACATGGTTTGTTCTCACCCGCGAAGAAAATGCAACTCTGCCCTTGAAGCCAACTGGTGCCTATTTTCCAGCTGCAGGGAACATCATTTATCTTCCTGACACGCCTACTTTAGCAACGCGTGGAAAGACGAAATGCCAAACAATCACACAAAGGACGGTTGGTCTGACTCTTCAGTCTGGTCACTCCCATGATGCCTTGCAGGAGTGGATGAGTCATCTTTGTCTCACCATACCCTAAATGAGCTGCTCCATGAGAACGTGACATCCTTGGCCGCTTGGGGACTTTTAACTTTGCGCAGTGGCAGTATCAGAGCCCATGAGGTTTAACCGAGGCGTGATTATTGCTAATTGAAAACTTTTCCCAATACCCCGCCATGATGACTTGAAATACAGTCAGCATTGGCAATTTTTGCTGGTCTCTCAGGAGACTTCATCTCTCGTAAAAAGAACAGATGTAGCGGTAAGAAAATAAGTTTAGCAGGTATGTTAACATGGTTTGTTCTCACCCGCGAAGAAAATGCAACTCTGCCCTTGAAGCCAACTGGTGCCTATTTTCCAGCTGCAGGGAACATCATTTATCTTCCTGACACGCCTACTTTAGCAACGCGTGAAAAGACGAAATGCCAAACAATCACACAAAGGACGGTTGGTCTGACTCTTCAGTCGGGTCACTCCCATGATGCCTTGCAGGAGTGGATGAGTCATCTTTGTCTCACCATACCTTAAATGAGCTGCTCCATGAGAACGTGACATCCTTGGCCGCTTGGGGACTTTTAACTTTGTGCAGTGGCAGTATCATAGCCCATGAGGTTTAACCGAGGCGTGATTATTGCTAATTGAAAACTTTTCCCAATACCCTGCCATGATGACTTGAAATACAGTCAGCATTGGCAATTTTTGCTGGTCTCTCAGGAGACTCGATCTCTCATAAAAAGAACAGACTTAGGGGTAAGAAAATAAACTTCCAAGGAATGTTAACATGGTTTGTTCTCACCCGCGAAGAAAAAGAAACTCTGGCCTTGAAGCTAACTGGTGCCTGTTTTCCAGCTGCAGAAAATTTCATTTTCCTTCCTGACACGCCTACTTTAGCAACTCGTGAAAAGACGAAATGCCAAACAATCGCCCGAAGGACGGTTGGTCTGACTCTTCAATCGGGTCACTCCCATGATGGCTTGCAGGAGTGGATGAGTCATCTCACCATACCTTAAATGAGCTGCTCCATGAGAACGTGACATCCTTGGCCGCTTGGGGACTTTTAACTTTGCGCAGTGGCAGTATCATAGCCCATGAGGTTTAACCGAGGCGTGATTATTGCTAATTGAAAACTTTTCCCAATACCCCGCCATGATGACTTGAAATACAGTCAGCATTGGCAATTTTTGCTGGTCTCTCAGGAGACTTCATCTCTCGTAAAAAGAACAGATGTAGCCGTAAGAAAATAAGTTTAGCAGGTATATTAACATGGTTTGTTCCCACCCGCGAAGAAAATGCAACTCTGCCCTTGAAGCCAACTGGTGCCTATTTTCCAGCTGCAGGGAACATCATTTATCTTCCTGACACGCCTACTTTAGCAACGCGTGGAAAGACGAAATGCCAAACAATCACACAAAGGACGGTTGGTCTGACTCTTCAGTCTGGTCACTCCCATGATGCCTTGCAGGAGTGGATGAGTCATCTTTGTCTCACCATACCCTAAATGAGCTGCTCCATGAGAACGTGACATCCTTGGCCGCTTGGGGACTTTTAACTTTGCGCAGTGGCAGTATCATTGCCCATGAGGTTTAACCGAGGCGTGATTATTGCTAATTGAAAACTTTTCCCAATACCCCGCCATGATGACTTGAAATACAGTCAGCATTGGCAATTTTTGCTGGTCTCTCAGGAGACTTCATCTCTTGTAAAAAGAACAGATGTAGTGGTAAGAAAATAAGTTTAGCAGGTATGTTAACATGGTTTGTTCTCACCCGCGAAGAAAATGCAACTCTGCCCTTGAAGCCAACTGGTGCCTATTTTCCAGCTGCAGGGAACATCATTTATCTTCCTGACACACCTACTTTAGCAACGCGTGAAAAGACGAAATGCCAAACAATCACACAAAGGACGGTTGGTCTGACTCTTCAGTCAGGTCACTCCCATGATGCCTTGCAGGAGTGGATGAGTCATCTTTGTCTCACCATACCTTAAATGAGCTGCTCCATGAGAATGTGACATCCTTGGCCGCTTGGGGACTTTTAACTTTGCGCAGTGGCAGTATCATAGCCCATGAGGTTTAACCGAGGCGTGATTATTGCTAATTGAAAACTTTTCCCAATACCCCGCCATGATGACTTGAAATACAGTCAGCATTGGCAATTTTTGCTGGTCTCTCACGAGACTCGATCTCTCGTAAAAAGAACAGACTTAGGGGTAAGAAAATAAACTTCCAAGGAATGTAAGCACGGTTTGTTCTCACCTGCGAAGAAAAAGAAACTCTGGCCTTGAAGCTAACTGGTGCCTGTTTTCCAGCTGCAGAAAATTTCATCTTCCTTCCTGACACGCCTACTTTAGCAACGCGTGAAAAGACGAAATGCCAAACAATCACACAAAGGACGGTTGGTCTGACTCTTCAGTCTGGTCACTCCCATGATGCTTTGCAGGAGTGGATGAGTCATCTTTGTCTCACCATACCTTAAATGAGCTGCTCCATGAGAACGTGACATGCTTGGCCGCTTGGGGACTTTTAACTTTGCGCAGTGGCAGTATCATAGCCCATGAGGTTTAACCGAGGCTTGATTATTGCTAATTGAAAACTTTTCCCAATACACCGCCATGATGACTTGAAATACAGTCAGCATTGGCAATTTTTGCTGGTCTCTCAGGAGACTTCATCTCTCGTAAAAAGAACAGATGTAGCCGTAAGAAAATAAGTTTAGCAGGTATGTTAACATGGTTTGTTCCCACCCGCGAAGAAAATGCAACTCTGCCCTTGAAGCCAACTGGTGCCTATTTTCCAGCTGCAGGGAACATCATTTATCTTCCTGACACGCCTACTTTAGCAACGCGTGGAAAGACGAAATGCCAAACAATCACACAAAGGACGGTTGGTCTGACTCTTCAGTCTGGTCACTCCCATGATGCCTTGCAGGAGTGGATGAGTCATCTTTGTCTCACCATACCCTAAATGAGCTGCTCCATGAGAACGTGACATCCTTGGCCGCTTGGGGACTTTTAACTTTGCGCAGTGGCAGTATCATTGCCCATGAGGTTTAACCGAGGCGTGATTATTGCTAATTGAAAACTTTTCCCAATACCCCGCCATGATGACTTGAAATACAGTCAGCATTGGCAATTTTTGCTGGTCTCTCAGGAGACTTCATCTCTTGTAAAAAGAACAGATGTAGTGGTAAGAAAATAAGTTTAGCAGGTATGTTAACATGGTTTGTTCTCACCCGCGAAGAAAATGCAACTCTGCCCTTGAAGCCAACTGGTGCCTATTTTCCAGCTGCAGGGAACATCATTTATCTTCCTGACACGCCTACTTTAGCAACGCGTGAAAAGACGAAATGCCAAACAATCACACAAAGGACGGTTGGTCTGACTCTTCAGTCAGGTCACTCCCATGATGCCTTGCAGGAGTGGATGAGTCATCTTTGTCTCACCATACCTTAAATGAGCTGCTCCATGAGAATGTGACATCCTTGGCCGCTTGGGGACTTTTAACTTTGCGCAGTGGCAGTATCAGAGCCCATGAGGTTTAACCGAGGCGTGATTATTGCTAATTGAAAACTTTTCCCAATACCCCGCCATGATGACTTGAAATACAGTCAGCATTGGCAATTTTTGCTGGTCTCAGGAGACTTCATCTCTCGTAAAAAGAACAGATGTAGCAGTAAGAAAAGAAGTTTAGCAGGTATGTTAACATGGTTTGTTCTCACCCGCGAAGAAAATGCAACTCTGCCCTTGAAGCCAACTGGTGCCTATTTTCCAGCTGCAGGGAACATCATTTATCTTCCTGACACGCCTACTTTAGCAACGCGTGAAAAGACGAAATGCCAAACAATCGCCCGAAGGACGGTTGGTCTGACTCTTCAGTCGGGTCACTCCCATGATGCCTTGCAGGAGTGGATAAGTCATCTTTGTCTCACCATACCTTAAATGAGCTGCTCCATGAGAATGTGACATCCTTGACCGCTTGGGGACTTTCAACTTTGCGCAGTGGCAGTATCATAGCCCATGAGGTTTAACTGAGGCGTGATTATTGCTAATTGAAAACTTTTCCCAATACCCCGCCATGATGACTTGAAATACAGTCAGCATTGGCAATTTTTGCTGGTGTCTCAGGAGACTTCATTTCTCGTAAAAAGAACAGATGTAGCGGTAAGAAAATAAGTTTAGCAGGTATGCTAACATGGTTTGTTCCCACCCGCGAAGAAAATGCAACTCTGCCCTTGAAGCCAACTGGTGCCTATTTTCCAGCTGCAGGGAACATCATTTATCTTCCTGACACGCCTACTTTAGCAACGCGTGGAAAGACGAAATGCCAAACAATCACACAAAGGACGGTTGGTCTGACTCTTCTGTCTGGTCACTCCCATGATGCCTTGCAGGAGTGGATGAGTCATCTTTGTCTCACCATACCCTAAATGAGCTGCTCCATGAGAACGTGACATCCTTGGCCGCTTGGGGACTTTTAACTTTGCGCAGTGGCAGTATCATAGCCCATGAGGTTTAACCGAGGCGTGATTATTGCTAATTGAAAACTTTTCCCAATACCCCGCCATGATGACTTGAAATACAGTCAGCATTGGCAATTTTTTTGCTGGTCTCTCAGGAGACTTCATCTCTCATAAAAAGAACAGATGTAGCCGTAAGAAAATAAGTTTAGCAGGTATGTTAACATGGTTTGTTCCCACCCGCGAAGAAAATGCAACTCTGCCCTTGAAGCCAACTGGTGCCTATTTTCCAGCTGCAGGGAACATCATTTATCTTCCTGACACGCCTACTTTAGCAACGCGTGGAAAGACGAAATGCCAAACAATCACACAAAGGACGGTTGGTCTGACTCTTCAGTCTGGTCACTCCCATGATGCCTTGCAGGAGTGGATGAGTCATCTTTGTCTCACCATACCCTAAATGAGCTGCTCCATGAGAACGTGACATCCTTGGCCGCTTGGGGACTTTTAACTTTGCGCAGTGGCAGCATCATTGCCCATGAGGTTTAACCGAGGCGTGATTATTGCTAATTGAAAACTTTTCCCAAAGCCCCGCCATGATGACTTGAAATACAGTCAGCATTGGCAATTTTTGCTGGTGTCTCAGGAGACTTCATTTCTCGTAAAAAGAACAGATGTAGCGGTAAGAAAATAAGTTTAGCAGGTATGTTAACATGGTTTGTTCTCACCCGCGAAGAAAATGCAACTCTGCCCTTGAAGCCAACTGGTGCCTATTTTCCAGCTGCAGGGAACATCATTTATCTTCCTGACACGCCTACTTTAGCAACGCGTGAAAAGACGAAATGCCAAACAATCACACAAAGGACGGTTGGTCTGACTCTTCAGTCGGGTCACTCCCATGATGCCTTGCAGGAGTGGATGAGTCATCTTTGTCTCACCATACCTTAAATGAGCTGCTCCATGAGAACGTGACATCCTTGGCCGCTTGGGGACTTTTAACTTTGTGCAGTGGCAGTATCATAGCCCATGAGGTTTAACCGAGGCGTGATTATTGCTAATTGAAAACTTTTCCCAATACCCCGCCATGATGACTTGAAATACAGTCAGCATTGGCAATTTTTGCTGGTCTCTCACGAGACTCGATCTCTCGTAAAAAGAACAGACTTAGGGGTAAGAAAATAAACTTCCAAGGAATGTTAGCACGGTTTGTTCTCACCTGCGAAGAAAAAGAAACTCTGGCCTTGAAGCTAACTGGTGCCTGTTTTCCAGCTGCAGAAAATTTCATCTTCCTTCCTGACACGCCTACTTTAGCAACGCGTGAAAAGACGAAATGCCAAACAATCACACAAAGGACGGTTGGTCTGCCTCTTCAGTCTGGTCACTCCCATGATGCTTTGCAGGAGTGGATGAGTCATCTTTGTCTCACCATACCTTAAATGAGCTGCTCCATGAGAACGTGACATGCTTGGCCGCTTGGGGACTTTTAACTTTGCGCAGTGGCAGTATCATAGCCCATGAGGTTTAACCGAGGCGTGATTATTGCTAGTTGAAAATTTTTCCCAATACACCGCCATGATGACTTGAAATACAGTCAGCATTGGCAATTTTTGCTGGTCTCTCAGGAGACTTCATCTCTCGTAAAAAGAACAGATGTAGCCGTAAGAAAATAAGTTTAGCAGGTATGTTAACATGGTTTGTTCCCACCCGCGAAGAAAATGCAACTCTGCCCTTGAAGCCAACTGGTGCCTATTTTCCAGCTGCAGGGAACATCATTTATCTTCCTGACACGCCTACTTTAGCAACGCGTGGAAAGACGAAATGCCAAACAATCACACAAAGGACGGTTGGTCTGACTCTTCAGTCTGGTCACTCCCATGATGCCTTGCAGGAGTGGATGAGTCATCTTTGTCTCACCATACCCTAAATGAGCTGCTCCATGAGAACGTGACATCCTTGGCCGCTTGGGGACTTTTAACTTTGCGCAGTGGCAGTATCATTGCCCATGAGGTTTAACCGAGGCGTGATTATTGCTAATTGAAAACTTTTCCCAATACCCCGCCATGATGACTTGAAATACAGTCAGCATTGGCAATTTTTGCTGGTCTCTCAGGAGACTTCATCTCTTGTAAAAAGAACAGATGTAGTGGTAAGAGAATAAGTTTAGCAGGTATGTTAACATGGTTTGTTCTCACCCGCGAAGAAAATGCAACTCTGCCCTTGAAGCCAACTGGTGCCTATTTTCCAGCTGCAGGGAACATCATTTATCTTCCTGACACGCCTACATTAGCAACGCGTGAAAAGACGAAATGCCAAACAATCACACAAAGGACGGTTGGTCTGACTCTTCAGTCAGGTCACTCCCATGATGCCTTGCAGGAGTGGATGAGTCATCTTTGTCTCACCATACCTTAAATGAGCTGCTCCATGAGAATGTGACATCCTTGGCCGCTTGGGGACTTTTAACTTTCCGCAGTGGCAGTATCATAGCCCATGAGGTTTAACCGAGGCGTGATTATTGCTAATTGAAAAATTTTCCCAATACCCCGCCATGATGACTTGAAATACAGTCAGCATTGGCAATTTTTGCTGGTCTCAGGAGACTTCATCTCTCGTAAAAAAAAAAAGATGTAGCAGTAAGAAAAGAAGTTTAGCAGGTATGTTAACATGGTTTGTTCTCACCCGCGAAGAAAATGCAACTCTGCCCTTGAAGCCAACTGGTGCCTATTTTCCAGCTGCAGGGAACATCATTTATCTTCCTGACACGCCTACTTTAGCAACGCGTGAAAAGACGAAATGCCAAACAATCACACAAAGGACGGTTGGTCTGACTCTTCAGTCAGGTCACTCCCATGATGCCTTGCAGGAGTGGATGAGTCATCTTTGTCTCACCATACCCTAAATGAGCTGCTCCATGAGAACGTGACATCCTTGGCCGCTTGGGGACTTTTAACTTTGCGCAGTGGCAGTATCATTGCCCATGAGGTTTAACCGAGGCGTGATTATTGCTAATTGAAAACTTTTCCCAATACCCCGCCATGATGACTTGAAATACAGTCAGCATTGGCAATTTTTGCTGGTCTCAGGAGACTTCATCTCTCGTAAAAAAAAAAGATGTAGCAGTAAGAAAAGAAGTTTAGCAGGTATGTTAACATGGTTTGTTCTCACCCGCGAAGAAAATGCAACTCTGCCCTTGAAGCCAACTGGTGCCTATTTTCCAGCTGCAGGGAACATCATTTATCTTCCTGACACGCCTACTTTAGCAACGCGTGAAAAGACGAAATGCCAAACAATCGCCCGAAGGACGGTTGGTCTGACTCTTCAGTCGGGTCACTCCCATGATGCCTTGCAGGAGTGGATAAGTCATCTTTGTCTCACCATACCTTAAATGAGCTGCTCCATGAGAATGTGACATCCTTGACCGCTTGGGGACTTTCAACTTTGCGCAGTGGCAGTATCATAGCCCATGAGGTTTAACTGAGGCGTGATTATTGCTAATTGAAAACTTTTCCCAATACCCCGCCATGATGACTTGAAATACAGTCAGCATTGGCAATTTTTGCTGGTGTCTCAGGAGACTTCATTTCTCGTAAAAAGAACAGATGTAGCGGTAAGAAAATAAGTTTAGCAGGTATGCTAACATGGTTTGTTCCCACCCGCGAAGAAAATGCAACTCTGCCCTTGAAGCCAACTGGTGCCTATTTTCCAGCTGCAGGGAACATCATTTATCTTCCTGACACGCCTACTTTAGCAACGCGTGGAAAGACGAAATGCCAAACAATCACACAAAGGACGGTTGGTCTGACTCTTCTGTCTGGTCACTCCCATGATGCCTTGCAGGAGTGGATGAGTCATCTTTGTCTCACCATACCCTAAATGAGCTGCTCCATGAGAACGTGACATCCTTGGCCGCTTGGGGACTTTTAACTTTGCGCAGTGGCAGTATCATAGCCCATGAGGTTTAACCGAGGCGTGATTATTGCTAATTGAAAACTTTTCCCAATACCCCGCCATGATGACTTGAAATACAGTCAGCATTGGCAATTTTTTTGCTGGTCTCTCAGGAGACTTCATCTCTCATAAAAAGAACAGATGTAGCCGTAAGAAAATAAGTTTAGCAGGTATGTTAACATGGTTTGTTCCCACCCGCGAAGAAAATGCAACTCTGCCCTTGAAGCCAACTGGTGCCTATTTTCCAGCTGCAGGGAACATCATTTATCTTCCTGACACGCCTACTTTAGCAACGCGTGGAAAGACGAAATGCCAAACAATCACACAAAGGACGGTTGGTCTGACTCTTCAGTCTGGTCACTCCCATGATGCCTTGCAGGAGTGGATGAGTCATCTTTGTCTCACCATACCCTAAATGAGCTGCTCCATGAGAACGTGACATCCTTGGCCGCTTGGGGACTTTTAACTTTGCGCAGTGGCAGCATCATTGCCCATGAGGTTTAACCGAGGCGTGATTATTGCTAATTGAAAACTTTTCCCAAAGCCCCGCCATGATGACTTGAAATACAGTCAGCATTGGCAATTTTTGCTGGTGTCTCAGGAGACTTCATTTCTCGTAAAAAGAACAGATGTAGCGGTAAGAAAATAAGTTTAGCAGGTATGTTAACATGGTTTGTTCTCACCCGCGAAGAAAATGCAACTCTGCCCTTGAAGCCAACTGGTGCCTATTTTCCAGCTGCAGGGAACATCATTTATCTTCCTGACACGCCTACTTTAGCAACGCGTGAAAAGACGAAATGCCAAACAATCACACAAAGGACGGTTGGTCTGACTCTTCAGTCGGGTCACTCCCATGATGCCTTGCAGGAGTGGATGAGTCATCTTTGTCTCACCATACCTTAAATGAGCTGCTCCATGAGAACGTGACATCCTTGGCCGCTTGGGGACTTTTAACTTTGTGCAGTGGCAGTATCATAGCCCATGAGGTTTAACCGAGGCGTGATTATTGCTAATTGAAAACTTTTCCCAATACCCCGCCATGATGACTTGAAATACAGTCAGCATTGGCAATTTTTGCTGGTCTCTCACGAGACTCGATCTCTCGTAAAAAGAACAGACTTAGGGGTAAGAAAATAAACTTCCAAGGAATGTTAGCACGGTTTGTTCTCACCTGCGAAGAAAAAGAAACTCTGGCCTTGAAGCTAACTGGTGCCTGTTTTCCAGCTGCAGAAAATTTCATCTTCCTTCCTGACACGCCTACTTTAGCAACGCGTGAAAAGACGAAATGCCAAACAATCACACAAAGGACGGTTGGTCTGCCTCTTCAGTCTGGTCACTCCCATGATGCTTTGCAGGAGTGGATGAGTCATCTTTGTCTCACCATACCTTAAATGAGCTGCTCCATGAGAACGTGACATGCTTGGCCGCTTGGGGACTTTTAACTTTGCGCAGTGGCAGTATCATAGCCCATGAGGTTTAACCGAGGCGTGATTATTGCTAGTTGAAAATTTTTCCCAATACACCGCCATGATGACTTGAAATACAGTCAGCATTGGCAATTTTTGCTGGTCTCTCAGGAGACTTCATCTCTCGTAAAAAGAACAGATGTAGCCGTAAGAAAATAAGTTTAGCAGGTATGTTAACATGGTTTGTTCCCACCCGCGAAGAAAATGCAACTCTGCCCTTGAAGCCAACTGGTGCCTATTTTCCAGCTGCAGGGAACATCATTTATCTTCCTGACACGCCTACTTTAGCAACGCGTGGAAAGACGAAATGCCAAACAATCACACAAAGGACGGTTGGTCTGACTCTTCAGTCTGGTCACTCCCATGATGCCTTGCAGGAGTGGATGAGTCATCTTTGTCTCACCATACCCTAAATGAGCTGCTCCATGAGAACGTGACATCCTTGGCCGCTTGGGGACTTTTAACTTTGCGCAGTGGCAGTATCATTGCCCATGAGGTTTAACCGAGGCGTGATTATTGCTAATTGAAAACTTTTCCCAATACCCCGCCATGATGACTTGAAATACAGTCAGCATTGGCAATTTTTGCTGGTCTCTCAGGAGACTTCATCTCTTGTAAAAAGAACAGATGTAGTGGTAAGAGAATAAGTTTAGCAGGTATGTTAACATGGTTTGTTCTCACCCGCGAAGAAAATGCAACTCTGCCCTTGAAGCCAACTGGTGCCTATTTTCCAGCTGCAGGGAACATCATTTATCTTCCTGACACGCCTACATTAGCAACGCGTGAAAAGACGAAATGCCAAACAATCACACAAAGGACGGTTGGTCTGACTCTTCAGTCAGGTCACTCCCATGATGCCTTGCAGGAGTGGATGAGTCATCTTTGTCTCACCATACCTTAAATGAGCTGCTCCATGAGAATGTGACATCCTTGGCCGCTTGGGGACTTTTAACTTTCCGCAGTGGCAGTATCATAGCCCATGAGGTTTAACCGAGGCGTGATTATTGCTAATTGAAAAATTTTCCCAATACCCCGCCATGATGACTTGAAATACAGTCAGCATTGGCAATTTTTGCTGGTCTCAGGAGACTTCATCTCTCGTAAAAAAAAAAAGATGTAGCAGTAAGAAAAGAAGTTTAGCAGGTATGTTAACATGGTTTGTTCTCACCCGCGAAGAAAATGCAACTCTGCCCTTGAAGCCAACTGGTGCCTATTTTCCAGCTGCAGGGAACATCATTTATCTTCCTGACACGCCTACTTTAGCAACGCGTGAAAAGACGAAATGCCAAACAATCACACAAAGGACGGTTGGTCTGACTCTTCAGTCAGGTCACTCCCATGATGCCTTGCAGGAGTGGATGAGTCATCTTTGTCTCACCATACCCTAAATGAGCTGCTCCATGAGAACGTGACATCCTTGGCCGCTTGGGGACTTTTAACTTTGCGCAGTGGCAGTATCATTGCCCATGAGGTTTAACCGAGGCGTGATTATTGCTAATTGAAAACTTTTCCCAATACCCCGCCATGATGACTTGAAATACAGTCAGCATTGGCAATTTTTGCTGGTCTCTCAGGAGACTTCATCTCTTGTAAAAAGAACAGATGTAGTGGTAAGAAAATAAGTTTAGCAGGTATGTTAACATGGTTTGTTCTCACCCGCGAAGAAAATGCAACTCTGCCCTTGAAGCCAACTGGTGCCTATTTTCCAGCTGCAGGGAACATCATTTATCTTCCTGACACGCCTACTTTAGCAACGCGTGAAAAGACGAAATGCCAAACAATCACACAAAGGACGGTTGGTCTGACTCTTCAGTCAGGTCACTCCCATGATGCCTTGCAGGAGTGGATGAGTCATCTTTGTCTCACCATACCTTAAATGAGCTGCTCCATGAGAATGTGACATCCTTGGCCGCTTGGGGACTTTTAACTTTCCGCAGTGGCAGTATCATAGCCCATGAGGTTTAACCGAGGCGTGATTATTGCTAATTGAAAACTTTTCCCAATACCCCGCCATGATGACTTGAAATACAGTCAGCATTGGCAATTTTTGCTGGTCTCAGGAGACTTCATCTCTCGTAAAAAAAAAAGATGTAGCAGTAAGAAAAGAAGTTTAGCAGGTATGTTAACATGGTTTGTTCTCACCCGCGAAGAAAATGCAACTCTGCCCTTGAAGCCAACTGGTGCCTATTTTCCAGCTGCAGGGAACATCATTTATCTTCCTGACACGCCTACTTTAGCAACGCGTGAAAAGACGAAATGCCAAACAATCGCCCGAAGGACGGTTGGTCTGACTCTTCAGTCGGGTCACTCCCATGATGCCTTGCAGGAGTGGATAAGTCATCTTTGTCTCACCATACCTTAAATGAGCTGCTCCATGAGAATGTGACATCCTTGACCGCTTGGGGACTTTCAACTTTGCGCAGTGGCAGTATCATAGCCCATGAGGTTTAACTGAGGCGTGATTATTGCTAATTGAAAACTTTTCCCAATACCCCGCCATGATGACTTGAAATACAGTCAGCATTGGCAATTTTTGCTGGTGTCTCAGGAGACTTCATTTCTCGTAAAAAGAACAGATGTAGCAGTAAGAAAATAAGTTTAGCAGGTATGTTAACATGGTTTGTTCCCACCCGCGAAGAAAATGCAACTCTGCCCTTGAAGCCAACTGGTGCCTATTTTCCAGCTGCAGGGAACATCATTTATCTTCCTGACACGCCTACTTTAGCAACGCGTGGAAAGACGAAATGCCAAACAATCACACAAAGGACGGTTGGTCTGACTCTTCAGTCTGGTCACTCCCATGATGCCTTGCAGGAGTGGATGAGTCATCTTTGTCTCACCATACCCTAAATGAGCTGCTCCATGAGAACGTGACATCCTTGGCCGCTTGGGGACTTTTAACTTTGCGCAGTGGCAGTATCATAGCCCATGAGGTTTAACCGAGGCGTGATTATTGCTAATTGAAAACTTTTCCCAATACCCCGCCATGATGACTTGAAATACAGTCAGCATTGGCAATTTTTTTGCTGGTCTCTCAGGAGACTTCATCTCTCATAAAAAGAACAGATGTAGCCGTAAGAAAATAAGTTTAGCAGGTATGTTAACATGGTTTGTTCCCACCCGCGAAGAAAATGCAACTCTGCCCTTGAAGCCAACTGGTGCCTATTTTCCAGCTGCAGGGAACATCATTTATCTTCCTGACACGCCTACTTTAGCAACGCGTGGAAAGACGAAATGCCAAACAATCACACAAAGGACGGTTGGTCTGACTCTTCAGTCTGGTCACTCCCATGATGCCTTGCAGGAGTGGATGAGTCATCTTTGTCTCACCATACCCTAAATGAGCTGCTCCATGAGAACGTGACATCCTTGGCCGCTTGGGGACTTTTAACTTTGCGCAGTGACAGTATCATAGCCCATGAGGTTTAACTGAGGCGTGATTATTGCTAATTGAAAACTTTTCCCAATACCCCGCCATGATGACTTGAAATACAGTCAGCATTGGCAATTTTTGCTGGTGTCTCAGGAGACTTCATTTCTCGTAAAAAGAACAGATGTAGCGGTAAGAAAATAAGTTTAGCAGGTATGTTAACATGGTTTGTTCCCACCCGCGAAGAAAATGCAACTCTGCCCTTGAAGCCAACTGGTGCCTATTTTCCAGCTGCAGGGAACATCATTTATCTTCCTGACACGCCTACTTTAGCAACGCGTGGAAAGACGAAATGCCAAACAATCACACAAAGGACGGTTGGTCTGACTCTTCAGTCTGGTCACTCCCATGATGCCTTGCAGGAGTGGATGAGTCATCTTTGTCTCACCATACCCTAAATGAGCTGCTCCATGAGAACGTGACATCCTTGGCCGCTTGGGGACTTTTAACTTTGCGCAGTGGCAGTATCATTGCCCATGAGGTTTAACCGAGGCGTGATTATTGCTAATTGAAAACTTTTCCCAATACCCCGCCATGATGACTTGAAATACAGTCAGCATTGGCAATTTTTTTGCTGGTCTCTCAGGAGACTTCATCTCTCATAAAAAGAACAGATGTAGCCGTAAGAAAATAAGTTTAGCAGGTATGTTAACATGGTTTGTTCCCACCCGCGAAGAAAATGCAACTCTGCCCTTGAAGCCAACTGGTGCCTATTTTCCAGCTGCAGGGAACATCATTTATCTTCCTGACACGCCTACTTTAGCAACGCGTGGAAAGACGAAATGCCAAACAATCACACAAAGGACGGTTGGTCTGACTCTTCAGTCTGGTCACTCCCATGATGCCTTGCAGGAGTGGATGAGTCATCTTTGTCTCACCATACCCTAAATGAGCTGCTCCATGAGAACGTGACATCCTTGGCCGCTTGGGGACTTTTAACTTTGCGCAGTGACAGTATCATAGCCCATGAGGTTTAACTGAGGCGTGATTATTGCTAATTGAAAACTTTTCCCAATACCCCGCCATGATGACTTGAAATACAGTCAGCATTGGCAATTTTTGCTGGTGTCTCAGGAGACTTCATTTCTCGTAAAAAGAACAGATGTAGCGGTAAGAAAATAAGTTTAGCAGGTATGTTAACATGGTTTGTTCCCACCCGCGAAGAAAATGCAACTCTGCCCTTGAAGCCAACTGGTGCCTATTTTCCAGCTGCAGGGAACATCATTTATCTTCCTGACACGCCTACTTTAGCAACGCGTGGAAAGACGAAATGCCAAACAATCACACAAAGGACGGTTGGTCTGACTCTTCAGTCTGGTCACTCCCATGATGCCTTGCAGGAGTGGATGAGTCATCTTTGTCTCACCATACCCTAAATGAGCTGCTCCATGAGAACGTGACATCCTTGGCCGCTTGGGGACTTTTAACTTTGCGCAGTGGCAGTATCATTGCCCATGAGGTTTAACCGAGGCGTGATTATTGCTAATTGAAAACTTTTCCCAATACCCCGCCATGATGACTTGAAATACAGTCAGCATTGGCAATTTTTTTGCTGGTCTCTCAGGAGACTTCATCTCTCATAAAAAGAACAGATGTAGCCGTAAGAAAATAAGTTTAGCAGGTATGTTAACATGGTTTGTTCCCACCCGCGAAGAAAATGCAACTCTGCCCTTGAAGCCAACTGGTGCCTATTTTCCAGCTGCAGGGAACATCATTTATCTTCCTGACACGCCTACTTTAGCAACGCGTGGAAAGACGAAATGCCAAACAATCACACAAAGGACGGTTGGTCTGACTCTTCAGTCTGGTCACTCCCATGATGCCTTGCAGGAGTGGATGAGTCATCTTTGTCTCACCATACCCTAAATGAGCTGCTCCATGAGAACGTGACATCCTTGGCCGCTTGGGGACTTTTAACTTTGCGCACTGGCAGCATCATTGCCCATGAGGTTTAACCGAGGCGTGATTATTGCTAATTGAAAACTTTTCCCAAAGCCCCGCCATGATGACTTGAAATACAGTCAGCATTGGCAATTTTTGCTGGTGTCTCAGGAGACTTCATTTCTCGTAAAAAGAACAGATGTAGCGGTAAGAAAATAAGTTTAGCAGGTATGTTAACATGGTTTGTTCTCACCCGCGAAGAAAATGCAACTCTGCCCTTGAAGCCAACTGGTGCCTATTTTCCAGCTGCAGGGAACATCATTTATCTTCCTGACACGCCTACTTTAGCAACGCGTGAAAAGACGAAATGCCAAACAATCACACAAAGGACGGTTGGTCTGACTCTTCAGTCGGGTCACTCCCATGATGCCTTGCAGGAGTGGATGAGTCATCTTTGTCTCACCATACCTTAAATGAGCTGCTCCATGAGAACGTGACATCCTTGGCCGCTTGGGGACTTTTAACTTTGTGCAGTGGCAGTATCATAGCCCATGAGGTTTAACCGAGGCGTGATTATTGCTAATTGAAAACTTTTCCCAATACCCTGCCATGATGACTTGAAATACAGTCAGCATTGGCAATTTTTGCTGGTCTCTCACGAGACTCGATCTCTCGTAAAAAGAACAGACTTAGGGGTAAGAAAATAAACTTCCAAGGAATGTTAGCACGGTTTGTTCTCACCTGCGAAGAAAAAGAAACTCTGGCCTTGAAGCTAACTGGTGCCTGTTTTCCAGCTGCAGAAAATTTCATCTTCCTTCCTGACACGCCTACTTTAGCAACGCGTGAAAAGACGAAATGCCAAACAATCACACAAAGGACGGTTGGTCTGCCTCTTCAGTCTGGTCACTCCCATGATGCTTTGCAGGAGTGGATGAGTCATCTTTGTCTCACCATACCTTAAATGAGCTGCTCCATGAGAACGTGACATGCTTGGCCGCTTGGGGACTTTTAACTTTGCGCAGTGGCAGTATCATAGCCCATGAGGTTTAACCGAGGCGTGATTATTGCTAATTGAAAACTTTTCCCAATACACCGCCATGATGACTTGAAATACAGTCAGCATTGGCAATTTTTGCTGGTCTCTCAGGAGACTTCATCTCTCGTAAAAAGAACAGATGTAGCCGTAAGAAAATAAGTTTAGCAGGTATGTTAACATGGTTTGTTCCCACCCGCGAAGAAAATGCAACTCTGCCCTTGAAGCCAACTGGTGCCTATTTTCCAGCTGCAGGGAACATCATTTATCTTCCTGACACGCCTACTTTAGCAACGCGTGGAAAGACGAAATGCCAAACAATCACACAAAGGACGGTTGGTCTGACTCTTCAGTCTGGTCACTCCCATGATGCCTTGCAGGAGTGGATGAGTCATCTTTGTCTCACCATACCCTAAATGAGCTGCTCCATGAGAACGTGACATCCTTGGCCGCTTGGGGACTTTTAACTTTGCGCAGTGGCAGTATCATTGCCCATGAGGTTTAACCGAGGCGTGATTATTGCTAATTGAAAACTTTTCCCAATACCCCGCCATGATGACTTGAAATACAGTCAGCATTGGCAATTTTTGCTGGTCTCTCAGGAGACTTCATCTCTTGTAAAAAGAACAGATGTAGTGGTAAGAAAATAAGTTTAGCAGGTATGTTAACATGGTTTGTTCTCACCCGCGAAGAAAATGCAACTCTGCCCTTGAAGCCAACTGGTGCCTATTTTCCAGCTGCAGGGAACATCATTTATCTTCCTGACACGCCTACTTTAGCAACGCGTGAAAAGACGAAATGCTAAACAATCACACAAAGGACGGTTGGTCTGACTCTTCAGTCAGGTCACTCCCATGATGCCTTGCAGGAGTGGATGAGTCATCTTTGTCTCACCATACCTTAAATGAGCTGCTCCATGAGAATGTGACATCCTTGGCCGCTTGGGGACTTTTAACTTTCCGCAGTGGCAGTATCATAGCCCATGAGGTTTAACCGAGGCGTGATTATTGCTAATTGAAAACTTTTCCCAATACCCCGCCATGATGACTTGAAATACAGTCAGCATTGGCAATTTTTGCTGGTCTCAGGAGACTTCATCTCTCGTAAAAAAAAAAAGATGTAGCAGTAAGAAAAGAAGTTTAGCAGGTATGTTAACATGGTTTGTTCTCACCCGCGAAGAAAATGCAACTCTGCCCTTGAAGCCAACTGGTGCCTATTTTCCAGCTGCAGGGAACATCATTTATCTTCCTGACACGCCTACTTTAGCAACGCGTGAAAAGACGAAATGCCAAACAATCACACAAAGGACGGTTGGTCTGACTCTTCAGTCAGGTCACTCCCATGATGCCTTGCAGGAGTGGATGAGTCATCTTTGTCTCACCATACCTTAAATGAGCTGCTCCATGAGAATGTGACATCCTTGGCCGCTTGGGGACTTTTAACTTTCCGCAGTGGCAGTATCATAGCCCATGAGGTTTAACCGAGGCGTGATTATTGCTAATTGAAAACTTTTCCCAATACCCCGCCATGATGACTTGAAATACAGTCAGCATTGGCAATTTTTGCTGGTCTCAGGAGACTTCATCTCTCGTAAAAAAAAAAGATGTAGCAGTAAGAAAAGAAGTTTAGCAGGTATGTTAACATGGTTTGTTCCCACCCGCGAAGAAAATGCAACTCTGCCCTTGAAGCCAACTGGTGCCTATTTTCCAGCTGCAGGGAACATCATTTATCTTCCTGACACGCCTACTTTAGCAACGCGTGAAAAGACGAAATGCCAAACAATCGCCCGAAGGACGGTTGGTCTGACTCTTCAGTCGGGTCACTCCCATGATGCCTTGCAGGAGTGGATAAGTCATCTTTGTCTCACCATACCTTAAATGAGCTGCTCCATGAGAATGTGACATCCTTGACCGCTTGGGGACTTTCAACTTTGCGCAGTGGCAGTATCATAGCCCATGAGGTTTAACTGAGGCGTGATTATTGCTAATTGAAAACTTTTCCCAATACCCCGCCATGATGACTTGAAATACAGTCAGCATTGGCAATTTTTGCTGGTGTCTCAGGAGACTTCATTTCTCGTAAAAAGAACAGATGTAGCGGTAAGAAAATAAGTTTAGCAGGTATGTTAACATGGTTTGTTCCCACCCGCGAAGAAAATGCAACTCTGCCCTTGAAGCCAACTGGTGCCTATTTTCCAGCTGCAGGGAACATCATTTATCTTCCTGACACGCCTACTTTAGCAACGCGTGGAAAGACGAAATGCCAAACAATCACACAAAGGACGGTTGGTCTGACTCTTCAGTCTGGTCACTCCCATGATGCCTTGCAGGAGTGGATGAGTCATCTTTGTCTCACCATACCCTAAATGAGCTGCTCCATGAGAACGTGACATCCTTGGCCGCTTGGGGACTTTTAACTTTGCGCAGTGGCAGTATCATTGCCCATGAGGTTTAACCGAGGCGTGATTATTGCTAATTGAAAACTTTTCCCAATACCCCGCCATGATGACTTGAAATACAGTCAGCATTGGCAATTTTTTTGCTGGTCTCTCAGGAGACTTCATCTCTCATAAAAAGAACAGATGTAGCCGTAAGAAAATAAGTTTAGCAGGTATGTTAACATGGTTTGTTCCCACCCGCGAAGAAAATGCAACTCTGCCCTTGAAGCCAACTGGTGCCTATTTTCCAGCTGCAGGGAACATCATTTATCTTCCTGACACGCCTACTTTAGCAACGCGTGGAAAGACGAAATGCCAAACAATCACACAAAGGACGGTTGGTCTGACTCTTCAGTCTGGTCACTCCCATGATGCCTTGCAGGAGTGGATGAGTCATCTTTGTCTCACCATACCCTAAATGAGCTGCTCCATGAGAACGTGACATCCTTGGCCGCTTGGGGACTTTTAACTTTCCGCAGTGGCAGTATCATAGCCCATGAGGTTTAACCGAGGCGTGATTATTGCTAATTGAAAACTTTTCCCAATACCCCGCCATGATGACTTGAAATACAGTCAGCATTGGCAATTTTTGCTGGTCTCAGGAGACTTCATCTCTCGTAAAAAAAAAAAGATGTAGCAGTAAGAAAAGAAGTTTAGCAGGTATGTTAACATGGTTTGTTCTCACCCGCGAAGAAAATGCAACTCTGCCCTTGAAGCCAACTGGTGCCTATTTTCCAGCTGCAGGGAACATCATTTATCTTCCTGACACGCCTACTTTAGCAACGCGTGAAAAGACGAAATGCCAAACAATCACACAAAGGACGGTTGGTCTGACTCTTCAGTCAGGTCACTCCCATGATGCCTTGCAGGAGTGGATGAGTCATCTTTGTCTCACCATACCTTAAATGAGCTGCTCCATGAGAATGTGACATCCTTGGCCGCTTGGGGACTTTTAACTTTCCGCAGTGGCAGTATCATAGCCCATGAGGTTTAACCGAGGCGTGATTATTGCTAATTGAAAACTTTTCCCAATACCCCGCCATGATGACTTGAAATACAGTCAGCATTGGCAATTTTTGCTGGTCTCAGGAGACTTCATCTCTCGTAAAAAAAAAAGATGTAGCAGTAAGAAAAGAAGTTTAGCAGGTATGTTAACATGGTTTGTTCCCACCCGCGAAGAAAATGCAACTCTGCCCTTGAAGCCAACTGGTGCCTATTTTCCAGCTGCAGGGAACATCATTTATCTTCCTGACACGCCTACTTTAGCAACGCGTGAAAAGACGAAATGCCAAACAATCGCCCGAAGGACGGTTGGTCTGACTCTTCAGTCGGGTCACTCCCATGATGCCTTGCAGGAGTGGATAAGTCATCTTTGTCTCACCATACCTTAAATGAGCTGCTCCATGAGAATGTGACATCCTTGACCGCTTGGGGACTTTCAACTTTGCGCAGTGGCAGTATCATAGCCCATGAGGTTTAACTGAGGCGTGATTATTGCTAATTGAAAACTTTTCCCAATACCCCGCCATGATGACTTGAAATACAGTCAGCATTGGCAATTTTTGCTGGTGTCTCAGGAGACTTCATTTCTCGTAAAAAGAACAGATGTAGCGGTAAGAAAATAAGTTTAGCAGGTATGTTAACATGGTTTGTTCCCACCCGCGAAGAAAATGCAACTCTGCCCTTGAAGCCAACTGGTGCCTATTTTCCAGCTGCAGGGAACATCATTTATCTTCCTGACATGCCTACTTTAGCAACGCGTGGAAAGACGAAATGCCAAACAATCACACAAAGGACGGTTGGTCTGACTCTTCAGTCTGGTCACTCCCATGATGCCTTGCAGGAGTGGATGAGTCATCTTTGTCTCACCATACCCTAAATGAGCTGCTCCATGAGAACGTGACATCCTTGGCCGCTTGGGGACTTTTAACTTTGCGCAGTGGCAGTATCATTGCCCATGAGGTTTAACCGAGGCGTGATTATTGCTAATTGAAAACTTTTCCCAATACCCCGCCATGATGACTTGAAATACAGTCAGCATTGGCAATTTTTTTGCTGGTCTCTCAGGAGACTTCATCTCTCATAAAAAGAACAGATGTAGCCGTAAGAAAATAAGTTTAGCAGGTATGTTAACATGGTTTGTTCCCACCCGCGAAGAAAA
Organism: Eleutherodactylus coqui; assembly: GCF_035609145.1. Lineage (NCBI taxonomy): Eukaryota > Metazoa > Chordata > Amphibia > Anura > Eleutherodactylidae > Eleutherodactylus > Eleutherodactylus coqui. Next base: position 308,780,865 of record NC_089838.1, on the reverse strand, counting down.
TGCAACTCTGCCCTTGAAGCCAACTGGTGCCTATTTTCCAGCTGCAGGGAACATCATTTATCTTCCTGACACGCCTACTTTAGCAACGCGTGGAAAGACGAAATGCCAAACAATCACACAAAGGACGGTTGGTCTGACTCTTCAGTCTGGTCACTCCCATGATGCCTTGCAGGAGTGGATGAGTCATCTTTGTCTCACCATACCCTAAATGAGCTGCTCCATGAGAACGTGACATCCTTGGCCGCTTGGGGACTTTTAACTTTCCGCAGTGGCAGTATCATAGCCCATGAGGTTTAACCGAGGCGTGATTATTGCTAATTGAAAACTTTTCCCAATACCCCGCCATGATGACTTGAAATACAGTCAGCATTGGCAATTTTTGCTGGTCTCAGGAGACTTCATCTCTCGTAAAAAAAAAAAGATGTAGCAGTAAGAAAAGAAGTTTAGCAGGTATGTTAACATGGTTTGTTCTCACCCGCGAAGAAAATGCAACTCTGCCCTTGAAGCCAACTGGTGCCTATTTTCCAGCTGCAGGGAACATCATTTATCTTCCTGACACGCCTACTTTAGCAACGCGTGAAAAGACGAAATGCCAAACAATCACACAAAGGACGGTTGGTCTGACTCTTCAGTCAGGTCACTCCCATGATGCCTTGCAGGAGTGGATGAGTCATCTTTGTCTCACCATACCTTAAATGAGCTGCTCCATGAGAATGTGACATCCTTGGCCGCTTGGGGACTTTTAACTTTCCGCAGTGGCAGTATCATAGCCCATGAGGTTTAACCGAGGCGTGATTATTGCTAATTGAAAACTTTTCCCAATACCCCGCCATGATGACTTGAAATACAGTCAGCATTGGCAATTTTTGCTGGTCTCAGGAGACTTCATCTCTCGTAAAAAAAAAAGATGTAGCAGTAAGAAAAGAAGTTTAGCAGGTATGTTAACATGGTTTGTTCCCACCCGCGAAGAAAATGCAACTCTGCCCTTGAAGCCAACTGGTGCCTATTTTCCAGCTGCAGGGAACATCATTTATCTTCCTGACACGCCTACTTTAGCAACGCGTGAAAAGACGAAATGCCAAACAATCGCCCGAAGGACGGTTGGTCTGACTCTTCAGTCGGGTCACTCCCATGATGCCTTGCAGGAGTGGATAAGTCATCTTTGTCTCACCATACCTTAAATGAGCTGCTCCATGAGAATGTGACATCCTTGACCGCTTGGGGACTTTCAACTTTGCGCAGTGGCAGTATCATAGCCCATGAGGTTTAACTGAGGCGTGATTATTGCTAATTGAAAACTTTTCCCAATACCCCGCCATGATGACTTGAAATACAGTCAGCATTGGCAATTTTTGCTGGTGTCTCAGGAGACTTCATTTCTCGTAAAAAGAACAGATGTAGCGGTAAGAAAATAAGTTTAGCAGGTATGTTAACATGGTTTGTTCCCACCCGCGAAGAAAATGCAACTCTGCCCTTGAAGCCAACTGGTGCCTATTTTCCAGCTGCAGGGAACATCATTTATCTTCCTGACATGCCTACTTTAGCAACGCGTGGAAAGACGAAATGCCAAACAATCACACAAAGGACGGTTGGTCTGACTCTTCAGTCTGGTCACTCCCATGATGCCTTGCAGGAGTGGATGAGTCATCTTTGTCTCACCATACCCTAAATGAGCTGCTCCATGAGAACGTGACATCCTTGGCCGCTTGGGGACTTTTAACTTTGCGCAGTGGCAGTATCATTGCCCATGAGGTTTAACCGAGGCGTGATTATTGCTAATTGAAAACTTTTCCCAATACCCCGCCATGATGACTTGAAATACAGTCAGCATTGGCAATTTTTTTGCTGGTCTCTCAGGAGACTTCATCTCTCATAAAAAGAACAGATGTAGCCGTAAGAAAATAAGTTTAGCAGGTATGTTAACATGGTTTGTTCCCACCCGCGAAGAAAATGCAACTCTGCCCTTGAAGCCAACTGGTGCCTATTTTCCAGCTGCAGGGAACATCATTTATCTTCCTGACACGCCTACTTTAGCAACGCGTGGAAAGACGAAATGCCAAACAATCACACAAAGGACGGTTGGTCTGACTCTTCAGTCTGGTCACTCCCATGATGCCTTGCAGGAGTGGATGAGTCATCTTTGTCTCACCATACCTTAAATGAGCTGCTCCATGAGAACGTGACATGCTTGGCCGCTTGGGGACTTTTAACTTTGCGCAGTGGCAGTATCATAGCCCATGAGGTTTAACCGAGGCGTGATTATTGCTAATTGAAAACTTTTCCCAATACACCGCCATGATGACTTGAAATACAGTCAGCATTGGCAATTTTTGCTGGTCTCTCAGGAGACTTCATCTCTCGTAAAAAGAACAGATGTAGCCGTAAGAAAATAAGTTTAGCAGGTATGTTAACATGGTTTGTTCCCACCCGCGAAGAAAATGCAACTCTGCCCTTGAAGCCAACTGGTGCCTATTTTCCAGCTGCAGGGAACATCATTTATCTTCCTGACACGCCTACTTTAGCAACGCGTGGAAAGACGAAATGCCAAACAATCACACAAAGGACGGTTGGTCTGACTCTTCAGTCTGGTCACTCCCATGATGCCTTGCAGGAGTGGATGAGTCATCTTTGTCTCACCATACCCTAAATGAGCTGCTCCATGAGAACGTGACATCCTTGGCCGCTTGGGGACTTTTAACTTTGCGCAGTGGCAGTATCATTGCCCATGAGGTTTAACCGAGGCGTGATTATTGCTAATTGAAAACTTTTCCCAATACCCCGCCATGATGACTTGAAATACAGTCAGCATTGGCAATTTTTGCTGGTCTCTCAGGAGACTTCATCTCTTGTAAAAAGAACAGATGTAGTGGTAAGAAAATAAGTTTAGCAGGTATGTTAACATGGTTTGTTCTCACCCGCGAAGAAAATGCAACTCTGCCCTTGAAGCCAACTGGTGCCTATTTTCCAGCTGCAGGGAACATCATTTATCTTCCTGACACGCCTACTTTAGCAACGCGTGAAAAGACGAAATGCTAAACAATCACACAAAGGACGGTTGGTCTGACTCTTCAGTCAGGTCACTCCCATGATGCCTTGCAGGAGTGGATGAGTCATCTTTGTCTCACCATACCTTAAATGAGCTGCTCCATGAGAATGTGACATCCTTGGCCGCTTGGGGACTTTTAACTTTCCGCAGTGGCAGTATCATAGCCCATGAGGTTTAACCGAGGCGTGATTATTGCTAATTGAAAACTTTTCCCAATACCCCGCCATGATGACTTGAAATACAGTCAGCATTGGCAATTTTTGCTGGTCTCAGGAGACTTCATCTCTCGTAAAAAAAAAAAGATGTAGCAGTAAGAAAAGAAGTTTAGCAGGTATGTTAACATGGTTTGTTCTCACCCGCGAAGAAAATGCAACTCTGCCCTTGAAGCCAACTGGTGCCTATTTTCCAGCTGCAGGGAACATCATTTATCTTCCTGACACGCCTACTTTAGCAACGCGTGAAAAGACGAAATGCCAAACAATCACACAAAGGACGGTTGGTCTGACTCTTCAGTCAGGTCACTCCCATGATGCCTTGCAGGAGTGGATGAGTCATCTTTGTCTCACCATACCTTAAATGAGCTGCTCCATGAGAATGTGACATCCTTGGCCGCTTGGGGACTTTTAACTTTCCGCAGTGGCAGTATCATAGCCCATGAGGTTTAACCGAGGCGTGATTATTGCTAATTGAAAACTTTTCCCAATACCCCGCCATGATGACTTGAAATACAGTCAGCATTGGCAATTTTTGCTGGTCTCAGGAGACTTCATCTCTCGTAAAAAAAAAAGATGTAGCAGTAAGAAAAGAAGTTTAGCAGGTATGTTAACATGGTTTGTTCCCACCCGCGAAGAAAATGCAACTCTGCCCTTGAAGCCAACTGGTGCCTATTTTCCAGCTGCAGGGAACATCATTTATCTTCCTGACACGCCTACTTTAGCAACGCGTGAAAAGACGAAATGCCAAACAATCGCCCGAAGGACGGTTGGTCTGACTCTTCAGTCGGGTCACTCCCATGATGCCTTGCAGGAGTGGATAAGTCATCTTTGTCTCACCATACCTTAAATGAGCTGCTCCATGAGAATGTGACATCCTTGACCGCTTGGGGACTTTCAACTTTGCGCAGTGGCAGTATCATAGCCCATGAGGTTTAACTGAGGCGTGATTATTGCTAATTGAAAACTTTTCCCAATACCCCGCCATGATGACTTGAAATACAGTCAGCATTGGCAATTTTTGCTGGTGTCTCAGGAGACTTCATTTCTCGTAAAAAGAACAGATGTAGCGGTAAGAAAATAAGTTTAGCAGGTATGTTAACATGGTTTGTTCCCACCCGCGAAGAAAATGCAACTCTGCCCTTGAAGCCAACTGGTGCCTATTTTCCAGCTGCAGGGAACATCATTTATCTTCCTGACACGCCTACTTTAGCAACGCGTGGAAAGACGAAATGCCAAACAATCACACAAAGGACGGTTGGTCTGACTCTTCAGTCTGGTCACTCCCATGATGCCTTGCAGGAGTGGATGAGTCATCTTTGTCTCACCATACCCTAAATGAGCTGCTCCATGAGAACGTGACATCCTTGGCCGCTTGGGGACTTTTAACTTTGCGCAGTGGCAGTATCATTGCCCATGAGGTTTAACCGAGGCGTGATTATTGCTAATTGAAAACTTTTCCCAATACCCCGCCATGATGACTTGAAATACAGTCAGCATTGGCAATTTTTTTGCTGGTCTCTCAGGAGACTTCATCTCTCATAAAAAGAACAGATGTAGCCGTAAGAAAATAAGTTTAGCAGGTATGTTAACATGGTTTGTTCCCACCCGCGAAGAAAATGCAACTCTGCCCTTGAAGCCAACTGGTGCCTATTTTCCAGCTGCAGGGAACATCATTTATCTTCCTGACACGCCTACTTTAGCAACGCGTGGAAAGACGAAATGCCAAACAATCACACAAAGGACGGTTGGTCTGACTCTTCAGTCTGGTCACTCCCATGATGCCTTGCAGGAGTGGATGAGTCATCTTTGTCTCACCATACCCTAAATGAGCTGCTCCATGAGAACGTGACATCCTTGGCCGCTTGGGGACTTTTAACTTTCCGCAGTGGCAGTATCATAGCCCATGAGGTTTAACCGAGGCGTGATTATTGCTAATTGAAAACTTTTCCCAATACCCCGCCATGATGACTTGAAATACAGTCAGCATTGGCAATTTTTGCTGGTCTCAGGAGACTTCATCTCTCGTAAAAAAAAAAAGATGTAGCAGTAAGAAAAGAAGTTTAGCAGGTATGTTAACATGGTTTGTTCTCACCCGCGAAGAAAATGCAACTCTGCCCTTGAAGCCAACTGGTGCCTATTTTCCAGCTGCAGGGAACATCATTTATCTTCCTGACACGCCTACTTTAGCAACGCGTGAAAAGACGAAATGCCAAACAATCACACAAAGGACGGTTGGTCTGACTCTTCAGTCAGGTCACTCCCATGATGCCTTGCAGGAGTGGATGAGTCATCTTTGTCTCACCATACCTTAAATGAGCTGCTCCATGAGAATGTGACATCCTTGGCCGCTTGGGGACTTTTAACTTTCCGCAGTGGCAGTATCATAGCCCATGAGGTTTAACCGAGGCGTGATTATTGCTAATTGAAAACTTTTCCCAATACCCCGCCATGATGACTTGAAATACAGTCAGCATTGGCAATTTTTGCTGGTCTCAGGAGACTTCATCTCTCGTAAAAAAAAAAGATGTAGCAGTAAGAAAAGAAGTTTAGCAGGTATGTTAACATGGTTTGTTCCCACCCGCGAAGAAAATGCAACTCTGCCCTTGAAGCCAACTGGTGCCTATTTTCCAGCTGCAGGGAACATCATTTATCTTCCTGACACGCCTACTTTAGCAACGCGTGAAAAGACGAAATGCCAAACAATCGCCCGAAGGACGGTTGGTCTGACTCTTCAGTCGGGTCACTCCCATGATGCCTTGCAGGAGTGGATAAGTCATCTTTGTCTCACCATACCTTAAATGAGCTGCTCCATGAGAATGTGACATCCTTGACCGCTTGGGGACTTTCAACTTTGCGCAGTGGCAGTATCATAGCCCATGAGGTTTAACTGAGGCGTGATTATTGCTAATTGAAAACTTTTCCCAATACCCCGCCATGATGACTTGAAATACAGTCAGCATTGGCAATTTTTGCTGGTGTCTCAGGAGACTTCATTTCTCGTAAAAAGAACAGATGTAGCGGTAAGAAAATAAGTTTAGCAGGTATGTTAACATGGTTTGTTCCCACCCGCGAAGAAAATGCAACTCTGCCCTTGAAGCCAACTGGTGCCTATTTTCCAGCTGCAGGGAACATCATTTATCTTCCTGACATGCCTACTTTAGCAACGCGTGGAAAGACGAAATGCCAAACAATCACACAAAGGACGGTTGGTCTGACTCTTCAGTCTGGTCACTCCCATGATGCCTTGCAGGAGTGGATGAGTCATCTTTGTCTCACCATACCCTAAATGAGCTGCTCCATGAGAACGTGACATCCTTGGCCGCTTGGGGACTTTTAACTTTGCGCAGTGGCAGTATCATTGCCCATGAGGTTTAACCGAGGCGTGATTATTGCTAATTGAAAACTTTTCCCAATACCCCGCCATGATGACTTGAAATACAGTCAGCATTGGCAATTTTTTTGCTGGTCTCTCAGGAGACTTCATCTCTCATAAAAAGAACAGATGTAGCCGTAAGAAAATAAGTTTAGCAGGTATGTTAACATGGTTTGTTCCCACCCGCGAAGAAAATGCAACTCTGCCCTTGAAGCCAACTGGTGCCTATTTTCCAGCTGCAGGGAACATCATTTATCTTCCTGACACGCCTACTTTAGCAACGCGTGGAAAGACGAAATGCCAAACAATCACACAAAGGACGGTTGGTCTGACTCTTCAGTCTGGTCACTCCCATGATGCCTTGCAGGAGTGGATGAGTCATCTTTGTCTCACCATACCCTAAATGAGCTGCTCCATGAGAACGTGACATCCTTGGCCGCTTGGGGACTTTTAACTTTGCGCAGTGACAGTATCATAGCCCATGAGGTTTAACTGAGGCGTGATTATTGCTAATTGAAAACTTTTCCCAATACCCCGCCATGATGACTTGAAATACAGTCAGCATTGGCAATTTTTGCTGGTGTCTCAGGAGACTTCATTTCTCGTAAAAAGAACAGATGTAGCGGTAAGAAAATAAGTTTAGCAGGTATGTTAACATGGTTTGTTCCCACCCGCGAAGAAAATGCAACTCTGCCCTTGAAGCCAACTGGTGCCTATTTTCCAGCTGCAGGGAACATCATTTATCTTCCTGACACGCCTACTTTAGCAACGCGTGGAAAGACGAAATGCCAAACAATCACACAAAGGACGGTTGGTCTGACTCTTCAGTCTGGTCACTCCCATGATGCCTTGCAGGAGTGGATGAGTCATCTTTGTCTCACCATACCCTAAATGAGCTGCTCCATGAGAACGTGACATCCTTGGCCGCTTGGGGACTTTTAACTTTGCGCAGTGGCAGTATCATTGCCCATGAGGTTTAACCGAGGCGTGATTATTGCTAATTGAAAACTTTTCCCAATACCCCGCCATGATGACTTGAAATACAGTCAGCATTGGCAATTTTTTTGCTGGTCTCTCAGGAGACTTCATCTCTCATAAAAAGAACAGATGTAGCCGTAAGAAAATAAGTTTAGCAGGTATGTTAACATGGTTTGTTCCCACCCGCGAAGAAAATGCAACTCTGCCCTTGAAGCCAACTGGTGCCTATTTTCCAGCTGCAGGGAACATCATTTATCTTCCTGACACGCCTACTTTAGCAACGCGTGGAAAGACGAAATGCCAAACAATCACACAAAGGACGGTTGGTCTGACTCTTCAGTCTGGTCACTCCCATGATGCCTTGCAGGAGTGGATGAGTCATCTTTGTCTCACCATACCCTAAATGAGCTGCTCCATGAGAACGTGACATCCTTGGCCGCTTGGGGACTTTTAACTTTGCGCAGTGGCAGCATCATTGCCCATGAGGTTTAACCGAGGCGTGATTATTGCTAATTGAAAACTTTTCCCAAAGCCCCGCCATGATGACTTGAAATACAGTCAGCATTGGCAATTTTTGCTGGTGTCTCAGGAGACTTCATTTCTCGTAAAAAGAACAGATGTAGCGGTAAGAAAATAAGTTTAGCAGGTATGTTAACATGGTTTGTTCTCACCCGCGAAGAAAATGCAACTCTGCCCTTGAAGCCAACTGGTGCCTATTTTCCAGCTGCAGGGAACATCATTTATCTTCCTGACACGCCTACTTTAGCAACGCGTGAAAAGACGAAATGCCAAACAATCACACAAAGGACGGTTGGTCTGACTCTTCAGTCGGGTCACTCCCATGATGCCTTGCAGGAGTGGATGAGTCATCTTTGTCTCACCATACCTTAAATGAGCTGCTCCATGAGAACGTGACATCCTTGGCCGCTTGGGGACTTTTAACTTTGTGCAGTGGCAGTATCATAGCCCATGAGGTTTAACCGAGGCGTGATTATTGCTAATTGAAAACTTTTCCCAATACCCTGCCATGATGACTTGAAATACAGTCAGCATTGGCAATTTTTGCTGGTCTCTCACGAGACTCGATCTCTCGTAAAAAGAACAGACTTAGGGGTAAGAAAATAAACTTCCAAGGAATGTTAGCACGGTTTGTTCTCACCTGCGAAGAAAAAGAAACTCTGGCCTTGAAGCTAACTGGTGCCTGTTTTCCAGCTGCAGAAAATTTCATCTTCCTTCCTGACACGCCTACTTTAGCAACGCGTGAAAAGACGAAATGCCAAACAATCACACAAAGGACGGTTGGTCTGCCTCTTCAGTCTGGTCACTCCCATGATGCTTTGCAGGAGTGGATGAGTCATCTTTGTCTCACCATACCTTAAATGAGCTGCTCCATGAGAACGTGACATGCTTGGCCGCTTGGGGACTTTTAACTTTGCGCAGTGGCAGTATCATAGCCCATGAGGTTTAACCGAGGCGTGATTATTGCTAATTGAAAACTTTTCCCAATACACCGCCATGATGACTTGAAATACAGTCAGCATTGGCAATTTTTGCTGGTCTCTCAGGAGACTTCATCTCTCGTAAAAAGAACAGATGTAGCCGTAAGAAAATAAGTTTAGCAGGTATGTTAACATGGTTTGTTCCCACCCGCGAAGAAAATGCAACTCTGCCCTTGAAGCCAACTGGTGCCTATTTTCCAGCTGCAGGGAACATCATTTATCTTCCTGACACGCCTACTTTAGCAACGCGTGGAAAGACGAAATGCCAAACAATCACACAAAGGACGGTTGGTCTGACTCTTCAGTCTGGTCACTCCCATGATGCCTTGCAGGAGTGGATGAGTCATCTTTGTCTCACCATACCCTAAATGAGCTGCTCCATGAGAACGTGACATCCTTGGCCGCTTGGGGACTTTTAACTTTGCGCAGTGGCAGTATCATTGCCCATGAGGTTTAACCGAGGCGTGATTATTGCTAATTGAAAACTTTTCCCAATACCCCGCCATGATGACTTGAAATACAGTCAGCATTGGCAATTTTTGCTGGTCTCTCAGGAGACTTCATCTCTTGTAAAAAGAACAGATGTAGTGGTAAGAAAATAAGTTTAGCAGGTATGTTAACATGGTTTGTTCTCACCCGCGAAGAAAATGCAACTCTGCCCTTGAAGCCAACTGGTGCCTATTTTCCAGCTGCAGGGAACATCATTTATCTTCCTGACACGCCTACTTTAGCAACGCGTGAAAAGACGAAATGCCAAACAATCACACAAAGGACGGTTGGTCTGACTCTTCAGTCAGGTCACTCCCATGATGCCTTGCAGGAGTGGATGAGTCATCTTTGTCTCACCATACCTTAAATGAGCTGCTCCATGAGAATGTGACATCCTTGGCCGCTTGGGGACTTTTAACTTTCCGCAGTGGCAGTATCATAGCCCATGAGGTTTAACCGAGGCGTGATTATTGCTAATTGAAAACTTTTCCCAATACCCCGCCATGATGACTTGAAATACAGTCAGCATTGGCAATTTTTGCTGGTCTCAGGAGACTTCATCTCTCGTAAAAAAAAAAAGATGTAGCAGTAAGAAAAGAAGTTTAGCAGGTATGTTAACATGGTTTGTTCTCACCCGCGAAGAAAATGCAACTCTGCCCTTGAAGCCAACTGGTGCCTATTTTCCAGCTGCAGGGAACATCATTTATCTTCCTGACACGCCTACTTTAGCAACGCGTGAAAAGACGAAATGCCAAACAATCACACAAAGGACGGTTGGTCTGACTCTTCAGTCAGGTCACTCCCATGATGCCTTGCAGGAGTGGATGAGTCATCTTTGTCTCACCATACCTTAAATGAGCTGCTCCATGAGAATGTGACATCCTTGGCCGCTTGGGGACTTTTAACTTTCCGCAGTGGCAGTATCATAGCCCATGAGGTTTAACCGAGGCGTGATTATTGCTAATTGAAAACTTTTCCCAATACCCCGCCATGATGACTTGAAATACAGTCAGCATTGGCAATTTTTGCTGGTCTCAGGAGACTTCATCTCTCGTAAAAAAAAAAGATGTAGCAGTAAGAAAAGAAGTTTAGCAGGTATGTTAACATGGTTTGTTCCCACCCGCGAAGAAAATGCAACTCTGCCCTTAAAGCCAACTGGTGCCTATTTTCCAGCTGCAGGGAACATCATTTATCTTCCTGACACGCCTACTTTAGCAACGCGTGAAAAGACGAAATGCCAAACAATCGCCCGAAGGACGGTTGGTCTGACTCTTCAGTCGGGTCACTCCCATGATGCCTTGCAGGAGTGGATAAGTCATCTTTGTCTCACCATACCTTAAATGAGCTGCTCCATGAGAATGTGACATCCTTGACCGCTTGGGGACTTTCAACTTTGCGCAGTGGCAGTATCATAGCCCATGAGGTTTAACTGAGGCGTGATTATTGCTAATTGAAAACTTTTCCCAATACCCCGCCATGATGACTTGAAATACAGTCAGCATTGGCAATTTTTGCTGGTGTCTCAGGAGACTTCATTTCTCGTAAAAAGAACAGATGTAGCGGTAAGAAAATAAGTTTAGCAGGTATGTTAACATGGTTTGTTCCCACCCGCGAAGAAAATGCAACTCTGCCCTTGAAGCCAACTGGTGCCTATTTTCCAGCTGCAGGGAACATCATTTATCTTCCTGACACGCCTACTTTAGCAACGCGTGGAAAGACGAAATGCCAAACAATCACACAAAGGACGGTTGGTCTGACTCTTCAGTCTGGTCACTCCCATGATGCCTTGCAGGAGTGGATGAGTCATCTTTGTCTCACCATACCCTAAATGAGCTGCTCCATGAGAACGTGACATCCTTGGCCGCTTGGGGACTTTTAACTTTGCGCAGTGGCAGTATCATTGCCCATGAGGTTTAACCGAGGCGTGATTATTGCTAATTGAAAACTTTTCCCAATACCCCGCCATGATGACTTGAAATACAGTCAGCATTGGCAATTTTTTTGCTGGTCTCTCAGGAGACTTCATCTCTCATAAAAAGAACAGATGTAGCCGTAAGAAAATAAGTTTAGCAGGTATGTTAACATGGTTTGTTCCCACCCGCGAAGAAAATGCAACTCTGCCCTTGAAGCCAACTGGTGCCTATTTTCCAGCTGCAGGGAACATCATTTATCTTCCTGACACGCCTACTTTAGCAACGCGTGGAAAGACGAAATGCCAAACAATCACACAAAGGACGGTTGGTCTGACTCTTCAGTCTGGTCACTCCCATGATGCCTTGCAGGAGTGGATGAGTCATCTTTGTCTCACCATACCCTAAATGAGCTGCTCCATGAGAACGTGACATCCTTGGCCGCTTGGGGACTTTTAACTTTGCGCAGTGACAGTATCATAGCCCATGAGGTTTAACTGAGGCGTGATTATTGCTAATTGAAAACTTTTCCCAATACCCCGCCATGATGACTTGAAATACAGTCAGCATTGGCAATTTTTGCTGGTGTCTCAGGAGACTTCATTTCTCGTAAAAAGAACAGATGTAGCGGTAAGAAAATAAGTTTAGCAGGTATGTTAACATGGTTTGTTCCCACCCGCGAAGAAAATGCAACTCTGCCCTTGAAGCCAACTGGTGCCTATTTTCCAGCTGCAGGGAACATCATTTATCTTCCTGACACGCCTACTTTAGCAACGCGTGGAAAGACGAAATGCCAAACAATCACACAAAGGACGGTTGGTCTGACTCTTCAGTCTGGTCACTCCCATGATGCCTTGCAGGAGTGGATGAGTCATCTTTGTCTCACCATACCCTAAATGAGCTGCTCCATGAGAACGTGACATCCTTGGCCGCTTGGGGACTTTTAACTTTGCGCAGTGGCAGTATCATTGCCCATGAGGTTTAACCGAGGCGTGATTATTGCTAATTGAAAACTTTTCCCAATACCCCGCCATGATGACTTGAAATACAGTCAGCATTGGCAATTTTTTTGCTGGTCTCTCAGGAGACTTCATCTCTCATAAAAAGAACAGATGTAGCCGTAAGAAAATAAGTTTAGCAGGTATGTTAACATGGTTTGTTCCCACCCGCGAAGAAAATGCAACTCTGCCCTTGAAGCCAACTGGTGCCTATTTTCCAGCTGCAGGGAACATCATTTACCTTCCTGACACGCCTACTTTAGCAACGCGTGGAAAGACGAAATGCCAAACAATCACACAAAGGACGGTTGGTCTGACTCTTCAGTCTGGTCACTCCCATGATGCCTTGCAGGAGTGGATGAGTCATCTTTGTCTCACCATACCCTAAATGAGCTGCTCCATGAGAACGTGACATCCTTGGCCGCTTGGGGACTTTTAACTTTGCGCAGTGGCAGTATCATTGCCCATGAGGTTTAACCGAGGCGTGATTATTGCTAATTGAAAACTTTTCCCAATACCCCGCCATGATGACTTGAAATACAGTCAGCATTGGCAATTTTTGCTGGTCTCTCAGGAGACTTCATCTCTTGTAAAAAGAACAGATGTAGTGGTAAGAAAATAAGTTTAGCAGGTATGTTAACATGGTTTGTTCTCACCCGCGAAGAAAATGCAACTCTGCCCTTGAAGCCAACTGGTGCCTATTTTCCAGCTGCAGGGAACATCATTTATCTTCCTGACACACCTACTTTAGCAACGCGTGAAAAGACGAAATGCCAAACAATCACACAAAGGACGGTTGGTCTGACTCTTCAGTCAGGTCACTCCCATGATGCCTTGCAGGAGTGGATGAGTCATCTTTGTCTCACCATACCTTAAATGAGCTGCTCCATGAGAATGTGACATCCTTGGCCGCTTGGGGACTTTTAACTTTGCGCAGTGGCAGTATCATAGCCCATGAGGTTTAACCGAGGCGTGATTATTGCTAATTGAAAACTTTTCCCAATACCCCGCCATGATGACTTGAAATACAGTCAGCATTGGCAATTTTTGCTGGTCTCAGGAGACTTCATCTCTCGTAAAAAGAACAGATGTAGCAGTAAGAAAAGAAGTTTAGCAGGTATGTTAACATGGTTTGTTCTCACCCGCGAAGAAAATGCAACTCTGCCCTTGAAGCCAACTGGTGCCTATTTTCCAGCTGCAGGGAACATCATTTATCTTCCTGACACGCCTACTTTAGCAACGCTTGAAAAGACGAAATGCCAAACAATCGCCCGAAGGACGGTTGGTCTGACTCTTCAGTCGGGTCACTCCCATGATGCCTTGCAGGAGTGGATGAGTCATCTTTGTCTCACCATACCTTAAATGAGCTGCTCCATGAGAATGTGACATCCTTGACCGCTTGGGGACTTTCAACTTTGCGCAGTGACAGTATCATTGCCCATGAGGTTTAACCGAGGCGTGATTATTGCTAATTGAAAACTTTTCCCAATACCCCGCCATGATGACTTGAAATACAGTCAGCATTGGCAATTTTTTTGCTGGTCTCTCAGGAGACTTCATCTCTCATAAAAAGAACAGATGTAGCCGTAAGAAAATAAGTTTAGCAGGTATGTTAACATGGTTTGTTCCCACCCGCGAAGAAAATGCAACTCTGCCCTTGAAGCCAACTGGTGCCTATTTTCCAGCTGCAGGGAACATCATTTATCTTCCTGACACGCCTACTTTAGCAACGCGTGGAAAGACGAAATGCCAAACAATCACACAAAGGACGGTTGGTCTGACTCTTCAGTCTGGTCACTCCCATGATGCCTTGCAGGAGTGGATGAGTCATCTTTGTCTCACCATACCCTAAATGAGCTGCTCCATGAGAACGTGACATCCTTGGCCGCTTGGGGACTTTTAACTTTGCGCAGTGACAGTATCATAGCCCATGAGGTTTAACTGAGGCGTGATTATTGCTAATTGAAAACTTTTCCCAATACCCCGCCATGATGACTTGAAATACAGTCAGCATTGGCAATTTTTGCTGGTGTCTCAGGAGACTTCATTTCTCTTAAAAAGAACAGATGTAGCGGTAAGAAAATAAGTTTAGCAGGTATGTTAACATGGTTTGTTCTCACCCGCGAAGAAAATGCAACTCTGCCCTTGAAGCCAACTGGTGCCTATTTTCCAGCTGCAGGGAACATCATTTATCTTCCTGACACGCCTACTTTAGCAACGCGTGGAAAGACGAAATGCCAAACAATCACACAAAGGACGGTTGGTCTGACTCTTCAGTCTGGTCACTCCCATGATGCCTTGCAGGAGTGGATGAGTCATCTTTGTCTCACCATACCCTAAATGAGCTGCTCCATGAGAACGTGACATCCTTGGCCGCTTGGGGACTTTTAACTTTGCGCAGTGGCAGTATCATTGCCCATGAGGTTTAACCGAGCCGTGATTATTGCTAATTGAAAACTTTTCCCAATACCCCGCCATGATGACTTGAAATACAGTCAGCATTGGCAATTTTTGCTGGTCTCAGGAGACTTCATCTCTCGTAAAAAAAAAAGATGTAGCAGTAAGAAAAGAAGTTTAGCAGGTATGTTAACATGGTTTGTTCCCACCCGCGAAGAAAATGCAACTCTGCCCTTGAAGCCAACTGGTGCCTATTTTCCAGCTGCAGGGAACATCATTTATCTTCCTGACACGCCTACTTTAGCAACGCGTGAAAAGACGAAATGCCAAACAATCGCCCGAAGGACGGTTGGTCTGACTCTTCAGTCGGGTCACTCCCATGATGCCTTGCAGGAGTGGATAAGTCATCTTTGTCTCACCATACCTTAAATGAGCTGCTCCATGAGAATGTGACATCCTTGACCGCTTGGGGACTTTCAACTTTGCGCAGTGGCAGTATCATAGCCCATGAGGTTTAACTGAGGCGTGATTATTGCTAATTGAAAACTTTTCCCAATACCCCGCCATGATGACTTGAAATACAGTCAGCATTGGCAATTTTTGCTGGTGTCTCAGGAGACTTCATTTCTCGTAAAAAGAACAGATGTAGCGGTAAGAAAATAAGTTTAGCAGGTATGTTAACATGGTTTGTTCCCACCCGCGAAGAAAATGCAACTCTGCCCTTGAAGCCAACTGGTGCCTATTTTCCAGCTGCAGGGAACATCATTTATCTTCCTGACACGCCTACTTTAGCAACGCGTGGAAAGACGAAATGCCAAACAATCACACAAAGGACGGTTGGTCTGACTCTTCAGTCTGGTCACTCCCATGATGCCTTGCAGGAGTGGATGAGTCATCTTTGTCTCACCATACCCTAAATGAGCTGCTCCATGAGAACGTGACATCCTTGGCCGCTTGGGGACTTTTAACTTTGCGCAGTGGCAGTATCATTGCCCATGAGGTTTAACCGAGGCGTGATTATTGCTAATTGAAAACTTTTCCCAATACCCCGCCATGATGACTTGAAATACAGTCAGCATTGGCAATTTTTTTGCTGGTCTCTCAGGAGACTTCATCTCTCATAAAAAGAACAGATGTAGCCGTAAGAAAATAAGTTTAGCAGGTATGTTAACATGGTTTGTTCCCACCCGCGAAGAAAATGCAACTCTGCCCTTGAAGCCAACTGGTGCCTATTTTCCAGCTGCAGGGAACATCATTTATCTTCCTGACACGCCTACTTTAGCAACGCGTGGAAAGACGAAATGCCAAACAATCACACAAAGGACGGTTGGTCTGACTCTTCAGTCTGGTCACTCCCATGATGCCTTGCAGGAGTGGATGAGTCATCTTTGTCTCACCATACCCTAAATGAGCTGCTCCATGAGAACGTGACATCCTTGGCCGCTTGGGGACTTTTAACTTTGCGCAGTGACAGTATCATAGCCCATGAGGTTTAACTGAGGCGTGATTATTGCTAATTGAAAACTTTTCCCAATACCCCGCCATGATGACTTGAAATACAGTCAGCATTGGCAATTTTTGCTGGTGTCTCAGGAGACTTCATTTCTCGTAAAAAGAACAGATGTAGCGGTAAGAAAATAAGTTTAGCAGGTATGTTAACATGGTTTGTTCCCACCCGCGAAGAAAATGCAACTCTGCCCTTGAAGCCAACTGGTGCCTATTTTCCAGCTGCAGGGAACATCATTTATCTTCCTGACACGCCTACTTTAGCAACGCGTGGAAAGACGAAATGCCAAACAATCACACAAAGGACGGTTGGTCTGACTCTTCAGTCTGGTCACTCCCATGATGCCTTGCAGGAGTGGATGAGTCATCTTTGTCTCACCATACCCTAAATGAGCTGCTCCATGAGAACGTGACATCCTTGGCCGCTTGGGGACTTTTAACTTTGCGCAGTGGCAGTATCATTGCCCATGAGGTTTAACCGAGGCGTGATTATTGCTAATTGAAAACTTTTCCCAATACCCCGCCATGATGACTTGAAATACAGTCAGCATTGGCAATTTTTTTGCTGGTCTCTCAGGAGACTTCATCTCTCATAAAAAGAACAGATGTAGCCGTAAGAAAATAAGTTTAGCAGGTATGTTAACATGGTTTGTTCCCACCCGCGAAGAAAATGCAACTCTGCCCTTGAAGCCAACTGGTGCCTATTTTCCAGCTGCAGGGAACATCATTTACCTTCCTGACACGCCTACTTTAGCAACGCGTGGAAAGACGAAATGCCAAACAATCACACAAAGGACGGTTGGTCTGACTCTTCAGTCTGGTCACTCCCATGATGCCTTGCAGGAGTGGATGAGTCATCTTTGTCTCACCATACCCTAAATGAGCTGCTCCATGAGAACGTGACATCCTTGGCCGCTTGGGGACTTTTAACTTTGCGCAGTGGCAGTATCATTGCCCATGAGGTTTAACCGAGGCGTGATTATTGCTAATTGAAAACTTTTCCCAATACCCCGCCATGATGACTTGAAATACAGTCAGCATTGGCAATTTTTGCTGGTCTCTCAGGAGACTTCATCTCTTGTAAAAAGAACAGATGTAGTGGTAAGAAAATAAGTTTAGCAGGTATGTTAACATGGTTTGTTCTCACCCGCGAAGAAAATGCAACTCTGCCCTTGAAGCCAACTGGTGCCTATTTTCCAGCTGCAGGGAACATCATTTATCTTCCTGACACACCTACTTTAGCAACGCGTGAAAAGACGAAATGCCAAACAATCACACAAAGGACGGTTGGTCTGACTCTTCAGTCAGGTCACTCCCATGATGCCTTGCAGGAGTGGATGAGTCATCTTTGTCTCACCATACCTTAAATGAGCTGCTCCATGAGAATGTGACATCCTTGGCCGCTTGGGGACTTTTAACTTTGCGCAGTGGCAGTATCATAGCCCATGAGGTTTAACCGAGGCGTGATTATTGCTAATTGAAAACTTTTCCCAATACCCCGCCATGATGACTTGAAATACAGTCAGCATTGGCAATTTTTGCTGGTCTCAGGAGACTTCATCTCTCGTAAAAAGAACAGATGTAGCAGTAAGAAAAGAAGTTTAGCAGGTATGTTAACATGGTTTGTTCTCACCCGCGAAGAAAATGCAACTCTGCCCTTGAAGCCAACTGGTGCCTATTTTCCAGCTGCAGGGAACATCATTTATCTTCCTGACACGCCTACTTTAGCAACGCTTGAAAAGACGAAATGCCAAACAATCGCCCGAAGGACGGTTGGTCTGACTCTTCAGTCGGGTCACTCCCATGATGCCTTGCAGGAGTGGATGAGTCATCTTTGTCTCACCATACCTTAAATGAGCTGCTCCATGAGAATGTGACATCCTTGACCGCTTGGGGACTTTCAACTTTGCGCAGTGACAGTATCATTGCCCATGAGGTTTAACCGAGGCGTGATTATTGCTAATTGAAAACTTTTCCCAATACCCCGCCATGATGACTTGAAATACAGTCAGCATTGGCAATTTTTTTGCTGGTCTCTCAGGAGACTTCATCTCTCATAAAAAGAACAGATGTAGCCGTAAGAAAATAAGTTTAGCAGGTATGTTAACATGGTTTGTTCCCACCCGCGAAGAAAATGCAACTCTGCCCTTGAAGCCAACTGGTGCCTATTTTCCAGCTGCAGGGAACATCATTTATCTTCCTGACACGCCTACTTTAGCAACGCGTGGAAAGACGAAATGCCAAACAATCACACAAAGGACGGTTGGTCTGACTCTTCAGTCTGGTCACTCCCATGATGCCTTGCAGGAGTGGATGAGTCATCTTTGTCTCACCATACCCTAAATGAGCTGCTCCATGAGAACGTGACATCCTTGGCCGCTTGGGGACTTTTAACTTTGCGCAGTGACAGTATCATAGCCCATGAGGTTTAACTGAGGCGTGATTATTGCTAATTGAAAACTTTTCCCAATACCCCGCCATGATGACTTGAAATACAGTCAGCATTGGCAATTTTTGCTGGTGTCTCAGGAGACTTCATTTCTCTTAAAAAGAACAGATGTAGCGGTAAGAAAATAAGTTTAGCAGGTATGTTAACATGGTTTGTTCTCACCCGCGAAGAAAATGCAACTCTGCCCTTGAAGCCAACTGGTGCCTATTTTCCAGCTGCAGGGAACATCATTTATCTTCCTGACACGCCTACTTTAGCAACGCGTGGAAAGACGAAATGCCAAACAATCACACAAAGGACGGTTGGTCTGACTCTTCAGTCTGGTCACTCCCATGATGCCTTGCAGGAGTGGATGAGTCATCTTTGTCTCACCATACCCTAAATGAGCTGCTCCATGAGAACGTGACATCCTTGGCCGCTTGGGGACTTTTAACTTTGCGCAGTGGCAGTATCATTGCCCATGAGGTTTAACCGAGCCGTGATTATTGCTAATTGAAAACTTTTCCTAATACCCCGCCATGGTGACTTGAAATACAGTCAGCATTGGCAATTTTTTTGCTGGTCTCTCAGGAGACTTCATCTCTCATAAAAAGAACAGATGTAGCCGTAAGAAAATAAGTTTAGCAGGTATGTTAACATGGTTTGTTCCCACCCGCGAAGAAAATGCAACTCTGCCCTTGAAGCCAACTGGTGCCTATTTTCCAGCTGCAGGGAACATCATTTATCTTCCTGACACGCCTACTTTAGCAACGCGTGAAAAGACGAAATGCCAAACAATCACACAAAGGACGGTTGGTCTGACTCTTCAGTCAGGTCACTCCCATGATGCCTTGCAGGAGTGGATGAGTCATCTTTGTCTCACCATACCTTAAATGAGCTGCTCCATGAGAATGTGACATCCTTGGCCGCTTGGGGACTTTTAACTTTGCGCAGTGGCAGTATCATAGCCCATGAGGTTTAACCGAGGCGTGATTATTGCTAATTGAAAACTTTTCCCAATACCCCGTCATGATGACTTGAAATACAGTCAGCATTGGCAATTTTTGCTGGTCTCAGGAGACTTCATCTCTCGTAAAAAGAACAGATGTAGCAGTAAGAAAAGAAGTTTAGCAGGTATGTTAACATGGTTTGTTCTCACCCTCGAAGAAAATGCAACTCTGCCCTTGAAGCCAACTGGTGCCTATTTTCCAGCTGCAGGGAACATTATTTATCTTCCTGACACGCCTACTTTAGCAACGCGTGAAAAGACGAAATGCCAAACAATCGCCCGAAGGACGGTTGGTCTGACTCTTCAGTCGGGTCACTCCCATGATGCCTTGCAGGAGTGGATGAGTCATCTTTGTCTCACCATACCCTAAATGAGCTGCTCCATGAGAACGTGACATCCTTGGCCGCTTGGGGACTTTTAACTTTGCGCAGTGACAGTATTATAGCCCATGAGGTTTAACTGAGGCGTGATTATTGCTAATTGAAAACTTTTCCCAATACCCCGCCATGATGACTTGAAATACAGTCAGCATTGGCAATTTTTGCTGGTGTCTCAGGAGACTTCATTTCTCTTAAAAAGAACAGATGTAGCGGTAAGAAAATAAGTTTAGCAGGTATGTTAACATGGTTTGTTCTCACCCGCGAAGAAAATGCAACTCTGCCCTTGAAGCCAACTGGTGCCTATTTTCCAGCTGCAGGGAACATCATTTATCTTCCTGACACGCCTACTTTAGCAACGCGTGAAAAGACGAAATGCCAAACAATCACACAAAGGACGGTTGGTCTGACTCTTCAGTCAGGTCACTCCCATGATGCCTTGCAGGAGTGGATGAGTCATCTTTGTCTCACCATACCTTAAATGAGCTGCTCCATGAGAATGTGACATCCTTGGCCGCTTGGGGACTTTTAACTTTGCGCAGTGGCAGTATCATAGCCCATGAGGTTTAACCGAGGCGTGATTATTGCTAATTGAAAACTTTTCCCAATACCCCGCCATGATGACTTGAAATACAGTCAGCATTGGCAATTTTTGCTGGTCTCAGGAGACTTCATCTCTCGTAAAAAGAACAGATGTAGCAGTAAGAAAAGAAGTTTAGCAGGTATGTTAACATGGTTTGTTCTCACCCGCGAAGAAAATGCAACTCTGCCCTTGAAGCCAACTGGTGCCTATTTTCCAGCTGCAGGGAACATCATTTATCTTCCTGACACGCCTACTTTAGCAACGCGTGAAAAGACGAAATGCCAAACAATCGCCCGAAGGACGGTTGGTCTGACTCTTCAATCGGGTCACTCCCATGATGCCTTGCAGGAGTGGATGAGTCATCTTTGTCTCACAATACCTTAAATGAGCTGCTCCATGAGAAAGTGACATCCTTGGCCGCTTGGGGACTTTTAACTTTGCGCAGTGGCAGTATCATAGCCCATGAGGTTTAACCGAGGCGTGATTATTGCTAATTGAAAACTTTTCCCAATACCCCGCCATGATGACTTGAAATACAGTCAGCATTGGCAATTTTTGCTGGCGTCTCAGGAGACTTCATCTCTCGTAAAAAGAACAGATGTAGCGGTAAGAAAATAAGTTTAGCAGGTATGTTAACATGGCTTGTTCTCACCCGCGAAGGAAATGCAACTCTGCCCTTGAAGCCAACTGGTGCCTATTTTCCAGCTGCAGGGAACATCATTTATCTTCCTGACACGCCTACTTTAGCAACGCGTGAAAAGACGAAATGCCAAACAATCACACAAAGGATGGTTGGTCTGACTCTTCAGTCTGGTCACTCCCATGATGCCTTGCAGGAGTGGATGAGTCATCTTTGTCTCACCATACCTTAAATGAGCTGCTCCATGAGAACGTGACATCCTTGGCCGCTTGGGGACTTTTAACTTTGCGCAGTGGCAGTATCATAGCCCATGAGGTTTAACCGAGGCGTGATTATTGCTAATTGAAAACTTGTCCCAATACCCCGCCATGGTGACTTGCAATACAGTCAGCATTGGCAATTTTTGCTGGTCTCTCACGAGACTTCATCTCTCGTAAAAAGAACAAACTTAGGGGTAAGAAAATAAACTTCCAAGGAATGTTAGCACGGTTTGTTCTCACCTGCGAAGAAAAAGAAACTCTGGCCTTGAAGCTAACTGGTGCCTGTTTTCCAGCTGCAGAAAATTTCATCTTCCTTCCTGACACGCCTACTTTAGCAACGCGTGAAAAGACGAAATGCCAAACAATCGCCCAAAGGACGGTTGGTCTGACTCTTCAGTCGGGTCACTCCCATGATGCCTTGCAGGAGTGGATGAGTCATCTCACCATACCTTAAATGAGCTGCTCCATGAGAACGTGACATCCTTGGCCGCTTGGGGACTTTTAACTTTGCGCAGTGGCAGTATCATAGCCCATGAGGTTTAACCGAGGCGTGATTATTGCTAATTGAAAACTTTTCCCAATACCCCGCCATGATGACTTGAAATACAGTCAGCATTGGCAATTTTTGCTGGTCTCTCAGGAGACTTCATCTCTCGTAAAAAGAACAGATGTAACGGTAAGAAAATAAGTTTAGCAGGTATGTTAAAATGGTTTGTTCTCACCCGCAAAGAAAATGCAACTCTGCCCTTGAAGCCAACTGGTGCCTATTTTCCAGCTGCAGGGAACATCATTTATCTTCCTGACACGCCTACTTTAGCAACGCGTGAAAAGACGAAATGCCAAACAATCGCCCGAAGGACGGTTGGTCTGACTCTTCAGTCGGGTCACTCCCATGATGCCTTGCAGGAGTGGATGAGTCATCTTTGTCTCACCATACCTTAAATGAGCTGCTCCATGAGAACGTGACATCCTTGGCCGCTTGGGGACTTTTAACTTTGCGCAGTGGCAGTATCATAGCCCATGAGGTTTAACCGAGGCGTGATTATTGCTAATTGAAAACTTTTCCCAATACCCTGCCATGATGACTTGAAATACAGTCAGCATTGGCAATTTTTGCTGGTCTCTCAGGAGACTCGATCTCTCATAAAAAGAACAGACTTAGGGGTAAGAAAATAAACTTCCAAGGAATGTTAACATGGTTTGTTCTCACCCGCGAAGAAAAAGAAACTCTGGCCTTGAAGCTAACTGGTGCCTGTTTTCCAGCTGCAGGGAACATCATTTCTCTTCTGACAAGCCTACTTTAGCAACGCGTGGAAAGACGAAATGCCAAACAATCACACAAAGGACGGTTGGTCTGACTCTTCAGTCTGGTCACTCCCATGATGCCTTGCAGGAGTGCATGAGTCATCTTTGTCTCACCATACCTTAAATGAGCTGCTCCATGAGAACGTGACATCCTTGGCCGCTTGGGGACTTTTAACTTTGCGCAGTGGCAGTATCATAGCCCATGAGGTTTAACCAAGGCGTGATTATTGCTAATTGAAAACTTTTCCCAATACCCTGCCATGATGACTTGAAATACAGTCAGCATTGGCAATTTTTGCTGGTCTCTCAGGAGACTTCATCTCTCATAAAAAGAACAGATGTAGCCGTAAGAAAATAAGTTTAGCAGGTATGTTAACATGGTTTGTTCTCACCCGCGAAGAAAATGCAACTCTGCCCTTGAAGCCAACTGGTGCCTATTTTCCAGCTGCAGGGAACATCATTTATCTTCCTGACACGCCTACTTTAGCAACGCGTGGAAAGACGAAATGCCAAACAATCACACAAAGGACGGTTGGTCTGACTCTTCAGTCTGGTCACTCCCATGATGCCTTGCAGGAGTGGATGAGTCATCTTTGTCTCACCATACCTTAAATGAGCTGCTCCATGAGAACGTGACATCCTTGGCTGCTTGGGGACTTTTAACTGTGCGCAGTGGCAGTATCATAGCCCATGAGGTTTAACCGAGTCGTGATTATTGCTAATTGAAAACTTTTCCCAATACCCCGCCATGATGACTTGAAATACAGTCAGCATTGGCAATTTTTGCTGGTCTCTCAGGAGATTTCATCTCTCATAAAAAGAACAGATGTAGCCGTAAGAAAATAAGTTTAGCAGGTATGTTAACATGGTTTGTTCTCACCCGGGAAGAAAATGCAACTCTGCCCTTGAAGCCAACTGGTGCCTATTTTCCAGCTGCAGGGAACAGCATTTATCTTCCTGACACGCCTACTTTAGCAACGCGTGAAAAGACGAAATGCCAAACAATCACACAAAGGACGGTTGGTCTGACTCTTCAGTCTGGTCACTCCCATGATGCCTTGCAGGAGTGGATGCGTCATCTTTGTCTCACAATACCTTAAATGAGCTGCTCCATGAGAACGTGACATCCTTGGCCGCTTGGGGACTTTTAACTTTGCGCAGTGGCAGCATCATAGCCCATGAGGTTTAACCGAGGCGTGATTATTGCTAATTGAAAACTTTTCCCAATACCCCGCCATGATGACTTGAAATACAGTCAGCATTGGCAATTTTTGCTGGTGTCTCAGGAGACTTCATCTCTCGTAAAAAGAACAGATGTAGCGGTAAGAAAATAAGTTTAGCAGGTATGTTAACATGGCTTGTTCTCACCCGCGAAGGAAATGCAACTCTGCCCTTGAAGCCAACTGGTGCCTATTTTCCAGCTGCAGGGAACATCATTTATCTTCCTGACACGCCTACTTTAGCAACGCGTGAAAAGACGAAATGCCAAACAATCACACAAAGGATGGTTGGTCTGACTCTTCAGTCTGGTCACTCCCATGATGCCTTGCAGGAGTGGATGAGTCATCTTTGTCTCACCATACCTTAAATGAGCTGCTCCATGAGAACGTGACATCCTTGGCCGCTTGGGGACTTTTAACTTTGCGCAGTGGCAGTATCATAGCCCATGAGGTTTAACCGAGGCGTGATTATTGCTAATTGAAAACTTTTCCCAATACCCCGCCATGGTGACTTGCAATACAGTCAGCATTGGCAATTTTTGCTGGTCTCTAACGAGACTTCATCTCTCGTAAAAAGAACAAACTTAGGGGTAAGAAAATAAACTTCCAAGGAATGTTAGCACGGTTTGTTCTCACCTGCGAAGAAAAAGAAACTCTGGCCTTGAAGCTAACTGGTGCCTGTTTTCCAGCTGCAGAAAATTTCATCTTCCTTCCTGACACGCCTACTTTAGCAACGCGTGAAAAGACGAAATGCCAAACAATCGCCCAAAGGACGGTTGGTCTGACTCTTCAGTCGGGTCACTCCCATGATGCCTTGCAGGAGTGGATGAGTCATCTCACCATACCTTAAATGAGCTGCTCCATGAGAACGTGACATCCTTGGCCGCTTGGGGACTTTTAACTTTGCGCAGTGGCAGTATCATAGCCCATGAGGTTTAACCGAGGCGTGATTATTGCTAATTGAAAACTTTTCCCAATACCCTGCCATGATGACTTGAAATACAGTCAGCATTGGCAATTTTTGCTGGTCTCTCAGGAGACTCGATCTCTCATAAAAAGAACAGACTTAGGGGTAAGAAAATAAACTTCCAAGGAATGTTAACATGGTTTGTTCTCACCCGCGAAGAAAAAGAAACTCTGGCCTTGAAGCTAACTGGTGCCTGTTTTCCAGCTGCAGAAAATTTCATTTTCCTTCCTGACACGCCTACTTTAGCAACTCGTGAAAAGACGAAATGCCAAACAATCGCCCGAAGGACGGTTGGTCTGACTCTTCAATCGGGTCACTCCCATGATGCCTTGCAGGAGTGGATGAGTCATCTTTGTCTCACCATACCTTAAATGAGCTGCTCCATCAGAACGTGACATCCTTGGCCGCTTGGGGACTTTTAACTTTGCGCAGTGGCAGTATCATAGCCCATGAGGTTTAACCGAGGCGTGATTATTGCTAATTGAAAACTTTTCCCAATACCCCGCCATGATGACTTGAAATACAGTCAGCATTGGCAATTTTTGCTGGTCTCTCAGGAGACTCGATCTCTCGTAAAAAGAACAGACTTAGGGGTAAGAAAATAAACTTCCAAGGAATGTTAACATGGTTTGTTCTCACCCGCGAAGAAAAAAAAACTCTGGCCTTGAAGCTAACTGGTGCCTGTTTTCCAGCTGCAGAAAATTTCATTTTCCTTCCTGACACGCCTACTTTAGCAACTCGTGAAAAGACGAAATGCCAAACAATCGCCCGAAGGACGGTTGGTCTGACTCTTCAGTCGGGTCACTCCCATGATGCCTTGCAGGAGTGGATGAGTCATCTTTGTCTCACCATACCTTAAATGAGCTGCTCCATGAGAACGTGACATCCTTGGCCGCTTGGGGACTTTTAACTTTGCGCAGTGGCAGTATCATAGCTCATGAGGTTTAACCGAGGCGTGATTATTGCTAATTGAAAACTTTTCCCAATACCCCGCCATGATGACTTGAAATACAGTCAGCATTGGCAATTTTTGCTGGTCTCTCAGGAGACTTCATCTCTCGTAAAAAGAACAGATGTAGCGGTAAGAAAATAAGTTTAGCAGGTATGTTAACATGGTTTCTTCTCACCCGCGAAGGAAATGCAACTCTGCCCTTGAAGCCAACTGGTGCCTATTTTCCAGCTGCAGGGAACATCATTTATCTTCCCGACACGCCTACTTTAGCAACGCGTGAAAAGACGAAATGCCAAACAATCACACAAAGGATGGTTGGTCTGACTCTTCAGTCTGGTCACTCCCATGATGCCTTGCAGGAGTGGATGAGTCATCTTTGTCTCACCATACCTTAAATGAGCTGCTCCATGAGAACGTGACATCCTTGGCCGCTTGGGGACTTTTAACTTTGTGCAGTGGCAGTATCATAGCTCATGAGGTTTAACTGAGGCGTGATTATTGCTAATTGAAAACTTTTCCCAATACCCCGCCATGATGACTTGAAATACAGTCAGCATTGGCAATTTTTGCTGGTCTCTCAGGAGACTTCATCTCTCGTAAAAAGAACAGATGTAGCGGTAAGAAAATAAGTTTAGCAGGTATGTTAACATGGTTTCTTCTCACCCGCGAAGGAAATGCAACTCTGCCCTTGAAGCCAACTGGTGCCTATTTTCCAGCTGCAGGGAACATCATTTATCTTCCTGACACGCCTACTTTAGCAACGCGTGAAAAGACGAAATGCCAAACAATCACACAAAGGACGGTTGGTCTGACTCTTCAGTCGGGTCACTCCCATGATGCCTTGCAGGAGTGGATGAGTCATCTTTGTCTCACCATACCTTAAATGAGCTGCTCCATCAGAACGTGACATCCTTGGCCGCTTGGGGACTTTTAACTTTGCGCAGTAGCAGTATCATAGCCCATGAGGTTTAACCGAGGCGTGACTATTGCTAATTGAAAACTTTTCCCAATACCCAGCCATGATGACTTGAAATACAGTCAGCATTGGCAATTTTTGCTGGTCTCTCAGGAGACTTCATCTCTCGTAAAAAGAACAGATGTAGCGGTAAGAAAATAAGTTTAGCAGGTATGTTAACATGGTTTGTTCTCACCCGCAAAGAAAATGCAACTCTGCCCTTGAAGCCAACTGGTGCCTATTTTCCAGCTGCAGGGAACATCATTTATCTTCCTGACACGCCTACTTTAGCAACGCGTGAAAAGACGAAATGCCAAACAATCGCCCGAAGGACGGTTGGTCTGACTCTTCAGTCTGGTCACTCCCATGATGCCTTGCAGGAGTGGATGAGTCATCTCACCATACCTTAAATGAGCTGCTCCATGAGAACGTGACATCCTTGGCCGCTTGGGGACTTTTAACTTTGCGCAGTGGCAGTATCATAGCCCATGAGGTTTAACCGAGGCGTGATTATTGCTAATTGAAAACTTTTCCCAATACCTCGCCATGATGACTTGAAATACAGTCAGCATTGGCAATTTTTGCTGGTCTCTCAGGAGACTTCATCTCTCGTAAAAAGAACAGATGTAGCGGTAAGAAAATTAGTTTAGCAGGTATGTTAACATGGTTTGTTCTCACCCGCGAAGAAAATGCAACTCTGCCCTTGAAGCTAACTGGTGCCTATTTTCCAGCTGCAGGGAACATCATTTATCTTCCTGACACGCCTACTTTAGCAACGCGTGAAAAGACGAAATGCCAAACAATCGCCAGAAGGATGGTTGGTCTGACTCTACAGTCGGGTCACTCCCATGATGCCTTGCAGGAGTGGATGAGTCATCTCACCATACCTTAAATGAGCTGCTCCATGAGAACGTGACATCCTTGGCCGCTTGGGGACTTTTAACTTTGCGCAGTGGCAGTATCATAGCCCATGAGGTTTAACTGAGGCGTGATTATTGCTAATTGAAAACTTTTCCCAATACCCCGCCATGATTACTTGAAATACAGTCAGCATTGGCAATTTTTGCTGGTCTCTCAGGAGACTCGATCTCTCATAAAAAGAACAGACTTAGGGGTAAGAAAATAAACTTCCAAGGAATGTTAACATGGTTTGTTCTCACCCGCGAAGAAAAAAAAACTCTGGCCTTGAAGCTAACTGGTGCCTGTTTTCCAGCTGCAGAAAATTTCATTTTCCTTCCTGACACGCCTACTTTAGCAACTCGTGAAAAGACGAAATGCCAAACAATCGCCCGAAGGACGGTTGGTCTGACTCTTCAGTCGGGTCACTCCCATGATGCCTTGCAGGAGAGGATGAGTCATCTTTGTCTCACCATACCTTAAATGAGCTGCTCCATCAGAACGTGACATCCTTGGCCGCTTGGGGACTTTTAACTTTGCGCAGTGGCAGTATCATAGCTCATGAGGTTTAACCGAGGCGTGATTATTGCTAATTGAAAACTTTTCCCAATACCCCGCCATGATGACTTGAAATACAGTCAGCATTGGCAATTTTTGCTGGTCTCTCAGGAGACTTCATCTCTCGTAAAAAGAACAGATGTAGCGGTAAGAAAATAAGTTTAGCAGGTATGTTAACATGGTTTCTTCTCACCCGCGAAGGAAATGCAACTCTGCCCTTGAAGCCAACTGGTGCCTATTTTCCAGCTGCAGGGGAACATCATTTATCTTCCTGACACGCCTACTTTAGCAACGCGTGAAAAGACGAAATGCCAAACAATCACACAAAGGATGGTTGGTCTGACTCTTCAGTCTGGTCACTCCCATGATGCCTTGCAGGAGTGGATGAGTCATCTTTGTCTCACCATACCTTAAATGAGCTGCTCCATGAGAACGTGACATCCTTGGCCGCTTGGGGACTTTTAACTTTGCGCAGTGGCAGTATCATAGCCCATGAGGTTTAACCGAGGCGTGATTATTGCTAATTGAAAACTTTTCCCAATACCCCGCCATGGTGACTTGCAATACAGTCAGCAATTGGCAATTTTTGCTGGTCTCTCACGAGACTTCATCTCTCGTAAAAAGAACAGGCTTAGGGGTAAGAAAATAAACTTCCAAGGAATGTTAGCACGGTTTGTTCTCACCTGCGAAGAAAAAGAAACTCTGGCCTTGAAGCTAACTGGTGCCTGTTTTCCAGCTGCAGAAAATTTCATCTTCCTTCCTGACACGCCTACTTTAGCAACGCGTGAAAAGACGAAATGCCAAACAATCGCCCAAAGGACGGTTGGTCTGACTCTTCAGTCGGGTCACTCCCATGATGCCTTGCAGGAGTGGATGAGTCATCTCACCATACCTTAAATGAGCTGCTCCATGAGAACGTGACATCCTTGGCCGCTTGGGGACTTTTAACTTTGCGCAGTGGCAGTATCATAGCCCATGAGGTTTAACCGAGGCGTGATTATTGCTAATTGAAAACTTTTCCCAATACCCCGCCATGATGACTTGAAATACAGTCAGCATTGGCAATTTTTGCTGGTCTCTCAGGAGACTTCATCTCTCGTAAAAAGAACAGATGTAGCAGTAAGAAAATAAGTTTAGCAGGTATGTTAACATGGTTTGTTCTCACCCGCAAAGAAAATGCAACTCTGCCTTTGAAGCCAACTGGTGCCTATTTTCCAGCTGCAGGGAACATCATTTATCTTCCTGACACGCCTACTTTAGCAAGGCGTGAAAAGACGAAATGCCAAACAATCACACAAAGGACGGTTGGTCTGACTCTTCAGTCGGGTCACTCCCATGATGCCTTGCAGGAGTGGATGAGTCATCTTTGTCTCACCATACCTTAAATGAGCTGCTCCATCAGAACATGACATCCTTGGCCGCTTGGGGACTTTTAACTTTGCGCAGTAGCAGTATCATAGCCCATGAGGTTTAACCGAGGCGTGACTATTGCTAATTGAAAACTTTTCCCAATACCCCGCCATGATGACTTGAAATACAGTCAGCATTGGCAATTTTTGCTGGTCTCTCAGGAGACTTCATCTCTCGTAAAAAGAACAGATGTAGCGGTAAGAAAATAAGTTTAGCAGGTATGTTAACATGGTTTGTTCTCACCCGCAAAGAAAATGCAACTCTGTCCTTGAAGCCAACTGGTGCCTATTTTCCAGCTGCAGGGAACATCATTTATCTTCCTGACACGCCTACTTTAGCAACGCGTGAAAAGACGAAATGCCAAACAATCGCCCGAAGGACGGTTGGTCTGACTCTTCAGTCGGGTCACTCCCATGATGCCTTGCAGGAGTGGATGAGTCATCTCACCATACCTTAAATGAGCTGCTCCATGAGAACGTGACATCCTTGGCCGCTTGGGGACTTTTAACTTTGCGCAGTGACAGTATCATAGCCCATGAGGTTTAACCGAGGCGTGATTATTGCTAATTGAAAACTTTTCCCAATACCCCGCCATGGTGACTTGAAATACAGTCAGCATTGGCAATTTTTGCTGGTCTTTCAGGAGACTCGATCTCTCATAAAAAGAACAGACTTAGGGGTAAGAAAATAAACTTCCAAGGAATGTTAACATGGTTTGTTCTCACCCGCGAAGAAAAAGAAACTCTGGCCTTGAAGCTAACTGGTGCCTGTTTTCCAGCTGCAGAAAATTTCATTTTCCTTCCTGACACGCCTACTTTAGCAACGCGTGAAAAGACGAAATGCCAAACAATCGCCCGAAGGACGGTTGGTCTGACTCTTCAGTCGGGTCACTCCCATGATGCCCTGCAGGAGTGGATGAGTCATCTTTGTCTCACCATACCTTAAATGAGCTGCTCCATCAGAACGTGACATCCTTGGCCGCTTGGGGACTTTTAACTTTGCGCAGTGGCAGTATCATAGCCCATGAGGTTTAACCGAGGCGTGATTATTGCTAATTGAAAACTTTTCCCAATACCCCGCCATGATGACTTGAAATACAGTCAGCATTGGCAATTTTTGCTGATCTCTCATAAAAAGAACAGTCTTAGGGGTAAGAAAATAAACTTCCAAGGAATGTTAGCACGGTTTGTTCTCACCCGCGAAGAAAAAGAAATTCTTGCCTTGAAGCTAACTGGTGCCTGCTTTCCAGCTGCAGAAAATTTCATTTTCCTTCCTGACACACCTACTTTAGCAACGCGTGAAAAGACGAAATGCCAAACAATCGCCCAAAGGACGGTTGGTCTGACTCTTCAGTCGGGTCACTCCCATGATGCCTTGCAGGAGTGGATGAGTCATCTTTGTCTCACCATACCTTAAATGAGCTGCTCCATGAGAACGTGACATCCTTGGCCGCTTGGGGACTTTTAACTTTGCGCAGTGGCAGTATCATAGCCCATGAGGTTTAACCGAGGCGTGATTATTGCTAATTGAAAACTTTTCCCAATACCCCGCCATGATGACTTGAAATACAGTCAGCATTGGCAATTTTTGCTGGTCTCTCAGGAGACTTCATCTCTCGTAAAAAGAACAGATGTAGCGGTAAGAAAATTAGTTTAGCAGGTATGTTAACATGGTTTGTTCTCACCCGCGAAGAAAATGCAACTCTGGCCTTGAAGCCAACTGGTGCCTATTTTCCAGCTGCAGGGAGCATCATTTATCTTCCTGACACGCCTACTTTAGCAACTCGTGAAAAGACGAAATGCCAAACAATCGCCCGAAGGACGGTTGGTCTGACTCTTCAGTCGGGTCACTCCCATGATGCCTTGCAGGAGTGGATGAGTCATCTTTGTCTCACCATACCTTAAATGAGCTGCTCCATGAGAACGTGACATCCTTGGCCGCTTGGGGATTTTTAACTTTGCGCAGTGGCAGTATCATAGCCCATGAGGTTTAACCGAGGCGTGATTATTGCTAATTGAAAACTTTTCCCAATACCCCGCCATGATGACTTGAAATACAGTCAGCATTGGCAATTTTTGCTGGTCTCTCAGGAGACTCGATCTCTCGTAAAAAGAACAGACTTAGGGGTAAGAAAATAAACTTCCAAGGAATGTTAGCACGGTTTGTTCTCACCCGCGAAGAAAAAGAAACTCTGGCCTTGAAGCTAACTGGTGCCTGTTTTCCAGCTGCAGAAAATTTCATTTTCCTTCCTGACACGCCTACTTTAGCAACGCGTGAAAAGACGAAATGCCAAACAATCGCCCGAAGGACGGTTGGTCTGACTCTTCAGTCGGGTCACTCCCATGATGCCTTGCAGGAGTGGATGAGTCATCTTTGTCTCACCATACCTTAAATGAGCTGCTCCATGAGAACGTGACATCCTTGGCCGCTTGGGGACTTTTAACTTTGCGCAGTGGCAGTATCATAGCTCATGAGGTTTAACCGAGGCGTGATTATTGCTAATTGAAAACTTTTCCCAATACCCCGCCATGATGACTTGAAATACAGTCAGCATTGGCAATTTTTGCTGGTCTCTCAGGAGACTTCATCTCTCGTAAAAAGAACAGATGTAGCGGTAAGAAAATAAGTTTAGCAGGTATGTTAACATGGTTTGTTCTCACCCGCGAAGGAAATGCAACTCTGCCCTTGAAGCCAACTGGTGCCTATTTTCCAGCTGCAGGGAACATCATTTATCTTCCTGACACGCCTACTTTAGCAACGCGTGAAAAGACGAAATGCCAAACAATCACACAAAGGATGGTTGGTCTGACTCTTCAGTCTGGTCACTCCCATGATGCCTTGCAGGAGTGGATGAGTCATCTTTGTCTCACCATACCTTAAATGAGCTGCTCCATGAGAACGTGACATCCTTGGCCGCTTGCGGACTTTTAACTTTGCGCAGTGGCAGTATCATAGCCCATGAGGTTTAACCGAGGCGTGATTATTGCTAATTGAAAACTTTTCCCAATACCCCGCCATGATGACTTGAAATACAGTCAGCATTGGCAATTTTTGCTGGTCTCTCAGGAGACTCGATCTCTCGTAAAAAGAACAGACTTAGGGGTAAGAAAATAAACTTCCAAGGAATGTTAACACGGTTTGTTCTCACCCGCGAAGAAAATGCAACTCTGCCCTTGAAGCCAACTGGTGCCTATTTTCCAGCTGCAGGGAACATCATTTATCTTCCTGACACGCCTACTTTAGCAACGCGTGAAAAGACGAAATGCCAAACAATCACACAAAGGATGGTTGGTCTGACTCTTCAGTCGGGTCACTCCCATGATGCCTTGCAGGAGTGGATGAGTCATCTTTGTCTCACCATACCTTAAATGAGCTGCTCCATGAGAACGTGACATCCTTGGCCGCTTGGGGACTTTTTAACTTTGCGCAGTGGCAGTATCATAGCCCATGAGGTTTAACCGAGGCGTGATTATTGCTAATTGAAAACTTTTCCCAATACCCCGCCATGATGACTTGAAATACAGTCAGCATTGGCAATTTTTGCTGGTCTCTCAGGAGACTTCATCTCTCGTAAAAAGAACAGATGTAGCGGTAAGAAAATAAGTTTAGCAGGTATGTTAACATGGTTTCTTCTCACCCGCGAAGGAAATGCAACTCTGCCCTTGAAGCCAACTGATGCCTATTTTCCAGCTGCAGGGAACATCATTTATCTTCCTGACACGCCTACTTTAGCAACGCGTGAAAAGACGAAATGCCAAACAATCACACAAAGGATGGTTGGTCTGACTCTTCAGTCTGGTCACTCCCATGATGCCTTGCAGGAGTGGATGAGTCATCTTTGTCTCACCATACCTTAAATGAGCTGCTCCATGAGAACGTGACATCCTTGGCCGCTTGCGGACTTTTAACTTTGCGCAGTGGCAGTATCATAGCCCATGAGGTTTAACCGAGGCGTGATTATTGCTAATTGAAAACTTTTCCCAATACCCCGCCATGATGACTTGAAATACAGTCAGCATTGGCAATTTTTGCTGGTCTCTCAGGAGACTCGATCTCTCGTAAAAAGAACAGACTTAGGGGTAAGAAAATAAACTTCCAAGGAATGTTAACACGGTTTGTTCTCACCCGCGAAGAAAATGCAACTCTGCCCTTGAAGCCAACTGGTGCCTATTTTCCAGCTGCAGGGAACATCATTTATCTTCCTGACACGCCTACTTTAGCAACGCGTGAAAAGACGAAATGCCAAACAATCACACAAAGGATGGTTGGTCTGACTCTTCAGTCGGGTCACTCCCATGATGCCTTGCAGGAGTGGATGAGTCATCTTTGTCTCACCATACCTTAAATGAGCTGCTCCATGAGAACGTGACATCCTTGGCCGCTTGGGGACTTTTAACTTTGCGCAGTGGCAGTATCATAGCCCATGAGGTTTAACCGAGGCGTGATTATTGCTAATTGAAAACTTTTCCCAATACCCCGCCATGATGACTTGAAATACAGTCAGCATTGGCAATTTTTGCTGGTCTCTCAGGAGACTCGATCTCTCATAAAAAGAACAGACTTAGGGGTAAGAAAATAAACTTCCAAGGAATGTTAACATGGTTTGTTCTCACCCGCGAAGAAAAAGAAACTCTGGCCTTGAAGCTAACTGGTGCCTGTTTTCCAGCTGCAGAAAATTTCATTTTCCTTCCTGACACGCCTACTTTAGCAACTCGTGAAAAGACGAAATGCCAAACAATCGCCCGAAGGATGGTTGGTCTGACTCTTGAGTCGGGTCACTCCCATGATGCCTTGCAGGAGTGGATGAGTCATCTTTGTCTCACCATACCTTAAATGAGCTGCTCCATCAGAACGTGACATCCTTGGCCGCTTGGGGACTTTTAACTTTGCTCAGTGGCAGTATCATAGCTCATGAGGTTTAACCGAGGCGTGATTATTGCTAATTGAAAACTTTTCCCAATACCCCGCCATGATGACTTGAAATACAGTCAGCATTGGCAATTTTTGCTGGTCTTTCAGGAGTCTTCATCTCTCGTTAAAAGAACAGATGTAGCAGTAAGAAAATAAGTTTAGCAGGTATGTTAACATGGTTTGTTCTCACCCGCAAAGAAAATGCAACTCTGCCTTTGAAGCCAACTGGTGCCTATTTTCCAGCTGCAGGGAACATCATTTATCTTCCTGACACGCCTACTTTAGCAACGCGTGAAAAGACGAAATGCCAAACAATCACACAAAGGACGGTTGGTCTGACTCTTCAGTCGGGTCACTCCCATGATGCCTTGCAGGAGTGGATGAGTCATCTTTGTCTCACCATACCTTAAATGAGCTGCTCCATGAGAACGTGACATCCTTGGCCGCTTGGGGACTTTTAACTTTGCGCAGTGGCAGTATCATAGCCCATGAGGTTTAACCGAGGCGTGATTATTGCTAATTGAAAACTTTTCCCAATACCCCGCCATGATGACTTTAAATACAGTCAGCATTGGCAATTTTTGCTGGTCTCTCAGGAGACTCGATCTCTCATAAAAAGAACAGACTTAGGGGTAAGAAAATAAACTTCCAAGGAATGTTAACATGGTTTGTTCTCACCCGCGAAGAAAAAGAAACTCTGGCCTTGAAGCTAACTGGTGCCTGTTTTCCAGCTGCAGAAAATTGCATTTTCCTTCCTGACACGCCTACTTTAGCAACTCGTGAAAAGACGAAATGCCAAACAATCGCCCGAAGGACGGTTGGTCTGACTCTTCAGTCGGGTCACTCCCATGATGCCTTGCAGGAGTGGATGAGTCATCTTTGTCTCACCATACCTTAAATGAGCTGCTCCATGAGAACGTGACATCCTTGGCCGCTTGGGGACTTTTAACTTTGCGCAGTGGCAGTATCATAGCCCATGAGGTTTAACCGAGGCGTGATTATTGCTAATTGAAAACTTTTCCCAATACCCTGCCATGATGACTTGAAATACAGTCAGCATTGGCACTTTTTGCTGGTCTCTCAGGAGACTCGATCTCTCGTAAAAAGAACAGACTTAGGGGTAAGAAAATAAACTTCCAAGGAATGTTAGCACGGTTTGTTCTCACCCTTGAAGAAAATGAAACTCTGGCCTTGAAGCTAACTGGTGCCTGTTTTCCAGCTGCAGAAAATTTCATTTTCCTTCCTGACACACCTACTTTAGCAACGCGTGAAAAGACGAAATGCCAAACAATCGCCCGAAGGACGGTTGGTCTGACTCTTCAGTCGGGTCACTCCCATGATGCCTTGCAGGAGTGGATGAGTCATCTTTGTCTCACCATACCTTAAATGAGCTGCTCCATGAGAACGTGACATCCTTGGCCGCTTGCGGACTTTTAGCTTTGCGCAGTGGCAGTATCATAGCCCATGAGGTTTAACCGAGGCGTGATTATTGCTAATTGAAAACTTTTCCCAATACCCCGCCATGATGACTTGAAATACAGTCAGCATTGGCAATTTTTGCTGGTCTCTCAGGAGACTTCATCTCTCGTAAAAAGAACAGATGTAGCGGTAAGAAAATAAGTTTAGCAGGTATGTTAACATGGTTTGTTCTCACCCGCAAAGAAAATGCAACTCTGGCCTTGAAGCCAACTGGTGCCTATTTTCCAGCTGCAGGGAGCATCATTTATCTTCCTGACACGCCTACTTTAGCAACTCGTGAAAAGACGAAATGCCAAACAATCGCCCGAAGGACGGTTGGTCTGACTCTTCAGTCGGGTCACTCCCATGATGCCTTGCAGGAGTGGATGAGTCATCTTTGTCTCACCATACCTTAAATGAGCTGCTCCATGAGAACGTGACATCCTTGGCCGCTTGGGGATTTTTAACTTTGCGCAGTGGCAGTATCATAGCCCATGAGGTTTAACCGAGGCGTGATTATTGCTAATTGAAAACGTTTCCCAATACCCCGTCATGATGACTTGAAATACAGTCAGCATTGGCAATTTTTGCTGGTCTCTCAGGAGACTCGATCTCTCGTAAAAAGAACAGACTTAGGGGTAAGAAAATAAACTTCCAAGGAATGTTAGCACGGTTTGTTCTCACCCGCGAAGAAAAAGAAACTCTGGCCTTGAAGCTAACTGGTGCCTGTTTTCCAGCTGCAGAAAATTTCATTTTCCTTCCTGACACGCCTACTTTAGCAACGCGTGAAAAGACGAAATGCCAAACAATCACACAAAGGATGGTTGGTCTGACTCTTCAGTCTGGTCACTCCCATGATGCCTTGCAGGAGTGGATGAGTCATCTTTGTCTCACCATACCTTAAATGAGCTGCTCCATGAGAACGTGACATCCTTGGCCGCTTGCGGACTTTTAACTTTGCGCAGTGGCAGTATCATAGCCCATGAGGTTTAACCGAGGCGTGATTATTGCTAATTGAAAACTTTTCCCAATACCCCGCCATGATGACTTGAAATACAGTCAGCATTGGCAATTTTTGCTGGTCTCTCAGGAGACTTCATCTCTCGTAAAAAGAACAGACTTAGGGGTAAGAAAATAAACTTCCAAGGAATGTTAACACGGTTTGTTCTCACCCGCGAAGAAAATGCAACTCTGCCCTTGAAGCCAACTGGTGCCTATTTTCCAGCTGCAGGGAACATCATTTATCTTCCTGACACGCCTACTTTAGCAACGCGTGAAAAGACGAAATGCCAAACAATCACACAAAGGATGGTTGGTCTGACTCTTCAGTCGGGTCACTCCCATGATGCCTTGCAGGAGTGGATGAGTCATCTTTGTCTCACCATACCTTAAATGAGCTGCTCCATGAGAACGTGACATCCTTGGCCGCTTGGGGACTTTTAACTTTGCGCAGTGGCAGTATCATAGCCCATGAGGTTTAACCGAGGCGTGATTATTGCTAATTGAAAACTTTTCCCAATACCCCGCCATGATGACTTGAAATACAGTCAGCATTGGCAATTTTTGCTGGTCTCTCAGGAGACTTCATCTCTCGTAAAAAGAACAGATGTAGCGGTAAGAAAATAAGTTTAGCAGGTATGTTAACATGGTTTCTTCTCACCCGCGAAGGAAATGCAACTCTGCCCTTGAAGCCAACTGATGCCTATTTTCCAGCTGCAGGGAACATCATTTATCTTCCTGACACGCCTACTTTAGCAACGCGTGAAAAGACGAAATGCCAAACAATCACACAAAGGATGGTTGGTCTGACTCTTCAGTCTGGTCACTCCCATGATGCCTTGCAGGAGTGGATGAGTCATCTTTGTCTCACCATACCTTAAATGAGCTGCTCCATGAGAACGTGACATCCTTGGCCGCTTGGGGACTTTTAACTTTGCGCAGTGGCAGTATCATAGCCCATGAGGTTTAACCGAGGCGTGATTATTGCTAATTGAAAACTTTTCCCAATACCCCGCCATGGTGACTTGAAATACAGTCAGCATTGGCAATTTTTGCTGGTCTCTCAGGGGACTCGATCTCTCATAAAAAGAACAGACTTAGGGGTAAGAAAATAAACTTCCAAGGAATGTTAACATGGTTTGTTCTCACCCGCGAAGAAAAAGAAACTCTGGCCTTGAAGCTAACTGGTGCCTGTTTTCCAGCTGCAGAAAATTTCATTTTCCTTCCTGACACGCCTACTTTAGCAACGCGTGAAAAGACGAAATGCCAAACAATCGCCCGAAGGACGGTTGGTCTGACTCTTCAGTCGGGTCACTCCCATGATGCCCTGCAGGAGTGGATGAGTCATCTTTGTCTCACCATACCTTAAATGAGCTGCTCCATCAGAACGTGACATCCTTGGCCGCTTGGGGACTTTTAACTTTGCGCAGTGGCAGTATCATAGCCCATGAGGTTTAACCGAGGCGTGATTATTGCTAATTGAAAACTTTTCCCAATACCCCGCCATGATGACTTGAAATACAGTCAGCATTGGCAATTTTTGCTGGTCTCTCAGGAGACTTCATCTCTCGTAAAAAGAACAGATGTAGCGGTAAGAAAATAAGTTTAGCAGGTATGTTAACATGGTTTGTTCTCACCTGCAAAGAAAATGCAACTCTGCCCTTGAAGCCAACTGGTGCCTATTTTCCAGCTGCAGGGAACATCATTTATCTTCCTGACACGCCTACTTTAGCAACGCGTGAAAAGACGAAATGCCAAACAATCGCCCGAAGGACGGTTGGTCTGACTCTTCAGTCTGGTCACTCCCATGATGCCTTGCAGGAGTGGATGAGTCATCTTTGTCTCACCATACCTTAAATGAGCTGCTCCATGAGAACGTGACATCCTTGGCCGCTTGCGGACTTTTAACTTTGCGCAGTGGCAGTATCATAGCCCATGAGGTTTAACCGAGGCGTGATTATTGCTAATTGAAAACTTTTCCCAATACCCCGCCATGATGACTTGAAATACAGTCAGCATTGGCAATTTTTGCTGGTCTCTCAGGAGACTCGATCTCTTGTAAAAAGAACAGACTTAGGGGTAAGAAAATAAACTTCCAAGGAATGTTAACATGGTTTGTTCTCACCCGCGAAGAAAAAGAAACTCTGGCCTTGAAGCTAACTGGTGCCTGTTTTCCAGCTGCAGAAAATTTCATTTTCCTTCCTGACACGCCTACTTTAGCAACTCGTGAAAAGACGAAATGCCAAACAATCGCTCGAAGGACGGTTGGTCTGACTCTTCAGTCGGGTCACTCCCATGATGCCTTGCAGGAGTGGATGAGTCATCTTTGTCTCACCATACCTTAAATGAGCTGCTCCATCAGAACGTGACATCCCTGGCCGCTTGGGGACTTTTAACTTTGTGCAGTGGCAGTATCATAGCTCATGAGGTTTAACCGAGGCGTGATTATTGCTAATTGAAAACTTTTCCCAATACCCCGCCATGATGACTTGAAATACAGTCAGCATTGGCAATTTTTGCTGGTCTCTCAGGAGACTTCATCTCTCGTAAAAAGAACAGATGTAGCAGTAAGAAAATAAGTGTAGCAGGTATGTTAACATGGTTTGTTCTCACCTGCAAAGAAAATGCAACTCTGCCCTTGAAGCCAACTGGTGCCTATTTTCCAGCTGCAGGGAACATCATTTATCTTCCTGACACGCCTACTTTAGCAACGCGTGAAAAGACGAAATGCCAAACAATCACACAAAGGACGGTTGGTCTGACTCTTCAGTCGGGTCACTCCCATGATGCCTTGCAGGAGTGGATGAGTCATCTTTGTCTCACCATACCTTAAATGAGCTGCTCCATGAGAACGTGACATCCTTGGCCGCTTGGGGACTTTTAACTTTGCGCAGTGGCAGTATCATAGCCCATGAGGTTTAACCGAGGCGTGATTATTGCTAATTGAAAACTTTTCCCAATACCCCGCCATGATGACTTGAAATACAGTCAGCATTGGCAATTTTTGCTGGTCTGTCAGGAGACTCGATCTCTCATAAAAAGAACAGACTTAGGGGTAAGAAAATAAACTTCCAAGGAATGTTAACATGGTTTGTTCTCACCCGCGAAGAAAAAGAAACTCTGTCCTTGAAGCTAACTGGTGCCTGTTTTCCAGCTGCAGAAAATTTCATTTTCCTTCCTGACACGCCTACTTTAGCAACTCGTGAAAAGACGAAATGCCAAACAATCGCCCGAAGGACGGTTGGTCTGACTCTTCAGTCGGGTCACTCCCATGATGCCTTGCAGGAGTGGATGAGTCATCTTTGTCTCACCATACCTTAAATGAGCTGCTCCATCAGAACGTGACATCCTTGGCCGCTTGGGGACTTTTAACTTTGCGCAGTGGCAGTATCATAGCTCATGAGGTTTAACCGAGGCGTGATTATTGCTAATTGAAAACTTTTCCCAATACCCCGCCATGATGACTTGAAATACAGTCAGCATTGGCAATTTTTGCTGGTCTCTCAGGAGACTCGATCTCTCATAAAAAGAACAGACTTAGGGGTAAGAAAATAAACTTCCAAGGAATGTTAACATGGTTTGTTCTCACCCGCGAAGAAAAAGAAACTCTGGCCTTGAAGCTAACTGGTGCCTATTTTCCAGCTGCAGGGAACATCATTTATCTTCCTGACACGCCTACTTTAGCAACGCGTGAAAAGACGAAATGCCAAACAATCGCCCGAAGGACGGTTGGTCTGACTCTTCAGTCGGGTCACTCCCATGATGCCTTGCAGGAGTGGATGAGTCATCTTTGTCTCACCATACCTTAAATGAGCTGCTCCATGAGAACGTGACATCCTTGGCCGCTTGGGGACTTTTAACTTTGCGCAGTGGCAGTATCATAGCCCATGAGGTTTAACTGAGGCGTGATTATTGCTAATTGAAAACTTTTCCCAATACCCCGCCATGATGACTTGAAATACAGTCAGCATTGGCAATTTTTGCTGGTCTCTCAGGAGACTTCATCTCTCGTTAAAAGAACAGATGTAGCGGTAAGAAAATAAGTTTAGCAGGTATGTTAACATGGTTTCTTCTCACCCGCGAAGGAAATGCAACTCTGCCCTTGAAGCCAACTGATGCCTATTTTCCAGCTGCAGGGAACATCATTTATCTTCCTGACACGCCTACTTTAGCAACGCGTGAAAAGACGAAATGCCAAACAATCACACAAAGGATGGTTGGTCTGACTCTTCAGTCTGGTCACTCCCATGATGCCTTGCAGGAGTGGATGAGTCATCTTTGTCTCACCATACCTTAAATGAGCTGCTCCATGAGAACGTGACATCCTTGGCCGCTTGGGGACTTTTAACTTTGCGCAGTGGCAGTATCATAGCCCATGAGGTTTAACCGAGGCGTGATTATTGCTAATTGAAAACTTTTCCCAATACCCCGCCATGATGACTTGAAATACAGTCAGCATTGGCAATTTTTGCTGGTCTCTCAGGAGACTCGATCTCTCATAAAAAGAACAGACTTAGGGGTAAGAAAATAAACTTCCAAGGAATGTTAACATGGTTTGTTCTCACCCGCGAAGAAAAAGAAACTCTGGCCTTGAAGCTAACTGGTGCCTGTTTTCCAGCTGCAGAAAATTTCATTTTCCTTCCTGACACGCCTACTTTAGCAACTCGTGAAAAGACGAAATGCCAAACAATCGCCCGAAGGATGGTTGGTCTGACTCTTCAGTCGGGTCACTCCCATGATGCCTTGCAGGAGTGGATGAGTCATCTTTGTCTCACCATACCTTAAATGAGCTGCTCCATCAGAACGTGACATCCTTGGCCGCTTGGGGACTTTTAACTTTGCGCAGTGGCAGTATCATAGCTCATGAGGTTTAACCGAGGCGTGATTATTGCTAATTGAAAACTTTTCCCAATACCCCGCCATGATGACTTGAAATACAGTCAGCATTGGCAATTTTTGCTGGTCTCTCAGGAGACTCGATCCCTCATAAAAAGAACAGACTTAGGGGTAAGAAAATAAACTTCCAAGGAATGTTAACATGGTTTGTTCTCACTCGCGAAGAAAAAGAAACTCTGGCCTTGAAGCTAACTGGTGCCTGTTTTCCAGCTGCAGAAAATTTCATTTTCCTTCCTGACACGCCTACTTTAGCAACTCGTGAAAAGACGAAATGCCAAACAATCGCCCGAAGGACGGTTGGTCTGACTCTTCAGTCGGGTCACTCCCATGATGCCTTGCAGGAGTGGATGAGTCATCTTTGTCTCACCATACCTTAAATGAGCTGCTCCATGAGAACGTGACATCCTTGGCCGCTTGGGGACTTTTAACTTTGCGCAGTGGCAGTATCATAGCTCATGAGGTTTAACCGAGGCGTGATTATTGCTAATTGAAAACTTTTCCCAATACCCCGCCATGATGACTTGAAATACAGTCAGCATTGGCAATTTTTGCTGGTCTCTCAGGAGACTTCATCTCTCGTAAAAAGAACAGATGTAGCGGTAAGAAAATAAGTTTAGCAGGTATGTTAACATGGTTTGTTCTCACCCGCGAAGGAAATGCAACTCTGCCCTTGAAGCCAACTGGTGCCTATTTTCCAGCTGCAGGGAACATCATTTATCTTCCTGACACGCCTACTTTAGCAACGCGTGAAAAGACGAAATGCCAAACAATCACACAAAGGATGGTTGGTCTGACTCTTCAGTCTGGTCACTCCCATGATGCCTTGCAGGAGTGGATGAGTCATCTTTGTCTCACCATACCTTAAATGAGCTGCTCCATGAGAACGTGACATCCTTGGCCGCTTGCGGACGTTTAACTTTGCGCAGTGGCAGTATCATAGCCCATGAGGTTTAACCGAGGCGTGATTATTGCTAATTGAAAACTTTTCCCAATACCCTGCCATGATGACTTGAAATACAGTCAGCATTGGCAATTTTTGCTGGTCTCTCAGGAGACTCGATCTCTCGTAAAAAGAACAGACTTAGGGGTAAGAAAATAAACTTCCAAGGAATGTTAGCACGGTTTGTTCTCACCCGCGAAGAAAAAGAAACTCTGGCCTTGAAGCTAACTGGTGCCTGTTTTCCAGCTGCAGAAAATTTCATTTTCCTTCCTGACACGCCTACTTTAGCAACTCGTGAAAAGACGAAATGCCAAACAATCGCCCGAAGGACGGTTGGTCTGACTCTTCAGTCGGGTCACTCCCATGATGCCTTGCAGGA
Source organism: Eleutherodactylus coqui (assembly GCF_035609145.1). Taxonomy (NCBI): domain Eukaryota; kingdom Metazoa; phylum Chordata; class Amphibia; order Anura; family Eleutherodactylidae; genus Eleutherodactylus; species Eleutherodactylus coqui. Next base: position 308,737,310 of record NC_089838.1, on the reverse strand, counting down.
GTGGATGAGTCATCTTTGTCTCACCATACCTTAAATGAGCTGCTCCATGAGAACGTGACATCCTTGGCCGCTTGGGGACTTTTAACTTTGCGCAGTGGCAGTATCATAGCCCATGAGGTTTAACCGAGGCGTGATTATTGCTAATTGAAAACTTTTCCCAATACCCTGCCATGATGACTTGAAATACAGTCAGCATTGGCACTTTTTGCTGGTCTCTCAGGAGACTCGATCTCTCGTAAAAAGAACAGACTTAGGGGTAAGAAAATAAACTTCCAAGGAATGTTAGCACGGTTTGTTCTCACCCGCGAAGAAAAAGAAACTCTGGCCTTGAAGCTAACTGGTGCCTGTTTTCCAGCTGCAGAAAATTTCATTTTCCTTCCTGACACACCTACTTTAGCAACGCGTGAAAAGACGAAATGCCAAACAATCACACAAAGGACGGTTGGTCTGACTCTTCAGTCGGGTCACTCCCATGATGCCTTGCAGGAGTGGATGAGTGTCATCTTTGTCTCACCATACCTTAAATGAGCTGCTCCATGAGAACGTGACATCCTTGGCCGCTTGCGGACTTTTAACTTTGCGCAGTGGCAGTATCATAGCCCATGAGGTTTAACCGAGGCGTGATTATTGCTAATTGAAAACTTTTCCCAATACCCCGCCATGATGACTTGAAATACAGTCAGCATTGGCAATTTTTGCTGGTCTCTCAGGAGACTTCATCTCTCGTAAAAAGAACAGATGTAGCGGTAAGAAAATAAGTTTAGCAGGTATGTTAACATGGTTTGTTCTCACCCGCAAAGAAAATGCAACTCTGGCCTTGAAGCCAACTGGTGCCTATTTTCCAGCTGCAGGGAGCATCATTTATCTTCCTGACACGCCTACTTTAGCAACTCGTGAAAAGACGAAATGCCAAACAATCGCCCGAAGGACGGTTGGTCTGACTCTTCAGTCGGGTCACTCCCATGATGCCTTGCAGGAGTGGATGAGTCATCTTTGTCTCACCATACCTTAAATGAGCTGCTCCATGAGAACGTGACATCCTTGGCCGCTTGGTGATTTTTAACTTTGCGCAGTGGCAGTATCATAGCCCATGAGGTTTAACCGAGGCGTGATTATTGCTAATTGAAAACTTTTCCCAATACCCTGTCATGATGACTTGAAATACAGTCAGCATTGGCAATTTTTGCTGGTCTCTCAGGAGACTCGATCTCTCGTAAAAAGAACAGACTTAGGGGTAAGAAAATAAACTTCCAAGGAATGTTAGCACGGTTTGTTCTCACCCGCGAAGAAAAAGAAACTCTGGCCTTGAAGCTAACTGGTGCCTGTTTTCCAGCTGCAGAAAATTTCATTTTCCTTCCTGACACGCCTACTTTAGCAACGCGTGAAAAGACGAAATGCCAAACAATCGCCCGAAGGACGGTTGGTCTGACTCTTCAGTCTGGTCACTCCCATGATGCCTTGCAGGAGTGGATGAGTCATCTTTGTCTCACCATACCTTAAATGAGCTGCTCCATGAGAACGTGACATCCTTGGCCGCTTGCGGACTTTTAACTTTGCGCAGTGGCAGTATCATAGCCCATGAGGTTTAACCGAGGCGTGATTATTGCTAATTGAAAACTTTTCCCAATACCCCGCCATGATGACTTGAAATACAGTCAGCATTGGCAATTTTTGCTGGTCTCTCAGGAGACTCGATCTCTCGTAAAAAGAACAGACTTAGGGGTAAGAAAATAAACTTCCAAGGAATGTTAACACGGTTTGTTCTCACCCGCGAAGAAAATGCAACTCTGCCCTTGAAGCCAACTGGTGCCTATTTTCCAGCTGCAGGGAACATCATTTATCTTCCTGACACGCCTACTTTAGCAACGCGTGAAAAGACGAAATGCCAAACAATCACACAAAGGATGGTTGGTCTGACTCTTCAGTCGGGTCACTCCCATGATGCCTTGCAGGAGTGGATGAGTCATCTTTGTCTCACCATACCTTAAATGAGCTGCTCCATGAGAACGTGACATCCTTGGCCGCTTGGGGACTTTTAACTTTGCGCAGTGGCAGTATCATAGCCCATGAGGTTTAACCGAGGCGTGATTATTGCTAATTGAAAACTTTTCCCAATACCCAGCCATGATGACTTGAAATACAGTCAGCATTGGCAATTTTTGCTGGTCTCTCAGGAGACTTCATCTCTCGTAAAAAGAACAGATGTAGCGGTAAGAAAATAAGTTTAGCAGGTATGTTAACATGGTTTCTTCTCACCCGCGAAGGAAATGCAACTCTGCCCTTGAAGCCAACTGATGCCTATTTTCCAGCTGCAGGGAACATCATTTATCTTCCTGACACGCCTACTTTAGCAACGCGTGAAAAGACGAAATGCCAAACAATCACACAAAGGATGGTTGGTCTGACTCTTCAGTCTGGTCACTCCCATGATGCCTTGCAGGAGTGGATGAGTCATCTTTGTCTCACCATACCTTAAATGAGCTGCTCCATGAGAACGTGACATCCTTGGCCGCTTGGGGACTTTTAACTTTGCGCAGTGGCAGTATCATAGCCCATGAGGTTTAACCGAGGCGTGATTATTGCTAATTGAAAACTATTCCCAATACCCCGCCATGGTGACTTGAAATACAGTCAGCATTGGCAATTTTTGCTGGTCTCTCAGGAGACTCGATCTCTCATAAAAAGAACAGACTTAGGGGTAAGAAAATAAACTTCCAAGGAATGTTAACATGGTTTGTTCTCACCCGCGAAGAAAAAGAAACTCTGGCCTTGAAGCTAACTGGTGCCTGTTTTCCAGCTGCAGAAAATTTCATTTTCCTTCCTGACACGCCTACTTTAGCAACTCGTGAAAAGACGAAATGCCAAACAATCGCCCGAAGGACGGTTGGTCTGACTCTTCAGTCGGGTCACTCCCATGATGCCTTGCAGGAGTGGATGAGTCATCTTTGTCTCACCATACCTTAAATGAGCTGCTCCATCAGAACGTGACATCCCTGGCCGCTTGGGGACTTTTAACTTTGTGCAGTGGCAGTATCATAGCTCATGAGGTTTAACCGAGGCGTGATTATTGCTAATTGAAAACTTTTCCCAATACCCCGCCATGATGACTTGAAATACAGTCAGCATTGGCAATTTTTGCTGGTCTCTCAGGAGACTCGATCTCTCATAAAAAGAACAGACTTAGGGGTAAGAAAATAAACTTCCAAGGAATGTTAACATGGTTTGTTCTCACCCGCGAAGAAAAAGAAACTCTGGCCTTGAAGCTAACTGGTGCCTATTTTCCAGCTGCAGGGAACATCATTTATCTTCCTGACACGCCTACTTTAGCAACGCGTGAAAAGACGAAATGCCAAACAATCGCCCGAAGGACGGTTGGTCTGACTCTTCAGTCGGGTCACTCCCATGATGCCTTGCAGGAGTGGATGAGTCATCTTTGTCTCACCATACCTTAAATGAGCTGCTCCATGAGAACGTGACATCCTTGGCCGCTTGGGGACTTTTAACTTTGCGCAGTGGCAGTATCATAGCCCATGAGGTTTAACCGAGGCGTGATTATTGCTAATTGAAAACTTTTCCCAATACCCCGCCATGATGACTTGAAATACAGTCAGCATTGGCAATTTTTGCTGGTCTCTCAGGAGACTTCATCTCTCGTTAAAAGAACAGATGTAGCGGTAAGAAAATAAGTTTAGCAGGTATGTTAACATGGTTTCTTCTCACCCGCGAAGGAAATGCAACTCTGCCCTTGAAGCCAACTGATGCCTATTTTCCAGCTGCAGGGAACATCATTTATCTTCCTGACACGCCTACTTTAGCAACGCGTGAAAAGACGAAATGCCAAACAATCACACAAAGGATGGTTGGTCTGACTCTTCAGTCTGGTCACTCCCATGATGCCTTGCAGGAGTGGATGAGTCATCTTTGTCTCACCATACCTTAAATGAGCTGCTCCATGAGAACGTGACATCCTTGGCCGCTTGGGGACTTTTAACTTTGCGCAGTGGCAGTATCATAGCCCATGAGGTTTAACCGAGGCGTGATTATTGCTAATTGAAAACTTTTCCCAATACCCCGCCATGATGACTTGAAATACAGTCAGCATTGGCAATTTTTGCTGGTCTCTCAGGAGACTCGATCCCTCATAAAAAGAACAGACTTAGGGGTAAGAAAATAAACTTCCAAGGAATGTTAACATGGTTTGTTCTCACTCGCGAAGAAAAAGAAACTCTGGCCTTGAAGCTAACTGGTGCCTGTTTTCCAGCTGCAGAAAATTTCATTTTCCTTCCTGACACGCCTACTTTAGCAACTCGTGAAAAGACGAAATGCCAAACAATCGCCCGAAGGACGGTTGGTCTGACTCTTCAGTCGGGTCACTCCCATGATGCCCTGCAGGAGTGGATGAGTCATCTTTGTCTCACCATACCTTAAATGAGCTGCTCCATCAGAACGTGACATCCTTGGCCGCTTGGGGACTTTTAACTTTGCGCAGTGGCTGTATCATAGCCCATGAGGTTTAACCGAGGTGTGATTATTGCTAATTGAAAACTTTTCCCAATACCCCGCCATGATGACTTGAAATACAGTCAGCATTAGCAATTTTTGCTGGTCTTTCAGGAGACTTCATCTCTCGTTAAAAGAACAGATGTAGCAGTAAGAAAATAAGTTTAGCAGGTATGTTAACATGGTTTGTTCTCACCCGCAAAGAAAATGCAACTCTGCCTTTGAAGCCAACTGGTGCCTATTTTCCAGCTGCAGGGAACATCATTTATCTTCCTGACACCCCTACTTTAGCAACGCGTGAAAAGACGAAATGCCAAACAATCACACAAAGGATGGTTGGTCTGACTCTTCAGTCGGGTCACTCCCATGATGCCTTGCAGGAGTGGATGAGTCATCTTTGTCTCACCATACCTTAAATGAGCTGCTCCATGAGAACGTGACATCCTTGGCCGCTTGGGGATTTTTAACTTTGCGCAGTGGCAGTATCATAGCCCATGAGGTTTAACCGAGGCGTGATTATTGCTAATTGAAAACTTTTCCCAATACCCAGCCATGATGACTTGAAATACAGTCAGCATTGGCAATTTTTGCTGGTCTCTCAGGAGACTTCATCTCTCGTAAAAAGAACAGATGTAGCGGTAAGAAAATAAGTTTAGCAGGTATGTTAACATGGTTTCTTCTCACCCGCGAAGGAAATGCAACTCTGCCCTTGAAGCCAACTGATGCCTATTTTCCAGCTGCAGGGAACATCATTTATCTTCCTGACACGCCTACTTTAGCAACGCGTGAAAAGACGAAATGCCAAACAATCACACAAAGGATGGTTGGTCTGACTCTTCAGTCTGGTCACTCCCATGATGCCTTGCAGGAGTGGATGAGTCATCTTTGTCTCACCATACCTTAAATGAGCTGCTCCATGAGAACGTGACATCCTTGGCCGCTTGGGGACTTTTAACTTTGCGCAGTGGCAGTATCATAGCCCATGAGGTTTAACCGAGGCGTGATTATTGCTAATTGAAAACTATTCCCAATACGCCGCCATGGTGACTTGAAATACAGTCAGCATTGGCAATTTTTGCTGGTCTCTCTTGAGACGCGATCTCTCATAAAAAGAACAGACTTAGGGGTAAGAAAATAAACTTCCAAGGAATGTTAACATGGTTTGTTCTCACCTGCGAAGAAAAAGAAACTCTGGCCTTGAAGCTAACTGGTGCCTGTTTTCCAGCTGCAGAAAATTTCATTTTCCTTCCTGACACGCCTACTTTAGCAACGCGTGAAAAGACGAAATGCCAAACAATCGCCCGAAGGACGGTTGGTCTGACTCTTCAGTCGGGTCACTCCCATGATGCCCTGCAGGAGTGGATGAGTCATCTTTGTCTCACCATACCTTAAATGAGCTGCTCCATCAGAACGTGACATCCTTGGCCGCTTGGGGACTTTTAACTTTGCGCAGTGGCAGTATCATAGCCCATGAGGTTTAACCGAGGCGTGATTATTGCTAATTGAAAACTTTTCCCAATACCCCGCCATGATGACTTGAAATACAGTCAGCATTGGCAATTTTTGCTGGTCTCTCAGGAGACTTCATCTCTCGTAAAAAGAACAGATGTAGCGGTAAGAAAATAAGTTTAGCAGGTATGTTAACATGGTTTGTTCTCACCTGCAAAGAAAATGCAACTCTGCCCTTGAAGCCAACTGGTGCCTATTTTCCAGCTGCAGGGAACATCATTTATCTTCCTGACACGCCTACTTTAGCAACGCGTGAAAAGACGAAATGCCAAACAATCACACAAAGGACGGTTGGTCTGACTCTTCAGTCGGGTCACTCCCATGATGCCTTGCAGGAGTGGATGAGTCATCTTTGTCTCACCATACCTTAAATGAGCTGCTCCATGAGAACGTGACATCCTTGGCCGCTTGGGGACTTTTAACTTTGCGCAGTGGCAGTATCATAGCCCATGAGGTTTAACCGAGGCGTGATTATTGCTAATTGAAAACTTTTCCCAATACCCCGCCATGATGACTTGAAATACAGTCAGCATTGGCAATTTTTGCTGGTCTCTCAGGAGACTCGATCTCTCATAAAAAGAACAGACTTAGGGGTAAGAAAATAAACTTCCAAGGAATGTTAACATGGTTTGTTCTCACCCGCGAAGAAAAAGAAACTCTGGCCTTGAAGCTAACTGGTGCCTGTTTTCCAGCTGCAGAAAATTTCATTTTCCTTCCTGACACGCCTACTTTAGCAACTCGTGAAAAGACGAAATGCCAAACAATCGCCCGAAGGACGGTTGGTCTGACTCTTCAGTCGGGTCACTCCCATGATGCCTTGCAGGAGTGGATGAGTCATCTTTGTCTCACCATACCTTAAATGAGCTGCTCCATCAGAACGTGACATCCCTGGCCGCTTGGGGACTTTTAACTTTGTGCAGTGGCAGTATCATAGCTCATGAGGTTTAACCGAGGCGTGATTATTGCTAATTGAAAACTTTTCCCAATACCCCGCCATGATGACTTGAAATACAGTCAGCATTGGCAATTTTTGCTGGTCTCTCAGGAGACTTCATCTCTCGTAAAAAGAACAGATGTAGCAGTAAGAAAATAAGTTTAGCAGGTATGTTAACATGGTTTGTTCTCACCTGCAAAGAAAATGCAACTCTGCCCTTGAAGCCAACTGGTGCCTATTTTCCAGCTGCAGGGAACATCATTTATCTTCCTGACACGCCTACTTTAGCAACGCGTGAAAAGACGAAATGCCAAACAATCACACAAAGGACGGTTGGTCTGACTCTTCAGTCGGGTCACTCCCATGATGCCTTCCAGGAGTGGATGAGTCATCTTTGTCTCACCATACCTTAAATGAGCTGCTCCATGAGAACGTGACATCCTTGGCCGCTTGCGGACTTTTAACTTTGCGCAGTGGCAGTATCATAGCCCATGAGGTTTAACCGAGGCGTGATTATTGCTAATTGAAAACTTTTCCCAATACCCCGCCATGATGACTTGAAATACAGTCAGCATTGGCAATTTTTGCTGGTCTGTCAGGAGACTCGATCTCTCATAAAAAGAACAGACTTAGGGGTAAGAAAATAAACTTCCAAGGAATGTTAACATGGTTTGTTCTCACCCGCGAAGAAAAAGAAACTCTGTCCTTGAAGCTAACTGGTGCCTGTTTTCCAGCTGCAGAAAATTTCATTTTCCTTCCTGACACGCCTACTTTAGCAACTCGTGAAAAGACGAAATGCCAAACAATCGCCCGAAGGACGGTTGGTCTGACTCTTCAGTCGGGTCACTCCCATGATGCCTTGCAGGAGTGGATGAGTCATCTTTGTCTCACCATACCTTAAATGAGCTGCTCCATCAGAACGTGACATCCTTGGCCGCTTGGGGACTTTTAACTTTGCGCAGTGGCAGTATCATAGCTCATGAGGTTTAACCGAGGCGTGATTATTGCTAATTGAAAACTTTTCCCAATACCCCGCCATGATGACTTGAAATACAGTCAGCATTGGCAATTTTTGCTGGTCTCTCAGGAGACTCGATCTCTCATAAAAAGAACAGACTTAGGGGTAAGAAAATAAACTTCCAAGGAATGTTAACATGGTTTGTTCTCACCCGCGAAGAAAAAGAAACTCTGGCCTTGAAGCTAACTGGTGCCTATTTTCCAGCTGCAGGGAACATCATTTATCTTCCTGACACGCCTACTTTAGCAACGCGTGAAAAGACGAAATGCCAAACAATCGCCCGAAGGACGGTTGGTCTGACTCTTCAGTCGGGTCACTCCCATGATGCCTTGCAGGAGTGGATGAGTCATCTTTGTCTCACCATACCTTAAATGAGCTGCTCCATGAGAACGTGACATCCTTGGCCGCTTGGGGACTTTTAACTTTGCGCAGTGGCAGTATCATAGCCCATGAGGTTTAACTGAGGCGTGATTATTGCTAATTGAAAACTTTTCCCAATACCCCGCCATGATGACTTGAAATACAGTCAGCATTGGCAATTTTTGCTGGTCTCTCAGGAGACTTCATCTCTCGTTAAAAGAACAGATGTAGCGGTAAGAAAATAAGTTTAGCAGGTATGTTAACATGGTTTCTTCTCACCCGCGAAGGAAATGCAACTCTGCCCTTGAAGCCAACTGATGCCTATTTTCCAGCTGCAGGGAACATCATTTATCTTCCTGACACGCCTACTTTAGCAACGCGTGAAAAGACGAAATGCCAAACAATCACACAAAGGATGGTTGGTCTGACTCTTCAGTCTGGTCACTCCCATGATGCCTTGCAGGAGTGGATGAGTCATCTTTGTCTCACCATACCTTAAATGAGCTGCTCCATGAGAACGTGACATCCTTGGCCGCTTGGGGACTTTTAACTTTGCGCAGTGGCAGTATCATAGCCCATGAGGTTTAACCAAGGCGTGATTATTGCTAATTGAAAACTTTTCCCAATACCCCGCCATGATGACTTGAAATACAGTCAGCATTGGCAATTTTTGCTGGTCTCTCAGGAGACTCGATCTCTCATAAAAAGAACAGACTTAGGGGTAAGAAAATAAACTTCCAAGGAATGTTAACATGGTTTGTTCTCACCCGCGAAGAAAAAGAAACTCTGGCCTTGAAGCTAACTGGTGCCTGTTTTCCAGCTGCAGAAAATTTCATTTTCCTTCCTGACACGCCTACTTTAGCAACTCGTGAAAAGACGAAATGCCAAACAATCGCCCGAAGGATGGTTGGTCTGACTCTTCAGTCGGGTCACTCCCATGATGCCTTGCAGGAGTGGATGAGTCATCTTTGTCTCACCATACCTTAAATGAGCTGCTCCATCAGAACGTGACATCCTTGGCCGCTTGGGGACTTTTAACTTTGCGCAGTGGCAGTATCATAGCTCATGAGGTTTAACCGAGGCGTGATTATTGCTAATTGAAAACTTTTCCCAATACCCCGCCATGATGACTTGAAATACAGTCAGCATTGGCAATTTTTGCTGGTCTCTCAGGAGACTCGATCCCTCATAAAAAGAACAGACTTAGGGGTAAGAAAATAAACTTCCAAGGAATGTTAACATGGTTTGTTCTCACTCGCGAAGAAAAAGAAACTCTGGCCTTGAAGCTAACTGGTGCCTGTTTTCCAGCTGCAGAAAATTTCATTTTCCTTCCTGACACGCCTACTTTAGCAACTCGTGAAAAGACGAAATGCCAAACAATCGCCCGAAGGACGGTTGGTCTGACTCTTCAGTCGGGTCACTCCCATGATGCCCTGCAGGAGTGGATGAGTCATCTTTGTCTCACCATACCTTAAATGAGCTGCTCCATCAGAACGTGACATCCTTGGCCGCTTGGGGACTTTTAACTTTGCGCAGTGGCTGTATCATAGCCCATGAGGTTTAACCGAGGTGTGATTATTGCTAATTGAAAACTTTTCCCAATACCCCGCCATGATGACTTGAAATACAGTCAGCATTAGCAATTTTTGCTGGTCTTTCAGGAGACTTCATCTCTCGTTAAAAGAACAGATGTAGCAGTAAGAAAATAAGTTTAGCAGGTATGTTAACATGGTTTGTTCTCACCCGCAAAGAAAATGCAACTCTGCCTTTGAAGCCAACTGGTGCCTATTTTCCAGCTGCAGGGAACATCATTTATCTTCCTGACACCCCTACTTTAGCAACGCGTGAAAAGACGAAATGCCAAACAATCACACAAAGGATGGTTGGTCTGACTCTTCAGTCGGGTCACTCCCATGATGCCTTGCAGGAGTGGATGAGTCATCTTTGTCTCACCATACCTTAAATGAGCTGCTCCATGAGAACGTGACATCCTTGGCCGCTTGGGGATTTTTAACTTTGCGCAGTGGCAGTATCATTGCCCATGAGGTTTAACCGAGGCGTGATTATTGCTAATTGAAAACTTTTCCCAATACCCAGCCATGATGACTTGAAATACAGTCAGCATTGGCAATTTTTGCTGGTCTCTCAGGAGACTTCATCTCTCGTAAAAAGAACAGATGTAGCGGTAAGAAAATAAGTTTAGCAGGTATGTTAACATGGTTTCTTCTCACCCGCGAAGGAAATGCAACTCTGCCCTTGAAGCCAACTGATGCCTATTTTCCAGCTGCAGGGAACATCATTTATCTTCCTGACACGCCTACTTTAGCAACGCGTGAAAAGACGAAATGCCAAACAATCACACAAAGGATGGTTGGTCTGACTCTTCAGTCTGGTCACTCCCATGATGCCTTGCAGGAGTGGATGAGTCATCTTTGTCTCACCATACCTTAAATGAGCTGCTCCATGAGAACGTGACATCCTTGGCCGCTTGGGGACTTTTAACTTTGCGCAGTGGCAGTATCATAGCCCATGAGGTTTAACCGAGGCGTGATTATTGCTAATTGAAAACTATTCCCAATACGCCGCCATGGTGACTTGAAATACAGTCAGCATTGGCAATTTTTGCTGGTCTCTCTTGAGACGCGATCTCTCATAAAAAGAACAGACTTAGGGGTAAGAAAATAAACTTCCAAGGAATGTTAACATGGTTTGTTCTCACCTGCGAAGAAAAAGAAACTCTGGCCTTGAAGCTAACTGGTGCCTGTTTTCCAGCTGCAGAAAATTTCATTTTCCTTCCTGACACGCCTACTTTAGCAACGCGTGAAAAGACGAAATGCCAAACAATCGCCCGAAGGACGGTTGGTCTGACTCTTCAGTCGGGTCACTCCCATGATGCCCTGCAGGAGTGGATGAGTCATCTTTGTCTCACCATACCTTAAATGAGCTGCTCCATCAGAACGTGACATCCTTGGCCGCTTGGGGACTTTTAACTTTGCGCAGTGGCAGTATCATAGCCCATGAGGTTTAACCGAGGCGTGATTATTGCTAATTGAAAACTTTTCCCAATACCCCGCCATGATGACTTGAAATACAGTCAGCATTGGCAATTTTTGCTGGTCTCTCAGGAGACTTCATCTCTCGTAAAAAGAACAGATGTAGCGGTAAGAAAATAAGTTTAGCAGGTATGTTAACATGGTTTGTTCTCACCTGCAAAGAAAATGCAACTCTGCCCTTGAAGCCAACTGGTGCCTATTTTCCAGCTGCAGGGAACATCATTTATCTTCCTGACACGCCTACTTTAGCAACGCGTGAAAAGACGAAATGCCAAACAATCACACAAAGGACGGTTGGTCTGACTCTTCAGTCGGGTCACTCCCATGATGCCTTGCAGGAGTGGATGAGTCATCTTTGTCTCACCATACCTTAAATGAGCTGCTCCATGAGAACGTGACATCCTTGGCCGCTTGGGGACTTTTAACTTTGCGCAGTGGCAGTATCATAGCCCATGAGGTTTAACCGAGGCGTGATTATTGCTAATTGAAAACTTTTCCCAATACCCCGCCATGATGACTTGAAATACAGTCAGCATTGGCAATTTTTGCTGGTCTCTCAGGAGACTCGATCTCTCATAAAAAGAACAGACTTAGGGGTAAGAAAATAAACTTCCAAGGAATGTTAACATGGTTTGTTCTCACCCGCGAAGAAAAAGAAACTCTGGCCTTGAAGCTAACTGGTGCCTGTTTTCCAGCTGCAGAAAATTTCATTTTCCTTCCTGACACGCCTACTTTAGCAACTCGTGAAAAGACGAAATGCCAAACAATCGCCCGAAGGACGGTTGGTCTGACTCTTCAGTCGGGTCACTCCCATGATGCCTTGCAGGAGTGGATGAGTCATCTTTGTCTCACCATACCTTAAATGAGCTGCTCCATCAGAACGTGACATCCCTGGCCGCTTGGGGACTTTTAACTTTGTGCAGTGGCAGTATCATAGCTCATGAGGTTTAACCGAGGCGTGATTATTGCTAATTGAAAACTTTTCCCAATACCCCGCCATGATGACTTGAAATACAGTCAGCATTGGCAATTTTTGCTGGTCTCTCAGGAGACTTCATCTCTCGTAAAAAGAACAGATGTAGCAGTAAGAAAATAAGTTTAGCAGGTATGTTAACATGGTTTGTTCTCACCTGCAAAGAAAATGCAACTCTGCCCTTGAAGCCAACTGGTGCCTATTTTCCAGCTGCAGGGAACATCATTTATCTTCCTGACACGCCTACTTTAGCAACGCGTGAAAAGACGAAATGCCAAACAATCACACAAAGGACGGTTGGTCTGACTCTTCAGTCGGGTCACTCCCATGATGCCTTCCAGGAGTGGATGAGTCATCTTTGTCTCACCATACCTTAAATGAGCTGCTCCATGAGAACGTGACATCCTTGGCCGCTTGCGGACTTTTAACTTTGCGCAGTGGCAGTATCATAGCCCATGAGGTTTAACCGAGGCGTGATTATTGCTAATTGAAAACTTTTCCCAATACCCCGCCATGATGACTTGAAATACAGTCAGCATTGGCAATTTTTGCTGGTCTCTCAGGAGACTCGATCTCTCATAAAAAGAACAGACTTAGGGGTAAGAAAATAAACTTCCAAGGAATGTTAACATGGTTTGTTCTCACCCGCGAAGAAAAAGAAACTCTGTCCTTGAAGCTAACTGGTGCCTGTTTTCCAGCTGCAGAAAATTTCATTTTCCTTCCTGACACGCCTACTTTAGCAACTCGTGAAAAGACGAAATGCCAAACAATCGCCCGAAGGACGGTTGGTCTGACTCTTCAGTCGGGTCACTCCCATGATGCCTTGCAGGAGTGGATGAGTCATCTTTGTCTCACCATACCTTAAATGAGCTGCTCCATCAGAACGTGACATCCTTGGCCGCTTGGGGACTTTTAACTTTGCGCAGTGGCAGTATCATAGCTCATGAGGTTTAACCGAGGCGTGATTATTGCTAATTGAAAACTTTTCCCAATACCCCGCCATGATGACTTGAAATACAGTCAGCATTGGCAATTTTTGCTGGTCTCTCAGGAGACTCGATCTCTCATAAAAAGAACAGACTTAGGGGTAAGAAAATAAACTTCCAAGGAATGTTAACATGGTTTGTTCTCACCCGCGAAGAAAAAGAAACTCTGGCCTTGAAGCTAACTGGTGCCTATTTTCCAGCTGCAGGGAACATCATTTATCTTCCTGACACGCCTACTTTAGCAACGCGTGAAAAGACGAAATGCCAAACAATCGCCCGAAGGACGGTTGGTCTGACTCTTCAGTCGGGTCACTCCCATGATGCCTTGCAGGAGTGGATGAGTCATCTTTGTCTCACCATACCTTAAATGAGCTGCTCCATGAGAACGTGACATCCTTGGCCGCTTGGGGACTTTTAACTTTGCGCAGTGGCAGTATCATAGCCCATGAGGTTTAACTGAGGCGTGATTATTGCTAATTGAAAACTTTTCCCAATACCCCGCCATGATGACTTGAAATACAGTCAGCATTGGCAATTTTTGCTGGTCTCTCAGGAGACTTCATCTCTCGTTAAAAGAACAGATGTAGCGGTAAGAAAATAAGTTTAGCAGGTATGTTAACATGGTTTCTTCTCACCCGCGAAGGAAATGCAACTCTGCCCTTGAAGCCAACTGATGCCTATTTTCCAGCTGCAGGGAACATCATTTATCTTCCTGACACGCCTACTTTAGCAACGCGTGAAAAGACGAAATGCCAAACAATCACACAAAGGATGGTTGGTCTGACTCTTCAGTCTGGTCACTCCCATGATGCCTTGCAGGAGTGGATGAGTCATCTTTGTCTCACCATACCTTAAATGAGCTGCTCCATGAGAACGTGACATCCTTGGCCGCTTGGGGACTTTTAACTTTGCGCAGTGGCAGTATCATAGCCCATGAGGTTTAACCAAGGCGTGATTATTGCTAATTGAAAACTTTTCCCAATACCCCGCCATGATGACTTGAAATACAGTCAGCATTGGCAATTTTTGCTGGTCTCTCAGGAGACTCGATCTCTCATAAAAAGAACAGACTTAGGGGTAAGAAAATAAACTTCCAAGGAATGTTAACATGGTTTGTTCTCACCCGCGAAGAAAAAGAAACTCTGGCCTTGAAGCTAACTGGTGCCTGTTTTCCAGCTGCAGAAAATTTCATTTTCCTTCCTGACACGCCTACTTTAGCAACTCGTGAAAAGACGAAATGCCAAACAATCGCCCGAAGGATGGTTGGTCTGACTCTTCAGTCGGGTCACTCCCATGATGCCTTGCAGGAGTGGATGAGTCATCTTTGTCTCACCATACCTTAAATGAGCTGCTCCATCAGAACGTGACATCCTTGGCCGCTTGGGGACTTTTAACTTTGCGCAGTGGCAGTATCATAGCTCATGAGGTTTAACCGAGGCGTGATTATTGCTAATTGAAAACTTTTCCCAATACCCCGCCATGATGACTTGAAATACAGTCAGCATTGGCAATTTTTGCTGGTCTCTCAGGAGACTCGATCCCTCATAAAAAGAACAGACTTAGGGGTAAGAAAATAAACTTCCAAGGAATGTTAACATGGTTTGTTCTCACTCGCGAAGAAAAAGAAACTCTGGCCTTGAAGCTAACTGGTGCCTGTTTTCCAGCTGCAGAAAATTTCATTTTCCTTCCTGACACGCCTACTTTAGCAACTCGTGAAAAGACGAAATGCCAAACAATCGCCCGAAGGACGGTTGGTCTGACTCTTCAGTCGGGTCACTCCCATGATGCCCTGCAGGAGTGGATGAGTCATCTTTGTCTCACCATACCTTAAATGAGCTGCTCCATCAGAACGTGACATCCTTGGCCGCTTGGGGACTTTTAACTTTGCGCAGTGGCTGTATCATAGCCCATGAGGTTTAACCGAGGTGTGATTATTGCTAATTGAAAACTTTTCCCAATACCCCGCCATGATGACTTGAAATACAGTCAGCATTAGCAATTTTTGCTGGTCTTTCAGGAGACTTCATCTCTCGTTAAAAGAACAGATGTAGCAGTAAGAAAATAAGTTTAGCAGGTATGTTAACATGGTTTGTTCTCACCCGCAAAGAAAATGCAACTCTGCCTTTGAAGCCAACTGGTGCCTATTTTCCAGCTGCAGGGAACATCATTTATCTTCCTGACACGCCTACTTTAGCAACGCGTGAAAAGACGAAATGCCAAACAATCACACAAAGGACGGTTGGTCTGACTCTTCAGTCGGGTCACTCCCATGATGCCTTGCAGGAGTGGATGAGTCATCTTTGTCTCACCATACCTTAAATGAGCTGCTCCATGAGAACGTGACATCCTTGGCCGCTTGGGGACTTTTAACTTTGCGCAGTGGCAGTATCATAGCCCATGAGGTTTAACCGAGGTGTGATTATTGCTAATTGAAAACTTTTCCCAATACCCCGCCATGATGACTTGAAATACAGTCAGCATTGGCAATTTTTGCTGGTCTCTCAGGAGACTTCATCTCTCGTAAAAAGAACAGATGTAGCGGTAAGAAAATAAGTTTAGCAGGTATGTTAACATGGTTTGTTCTCACCCGCAAAGAAAATGCAACTCTGGCTTTGAAGCCAACTGGTGCCTATTTTCCAGCTGCAGGGAGCATCATTTATCTTCCTGACACGCCTACTTTAGCAACTCGTGAAAAGACGAAATGCCAAACAATCGCCCGAAGGACGGTTGGTCTGACTCTTCAGTCGGGTCACTCCCATGATGCCTTGCAGGAGTGGATGAGTCATCTTTGTCTCACCATACCTTAAATGAGCTGCTCCATGAGAACGTGACATCCTTGGCCGCTTGGTGATTTTTAACTTTGCGCAGTGGCAGTATCATAGCCCATGAGGTTTAACCGAGGCGTGATTATTGCTAATTGAAAACTTTTCCCAATACCCTGCCATGATGACTTGAAATACAGTCAGCATTGGCACTTTTTGCTGGTCTCTCAGGAGACTCGATCTCTCGTAAAAAGAACAGACTTAGGGGTAAGAAAATAAACTTCCAAGGAATGTTAGCACGGTTTGTTCTCACCCTTGAAGAAAAAGAAACTCTGGCCTTGAAGCTAACTGGTGCCTGTTTTCCAGCTGCAGAAAATTTCATTTTCCTTCCTGACACACCTACTTTAGCAACGCGTGAAAAGACGAAATGCCAAACAATCGCCCGAAGGACGGTTGGTCTGACTCTTCAGTCGGGTCACTCCCATGATGCCTTGCAGGAGTGGATGAGTCATCTTTGTCTCACCATACCTTAAATGAGCTGCTCCATGAGAACGTGACATCCTTGGCCGCTTGCGGACTTTTAACTTTGCGCAGTGGCAGTATCATAGCCCATGAGGTTTAACCGAGGCGTGATTATTGCTAATTGAAAACTTTTCCCAATACCCCGCCATGATGACTTGAAATACAGTCAGCATTGGCAATTTTTGCTGGTCTCTCAAGAGACTTCATCTCTCGTAAAAAGAACAGATGTAGCGGTAAGAAAATAAGTTTAGCAGGTATGTTAACATGGTTTGTTCTCACCCGCGAAGGAAATGCAACTCTGCCCTTGAAGCCAACTGGTGCCTATTTTCCAGCTGCAGGGAACATCATTTATCTTCCTGACACGCCTACTTTAGCAACGCGTGAAAAGACGAAATGCCAAACAATCACACAAAGGATGGTTGGTCTGACTCTTCAGTCTGGTCACTCCCATGATGCCTTGCAGGAGTGGATGAGTCATCTTTGTCTCACCATACCTTAAATGAGCTGCTCCATGAGAACGTGACATCCTTGGCCGCTTGCGGACTTTTAACTTTGCGCAGTGGCAGTATCATAGCCCATGAGGTTTAACCGAGGCGTGATTATTGCTAATTGAAAACTTTTCCCAATACCCCGCCATGATGACTTGAAATACAGTCAGCATTGGCAATTTTTGCTGGTCTCTCAGGAGACTCGATCTCTCGTAAAAAGAACAGACTTAGGGGTAAGAAAATAAACTTCCAAGGAATGTTAACACGGTTTGTTCTCACCCGCGAAGAAAATGCAACTCTGCCCTTGAAGCCAACTGGTGCCTATTTTCCAGCTGCAGGGAACATCATTTATCTTCCTGACACGCCTACTTTAGCAACGCGTGAAAAGACGAAATGCCAAACAATCACACAAAGGATGGTTGGTCTGACTCTTCAGTCGGGTCACTCCCATGATGCCTTGCAGGAGTGGATGAGTCATCTTTGTCTCACCATACCTTAAATGAGCTGCTCCATGAGAACGTGACATCCTTGGCCGCTTGGGGACTTTTAACTTTGCGCAGTGGCAGTATCATAGCCCATGAGGTTTAACCGAGGCGTGATTATTGCTAATTGAAAACTTTTCCCAATACCCCGCCATGATGACTTGAAATACAGTCAGCATTGGCAATTTTTGCTGGTCTCTCAGGAGACTTCATCTCTCGTAAAAAGAACAGATGTAGCGGTAAGAAAATAAGTTTAGCAGGTATGTTAACATGGTTTCTTCTCACCCGCGAAGGAAATGCAACTCTGCCCTTGAAGCCAACTGATGCCTATTTTCCAGCTGCAGGGAACATCATTTATCTTCCTGACACGCCTACTTTAGCAACGCGTGAAAAGACGAAATGCCAAACAATCACACAAAGGATGGTTGGTCTGACTCTTCAGTCTGGTCACTCCCATGATGCCTTGCAGGAGTGGATGAGTCATCTTTGTCTCACCATACCTTAAATGAGCTGCTCCATGAGAACGTGACATCCTTGGCCGCTTGGGGACTTTTAACTTTGCGCAGTGGCAGTATCATAGCCCATGAGGTTTAACCGAGGCGTGATTATTGCTAATTGAAAACTTTTCCCAATACCCCGCCATGATGACTTGAAATACAGTCAGCATTGGCAATTTTTGCTGGTCTCTCAGGAGACTCGATCTCTCGTAAAAAGAACAGACTTAGGGGTAAGAAAATAAACTTCCAAGGAATGTTAACATGGTTTGTTCTCACCCGCGAAGAAAAAGAAACTCTGGCCTTGAAGCTAACTGGTGCCTGTTTTCCAGCTGCAGAAAATTTCATTTTCCTTCCTGACACGCCTACTTTAGCAACGCGTGAAAAGACGAAATGCCAAACAATCGCCCGAAGGACGGTTGGTCTGACTCTTCAGTCGGGTCACTCCCATGATGCCCTGCAGGAGTGGATGAGTCATCTTTGTCTCACCATACCTTAAATGAGCTGCTCCATCAGAACGTGACATCCTTGGCCGCTTGGGGACTTTTAACTTTGCGCAGTGGCAGTATCATAGCCCATGAGGTTTAACCGAGGCGTGATTATTGCTAATTGAAAACTTTTCCCAATACCCCGCCATGATGACTTGAAATACAGTCAGCATTGGCAATTTTTGCTGGTCTCTCAGGAGACTTCATCTCTCGTAAAAAGAACAGATGTAGCGGTAAGAAAATAAGTTTAGCAGGTATGTTAACATGGTTTGTTCTCACCTGCAAAGAAAATGCAACTCTGCCCTTGAAGCCAACTGGTGCCTATTTTCCAGCTGCAGGGAGCATCATTTATCTTCCTGACACGCCTACTTTAGCAACGCGTGAAAAGACGAAATGCCAAACAATCGCCCGAAGGACGGTTGGTCTGACTCTTCAGTCTGGTCACTCCCATGATGCCTTGCAGGAGTGGATGAGTCATCTTTGTCTCACCATACCTTAAATGAGCTGCTCCATGAGAACGTGACATCCTTGGCCGCTTGCGGACTTTTAACTTTGCGCAGTGGCAGTATCATAGCCCATGAGGTTTAACCGAGGCGTGATTATTGCTAATTGAAAACTTTTCCCAATACCCCGCCATGATGACTTGAAATACAGTCAGCATTGGCAATTTTTGCTGGTCTCTCAGGAGACTCGATCTCTCGTAAAAAGAACAGACTTAGGGGTAAGAAAATAAACTTCCAAGGAATGTTAGCACGGTTTGTTCTCACCCGCGAAGAAAAAGAAACTCTGGCCTTGAAGCTAACTGGTGCCTGTTTTCCAGCTGCAGAAAATTTCATTTTCCTTCCTGACACGCCTACTTTAGCAACGCGTGAAAAGACGAAATGCCAAACAATCGCCCGAAGGACGGTTGGTCTGACTCTTCAGTCGGGTCACTCCCATGATGCCTTGCAGGAGTGGATGAGTCATCTTTGTCTCACCATACCTTAAATGAGCTGCTCCATGAGAACGTGACATCCTTGGCCGCTTGGTGACTTTTAACTTTGCGCAGTGGCAGTATCATAGCTCATGAGGTTTAACCGAGGCGTGATTATTGCTAATTGAAAACTTTTCCCAATACCCCGCCATGATGACTTGAAATACAGTCAGCATTGGCAATTTTTGCTGGTCTTTCAGGAGACTTCATCTCTCGTAAAAAGAACAGATGTAGCGGTAAGAAAATAAGTTTAGCAGGTATGTTAACATGGTTTGTTCTCACCCGCGAAGGAAATGCAACTCTGCCCTTGAAGCCAACTGGTGCCTATTTTCCAGCTGCAGGGAACATCATTTATCTTC
The DNA here is from genome assembly GCF_035609145.1 of Eleutherodactylus coqui. Classification (NCBI taxonomy): domain Eukaryota; kingdom Metazoa; phylum Chordata; class Amphibia; order Anura; family Eleutherodactylidae; genus Eleutherodactylus; species Eleutherodactylus coqui. The sequence goes on along the minus strand of NC_089838.1, from coordinate 308,717,409 downwards.
CTGACACGCCTACTTTAGCAACGCGTGAAAAGACGAAATGCCAAACAATCACACAAAGGATGGTTGGTCTGACTCTTCAGTCGGGTCACTCCCATGATGCCTTGCAGGAGTGGATGAGTCATCTTTGTCTCACCATACCTTAAATGAGCTGCTCCATGAGAACGTGACATCCTTGGCCGCTTGGGGACTTTTAACTTTGCGCAGTGGCAGTATCATAGCCCATGAGGTTTAACCGAGGCGTGATTATTGCTAATTGAAAACTTTTCCCAATACCCCGCCATGATGACTTGAAATACAGTCAGCATTGGCAATTTTTGCTGGTCTCTCAGGAGACTTCATCTCTCGTAAAAAGAACAGATGTAGCGGTAAGAAAATAAGTTTAGCAGGTATGTTAACATGGTTTCTTCTCACCCGCGAAGGAAATGCAACTCTGCCCTTGAAGCCAACTGATGCCTATTTTCCAGCTGCAGGGAACATCATTTATCTTCCTGACACGCCTACTTTAGCAACGCGTGAAAAGACGAAATGCCAAACAATCACACAAAGGATGGTTGGTCTGACTCTTCAGTCTGGTCACTCCCATGATGCCTTGCAGGAGTGGATGAGTCATCTTTGTCTCACCATACCTTAAATGAGCTGCTCCATGAGAACGTGACATCCTTGGCCGCTTGGGGACTTTTAACTTTGCGCAGTGGCAGTATCATAGCCCATGAGGTTTAACCGAGGCGTGATTATTGCTAATTGAAAACTTTTCCCAATACCCCGCCATGGTGACTTGAAATACAGTCAGCATTGGCAATTTTTGCTGGTCTCTCAGGAGACTCGATCTCTCATGAAAAGAACAGACTTAGGGGTAAGAAAATAAACTTCCAAGGAATGTTAACATGGTTTGTTCTCACCCGCGAAGAAAAAGAAACTCTGGCCTTGAAGCTAACTGGTGCCTGTTTTCCAGCTGCAGAAAATTTCATTTTCCTTCCTGACACGCCTACTTTAGCAACTCGTGAAAAGACGAAATGCCAAACAATCGCCCAAAGGACGGTTGGTCTGACTCTTCAGTCGGGTCACTCCCATGATGCCTTGCAGGAGTGGATGAGTCATCTTTGTCTCACCATACCTTAAATGAGCTGCTCCATGAGAACGTGACATCCTTGGCCGCTTGGGGACTTTTAACTTTGCGCAGTGGCAGTATCATAGCCCATGAGGTTTAACCGAGGCGTGATTATTGCTAATTGAAAACTTTTCCCAATACCCCGCCATGATGACTTGAAATACAGTCAGCATTGGCAATTTTTGCTGGTCTCTCAGGAGACTCGATCTCTCATAAAAAGAACAGACTTAGGGGTAAGAAAATAAACTTCCAAGGAATGTTAACATGGTTTGTTCTCACCCGCGAAGAAAAAGAAACTCTGGCCTTGAAGCTAACTGGTGCCTGTTTTCCAGCTGCAGAAAATTTCATTTTCCTTCCTGACACGCCTACTTTAGCAACTCGTGAAAAGACGAAATGCCAAACAATCGCCCGAAGGACGGTTGGTCTGACTCTTCAGTCGGGTCACTCCCATGATGCCCTGCAGGAGTGGATGAGTCATCTTTGTCTCACCATACCTTAAATGAGCTGCTCCATCAGAACGTGACATCCTTGGCCGCTTGGGGACTTTTAACTTTGCGCAGTGGCAGTATCATAGCCCATGAGGTTTAACCGAGGCGTGATTATTGCTAATTGAAAACTTTTCCCAATACCCCGCCATGATGACTTGAAATACAGTCAGCATTGGCAATTTTTGCTGGTCTCTCAGGAGACTTCATCTCTCGTAAAAAGAACAGATGTAGCGGTAAGAAAATAAGTTTAGCAGGTATGTTAACATGGTTTGTTCTCACCTGCAAAGAAAATGCAACTCTGCCCTTGAAGCCAACTGGTGCCTATTTTCCAGCTGCAGGGAACATCATTTATCTTCCTGACACGCCTACTTTAGCAACGCGTGAAAAGACGAAATGCCAAACAATCACACAAAGGACGGTTGGTCTGACTCTTCAGTCGGGTCACTCCCATGATGCCTTGCAGGAGTGGATGAGTCATCTTTGTCTCACCATACCTTAAATGAGCTGCTCCATGAGAACGTGACATCCTTGGCCGCTTGGGGACTTTTAACTTTGCGCAGTGGCAGTATCATAGCCCATGAGGTTTAACCGAGGCGTGATTATTGCTAATTGAAAACTTTTCCCAATACCCCGCCATGATGACTTGAAATACAGTCAGCATTGGCAATTTTTGCTGGTCTGTCAGGAGACTCGATCTCTCATAAAAAGAACAGACTTAGGGGTAAGAAAATAAACTTCCAAGGAATGTTAACATGGTTTGTTCTCACCCGCGAAGAAAAAGAAACTCTGTCCTTGAAGCTAACTGGTGCCTGTTTTCCAGCTGCAGAAAATTTCATTTTCCTTCCTGACACGCCTACTTTAGCAACTCGTGAAAAGACGAAATGCCAAACAATCGCCCGAAGGACGGTTGGTCTGACTCTTCAGTCGGGTCACTCCCATGATGCCTTGCAGGAGTGGATGAGTCATCTTTGTCTCACCATACCTTAAATGAGCTGCTCCATCAGAACGTGACATCCTTGGCCGCTTGGGGACTTTTAACTTTGCGCAGTGGCAGTATCATAGCTCATGAGGTTTAACCGAGGCGTGATTATTGCTAATTGAAAACTTTTCCCAATACCCCGCCATGATGACTTGAAATACAGTCAGCATTGGCAATTTTTGCTGGTCTCTCAGGAGACTCGATCTCTCATAAAAAGAACAGACTTAGGGGTAAGAAAATAAACTTCCAAGGAATGTTAACATGGTTTGTTCTCACCCGCGAAGAAAAAGAAACTCTGGCCTTGAAGCTAACTGGTGCCTGTTTTCCAGCTGCAGAAAATTTCATTTTCCTTCCTGACACGCCTACTTTAGCAACTCGTGAAAAGACGAAATACCAAACAATCGCCCGAAGGACGGTTGGTCTGACTCTTCAGTCGGGTCAATCCCATGATGCCTTGCAGGAGTGGATGAGTCATCTTTGTCTCACCATACCTTAAATGAGCTGCTCCATCAGAACGTGACATCCTTGGCCGCTTGGGGACTTTTAACTTTGCGCAGTGGCAGTATCATAGCTCATGAGGTTTAACCGAGGCGTGATTATTGCTAATTGAAAACTTTTCCCAATACCCCGCCATGATGACTTGAAATACAGTCAGCATTGGCAATTTTTGCTGGTCTCTCAGGAGAGTTCATCTCTCGTAAAAAGAACAGATGTAGCGGTAAGAAAATAAGTTTAGCAGGTATGTTAACATGGTTTGTTCTCACCCGCGAAGGAAATGCAACTCTGCCCTTGAAGCCAACTGGTGCCTATTTTCCAGCTGCAGGGAACATCATTTATCTTCCTGACACGCCTACTTTAGCAACGCGTGAAAAGACGAAATGCCAAACAATCGCCCGAAGGCCGGTTGGTCTGACTCTTCAGTCGGGTCACTCCCATGATGCCTTGCAGGAGTGGATGAGTCATCTTTGTCTCACCATACCTTAAATGAGCTGCTCCATGAGAACGTGACATCCTTGGCCGCTTGGGGACTTTTAACTTTGCGCAGTGGCAGTATCATAGCCCATGAGGTTTAACCGAGGCGTGATTATTGCTAATTGAAAACTTTTCCCAATACCGTGCCATGATGACTTGAAATACAGTCAGCATTGGCAATTTTTGCTGGTCTCTCAGGAGACTCGATCTCTCGTAAAAAGAACAGACTTAGGGGTAAGAAAATAAACTTCCAAGGAATGTTAGCATGGTTTGTTCTCACCCGCGAAGAAAAAGAAACTCTGGCCTTGAAGCTAACTGGTGCCTGTTTTCCAGCTGCAGAAAATTTCATTTTCCTTCCTGACACGCCTACTTTAGCAACGCGTGAAAAGACGAAATGCCAAACAATCGCCCGAAGGACGGTTGGTCTGACTCTTCAGTCGGGTCACTCCCATGATGCCTTGCAGGAGTGGATGAGTCATCTTTGTCTCACCATACCTTAAATGAGCTGCTCCATGAGAACGTGACATCCTTGGCCGCTTGGGGACTTTTAACTTTGCGCAGTGGCAGTATCATAGCCCATGAGGTTTAACCGAGGCGTGATTATTGCTAATTGAAAACTTTTCCCAATACCCCGCCATGATGACTTGAAATACAGTCAGCATTGGCAATTTTTGCTGGTCTCTCAGGAGACTTCATCTCTCGTAAAAAGAACAGATGTAGCGGTAAGAAAATAAGTTTAGCAGGTATGTTAACATGGTTTGTTCTCACCTGCAAAGAAAATGCAACTCTGCCCTTGAAGCCAACTGGTGCCTATTTTCCAGCTGCAGGGAACATCATTTATCTTCCTGACACGCCTACTTTAGCAACGCGTGAAAAGACGAAATGCCAAACAATCACACAAAGGACGGTTGGTCTGACTCTTCAGTCGGGTCACTCCCATGATGCCTTGCAGGAGTGGATGAGTCATCTTTGTCTCACCATACCTTAAATGAGCTGCTCCATGAGAACGTGACATCCTTGGCCGCTTGGGGACTTTTAACTTTGCGCAGTGGCAGTATCATAGCCCATGAGGTTTAACCGAGGCGTGATTATTGCTAATTGAAAACTTTTCCCAATACCCCGCCATGATGACTTGAAATACAGTCAGCATTGGCAATTTTTGCTGGTCTCTCAGGAGACTCGATCTCTCATAAAAAGAACAGACTTAGGGGTAAGAAAATAAACTTCCAAGGAATGTTAACATGGTTTGTTCTCACCCGCGAAGAAAAAGAAACTCTGGCCTTGAAGCTAACTGGTGCCTGTTTTCCAGCTGCAGAAAATTTCATTTTCCTTCCTGACACGCCTACTTTAGCAACTCGTGAAAAGACGAAATACCAAACAATCGCCCGAAGGACGGTTGGTCTGACTCTTCAGTCGGGTCACTCCCATGATGCCTTGCAGGAGTGGATGAGTCATCTTTGTCTCACCATACCTTAAATGAGCTGCTCCATCAGAACGTGACATCCTTGGCCGCTTGGGGACTTTTAACTTTGCGCAGTGGCAGTATCATAGCTCATGAGGTTTAACCGAGGCGTGATTATTGCTAATTGAAAACTTTTCCCAATACCCCGCCATGATGACTTGAAATACAGTCAGCATTGGCAATTTTTGCTGGTCTCTCAGGAGACTTCATCTCTCGTAAAAAGAACAGATGTAGCGGTAAGAAAATAAGTTTAGCAGGTATGTTAACATGGTTTGTTCTCACCCGCGAAGGAAATGCAACTCTGCCCTTGAAGCCAACTGGTGCCTATTTTCCAGCTGCAGGGAACATCATTTATCTTCCTGACACGCCTACTTTAGCAACGCGTGAAAAGACGAAATGCCAAACAATCACACAAAGGATGGTTGGTCTGACTCTTCAGTCTGGTCACTCCCATGATGCCTTGCAGGAGTGGATGAGTCATCTTTGTCTCACCATACCTTAAATGAGCTGCTCCATGAGAACGTGACATCCTTGGCCGCGTGCGGACGTTTAACTTTGCGCAGTGGCAGTATCATAGCCCATGAGGTTTAACCGAGGCGTGATTATTGCTAATTGAAAACTTTTCCCAATACCCTGCCATGATGACTTGAAATACAGTCAGCATTGGCAATTTTTGCTGGTCTCTCAGGAGACTCGATCTCTTGTAAAAAGAACAGACTTAGGGGTAAGAAAATAAACTTCCAAGGAATGTTAGCACGGTTTGTTCTCACCCGCGAAGAAAAAGAAACTCTGGCCTTGAAGCTAACTGGTGCCTGTTTTCCAGCTGCAGAAAATTTCATTTTCCTTCCTGACACGCCTACTTTAGCAACTCGTGAAAAGACGAAATGCCAAACAATCGCCCGAAGGACGGTTGGTCTGACTCTTCAGTCGGGTCACTCCCATGATGCCTTGCAGGAGTGGATGAGTCATCTTTGTCTCACCATACCTTAAATGAGCTGCTCCATGAGAACGTGACATCCTTGGCCGCTTGGGGACTTTTAACTTTGCGCAGTGGCAGTATCATAGCCCATGAGGTTTAACCGAGGCGTGATTATTGCTAATTGAAAACTTTTCCCAATACCCTGCCATGATGACTTGAAATACAGTCAGCATTGGCACTTTTTGCTGGTCTCTCAGGAGACTCGATCTCTCGTAAAAAGAACAGACTTAGGGGTAAGAAAATAAACTTCCAAGGAATGTTAGCACGGTTTGTTCTCACCCTTGAAGAAAAAGAAACTCTGGCCTTGAAGCTAACTGGTGCCTGTTTTCCAGCTGCAGAAAATTTCATTTTCCTTCCTGACACACCTACTTTAGCAACGCGTGAAAAGACGAAATGCCAAACAATCGCCCGAAGGACGGTTGGTCTGACTCTTCAGTCGGGTCACTCCCATGATGCCTTGCAGGAGTGGATGAGTCATCTTTGTCTCACCATACCTTAAATGAGCTGCTCCATGAGAACGTGACATCCTTGGCCGCTTGCGGACTTTTAACTTTGCGCAGTGGCAGTATCATAGCCCATGAGGTTTAACCGAGGCGTGATTATTGCTAATTGAAAACTTTTCCCAATACCCCGCCATGATGACTTGAAATACAGTCAGCATTGGCAATTTTTGCTGGTCTCTCAGGAGACTTCATCTCTCGTAAAAAGAACAGATGTAGCGGTAAGAAAATAAGTTTAGCAGGTATGTTAACATGGTTTGTTCTCACCCGCAAAGAAAATGTAACTCTGGCCTTGAAGCCAACTGGTGCCTATTTTCCAGCTGCAGGGAGCATCATTTATCTTCCTGACACGCCTACTTTAGCAACTCGTGAAAAGACGAAATGCCAAACAATCGCCCGAAGGACGGTTGGTCTGACTCTTCAGTCGGGTCACTCCCATGATGCCTTGCAGGAGTGGATGAGTCATCTTTGTCTCACCATACCTTAAATGAGCTGCTCCATGAGAACGTGACATCCTTGGCCGCTTGGTGATTTTTAACTTTGCGCAGTGGCAGTATCATAGCCCATGAGGTTTAACCGAGGCGTGTTTATTGCTAATTGAAAACTTTTCCCAATACCCTGTCATGATGACTTGAAATACAGTCAGCATTGGCAATTTTTGCTGGTCTCTCAGGAGACTCGATCTCTCGTAAAAAGAACAGACTTAGGGGTAAGAAAATAAACTTCCAAGGAATGTTAGCACGGTTTGTTCTCACCCGCGAAGAAAAAGAAACTCTGGCCTTGAAGCTAACTGGTGCCTGTTTTCCAGCTGCAGAAAATTTCATTTTCCTTCCTGACACGCCTACTTTAGCAACGCGTGAAAAGACGAAATGCCAAACAATCGCCCGAAGGACGGTTGGTCTGACTCTTCAGTCGGGTCACTCCCATGATGCCTTGCAGGAGTGGATGAGTCATCTTTGTCTCACCATACCTTAAATGAGCTGCTCCATGAGAACGTGACATCCTTGGCCGCTTGGTGACTTTTAACTTTGCGCAGTGGCAGTATCATAGCTCATGAGGTTTAACCGAGGCGTGATTATTGCTAATTGAAAACTTTTCCCAATACCCCGCCATGATGACTTGAAATACAGTCAGCATTGGCAATTTTTGCTGGTCTCTCAGGAGACTTCATCTCTCGTAAAAAGAACAGATGTAGCGGTAAGAAAATAAGTTTAGCAGGTATGTTAACATGGTTTGTTCTCACCCGCGAAGGAAATGCAACTCTGCCCTTGAAGCCAACTGGTGCCTATTTTCCAGCTGCAGGGAACATCATTTATCTTCCTGACACGCCTACTTTAGCAACGCGTGAAAAGACGAAATGCCAAACAATCACACAAAGGATGGTTGGTCTGACTCTTCAGTCTGGTCACTCCCATGATGCCTTGCAGGAGTGGATGAGTCATCTTTGTCTCACCATACCTTAAATGAGCTGCTCCATGAGAACGTGACATCCTTGGCCGCTTGCGGACTTTTAACTTTGCGCAGTGGCAGTATCATAGCCCATGAGGTTTAACCGAGGCGTGATTATTGCTAATTGAAAACTTTTCCCAATACCCTGCCATGATGACTTGAAATACAGTCAGCATTGGCAATTTTTGCTGGTCTCTCAGGAGACTCGATCTCTCGTAAAAAGAACAGACTTAGGGGTAAGAAAATAAACTTCCAAGGAATGTTAACACGGTTTGTTCTCACCCGCGAAGAAAATGCAACTCTGCCCTTGAAGCCAACTGGTGCCTATTTTCCAGCTGCAGGGAACATCATTTATCTTCCTGACACGCCTACTTTAGCAACGCGTGAAAAGACGAAATGCCAAACAATCACACAAAGGATGGTTGGTCTGACTCTTCAGTCGGGTCACTCCCATGATGCCTTGCAGGAGTGGATGAGTCATCTTTGTCTCACCATACCTTAAATGAGCTGCTCCATGAGAACGTGACATCCTTGGCCGCTTGGGGACTTTTAACTTTGCGCAGTGGCAGTATCATAGCCCATGAGGTTTAACCGAGGCGTGATTATTGCTAATTGAAAACTTTTCCCAATACCCCGCCATGATGACTTGAAATACAGTCAGCATTGGCAATTTTTGCTGGTCTCTCAGGAGACTTCATCTCTCGTAAAAAGAACAGATGTAGCGGTAAGAAAATAAGTTTAGCAGGTATGTTAACATGGTTTGTTCTCACCTGCAAAGAAAATGCAACTCTGCCCTTGAAGCCAACTGGTGCCTATTTTCCAGCTGCAGGGAGCATCATTTATCTTCCTGACACGCCTACTTTAGCAACGCGTGAAAAGACGAAATGCCAAACAATCGCCCGAAGGACGGTTGGTCTGACTCTTCAGTCTGGTCACTCCCATGATGCCTTGCAGGAGTGGATGAGTCATCTTTGTCTCACCATACCTTAAATGAGCTGCTCCATGAGAACGTGACATCCTTGGCCGCTTGGGGACTTTTAACTTTGCGCAGTGGCAGTATCATAGCCCATGAGGTTTAACCGAGGCGTGATTATTGCTAATTGAAAACTTTTCCCAATACCCCGCCATGATGACTTGAAATACAGTCAGCATTGGCAATTTTTGCTGGTCTCTCAGGAGACTCGATCTCTTGTAAAAAGAACAGACTTAGGGGTAAGAAAATAAACTTCCAAGGAATGTTAACACGGTTTGTTCTCACCCGCGAAGAAAATGCAACTCTGCCCTTGAAGCCAACTGGTGCCTATTTTCCAGCTGCAGGGAACATCATTTATCTTCCTGACACGCCTACTTTAGCAACGCGTGAAAAGACGAAATGCCAAACAATCGCCCAAAGGACGGTTGGTCTGACTCTTCAGTCGGGTCACTCCCATGATGCCCTGCAGGAGTGGATGAGTCATCTTTGTCTCACCATACCTTAAATGAGCTGCTCCATGAGAACGTGACATCCTTGGCCGCTTGGGGACTTTTAACTTTGCGCAGTGGCAGTATCATAGCCCATGAGGTTTAACCGAGGCGTGATTATTGCTAATTGAAAACTTTTCCCAATACCCCGCCATGATGACTTGAAATACAGTCAGCATTGGCAATTTTTGCTGGTCTCTCAGGAGACTTCATCTCTCGTAAAAAGAACAGATGTAGCGGTAAGAAAATAAGTTTAGCAGGTATGTTAACATGGTTTGTTCTCACCTGCAAAGAAAATGCAACTCTGCCCTTGAAGCCAACTGGTGCCTATTTTCCAGCTGCAGGGAACATCATTTATCTTCCTGACACGCCTACTTTAGCAACGCGTGAAAAGACGAAATGCCAAACAATCACACAAAGGACGGTTGGTCTGACTCTTCAGTCGGGTCACTCCCATGATGCCTTGCAGGAGTGGATGAGTCATCTTTGTCTCACCATACCTTAAATGAGCTGCTCCATGAGAACGTGACATCCTTGGCCGCTTGCGGACTTTTAACTTTGCGCAGTGGCAGTATCATAGCCCATGAGGTTTAACCGAGGCGTGATTATTGCTAATTGAAAACTTTTCCCAATACCCCGCCATGATGACTTGAAATACAGTCAGCATTGGCAATTTTTGCTGGTCTCTCAGGAGACTTCATCTCTCGTAAAAAGAACAGATGTAGCGGTAAGAAAATAAGTTTAGCAGGTATGTTAACATGGTTTCTTCTCACCCGCGAAGGAAATGCAACTCTGCCCTTGAAGCCAACTGATGCCTATTTTCCAGCTGCAGGGAACATCATTTATCTTCCTGACACGCCTACTTTAGCAACGCGTGAAAAGACGAAATGCCAAACAATCACACAAAGGATGGTTGGTCTGACTCTTCAGTCTGGTCACTCCCATGATGCCTTGCAGGAGTGGATGAGTCATCTTTGTCTCACCATACCTTAAATGAGCTGCTCCATGAGAACGTGACATCCTTGGCCGCTTGGGGACTTTTAACTTTGCGCAGTGGCAGTATCATAGCCCATGAGGTTTAACCGAGGCGTGATTATTGCTAATTGAAAACTTTTCCCAATACCCCGCCATGGTGACTTGAAATACAGTCAGCATTGGCAATTTTTGCTGGTCTCTCAGGAGACTCGATCTCTCATGAAAAGAACAGACTTAGGGGTAAGAAAATAAACTTCCAAGGAATGTTAACATGGTTTGTTCTCACCCGCGAAGAAAAAGAAACTCTGGCCTTGAAGCTAACTGGTGCCTGTTTTCCAGCTGCAGAAAATTTCATTTTCCTTCCTGACACGCCTACTTTAGCAACTCGTGAAAAGACGAAATGCCAAACAATCGCCCAAAGGACGGTTGGTCTGACTCTTCAGTCGGGTCACTCCCATGATGCCCTGCAGGAGTGGATGAGTCATCTTTGTCTCACCATACCTTAAATGAGCTGCTCCATGAGAACGTGACATCCTTGGCCGCTTGGGGACTTTTAACTTTGCGCAGTGGCAGTATCATAGCCCATGAGGTTTAACCGAGGCGTGATTATTGCTAATTGAAAACTTTTCCCAATACCCCGCCATGATGACTTGAAATACAGTCAGCATTGGCAATTTTTGCTGGTCTCTCAGGAGACTTCATCTCTCGTAAAAAGAACAGATGTAGCGGTAAGAAAATAAGTTTAGCAGGTATGTTAACATGGTTTGTTCTCACCTGCAAAGAAAATGCAACTCTGCCCTTGAAGCCAACTGGTGCCTATTTTCCAGCTGCAGGGAACATCATTTATCTTCCTGACACGCCTACTTTAGCAACGCGTGAAAAGACGAAATGCCAAACAATCACACAAAGGACGGTTGGTCTGACTCTTCAGTCGGGTCACTCCCATGATGCCTTGCAGGAGTGGATGAGTCATCTTTGTCTCACCATACCTTAAATGAGCTGCTCCATGAGAACGTGACATCCTTGGCCGCTTGGGGACTTTTAACTTTGCGCAGTGGCAGTATCATAGCCCATGAGGTTTAACCGAGGCGTGATTATTGCTAATTGAAAACTTTTCCCAATACCCCGCCATGATGACTTGAAATACAGTCAGCATTGGCAATTTTTGCTGGTCTCTCAGGAGACTCGATCTCTCATAAAAAGAACAGACTTAGGGGTAAGAAAATAAACTTCCAAGGAATGTTAACATGGTTTGTTCTCACCCGCGAAGAAAAAGAAACTCTGGCCTTGAAGCTAACTGGTGCCTGTTTTCCAGCTGCAGAAAATTTCATTTTCCTTCCTGACACGCCTACTTTAGCAACTCGTGAAAAGACGAAATGCCAAACAATCGCCCGAAGGACGGTTGGTCTGACTCTTCAGTCGGGTCACTCCCATGATGCCTTGCAGGAGTGGATGAGTCATCTTTGTCTCACCATACCTTAAATGAGCTGCTCCATCAGAACGTGACATCCCTGGCCGCTTGGGGACTTTTAACTTTGTGCAGTGGCAGTATCATAGCTCATGAGGTTTAACCGAGGCGTGATTATTGCTAATTGAAAACTTTTCCCAATACCCCGCCATGATGACTTGAAATACAGTCAGCATTGGCAATTTTTGCTGGTCTCTCAGGAGACTTGATCTCTCATAAAAAGAACAGACTTAGGGGTAAGAAAATAAACTTCCAAGGAATGTTAACATGGTTTGTTCTCACCCGCGAAGAAAAAGAAACTCTGGCCTTGAAGCTAACTGGTGCCTGTTTTCCAGCTGCAGAAAATTTCATTTTCCTTCCTGACACGCCTACTTTAGCAACTCGTGAAAAGACGAAATGCCAAACAATCGCCCGAAGGACGGTTGGTCTGACTCTTCAGTCGGGTCACTCCCATGATGCCCTGCAGGAGTGGATGAGTCATCTTTGTCTCACCATACCTTAAATGAGCTGCTCCATGAGAACGTGACATCCTTGGCCGCTTGGGGACTTTTAACTTTGCGCAGTGGCAGTATCATAGCCCATGAGGTTTAACCGAGGCGTGATTATTGCTAATTGAAAACTTTTCCCAATACCCCGCCATGATGACTTGAAATACAGTCAGCATTGGCAATTTTTGCTGGTCTCTCAGGAGACTTCATCTCTCGTAAAAAGAACAGATGTAGCGGTAAGAAAATAAGTTTAGCAGGTATGTTAACATGGTTTGTTCTCACCTGCAAAGAAAATGCAACTCTGCCCTTGAAGCCAACTGGTGCCTATTTTCCAGCTGCAGGGAACATCATTTATCTTCCTGACACGCCTACTTTAGCAACGCGTGAAAAGACGAAATGCCAAACAATCACACAAAGGACGGTTGGTCTGACTCTTCAGTCGGGTCACTCCCATGATGCCTTGCAGGAGTGGATGAGTCATCTTTGTCTCACCATACCTTAAATGAGCTGCTCCATGAGAACGTGACATCCTTGGCCGCTTGGGGACTTTTAACTTTGCGCAGTGGCAGTATCATAGCCCATGAGGTTTAACCGAGGCGTGATTATTGCTAATTGAAAACTTTTCCCAATACCCCGCCATGATGACTTGAAATACAGTCAGCATTGGCAATTTTTGCTGGTCTCTCAGGAGACTCGATCTCTCATAAAAAGAACAGACTTAGGGGTAAGAAAATAAACTTCCAAGGAATGTTAACATGGTTTGTTCTCACCCGCGAAGAAAAAGAAACTCTGGCCTTGAAGCTAACTGGTGCCTGTTTTCCAGCTGCAGAAAATTTCATTTTCCTTCCTGACACGCCTACTTTAGCAACTCGTGAAAAGACGAAATGCCAAACAATCGCCCGAAGGACGGTTGGTCTGACTCTTCAGTCGGGTCACTCCCATGATGCCTTGCAGGAGTGGATGAGTCATCTTTGTCTCACCATACCTTAAATGAGCTGCTCCATCAGAACGTGACATCCCTGGCCGCTTGGGGACTTTTAACTTTGTGCAGTGGCAGTATCATAGCTCATGAGGTTTAACCGAGGCGTGATTATTGCTAATTGAAAACTTTTCCCAATACCCCGCCATGATGACTTGAAATACAGTCAGCATTGGCAATTTTTGCTGGTCTCTCAGGAGACTTGATCTCTCATAAAAAGAACAGACTTAGGGGTAAGAAAATAAACTTCCAAGGAATGTTAACATGGTTTGTTCTCACCCGCGAAGAAAAAGAAACTCTGGCCTTGAAGCTAACTGGTGCCTGTTTTCCAGCTGCAGAAAATTTCATTTTCCTTCCTGACACGCCTACTTTAGCAACTCGTGAAAAGACGAAATGCCAAACAATCGCCCGAAGGACGGTTGGTCTGACTCTTCAGTCGGGTCACTCCCATGATGCCCTGCAGGAGTGGATGAGTCATCTTTGTCTCACCATACCTTAAATGAGCTGCTCCATCAGAACGTGACATCCTTGGCCGCTTGGGGACTTTTAACTTTGCGCAGTGGCAGTATCATAGCCCATGAGGTTTAACCGAGGCGTGATTATTGCTAATTGAAAACTTTTCCCAATACCCCGCCATGATGACTTGAAATACAGTCAGCATTGGCAATTTTTACTGGTCTCTCAGGAGACTTCATCTCTCGTAAAAAGAACAGATGTAGCGGTAAGAAAATAAGTTTAGCAGGTATGTTAACATGGTTTGTTCTCACCTGCAAAGAAAATGCAACTCTGCCCTTGAAGCCAACTGGTGCCTATTTTCCAGCTGCAGGGAACATCATTTATCTTCCTGACACGCCTACTTTAGCAACGCGTGAAAAGACGAAATGCCAAACAATCACACAAAGGACGGTTGGTCTGACTCTTCAGTCGGGTCACTCCCATGATGCCTTGCAGGAGTGGATGAGTCATCTTTGTCTCACCATACCTTAAATGAGCTGCTCCATGAGAACGTGACATCCTTGGCCGCTTGGGGACTTTTAACTTTGCGCAGTGGCAGTATCATAGCCCATGAGGTTTAACCGAGGCGTGATTATTGCTAATTGAAAACTTTTCCCAATACCCCGCCATGATGACTTGAAATACAGTCAGCATTGGCAATTTTTGCTGGTCTGTCAGGAGACTCGATCTCTCATAAAAAGAACAGACTTAGGGGTAAGAAAATAAACTTCCAAGGAATGTTAACATGGTTTGTTCTCACCCGTGAAGAAAAAGAAACTCTGTCCTTGAAGCTAACTGGTGCCTGTTTTCCAGCTGCAGAAAATTTCATTTTCCTTCCTGACACGCCTACTTTAGCAACTCGTGAAAAGACGAAATGCCAAACAATCGCCCGAAGGACGGTTGGTCTGACTCTTCAGTCGGGTCACTCCCATGATGCCTTGCAGGAGTGGATGAGTCATCTTTGTCTCACCATACCTTAAATGAGCTGCTCCATCAGAACGTGACATCCTTGGCCGCTTGGGGACTTTTAACTTTGCGCAGTGGCAGTATCATAGCTCATGAGGTTTAACCGAGGCGTGATTATTGCTAATTGAAAACTTTTCCCAATACCCCGCCATGATGACTTGAAATACAGTCAGCATTGGCAATTTTTGCTGGTCTCTCAGGAGAGTTCATCTCTCGTAAAAAGAACAGATGTAGCGGTAAGAAAATAAGTTTAGCAGGTATGTTAACATGGTTTGTTCTCACCCGCGAAGGAAATGCAACTCTGCCCTTGAAGCCAACTGGTGCCTATTTTCCAGCTGCAGGGAACATCATTTATCTTCCTGACACGCCTACTTTAGCAACGCGTGAAAAGACGAAATGCCAAACAATCGCCCGAAGGCCGGTTGGTCTGACTCTTCAGTCGGGTCACTCCCATGATGCCTTGCAGGAGTGGATGAGTCATCTTTGTCTCACCATACCTTAAATGAGCTGCTCCATGAGAACGTGACATCCTTGGCCGCTTGGGGACTTTTAACTTTGCGCAGTGGCAGTATCATAGCCCATGAGGTTTAACCGAGGCGTGATTATTGCTAATTGAAAACTTTTCCCAATACCGTGCCATGATGACTTGAAATACAGTCAGCATTGGCAATTTTTGCTGGTCTCTCAGGAAACTCGATCTCTCGTAAAAAGAACAGACTTAGGGGTAAGAAAATAAACTTCCAAGGAATGTTAGCATGGTTTGTTCTCACCCGCGAAGAAAAAGAAACTCTGGCCTTGAAGCTAACTGGTGCCTGTTTTCCAGCTGCAGAAAATTTCATTTTCCTTCCTGACACGCCTACTTTAGCAACGCGTGAAAAGACGAAATGCCAAACAATCGCCCGAAGGACGGTTGGTCTGACTCTTCAGTCGGGTCACTCCCATGATGCCTTGCAGGAGTGGATGAGTCATCTTTGTCTCACCATACCTTAAATGAGCTGCTCCATCAGAACGTGACATCCTTGGCCGCTTGGGGACTTTTAACTTTGCGCAGTGGCAGTATCATAGCCCATGAGGTTTAACCGAGGCGTGATTATTGCTAATTGAAAACTTTTCCCAATACCCCGCCATGATGACTTGAAATACAGTCAGCATTGGCAATTTTTGCTGGTTTCTCAGGAGACTTCATCTCTCGTAAAAAGAACAGATGTAGCGGTAAGAAAATAAGTTTAGCAGGTATGTTAACATGGTTTGTTCTCACCTGCAAAGAAAATGCAACTCTGCCCTTGAAGCCAACTGGTGCCTATTTTCCAGCTGCAGGGAACATCATTTATCTTCCTGACACGCCTACTTTAGCAACGCGTGAAAAGACGAAATGCCAAACAATCACACAAAGGACGGTTGGTCTGACTCTTCAGTCGGGTCACTCCCATGATGCCTTGCAGGAGTGGATGAGTCATCTTTGTCTCACCATACCTTAAATGAGCTGCTCCATGAGAACGTGACATCCTTGGCCGCTTGGGGACTTTTAACTTTGCGCAGTGGCAGTATCATAGCTCATGAGGTTTAACCGAGGCGTGATTATTGCTAATTGAAAACTTTTCCCAATACCCCGCCGTGATGACTTGAAATACAGTCAGCATTGGCAATTTTTGCTGGTCTCTCAGGAGACTCGATCTCTCATAAAAAGAACAGACTTAGGGGTAAGAAAATAAACTTCCAAGGAATGTTAACATGGTTTGTTCTCACCCGCGAAGAAAAAGAAACTCTGGCCTTGAAGCTAACTGGTGCCTGTTTTCCAGTTGCAGAAAATTTCATTTTCCTTCCTGACACGCCTACTTTAGCAACTCGTGAAAAGACGAAATACCAAACAATCGCCCGAAGGACGGTTGGTCTGACTCTTCAGTCGGGTCACTCCCATGATGCCTTGCAGGAGTGGATGAGTCATCTTTGTCTCACCATACCTTAAATGAGCTGCTCCATCAGAACGTGACATCCTTGGCCGCTTGGGGACTTTTAACTTTGCGCAGTGGCAGTATCATAGCTCATGAGGTTTAACCGAGGCGTGATTATTGCTAATTGAAAACTTTTCCCAATACCCCGCCATGATGACTTGAAATACAGTCAGCATTGGCAATTTTTGCTGGTCTCTCAGGAGACTCGATCTCTCATAAAAAGAACAGACTTAGGGGTAAGAAAATAAACTTCCCAGGAATGTTAACATGGTTTGTTCTCACCCGCGAAGAAAAAGAAACTCTGGCCTTGAAGCTAACTGGTGTCTGTTTTCCAGCTGCAGAAAATTTCATTTTCCTTCCTGACACGCCTACTTTAGCAACTCGTGAAAAGACGAAATGCCAAACAATCGCCCGAAGGACGGTTGGTCTGACTCTTCAGTCGGGTCAATCCCATGATGCCTTGCAGGAGTGGATGAGTCATCTTTGTCTCACCATACCTTAAATGAGCTGCTCCATCAGAACGTGACATCCTTGGCCGCTTGGGGACTTTTAACTTTGCGCAGTGGCAGTATCATAGCTCATGAGGTTTAACCGAGGCGTGATTATTGCTAATTGAAAACTTTTCCCAATACCCCGCCATGATGACTTGAAATACAGTCAGCATTGGCAATTTTTGCTGGTCTCTCAGGAGAGTTCATCTCTCGTAAAAAGAACAGATGTAGCGGTAAGAAAATAAGTTTAGCAGGTATGTTAACATGGTTTGTTCTCACCCGCGAAGGAAATGCAACTCTGCCCTTGAAGCCAACTGGTGCCTATTTTCCAGCTGCAGGGAACATCATTTATCTTCCTGACACGCCTACTTTAGCAACGCGTGAAAAGACGAAATGCCAAACAATCGCCCGAAGGCCGGTTGGTCTGACTCTTCAGTCGGGTCACTCCCATGATGCCTTGCAGGAGTGGATGAGTCATCTTTGTCTCACCATACCTTAAATGAGCTGCTCCATGAGAACGTGACATCCTTGGCCGCTTGGGGACTTTTAACTTTGCGCAGTGGCAGTATCATAGCCCATGAGGTTTAACCGAGGCGTGATTATTGCTAATTGAAAACTTTTCCCAATACCCCGCCATGATGACTTGAAATACAGTCAGCATTGGCAATTTTTGCTGGTCTCTCAGGAGACTTCATCTCTCGTAAAAAGAACAGATGTAGCGGTAAGAAAATAAGTTTAGCAGGTATATTAACATGGTTTGTTCTCACCCGCGAAGAAAATGCAACTCTGCCCTGGAAGCTAACTGGTGCCTATTTTCCAGCTGCAGGGAACATCATTTATCTTCCTGACACGCCTACTTTAGCAACGCGTGAAAAGACGAAATGCCAAACAATCACACAAAGGACGGTTGGTCTGACTCTTCAGTCGGGTCACTCCCATGATGCCTTGCAGGAGTGGATGAGTCATCTTTGTCTCACCATACCTTAAATGAGCTGCTCCATGAGAACGTGACATCCTTGGCCGCTTGGGGACTTTTAACTTTGCGCAGTGTCAGTATCATAGCCCATGAGGTTTAACCGAGGCGTGATTATTGCTAATTGAAAACTTTTCCCAATACCCCGCCATGATGACTTGAAATACAGTCAGCATTGGCAATTTTTGCTGGTCTCTCAGG
Organism: Eleutherodactylus coqui; assembly: GCF_035609145.1. Taxonomy (NCBI): domain Eukaryota; kingdom Metazoa; phylum Chordata; class Amphibia; order Anura; family Eleutherodactylidae; genus Eleutherodactylus; species Eleutherodactylus coqui. Next base: position 308,699,023 of record NC_089838.1, on the reverse strand, counting down.
AGACTCGATCTCTCATAAAAAGAACAGACTTAGGGGTAAGAAAATAAACTTCCAAGGAATGTTAACATGGTTTGTTCTCACCCGCGAAGAAAAAGAAACTCTGGCCTTGAAGCTAACTGGTGCCTGTTTTCCAGCTGCAGAAAATTTCATTTTCCTTCCTGACACGCCTACTTTAGCAACTCGTGAAAAGACGAAATGCCAAACAATCGCCCGAAGGACGGTTGGTCTGACTCTTCAGTCGGGTCACTCCCATGATGCCTTGCAGGAGTGGATGAGTCATCTTTGTCTCACCATACCTTAAATGAGCTGCTCCATGAGAACGTGACATCCTTGGCCGCTTGGGGACGTTTAACTTTGCGCAGTGGCAGTATCATAGCCCATGAGGTTTAACCGAGGCGTGATTATTGCTAATTGAAAACTTTTCCCCATACCCCGCCATGATGACTTGAAATACAGTCAGCATTGGCAATTTTTGCTGGTCTCTCAGGAGACTTCATCTCTCGTAAAAAGAACAGATGTAGCGGTAAGCAAATAAGTTTAGCAGGTATGTTAACATGGTTTGTTCTCACCCGCGAAGGAAATGCAACTCTGCCCTTGAAGCCAACTGGTGCCTATTTTCCAGCTGCAGGGAACATCATTTATCTTCCTGACACGCCTACTTTAGCAGCGCGTGAAAAGACGAAATGCCAAACAATCACACAAAGGATGGTTGGTCTGACTCTTCAGTCTGGTCACTCCCATGATGCCTTGCAGGAGTGGATGAGTCATCTTTGTCTCACCATACCTTAAATGAGCTGCTCCATGAGAACGTGACATCCTTGGCCGCTTGGGGACGTTTAACTTTGCGCAGTGGCAGTATCATAGCCCATGAGGTTTAACCGAGGCGTGATTATTGCTAATTGAAAACTTTTCCCCATACCCCGCCATGATGACTTGAAATACAGTCAGCATTGGCAATTTTTGCTGGTCTCTCAGGAGACTCGATCTCTCGTAAAAAGAACAGACTTAGGGGTAAGAAAATAAACTTCCAAGGAATGTTAGCACGGTTTGTTCTCACCCGCGAAGAAAAAGAAACTCTGGCCTTGAAGCCAACTGGTGCCTATTTTCCAGCTGCAGGGAACATCATTTATCTTCCTGACACGCCTACTTTAGCAACGCGTGAAAAGACGAAATGCCAAACAATCGCCCGAAGGACGGTTGGTCTGACTCTTCAGTCTGGTCACTCCCATGATGCCTTGCACGAGTGGATGAGTCATCTTTGTCTCACCATACCTTAAATGAGCTGCTCCATGAGAACGTGACATCCTTGGCCGCTTGGGGACTTTTAACTTTGCGCAGTGGCAGTATCATAGCCCATGAGGTTTAACCGAGGCGTGATTATTGCTAATTGAAAACTTTTCCCAATACCCTGCCATGATGACTTGAAATACAGTCAGCATTGGCAATTTTTGCTGGTCTCTCAGGAGAGTTCATCTCTCGTAAAAAGAACAGATGTAGCGGTAAGAAAATAAGTTTAGCAGGTATGTTAACATGGTTTGTTCTCACCCGCGAAGGAAATGCAACTCTGCCCTTGAAGCCAACTGGTGCCTATTTTCCAGCTGCAGGGAACATCATTTATCTTCCTGACACGCCTACTTTAGCAGCGCGTGAAAAGACGAAATGCCAAACAATCGCCCGAAGGACGGTTGGTCTGACTCTTCAGTCGGGTCACTCCCATGATGCCTTGCAGGAGTGGATGAGTCATCTTTGTCTCACCATACCTTAAATGAGCTGCTCCATCAGAACGTGACATCCTTGGCCGCTTGGGGACTTTTAACTTTGCGCAGTGGCAGTATCATAGCCCATGAGGTTTAACCGAGGCGTGATTATTGCTAATTGAAAACTTTTCCCAATACTCCGCCATGATGACTTGAAATACAGTCAGCATTGGCAATTTTTGCTGGTCTCTCAGGAGACTCGATCTCTCATAAAAAGAACAGACTTAGGGGTAAGAAAATAAACTTCCAAGGAATGTTAACATGGTTTGTTCTCACCCGCGAAGAAAAAGAAACTCTGGCCTTGAAGCTAACTGGTGCCTGTTGTCCAGCTGCAGAAAATTTCATTTTCCTTCCTGACACGCCTACTTTAGCAACTCGTGAAAAGACGAAATGCCAAACAATCGCCCGAAGGACGATTGGTCTGACTCTTCAGTCGGGTCACTCCCATGATGCCTTGCAGGAGTGGATGAGTCATCTTTGTCTCACCATACCTTAAATGAGCTGCTCCATGAGAACGTGACATCCTTGGCCGCTTGGGGACTTTTAACTTTGCGCAGTGGCAGTATCATAGCCCATGAGGTTTAACCGAGGCGTGATTATTGCTAATTGAAAACTTTTCCCAATACCCTGCCATGATGACTTGAAATACAGTCAGCATTGGCAATTTTTGCTGGTCTCTCAGGAGACTCGATCTCTCGTAAAAAGAACAGACTTAGGGGTAAGAAAATAAACTTCCAAGGAATGTTAGCACGGTTTGTTCTCACCCGCGAAGAATAAGAAACTCTGGCCTTGAAGCTAACTGGTGCCTGTTTTCCAGCTGCAGAAAATTTCATTTTCCTTCCTGACACGCCTACTTTAGCAACTCGTGAAAAGACGAAATGCCAAACAATCGCCCGAAGGACGATTGGTCTGACTCTTCAGTCGGGTCACTCCCATGATGCCTTGCAGGAGTGGATGAGTCATCTTTGTCTCACCATACCTTAAATGAGCTGCTCCATGAGAACGTGACATCCTTGGCCGCTTGGGGACTTTTAACTTTGCGCAGTGGCAGTATCATAGCCCATGAGGTTTAACCGAGGCGTGATTATTGCTAATTGAAAACTTTTCCCAATACCCCGCCATGATGACTTGAAATACAGTCAGCATTGGCAATTTTTGCTGGTCTCTCAGGAGACTTCATCTCTCGTAAAAAGAACAGATGTAGCGGTAAGAAAATAAGTTTAGCAGGTATGATAGCATGGTTTGTTCTCACCCGCGAAGAAAATGCAACTCTGCCCTTGAAGCTAACTGGTGCCTATTTTCCAGCTGCAGGGAACATCATTTATCTTCCTGACACGCCTACTTTAGCAGCGCGTGAAAAGACGAAATGCCAAACAATCGCCCGAAGGACGGTTGGTCTGACTCTTCAGTCGGGTCACTCCCATGATGCCTTGCAGGAGTGGATGAGTCATCTTTGTCTCACCATACCTTAAATGAGCTGCTCCATCAGAACGTGACATCCTTTGCCGCTTGGGGACTTTTAACTTTGCGCAGTGGCAGTATCATAGCCCATGAGGTTTAACCGAGGCGTGATTATTGCTAATTGAAAACTTTTCCCAATACTCCGCCATGATGACTTGAAATACAGTCAGCATTGGCAATTTTTGCTGGTCTCTCAGGAGACTCGATCTATCGTAAAAAGAACAGACTTAGGGGTAAGAAAATAAACTTCCAAGGAATGTTAGCACGGTTTGTTCTCACCCGCGAAGAAAAAGAAACTCTGGCCTTGAAGCTAACTGGTGCCTGTTTTCCAGCTGCAGAAAATTTCATTTTCCTTCCTGACACGCCTACTTTAGCAACTCGTGAAAAGACGAAATGCCAAACAATCGCCCGAAGGACGATTGGTCTGACTCTTCAGTCGGGTCACTCCCATGATGCCTTGCAGGAGTGGATGAGTCATCTTTGTCTCACCATACCTTAAATGAGCTGCTCCATGAGAACGTGACATCCTTGGCCGCTTAGGGACTTTTAACTTTGCGCAATGGCAGTATCATAGCCCATGAGGTTTAACCGAGGCGTGATTATTGCTAATTGAAAACTTTTCCCAATACCCCGCCATGATGACTTGAAATACAGTCAGCATTGGCAATTTTTGCTGGTCTCTCAGGAGACTTCATCTCTCGTAAAAAGAACAGATGTAGCGGTAAGAAAATAAGTTTAGCAGGTATGATAGCATGGTTTGTTCTCACCCGCGAAGAAAATGCAACTCTGCCCTTGAAGCTAACTGGTGCCTATTTTCCAGCTGCAGGGAACATCATTTATCTTCCTGACACGCCTACTTTAGCAGCGCGTGAAAAGACGAAATGCCAAACAATCGCCCGAAGGACGGTTGGTCTGACTCTTCAGTCGGGTCACTCCCATGATGCCTTGCAGGAGTGGATGAGTCATCTTTGTCTCACCATACCTTAAATGAGCTGCTCCATCAGAACGTGACATCCTTGGCCGCTTGGGGACTTTTAACTTTGCGCAGTGGCAGTATCATAGCCCATGAGGTTTAACTGAGGCGTGATTATTGCTAATTGAAAACTTTTCCCAATACTCCGCCATGATGACTTGAAATACAGTCAGCATTGGCAATTTTTGCTGGTCTCTCAGGAGACTCGATCTCTCATAAAAAGAACAGACTTAGGGGTAAGAAAATAATCTTCCAAGGAATGTTAACATGGTTTGTTCTCACCCGCGAAGAAAAAGAAACTCTGGCCTTGAAGCTAACTGGTGCCTGTTGTCCAGCTGCAGAAAATTTCATTTTCCTTCCTGACACGCCTACTTTAGCAACTCGTGAAAAGACGAAATGCCAAACAATCGCCCGAAGGACGGTTGGTCTGACTCTTCAGTCGGGTCACTCCCATGATGCCTTGCAGGAGTGGATGAGTCATCTTTGTCTCACCATACCTTAAATGAGCTGCTCCATGAGAACGTGACATCCTTGGCCGCTTAGGGACTTTTAACTTTGCGCAGTGGCAGTATCATAGCCCATGAGGTTTAACCGAGGCGTGATTATTGCTAATTGAAAACTTTTCCCAATACCCCGCCATGATGACTTGAAATACAGTCAGCATTGGCAATTTTTGCTGGTCTCTCAGGAGACTTCATCTCTCGTAAAAAGAACAGATGTAGCGGTAAGAAAATAAGTTTAGCAGGTATGTTAGCATGGTTTGTTCTCACCCGCGAAGAAAATGCAACTCTGCCCTTGAAGCTAACTGGTGCCTATTTTCCAGCTGCAGGGAACATCATTTATCTTCCTGACACGCCTACTTTAGCAGCGCGTGAAAAGACGAAATGCCAAACAATCGCCCGAAGGACGGTTGGTCTGACTCTTCAGTCGGGTCACTCCCATGATGCCTTGCAGGAGTGGATGAGTCATCTTTGTCTCACCATACCTTAAATGAGCTGCTCCATCAGAACGTGACATCCTTGGCCGCTTGGGGACTTTTAACTTTGCGCAGTGGCAGTATCATAGCCCATGAGGTTTAACCGAGGCGTGATTATTGCTAATTGAAAACTTTTCCCAATACTCCGCCATGATGACTTGAAATACAGTCAGCATTGGCAATTTTTGCTGGTCTCTCAGGAGACTCGATCTCTCATAAAAAGAACAGACTTAGGGGTAAGAAAATAAACTTCCAAGGAATGTTAACATGGTTTGTTCTCACCCGCGAAGAAAAAGAAACTCTGGCCTTGAAGCTAACTGGTGCCTGTTGTCCAGCTGCAGAAAATTTCATTTTCCTTCCTGACACGCCTACTTTAGCAACTCGTGAAAAGACGAAATGCCAAACAATCGCCCGAAGGACGGTTGGTCTGACTCTTCAGTCGGGTCACTCCCATGATGCCTTGCAGGAGTGGATGAGTCATCTTTGTCTCACCACACCTTAAATGAGCTGCTCCATGAGAACGTGACATCCTTGGCCGCTTGGGGACTTTTAACTTTGCGCAGTGGCAGTATCATAGCCCATGAGGTTTAACCGAGGGGTGATTATTGCTAATTGAAAACTTTTCCCAATACCCCGCCATGATGACTTGAAATACAGTCAGCATTGGCAATTTTTGCTGGTCTCTCAGGAGACTTCATCTCTCGTAAAAAGAACAGATGTAGCGGTAAGAAAATAAGTTTAGCAGGTATGTTAACATGGTTTGTTCTCACCCGCGAAGAAAATGCAACTCTGCCCTTGAAGCCAACTGGTGCCTATTTTCCAGCTGCAGGGAACATCATTTATCTTCCTGACACGCCTACTTTAGCAACGCGTGAAAAGACGAAATGCCAAACAATCACACAAAGGATGGTTGGTCTGACTCTTCAGTCTGGTCACTCCCATGATGCCTTGCAGGAGTGGATGAGTCATCTTTGTCTCACCATACCTTAAATGAGCTGCTCCATGAGAACGTGACATCCTTGGCCGCTTGGGGACTTTTAACTTTGCACAGTGGCAGTATCATAGCCCATGAGGTTTAACTGAGGCGTGATTATTGCTAATTGAAAACTTTTCCCAATACCCCGCCATGATGACTTGAAATACAGTCAGCATTGGCAATTTTTGCTGGTCTCTCAGGAGACTCGATCTCTCGTAAAAAGAACAGATGTAGCGGTAAGAAAATAAGTTTAGCAGGTATGTTAGCATGGTTTGTTCTCACCCGCGAAGAAAATGCAACTCTGCCCTTGAAGCCAACTGGTGCCTATTTTCCAGCTGCAGGGAACATCATTTATCTTCCTGACACGCCTACTTTAGCAACGCGTGAAAAGACGAAATGCCAAACAATCGCCCGAAGGACGGTTGGTCTGACTCTTCAGTCTGGTCACTCCCATGATGCCTTGCAGGAGTGGATGAGTCATCTTTGTCTCACCATACCTTAAATGAACTGCTCCATGAGAACGTGACATCCTTGGCCGCTTGGGGACTTTTAACTTTGCGCAGTGGCAGTATCATAGCCCATGAGGTTTAACCGAGGCGTGATTATTGCTAATTGAAAACTTTTCCCAATACCCTGCCATGATGACTTGAAATACAGTCAGCATTGGCAATTTTTGCTGTTCTCTCAGGAGACTCGATCTCTCGTAAAAAGAACAGACTTAGGGGTAAGAAAATAAACTTCCAAGGAATGTTAGCACGGTTTGTTCTCACCCGCGAAGAAAAAGAAACCCTGGCCTTGAAGCTAACTGGTGCCTGTTTTCCAGCTGCAGAAAATTTCATTTTCCTTCCTGACACGCCTACTTTAGCAACTCGTGAAAAGACGAAATGCCAAACAATCGCCCGAAGGACGATTGGTCTGACTCTTCAGTCGGGTCACTCCCATGATGCCTTGCAGGAGTGGATGAGTCATCTTTGTCTCACCATACCTTAAATGAGCTGCTCCATGAGAACGTGACATCCTTGGCCGCTTAGGGACTTTTAACTTTGCGCAGTGGCAGTATCATAGCCCATGAGGTTTAACCGAGGCGTGATTATTGCTGATTGAAAACTTTTCCCAATACCCCGCCATGATGACTTGAAATACAGTCAGCATTGGCAATTTTTGCTGGTCTCTCAGGAGACTTCATCTCTCGTAAAAAGAACAGATGTAGCGGTAAGAAAATAAGTTTAGCAGGTATGTTAACATGGTTTGTTCTCACCCGCGAAGAAAATGCAACTCTGCCCTTGAAGCTAACTGGTGCCTATTTTCCAGCTGCAGGGAACATCATTTATCTTCCTGACACGCCTACTTTAGCAGCGCGTGAAAAGACGAAATGCCAAACAATCGCCCGAAGGACGGTTGATGCCTTGCAGGAGTGGATGAGTCATCTTTGTCTCACCATACCTTAAATGAGCTGCTCCATCAGAACGTGACATCCTTGGCCGCTTGGGGACTTTTAACTTTGCGCAGTGGCAGTATCATAGCCCATGAGGTTTAACCGAGGCGTGATTATTGCTAATTGAAAACTTTTCCCAATACTCCGCCATGATGACTTGAAATACAGTCAGCATTGGCAATTTTTGCTGGTCTCTCAGGAGACTCGATCTCTCATAAAAAGAACAGACTTAGGGGTAAGAAAATAAACTTCCAAGGAATGTTAACATGGTTTGTTCTCACCCGCGAAGAAAAAGAAACTCTGGCCTTGAAGCTAACTGGTGCCTGTTTTCCAGCTGCAGAAAATTTTATTTTCCTTCCTGACACGCCTACTTTAGCAACTCGTGAAAAGACGAAATGCCAAACAATCGCCCGAAGGACGGTTGGTCTGACTCTTCAGTCGGGTCACTCCCATGATGCCTTGCAGGAGTGGATGAGTCATCTTTGTCTCACCATACCTTAAATGAGCTGCTCCATCAGAACGTGACATCCTTGGCCGCTTGGGGACTTTTAACTTTGCGCAGTGGCAGTATCATAGCTCATGAGGTTTAACCGAGGCGTGATTATTGCTAATTGAAAACTTTTCCCAATACCCCGCCATGATGACTTGAAATACAGTCAGCATTGGCAATTTTTGCTGGTCTCTCAGGAGACTCGATCTCTCATAAAAAGAACAGACTTAGGGGTAAGAAAATAAACTTCCAAGGAATGTTAGCACGGTTTGTTCTCACCCGCGAAGAAAAAGAAACTCTGGCCTTGAAGCTAACTGGTGCCTGTTTTCCAGCTGCAGAAAATTTCATTTTCCATCCTGACACGCCTACTTTAGCAACGCGTGAAAAGACGAAATGCCAAACAATTGCCCGAAGGACGGTTGGTCTGACTCTTCAGTCGGGTCACTCCCATGATGCCTTGCAGGAGTGGATGAGTCATATTTTTCTCACCATACCTTAAATGAGCTGCTCCATGAGAACGTGACATCCTTGGCCGCTTGGGGACTTTTAACTTTGCGCAGTGGCAGTATCATAGCCCATGAGGTTTAACCGAGGCGTGATTATTGCTAATTGAAAACTTTTCCCAATACCCCGCCATGATGACTTGAAATACAGTCAGCATTGGCAATTTTTGCTGGTCTCTCAGGAGACTTCATCTCTCGTAAAAAGAACAGATGTAGCGGTAAGAAAATAAGTTTAGCAGGTATGTTAGCATGGTTTGTTCTCACCCGCGAAGAAAATGCAACTCTGCCCTTGAAGCTAACTGGTGCCTATTTTCCAGCTGCAGGGAACATCATTTATCTTCCTGACACGCCTACTTTAGCAGCGCGTGAAAAGACGAAATGCCAAACAATCGCCCGAAGGACGGTTGGTCTGACTCTTCAGTCGGGTCACTCCCATGATGCCTTGCAGGAGTGGATGAGTCATCTTTGTCTCACCATACCTTAAATGAGCTGCTCCATCAGAACGTGACATCCTTGGCCGCTTGGGGACTTTTAACTTTGCGCAGTGGCAGTATCATAGCCCATGAGGTTTAACCGAGGCGTGATTATTGCTAATTGAAAACTTTTCCCAATACCCCGCCATGATGACTTGAAATACAGTCAGCATTGGCAATTTTTGCTGTTCTCTCAGGAGACTCGATCTCTCGTAAAAAGAACAGACTTAGGGGTAAGAAAATAAACTTCCAAGGAATGTTAGCACGGTTTGTTCTCACCCGCGAAGAAAAAGAAACCCTGTCCTTGAAGCTAACTGGTGCCTGTTTTCCAGCTGCAGAAAATTTCATTTTCCTTCCTGACACGCCTACTTTAGCAACTCGTGAAAAGACGAAATGCCAAACAATCGCCCGAAGGACGATTGGTCTGACTCTTCAGTCGGGTCACTCCCATGATGCCTTGCAGGAGTGGATGAGTCATCTTTGTCTCACCATACCTTAAATGAGCTGCTCCATGAGAACGTGACATCCTTGGCCGCTTAGGGACTTTTAACTTTGCGCAGTGGCAGTATCATAGCCCATGAGGTTTAACCGAGGCGTGATTATTGCTAATTGAAAACTTTTCCCAATACCCCGCCATGATGACTTGAAATACAGTCAGCATTGGCAATTTTTGCTGGTCTCTCAGGAGACTTCATCTCTCGTAAAAAGAACAGATGTAGCGGTAAGAAAATAAGTTTAGCAGGTATGTTAACATGGTTTGTTCTCACCCGCGAAGAAAATGCAACTCTGCCCTTGAAGCTAACTGGTGCCTATTTTCCAGCTGCAGGGAACATCATTTATCTTCCTGACACGCCTACTTTAGCAGCGCGTGAAAAGACGAAATGCCAAACAATCGCCCGAAGGACGGTTGATGCCTTGCAGGAGTGGATGAGTCATCTTTGTCTCACCATACCTTAAATGAGCTGCTCCATCAGAACGTGACATCCTTGGCCGCTTGGGGACTTTTAACTTTGCGCAGTGGCAGTATCATAGCCCATGAGGTTTAACCGAGGCGTGATTATTGCTAATTGAAAACTTTTCCCAATACTCCGCCATGATGACTTGAAATACAGTCAGCATTGGCAATTTTTGCTGGTCTCTCAGGAGACTCGATCTCTCATAAAAAGAACAGACTTAGGGGTAAGAAAATAAACTTCCAAGGAATGTTAACATGGTTTGTTCTCACCCGCGAAGAAAAAGAAACTCTGGCCTTGAAGCTAACTGGTGCCTGTTTTCCAGCTGCAGAAAATTTTATTTTCCTTCCTGACACGCCTACTTTAGCAACTCGTGAAAAGACGAAATGCCAAACAATCGCCCGAAGGACGGTTGGTCTGACTCTTCAGTCGGGTCACTCCCATGATGCCTTGCAGGAGTGGATGAGTCATCTTTGTCTCACCATACCTTAAATGAGCTGCTCCATCAGAACGTGACATCCTTGGCCGCTTGGGGACTTTTAACTTTGCGCAGTGGCAGTATCATAGCTCATGAGGTTTAACCGAGGCGTGATTATTGCTAATTGAAAACTTTTCCCAATACCCCGCCATGATGACTTGAAATACAGTCAGCATTGGCAATTTTTGCTGGTCTCTCAGGAGACTCGATCTCTCATAAAAAGAACAGACTTAGGGGTAAGAAAATAAACTTCCAAGGAATGTTAGCACGGTTTGTTCTCACCCGCGAAGAAAAAGAAACTCTGGCCTTGAAGCTAACTGGTGCCTGTTTTCCAGCTGCAGAAAATTTCATTTTCCATCCTGACACGCCTACTTTAGCAACGCGTGAAAAGACGAAATGCCAAACAATTGCCCGAAGGACGGTTGGTCTGACTCTTCAGTCGGGTCACTCCCATGATGCCTTGCAGGAGTGGATGAGTCATATTTTTCTCACCATACCTTAAATGAGCTGCTCCATGAGAACGTGACATCCTTGGCCGCTTGGGGACTTTTAACTTTGCGCAGTGGCAGTATCATAGCCCATGAGGTTTAACCGAGGCGTGATTATTGCTAATTGAAAACTTTTCCCAATACCCCGCCATGATGACTTGAAATACAGTCAGCATTGGCAATTTTTGCTGGTCTCTCAGGAGACTTCATCTCTCGTAAAAAGAACAGATGTAGCGGTAAGAAAATAAGTTTAGCAGGTATGTTAGCATGGTTTGTTCTCACCCGCGAAGAAAATGCAACTCTGCCCTTGAAGCTAACTGGTGCCTATTTTCCAGCTGCAGGGAACATCATTTATCTTCCTGACACGCCTACTTTAGCAGCGCGTGAAAAGACGAAATGCCAAACAATCGCCCGAAGGACGGTTGGTCTGACTCTTCAGTCGGGTCACTCCCATGATGCCTTGCAGGAGTGGATGAGTCATCTTTGTCTCACCATACCTTAAATGAGCTGCTCCATCAGAACGTGACATCCTTGGCCGCTTGGGGACTTTTAACTTTGCGCAGTGGCAGTATCATAGCCCATGAGGTTTAACCGAGGCGTGATTATTGCTAATTGAAAACTTTTCCCAATACTCCGCCATGATGACTTGAAATACAGTCAGCATTGGCAATTTTTGCTGGTCTCTCAGGAGACTCGATCTCTCATAAAAAGAACAGACTTAGGGGTAAGAAAATAAACTTCCAAGGAATGTTAACATGGTTTGTTCTCACCCGCGAAGAAAAAGAAACTCTGGCCTTGAAGCTAACTGGTGCCTGTTGTCCAGCTGCAGAAAATTTCATTTTCCTTCCTGACACGCCTACTTTAGCAACTCGTGAAAAGACGAAATGCCAAACAATCGCCCGAAGGACGGTTGGTCTGACTCTTCAGTCGGGTCACTCCCATGATGCCTTGCAGGAGTGGATGAGTCATCTTTGTCTCACCACACCTTAAATGAGCTGCTCCATGAGAACGTGACATCCTTGGCCGCTTGGGGACTTTTAACTTTGCGCAGTGGCAGTATCATAGCCCATGAGGTTTAACCGAGGGGTGATTATTGCTAATTGAAAACTTTTCCCAATACCCCGCCATGATGACTTGAAATACAGTCAGCATTGGCAATTTTTGCTGGTCTCTCAGGAGACTTCATCTCTCGTAAAAAGAACAGATGTAGCGGTAAGAAAATAAGTTTAGCAGGTATGTTAACATGGTTTGTTCTCACCCGCGAAGAAAATGCAACTCTGCCCTTGAAGCCAACTGGTGCCTATTTTCCAGCTGCAGGGAACATCATTTATCTTCCTGACACGCCTACTTTAGCAACGCGTGAAAAGACGAAATGCCAAACAATCACACAAAGGATGGTTGGTCTGACTCTTCAGTCTGGTCACTCCCATGATGCCTTGCAGGAGTGGATGAGTCATCTTTGTCTCACCATACCTTAAATGAGCTGCTCCATGAGAACGTGACATCCTTGGCCGCTTGGGGACTTTTAACTTTGCACAGTGGCAGTATCATAGCCCATGAGGTTTAACTGAGGCGTGATTATTGCTAATTGAAAACTTTTCCCAATACCCCGCCATGATGACTTGAAATACAGTCAGCATTGGCAATTTTTGCTGGTCTCTCAGGAGACTCGATCTCTCGTAAAAAGAACAGATGTAGCGGTAAGAAAATAAGTTTAGCAGGTATGTTAGCATGGTTTGTTCTCACCCGCGAAGAAAATGCAACTCTGCCCTTGAAGCCAACTGGTGCCTATTTTCCAGCTGCAGGGAACATCATTTATCTTCCTGACACGCCTACTTTAGCAACGCGTGAAAAGACGAAATGCCAAACAATCGCCCGAAGGACGGTTGGTCTGACTCTTCAGTCTGGTCACTCCCATGATGCCTTGCAGGAGTGGATGAGTCATCTTTGTCTCACCATACCTTAAATGAACTGCTCCATGAGAACGTGACATCCTTGGCCGCTTGGGGACTTTTAGCTTTGTGCAGTGTCAGTATCATAGCCCATGAGGTTTAACCGAGGCGTGATTATTGCTAATTGAAAACTTTTCCCAATACCCTGCCATGATGACTTGAAATACAGTCAGCATTGGCAATTTTTGCTGTTCTCTCAGGAGACTCGATCTCTCGTAAAAAGAACAGACTTAGGGGTAAGAAAATAAACTTCCAAGGAATGTTAGCACGGTTTGTTCTCACCCGCGAAGAAAAAGAAACCCTGTCCTTGAAGCTAACTGGTGCCTGTTTTCCAGCTGCAGAAAATTTCATTTTCCTTCCTGACACGCCTACTTTAGCAACTCGTGAAAAGACGAAATGCCAAACAATCGCCCGAAGGACGATTGGTCTGACTCTTCAGTCGGGTCACTCCCATGATGCCTTGCAGGAGTGGATGAGTCATCTTTGTCTCACCATACCTTAAATGAGCTGCTCCATGAGAACGTGACATCCTTGGCCGCTTAGGGACTTTTAACTTTGCGCAGTGGCAGTATCATAGCCCATGAGGTTTAACCGAGGCGTGATTATTGCTAATTGAAAACTTTTCCCAATACCCCGCCATGATGACTTGAAATACAGTCAGCATTGGCAATTTTTGCTGGTCTCTCAGGAGACTTCATCTCTCGTAAAAAGAACAGATGTAGCGGTAAGAAAATAAGTTTAGCAGGTATGTTAACATGGTTTGTTCTCACCCGCGAAGAAAATGCAACTCTGCCCTTGAAGCTAACTGGTGCCTATTTTCCAGCTGCAGGGAACATCATTTATCTTCCTGACACGCCTACTTTAGCAGCGCGTGAAAAGACGAAATGCCAAACAATCGCCCGAAGGACGGTTGATGCCTTGCAGGAGTGGATGAGTCATCTTTGTCTCACCATACCTTAAATGAGCTGCTCCATCAGAACGTGACATCCTTGGCCGCTTGGGGACTTTTAACTTTGCGCAGTGGCAGTATCATAGCCCATGAGGTTTAACCGAGGCGTGATTATTGCTAATTGAAAACTTTTCCCAATACTCCGCCATGATGACTTGAAATACAGTCAGCATTGGCAATTTTTGCTGGTCTCTCAGGAGACTCGATCTCTCATAAAAAGAACAGACTTAGGGGTAAGAAAATAAACTTCCAAGGAATGTTAACATGGTTTGTTCTCACCCGCGAAGAAAAAGAAACTCTGGCCTTGAAGCTAACTGGTGCCTGTTTTCCAGCTGCAGAAAATTTTATTTTCCTTCCTGACACGCCTACTTTAGCAACTCGTGAAAAGACGAAATGCCAAACAATCGCCCGAAGGACGGTTGGTCTGACTCTTCAGTCGGGTCACTCCCATGATGCCTTGCAGGAGTGGATGAGTCATCTTTGTCTCACCATACCTTAAATGAGCTGCTCCATCAGAACGTGACATCCTTGGCCGCTTGGGGACTTTTAACTTTGCGCAGTGGCAGTATCATAGCTCATGAGGTTTAACCGAGGCGTGATTATTGCTAATTGAAAACTTTTCCCAATACCCCGCCATGATGACTTGAAATACAGTCAGCATTGGCAATTTTTGCTGGTCTCTCAGGAGACTCGATCTCTCATAAAAAGAACAGACTTAGGGGTAAGAAAATAAACTTCCAAGGAATGTTAGCACGGTTTGTTCTCACCCGCGAAGAAAAAGAAACTCTGGCCTTGAAGCTAACTGGTGCCTGTTTTCCAGCTGCAGAAAATTTCATTTTCCATCCTGACACGCCTACTTTAGCAACGCGTGAAAAGACGAAATGCCAAACAATTGCCCGAAGGACGGTTGGTCTGACTCTTCAGTCGGGTCACTCCCATGATGCCTTGCAGGAGTGGATGAGTCATATTTTTCTCACCATACCTTAAATGAGCTGCTCCATGAGAACGTGACATCCTTGGCCGCTTGGGGACTTTTAACTTTGCGCAGTGGCAGTATCATAGCCCATGAGGTTTAACCGAGGCGTGATTATTGCTAATTGAAAACTTTTCCCAATACCCCGCCATGATGACTTGAAATACAGTCAGCATTGGCAATTTTTGCTGGTCTCTCAGGAGACTTCATCTCTCGTAAAAAGAACAGATGTAGCGGTAAGAAAATAAGTTTAGCAGGTATATTAACATGGTTTGTTCTCACCCGCGAAGAAAATGCAACTCTGCCCTGGAAGCTAACTGGTGCCTATTTTCCAGCTGCAGGGAACATCATTTATCTTCCTGACACGCCTACTTTAGCAACGCGTGAAAAGACGAAATGCCAAACAATCGCCCGAAGGACGGTTGGTCTGACTCTTCAGTCGGGTCACTCCCATGATGCCTTGCAGGAGTGGATGAGTCATCTTTGTCTCACCATACCTTAAATGAGCTGCTCCATCAGAACGTGACATCCTTGGCCGCTTGGGGACTTTTAACTTTGCGCAGTGGCAGTATCATAGCTCATGAGGTTTAACCGAGGCGTGATTATTGCTAATTAAAAACTTTTCCCAATACCCCGCCATGATGACTTGAAATACAGTCAGCATTGGCAATTTTTGCTGGTCTCTCAGGAGACTTCATCTCTCGTAAAAAGAACAGATGTAGCGGTAAGAAAATAAGTTTAGCAGGTATGTTAACATGGTTTGTTCTCACCCGCGAAGAAAATGCAACTCTGCCCTTGAAGCCAACTGGTGCCTATTTTCCAGCTGCAGGGAACATCATTTATCTTCCTGACACGCCTACTTTAGCAACACGTGAAAAGACGAAATGCCAAACAATCACACAAAGGATGGTTGGTCTGACTCTTCAGTCTGGTCACTCCCATGATGCCTTGCAGGAGTGGATGAGTCATCTTTGTCTCACCATACCTTAAATGAGCTGCTCAATGAGAACGTGACATCCTTGGCCGCTTGGGGACTTTTAACTTTGCGCAGTGGCAGTATCATAGCCCATGAGGTTTAACCGAGGCGTGATTATTGCTAATTGAAAACTTTTCCCAATACCCCGCCATGATGACTTGAAATACAGTCAGCATTGGCAATTTTTGCTGGTCTCTCAGGAGACTCGATCTCTCATAAAAAGAACAGACTTAGGGGTAAGAAAATAAACTTCCAAGGAATGTTAACATTGTTTGTTCTCACCCGCGAAGAAAAAGAAACTCTGGCCTTGAAGCTAACTGGTGCCTGTTGTCCAGCTGCAGAAAATTTCATTTTCCTTCCTGACACGCCTACTTTAGCAACTCGTGAAAAGACGAAATGCCAAACAATCGCCCGAAGGACGGTTGGTCTGACTCTTCAGTCGGGTCACTCCCATGATGCCTTGCAGGAGTGGATGAGTCATCTTTGTCTCACCATACCTTAAATGAGCTGCTCCATGAGAACGTGACATCCTTGGCCGCTTGGGGACTTTTAACTTTGCGCAGTGGCAGTATCATAGCCCATGAGGTTTAACCGAGGCGTGATTATTGCTAATTGAAAACTTTTCCCAATACCCCGCCATGATGACTTGCAATACAGTCAGCATTGGCAATTTTTGCTGGTCTCTCAGGAGACTTCATCTCTCGTAAAAAGAACAGATGTAGCTTTAAGAAAATAAGTTTAGCAGGTATGTTAACATGGTTTGTTCTCACCCGCGAAGGAAATGCAACTCTGCCCTTGAAGCCAACTGGTGCCTATTTTCCAGCTGCAGGGAACATCATTTATCTTCCTGACACGCCTACTTTAGCAACTCGTGAAAAGACGAAATGCCAAACAATCGCCCGAAGGACGGTTGGTCTGACTCTTCAGTCTGGTCACTCCCATGATGCCTTGCAGGAGTGGATGAGTCATCTTTGTCTCACCATACCTTAAATGAGCTGCTCCATGAGAACGTGACATCCTTGGCCGCTTGGGGACTTTTAACTTTGCACAGTGGCAGTATCATAGCCCATGAGGTTTAACTGAGGCGTGATTATTGCTAATTGAAAACTTTTCCCAATACCCCGCCATGATGACTTGAAATACAGTCAGCATTGGCAATTTTTGCTGGTCTCTCAGGAGACTCGATCTCTCGTAAAAAGAACAGATGTAGCGGTAAGAAAATAAGTTTAGCAGGTATGTTAGCATGGTTTGTTCTCACCCGCGAAGAAAATGCAACTCTGCCCTTGAAGCCAACTGGTGCCTATTTTCCAGCTGCAGGGAACATCATTTATCTTCCTAACACGCCTACTTTAGCAACGCGTGAAAAGACGAAATGCCAAACAATCGCCCGAAGGACGGTTGGTCTGACTCTTCAGTCTGGTCACTCCCATGATGCCTTGCAGGAGTGGATGAGTCATCTTTGTCTCACCATACCTTAAATGAACTGCTCCATGAGAACGTGACATCCTTGGCCGCTTGGGGACTTTTAACTTTGCGCAGTGGCAGTATCATAGCCCATGAGGTTTAACCTAGGCGTGATTATTGCTAATTGAAAACTTTTCCCAATACCCTGCCATGATGACTTGAAATACAGTCAGCATTGGCAATTTTTGCTGGTCTCTCAGGAGACTCGATCTCTCGTAAAAAGAACAGACTTAGGGGTAAGAAAATAAACTTCCAAGGAATGTTAGCACGGTTTGTTCTCACCCGCGAAGAAAAAGAAACTCTGGCCTTGAAGCTAACTGGTGCCTCTTTTCCAGCTGCAGAAAATTTCATTTTCCTTCCTGACACGCCTACTTTAGCAACTCGTGAAAAGACGAAATGCCAAACAATCGCCCGAAGGACGATTGGTCTGACTCTTCAGTCGGGTCACTCCCATGATGCCTTGCAGGAGTGGATGAGTCATCTTTGTCTCACCATACCTTAAATGAGCTGCTCCATGAGAACGTGACATCCTTGGCCGCTTAGGGACTTTTAACTTTGCGCAGTGGCAGTATCATAGCCCATGAGGTTTAACCGAGGCGTGATTATTGCTAATTGAAAACTTTTCCCAATACCCCGCCATGATGACTTGAAATACAGTCAGCATTGGCAATTTTTGCTGGTCTCTCAGGAGACTTCATCTCTCGTAAAAAGAACAGATGTAGCGGTAAGAAAATAAGTTTAGCAGGTATGTTAACATGGTTTGTTCTCACCCGCGAAGAAAATGCAACTCTGCCCTTGAAGCTAACTGGTGCCTATTTTCCAGCTGCAGGGAACATCATTTATCTTCCTGACACGCCTACTTTAGCAGCGCGTGAAAAGACGAAATGCCAAACAATCGCCCGAAGGACGGTTGATGCCTTGCAGGAGTGGATGAGTCATCTTTGTCTCACCATACCTTAAATGAGCTGCTCCATCAGAACGTGACATCCTTGGCCGCTTGGGGACTTTTAACTTTGCGCAGTGGCAGTATCATAGCCCATGAGGTTTAACCGAGGCGTGATTATTGCTAATTGAAAACTTTTCCCAATACTCCGCCATGATGACTTGAAATACAGTCAGCATTGGCAATTTTTGCTGGTCTCTCAGGAGACTCGATCTCTCATAAAAAGAACAGACTTAGGGGTAAGAAAATAAACTTCCAAGGAATGTTAACATGGTTTGTTCTCACCCGCGAAGAAAAAGAAACTCTGGCCATGAAGCTAACTGGTGCCTGTTTTCCAGCTGCAGAAAATTTTATTTTCCTTCCTGACACGCCTACTTTAGCAACTCGTGAAAAGACGAAATGCCAAACAATCGCCCGAAGGACGGTTGGTCTGACTCTTCAGTCGGGTCACTCCCATGATGCCTTGCAGGAGTGGATGAGTCATCTTTGTCTCACCATACCTTAAATGAGCTGCTCCATCAGAACGTGACATCCTTGGCCGCTTGGGGACTTTTAACTTTGCGCAGTGGCAGTATCATAGCTCATCAGGTTTAACCGAGGCGTGATTATTGCTAATTGAAAACTTTTCCCAATACCCCGCCATGATGACTTGAAATACAGTCAGCATTGGCAATTTTTGCTGGTCTCTCAGGAGACTCGATCTCCCATAAAAAGAACAGACTTAGGGGTAAGAAAATAAACTTCCAAGGAATGTTAACATGGTTTGTTCTCACCCGCGAAGAAAAAGAAACTCTGGCCTTGAAGCTAACTGGTGCCTATTTTCCAGCTGCAGGGAACATCATTTATCTTCCTGACACGCCTACTTTAGCAACGCGTGAAAAGACGAAATGCCAAACAATCGCCCGAAGGACGGTTGGTCTGACTCTTCAGTCGGGTCACTCCCATGATGCCTTGCAGGAGTGGATGAGTCATCTTTGTCTCACCATACCTTAAATGAGCTGCTCCATGAGAACGTGACATCCTTCGCCGCTTGGGGATTTTTAACTTTGCGCAGTGGCAGTATCATAGCCCATGAGGTTTAACCGAGGCGTGATTATTGCTAATTGAAAACTTTTCCCAATACCCCGCCATGATGACTTGAAATACAGTCAGCATTGGCAATTTTTGCTGGTTTCTCAGGAGACTTCATCTCTCGTAAAAAGAACAGATGTAGCGGTAAGAAAATAAGTATAGCAGGTATGTTAACATGGTTTGTTCTCACCCGCGAAGGAAATGCAACTCTGCTCTTGAAGCCAACTGATGCCTATTTTCCAGCTGCAGGGAACATCATTTATCTTCCTGACACGCCTACTTTAGCAACGCGTGAAAAGACGAAATGCCAAACAATCGCCCGAAGGACGGTTGGTCTGACTCTTCAGTCGGGTCACTCCCATGATGCCTTGCAGGAGTGGATGAGTCATCTTTGTCTCACCATACCTTAAATGAGCTGCTCCATCAGAACGTGACTTCCTTGGCCGCTTGGGGACTTTTAACTTTGCGCAGTGGCAGTATCATAGCTCATGAGGTTTAACCGAGGCGTGATTATTGCTAATTGAAAACTTTTCCCAATACCCCGCCATGATGACTTGAAATACAGTCAGCATTGGCAATTTTTGCTGGTTTCTCAGGAGACTCGATCTCTCATAAAAAGAACAGACTTAGGGGTAAGAAAATAAACTTCCAAGGAATGTTAACATGGTTTGTTCTCACCCGCGAAGAAAAAGAAACTCTGGCCTTGAAGCTAACTGGTGCCTGTTTTCCAGCTGCAGAAAATTTCATTTTCCTTCCTGACACGCCTACTTTAGCAACTCGTGAAAAGACGAAATGCCAAACAATCGCCCGAAGGACGGTTGGTCTGACTCTTCAGTCGGGTCAATCCCATGATGCCTTGCAGGAGTGGATGAGTCATCTTTGTCTCACCATACCTTAAATGAGCTGCTCCATCAGAACGTGACATCCTTGGCCGCTTGGGGACTTTTAACTTTGCGCAGTGGCAGTATCATAGCTCATGAGGTTTAACCGAGGCGTGATTATTGCTAATTGAAAACTTTTCCCAATACCCCGCCATGATGACTTGAAATACAGTCAGCATTGGCAATTTTTGCTGGTCTCTCAGGAGACTTCATCTCTCGTAAAAAGAACAGATGTAGCGGTAAGAAAATAAGTTTAGCAGGTATGTTAACATGGTTTGTTCTCACCCGCGAAGGAAATGCAACTCTGCCCTTGAAGCCAACTGGTGCCTATTTTCCAGCTGCAGGGAACATCATTTATCTTCCTGACACGCCTACTTTAGCAACGCGTGAAAAGACGAAATGCCAAACAATCGCCCGAAGGACGGTTGGTCTGACTCTTCAGTCGGATCACTCCCATGATGCCTTGCAGGAGTGGATGAGTCATCTTTGTCTCACCATACCTTAAATGAGCTGCTCCATGAGAACGTGACATCCTTGGCCGCTTGGGGACGTTTAACTTTGCGCAGTGGCAGTATCATAGCCCATGAGGTTTAACCGAGGCGTGATTATTGCTAATTGAAAACTTTTCCCAATACCCCGCCATGATGACTTGAAATACAGTCAGCATTGGCAATTTTTGCTGGTCTCTCAGGAGACTCGATCTCTCGTAAAAAGAACAGACTTAGGGGTAAGAAAATAAACTTCCAAGGAATGTTAGCACGGTTTGTTCTCACCCGCGAAGAAAAAGAAACTCTGGCCTTGAAGCTAACTGGTGCCTGTTTTCCAGCTGCAGAAAATGTCATTTTCCTTCCTGACACGCCTACTTTAGCAACTCGTGAAAAGACGAAATGCCAAACAATCGCCCGAAGGACGGTTGGTCTGACTCTTCAGTCGGGTCACTCCCATGATGCCTTGCAGGAGTGGATGAGTCATCTTTGTCTCACCATACCTTAAATGAGCTGCTCCATGAGAACGTGACATCCTTGGCCGCTTGGGGACTTTTAACGTTGCGCAGTGGCAGTATCATAGCCCATGAGGTTTAACCGAGGCGTGATTATTGCTGATTGAAAACTTTTCCCAATACCCCGCCATGATGACTTGAAATACAGTCAGCATTGGCAATTTTTGCTGGTCTCTCAGGAGACTTCATTTCTCGTAAAAAGAACAGATGTAGCGGTAAGAAAATAAGTTTAGCAGGTATGTTAACATGGTTTGTTCTCACCCGCAAAGAAAATGCAACTCTGCCCTTGAAGCCAACTGGTGCCTATTTTCCAGCTGCAGGGAACATCATTTATCTTCCTGACACGCCTACTTTAGCAACTCGTGAAAAGACGAAATGCCAAACAATCGCCCGAAGGACGGTTGGTCTGACTCTTCAGTCGGGTCACTCCCATGATGCCTTGCAGGAGTGGATGAGTCATCTTTGTCTCACCATACCTTAAATGAGCTGCTCCATGAGAACGTGACATCCTTGGCCGCTTGGGGACTTTTAACTTTGCGCAGTGGCAGTATCATAGCCCATGAGGTTTAACCGAGGCGTGATTATTGCTAATTGAAAACTTTTCCCAATACCCCGCCATGATGACTTGAAATACAGTCAGCATTGGCAAGTTTTGCTGGTCTCTCAGGAGACTCGATCTCTCGTAAAAAGAACAGACTTAGGGGTAAGAAAATAAACTTCCAAGGAATGTTAGCACGGTTTGTTCTCACCCGCGAAGAAAAAGCAACTCTGGCCTTGAAGCTAACTGGTGCCTGTTTTCCAGCTGCAGAAAATTTCATTTTCCTTCCTGACACGCCTACTTTAGCAACGCGTGAAAAGACGAAATGCCAAACAATCGCCCGAAGGACGGTTGGTCTGACTCTTCAGTCGGGTCACTCCCATGATGCCTTGCAGGAGTGGATGAGTCATCTTTGTCTCACCATACCTTAAATGAGCTGCTCCATGAGAACGTGACATCCTTGGCCGCTTGGGGACTTTTAACTTTGCGCAGTGGCAGTATCATAGCCCATGAGGTTTAACCGAGGCGTGATTATTGCTAATTGAAAACTTTTCCCAATACCCCGCCATGATGACTTGAAATACAGTCAGCATTGGCAATTTTTGCTGGTCTCTCAGGAGACTTCATCTCTCGTAAAAAGAACAGATGTAGCGGTAAGAAAATAAGTTTAGCAGGTATATTAACATGGTTTGTTCTCACCCGCGAAGAAAATGCAACTCTGCCCTGGAAGCTAACTGGTGCCTATTTTCCAGCTGCAGGGAACATCATTTATCTTCCTGACACGCCTACTTTAGCAACGCGTGAAAAGACGAAATGCCAAACAATCGCCCGAAGGACGGTTGGTCTGACTCTTCAGTCTGGTCACTCCCATGATGCCTTGCAGGAGTGGATGAGTCATCTTTGTCTCACCATACCTTAAATGAACTGCTCCATGAGAACGTGACATCCTTGGCCGCTTGGGGACTTTTAACTTTGCGCAGTGGCAGTATCATAGCCCATGAGGTTTAACCTAGGCGTGATTATTGCTAATTGAAAACTTTTCCCAATACCCTGCCATGATGACTTGAAATACAGTCAGCATTGGCAATTTTTGCTGGTCTCTCAGGAGACTCGATCTCTCGTAAAAAGAACAGACTTAGGGGTAAGAAAATAAACTTCCAAGGAATGTTAGCACGGTTTGTTCTCACCTGCGAAGAAAAAGAAACTCTGGCCTTGAAGCTAACTGGTGCCTATTTTCCAGCTGCAGAAAATTTCATTTTCCTTCCTGACACGCCTACTTTAGCAACTCGTGAAAAGACGAAATGCCAAACAATCGCCCGAAGGACGATTGGTCTGACTCTTCAGTCGGGTCACTCCCATGATGCCTTGCAGGAGTGGATGAGTCATCTTTGTCTCACCATACCTTAAATGAGCTGCTCCATGAGAACGTGACATCCTTGGCCGCTTAGGGACTTTTAACTTTGCGCAGTGGCAGTATCATAGCCCATGTGGTTTAACCGAGGCGTGATTATTGCTAATTGAAAACTTTTCCCAATACCCCGCCATGATGACTTGAAATACAGTCAGCATTGGCAATTTTTGCTGGTCTCTCAGGAGACTTCATCTCTCGTAAAAAGAACAGATGTAGCGGTAAGAAAATAAGTTTAGCAGGTATGTTAAAATGGTTTGTTCTCACCCGCGAAGAAAATGCAACTCTGCCCTTGAAGCTAACTGGTGCCTATTTTCCAGCTGCAGGGAACATCATTTATCTTCCTGACACGCCTACTTTAGCAGCGCGTGAAAAGACGAAATGCCAAACAATCGCCCGAAGGACGGTTGATGCCTTGCAGGAGTGGATGAGTCATCTTTGTCTCACCATACCTTAAATGAGCTGCTCCATCAGAACGTGACATCCTTGGCCGCTTGGGGACTTTTAACTTTGCGCAGTGGCAGTATCATAGCCCATGAGGTTTAACCGAGGCGTGATTATTGCTAATTGAAAACTTTTCCCAATACTCCGCCATGATGACTTGAAATACAGTCAGCATTGGCAATTTTTGCTGGTCTCTCAGGAGACTCGATCTCTCATAAAAAGAACAGACTTAGGGGTAAGAAAATAAACTTCCAAGGAATGTTAACATGGTTTGTTCTCACCCGCGAAGAAAAAGAAACTCTGTCCTTGAAGCTAACTGGTGCCTGTTTTCCAGCTGCAGAAAATTTCATTTTCCTTCCTGACACGCCTACTTTAGCAACTCGTGAAAAGACGAAATGCCAAACAATCGCCCGAAGGACGGTTGGTCTGACTCTTCAGTCGGGTCACTCCCATGATGCCTTGCAGGAGTGGATGAGTCATCTTTGTCTCACCATACCTTAAATGAGCTGCTCCATCAGAACGTGACATCCTTGGCCGCTTGGGGACTTTTAACTTTGCGCAGTGGCAGTATCATAGCTCATGAGGTTTAACCGAGGCGTGATTATTGCTAATTGAAAACTTTTCCCAATACCCCGCCATGATGACTTGAAATACAGTCAGCATTGGCAATTTTTGCTGGTCTCTCAGGAGACTCGATCTCTCATAAAAAGAACAGACTTAGGGGTAAGAAAATAAACTTCCAAGGAATGTTAACATGGTTTGTTCTCACCCGCGAAGAAAAAGAAACTCTGGCCTTGAAGCTAACTGGTGCCTATTTTCCAGCTGCAGGGAACATCATTTATCTTCCTGACACGCCTACTTTAGCAACGCGTGAAAAGACGAAATGCCAAACAATCGCCCGAAGGACTGTTGGTCTGACTCTTCAGTCGGGTCACTCCCATGATGCCTTGCAGGAGTGGATGAGTCATCTTTGTCTCACCATACCTTAAATGAGCTGCTCCATGAGAACGTGACATCCTTGGCCGCTTGGGGACTTTTAACTTTGCGCAGTGGCAGTATCATAGCCCATGAGGTTTAACTGAGGCGTGATTATTGCTAATTGAAAACTTTTCCCAATACCCCGCCATGATGACTTGAAATACAGTCAGCATTGGCAATTTTTGCTGGTCTCTCAGGAGACTTCATCTCTCGTTAAGAGAACAGATGTAGCGGTAAGAAAATAAGTTTAGCAGGTATGTTAACATGGTTTCTTCTCACCCGCGAAGGAAATGCAACTCTGCCCTTGAAGCCAACTGATGCCTATTTTCCAGCTGCAGGGAACATCATTTATCTTCCTGACACGCCTACTTTAGCAACGCGTGAAAAGACGAAATGCCAAACAATCACACAAAGGATGGTTGGTCTGACTCTTCAGTCTGGTCACTCCCATGATGCCTTGCAGGAGTGGATGAGTCATCTTTGTCTCACCATACCTTAAATGAGCTGCTCCATGAGAACGTGACATCCTTGGCCGCTTGGGGACTTTTAACTTTGCGCAGTGGCAGTATCATAGCCCATGAGGTTTAACTGAGGCGTGATTATTGCTAATTGAAAACTTTTCCCAATACCCCGCCATGATGACTTGAAATACAGTGAGCATTGGCAATTTTTGCTGGTCTCTCAGGAGACTTCATCTCTCGTAAAAAGAACAGATGTAGCGGTAAGAAAATAAGTTTAGCAGGTATGTTAACATGGTTTGTTCTCACCTGCAAAGAAAATGCAACTCTGCCCTTGAAGCCAACTGGTGCCTATTTTCCAGCTGCAGGGAACATCATTTATCTTCCTGACACGCCTACTTTAGCAACGCGTGAAAAGACGAAATGCCAAACAATCACACAAAGGACGGTTGGTCTGACTCTTCAGTCGGGTCACTCCCATGATGCCTTGCAGGAGTGGATGAGTCATCTTTGTCTCACCATACCTTAAATGAGCTGCTCCATGAGAACGTGACATCCTTGGCCGCTTGGGGACTTTTAACTTTGCGCAGTGGCAGTATCATAGCCCATGAGGTTTAACCGAGGCGTGATTATTGCTAATTGAAAACTTTTCCCAATACCCCGCCATGATGACTTGAAATACAGTCAGCATTGGCAATTTTTGCTGGTCTCTCAGGAGACTCGATCTCTCATAAAAAGAACAGACTTAGGGGTAAGAAAATAAACTTCCAAGGAATGTTAACATGGTTTGTTCTCACCCGCGAAGAAAAAGAAACTCTGGCCTTGAAGCTAACTGGTGCCTGTTTTCCAGCTGCAGAAAATTTCATTTTCCTTCCTGACACGCCTACTTTAGCAACTCGTGAAAAGACGAAATACCAAACAATCGCCCGAAGGACGGTTGGTCTGACTCTTCAGTCGGGTCACTCCCATGATGCCTTGCAGGAGTGGATGAGTCATCTTTGTCTCACCATACCTTAAATGAGCTGCTCCATCAGAACGTGACATCCTTGGCCGCTTGGGGACTTTTAACTTTGCGCAGTGGCAGTATCATAGCTCATGAGATTTAACCGAGGCGTGATTATTGCTAATTGAAAACTTTTCCCAATACCCCGCCATGATGACTTGAAATACAGTCAGCATTGGCAATTTTTGCTGGTCTCTCAGGAGACTCGATCTCTCATAAAAAGAACAGACTTAGGGGTAAGAAAATAAACTTCCAAGGAATGTTAACATGGTTTGTTCTCACCCGCGAAGAAAAAGAAACTCTGGCCTTGAAGCTAACTGGTGCCTGTTTTCCAGCTGCAGAAAATTTCATTTTCCTTCCTGACACGCCTACTTTAGCAACTCGTGAAAAGACGAAATACCAAACAATCGCCCGAAGGACGGTTGGTCTGACTCTTCAGTCGGGTCACTCCCATGATGCCTTGCAGGAGTGGATGAGTCATCTTTGTCTCACCATACCTTAAATGAGCTGCTCCATGAGAACGTGACATCCTTGGCCGCTTGGGGACTTTTAACTTTGCGCAGTGGCAGTATCATAGCCCATGAGGTTTAACCGAGGCGTGATTATTGCTAATTGAAAACTTTTCCCAATACCCCGCCATGATGACTTGAAATACAGTCAGCATTGGCAATTTTTGCTGGTCTCTCAGGAGACTCGATCTATCGTAAAAAGAACAGACTTAGGGGTAAGAAAATAAACTTCCAAGGAATGTTAGCACGGTTTGTTCTCACCCGCGAAGAAAAAGAAACTCTGGCCTTGAAGCTAACTGGTGCCTGTTTTCCAGCTGCAGAAAATTTCATTTTCCTTCCTGACACGCCTACTTTAGCAACTCGTGAAAAGACGAAATGCCAAACAATCGCCCGAAGGACGATTGGTCTGACTCTTCAGTCGGGTCACTCCCATGATGCCTTGCAGGAGTGGATGAGTCATCTTTGTCTCACCATACCTTAAATGAGCTGCTCCATGAGAACGTGACATCCTTGGCCGCTTAGGGCCTTTTAACTTTGCGCAGTGGCAGTATCATAGCCCATGAGGTTTAACCGAGGCGTGATTATTGCTAATTGAAAACTTTTCCCAATACCCCGCCATGATGACTTGAAATACAGTCAGCATTGGCAATTTTTGCTGGTCTCTCAGGAGACTTCATCTCTCGTAAAAAGAACAGATGTAGCGGTAAGAAAATAAGTTTAGCAGGTATGATAGCATGGTTTGTTCTCACCCGCGAAGAAAATGCAACTCTGCCCTTGAAGCTAACTGGTGCCTATTTTCCAGCTGCAGGGAACATCATTTATCTTCCTGACACGCCTACTTTAGCAACTCGTGAAAAGACGAAATGCCAAACAATCGCCCGAAGGACGGTTGGTCTGACTCTTCAGTCGGGTCACTCCCATGATGCCTTGCAGGAGTGGATGAGTCATCTTTGTCTCACCATACCTTAAATGAGCTGCTCCATCAGAACGTGACATCCTTGGCCGCTTGGGGACTTTTAACTTTGCGCAGTGGCAGTATCATAGCCCATGAGGTTTAACCGAGGCGTGATTATTGCTAATTGAAAACTTTTCCCAATACTCCGCCATGATGACTTGAAATACAGTCAGCATTGGCAATTTTTGCTGGTCTCTCAGGAGACTCGATCTCTCATAAAAAGAACAGACTTAGGGGTAAGAAAATAAACTTCCAAGGAATGTTAACATGGTTTGTTCTCACCCGCGAAGAAAAAGAAACTCTGGCCTTGAAGCTAACTGGTGCCTGTTGTCCAGCTGCAGAAAATTTCATTTTCCTTCCTGACACGCCTACTTTAGCAACGCGTGAAAAGACGAAATGCCAAACAATCACACAAAGGATGGTTGGTCTGACTCTTCAGTCTGGTCACTCCCATGATGCCTTGCAGGAGTGGATGAGTCATCTTTGTCTCACCATACCTTAAATGAACTGCTCCATGAGAACGTGACATCCTTGGCCGCTTGGGGACTTTTAACTTTGCGCAGTGGCAGTATCATAGCCCATGAGGTTTAACCGAGGCGTGATTATTGCTAATTGAAAACTTTTCCCAATACCCTGCCATGATGACTTGAAATACAGTCAGCATTGGCAATTTTTGCTGGTCTCTCAGGAGACTCGATCTCTCGTAAAAAGAACAGACTTAGGGGTAAGAAAATAAACTTCCAAGGAATGTTAGCACGGATTGTTCTCACCCGCGAAGAAAAAGAAACTCTGGCCTTGAAGCTAACTGGTGCCTGTTGTCCAGCTGCAGAAAATTTCATTTTCCTTCCTGACACGCCTACTTTAGCAACTCGTGAAAAGACGAAATGCCAAACAATCGCCCGAAGGACGGTTGGTCTGACTCTTCAGTCGGGTCACTCCCATGATGCCTTGCAGGAGTGGATGAGTCATCTTTGTCTCACCACACCTTAAATGAGCTGCTCCATGAGAACGTGACATCCTTGGCCGCTTGGGGACTTTTAACTTTGCGCAGTGGCAGTATCATAGCCCATGAGGTTTAACCGAGGGGTGATTATTGCTAATTGAAAACTTTTCCCAATACCCCGCCATGATGACTTGAAATACAGTCAGCATTGGCAATTTTTGCTGGTCTCTCAGGAGACTTCATCTCTCGTAAAAAGAACAGATGTAGCGGTAAGAAAATAAGTTTAGCAGGTATGTTAACATGGTTTGTTCTCACCCGCGAAGAAAATGCAACTCTGCCCTTGAAGCCAACTGGTGCCTATTTTCCAGCTGCAGGGAACATCATTTATCTTCCTGACACGCCTACTTTAGCAACGCGTGAAAAGACGAAATGCCAAACAATCACACAAAGGATGGTTGGTCTGACTCTTCAGTCTGGTCACTCCCATGATGCCTTGCAGGAGTGGATGAGTCATCTTTGTCTCACCATACCTTAAATGAGCTGCTCCATGAGAACGTGACATCCTTGGCCGCTTGGGGACTTTTAACTTTGCACAGTGGCAGTATCATAGCCCATGAGGTTTAACTGAGGCGTGATTATTACTAATTGAAAACTTTTCCCAATACCCCGCCATGATGACTTGAAATACAGTCAGCATTGGCAATTTTTGCTGGTCTCTCAGGAGACTCGATCTCTCGTAAAAAGAACAGATGTAGCGGTAAGAAAATAAGTTTAGCAGGTATGTTAGCATGGTTTGTTCTCACCCGCGAAGAAAATGCAACTCTGCCCTTGAAGCCAACTGGTGCCTATTTTCCAGCTGCAGGGAACATCATTTATCTTCCTGACACGCCTACTTTAGCAACGCGTGAAAAGACGAAATGCCAAACAATCGCCCGAAGGACGGTTGGTCTGACTCTTCAGTCTGGTCACTCCCATGATGCCTTGCAGGAGTGGATGAGTCATCTTTGTCTCACCATACCTTAAATGAACTGCTCCATGAGAACGTGACATCCTTGGCCGCTTGGGGACTTTTAACTTTGCGCAGTGGCAGTATCATAGCCCATGAGGTTTAACCGAGGCGTGATTATTGCTAATTGAAAACTTTTCCCAATACCCTGCCATGATGACTTGAAATACAGTCAGCATTGGCAATTTTTGCTGTTCTCTCAGGAGACTCGATCTCTCGTAAAAAGAACAGACTTAGGGGTAAGAAAATAAACTTCCAAGGAATGTTAGCACGGTTTGTTCTCACCCGCGAAGAAAAAGAAACTCTGGCCTTGAAGCTAACTGGTGCCTGTTTTCCAGCTGCAGAAAATTTCATTTTCCTTCCTGACACGCCTACTTTAGCAACTCGTGAAAAGACGAAATGCCAAACAATCGCCCGAAGGACGATTGGTCTGACTCTTCAGTCGGGTCACTCCCATGATGCCTTGCAGGAGTGGATGAGTCATCTTTGTCTCACCATACCTTAAATGAGCTGCTCCATGAGAACGTGACATCCTTGGCCGCTTAGGGACTTTTAACTTTGCGCAGTGGCAGTATCATAGCCCATGAGGTTTAACCGAGGCGTGATTATTGCTGATTGAAAACTTTTCCCAATACCCCGCCATGATGACTTGAAATACAGTCAGCATTGGCAATTTTTGCTGGTCTCTCAGGAGACTTCATCTCTCGTAAAAAGAACAGATGTAGCGGTAAGAAAATAAGTTTAGCAGGTATGTTAACATGGTTTGTTCTCACCCGCGAAGAAAATGCAACTCTGCCCTTGAAGCTAACTGGTGCCTATTTTCCAGCTGCAGGGAACATCATTTATCTTCCTGACACGCCTACTTTAGCAGCGCGTGAAAAGACGAAATGCCAAACAATCGCCCGAAGGACGGTTGATGCCTTGCAGGAGTGGATGAGTCATCTTTGTCTCACCATACCTTAAATGAGCTGCTCCATCAGAACGTGACATCCTTGGCCGCTTGGGGACTTTTAACTTTGCGCAGTGGCAGTATCATAGCCCATGAGGTTTAACCGAGGCGTGATTATTGCTAATTGAAAACTTTTCCCAATACTCCGCCATGATGACTTGAAATACAGTCAGCATTGGCAATTTTTGCTGGTCTCTCAGGAGACTCGATCTCTCATAAAAAGAACAGACTTAGGGGTAAGAAAATAAACTTCCAAGGAATGTTAACATGGTTTGTTCTCACCCGCGAAGAAAAAGAAACTCTGGCCTTGAAGCTAACTGGTGCCTGTTTTCCAGCTGCAGAAAATTTTATTTTCCTTCCTGACACGCCTACTTTAGCAACTCGTGAAAAGACGAAATGCCAAACAATCGCCCGAAGGACGGTTGGTCTGACTCTTCAGTCGGGTCACTCCCATGATGCCTTGCAGGAGTGGATGAGTCATCTTTGTCTCACCATACCTTAAATGAGCTGCTCCATCAGAACGTGACATCCTTGGCCGCTTGGGGACTTTTAACTTTGCGCAGTGGCAGTATCATAGCTCATGAGGTTTAACCGAGGCGTGATTATTGCTAATTGAAAACTTTTCCCAATACCCCGCCATGATGACTTGAAATACAGTCAGCATTGGCAATTTTTGCTGGTCTCTCAGGAGACTCGATCTCTCATAAAAAGAACAGACTTAGGGGTAAGAAAATAAACTTCCAAGGAATGTTAGCACGGTTTGTTCTCACCCGCGAAGAAAAAGAAACTCTGGCCTTGAAGCTAACTGGTGCCTGTTTTCCAGCTGCAGAAAATTTCATTTTCCATCCTGACACGCCTACTTTAGCAACGCGTGAAAAGACGAAATGCCAAACAATTGCCCGAAGGACGGTTGGTCTGACTCTTCAGTCGGGTCACTCCCATGATGCCTTGCAGGAGTGGATGAGTCATATTTTTCTCACCATACCTTAAATGAGCTGCTCCATGAGAACGTGACATCCTTGGCCGCTTGGGGACTTTTAACTTTGCGCAGTGGCAGTATCATAGCCCATGAGGTTTAACCGAGGCGTGATTATTGCTAATTGAAAACTTTTCCCAATACCCCGCCATGATGACTTGAAATACAGTCAGCATTGGCAATTTTTGCTGGTCTCTCAGGAGACTTCATCTCTCGTAAAAAGAACAGATGTAGCGGTAAGAAAATAAGTTTAGCAGGTATGTTAGCATGGTTTGTTCTCACCCGCGAAGAAAATGCAACTCTGCCCTTGAAGCTAACTGGTGCCTATTTTCCAGCTGCAGGGAACATCATTTATCTTCCTGACACGCCTACTTTAGCAGCGCGTGAAAAGACGAAATGCCAAACAATCGCCCGAAGGACGGTTGGTCTGACTCTTCAGTCGGGTCACTCCCATGATGCCTTGCAGGAGTGGATGAGTCATCTTTGTCTCACCATACCTTAAATGAGCTGCTCCATCAGAACGTGACATCCTTGGCCGCTTGGGGACTTTTAACTTTGCGCAGTGGCAGTATCATAGCCCATGAGGTTTAACCGAGGCGTGATTATTGCTAATTGAAAACTTTTCCCAATACTCCGCCATGATGACTTGAAATACAGTCAGCATTGGCAATTTTTGCTGGTCTCTCAGGAGACTCGATCTCTCATAAAAAGAACAGACTTAGGGGTAAGAAAATAAACTTCCAAGGAATGTTAACATGGTTTGTTCTCACCCGCGAAGAAAAAGAAACTCTGGCCTTGAAGCTAACTGGTGCCTGTTGTCCAGCTGCAGAAAATTTCATTTTCCTTCCTGACACGCCTACTTTAGCAACTCGTGAAAAGACGAAATGCCAAACAATCGCCCGAAGGACGGTTGGTCTGACTCTTCAGTCGGGTCACTCCCATGATGCCTTGCAGGAGTGGATGAGTCATCTTTGTCTCACCACACCTTAAATGAGCTGCTCCATGAGAACGTGACATCCTTGGCCGCTTGGGGACTTTTAACTTTGCGCAGTGGCAGTATCATAGCCCATGAGGTTTAACCGAGGGGTGATTATTGCTAATTGAAAACTTTTCCCAATACCCCGCCATGATGACTTGAAATACAGTCAGCATTGGCAATTTTTGCTGGTCTCTCAGGAGACTTCATCTCTCGTAAAAAGAACAGATGTAGCGGTAAGAAAATAAGTTTAGCAGGTATGTTAACATGGTTTGTTCTCACCCGCGAAGAAAATGCAACTCTGCCCTTGAAGCCAACTGGTGCCTATTTTCCAGCTGCAGGGAACATCATTTATCTTCCTGACACGCCTACTTTAGCAACGCGTGAAAAGACGAAATGCCAAACAATCACACAAAGGATGGTTGGTCTGACTCTTCAGTCTGGTCACTCCCATGATGCCTTGCAGGAGTGGATGAGTCATCTTTGTCTCACCATACCTTAAATGAGCTGCTCCATGAGAACGTGACATCCTTGGCCGCTTGGGGACTTTTAACTTTGCACAGTGGCAGTATCATAGCCCATGAGGTTTAACTGAGGCGTGATTATTACTAATTGAAAACTTTTCCCAATACCCCGCCATGATGACTTGAAATACAGTCAGCATTGGCAATTTTTGCTGGTCTCTCAGGAGACTCGATCTCTCGTAAAAAGAACAGATGTAGCGGTAAGAAAATAAGTTTAGCAGGTATGTTAGCATGGTTTGTTCTCACCCGCGAAGAAAATGCAACTCTGCCCTTGAAGCCAACTGGTGCCTATTTTCCAGCTGCAGGGAACATCATTTATCTTCCTGACACGCCTACTTTAGCAACGCGTGAAAAGACGAAATGCCAAACAATCGCCCGAAGGACGGTTGGTCTGACTCTTCAGTCTGGTCACTCCCATGATGCCTTGCAGGAGTGGATGAGTCATCTTTGTCTCACCATACCTTAAATGAACTGCTCCATGAGAACGTGACATCCTTGGCCGCTTGGGGACTTTTAACTTTG
The DNA here is from genome assembly GCF_035609145.1 of Eleutherodactylus coqui. NCBI lineage: Eukaryota > Metazoa > Chordata > Amphibia > Anura > Eleutherodactylidae > Eleutherodactylus > Eleutherodactylus coqui. Next base: position 308,665,662 of record NC_089838.1, on the reverse strand, counting down.
CGCAGTGGCAGTATCATAGCCCATGAGGTTTAACCGAGGCGTGATTATTGCTAATTGAAAACTTTTCCCAATACCCCGCCATGATGACTTGAAATACAGTCAGCATTGGCAATTTTTGCTGGTCTCTCAGGAGACTCGATCTCTCATAAAAAGAACAGACTTAGGGGTAAGAAAATAAACTTCCAAGGAATGTTAGCACGGTTTGTTCTCACCCGCGAAGAAAAAGAAACTCTGGCCTTGAAGCTAACTGGTGCCTGTTTTCCAGCTGCAGAAAATTTCATTTTCCTTCCTGACACGCCTACTTTAGCAACTCGTGAAAAGACGAAATGCCAAACAATCGCCCGAAGGACGATTGGTCTGACTCTTCAGTCGGGTCACTCCCATGATGCCTTGCAGGAGTGGATGAGTCATCTTTGTCTCACCATACCTTAAATGAGCTGCTCCATGAGAACGTGACATCCTTGGCCGCTTAGGGACTTTTAACTTTGCGCAGTGGCAGTATCATAGCCCATGAGGTTTAACCGAGGCGTGATTATTGCTGATTGAAAACTTTTCCCAATACCCCGCCATGATGACTTGAAATACAGTCAGCATTGGCAATTTTTGCTGGTCTCTCAGGAGACTTCATCTCTCGTAAAAAGAACAGATGTAGCGGTAAGAAAATAAGTTTAGCAGGTATGTTAACATGGTTTGTTCTCACCCGCGAAGAAAATGCAACTCTGCCCTTGAAGCTAACTGGTGCCTATTTTCCAGCTGCAGGGAACATCATTTATCTTCCTGACACGCCTACTTTAGCAGCGCGTGAAAAGACGAAATGCCAAACAATCGCCCGAAGGACGGTTGATGCCTTGCAGGAGTGGATGAGTCATCTTTGTCTCACCATACCTTAAATGAGCTGCTCCATCAGAACGTGACATCCTTGGCCGCTTGGGGACTTTTAACTTTGCGCAGTGGCAGTATCATAGCCCATGAGGTTTAACCGAGGCGTGATTATTGCTAATTGAAAACTTTTCCCAATACTCCGCCATGATGACTTGAAATACAGTCAGCATTGGCAATTTTTGCTGGTCTCTCAGGAGACTCGATCTCTCATAAAAAGAACAGACTTAGGGGTAAGAAAATAAACTTCCAAGGAATGTTAACATGGTTTGTTCTCACCCGCGAAGAAAAAGAAACTCTGGCCTTGAAGCTAACTGGTGCCTGTTTTCCAGCTGCAGAAAATTTTATTTTCCTTCCTGACACGCCTACTTTAGCAACTCGTGAAAAGACGAAATGCCAAACAATCGCCCGAAGGACGGTTGGTCTGACTCTTCAGTCGGGTCACTCCCATGATGCCTTGCAGGAGTGGATGAGTCATCTTTGTCTCACCATACCTTAAATGAGCTGCTCCATCAGAACGTGACATCCTTGGCCGCTTGGGGACTTTTAACTTTGCGCAGTGGCAGTATCATAGCTCATGAGGTTTAACCGAGGCGTGATTATTGCTAATTGAAAACTTTTCCCAATACCCCGCCATGATGACTTGAAATACAGTCAGCATTGGCAATTTTTGCTGGTCTCTCAGGAGACTCGATCTCTCATAAAAAGAACAGACTTAGGGGTAAGAAAATAAACTTCCAAGGAATGTTAGCACGGTTTGTTCTCACCCGCGAAGAAAAAGAAACTCTGGCCTTGAAGCTAACTGGTGCCTGTTTTCCAGCTGCAGAAAATTTCATTTTCCATCCTGACACGCCTACTTTAGCAACGCGTGAAAAGACGAAATGCCAAACAATTGCCCGAAGGACGGTTGGTCTGACTCTTCAGTCGGGTCACTCCCATGATGCCTTGCAGGAGTGGATGAGTCATATTTTTCTCACCATACCTTAAATGAGCTGCTCCATGAGAACGTGACATCCTTGGCCGCTTGGGGACTTTTAACTTTGCGCAGTGGCAGTATCATAGCCCATGAGGTTTAACCGAGGCGTGATTATTGCTAATTGAAAACTTTTCCCAATACCCCGCCATGATGACTTGAAATACAGTCAGCATTGGCAATTTTTGCTGGTCTCTCAGGAGACTTCATCTCTCGTAAAAAGAACAGATGTAGCGGTAAGAAAATAAGTTTAGCAGGTATGTTAGCATGGTTTGTTCTCACCCGCGAAGAAAATGCAACTCTGCCCTTGAAGCTAACTGGTGCCTATTTTCCAGCTGCAGGGAACATCATTTATCTTCCTGACACGCCTACTTTAGCAGCGCGTGAAAAGACGAAATGCCAAACAATCGCCCGAAGGACGGTTGGTCTGACTCTTCAGTCGGGTCACTCCCATGATGCCTTGCAGGAGTGGATGAGTCATCTTTGTCTCACCATACCTTAAATGAGCTGCTCCATCAGAACGTGACATCCTTGGCCGCTTGGGGACTTTTAACTTTGCGCAGTGGCAGTATCATAGCCCATGAGGTTTAACCGAGGCGTGATTATTGCTAATTGAAAACTTTTCCCAATACTCCGCCATGATGACTTGAAATACAGTCAGCATTGGCAATTTTTGCTGGTCTCTCAGGAGACTCGATCTCTCATAAAAAGAACAGACTTAGGGGTAAGAAAATAAACTTCCAAGATATGTTAACATGGTTTGTTCTCACCCGCGAAGAAAAAGAAACTCTGGCCTTGAAGCTAACTGGTGCCTGTTGTCCAGCTGCAGAAAATTTCATTTTCCTTCCTGACACGCCTACTTTAGCAACTCGTGAAAAGACGAAATGCCAAACAATCGCCCGAAGGACGGTTGGTCTGACTCTTCAGTCGGGTCACTCCCATGATGCCTTGCAGGAGTGGATGAGTCATCTTTGTCTCACCACACCTTAAATGAGCTGCTCCATGAGAACGTGACATCCTTGGCCGCTTGGGGACTTTTAACTTTGCGCAGTGGCAGTATCATAGCCCATGAGGTTTAACCGAGGGGTGATTATTGCTAATTGAAAACTTTTCCCAATACCCCGCCATGATGACTTGAAATACAGTCAGCATTGGCAATTTTTGCTGGTCTCTCAGGAGACTTCATCTCTCGTAAAAAGAACAGATGTAGCGGTAAGAAAATAAGTTTAGCAGGTATGTTAACATGGTTTGTTCTCACCCGCGAAGAAAATGCAACTCTGCCCTTGAAGCCAACTGGTGCCTATTTTCCAGCTGCAGGGAACATCATTTATCTTCCTGACACGCCTACTTTAGCAACGCGTGAAAAGACGAAATGCCAAACAATCACACAAAGGATGGTTGGTCTGACTCTTCAGTCTGGTCACTCCCATGATGCCTTGCAGGAGTGGATGAGTCATCTTTGTCTCACCATACCTTAAATGAGCTGCTCCATGAGAACGTGACATCCTTGGCCGCTTGGGGACTTTTAACTTTGCACAGTGGCAGTATCATAGCCCATGAGGTTTAACTGAGGCGTGATTATTGCTAATTGAAAACTTTTCCCAATACCCCGCCATGATGACTTGAAATACAGTCAGCATTGGCAATTTTTGCTGGTCTCTCAGGAGACTCGATCTCTCGTAAAAAGAACAGATGTAGCGGTAAGAAAATAAGTTTAGCAGGTATGTTAGCATGGTTTGTTCTCACCCGCGAAGAAAATGCAACTCTGCCCTTGAAGCCAACTGGTGCCTATTTTCCAGCTGCAGGGAACATCATTTATCTTCCTGACACGCCTACTTTAGCAACGCGTGAAAAGACGAAATGCCAAACAATCGCCCGAAGGACGGTTGATGCCTTGCAGGAGTGGATGAGTCATCTTTGTCTCACCATACCTTAAATGAGCTGCTCCATCAGAACGTGACATCCTTGGCCGCTTGGGGACTTTTAACTTTGCGCAGTGGCAGTATCATAGCCCATGAGGTTTAACCGAGGCGTGATTATTGCTAATTGAAAACTTTTCCCAATACTCCGCCATGATGACTTGAAATACAGTCAGCATTGGCAATTTTTGCTGGTCTCTCAGGAGACTCGATCTCTCATAAAAAGAACAGACTTAGGGGTAAGAAAATAAACTTCCAAGGAATGTTAACATGGTTTGTTCTCACCCGCGAAGAAAAAGAAACTCTGGCCTTGAAGCTAACTGGTGCCTGTTTTCCAGCTGCAGAAAATTTCATTTTCCTTCCTGACACGCCTACTTTAGCAACTCGTGAAAAGACGAAATGCCAAACAATCGCCCGAAGGACGATTGGTCTGACTCTTCAGTCGGGTCACTCCCATGATGCCTTGCAGGAGTGGATGAGTCATCTTTGTCTCACCATACCTTAAATGAGCTGCTCCATGAGAACGTGACATCCTTGGCCGCTTAGGGCCTTTTAACTTTGCGCAGTGGCAGTATCATAGCCCATGAGGTTTAACCGAGGCGTGATTATTGCTAATTGAAAACTTTTCCCAATACCCCGCCATGATGACTTGAAATACAGTCAGCATTGGCAATTTTTGCTGGTCTCTCAGGAGACTTCATCTCTCGTAAAAAGAACAGATGTAGCGGTAAGAAAATAAGTTTAGCAGGTATGATAGCATGGTTTGTTCTCACCCGCGAAGAAAATGCAACTCTGCCCTTGAAGCTAACTGGTGCCTATTTTCCAGCTGCAGGGAACATCATTTATCTTCCTGACACGCCTACTTTAGCAACTCGTGAAAAGACGAAATGCCAAACAATCGCCCGAAGGACGGTTGGTCTGACTCTTCAGTCGGGTCACTCCCATGATGCCTTGCAGGAGTGGATGAGTCATCTTTGTCTCACCATACCTTAAATGAGCTGCTCCATCAGAACGTGACATCCTTGGCCGCTTGGGGACTTTTAACTTTGCGCAGTGGCAGTATCATAGCCCATGAGGTTTAACCGAGGCGTGATTATTGCTAATTGAAAACTTTTCCCAATACTCCGCCATGATGACTTGAAATACAGTCAGCATTGGCAATTTTTGCTGGTCTCTCAGGAGACTCGATCTCTCATAAAAAGAACAGACTTAGGGGTAAGAAAATAAACTTCCAAGGAATGTTAACATGGTTTGTTCTCACCCGCGAAGAAAAAGAAACTCTGGCCTTGAAGCTAACTGGTGCCTGTTGTCCAGCTGCAGAAAATTTCATTTTCCTTCCTGACACGCCTACTTTAGCAACGCGTGAAAAGACGAAATGCCAAACAATCACACAAAGGATGGTTGGTCTGACTCTTCAGTCTGGTCACTCCCATGATGCCTTGCAGGAGTGGATGAGTCATCTTTGTCTCACCATACCTTAAATGAACTGCTCCATGAGAACGTGACATCCTTGGCCGCTTGGGGACTTTTAACTTTGCGCAGTGGCAGTATCATAGCCCATGAGGTTTAACCGAGGCGTGATTATTGCTAATTGAAAACTTTTCCCAATACCCTGCCATGATGACTTGAAATACAGTCAGCATTGGCAATTTTTGCTGGTCTCTCAGGAGACTCGATCTCTCGTAAAAAGAACAGACTTAGGGGTAAGAAAATAAACTTCCAAGGAATGTTAGCACGGATTGTTCTCACCCGCGAAGAAAAAGAAACTCTGGCCTTGAAGCTAACTGGTGCCTGTTGTCCAGCTGCAGAAAATTTCATTTTCCTTCCTGACACGCCTACTTTAGCAACTCGTGAAAAGACGAAATGCCAAACAATCGCCCGAAGGACGGTTGGTCTGACTCTTCAGTCGGGTCACTCCCATGATGCCTTGCAGGAGTGGATGAGTCATCTTTGTCTCACCACACCTTAAATGAGCTGCTCCATGAGAACGTGACATCCTTGGCCGCTTGGGGACTTTTAACTTTGCGCAGTGGCAGTATCATAGCCCATGAGGTTTAACCGAGGGGTGATTATTGCTAATTGAAAACTTTTCCCAATACCCCGCCATGATGACTTGAAATACAGTCAGCATTGGCAATTTTTGCTGGTCTCTCAGGAGACTTCATCTCTCGTAAAAAGAACAGATGTAGCGGTAAGAAAATAAGTTTAGCAGGTATGTTAACATGGTTTGTTCTCACCCGCGAAGAAAATGCAACTCTGCCCTTGAAGCCAACTGGTGCCTATTTTCCAGCTGCAGGGAACATCATTTATCTTCCTGACACGCCTACTTTAGCAACGCGTGAAAAGACGAAATGCCAAACAATCACACAAAGGATGGTTGGTCTGACTCTTCAGTCTGGTCACTCCCATGATGCCTTGCAGGAGTGGATGAGTCATCTTTGTCTCACCATACCTTAAATGAGCTGCTCCATGAGAACGTGACATCCTTGGCCGCTTGGGGACTTTTAACTTTGCACAGTGGCAGTATCATAGCCCATGAGGTTTAACTGAGGCGTGATTATTACTAATTGAAAACTTTTCCCAATACCCCGCCATGATGACTTGAAATACAGTCAGCATTGGCAATTTTTGCTGGTCTCTCAGGAGACTCGATCTCTCGTAAAAAGAACAGATGTAGCGGTAAGAAAATAAGTTTAGCAGGTATGTTAGCATGGTTTGTTCTCACCCGCGAAGAAAATGCAACTCTGCCCTTGAAGCCAACTGGTGCCTATTTTCCAGCTGCAGGGAACATCATTTTCCTTCCTGACACGCCTACTTTAGCAACTCGTGAAAAGACGAAATGCCAAACAATCGCCCGAAGGACGGTTGGTCTGACTCTTCAGTCGGGTCACTCCCATGATGCCTTGCAGGAGTGGATGAGTCATCTTTGTCTCACCATACCTTAAATGAGCTGCTCCATCAGAACGTGACATCCTTGGCCGCTTGGGGACTTTTAACTTTGCGCAGTGGCAGTATCATAGCTCATGAGGTTTAACCGAGGCGTGATTATTGCTAATTGAAAACTTTTCCCAATACCCCGCCATGATGACTTGAAATACAGTCAGCATTGGCAATTTTTGCTGGTCTCTCAGGAGACTCGATCTCTCATAAAAAGAACAGACTTAGGGGTAAGAAAATAAACTTCCAAGGAATGTTAGCACGGTTTGTTCTCACCCGCGAAGAAAAAGAAACTCTGGCCTTGAAGCTAACTGGTGCCTGTTTTCCAGCTGCAGAAAATTTCATTTTCCATCCTGACACGCCTACTTTAGCAACGCGTGAAAAGACGAAATGCCAAACAATCACACAAAGGACGGTTGGTCTGACTCTTCAGTCGGGTCACTCCCATGATGCCTTGCAGGAGTGGATGAGTCATCTTTGTCTCACCATACCTTAAATGAGCTGCTCCATGAGAACGTGACATCCTTGGCCGCTTGGGGACTTTTAACTTTGCGCAGTGGCAGTATCATAGCCCATGAGGTTTAACCGAGGCGTGATTATTGCTAATTGAAAACTTTTCCCAATACCCCGCCATGATGACTTGAAATACAGTCAGCATTGGCAATTTTTGCTGGTTTCTCAGGAGACTTCATCTCTCGTAAAAAGAACAGATGTAGCGGTAAGAAAATAAGTTTAGCAGCTATGTTAACATGGTTTGTTCTCACCCGCGAAGAAAATGCAACTCTGCCCTTGAAGCCAACTGGTGCCTATTTTCCAGCTGCAGGGAACATCATTTATCTTCCTGACACGCCTACTTTAGCAACGCGTGAAAAGACGAAATGCCAAACAATCACACAAAGGATGGTTGGTCTGACTCTTCAGTCTGGTCACTCCCATGATGCCTTGCAGGAGTGGATGAGTCATCTTTGTCTCACCATACCTTAAATGAGCTGCTCCATGAGAACGTGACATCCTTGGCCGCTTGGGGACTTTTAACTTTGCGCAGTGGCAGTATCATAGCCCATGAGGTTTAACCGAGGCGTGATTATTGCTAATTGAAAACTTTTCCCAATACCCCGCCATGGTGACTTGAAATACAGTCAGCATTGGCAATTTTTGCTGGTCTCTCAGGAGACTCGATCTCTCATAAAAAGAACAGACTTAGGGGTAAGAAAATAAACTTCCAAGGAATGTTAACATGGTTTGTTCTCACCCGCGAAGAAAAAGAAACTCTGGCCTTGAAGCTAACTGGTGCCTGTTTTCCAGCTGCAGAAAATTTCATTTTCCTTCCTGACACGCCTACTTTAGCAACTCGTGAAAAGAGGAAATGCCAAACAATCGCCCGAAGGACGGTTGGTCTGACTCTTCAGTCGGGTCACTCCCATGATGCCCTGCAGGAGTGGATGAGTCATCTTTGTCTCACCATACCTTAAATGAGCTGCTCCATCAGAACGTGACATCCTTGGCCGCTTGGGGACTTTTAACTTTGCGCAGTGGCAGTATCATAGCCCATGAGGTTTAACCGAGGCGTGATTATTGCTAATTGAAAACTTTTCCCAATACCCCGCCATGATGACTTGAAATACAGTCAGCATTGGCAATTTTTGCTGGTCTTTCAGGAGACTTCATCTCTCGTAAAAAGAACAGATGTAGCGGTAAGGAAATAAGTTTAGCAGGTATGTTAACATGGTTTGTTCTCACCCGCGAAGAAAATGCAACTCTGCCCTTGAAGCCAACTGGTGCCTATTTTCCAGCTGCAGGGAACATCATTTATCTTCCTGACACGCCTACTTTAGCAATGCGTGAAAAGACGAAATGCCAAACAATCACACAAAGGACGGTTGGTCTGACTCTTCAGTCGGGTCACTCCCATGATGCCTTGCAGGAGTGGATGAGTCATCTTTGTCTCACCATACCTTAAATGAGCTGCTCCATCAGAACGTGACATCCTTGGCCGCTTGGGGACTTTTAACATTGCGCAGTGGCAGTATCATAGCTCATGAGGTTTAACCGAGGCGTGATTATTGCTAATTGAAAACTTTTCCCAATACCCCGCCATGATGACTTGAAATACAGTCAGCATTGGCAATTTTTGCTGGATTCTCAGGAGACTCGATCTCTCATAAAAAGAACAGACTTAGGGGTAAGAAAATAAACTTCCAAGGAATGTTAACATGGTTTGTTCTCACCCGCGAAGAAAAAGAAACTCTGGCCTTGAAGCTAACTGGTGCCTGTTTTCCAGCTGCAGAAAATTTCATTTTCCTTCCTGACACGCCTACTTTAGCAACTCGTGAAAAGACGAAATGCCAAACAATCGCCCGAAGGACGGTTGGTCTGACTCTTCAGTCGGGTCAATCCCATGATGCCTTGCAGGAGTGGATAAGTCATCTTTGTCTCACCATACCTTAAATGAGCTGCTCCATCAGAACGTGACATCCTTGGCCGCTTGGGTACTTTTAACTTTGCGCAGTGGCAGTATCATAGCTCATGAGGTTTAACCGAGGCGTGATTATTGCTAATTGAAAACTTTTCCCAATACCCCGCCATGATGACTTGAAATACAGTCAGCATTGGCAATTTTTGCTGGTCTCTCAGGAGACTTCATCTCTCGTAAAAAGAACAGATGTAGCGGTAAGAAAATAAGTTTAGCAGGTATGTTAACATGGTTTGTTCTCACCCGCGAAGGAAATGCAACTCTGCCCTTGAAGCCAACTGGTGCCTATTTTCCAGCTGCAGGGAACATCATTTATCTTCCTGACACGCCTACTTTAGCAACGCGTGAAAAGACGAAATGCCAAACAATCGCCCGAAGGACGGTTGGTCTGACTCTTCAGTCGGGTCACTCCCATGATGCCTTGCAGGAGTGGATGAGTCATCTCACCATACCTTAAATGAGCTGCTCCATGAGAACGTGACATCCTTGGCCGCTTGGGGACGTTTAACTTTGCGCAGTGGCAGTATCATAGCCCATGAGGTTTAACCGAGGCGTGATTATTGCTAATTGAAAACTTTTCCCAATACCCCGCCATGATGACTTGAAATACAGTCAGCATTGGCAATTTTTGCTGGTCTCTCAGGAGACTCGATCTCTCGTAAAAAGAACAGACTTAGGGGTAAGAAAATAAACTTCCAAGGAATGTTAGCACGGTTTGTTCTCACCCGCGAAGAAAAAGAAACTCTGGCCTTGAAGCTAACTGGTGCCTGTTTTCCAGCTGCAGAAAATGTCATTTTCCTTCCTGACACGCCTACTTTAGCAACTCGTGAAAAGACGAAATGCCAAACAATCGCCCGAAGGACGGTTGGTCTGACTCTTCAGTCGGGTCACTCCCATGATGCCTTGCAGGAGTGGATGAGTCATCTTTGTCTCACCATACCTTAAATGAGCTGCTCCATGAGAACGTGACATCCTTGGCCGCTTGGGGACTTTTAACTTTGCGCAGTGGCAGTATCATAGCCCATGAGGTTTAACCGAGGCGTGATTATTGCTGATGGAAAACTTTTCCCAATACCCCGCCATGATGACTTGAAATACAGTCAGCATTGGCAATTTTTGCTGGTCTCTCAGGAGACTTCATTTCTCGTAAAAAGAACAGATGTAGCGGTAAGAAAATAAGTTTAGCAGGTATGTTAACATGGTTTGTTCTCACCCGCAAAGAAAATGCAACTCTGCCCTTGAAGCCAACTGGTGCCTATTTTCCAGCTGCAGGGAACATCATTTATCTTCCTGACACGCCTACTTTAGCAACTCGTGAAAAGACGAAATGCCAAACAATCGCCCGAAGGACGGTTGGTCTGACTCTTCAGTCGGGTCACTCCCATGATGCCTTGCAGGAGTGGATGAGTCATCTTTGTCTCACCATACCTTAAATGAGCTGCTCCATGAGAACGTGACATCCTTGGCCGCTTGGGGACTTTTAACTTTGCGCAGTGGCAGTATCATAGCCCATGAGGTTTAATCGAGGCGTGATTATTGCTAATTGAAAACTTTTCCCAATACCCCGCCATGATGACTTGAAATACAGTCAGCATTGGCAATTTTTGCTGGTCTCTCAGGAGACTCGATCTCTCGTAAAAAGAACAGACTTAGGGGTAAGAAAATAAACTTCCAAGGAATGTTAGCACGGTTTGTTCTCACCCGCGAAGAAAAAGCAACTCTGGCCTTGAAGCTAACTGGTGCCTGTTTTCCAGCTGCAGAAAATTTCATTTTCCTTCCTGACACGCCTACTTTAGCAACGCGTGAAAAGACGAAATGCCAAACAATCGCCCGAAGGACGGTTGGTCTGACTCTTCAGTCGGGTCACTCCCATGATGCCTTGCAGGAGTGGATGAGTCATCTTTGTCTCACCATACCTTAAATGAGCTGCTCCATGAGAACGTGACATCCTTGGCCGCTTGGGGACTTTTAACTTTGCGCAGTGGCAGTATCATAGCCCATGAGGTTTAACCGAGGCGTGATTATTGCTAATTGAAAACTTTTCCCAATACCCCGCCATGATGACTTGAAATACAGTCAGCATTGGCAATTTTTGCTGGTCTCTCAGGAGACTTCATCTCTCGTAAAAAGAACAGATGTAGCGGTAAGAAAATAAGTTTAGCAGGTATATTAACATGGTTTGTTCTCACCCGCGAAGAAAATGCAACTCTGCCCTGGAAGCTAACTGGTGCCTATTTTCCAGCTGCAGGGAACATCATTTATCTTCCTGACACGCCTACTTTAGCAACGCGTGAAAAGACGAAATGCCAAACAATCGCCCGAAGGACGGTTGGTCTGACTCTTCAGTCGGGTCACTCCCATGATGCCTTGCAGGAGTGGATGAGTCATCTTTGTCTCACCATACCTTAAATGAGCTGCTCCATGAGAACGTGACATCCTTGGCCGCTTGGGGACTTTTAACTTTGCGCAGTGGCAGTATCATAGCTCATGAGGTTTAACCGAGGCGTGATTATTGCTAATTAAAAACTTTTCCCAATACCCCGCCATGATGACTTGAAATACAGTCAGCATTGGCAATTTTTGCTGGTCTCTCAGGAGACTTCATCTCTCGTAAAAAGAACAGATGTAGCGGTAAGAAAATAAGTTTAGCAGGTATGTTAACATGGTTTGTTCTCACCCGCGAAGGAAATGCAACTCTGCCCTTGAAGCCAACTGGTGCCTATTTTCCAGCTGCAGGGAACATCATTTATCTTCCTGACACGCCTACTTTAGCAACACGTGAAAAGACGAAATGCCAAACAATCACACAAAGGATGGTTGGTCTGACTCTTCAGTCTGGTCACTCCCATGATGCCTTGCAGGAGTGGATGAGTCATCTTTGTCTCACCATACCTTAAATGAGCTGCTCAATGAGAACGTGACATCCTTGGCCGCTTGGGGACTTTTAACTTTGCGCAGTGGCAGTATCATAGCCCATGAGGTTTAACCGAGGCGTGATTATTGCTAATTGAAAACTTTTCCCAATACCCCGCCATGATGACTTGAAATACAGTCAGCATTGGCAATTTTTGCTGGTCTCTCAGGAGACTCGATCTCTCATAAAAAGAACAGACTTAGGGGTAAGAAAATAAACTTCCAAGGAATGTTAACATGGTTTGTTCTCACCCGCGAAGAAAAAGAAACTCTGGCCTTGAAGCTAACTGGTGCCTGTTGTCCAGCTGCAGAAAATTTCATTTTCCTTCCTGACACGCCTACTTTAGCAACTCGTGAAAAGACGAAATGCCAAACAATCGCCCGAAGGACGGTTGGTCTGACTCTTCAGTCGGGTCACTCCCATGATGCCTTGCAGGAGTGGATGAGTCATCTTTGTCTCACCATACCTTAAATGAGCTGCTCCATGAGAACGTGACATCCTTGGCCGCTTGGGGACTTTTAACTTTGCGCAGTGGCAGTATCATAGCCCATGAGGTTTAACCGAGGCGTGATTATTGCTAATTGAAAACTTTTCCCAATACCCCGCCATGATGACTTGAAATACAGTCAGCATTGGCAATTTTTGCTGGTCTCTCAGGAGACTTCATCTCTCGTAAAAAGAACAGATGTAGCGGTAAGAAAATAAGTTTAGCAGGTATGTTAACATGGTTTGTTCTCACCCGCGAAGAAAATGCAACTCTGCCCTTGAAGCCAACTGGTGCCTATTTTCCAGCTGCAGGGAACATCATTTATCTTCCTGACACGCCTACTTTAGCAACTCGTGAAAAGACGAAATGCCAAACAATCGCCCGAAGGACGGTTGGTCTGACTCTTCAGTCTGGTCACTCCCATGATGCCTTGCAGGAGTGGATGAGTCATCTTTGTCTCACCATACCTTAAATGAGCTGCTCCATGAGAACGTGACATCCTTGGCCGCTTGGGGACTTTTAACTTTGCACAGTGGCAGTATCATAGCCCATGAGGTTTAACTGAGGCGTGATTATTGCTAATTGAAAACTTTTCCCAATACCCCGCCATGATGACTTGAAATACAGTCAGCATTGGCAATTTTTGCTGGTCTCTCAGGAGACTCGATCTCTCGTAAAAAGAACAGATGTAGCGGTAAGAAAATAAGTTTAGCAGGTATGTTAGCATGGTTTGTTCTCACCCGCGAAGAAAATGCAACTCTGCCCTTGAAGCCAACTGGTGCCTATTTTCCAGCTGCAGGGAACATCATTTATCTTCCTGACACGCCTACTTTAGCAACGCGTGAAAAGACGAAATGCCAAACAATCGCCCGAAGGACGGTTGGTCTGACTCTTCAGTCTGGTCACTCCCATGATGCCTTGCAGGAGTGGATGAGTCATCTTTGTCTCACCATACCTTAAATGAACTGCTCCATGAGAACGTGACATCCTTGGCCGCTTGGGGACTTTTAACTTTGCGCAGTGGCAGTATCATAGCCCATGAGGTTTAACCTAGGCGTGATTATTGCTAATTGAAAACTTTTCCCAATACCCTGCCATGATGACTTGAAATACAGTCAGCATTGGCAATTTTTGCTGGTCTCTCAGGAGACTCGATCTCTCGTAAAAAGAACAGACTTAGGGGTAAGAAAATAAACTTCCAAGGAATGTTAGCACGGTTTGTTCTCACCTGCGAAGAAAAAGAAACTCTGGCCTTGAAGCTAACTGGTGCCTATTTTCCAGCTGCAGAAAATTTCATTTTCCTTCCTGACACGCCTACTTTAGCAACTCGTGAAAAGACGAAATGCCAAACAATCGCCCGAAGGACGATTGGTCTGACTCTTCAGTCGGGTCACTCCCATGATGCCTTGCAGGAGTGGATGAGTCATCTTTGTCTCACCATACCTTAAATGAGCTGCTCCATGAGAACGTGACATCCTTGGCCGCTTAGGGACTTTTAACTTTGCGCAGTGGCAGTATCATAGCCCATGTGGTTTAACCGAGGCGTGATTATTGCTAATTGAAAACTTTTCCCAATACCCCGCCATGATGACTTGAAATACAGTCAGCACTGGCAATTTTTGCTGGTCTCTCAGGAGACTTCATCTCTCGTAAAAAGAACAGATGTAGCGGTAAGAAAATAAGTTTAGCAGGTATGTTAACATGGTTTGTTCTCACCCGCGAAGAAAATGCAACTCTGCCCTTGAAGCTAACTGGTGCCTATTTTCCAGCTGCAGGGAACATCATTTATCTTCCTGACACGCCTACTTTAGCAGCGCGTGAAAAGACGAAATGCCAAACAATCGCCCGAAGGACGGTTGATGCCTTGCAGGAGTGGATGAGTCATCTTTGTCTCACCATACCTTAAATGAGCTGCTCCATCAGAACGTGACATCCTTGGCCGCTTGGGGACTTTTAACTTTGCGCAGTGGCAGTATCATAGCCCATGAGGTTTAACCGAGGCGTGATTATTGCTAATTGAAAACTTTTCCCAATACTCCGCCATGATGACTTGAAATACAGTCAGCATTGGCAATTTTTGCTGGTCTCTCAGGAGACTCGATCTCTCATAAAAAGAACAGACTTAGGGGTAAGAAAATAAACTTCCAAGGAATGTTAACATGGTTTGTTCTCACCCGCGAAGAAAAAGAAACTCTGTCCTTGAAGCTAACTGGTGCCTGTTTTCCAGCTGCAGAAAATTTCATTTTCCTTCCTGACACGCCTACTTTAGCAACTCGTGAAAAGACGAAATGCCAAACAATCGCCCGAAGGACGGTTGGTCTGACTCTTCAGTCGGGTCACTCCCATGATGCCTTGCAGGAGTGGATGAGTCATCTTTGTCTCACCATACCTTAAATGAGCTGCTCCATCAGAACGTGACATCCTTGGCCGCTTGGGGACTTTTAACTTTGCGCAGTGGCAGTATCATAGCTCATGAGGTTTAACCGAGGCGTGATTATTGCTAATTGAAAACTTTTCCCAATACCCCGCCATGATGACTTGAAATACAGTCAGCATTGGCAATTTTTGCTGGTCTCTCAGGAGACTCGATCTCTCATAAAAAGAACAGACTTAGGGGTAAGAAAATAAACTTCCAAGGAATGTTAACATGGTTTGTTCTCACCCGCGAAGAAAAAGAAACTCTGGCCTTGAAGCTAACTGGTGCCTATTTTCCAGCTGCAGGGAACATCATTTATCTTCCTGACACGCCTACTTTAGCAACGCGTGAAAAGACGAAATGCCAAACAATCGCCCGAAGGACGGTTGGTCTGACTCTTCAGTCGGGTCACTCCCATGATGCCTTGCAGGAGTGGATGAGTCATCTTTGTCTCACCATACCTTAAATGAGCTGCTCCATGAGAACGTGACATCCTTGGCCGCTTGGGGACTTTTAACTTTGCGCAGTGGCAGTATCATAGCCCATGAGGTTTAACTGAGGCGTGATTATTGCTAATTGAAAACTTTTCCCAATACCCCGCCATGATGACTTGAAATACAGTCAGCATTGGCAATTTTTGCTGGTCTCTCAGGAGACTTCATCTCTCGTTAAGAGAACAGATGTAGCGGTAAGAAAATAAGTTTAGCAGGTATGTTAACATGGTTTCTTCTCACCCGCGAAGGAAATGCAACTCTGCCCTTGAAGCCAACTGATGCCTATTTTCCAGCTGCAGGGAACATCATTTATCTTCCTGACACGCCTACTTTAGCAACGCGTGAAAAGACGAAATGCAAAACAATCACACAAAGGATGGTTGGTCTGACTCTTCAGTCTGGTCACTCCCATGATGCCTTGCAGGAGTGGATGAGTCATCTTTGTCTCACCATACCTTAAATGAGCTGCTCCATGAGAACGTGACATCCTTGGCCGCTTGGGGACTTTTAACTTTGCGCAGTGGCAGTATCATAGCCCATGAGGTTTAACCGAGGCGTGATTATTGCTAATTGAAAACTTTTCCCAATACCCCGCCATGATGACTTGAAATACAGTGAGCATTGGCAATTTTTGCTGGTCTCTCAGGAGACTTCATCTCTCGTAAAAAGAACAGATGTAGCGGTAAGAAAATAAGTTTAGCAGGTATGTTAACATGGTTTGTTCTCACCTGCAAAGAAAATGCAACTCTGCCCTTGAAGCCAACTGGTGCCTATTTTCCAGCTGCAGGGAACATCATTTATCTTCCTGACACGCCTACTTTAGCAACGCGTGAAAAGACGAAATGCCAAACAATCACACAAAGGACGGTTGGTCTGACTCTTCAGTCGGGTCACTCCCATGATGCCTTGCAGGAGTGGATGAGTCATCTTTGTCTCACCATACCTTAAATGAGCTGCTCCATGAGAACGTGACATCCTTGGCCGCTTGGGGACTTTTAACTTTGCGCAGTGGCAGTATCATAGCCCATGAGGTTTAACCGAGGCGTGATTATTGCTAATTGAAAACTTTTCCCAATACCCCGCCATGATGACTTGAAATACAGTCAGCATTGGCAATTTTTGCTGGTCTCTCAGGAGACTCGATCTCTCATAAAAAGAACAGACTTAGGGGTAAGAAAATAAACTTCCAAGGAATGTTAACATGGTTTGTTCTCACCCGCGAAGAAAAAGAAACTCTGGCCTTGAAGCTAACTGGTGCCTGTTTTCCAGCTGCAGAAAATTTCATTTTCCTTCCTGACACGCCTACTTTAGCAACTCGTGAAAAGACGAAATACCAAACAATCGCCCGAAGGACGGTTGGTCTGACTCTTCAGTCGGGTCACTCCCATGATGCCTTGCAGGAGTGGATGAGTCATCTTTGTCTCACCATACCTTAAATGAGCTGCTCCATCAGAACGTGACATCCTTGGCCGCTTGGGGACTTTTAACTTTGCGCAGTGGCAGTATCATAGCTCATGAGATTTAACCGAGGCGTGATTATTGCTAATTGAAAACTTTTCCCAATACCCCGCCATGATGACTTGAAATACAGTCAGCATTGGCAATTTTTGCTGGTCTCTCAGGAGACTCGATCTCTCATAAAAAGAACAGACTTAGGGGTAAGAAAATAAACTTCCAAGGAATGTTAACATGGTTTGTTCTCACCCGCGAAGAAAAAGAAACTCTGGCCTTGAAGCTAACTGGTGCCTGTTTTCCAGCTGCAGAAAATTTCATTTTCCTTCCTGACACGCCTACTTTAGCAACTCGTGAAAAGACGAAATACCAAACAATCGCCCGAAGGACGGTTGGTCTGACTCTTCAGTCGGGTCACTCCCATGATGCCTTGCAGGAGTGGATGAGTCATCTTTGTCTCACCATACCTTAAATGAGCTGCTCCATGAGAACGTGACATCCTTGGCCGCTTGGGGACTTTTAACTTTGCGCAGTGGCAGTATCATAGCCCATGAGGTTTAACCGAGGCGTGATTATTGCTAATTGAAAACTTTTCCCAATACCCCGCCATGATGACTTGAAATACAGTCAGCATTGGCAATTTTTGCTGGTCTCTCAGGAGACTTCATCTCTCGTAAAAAGAACAGATGTAGCGGTAAGAAAATAAGTTTAGCAGGTATGTTAACATGGTTTGTTCTCACCCGCGAAGAAAATGCAACTCTGCCCTTGAAGCCAACTGGTGCCTATTTTCCAGCTGCAGGGAACATCATTTATCTTCCTGACACGCCTACTTTAGCAACGCGTGAAAAGACGAAATGCCAAACAATCACTCAAAGGATGGTTGGTCTGACTCTTCAGTCTGGTCACTCCCATGATGCCTTGCAGGAGTGGATGAGTCATCTTTGTCTCACCATACCTTAAATGAGCTGCTCCATGAGAACGTGACATCCTTGGCCGCTTGGGGACTTTTAACTTTGCACAGTGGCAGTATCATAGCCCATGAGGTTTAACTGAGGCGTGATTATTGCTAATTGAAAACTTTTCCCAATACCCCGCCATGATGACTTGAAATACAGTCAGCATTGGCAATTTTTGCTGGTCTCTCAGGAGACTCGATCTCTCATAAAAAGAACAGATGTAGCGGTAAGAAAATAAGTTTAGCAGGTATGTTAGCATGGTTTGTTCTCACCCGCGAAGAAAATGCGACTCTGCCCTTGAAGCCAACTGGTGCCTATTTTCCAGCTGCAGGGAACATCATTTATCTTCCTGACACGCCTACTTTAGCAACGCGTGAAAAGACGAAATGCCAAACAATCGCCCGAAGGACGGTTGGTCTGACTCTTCAGTCTGGTCACTCCCATGATGCCTTGCAGGAGTGGATGAGTCATCTTTGTCTCACCATACCTTAAATGAGCTGCTCCATCAGAACGTGACATCCTTGGCCGCTTGGGGACTTTTAACTTTGCGCAGAGGCAGTATCATAGCCCATGAGGTTTAACCGAGGCGTGATTATTGCTAATTGAAAACTTTTCCCAATACTCCGCCATGATGACTTGAAATACAGTCAGCATTGGCAATTTTTGCTGGTTTCTCAGGAGACTCGATCTCTCATAAAAAGAACAGACTTAGGGGTAAGAAAATAAACTTCCAAGGAATGTTAACATGGTTTGTTCTCACCCGCGAAGAAAAAGAAACTCTGGCCTTGAAGCTAACTGGTGCCTGTTTTCCAGCTGCAGAAAATTTTATTTTCCTTCCTGACACGCCTACTTTAGCAACTCGTGAAAAGACGAAATGCCAAACAATCGCCCGAAGGACGGTTGGTCTGACTCTTCAGTCGGGTCACTCCCATGATGCCTTGCAGGAGTGGATGAGTCATCTTTGTCTCACCATACCTTAAATGAGCTGCTCCATCAGAACGTGACATCCTTGGCCGCTTGGGGACTTTTAACTTTGCGCAGTGGCAGTATCATAGCTCATGAGGTTTAACCGAGGCGTGATTATTGCTAATTGAAAACTTTTCCCAATACCCCGCCATGATGACTTGAAATACAGTCAGCATTGGCAATTTTTGCTGGTTTCTCAGGAGACTCGATCTCTCATAAAAAGAACAGACTTAGGGGTAAGAAAATAAACTTCCAAGGAATGTTAACATGGTTTGTTCTCACCCGCGAAGAAAAAGAAACTCTGGCCTTGAAGCTAACTGGTGCCTGTTTTCCAGCTGCAGAAAATTTCATTTTCCTTCCTGACACGCCTACTTTAGCAACTCGTGAAAAGACGAAATGCCAAACAATCGCCCGAAGGACGGTTGGTCTGACTCTTCAGTCGGGTCACTCCCATGATGCCTTGCAGGAGTGGATGAGTCATCTCACCATACCTTAAATGAGCTGCTCCATGAGAACGTGACATCCTTGGCCGCTTGGGGACGTTTAACTTTGCGCAGTGGCAGTATCATAGCCCATGAGGTTTAACCGAGGCGTGATTATTGCTAATTGAAAACTTTTCCCAATACCCCGCCATGATGACTTGAAATACAGTCAGCATTGGCAATTTTTGCTGGTCTCTCAGGAGATTTCATTTCTCGTAAAAAAAACAGATGTAGCGGTAAGAAAATAAGTTTAGCAGGTATGTTAACATGGTTTGTTCTCACCCGCAAAGAAAATGCAACTCTGCCGTTGAAGCCAACTGGTGCCTATTTTCCAGCTGCAGGGAACATCATTTATCTTCCTGACACGCCTACTTTAGCAACTCGTGAAAAGACGAAATGCCAAACAATCGCCCGAAGGACGGTTGGTCTGACTCTTCAGTCGGGTCACTCCCATGATGCCTTGCAGGAGTGGATGAGTCATCTTTGTCTCACCATACCTTAAATGAGCTGCTCCATGAGAACGTGACATCCTTGGCCGCTTGGGGACTTTTAACTTTGCGCAGTGGCAGTATCATAGCCCATGAGGTTTAACCGAGGCGTGATTATTGCTAATTGAAAACTTTTCCCAATACCCCGCCATGATGACTTGAAATACAGTCAGCATTGGCAATTTTTGCTGGTCTCTCAGGAGACTCGATCTCTCGTAAAAAGAACAGACTTAGGGGTAAGAAAATAAACTTCCAAGGAATGTTAGCACGGTTTGTTCTCACCCGCGAAGAAAAAGCAACTCTGGCCTTGAAGCTAACTGGTGCCTGTTTTCCAGCTGCAGAAAATTTCATTTTCCTTCCTGACACGCCTACTTTAGCAACGCGTGAAAAGACGAAATGCCAAACAATCGCCCGAAGGACGGTTGGTCTGACTCTTCAGTCGGGTCACTCCCATGATGCCTTGCAGGAGTGGATGAGTCATCTTTGTCTCACCATACCTTAAATGAGCTGCTCCATGAGAACGTGACATCCTTGGCCGCTTGGGGACTTTTAACTTTGTGCAGTGGCAGTATCATAGCCCATGAGGTTTAACCGAGGCGTGATTATTGCTAATTGAAAACTTTTCCCAATACCCCGCCATGATGACTTGAAATACAGTCAGCATTGGCAATTTTTGCTGGTCTTTCAGGAGACTTCATCTCTCGTAAAAAGAACAGATGTAGCGGTAAGAAAATAAGTTTAGCAGGTATATTAACATGGTTTGTTCTCACCCGCGAAGAAAATGCAACTCTGCCCTGGAAGCTAACTGGTGCCTATTTTCCAGCTGCAGGGAACATCATTTATCTTCCTGACACGCCTACTTTAGCAACGCGTGAAAAGACGAAATGCCAAACAATCGCCCGAAGGACGGTTGGTCTGACTCTTCAGTCTGGTCACTCCCATGATGCCTTGCAGGAGTGGATGAGTCATCTTTGTCTCACCATACCTTAAATGAACTGCTCCATGAGAACGTGACATCCTTGGCCGCTTGGGGACTTTTAACTTTGCGCAGTGGCAGTATCATAGCCCATGAGGTTTAACCTAGGCGTGATTATTGCTAATTGAAAACTTTTCCCAATACCCCGCCATGATGACTTGAAATACAGTCAGCATTGGCAATTTTTGCTGGGCTCTCAGGAGACTCGATCTCTCGTAAAAAGAACAGACTTAGGGGTAAGAAAATAAACTTCCAAGGAATGTTAGCACGGTTTGTTCTCACCTGCGAAAAAAAAGAAACTCTGGCCTTGAAGCTAACTGGTGCCTGTTTTCCAGCTGCAGAAAATTTCATTTTCCTTCCTGACACGCCTACTTTAGCAACTCGTGAAAAGACGAAATGCCAAACAATCGCCCGAAGGACGATTGGTCTGACTCTTCAGTCGGGTCACTCCCATGATGCCTTGCAGGAGTGGATGAGTCATCTTTGTCTCACCATACCTTAAATGAGCTGCTCCATGAGAACGTGACATCCTTGGCCGCTTGGGGACTTTTCTCTTTGCGCAGTGGCAGTATCATAGCCCATGAGGTTTAACCGAGGCGTGATTATTGCTAATTGAAAACTTTTCCCAATACCCCGCCATGATGACTTGAAATACAGTCAGCATTGGCAATTTTTGCTGGTCTCTCAGGAGACTTCATCTCTCGTTAAAAGAACAGATGTAGCGGTAAGAAAATAAGTTTAGCAGGTATGTTAACATGGTTTCTTCTCGCCCGCGAAGGAAATGCAACTCTGCCCTTGAAGCCAACTGATGCCTATTTTCCAGCTGCAGGGAACATCATTTATCTTCCTGACACGCCTACTTTAGCAACGCGTGAAAAGACGAAATGCCAAACAATCACACAAAGGATGGTTGGTCTGACTCTTCAGTCTGGTCACTCCCATGATGCCTTGCAGGAGTGGATGAGTCATCTTTGTCTCACCATACCTTAAATGAGCTGCTCCATGAGAACGTGACATCCTTGGCCGCTTGGGGACTTTTAACTTTGCGCAGTGGCAGTATCATAGCCCATGAGGTTTAACCGAGGCGTGATTATTGCTAATTGAAAACTTTTCCCAATACCCCGCCATGATGACTTGAAATACAGTCAGCATTGGCAATTTTTGCTGGTCTCTCAGGAGACTTCATCTCTCGTAAAAAGAACAGATGTAGCGGTAAGAAAATAAGTTTAGCAGGTATGTTAACATGGTTTGTTCTCACCTGCAAAGAAAATGCAACTCTGCCCTTGAAGCCAACTGGTGCCTATTTTCCAGCTGCAGGGAACATCATTTATCTTCCTGACACGCCTACTTTAGCAACGCGTGAAAAGACGAAATGCCAAACAATCACACAAAGGACGGTTGGTCTGACTCTTCAGTCGGGTCACTCCCATGATGCCTTGCAGGAGTGGATGAGTCATCTTTGTCTCACCATACCTTAAATGAGCTGCTCCATGAGAACGTGACATCCTTGGCCGCTTGGGGACTTTTAACTTTGCGCAGTGGCAGTATCATAGCCCATGAGGTTTAACCGAGGCGTGATTATTGCTAATTGAAAACTTTTCCCAATACCCCGCCATGATGACTTGAAATACAGTCAGCATTGGCAATTTTTGCTGGTCTCTCAGGAGACTCGATCTCTCATAAAAAGAACAGACTTAGGGGTAAGAAAATAAACTTCCAAGGAATGTTAACATGGTTTGTTCTCACCCGCGAAGAAAAAGCAACTCTGGCCTTGAAGCTAACTGGTGCCTGTTTTCCAGCTGCAGAAAATTTCATTTTCCTTCCTGACACGCCTACTTTAGCAACTCGTGAAAAGACGAAATACCAAACAATCGCCCGAAGGACGGTTGGTCTGACTCTTCAGTCGGGTCACTCCCATGATGCCTTGCAGGAGTGGATGAGTCATCTTTGTCTCACCATACCTTAAATGAGCTGCTCCATCAGAACGTGACATCCTTGGCCGCTTGGGGACTTTTAACTTTGCGCAGTGGCAGTATCATAGCTCATGAGGTTTAACCGAGGCGTGATTATTGCTAATTGAAAACTTTTCCCAATACCCCGCCATGATGACTTGAAATACAGTCAGCATTGGCAATTTTTGCTGGTCTCTCAGGAGACTCGATCTCTCATAAAAAGAACAGACTTAGGGGTAAGAAAATAAACTTCCAAGGAATGTTAACATGGTTTGTTCTCACCCGCGAAGAAAAAGAAACTCTGGCCTTGAAGCTAACTGGTGTCTGTTTTCCAGCTGCAGAAAATTTCATTTTCCTTCCTGACACGCCTACTTTAGCAACTCGTGAAAAGACGAAATGCCAAACAATCGCCCGAAGGACGGTTGGTCTGACTCTTCAGTCGGGTCAATCCCATGATGCCTTGCAGGAGTGGATGAGTCATCTTTGTCTCACCATACCTTAAATGAGCTGCTCCATGAGAACGTGACATCCTTGGCCGCTTGGGGACTTTTAACTTTGCGCAGTGGCAGTATCATAGCCCATGAGGTTTAACCGAGGCGTGATTATTGCTAATTGAAAACTTTTCCCAATACCCCGCCATGATGACTTGAAATACAGTCAGCATTGGCAATTTTTGCTGGTCTCTCAGGAGACTCGATCTCTCGTAAAAAGAACAGACTTAGGGGTAAGAAAATAAACTTCCAAGGAATGTTAGCACGGTTTGTTCTCACCCGCGAAGAAAAAGCAACTCTGGCCTTGAAGCTAACTGGTGCCTGTTTTCCAGCTGCAGAAAATTTCATTTTCCTTCCTGACACGCCTACTTTAGCAACGCGTGAAAAGACGAAATGCCAAACAATCGCCCGAAGGACGGTTGGTCTGACTCTTCAGTCGGGTCACTCCCATGATGCCTTGCAGGAGTGGATGAGTCATCTTTGTCTCACCATACCTTAAATGAGCTGCTCCATGAGAACGTGACATCCTTGGCCGCTTGGGGACTTTTAACTTTGCGCAGTGGCAGTATCATAGCCCATGAGGTTTAACCGAGGCGTGATTATTGCTAATTGAAAACTTTTCCCAATACCCCGCCATGATGACTTGAAATACAGTCAGCATTGGCAATTTTTGCTGGTCTCTCAGGAGACTTCATCTCTCGTAAAAAGAACAGATGTAGCGGTAAGAAAATAAGTTTAGCAGGTATGATAGCATGGTTTGTTCTCACCCGCGAAGAAAATGCAACTCTGCCCTTGAAGCTAACTGGTGCCTATTTTCCAGCTGCAGGGAACATCATTTATCTTCCTGACACGCCAACTTTAGCAACGCGTGAAAAGACGAAATGCCAAACAATCGCCCGAAGGCCGGTTGGTCTGACTCTTCAGTCGGGTCACTCCCATGATGCCTTGCAGGAGTGGATGAGTCATCTTTGTCTCACCATACCTTAAATGAGCTGCTCCATGAGAACGTGACATCCTTGGCCGCTTGGGGACGTTTAACTTTGCGCAGTGGCAGTATCATAGCCCATGAGGTTTAACCGAGGCGTGATTATTGCTAATTGAAAACTTTTCCCAATACCCTGCCATGATGACTTGAAATACAGTCAGCATTGGCAATTTTTGCTGATCTCTCGTAAAAAGAACAGACTTAGGGGTAAGAAAATAAACTTCCAAGGAATGTTAGCACGGTTTGTTCTCACCCGCGAAGAAAAAGAAACTCTGGCCTTGAAGCTAACTGGTGCCTGTTTTCCAGCTGCAGAAAATTTCATTTTCCTTCCTGACACGCCTACTTTAGCAACGCGTGAAAAGACGAAATGCCAAACAATCGCCCGAAGGACGGTTGGTCTGACTCTTCAGTCGGGTCACTCCCATGATGCCTTGCAGGAGTGGATGAGTCATCTTTGTCTCACCATACCTTAAATGAGCTGCTCCATGAGAACTTGACATCCTTGGCCGCTTGGGGACTTTTAACTTTGCGCAGTGGCAGTATCATAGCCCATGAGGTTTAACCGAGGCGTGATTATTGCTAATTGAAAACTTTTCCCAATACCCTGCCATGATGACTTGAAATACAGTCAGCATTGGCAATTTTTGCTGGTCTCTCAGGAGACTCGATCTCTCGTAAAAAGAACAGACTTAGGGGTAAGAAAATAAACTTCCAAGGAATGTTAGCACGGTTTGTTCTCACCCGCGAAGAAAAAGAAACTCTGGCCTTGAAGCTAACTGGTGCCTGTTTTCCAGCTGCAGAAAATTTCATTTTCCTTCCTGACACGCCTACTTTAGCAACTCGTGAAAAGACGAAATGCCAAACAATCGCCCGAAGGACGATTGGTCTGACTCTTCAGTCGGGTCACTCCCATGATGCCTTGCAGGAGTGGATGAGTCATCTTTGTCTCACCATACCTTAAATGAGCTGCTCCATGAGAACGTGACATCCTTGGCCGCTTGGGGACTTTTAACTTTGCGCAGTGGCAGTATCATAGCCCATGAGGTTTAACCGAGGCGTGATTATTGCTAATTGAAAACTTTTCCCAATACCCCGCCATGATGACTTGAAATACAGTCAGCATTGGCAATTTTTGCTGGTCTCTCAGGAGACTTCATCTCTCGTAAAAAGAACAGATGTAGCGGTAAGAAAATAAGTTTAGCAGGTATGTTAACATGGTTTGTTCTCACCCGCGAAGAAAATGCAACTCTGCCCTTGAAGCCAACTGGTGCCTATTTTCCAGCTGCAGGGAACATCATTTATCTTCCTGACACGCCTACTTTAGCAACGCGTGAAAAGACGAAATGCCAAACAATCACACAAAGGATGGTTGGTCTGACTCTTCAGTCTGGTCACTCCCATGATGCCTTGCAGGAGTGGATGAGTCATCTTTGTCTCACCATACCTTAAATGAGCTGCTCCATGAGAACGTGACATCCTTGGCCGCTTGGGGACTTTTAACTTTGCGCAGTGGCAGTATCATAGCCCATGAGGTTTAACCGAGGCGTGATTATTGCTAATTGAAAACTTTTCCCAATACCCCGCCATGATGACTTGAAATACAGTCAGCATTGGCAATTTTTGCTGATCTCTCATAAAAAGAACAGACTTAGGGGTAAGAAAATAAACTTCCAAGGAATGTTAGCACGGTTTGTTCTCACCCGCGAAGAAAAAGAAACTCTGGCCTTGAAGCTAACTGGTGCCTGTTTTCCAGCTGCAGAAAATTTCATTTTTCTTCCTGACACGCCTACTTTAGCAACTCGTGAAAAGACGAAATGCCAAACAATCGCCCGAAGGACGGTTGGTCTGACTCTTCAGTCGGGTCACTCCCATGATGCCTTGCAGGAGTGGATGAGTCATCTTTGTCTCACCATACCTTAAATGAGCTGCTCCATGAGAACGTGACATCCTTGGCCGCTTGGGGACTTTTAACTTTGCGCAGTGGCAGTATCATAGCCCATGAGGTTTAACCGAGGCGTGATTATTGCTAATTGAAAACTTTTCCCAATACCCCGCCATGATGACTTGAAATACAGTCAGCATTGGCAATTTTTGCTGGTCTCTCAGGAGACTCGATCTCTCGTAAATAGAACAGACTTAGGGGTAAGAAAATAAACTTCCAAGGAATGTTAGCATGGTTTGTTCTCACCCGCGAAGAAAAAGAAACTCTGGCCTTGAAGCTAACTGGTGCCTGTTTTCCAGCTGCAGAAAATTTCATTTTCCTTCCTGACACGCCTACTTTAGCAACTCGTGAAAAGACGAAATGCCAAACAATCGCCCGAAGGACGGTTGGTCTGACTCTTCAGTCGGGTCACTCCCATGATGCCTAGCAGGAGTGGATGAGTCATCTTTGTCTCACCATACCTTAAATGAGCTGCTCCATGAGAACGTGACATCCTTGGCCGCTTGGGGACTTTTAACTTTGCGCAGTGGCAGTATCATAGCCCATGAGGTTTAACCGAGGCGTGATTATTGCTAATTGAAAACTTTTCCCAATACCCCGCCATGATGACTTGAAATACAGTCAGCATTGGCAATTTTTGCTGGTCTTTCAGGAGACTTCATCTCTCGTAAAAAAGAACAGATGTAGCAGTAAGAAAATAAGTTTAGCAGGTATGTTAACATGGTTTGTTCTCACCCGCAAAGAAAATGCAACTCTGCCCTTGAAGCCAACTGGTGCCTGTTTTCCAGCTGCAGGGAACATCATTTATCTTCCTGACACGCCTACTTTAGCAACGCGTGAAAAGACGAAATGCAAAACAATCACACAAAGGACGGTTGGTCTGACTCTTCAGTCGGGGCACTCCCATGATGCCTTGCAGGAGTGGATGAGTCATCTCACCATACCTTAAATGAGCTGCTCCATGAGAACGTGACATCCTTGGCCGCTTGGGGATTTTTAACTTTGCGCAGTGGCAGTATCATAGCCCATGAGGTTTAACCGAGGCGTGATTATTGCTAATTGAAAACTTTTCCCAATACCCCGCCATGATGACTTGAAATACAGTCAGCATTGGCAATTTTTGCTGATCTCTCATAAAAAGAACAGACTTAGGGGTAAGAAAATAAACTTCCAAGGAATGTTAGCACGGTTTGTTCTCACCCGCGAAGAAAAAGAAACTCTGGCCTTGAAGCTAACTGGTGCCTGTGTTCCAGCTGCAGAAAATTTCATTTTCCTTCCTGACACGCCTACTTTAGCAACGCGTGAAAAGACGAAATGCCAAACAATCGCCCGAAGGACGGTTGGTCTGACTCTTCAGTCGGGTCACTCCCATGATGCCTTGCAGGAGTGGATGAGTCATCTTTGTCTCACCATACCTTAAATGAGCTGCTCCATGAGAACGTGACATCCTTGGCCGCTTGGGGACTTTTAACTTTGCTCAGTAGCAGTATCATAGCCCATGAGGTTTAACCGAGGCGTGATTATTGCTAATTGAAAACTTTTCCCAATACCCCGCCATGATGACTTGAAATACAGTCAGCATTGGCAATTTTTGCTGGTCTCTCAGGAGACTTCATCTCTCGTAAAAAGAACAGATGTAGCGGTAAGAAAATAAGTTTAGCAGGTATGTTAACATGGTTTGTTCTCACCCGCGAAGAAAATGCAACTCTGCCCTTGAAGCTAACTGGTGCCTATTTTCCAGCTGCAGGGAACATCATTTATCTTCCTGACACGCCTACTTTAGCAACGCGTGAAAAGACGAAATGCCAAACAATCGCCCGAAGGACGGTTGGTCTGACTCTTCAGTCGGGTCACTCCCATGATGCCTTGCAGGAGTGGATGAGTCATCTTTGTCTCACCATACCTTAAATGAGCTGCTCCATGAGAACGTGACATCCTTGGCCGCTTGGGGACTTTTAACTTTGCTCAGTAGCAGTATCATAGCCCATGAGGTTTAACCGAGGCGTGATTATTGCTAATTGAAAACTTTTCCCAATACCCCGCCATGATGACTTGAAATACAGTCAGCATTGGCAATTTTTGCTGGTCTCTCAGGAGACTTCATCTCTCGTAAAAAGAACAGATGTAGCGGTAAGAAAATAAGTTTAGCAGGTATGTTAACATGGTTTGTTCTCACCCGCGAAGAAAATGCAACTCTGCCCTTGAAGCCAACTGGTGCCTATTTTCCAGCTGCAGGGAACATCATTTATCTTCCTGAAACGCCTACTTTAGCAACGCGTGAAAAGACGAAATGCCAAACAATCACACAAAGGATGGTTGGTCTGACTCTTCAGTCTGGTCACTCCCATGATGCCTTGCAGGAGTGGATGAGTCATCTTTGTCTCACCATACCTTAAATGAGCTGCTCCATGAGAACGTGACATCCTTGGCCGCTTGGGGACTTTTAACTTTGCGCAGTGGCAGTATCATAGCCGATGAGGTTTAACCGAGGCGTGATTATTGCTAATTGAAAACTTTTCCCAATACCCCGCCATGATGACTTGAAATACAGTCAGCATTGGGAATTTTTGCTTGTCTCTCAGGAGACTCGATCTCTCATAAAAAGAACAGACTTAGGGGTAAGAAAATAAACTTCCAAGGAATGTTACCATGGTTTGTTCTCACCCGCGAAGAAAAAGAAACTCTGGCCTTGAAGCTAACTGGTGCCTGTTTTCCAGCTGCAGAAAATTTCATTTTCCTTCCTGACACGCCTACTTTAGCAACTCGTGAAAAGACGAAATGCCAAACAATTGCCCGAAGGACGATTGGTCTAACTCTTCAGTCGGGTCACTCCCATGATGCCTTGCAGGAGTGGATGAGTCATCTTTGTCTCACCATACCTTAAATGAGCTGCTCCATGAGAACGTGACATCCTTGGCCGCTTGGGGACGTTTAACTTTGCGCAGTGGCAGTATCATAACCCATGATGTTTAACCGAGGCGTGATTATTGCTAATTGAAAACTTTTCCCAATACCCCGCCATGATGACTTGAAATACAGTCAGCATTGGCAATTTTTGCTGGTCTCTCAGGAGACTTCATCTCTCGTAAAAAGAACAGATGTAGCGGTAAGAAAATAAGTTTAGCAGGTATGTTAACATGGTTTGTTCTCACCCGCGAAGAAAATGCAACTCTGCCCTTGAAGCCAACTGGTGCCTATTTTCCAGCTGCAGGGAACATCATTTATCTTCCTGAAACGCCTACTTTAGCAACGCGTGAAAAGACGAAATGCCAAACAATCACACAAAGGATGGTTGGTCTGACTCTTCAGTCTGGTCACTCCCATGATGCCTTGCAGGAGTGGATGAGTCATCTTTGTCTCACCATACCTTAAATGAGCTGCTCCATGAGAACGTGACATCCTTGGCCGCTTGGGGACTTTTAACTTTGCGCAGTGGCAGTATCATAGCCCATGAGGTTTAACCGAGGCGTGATTATTGCTAATTGAAAACTTTTCCCAATACCCCGCCATGATGACTTGAAATACAGTCAGCATTGGCAGTTTTTGCTGGTCTCTCAGGAGACTTCATCTCTCGTAAAAAGAACAGATGTAGTGGTAAGAAAATAAGTTTAGCTGGTATGTTAGCATGGTTTGTTCTCACCCGCGAAGAAAATGCAACTCTGCCCTTGAAGCTAACTGGTGCCTATTTTCCAGCTGCAGGGAACATCATTTATCTTCCTGACACGCCTACTTTAGCAACGCGTGAAAAGACGAAATGCCAAACAATCGCCCGAAGGACGGTTGGTCTGACTCTTCAGTCTGGTCACTCCCATGATGCCTTGCAGGAGTGGATGAGTCATCTTTGTCTCACCATACCTTAAATGAGCTGCTCCATGAGAACGTGACATCCTTGGCCGCTTGGGGACTTTTCTCTTTGCGCAGTGGCAGTATCATAGCCCATGAGGTTTAACCGAGGCGTGATTATTGCTAATTGAAAACTTTTCCCAATACCCTGCCATGATGACTTGAAATACAGTCAGCATTGGCAATTTTTGCTGGTCTCTCAGGAGACTTCATCTCTCGTAAAAAGAACAGATGTAGCGGTAAGAAAATAAGTTTAGCAGGTATGTTAACATGGTTTGTTCTCACCCGCGAAGAAAATGCAACTCTGCCCTTGAAGCCAACTGGTGCCTATTTTCCAGCTGCAGGGAACATCATTTATCTTCCTGACACGCCTACTTTAGCAACGCGTGAAAAGACGAAATGCCAAACAATCACACAAAGGATGGTTGGTCTGACTCTTCAGTCGGGTCACTCCCATGATGCCTTGCAGGAGTGGATGAGTCATCTTTGTCTCACCATACCTTAAATGAGCTGCTCCATGAGAACGTGACATCCTTGGCCGCTTGGGGACTTTTAACTTTGCGCAGTGGCAGTATCATAGCCCATGAGGTTTAACCGAGGCGTGATTATTGCTAATTGAAAACTTTTCCCAATACCCTGCCATGATGACTTGAAATACAGTCAGCATTGGCAATTTTTGCTGGTCTCTCAGGAGACTCGATCTCTCGTAAAAAGAACAGACTTAGGGGTAAGAAAATAAACTTCCAAGGAATGTTAGCACGGTTTGTTCTCACCCGCGAAGAAAAAGAAACTCTGGCCTTGAAGCTAACTGGTGCCTGTTTTCCAGCTGCAGAAAATTTCATTTTCCTTCCTGACACGCCTACTTTAGCAACTCGTGAAAAGACGAAATGCCAAACAATCGCCCGAAGGACGATTGGTCTGACTCTTCAGTCGGGTCACTCCCATGATGCCTTGCAGGAGTGGATGAGTCATCTTTGTCTCACCATACCTTAAATGAGCTGCTCCATGAGAACGTGACATCCTTGGCCGCTTAGGGACTTTTAGCTTTGCGCAGTGGCAGTATCATAGCCCATGAGGTTTAACCGAGGCGTGATTATTGCTAATTGAAAACTTTTCCCAATACCCCACCATGATGATTTGAAATACAGTCAGCATTGGCAATTTTTGCTGGTCTCTCAGGAGACTTCATCTCTCGTAAAAAGAACAGATGTAGCGGTAAGAAAATAAGTTTAGGAGGTATGTTAACATGGTTTGTTCTCACCCGCGAAGAAAATGCAACTCTGCCCTTGAAGCTAACTGGTGCCTATTTTCCAGCTGCAGGGAACATCATTTATCTTCCTGACACGCCTACTTTAGCAGCGCGTGAAAAGACGAAATGCCAAACAATCGCCCGAAGGACGGTTGATGCCTTGCAGGAGTGGATGAGTCATCTTTGTCTCACCATACCTTAAATGAGCTGCTCCATCAGAACGTGACATCCTTGGCCGCTTGGGGACTTTTAACTTTGCGCAGTGGCAGTATCATAGCCCATGAGGTTTAACCGAGGCGTGATTATTGCTAATTGAAAACTTTTCCCAATACTCCGCCATGATGACTTGAAATACAGTCAGCATTGGCAATTTTTGCTGGTCTCTCAGGAGACTCGATCTCTCATAAAAAGAACAGACTTAGGGGTAAGAAAATAAACTTCCAAGGAATGTTTTACATGGTTTGTTCTCACCCGCGAAGAAAAAGAAACTCTGGCCTTGAAGCTAACTGGTGCCTGTTTTCCAGCTGCAGAAAATTTTATTTTCCTTCCTGACACGCCTACTTTAGCAACTCGTGAAAAGACGAAATGCCAAACAATCGCCCGAAGGACGATTGGTCTGACTCTTCAGTCGGGTCACTCCCATGATGCCTTGCAGGAGTGGATGAGTCATCTTTGTCTCACCATACCTTAAATGAGCTGCTCCATCAGAACGTGACATCCTTGGCCGCTTGGGGACTTTTAACTTTGCGCAGTGGCAGTATCATAGCCCATGAGGTTTAACCGAGGCGTGATTATTGCTAATTGAAAACTTTTCCCAATACCCCGCCATGATGACTTGAAATATAGTCAGCATTGGCAATTTTTGCTGGTCTCTCAGGAGACTTCATCTCTCGTAAAAAGAACAGATGTAGCGGTAAGAAAATAAGTTTAGCAGGTATGTTAACATGGTTTGTTCTCACCCGCGAAGAAAATGCAACTCTGCCCTTGAAGCCAACTGGTGCCTATTTTCCAGCTGCAGGGAACATCATTTATCTTCCTGACACGCCTACTTTAGCAACGCGTGAAAAGACGAAATGCCAAACAATCACACAAAGGATGGTTGGTCTGACTCTTCAGTCTGGTCACTCCCATGATGCCTTGCAGGAGTGGATGAGTCATCTTTGTCTCACCATACCTTAAATGAGCTGCTCCATGAGAACGTGACATCCTTGGCCGCTTGGGGACTTTTAACTTTGCGCAGTGGCAGTATCATAGCCCATGAGGTTTAACCGAGGTGTGATTATTGCTAATTGAAAACTTTTCCCAATACCCCGCCATGATGACTTGAAATACAGTCAGCATTGGGAATTTTTGCTGGTCTCTCAGGAGACTCGATCTCTCATAAAAAGAACAGACTTAGGGGTAAGAAAATAAACTTCCAAGGAATGCTAACATGGTTTGTTCTCACCCGCGAACAAAAAGAAACTCTGGCCTTGAAGCTAACTGGTGCCTGTTTTCCAGCTGCAGAAAATTTCATTTTTCTTCCTGACGAGTTGCTAACTTTAGCAACTCGTGAAAAGACGAAATGCCAAACAATCGCCCGAAGGACGGTTGGTCTGACTCTTCAGTCGGGTCACTCCCATGATGCCTTGCAGGAGTGGATGAGTCATCTTTGTCTCACCATACCTTAAATGAGCTGCTCCATCAGAACGTGACATCCTTGGCCGCTTGGGGACTTTTAACTTTGCGCAGTGGCAGTATCATAGCCCATGAGGTTTAACCGAGGCGTGATTATTGCTAATTGAAAACTTTTCCCAATACCCCGCCATGATGACTTGAAATACAGTCAGCATTGGCAATTTTTGCTGGTCTCTCAGGAGACTCGATCTCTCGTAAAAAGAACAGACTTAGGGGTAAGAAAATAAACTTCCAAGGAATGTTAGCACGGTTTGTTCTCACCCGCGAAGAAAAAGAAACTCTGGCCTTGAAGCTAACTGGTGCCTGTTTTCCAGCTGCAGAAAATTTCATTTTCCTTCCTGACACGCCTACTTTAGCAACTCGTGAAAAGACGAAATGCCAAACAATCGCCCGAAGGACGATTGGTCTGACTCTTCAGTCGGGTCACTCCCATGATGCCTTGCAGGAGTGGATGAGTTATTTTTGTCTCACCATACCTTAAATGAGCTGCTCCATGAGAACGTGACATCCTTGGCCGCTTAGGGACTTTTAACTTTGCGCAGTGGCAGTATCATAGCCCATGAGGTTTAACCGAGGCGTGATTATTGCTAATTGAAAACTTTTCCCAATACCCCACCATGATGATTTGAAATACAGTCAGCATTGGCAATTTTTGCTGGTCTCTCAGGAGACTTCATCTCTCGTAAAAAGAACAGATGTAGCGGTAAGAAAATAAGTTTAGCAGGTATGTTAACATGGTTTGTTCTCACCCGCGAAGAAAATGCAACTCTGCCCTTGAAGCTAACTGGTGCCTATTTTCCAGCTGCAGGGAACATCATTTATCTTCCTGACACGCCTACTTTAGCAGCGCGTGAAAAGACGAAATGCCAAACAATCGCCCGAAGGACGGTTGATGCCTTGCAGGAGTGGATGAGTCATCTTTGTCTCACCATACCTTAAATGAGCTGCTCCATGAGAACGTGACATCCTTGGCCGCTTGGGGACTTTTAACTTTGCGCAGTGGCAGTATCATAGCCCATGAGGTTTAACCGAGGCGTGATTATTGCTAATTGAAAACTTTTCCCAATACCCCGCCATGATGACTTGAAATACAGTCAGCATTGGCAATTTTTGCTGGTCTCTCAGGAGACTCGATCTCTCATAAAAAGAACAGACTTAGGGGTAAGAAAATAAACTTCCAAGGAATGTTAACATGGTTTGTTCTCACCCGCGAAGAAAAAGAAACTCTGGCCTTGAAGCTAACTGGTGCCTGTTTTCCAGCTGCAGAAAATTTCATTTTCCTTCCTGACACGCCTACTTTAGCAACTCGTGAAAAGACGAAATACCAAACAATCGCCCGAAGGACGGTTGGTCTGACTCTTCAGTCGGGTCACTCCCATGATGCCTTGCAGGAGTGGATGAGTCATCTTTGTCTCACCATACCTTAAATGAGCTGCTCCATCAGAACGTGACATCCTTGGCCGCTTGGGGACTTTTAACTTTGCGCAGTGGCAGTATCATAGCTCATGAGGTTTAACCGAGGCGTGATTATTGCTAATTGAAAACTTTTCCCAATACCCCGCCATGATGACTTGAAATACAGTCAGCATTGGCAATTTTTGCTGGTCTCTCAGGAGACTCGATCTCTCATAAAAAGAACAGACTTAGGGGTAAGAAAATAAACTTCCAAGGAATGTTAACATGGTTTGTTCTCACCCGCGAAGAAAAAGAAACTCTGGCCTTGAAGCTAACTGGTGTCTGTTTTCCAGCTGCAGAAAATTTCATTTTCCTTCCTGACACGCCTACTTTAGCAACTCGTGAAAAGACGAAATGCCAAACAATCGCCCGAAGGACGGTTGGTCTGACTCTTCAGTCGGGTCAATCCCATGATGCCTTGCAGGAGTGGATGAGTCATCTTTGTCTCACCATACCTTAAATGAGCTGCTCCATGAGAACGTGACATCCTTGGCCGCTTGGGGACTTTTAACTTTGCGCAGTGGCAGTATCATAGCCCATGAGGTTTAACCGAGGCGTGATTATTGCTAATTGAAAACTTTTCCCAATACCCCGCCATGATGACTTGAAATACAGTCAGCATTGGCAATTTTTGCTGGTCTCTCAGGAGACTCGATCTCTCGTAAAAAGAACAGACTTAGGGGTAAGAAAATAAACTTCCAAGGAATGTTAGCACGGTTTGTTCTCACCCGCGAAGAAAAAGCAACTCTGGCCTTGAAGCTAACTGGTGCCTGTTTTCCAGCTGCAGAAAATTTCATTTTCCTTCCTGACACGCCTACTTTAGCAACGCGTGAAAAGACGAAATGCCAAACAATCGCCCGAAGGACGGTTGGTCTGACTCTTCAGTCGGGTCACTCCCATGATGCCTTGCAGGAGTGGATGAGTCATCTTTGTCTCACCATACCTTAAATGAGCTGCTCCATGAGAACGTGACATCCTTGGCCGCTTGGGGACTTTTAACTTTGCGCAGTGGCAGTATCATAGCCCATGAGGTTTAACCGAGGCGTGATTATTGCTAATTGAAAACTTTTCCCAATACCCCGCCATGATGACTTGAAATACAGTCAGCATTGGCAATTTTTGCTGGTCTCTCAGGAGACTTCATCTCTCGTAAAAAGAACAGATGTAGCGGTAAGAAAATAAGTTTAGCAGGTATGATAGCATGGTTTGTTCTCACCCGCGAAGAAAATGCAACTCTGCCCTTGAAGCTAACTGGTGCCTATTTTCCAGCTGCAGGGAACATCATTTATCTTCCTGACACGCCAACTTTAGCAACGCGTGAAAAGACGAAATGCCAAACAATCGCCCGAAGGCCGGTTGGTCTGACTCTTCAGTCGGGTCACTCCCATGATGCCTTGCAGGAGTGGATGAGTCATCTTTGTCTCACCATACCTTAAATGAGCTGCTCCATGAGAACGTGACATCCTTGGCCGCTTGGGGACGTTTAACTTTGCGCAGTGGCAGTATCATAGCCCATGAGGTTTAACCGAGGTGTGATTATTGCTAATTGAAAACTTTTCCCAATACCCTGCCATGATGACTTGAAATACAGTCAGCATTGGCAATTTTTGCTGGTCTCTCAGGAGACTCGATCTCTCGTAAAAAGAACAGACTTAGGGGTAAGAAAATAAACTTCCAAGGAATGTTAGCACGGTTTGTTCTCACCCGCGAAGAAAAAGAAACTCTGGCCTTGAAGCTAACTGGTGCCTGTTTTCCAGCTGCAGAAAATTTCATTTTCCTTCCTGACACGCCTACTTTAGCAACTCGTGAAAAGACGAAATGCCAAACAATCGCCCGAAGGACGGTTGGTCTGACTCTTCAGTCGGGTCACTCCCATGATGCCTTGCAGGAGTGGATGAGTCATCTTTGTCTCACCATACCTTAAATGAGCTGCTCCATGAGAACGTGACATCCTTGGCCGCTTGGGGACTTTTAACTTTGCGCAGTGGCAGTATCATAGCCCATGAGGTTTAACCGAGGCGTGATTATTGCTAATTGAAAACATTTCCCAATACCCCGCCATGATGACTTGAAATACAGTCAGCATTGGCAATTTTTGCTGATCTCTCATAAAAAGAACAGACTTAGGGGTAAGAAAATAAACTTCCAAGGAATGTTAGCACGGTTTGTTCTCACCCGCGAAGAAAAAGAAACTCTGGCCTTGAAGCTAACTGGTGCCTGTTTTCCAGCTGCAGAAAATTTCATTTTCCTTCCTGACACGCCTACTTTAGCAACGCGTGAAAAGACGAAATGCCAAACAATCGCCCGAAGGACGGTTGGTCTGACTCTTCAGTCGGGTCACTCCCATGATGCCTTGCAGGAGTGGATGAGTCATCTTTGTCTCACCATACCTTAAATGAGCTGCTCCATGAGAACTTGACATCCTTGGCCGCTTGGGGACTTTTAACTTTGCGCAGTGGCAGTATCATAGCCCATGAGGTTTAACCGAGGCGTGATTATTGCTAATTGAAAACTTTTCCCAATACCCTGCCATGATGACTTGAAATACAGTCAGCATTGGCAATTTTTGCTGGTCTCTCAGGAGACTCGATCTCTCGTAAAAAGAACAGACTTAGGGGTAAGAAAATAAACTTCCAAGGAATGTTAGCACGGTTTGTTCTCACCCGCGAAGAAAAAGAAACTCTGGCCTTGAAGCTAACTGGTGCCTGTTTTCCAGCTGCAGAAAATTTCATTTTCCTTCCTGACACGCCTACTTTAGCAACTCGTGAAAAGACGAAATGCCAAACAATCGCCCGAAGGACGATTGGTCTGACTCTTCAGTCGGGTCACTCCCATGATGCCTTGCAGGAGTGGATGAGTCATCTTTGTCTCACCATACCTTAAATGAGCTGCTCCATCAGAACGTGACATCCTTGGCCGCTTGGGGACTTTTAACTTTGCGCAGTGGCAGTATCATAGCCCATGAGGTTTAACCGAGGCGTGATTATTGCTAATTGAAAACTTTTCCCAATACTCCGCCATGATGACTTGAAATACAGTCAGCATTGGCAATTTTTGCTGGTCTCTCAGGAGACTCGATCTCTCATAAAAAGAACAGACTTAGGGGTAAGAAAATAAACTTCCAAGGAATGTTAACATGGTTTGTTCTCACCCGCGAAGAAAAAGAAACTCTGGCCTTGAAGCTAACTGGTGCCTGTTTTCCAGCTGCAGAAAATTTTATTTTCCTTCCTGACACGCCTACTTTAGCAACTCGTGAAAAGACGAAATGCCAAACAATCGCCCGAAGGACGGTTGGTCTGACTCTTCAGTCGGGTCACTCCCATGATGCCTTGCAGGAGTGGATGAGTCATCTTTGTCTCACCATACCTTAAATGAGCTGCTCCATCAGAACGTGACATCCTTGGCCGCTTGGGGACTTTTAACTTTGCGCAGTGGCAGTATCATAGCCCATGAGGTTTAACCGAGGCGTGATTATTGCTAATTGAAAACTTTTCCCAATACCCCGCCATGATGACTTGAAATACAGTCAGCATTGGCAATTTTTGCTGGTCTCTCAGGAGACTTCATCTCTCGTAAAAAGAACAGATGTAGCGGTAAGAAAATAAGTTTAGCAGGTATGTTAACATGGTTTGTTCTCACCCGCGAAGAAAATGCAACTCTGCCCTTGAAGCCAACTGGTGCCTATTTTCCAGCTGCAGGGAACATCATTTATCTTCCTGACACGCCTACTTTAGCAACGCGTGAAAAGACGAAATGCCAAACAATCACACAAAGGATGGTTGGTCTGACTCTTCAGTCTGGTCACTCCCATGATGCCTTGCAGGAGTGGATGAGTCATCTTTGTCTCACCATACCTTAAATGAGCTGCTCCATGAGAACGTGACATCCTTGGCCGCTTGGGGACTTTTAACTTTGCGCAGTGGCAGTATCATAGCCCATGAGGTTTAACCGAGGCGTGATTATTCCTAATTGAAAACTTTTCCCAATACCCCGCCATGATGACTTGAAATACAGTCAGCATTGGCAATTTTTGCTGATCTCTCATAAAAAGAACAGACTAAGGGGT
The DNA here is from genome assembly GCF_035609145.1 of Eleutherodactylus coqui. Classification (NCBI taxonomy): domain Eukaryota; kingdom Metazoa; phylum Chordata; class Amphibia; order Anura; family Eleutherodactylidae; genus Eleutherodactylus; species Eleutherodactylus coqui. The sequence continues at coordinate 308,627,190 of NC_089838.1, read as the reverse complement.
AAGAAAATAAACTTCCAAGGAATGTTAGCACGGTTTGTTCTCACCCGCGAAGAAAAAGAAACTCTGGCCTTGAAGCTAACTGGTGCCTGTTTTCCAGCTGCAGAAAATTTCATTTTTCTTCCTGACACGCCTACTGTAGCAACTCGTGAAAAGACGAAATGCCAAACAATCGCCCGAAGGACGGTTGGTCTGACTCTTCAGTCGGGTCACTCCCATGATGCCTTGCAGGAGTGGATGAGTCATCTTTGTCTCACCATACCTTAAATGAGCTGCTCCATGAGAACGTGACATCCTTGGCCGCTTGGGGACTTTTAACTTTGCGCAGTGGCAGTATCATAGCCCATGAGGTTTAACCGAGGCGTGATTATTGCTAATTGAAAACTTTTCCCAATACCCCGCCATGATGACTTGAAATACAGTCAGCATTGGCAATTTTTGCTGGTCTCTCAGGAGACTCGATCTCTCGTAAATAGAACAGACTTAGGGGTAAGAAAATAAACTTCCAAGGAATGTTAGCATGGTTTGTTCTCACCCGCGAAGAAAAAGAAACTCTGGCCTTGAAGCTAACTGGTGCCTGTTTTCCAGCTGCAGAAAATTTCATTTTTCTTCCTGACACGCCTACTTTAGCAACTCGTGAAAAGACGAAATGCCAAACAATCGCCCGAAGGACGGTTGGTCTGACTCTTCAGTCGGGTCACTCCCATGATGCCTAGCAGGAGTGGATGAGTCATCTTTGTCTCACCATACCTTAAATGAGCTGCTCCATGAGAACGTGACATCCTTGGCCGCTTGGGGACTTTTAACTTTGCGCAGTGGCAGTATCATAGCCCATGAGGTTTAACCGAGGCGTGATTATTGCTAATTGAAAACTTTTCCCAATACCCCGCCATGATGACTTGAAATACAGTCAGCATTGGCAAATTTTGCTGGTCTTTCAGGAGACTTCATCTCTCGTAAAAAAGAACAGATGTAGCAGTAAGAAAATAAGTTTAGCAGGTATGTTAACATGGTTTGTTCTCACCCGCAAAGAAAATGCAACTCTGCCCTTGAAGCCAACTGGTGCCTGTTTTCCAGCTGCAGGGAACATCATTTATCTTCCTGACACGCCTACTTTAGCAACGCGTGAAAAGACGAAATGCAAAACAATCACACAAAGGACGGTTGGTCTGACTCTTCAGTCGGGGCACTCCCATGATGCCTTGCAGGAGTGGATGAGTCATCTCACCATACCTTAAATGAGCTGCTCCATGAGAACGTGACATCCTTGGCCGCTTGGGGATTTTTAACTTTGCGCAGTGGCAGTATCATAGCCCATGAGGTTTAACCGAGGCGTGATTATTGCTAATTGAAAACTTTTCCCAATACCCCGCCATGATGACTTGAAATACAGTCAGCATTGGCAATTTTTGCTGATCTCTCATAAAAAGAACAGACTTAGGGGTAAGAAAATAAACTTCCAAGGAATGTTAGCACGGTTTGTTCTCACCCGCGAAGAAAAAGAAACTCTGGCCTTGAAGCTAACTGGTGCCTGTGTTCCAGCTGCAGAAAATTTCATTTTCCTTCCTGACACGCCTACTTTAGCAACGCGTGAAAAGACGAAATGCCAAACAATCGCCCGAAGGACGGTTGGTCTGACTCTTCAGTCGGGTCACTCCCATGATGCCTTGCAGGAGTGGATGAGTCATCTTTGTCTCACCATACCTTAAATGAGCTGCTCCATCAGAACGTGACATCCTTGGCCGCTTGGGGACTTTTAACTTTGTGCAGTGGCAGTATCATAGCCCATGAGGTTTAACCGAGGCGTGATTATTGCTAATTGAAAACTTTTCCCAATACCCCGCCATGATGACTTGAAATACAGTCAGCATTGGCAATTTTTGCTGGTCTCTCAGGAGACTTCATCTCTCGTAAAAAGAACAGACTTAGGGTAAGAAAATAAACTTCCAAGGAATGCTAACACGGTTTGTTCTCACCCGCGAAGAAAAAGAAACTCTGGCCTTGAAGCTAACTGGTGCCTGTTTTCCAGCTGCAGAAAATTTCATTTTCCTTCCTGACACGCCTACTTTAGCAACGCGTGAAAAGACGAAATGCCAAACAATCGCCCGAAGGACGGTTGGTCTGACTCTTCAGTCTGGTCACTCCCATGATGCCTTGCAGGAGTGGATGAGTCATCTTTGTCTCACCATACCTTAAATGAGCTGCTCCATGAGAACGTGACATCCTTGGCCGCTTGGGGACTTTTAACTTTGCGCAGTGGCAGTATCATAGCCCATGAGGTTTAACCGAGGCGTGATTATTGCTAATTGAAAACTTTTCCCAATACCCCGCCATGATGACTTGAAATACAGTCAGCATTGGGAATTTTTGCTTGTCTCTCAGGAGACTCGATCTCTCATAAAAAGAACAGACTTAGGGGTAAGAAAATAAACTTCCAAGGAATGTTACCATGGTTTGTTCTCACCCGCGAAGAAAAAGAAACTCTCGCCTTGAAGCTAACTGGTGCCTGTTTTCCAGCTGCAGAAAATTTCATTTTCCTTCCTGACACGCCTACTTTAGCAACTCGTGAAAAGACGAAATGCCAAACAATTGCCCGAAGGACGATTGGTCTAACTCTTCAGTCGGGTCACTCCCATGATGCCTTGCAGGAGTGGATGAGTCATCTTTGTCTCACCATACCTTAAATGAGCTGCTCCATGAGAACGTGACATCCTTGGCCGCTTGGGGACGTTTAACTTTGCGCAGTGGCAGTATCATAACCCATGATGTTTAACCGAGGCGTGATTATTGCTAATTGAAAACTTTTCCCAATACCCCGCCATGATGACTTGAAATACAGTCAGCATTGGCAATTTTTGCTGGTCTCTCAGGAGACTTCATCTCTCGTAAAAAGAACAGATGTAGCGGTAAGAAAATAAGTTTAGCAGGTATGTTAACATGGTTTGTTCTCACCCGCGAAGAAAATGCAACTCTGCCCTTGAAGCCAACTGGTGCCTATTTTCCAGCTGCAGGGAACGCGTGAAAAGACGAAATGCCAAACAATCACACAAAGGATGGTTGGTCTGACTCTTCAGTCTGGTCACTCCCATGATGCCTTGCAGGAGTGGATGAGTCATCTTTGTCTCACCATACCTTAAATGAGCTGCTCCATGAGAACGTGACATCCTTGGCCGCTTGGGGACTTTTAACTTTGCGCAGTGGCAGTATCATAGCCCATGAGGTTTAACCGAGGCGTGATTATTGCTAATTGAAAACTTTTCCCAATACCCCGCCATGATGACTTGAAATACAGTCAGCATTGGCAGTTTTTGCTGGTCTCTCAGGAGACTTCATCTCTCGTAAAAAGAACAGATGTAGTGGTAAGAAAATAAGTTTAGCTGGTATGTTAGCATGGTTTGTTCTCACCCGCGAAGAAAATGCAACTCTGCCCTTGAAGCTAACTGGTGCCTATTTTCCAGCTGCAGGGAACATCATTTATCTTCCTGACACGCCTACTTTAGCAACGCGTGAAAAGACGAAATGCCAAACAATCGCCCGAAGGACGGTTGGTCTGACTCTTCAGTCTGGTCACTCCCATGATGCCTTGCAGGAGTGGATGAGTCATCTTTGTCTCACCATACCTTAAATGAGCTGCTCCATGAGAACGTGACATCCTTGGCCGCTTGGGGACTTTTCTCTTTGCGCAGTGGCAGTATCATAGCCCATGAGGTTTAACCGAGGCGTGATTATTGCTAATTGAAAACTTTTCCCAATACCCTGCCATGATGACTTGAAATACAGTCAGCATTGGCAATTTTTGCTGGTCTCTCAGGAGACTTCATCTCTCGTAAAAAGAACAGATGTAGCGGTAAGAAAATAAGTTTAGCAGGTATGTTAACATGGTTTGTTCTCACCCGCGAAGAAAATGCAACTCTGCCCTTGAAGCCAACTGGTGCCTATTTTCCAGCTGCAGGGAACATCATTTATCTTCCTGACACGCCTACTTTAGCAACGCGTGAAAAGACGAAATGCCAAACAATCACACAAAGGATGGTTGGTCTGACTCTTCAGTCGGGTCACTCCCATGATGCCTTGCAGGAGTGGATGAGTCATCTTTGTCTCACCATACCTTAAATGAGCTGCTCCATGAGAACGTGACATCCTTGGCCGCTTGGGGACTTTTAACTTTGCGCAGTGGCAGTATCATAGCCCATGAGGTTTAACCGAGGCGTGATTATTGCTAATTGAAAACTTTTCCCAATACCCTGCCATGATGACTTGAAATACAGTCAGCATTGGCAATTTTTGCTGGTCTCTCAGGAGACTCGATCTCTCGTAAAAAGAACAGACTTAGGGGTAAGAAAATAAACTTCCAAGGAATGTTAGCACGGTTTGTTCTCACCCGCGAAGAAAAAGAAACTCTGGCCTTGAAGCTAACTGGTGCCTCTTTTCCAGCTGCAGAAAATTTCATTTTCCTTCCTGACACGCCTACTTTAGCAACTCGTGAAAAGACGAAATGCCAAACAATCGCCCGAAGGACGATTGGTCTGACTCTTCAGTCGGGTCACTCCCATGATGCCTTGCAGGAGTGGATGAGTCATCTTTGTCTCACCATACCTTAAATGAGCTGCTCCATGAGAACGTGACATCCTTGGCCGCTTAGGGACTTTTAGCTTTGCGCAGTGGCAGTATCATAGCCCATGAGGTTTAACCGAGGCGTGATTATTGCTAATTGAAAACTTTTCCCAATACCCCACCATGATGATTTGAAATACAGTCAGCATTGGCAATTTTTGCTGGTCTCTCAGGAGACTTCATCTCTCGTAAAAAGAACAGATGTAGCGGTAAGAAAATAAGTTTAGCAGGTATGTTAACATGGTTTGTTCTCACCCGCGAAGAAAATGCAACTCTGCCCTTGAAGCTAACTGGTGCCTATTTTCCAGCTGCAGGGAACATCATTTATCTTCCTGACACGCCTACTTTAGCAGCGCGTGAAAAGACGAAATGCCAAACAATCGCCCGAAGGACGGTTGATGCCTTGCAGGAGTGGATGAGTCATCTTTGTCTCACCATACCTTAAATGAGCTGCTCCATCAGAACGTGACATCCTTGGCCGCTTGGGGACTTTTAACTTTGCGCAGTGGCAGTATCATAGCCCATGAGGTTTAACCGAGGCGTGATTATTGCTAATTGAAAACTTTTCCCAATACTCCGCCATGATGACTTGAAATACAGTCAGCATTGGCAATTTTTGCTGGTCTCTCAGGAGACTCGATCTCTCATAAAAAGAACAGACTTAGGGGTAAGAAAATAAACTTCCAAGGAATGTTTTACATGGTTTGTTCTCACCCGCGAAGAAAAAGAAACTCTGGCCTTGAAGCTAACTGGTGCCTGTTTTCCAGCTGCAGAAAATTTTATTTTCCTTCCTGACACGCCTACTTTAGCAACTCGTGAAAAGACGAAATGCCAAACAATCGCCCGAAGGACGATTGGTCTGACTCTTCAGTCGGGTCACTCCCATGATGCCTTGCAGGAGTGGATGAGTCATCTTTGTCTCACCATACCTTAAATGAGCTGCTCCATCAGAACGTGACATCCTTGGCCGCTTGGGGACTTTTAACTTTGCGCAGTGGCAGTATCATAGCCCATGAGGTTTAACCGAGGCGTGATTATTGCTAATTGAAAACTTTTCCCAATACCCCGCCATGATGACTTGAAATATAGTCAGCATTGGCAATTTATGCTGGTCTCTCAGGAGACTTCATCTCTCGTAAAAAGAACAGATGTAGCGGTAAGAAAATAAGTTTAGCAGGTGTGTTAACATGGTTTGTTCTCACCCGCGAAGAAAATGCAACTCTGCCCTTGAAGCCAACTGGTGCCTATTTTCCAGCTGCAGGGAACATCATTTATCTTCCTGACACGCCTACTTTAGCAACGCGTGAAAAGACGAAATGCCAAACAATCACACAAAGGATGGTTGGTCTGACTCTTCAGTCTGGTCACTCCCATGATGCCTTGCAGGAGTGGATGAGTCATCTTTGTCTCACCATACCTTAAATGAGCTGCTCCATGAGAACGTGACATCCTTGGCCGCTTGGGGACTTTTAACTTTGCGCAGTGGCAGTATCATAGCCCATGAGGTTTAACCGAGGTGTGATTATTGCTAATTGAAAACTTTTCCCAATACCCCGCCATGATGACTTGAAATACAGTCAGCATTGGGAATTTTTGCTGGTCTCTCAGGAGACTCGATCTCTCATAAAAAGAACAGACTTAGGGGTAAGAAAATAAACTTCCAAGGAATGCTAACATGGTTTGTTCTCACCCACGAACAAAAAGAAACTCTGGCCTTGAAGCTAACTGGTGCCTGTTTTCCAGCTGCAGAAAATTTCATTTTTCTTCCTGACGAGTTGCTAACTTTAGCAACTCGTGAAAAGACGAAATGCCAAACAATCGCCCGAAGGACGATTGGTCTGACTCTTCAGTCGGGTCACTCCCATGATGCCTTGCAGGAGTGGATGAGTTATTTTTGTCTCACCATACCTTAAATGAGCTGCTCCATGAGAACGTGACATCCTTGGCCGCTTAGGGACTTTTAACTTTGCGCAGTGGCAGTATCATAGCCCATGAGGTTTAACCGAGGCGTGATTATTGCTAATTGAAAACTTTTCCCAATACCCCACCATGATGATTTGAAATACAGTCAGCATTGGCAATTTTTGCTGGTCTCTCAGGAGACTTCATCTCTCGTAAAAAGAACAGATGTAGCGGTAAGAAAATAAGTTTAGCAGGTATGTTAACATGGTTTGTTCTCACCCGCGAAGAAAATGCAACTCTGCCCTTGAAGCTAACTGGTGCCTATTTTCCAGCTGCAGGGAACATCATTTATCTTCCTGACACGCCTACTTTAGCAGCGCGTGAAAAGACGAAATGCCAAACAATCGCCCGAAGGACGGTTGATGCCTTGCAGGAGTGGATGAGTCATCTTTGTCTCACCATACCTTAAATGAGCTGCTCCATCAGAACGTGACATCCTTGGCCGCTTGGGGACTTTTAACTTTGCGCAGTGGCAGTATCATAGCCCATGAGGTTTAACCGAGGCGTGATTATTGCTAATTGAAAACTTTTCCCAATACCCCGCCATGATGACTTGAAATATAGTCAGCATTGGCAATTTTTGCTGGTCTCTCAGGAGACTTCATCTCTCGTAAAAAGAACAGATGTAGCGGTAAGAAAATAAGTTTAGCAGGTATGTTAACATGGTTTGTTCTCACCCGCGAAGAAAATGCAACTCTGCCCTTGAAGCCAACTGGTGCCTATTTTCCAGCTGCAGGGAACATCATTTATCTTCCTGACACGCCTACTTTAGCAACGCGTGAAAAGACGAAATGCCAAACAATCACACAAAGGATGGTTGGTCTGACTCTTCAGTCTGGTCACTCCCATGATGCCTTGCAGGAGTGGATGAGTCATCTTTGTCTCACCATACCTTAAATGAGCTGCTCCATGAGAACGTGACATCCTTGGCCGCTTGGGGACTTTTAACTTTGCGCAGTGGCAGTATCATAGCCCATGAGGTTTAACCGAGGTGTGATTATTGCTAATTGAAAACTTTTCCCAATACCCCGCCATGATGACTTGAAATACAGTCAGCATTGGGAATTTTTGCTGGTCTCTCAGGAGACTCGATCTCTCATAAAAATAACAGACTTAGGGGTAAGAAAATAAACTTCCAAGGAATGCTAACATGGTTTGTTCTCACCCGCGAAGAAAAAGAAACTCTGGCCTTGAAGCTAACTGGTGCCTGTTTTCCAGCTGCAGAAAATTTCATTTTTCTTCCTGACACGCCTACTTTAGCAACTCGTGAAAAGACGAAATGCCAAACAATCGCCCGAAGGACGGTTGGTCTGACTCTTCAGTCGGGTCACTCCCATGATGCCTTGCAGGAGTGGATGAGTCATCTTTGTCTCACCATACCTTAAATGAGCTGCTCCATGAGAACGTGACATCCTTGGCCGCTTGGGGACTTTTAACTTTGCGCAGTGGCAGTATCATAGCCCATGAGGTTTAACCGAGGCGTGATTATTGCTAATTGAAAACTTTTCCCAATACCCCGCCATGATGACTTGAAATACAGTCAGCATTGGCAATTTTTGCTGGTCTCTCAGGAGACTTCATCTCTCGTAAAAAGAACAGATGTAGCGGTAAGAAAATAAGTTTAGCAGGTATGTTAACATGGTTTGTTCTCACCCGCGAAGAAAATGCAACTCTGCCCTTGAAGCTAACTGGTGCCTATTTTCCAGCTGCAGGGAACATCATTTATCTTCCTGACACGCCTACTTTAGCAGCGCGTGAAAAGACGAAATGCCAAACAATCGCCCGAAGGACGGTTGATGCCTTGCAGGAGTGGATGAGTCATCTTTGTCTCACCATACCTTAAATGAGCTGCTCCATCAGAACGTGACATCCTTGGCCGCTTGGGGACTTTTAACTTTGCGCAGTGGCAGTATCATAGCCCATGAGGTTTAACCGAGGCGTGATTATTGCTAATTGAAAACTTTTCCCAATACCCCGCCATGATGACTTGAAATATAGTCAGCATTGGCAATTTTTGCTGGTCTCTCAGGAGACTTCATCTCTCGTAAAAAGAACAGATGTAGCGGTAAGAAAATAAGTTTAGCAGGTATGTTAACATGGTTTGTTCTCACCCGCGAAGAAAATGCAACTCTGCCCTTGAAGCTAACTGGTGCCTATTTTCCAGCTGCAGGGAACATCATTTATCTTCCTGACACGCCTACTTTAGCAGCGCGTGAAAAGACGAAATGCCAAACAATCGCCCGAAGGACGGTTGGTCTGACTCTTCAGTCGGGTCACTCCCATGATGCCTTGCAGGAGTGGATGAGTCATCTTTGTCTCACCATACCTTAAATGAGCTGCTCCATCAGAACGTGACATCCTTGGCCGCTTGGGGACTTTTAACTTTGCGCAGTGGCAGTATCATAGCCCATGAGGTTTAACCGAGGCGTGATTATTGCTAATTGAAAACTTTTCCCAATACCCCGCCATGATGACTTGAAATACAGTCAGCACTGGCAATTTTTGCTGGTCTCTCAGGAGACTCGATCTCTCGTAAAAAGAACAGACTTAGGGGTAAGAAAATAAACTTCCAAGGAATGTTGGCACGGTTTGTTCTCACCCGCGAAGAAAAAGAAACTCTGGCCTTGAAGCTAACTGGTGCCTGTTTTCCAGCTGCAGAAAATTTCATTTTCCTTCCTGACACGCCTACTTTAGCAACTCGTGAAAAGACGAAATGCCAAATAATCGCCCGAAGGACGATTGGTCTGACTCTTCAGTCGGGTCACTCCCATGATGCCTTGCAGGAGTGGATGAGTTATTTTTGTCTCACCATACCTTAAATGAGCTGCTCCATGAGAACGTGACATCCTTGGCCGCTTAGGGACTTTTAACTTTGCGCAGTGGCAGTATCATAGCCCATGAGGTTTAACCGAGGCGTGATTATTGCTAATTGAAAACTTTTCCCAATACCCCGCCATGATGACTTGAAATACAGTCAGCATTGGCAATTTTTGCTGGTCTCTCAGGAGACTCGATCTCTCATAAAAAGAACAGACTTAGGGGTAAGAAAATAAACTTCCAAGGAATGTTAACATGGTTTGTTCTCACCCGCGAAGAAAAAGAAACTCTGGCCTTGAAGCTAACTGGTGCCTATTTTCCAGCTGCAGGGAACATCATTTATCTTCCTGACACGCCTACTTTAGCAACACGTGAAAAGACGAAATGCCAAACAATCACACAAAGGATGGTTGGTCTGACTCTTCAGTCTGGTCACTCCCATGATGCCTTGCAGGAGTGGATGAGTCATCTTTGTCTCACCATAGCTTAAATGAGCTGCTCCATGAGAACGTGACATCCTTGGCCGCTTGGGGACTTTTAACTTTGCGCAGTGGCAGTATCATAGCCCATGAGGTTTAACCGAGGCGTGATTATTGCTAATTGAAAACTTTTCCCAATACCCCGCCATGATGACTTGAAATACAGTCAGCATTGGCAATTTATCCTGGTCTCTCAGGAGACTTCATCTCTCGTAAAAAGAACAGATGTAGTGGTAAGAAAATAAGTTTAGCAGGTATGTTAACATGGTTTGTTCTCACCCGCGAAGAAAATGCAACTCTGCCCTTGAAGCCAACTGGTGCCTATTTTCCAGCTGCAGGGAACATCATTTATCTTCCTGACACGCCTACTTTAGCAACGCGTGAAAAGACGAAATGCCAAACAATCACACAAAGGATGGTTGGTCTGACTCTTCAGTCTGGTCACTCCCATGATGCCTTGCAGGAGTGGATGAGTCATCTTTGTCTCACCATACCTTAAATGAGCTGCTCCATGAGAACGTGACATCCTTGGCCGCTTGGGGACTTTTAACTTTGCGCAGTGGCAGTATCATAGCCCATGAGGTTTAACCGAGGCGTGATTATTGCTAATTGAAAACTTTTCCCAATACCCCGCCATGATGACTTGAAATACAGTCAGTATTGGCAATTTTTGCTGGTCTCTCAGGAGACTCGATCTCTCGTAAAAAGAACAGACTTAGGGTAAGAAAATAAACTTCCAAGGAATGTTAACACGGTTTGTTCTCACCCGCGAAGAAAATGCAACTCTGTCCTTGAAGCTAACTGGTGCCTATTTTCCAGCTGCAGGGAACATCATTTATCTTCCTGACACGCCTACTTTAGCAACGCGTGAAAAGACGAAATGCCAAACAATCACACAAAGGATGGTTGGTCTGACTCTTCAGTCGGGTCACTCCCATGATGCCTTGCAGGAGTGGATGAGTCATCTTTGTCTCACCATACCTTAAATGAGCTGCTCCATGAGAACGTGACATCCTTGGCCGCTTGGGGACTTTTAACTTTGTGCAGTGGAAGTATCATAGCCCATGAGGTTTAACCGAGGCGTGATTATTGCTAATTGAAAACTTTTCCCAATACCCCGCCATGATGATTTGAAATACAGTCAGCATTGGCAATTTTTGCTGGTCTCTCATAAAAAGAACAGACTTAGGGGTAAGAAAATAAACTTCCAAGGAATGTTAACATGGTTTGTTCTCACCCGCGAAGAAAAAGAAACTCTGGCCTTGAAGCTAACTGGTGCCTGTTTTCCAGCTGCAGAAAATTTCATTTTCCTTCCTGACACGCCTACTTTAGCAACTCGTGAAAAGACGAAATGCCAAACAATCGCCCGAAGGACGATTGGTCTGACTCTTCAGTCGGGTCACTCCCATGATGCCTTGCAGGAGTGGATGAGTTATTTTTGTCTCACCATACCTTAAATGAGCTGCTCCATGAGAACGTGACATCCTTGACCGCTTAGGGACTTTTAACTTTGCGCAGTGGCAGTATCATAGCCCATGAGGTTTAACCGAGGCGTGATTATTGCTAATTGAAAACTTTTCCCAATACCCCACCATGATGATTTGAAATACAGTCAGCATTGGCAATTTTTGCTGGTCTCTCAGAAGACTTCATCTCTCGTAAAAAGAACAGATGTAGCGGTAAGAAAATAAGTTTAGCAGGTATGTTAACATGGTTTGTTCTCACCCGCGAAGAAAATGCAACTCTGCCCTTGAAGCTAACTGGTGCCTATTTTCCAGCTGCAGGGAACATCATTTATCTTCCTGACACGCCTACTTTAGCAGCGCGTGAAAAGACGAAATGCCAAACAATCTCCCGAAGGACGGTTGATGCCTTGCAGGAGTGGATGAGTCATCTTTGTCTCACCATACCTTAAATGAGCTGCTCCATCAGAACGTGACATCCTTGGCCGCTTGGGGACTTTTAACTTTGCGCAGTGGCAGTATCATAGCCCATGAGGTTTAACCGAGGCGTGATTATTGCTAATTGAAAACTTTTCCCAATACTCCGCCATGATGACTTGAAATACAGTCAGCATTGGGAATTTTTGCTGGTCTCTCAGGAGACTCGATCTCTCATAAAAAGAACAGACTTAGGGGTAAGAAAATAAACTTCCAAGGAATGTTAACATGGTTTGTTCTCACCCGCGAAGAAAAAGAAACTCTGGCCTTGAAGCTAACTGGTGCCTGTTTTCCAGCTGCAGAAAATTTTATTTTCCTTCCTGACACGCCTACTTTAGCAACTCGTGAAAAGACGAAATGCCAAACAATCGCCCGAAGGACGATTGGTCTGACTCTTCAGTCGGGTCACTCCCATGATGCCTTGCAGGAGTGGATGAGTCATCTTTGTCTCACCATACCTTAAATGAGCTGCTCCATCAGAACGTGACATCCTTGGCCGCTTGGGGACTTTTAACTTTGCGCAGTGGCAGTATCATAGCCCATGAGGTTTAACCGAGGCATGATTATTGCTAATTGAAAACTTTTCCCAATACCCCGCCATGATGACTTGAAATATAGTCAGCATTGGCAATTTTTGCTGGTCTCTCAGGAGACTTCATCTCTCGTAAAAAGAACAGATGTAGCGGTAAGAAAATAAGTTTAGCAGGTATGTTAACATGGTTTGTTCTCACCCGCGAAGAAAATGCAACTCTGCCCTTGAAGCCAACTGGTGCCTATTTTCCAGCTGCAGGGAACATCATTTATCTTCCTGACACGCCTACTTTAGCAACGCGTGAAAAGACGAAATGCCAAACAATCGCCCGAAGGACGGTTGGTCTGACTCTTCAGTCGGGTCACTCCCATGATGCCTTGCAGGAGTGGATGAGTCATCTTTGTCTCACCATACCTTAAATGAGCTGCTCCATCAGAACGTGACATCCTTGGCCGCTTGGGGACTTTTAACTTTGCGCAGTGGCAGTATCATAGCCCATGAGGTTTAACCGAGGCGTGATTATTGCTAATTGAAAACTTTTCCCAATACCCCGCCATGATGACTTGAAATACAGTCAGCATTGGCAATTTTTGCTGGTCTCTCAGGAGACTCGATCTCTCGTAAAAAGAACAGACTTAGGGGTAAGAAAATAAACTTCCAAGGAATGTTGGCACGGTTTGTTCTCACCCGCGAAGAAAAAGAAACTCTGGCCTTGAAGCTAACTGGTGCCTGTTTTCCAGCTGCAGAAAATTTCATTTTCCTTCCTGACACGCCTACTTTAGCAACTCGTGAAAAGACGAAATGCCAAATAATCGCCCGAAGGACGATTGGTCTGACTCTTCAGTCGGGTCACTCCCATGATGCCTTGCAGGAGTGGATGAGTTATTTTTGTCTCACCATACCTTAAATGAGCTGCTCCATGAGAACGTGACATCCTTGGCCGCTTAGGGACTTTTAACTTTGCGCAGTGGCAGTATCATAGCCCATGAGGTTTAACTGAGGCGTGATTATTGCTAATTGAAAACTTTTCCCAATACCCCGCCATGATGACTTGAAATACAGTCAGCATTGGCAATTTTTGCTGGTCTCTCAGGAGACTTCATCTCTCGTAAAAAGAACAGATGTAGCGGTAAGAAAATAAGTTTAGCAGGTATGTTAACATGGTTTGTTCTCACCCGCGAAGAAAATGCAACTCTGCCCTTGAAGCTAACTGGTGCCTATTTTCCAGCTGCAGGGAACATCATTTATCTTCCTGACACGCCTACTTTAGCAGCGCGTGAAAAGACGAAATGCCAAACAATCGCCCGAAGGACGGTTGATGCCTTGCAGGAGTGGATGAGTCATCTTTGTCTCACCATACCTTAAATGAGCTGCTCCATCAGAACGTGACATCCTTGGCCGCTTGGGGACTTTTAACTTTGCGCAGTGGCAGTATCATAGCCCATGAGGTTTAACCGAGGCGTGATTATTGCTAATTGAAAACTTTTCCCAATACCCCGCAATGATGACTTGAAATACAGTCAGCATTGGCAATTTTTGCTGGTCTCTCATAAAAAGAACAGACTTAGGGGTAAGAAAATAAACTTCCAAGGAATGTTAACATGGTTTGTTCTCACCCGCGAAGAAAAAGAAACTCTGGCCTTGAAGCTAACTGGTGCCTGTTTTCCAGCTGCAGAAAATTTTATTTTCCTTCCTGACACGCCTACTTTAGCAACTCGTGAAAAGACGAAATGCCAAACAATCGCCCGAAGGACGGTTGGTCTGACTCTTCAGTCGGGTCACTCCCATGATGCCTTGCAGGAGTGGATGAGTCATCTTTGTCTCACCATACCTTAAATGAGCTGCTCCATGAGAACGTGACATCCTTGGCCGCTTGGGGACTTTTAACTTTGCGCAGTGGCAGTATCATAGCTCATGAGGTTTAACCGAGGCGTGATTATTGCTAATTGAAAACTTTTCCCAATACCCCGCCATGATGACTTGAAATACAGTCAGCATTGGCAATCTTTGCTGGTTTCTCAGGAGACTTCATATCTAGAGATGAGCAAGCACCAAAATGCTCGGGTGCTCGTTACTCGAGACGACTTTTTCGTGATGCTCGAGGTATCGTTTCGAATAACGAACCCTATTGAAGTCAATGGGCGACCCGAGCATTTTTGTATATCGCCGATGCTCGCTAAGGTTTTCATTTGTGAAAATCTGGGCAATTCTACAATGTGAAGGGAACGACACAGCAACGGATAGGGCAGGTGAGGGGCTACATGTTGGGCTGCATGTCAAGTTTCCAGGTCCCCCCCCCCCCACGACCCAGTGTCCACAGCGCACACCAAATTGTCCCTGCGCAGCCTTCAGCTGCCCTCATGCCACACGCTGGCCTCATAGCCACACTACCCTCATGTCTATTTATAAGTGCGTCTGCCCTGAGGAGGAACTGGAGGCACACACTGCAGAGGGTTGGCAGGGCCAAGCAACGACCCTCTTTAAAAGGGGCGGGGCGATAGCCCACAATGCTGTACAGAAGCAATGAGAAATAGAATCCTGTGCCACCGCCATCAGGAGCTGCACACGTGGGCATAGCAATGGGGAACCCATGTGCCACACACTATTCATTCTGTCAAGGTGTCTGCATGCCCCAGTCAGACCGGGTTTTTTTATAAATAGTCACAGGCAGGTACAACTCCGCAATGGAAATTCCGTGTGCACCCACAGCATGGGTGGCTCCCTGGAACCCACCGGCTGTACATAAATGTATCCCATTGCATTTCCCCCGGACAGCAGAGCTAACGTCAGATAAAATGCAGGTGGGCTTCGGCCCACACTGCATACCCCAGTCAGACTAGGGTTTTTATAAGTAGACACAGGCAGGTACAACTCCCTATTGTGAAGTCCGTGTGGACCGACAGCATGGGTGGCTCCCTGGAACCCACCGGCGGTACATAAATAAATCCCATTGCATTGCCCAGCACAGCTGAGGTAACATCTGATTAAATGCAGGTGGTCTTAGGCCCACACTGCATGCCCCAGTCTGACCGGGGTTTTTAATACATAGACACTGGCAGGTACAAATCCCTAATGTGAAGTCCCTGTGGACCCACAGCACGGGTGGCTCCCTGGAACCCATCGGTTCCCATTGTATCCCAATGTATCCCATTGCAGTGCCCTGCTCAGCAGAGCTAACGTCACATACAATACAGGTGTGCTTCGGCCCACAGTGCATGCCCCAGTCAGAGTGGTAATATGTACCTTAACAGTAACCGCGTTGGTGGGAAAGTAGTCGCGACTGTGGACCTAGTAGCACGGTTTTATTTAGTTGGTTTTCGGAATGTGGCCAGCATTAAGTCGGCCGTGGCGGGGGGGATGGTGGGGGGGCTCTCTTGTTGTGTCGGTAAAGGAGAACTTCTTGGACTGCCACCAGATGGACTAATGCAAAGGCATTTGCCAAGAATGTTTTCCCTGTTGGAGGAGGAGGGGGATGTTTTTGAGGCACTACGTGTCCCCTCCACGTGTCCATGGTTATATGCACCTTAACAGTAACCGTGTTGGTGGGAAATGGCCTCACCACCATCATGTATTTGGGAAGCCTCCGTTTCCACACCCCAGTGACATAGCATTAGCAGTGGTATAGGCAGAGCCCAGAATTAGCAACATTTCAGCAGTAGCATTAGGGACAGGCCCCAGTAACATATCACTAGCAGCAGTATAGGGGGAGCTCAGTATTAGTTCCATTTCAGTAGTAGATGCAGTCAAGACAGGTCCCAGTTACATTTATGCAGCAAAAGTGTAGGCCAACCCCACACACCTTGCTGTACCATGAGTGCAGGCGAAGCCCATAAATATTACTAGGATTACACTGTAGGCGAAGGCCCCAAAAAATTGGTGTACCAACAGTACTAATGTACCTCAGAAAAATTGCCCATGCCCAACCAAGAGGGCAGGTGAAACCCATTAATGACTTTGGTTACTGTGGCTTAATTTGTAACTAGGCCTGGAGGCAGCCCAGTTAAAATAAAAATTGGTTCAGGTGCAAGTTTCAACGCTTTAATGAGAATTGAAACGTAAAAACATTGTTTACAAAAGTAATATGACTGAGCCTTGTGGGCCTAAGAAAAATTGCCCGTTCGGCGTGATTACGTGAGGTTTCAGGAGGAGGAGCAGGAGGGTGAATATAATACACAGATTGATGAAGCTAAAAGGTCCCCATTTTTTATGGTGATAGAGAACGATGCTTCCATCCGCGGGTGCAGCCTACGTATTGCTTAGGTACCGCTGCTGTCCGCTGGTGGAGAAGAGAAGTCTGGGGAAATCCAGGCTTTGTTCATCTTTATGAGTGTAAGCCTGTCGGCACTGTCAGTTGACAGGCGGGTACGCTTATCCGTGATGATTCCCCCAGCCGCACTAAACACCCTCTCTGACAAGACGCTAGCCGCAGGACAAGCAAGCACCTCCAGGGCATACAGAGCGAGTTCAGGCCACGTGTCCAGCTTCGACACCCAGTAGTTGTAGGGAGCAGAGGCGTCACGGAGGACGGTCGTGCGATCAGCTACGTACTCCCTCACCATCCTTTTACAGTGCTCCCGCCGACTCAGCCTTGACTGGGGAGCCATAAAGCTGGCAAAGGCCTTGGAGAGTGTTCCCCTGCCTGCGCGGTACATGCTGTCTGATCTCCGCGCCTCCCCTGCTACCTGGCACTCGGAACTGCGCCTTCTGCCACTAGCGCTGTTGGATGGGAATTTTACCATCAGTTTGTCTGCCAGGGTCCTGTGGTATAGCATCACTCTCGAACCCCTTTCCTCTTCGGGTATGAGAGTGGAAAGGTTCTCCTTATACCGTGGGTCGAGCCGTGTGTACACCCAGTAATCCATAGTGGCCAGAATGCGTGTAGCGCGAGGGTCACGAAAAAGGCATCCTAACATGAAGTCCGCCATGTGTGCCAGAGTACCTGTACGCAACACATGGCTGTCCTCACTAGGAAGATCACTTTCAGGATCCTCCTCCTCCTCCTCCTCAGGCCATACACGCTGAAAGGATGACAGGCAAGCAGCATAGGTACCCTCAGCAGTGGGCCAAGCTGTCCCTTCCCCCTCCTCCTCATGCTCCTCCCCTCCTCTAAAACGCGCTGAGATATAGACATGAGGGTGCTCTGACTATCCAGCGACATACTGTCTTCCCCCGCCCCCGTTTCCGAGCGCAAAGCGTCTGCCTTTATGCAGTGCAGGGAACTTCTCAAGAGGCATAGCAGAGGAATGGTGACGCTAATGATTGCAGCATCGCCGCTCACCATCTGGGTAGACTCCTCAAAGTTTCCAAGGACGTGGCAGATGTCTGCCAACCAGGCCCACTCTTCTGTAAAGAATTGAGGAGGCTGACTCCCACTATGCCGCCCATGTTGGAGTTGGTTTTCCACTATAGCTCTACGCTGCTCATAGAGCCTGGCCAACATGTGGAGCGTAGAGTTCCACCGTGTGAGCACGTCGCACAGCAGTCGGTGCACTGGTAGATTAAACCGATGTTGCAGGCTCCGCAGGGTGGCAGCGTCCATGTTGGACTTGCGGAAATGTGCGCTGACCCGGCACACCTTTCCTAGCAGGTCAGACAAGCGTGGGTAGCTTTTCAGAAACCGCTGAACCACCAAATTAAAGACGTGGGCCAGGCATGGCATGTGCGTGAGGCTGCCGAGCTGCAGTGCCGCCACCAGGTTACGGCCATAGTCACACACGACCATGCCCGGTTGGAGGCTCAGCGGCGAAAGCCAGCGGTCGGTCTGCCCTGTCAGACCCTGCAGCTGTTCGTAGGCCGTGTGCCTCTTCTCTCCTAAGCTGAGTAGTTTCAGCACGGCCTGCTGACGCTTGGCCACTGCTGTGCTGCCACGCCGCGTGACACCGACTGCTGGCAACATGCTGCTGCTGACACATCTTGATTGCGAGACAGAGGTTGCAGAGGAGGATGGTGGTTTAGTGGAGGAAGCATACACCGCCGCAGATACCAGCGCCGAGCTGGGGCCCGCAATTCTGGGGGTGGGTAGGACGTGAGCAGTCCCAGGCTCTGACTCGGTCCCAGCCTCCACTAAATTCACCCAATGTGCCGTCAGGGAGATATAGTGGCCCTGCCCGCCTGTGCTTGTCCACGTGTCCGTTGTTAAGTGGACCTTGCCAGTAACCGCGTTGGTGAGGGCGCGTACAATGTTGCGGGAGATGTGGTCGTGCAGGGCTGGGACGGCACATCGGGAAAAGTAGTGGCGTCTGGGAACCGAGTAGCGCGGGGCCGCCGCCGCTATCATGTGTTTGAAAGCCTCCGTTTCCACAACCCTATACGGCAGCATCTCCAGGCTGATCAATTTGGCTATGTGCACGTTTAACGCTTGAGCATGCGGGTGCGTGGCGGCGTACTTGCGCTTGCGCTCAAACAGTTGCGCTAATGACGGCTGGATGCTGCGCTGAGAGACATTGCTGGATGGGGCCGAGAACAGTGGAGGTGAGCGTGTAGGCCGGGAGACGGTCGTGCCTGTGTCCTGAGAGGGGGGTTGGATCTCAGTAGCAGGTGGGGGCACAGGGGGAGAGACAGTGGTGCAAACCGGAGGTGGTGAACGGCCTTCGTCCCACCTTGTGGGGTGCTTGGCCATCATATGCCTGCGCATGCTGGTGGTGGTGAGGCTGGTGGTGGTGAGGCTGGTGGTGGTGGCTCCCCGGCTGATCTTGGCGCGACAAACCTTGTACACCACAGTTCGTCGGTCGTCTGCACTCTCAGTGAAAAACTGCCACACTTTTGAGCACCTCGGCCTCTGCAGGGTGGCATGGCGCGAGGGGGCGCTTTGGGAAACAGTTGGTGGATTATTCGGTCTGGTCCTGCCTCTACCCCTGGCCACCGCACTGCCTCTTGCAACCTGCCCTGCTGCTGCACTTGCCTCCGCCTCTGAAGACCTGTCCTCAGTAGGCTTAGCAAACCAGGTTAGGTCAATCACCTCATCGTCCAGCTGCTCTTTCTCCGAATCCTCTGTGCGCTCCTCCCTCGGACTTACTGAAATTACTACTACCTCATTGATAGACAACTGTGTCTCATCGTCATCGTCCTCCTCACCCACTGAAAGCTCTTGAGACAGTTGCCGGAAGTCCCCAGCCTCATCCCCCGGGAACTTTCCAAAGGTTGGGCATCGGTCACGACAAACTCCTCCGGTGGGAGAGGAACCATTGCTGCCCAATCTCGGCAGGGGCCCGAGAACAGTTCCAAGGAGTCTGCCTGCTCCTCAGAATGTGTCATTTTCATGGAGTGAGGAGGCTGGGAGGAAGGAGGAGCAGCAGCCAGAGGATTCAGAGTTGCAGCAGTGAACGGTGTAGAATACTGGGTGGTCGATAGATTGCTGGATGCATTTTCTGCTATCCACGACAGGAGCTGCTCACACTGCTCATTTTGTAATAAAGGTCTACCACGTGGACCCATAAATTGTGATATGAAGCTGGGGATCCCAGAAACTTGCCTCTCTCCTAATCCCGCAGCAGCCGGCTGCGATTCACCTGGACCAGGAGCTCGGCCTGTGCCCACACCCTGACTTGGGCCTCCGCGTCCTCGCCCTCGTCCACGTCCTCTAGGCCTACCCCTCAGCATGGTGTATTACGAGTAGAGCAGAAACAGAATGCTTTAATTAAATGTGCCGCTTATTGGCCTGTGGTTGGAGGCTGACTTCGCTTACGGAACGCACAGCAGAGCCAGGAAACAATTATGCGCAAGGCTGGGTATTAATCACCGACTACTACCCCCAGCAGAGACGTAGTAAACTGAAGACAGTCACAGGCAGGCCAAATATAGTATTTTTTTCCACTTTTTGGGAAAAAGCCCACTGCCTCTGATATACACTGTATTTGGATTTCTCAGTTGGAGGATGACTGTGGTTACTGAAAGCCCAGTGCAGCCAGGAAACAATTATGCGCAAGGCTGCGTATTAATCACCGACTACTCCCCCCAGCAGAGACGCAGTAAACTGAAGACAATCACAGGCAGGCCAAATATAGTATTTTTTTTTCCACTTTTTGGGAAAAAGCCCACTGCCTCTGATATACACTGTATTTGGATTTCCCTGTTGGAGGATGACTGTGGTTACTGAAAGCCCAGTGCAGCCAGGAAACAATTATGCGCAAGGCTGCGTATTAATCACCGACTACTCCCCCCAGCAGAGACGCAGTAAACTGAAGACAATCACAGGCAGGCCAAATATAGTATTTTTTTCCACTTTTTGGGAAAAAGCCCACTGCCTCTGATATACACTGTATTTGGATTTCCCTGTTGGAGGATGACTGTGGTTACTGAAAGCCCAGTGCAGCCAGGAAACAATTATGCGCAAGGCTGCGTATTAATCACTGACTACTCCCCCCAGCAGAGACGCAGTAAACTGAAGACAGTCACAGGCAGGCCAAATACAGCATTTTTCTCCACTTTTTGGGAAAAAGCCCACTGCCTATATAGCCAGTATACCTCTTTCCCTGCCTCACCAGTACTGCCCTTATACTCTGTAAAATGACTGCAGACTGAGGACGCTATGGTCTGCACGCCCGATATACAAAAAAAAAAATTGTGAAACACTGCTAAAAGCAGCATCAACAGTACTGCACACGGTCAGATGTGGCCCTAAGAAGCACCGTTGGGGTTCTTGAAGACGAATATAACACCTAACACTCTCCCTATAGCAGCTAGAGCAAGACAGCACTTTCCCTGATCTCTCTCTCCGTGCATCTATGGCGAGCCGCGGGCGGGGCAGATTTAAATACTCGGGTGTCATCTGATCTCCCCAGCCACTCACTGCAGGGGGGTGGGATAGGGCTGGGATGTCACAGGAGGAAGTTGTAATGCCTTCCCTGTGTTTCTATTGGCCAGAAAAGCGCGCAAATTTCTCAGGGAAGGAAATGTAATGGAGTCGAGCACCGCGTGGTGCTCGTCTCGAGTAACGAGCATCTCGAACACCCTAATACTCGAACGAGTATCAAGCTCGGCCGAGTACGCTCGCTCATCTCTAGTTGGGACCCATTAGCTTTTCCTATTTATGACATAATGAATGCTCGTGCCAAATTTCACGGTTCTATGACACCGGAAAGTGGGAAAGATACATTCCGTACGTAAAATTTGGACGCTAATTCTTTTGCGCATAGAATTGAATAATCGAGTTGGGACCCATTAGTTTTTCCTATTTATGACATAATCAATGCTCGTGCCAAATTTCGAGTTTCTATGACACCGGAAAGTGAGAAAATTACATTCCGTACATGAAATTTTGACGCAAATTTTTTTGCGCATAGAATTGAATAATCGAGTTGGGACCCATTAGTTTTTCCTTTTTATGACATATTCAATGCTTATGGCAAATTTCATGTTTCTATGACATTGGGAAGTGAGAGATTTAGATTATGTACGTAAAATTTTGACGCTAATTCTTTTGCGCTAGAATTAAATAATCGAGTTGGGACTTATTACCTATTCCTATTTATGACATAATCAATGCTTGTGCCAAATTTCACGTTTCTATGACACCGGAAAGTGAGAAAATTACATTCCGTACGTAAAATTTGGACACTAATTGTTTTGTGCATAAAATTAAATAATCAAGTTGGGACCCATCAGCTTTTCCTATTTATGCCATAATCAATGCTTGTGCCAAATTTCGAGTTTCTATGACACCGGAAAGTGAGAAAATTACATTCCGTACATAAAATTTTGACGCTAATTTTTTTGCCCATAGAATTGAATAATCAAGTTGGGACCCATTAGCTTTTCCTATTTATGACATAATCAATGCTCGTGCCAAATTTCACGTTTCTATGACACCGGAAAGTGAGAAAATTACATTCCGTACGTAAAATTTGGACGCTAATTCTTTTGCGCATAGAATTGAATAATCAATATGGGACCCATTAGCTTTTCCTATTTATGACATATTCGATGTGCGTGCCAAATTTTAAGTTTCTATGACATTGGGAAGTGAAAGATTTAGATTATGTACGTAAAATTTCGATGCCAATTCTTTTGCGCTAGAATTGAATAATCGAGTTGGGACCCAATTACTTTCCCTATTTTGGAGATAATCTATGCTTGTGCCAAATTTCATGTTTCTACGACATCGGGAAGTTGGAGAACTTTTGGCGAGTCAGTGAGTGAGTGAGTCAGTGAGTGAGTCAGTGAGTGAGTCAGTGAGTGAGTCAGTGAGTGAGTCAGTGAGTGAGTCAGTGAGTGAGTCAGTGAGTGAGTCAGTGAGTGAGTCAGTGAGTGAGTCAGTGAGTGAGGGCTTTCTTCTTTATATATATAGATTTTTTCCATAGTGCACATATGACGATTCGCGTCCTGAGGGCTTATTCACACGAGCATAGCCCTATTTATGTTCACACATTCGTGGTGTATAATCGCCGGAAAGGACATTTCCGGCAATCACGGCCAGAGCTAGAGCTAGTTAGCGTATTCTTACCTGTTCATACTTTCTGAACTATCTTTTTGGCTATCGTATATGCTCGGCAGGTATTTTGGTCGCTTATGCTCTATTTTCAGCGGTTTGCCTTTTTTTACGTGCCATATAATCGCCCGTGAGAGCAAATACATTCGAAACCAATGCCTCAGATGGTCGCATACATACGGTCAGGCATAAAAATGTGCCATATATTCGCTCATGTGAATAAGCCTTCAGATTGATATCCCTGTTTGTCCTGTGTTCAGAATCATACCCGTTGTGGCTCTAATCTTTTCTTTCTATGCACAATGAGGCTAAAACCGGAAGGAGATCGGCCTTAGGGCTCCTGCACACTTGTGTTTTTCTTGCACGTTTTTTTTCATGCGATTGGCAATGGGATTTTCTAATGTTAAAAACGCATCGCCAGTTGGTGCTTGGCAATTTTTGTGCGGTGTGCTTTCAACATTAGAGAGTCCCATTAACAATCACGTGAAAAAAATGCAGCGATATTGCGTGGAAAAAAAACACGCAAGAAAAATGCAAGCGTGCAAGAGCCCTAAGGTAGATCGCTTCATTTTTATCATGTGACCAGAGGCCACGTGATCAATGAGGCCATCGGTCACTGCTTCAGGCTCTTGGCTACTTTTGGTAGCCAGGAGAAAGGAGATTTTAAATTTCTTGGTCCCTCCCCGGCTTCTGCACATGTGTCCGTCATGCACAGCAGCTGGGGAATGTCAATAGAGGATTATCGCGTCAGGGTTCAAATACTGAGGCCTCTGGTTAAAAGTTTCATCTGCCCTCCCTGATTGCATCAGTGATGTGAGATTAAGCCATCTTTTTTTTTTCTTTTTAAACTTTTACGTGATCGCCATTATCCATTGGATATTGGCGATCGTGTGACTGGGGACAGCTCACCATGGTGTACGGTCTCTGATCCAGACTCTTGGCTATGGATAATAGCGATCATGTGACAAGGGACTGCGTACCATGGCCCTCAGTGAAATCTCCAGGCTCTCAGCTGCATTTGGTAGCAAGGAGCAGGGAGATTTTAAATTTCCCTGTCAATTCTCACTTTGCATGCGCAGAAGCCGGGGAAAGGGCCACGGATAAAGCCAGGGGCCTTAGGTACATAATTTCATCTCCCCTTATGGATACAATCCATGATGGGAGATGAAACAAAGTTTTTTTACACTTTTTTTAAGTTTACATGATTGCTGTTATCCATTGGATAACAGCGATCACGTGACCAAGGACCACATACTAAGGCCCCTGATGACATCTCTCTGCTCTTAGCTACCTTCACGGGCCAGGAGCAGGGGAATTTAAAATTTACCGGTCTCCCTGGCCTTCTGTGTATGCTCCCAACATTTTCTGTCTGATGCGCATGATCAGAAGACGGCGTCAGGTCTTGCTGGACAAGATCACTGTCGCACATCACAGAGCATTGAGGTGAGTAGTTTCATCTCTTTGACTTCATTTAATAAATTTTGTGAGGATGGGAAAAAGAAAGTATAATCATGGTCTGTTGGGTGCTGCATCCACCAGACATCAAATAGATTATCATTATTAAAGACGGAAACAATAGACATTGGATGGGTAGATAGTTTAGTGGGCGAGGAGTCCATAGAGGGCCAGAGAATTTTGTTGAAGTCATCAACTAGTAACTCAGAACTCATTTTATGGCGAATTACATATATCGGCAGGGTTTTTCACGCCCAGCCGATATACGGTATCCCTCTCTGCAGGGGGAGGAGGCTGGAAGAGTCGGGAGCAGTGCTCTGAGCTCCCGCCCCCTCTCTGCCTCCTCTCCACCCCCCTGCACTACTTTCAATGAGGAGAGGCGGGACGTGGGCAGAGCTAATTCCCAGAGCTTAGCCCCGCCCCCACCTCATCTCATTGCAAATAGTGCAGAGGGGTGGAGAGGAGGCAGAGAGGGGGCAGGAGCTCAGAGCACTGCTCCCGGCTCTTCCAGCTTCCTCCCCCTGCAGAGAGAGACGCCGTATATCGGTCGGCGTGAATACCTGGCCGATATACGGTCGTCTGAATGCACCAGAAGGGCTATAGATATTTCACCCTTTTTATGCATTGTAATATTTGCTCCTTTCATGCACACTTCCTTCCACAGTGAAAGGTGAATGAAGACCTTTAGTATTAATAGAAAGAACCATTGTAAAAGAATAGGAGAAAGTGTTTAGGCTTGGAGAGAAGCCAGGAAACTGGCCTTTACTGGAGTACGTTTCTCAGGCTCCCTCAGACCAAAACCCTGCAGACAGATGAGTGCATATAGGAGCTGTTACATCCAGACTGGATGTGAAGGACATACAAACGCAAAGAAACACAACCGTGCACAAATAACGAAACACAAACTGAAGCACAACCGTACTAAGCAAGCATAGAACTAAACATCAGCTCCACTATAAGCGCCGCAGGGTGCATAAAACAGTAGCAAACAGGAAACAAAACTAAAGGCAACATTTTAAACCTAGGAACACCTTACCCAGAAGGGGACACTACCTAATCAGCAGGCCAATCACTCTGATAAAGAGCGAATCTGCACACAAACCTTGGCTACTAAGAAACCCCTACCAGGGAACCGTGAAAGTAATATTAACAGCAATCTACAGGAAAGACTAGGAGCTCCAGAAACAGGCTGTGCACCTCAGCAATCCAGGGAGGATACTAAATTGACCAGCACTACAGTCAAGCCTAAGTCAGACTATATAGAGCAGGATAAATAGAACCAGGTGAGAGCTGACATCACTCACCTGACACCGCACCCCTCAGAACCAGAAAACAGAACCCCCAGCACTTCTGTGGATACCAGAATAAAAACAGTATTTTATTTACAACTCATGGATAAAAAAACATCTCAAATTTTTTTTGGTGCTTACATGTTTCAAACAGAGTTCTTATTTATGCTATGAACCGTGTTAAGGCCCTTGGGTGAGAACCAGGAATCCTAAGCACTAGACCATATAGGAACCGCTGTGGCCCTTCTTGGTAATATGTAGAAAAAAAATCAGTTTCATGATTTGAAAATTAATTTTTGAGCATGGATGGCATCAACAACCACTTGCAAGTGGCCTCGTTAGCGCAGCATTTTTGGCTGCCAAGAGCATCTGCAACCTAAGCCGCTTAATTCTGCAAGAAAGGTGCAGGCCTTTGAATGCAGGCACAAGCTTAGCAAAACACTCATTCCCATACCGGGAGTTGAACCTGGGCCGCCTGGGTGAAAACCAGGAATCCTAACCGCTAGACCATATGGGAAAAGTTGCTTTCACAGCTTGCTTTAAACTTTCCGATATATGTAGATATATACATGTACATCTTAAAAAAAAAAAAAAAAGAAGTTTTGTGCTTACAGAATTCCATCTTATCTCTGGACGGCAACAACCAATCACACGCAAGATGCCTCGCTAGCGCAGTAGGTAGCGCGTCAGTCTCATAATCTGAAGGTCGTGAGTTCGATCCTCACACGGGGCATGGATCTATCCTTGTTTTTTCCCTCCGCCTTAACTGGATAGGCACTGCTCTTTGCCATTCAATACCGAAACGATACTGGATAAGATGGAAAGGTAGCAAACAAGGCAGAAGGGTTTTGGCTAGGGGCTAAAAGCAACCGTGTTGAGGTCTTTGAATATGGCTGCGAGCGTAGCAAAAGTCCAAAATGGGGAGCATGATTAGTGGCAACCTCTCACACAGGGCCAGTGGCGCAATGGATAACGCGTCTGACTACGGATCAGAAGATTGTAGGTTCGACTCCTACCTGGCTCGTGAATGTCGCCGTGATCGTATAGTGGTTAGTACTCTGCGTTGTGGCCGCAGCAACCCCGGTTCGAATCCGGGTCACGGCATTCTTGATGAAAAAGCAAAGGTGCTCTTGTAGACGGCAAGCCTGAATGATACTTTTATGAACTTTTTGAGTGCTATCTTAATTCAGAGGGTCTTTCGATGTAGTTGCAAGCTTAGGAAAATGCTCATTCCCATACCGGGAGTCGAACCCAGGCCGCCTGGGTGAGAACCAGGAATCCTAACCGCTAGACCATATGGGAACCGCTGAGACCCTTTTTCAGTAATAAGTAGAAAAAAAATCAGTTTCATGATTTGAAAACTCATTTTTAAGCATGGATGGCATCAACAACCACTTGCAAGTGGCCTCGTTAGCGCAGCATTTTTGGCTGCCAAGAGCATCTGCAACCTAAGCCGCTAAGCCACATTTATCATCAGAAAAACCAACTCCAGTAACTCTGGTTACAAAGCTACTGGTTAAAGCTGGTTACAAAACATCAAAGAAGTGCAAATGTTTGGCCTGCAATCACTATGCACTGTAAGATATAAAGAGCTGAATTTATTGTGGAAAATATCCAACAATTTGAAAGTCCACTATATAATTATATAAAGAAATATTTAATATCCTATCATTAGTAAGCGAGTATATATGTAATCATACATCTGCACCATTTAAATATTACATAAAAATTATGAGCATAATATGTCAGACTGTTCAAAATAAAATTCAAGTGAGAATGTCCGAATATATGGATCGTGTTGCTTTATAGTTAGTTAGGGACAACAAGGCTTTAACAGAAAGACTAGCAATTATTAGGAAATTATAGTTCCAGTGTTTCTGGTGGCGCAATGCACCATACAGCTTTGCTACATGCACATCACACACACAGCTGTGCTACATGCCATGCGCCTGACAAACACAGCTCTGTTACATGACATGTGCATGGTACACACACAGTTCTGCTACATTATATACATGTGACAGATACAGCTGAGCCACAGTACATGCACATGTTACAAACTGAGCTCTGCTACATGACATGGGCGTGACAGACACAGCTTTGGTACATTACATGCACATGGTACAAACACAGCTCTGCTACATTATATGCACGTGACAGACACAGCTGTGCCACAGTACATACACATGTTGCAAACTCCACTCTACTACATGACATGCGCATCAAAAACACAGCTCTGCTACATGACATACATCCATGCTGACTATACACATTACACACACAGCACATTAGACAAACAGCCACTCGCAGCTCATTTATGCTTACTGCACACATGACACACACATCTCTTGGATACAGTGATGAGCCACTGGTCATGTGATCCCTGACGCCAACCACACTGGTGATCACATGATGGTGACATTATCACAGGTCCTGGTACTTTCTCTGGGCTTATCCAGTATACAGTACTATAAAACTCCAGAATGGCTCCTCCCACAGCAGTGACATCACCTTCAGCCCACCATATCTCTGTGGTGATGGTAAGTGTCTGACATAATAACGGCTTAGTTGTATTCTCAGTGTGTTAGAACCTGCCTTAACGGGGCCAGGGGGCAGAGCTATGAAGTCACCAGGGGTGGGGCTATGACATAGACAGGGACTGGGCTATGACAGCAACAGGGGTGGGCTATGATGTCACTGGGGTGGCGCTATGAGACTTACTCACATACTTACAGACATGTCGCCATTAGTAGTTTGATGGTATGATGGATCCATTGATCGCATGATCTAGAATCATATATTTAAAAGCAGATATCTGCCATAGTCTTTCCAGAGTCAACTACCCCAGGGCCAATTCTCTTTAGATAATAGATTACTCTCTTAAATCAGTCCTTCTGTAAGAATATCAAACATTACGATTAACTTTGATACAATCATGCATGGCCACCATGCTTGTTCTTTAAAATGCTGTGTAGTCAATTGTGAATGGGTCTAATCCAGCTTCTATTCTGCTCTCTGGCATTTTCCCAGATTAAGTAGCACAATATGCTGCATTATTTTGTCCATGATTTGTGGATGGATCTGCTCTGAAGGGTCTGATCCGAGCTATGCCACAAGTTCAGATTTACTTTTTCCAATGCACTAGTATGCAAATGAAAAGACTGATCATCTACAAGACTAAAGACATAACCCAACACTTTTGAGACTCCATGCAAAATGGTAAAAAGGCTCCCCACCTACCAACCATATGTCATTTTAATACTGGGATCTTATGTGACAGTTGAACATTTGTGTCCTCTCAGGCACCAATTGCTACTTCTGTGCATTTTGTGGTTCTGCTCCTCTGCATGACCAACATAATCATTGAATGTTTTGGACACGGCTTGTCTCCAGCCTACGGCTAGCATTGGCAGAAAGAACAGAAGTCGTTATATCTTGGATAAATATGCTTCTGAAGTTGTGTCCTCATAGCTTACTCTTTCAACGCTTTCCATATCTGACTAGTGCCAGCTTCTAAGAGCCAAAATAAGCATATTTGCCCTCTTCAATTAAGTTCTTTGTTAATTTTGTGTTTCCATATCTCAGATTATATTACATTCTTTCAATTATTACAAAAGGATTTTGGTACTTGTAATTTTCCATACAGAGAAAATGAACCAGCTTACCAGCAGGATGCTCGTACTTGACTGGGGTCAATTGCAGAAGACAACAAGAAAAGGATCTAGCATCCATAAAATCATGGTTTTATTAAGGCATATTAAAATTCCAACAAGAAGGACATTCAATGGTACAGCAATCTAACATGCTTCAAGATGTCATAGCAGCTCTTAGTCATAGCATAAGAACATGGTGCACCTGCTCAGTGTAAAAAGAAACACACAACCAATAAAACAAAAAGTAGTCATGTGACTAAGCAGTAAAAAAGAAGAAAAAAAGGGAGATAATAAAGGAACCCTTAATAGTTCCAAATCAGGTCAGATATAAATTACTTAAACCAAAGGGGGAACTGGTTTTCAAATGAAAAATCCTATGTTTCTCTGTCAAGTAATCTTTTTATTGTGGTACGAATGAGCAATTCAATGTCTGCAACACGCATAGATGAAAAATTGCCAGTGTGTATGTTGAAAAAATGTGCAGAAACTGTAGAAACATTCCTGGATGCCCCATTGTTGTTTCATTTTGAGCTTGATTGTGCATTTGACTCCCAAGGGTGTTTCAGCTGTTGGTGTATACCTGGGGGTAATTAAGGAAGTTGCAACAACTTGGAGTGGGTTTGCAGCCTCCTGTTGTAACCTAAGCAGACAGATAGCGTGGTCAAGAAAGGCCAGAGGTTGAAAACGGGTGGATATCTATTACAGTACCAGGGAGCAGGCAGGTAGAGTAATCAGGATTTAGCCCGGGGTCAGTAATGGGTTGCAGCAATTGTACAGAGTGGAGCAGTTAGTAGCAGAGTTAGACTAACGGCAGTGAGCAAGTAGGAAGTGGAATGGCCAGGCTTTTACAGCATATCCAATCAGGAACAGGGCGGAGGTAAAATAGGGACTGGATTGCAGGAGCTGGGAACATGGCTAAGGTCATGCAGAGGAGCTGTCTAAAGGGCTGGATGGCTCAGCAGGTAGACCTGCTGATGTACAGGAGCTCCTGGGTTCAAGTTCTGATGAAGGGTTTTTAGTTCCCTCCTGGCCTGCGTTCTGGGCTGGTCAATTTCAGTGTAGTCTCCTTCTGCTGTGGAGTGAGGACATCTCTGGATATGGTTTCCGTGGTTCTTTGAACGGCTCTTCAGATAAGTTCCGAGATTTATTCTTTGAGGTTTTGGTTTACTTTTATGGTGGTTTTTCCTTTGTAATTTTTTTTAGGGTTAGTGAGTGGCACAGGTAGGAGGGTGAATGTCCTCTCTAGTTCACTTTTGTTTATTTTCTCCTTGTACTACAGGGGGTTCCTGGTAGTGTGGTATGAACACTGCCAGAGACTTTATATTTTGGTTTGCAGTTATTGCACGCATGAAGCAGACATAAGAAACTGACCAACCTATACTGTTCTGTAGGATCTTGTGTATAGTACTATGGATCCAGCTTTATGTAGCCAGTTTTGTTTTGGCCTTAACAATAAAATTAAAAATCTGATGATTTCC
This sequence comes from Eleutherodactylus coqui, assembly GCF_035609145.1. NCBI lineage: Eukaryota > Metazoa > Chordata > Amphibia > Anura > Eleutherodactylidae > Eleutherodactylus > Eleutherodactylus coqui. The sequence goes on along the minus strand of NC_089838.1, from coordinate 308,596,548 downwards.
CATCGAGCTCCGCACTATTTGGACGATGCCATGGCATTGGCCATCCACGTTGGGTGGTGTGTGAGAGAACGACACAGGAAGCAAACACCTGGATTCTCTATGCAATCACAGATACGGAGAAACCCATGCAGTTAGGTTCTGTGTCCAATGGTTCTAGGAGAGGGGTTAGGATCTGATTTGGAGGACATTGTTTTCTGTGTGACAAAACAGAGCACTTCCCTTCATCCAGACTTGTAGATGTCGTGGATCTCGGATGGAGATACTGGGTGGTCTGGACGTTAGAGGGAAGTTTCCACTGGGCCCACAGATCACCTGGATGTTTTCCTCCAGGTTGTATTTTCCCGCTGAGGTCTGTTCTGCTGTTGGGAATTTTTTTGTGACTGCGTTCTTCGATTGTGAAGCTGGTGTTAACTTAATCCATCGTGAAGCAGTCAAATGCATGGGTTTAGAGGTAAGAGCACTGGAGTACCCTATTCCAGTTTCAGCTATTGATGCCACCCCCTTATCTTAGAGACTTTTAGAGTATGTTCTTCCAGATGTTTATTTTAAAATTGGTCTATTTCACACTGAAACTATCGCATTGTATGTCATGTAGTCACTCCTAACACAAGTGATGCTAGGCTGCCTTAGTTGCGGTTGCACAACCTGGTGGTGGATAAGAAAAAATGGCATATAATCAAATGGAATCATTCCTGTACTCAAGATTGTATGTCCACAGAAGTGTTCTTGGTTCAGGTGAGTGAATTACCTGATTTCATACAAGAATTTGCGGACATTTTTTCCGACGAGGGAGCAGACAGGTTACCACCCCATCAAAAAGGGGATAGTTCCATTGAGCTTGGCCCAGGCTGGAAGCTACCCAAAAGTCACTTGTACAACTTAACGGTGTTATGTCTAGTTCACACATGAACTATAGAACTACAAACGGCACTCACAGGCAGACATAACACAATGACTGACAAACACCAAAACACCAAACTTACCTGCATGCATAAACAGATGGAATTGCTACAATACATATGAGGTATTGATTCATATTTTGGCCAATATACTTAAGCCCTATGTGGCTGAGACAAGGGTTCTCGTTATCTCATGGGTCCCTATTCTCACAAGACAACTTACCCCATGAATCCTGTCTGCAAGTGAGGCTATCATCCAATAGGGACGGCACCACGCTGTAACCTAAGGGCCTGGCTCACCGTAGATGGAAAACGATCCAAGCCAAACAGGTACGACATCTGGTGCTAGACGGGAGTCTCTTGTTGAAGCCACTATAGGAGAGTAGCGTTATCAAAGAGTAGTCGAGGTTTGGTATATGAGATGGTGGTGGCAGCATGGAGGGTTCAAGTAGTAGAGTAGTCAAGAGATAGCCGAAGTCTGGTAAACAAATGGTGGTGCAGTACAGAGGCTTCAAGCCGTAGAGTCATCAGGAGATAGCCGAGGTCTGGTAATGCAGGAGGACAATCTAATTGTAGAAAGACAGGTATAAAGGGAAGCAGCTTGGTTAAAGGCGCAATAAACATGCAGTGAAGGAGCGGAAGGGCCAGGCTTTTACAGTGAGCCTAATCAGGAACCAGGTGAAGCTAGGACAGGGACAGGATCCGTGAAGAAGGCAAAAAGGTAAGCAGGGGCTGGATGACTCTATAAGAAGGGCTACTGCTTGGAGTACAAAAGATTCCAGGTTTGAGTCCTGACAGTAGCCCCCACCCTCCAGGACAGCCTCTGGACATCCCAGGGGCTGTCCTTCCTGGGTACCTTTGGTGGAAGTCTCCTGTGAGCGTAGGCCACCATTGTTGGCCAGGTTCCCAGGAATTTTCTTTCAGTCCATACCCTTGCCACTGTATCAGGTACTGCAGTCTCCCCTTATGTCCACCACATATTCCTCTTGTCTTTGGAAATTCACTGAAGGAGGAGGTGGCTGAGTTATTCCTGGAAAGGGATTCTAATGAAAGAGTTGAAGAGGGACATATGAAATACTGGGTGAATCCTCACAGGGGAGGTGATGGCGATCTGGATCTTGTTTGTAGCTTGCCCGAGCCTCCTGCAGTACTTCCTTCAGTCTCTCCTGGGTCTCTTGCAGTATTGAAAGTCTGTGGTTGACCGTTGGGACAGGAGTCTGGGCAGGGAGGCCTGGAATAAAGCTAGGGTGTAACCAATAGTGTGTGTGAAGAATGGACTCTGTGAGGTTGAACCATGACTGGCATTATTGTAAGTGAATGCTGCTGTTGAAAGATAGTCCACCCAATTGTATTGGAGGTGGGAGATGAAACATCGCAGGTATTGTTCTAGCGTCTGATTTGTCTTTTTGGTCTGACCGTTGGACTAGATTAATGGTGATGCCCAGAGCCATTTAAAAGCGGTTTCAGAATTTTGATGTGAATTGTACCCCCCTGTCAGAAACTACATCATCTGGTATTCCATGCAGTCTGAAAACTTCTCTGATAACCAATTCTGTAGTATATTCCGTTGTTGGGATCCTTTTGATGGGATGAAATGGTCAATTTTAGAAAGCTGGTATACCACCACTTGAATGGTGGTCATCTCAGTGAGATCCACATTAAGTGCATAGATATGGATCCCCATGGTTTAGATAGGATTGGAAGTGGCTGTAATAGTCCCAGAGGATGAGCTTGAGGTATTTTATTCTGTACACATGTATCACAGGAGTTGTCATACTCCTTAAAATCATCCTTGCAATTGTGCCACCAGAAGAAGAGAAGAAGGAGCTTTGTGGTCTTTGTGATCCCAGAATGGCCAGCAAGTTTTGAGTTGTGGATCTGTTTTAGGACTTCGAGTCATCCCATGTCTGGAACGCAGTCTATTTTTTTCATCCAGAACCCCTTTTTGTAAGAAAGATGTGCTTCCTTGGAAGGTTGCTTGAGGAAAGGATCACTTTTAGAGATGAGCGAGCATACTCGCTAAGGGCAATTGCTTGAGCGAGCATTGCCCTTAGCGAGTACCTGCCCGCTCGAGAGAAAAGGTTTGGGTGCCGGCGCGGGGGAGCGGTGAGTAGCAGCAGTCAGCAGGGGGGAGCGGGGGGGAGAGAGGGAGAGAGAGATCTCCCCTCCGTTCCTCCCCGCTCTCCCCTGCAGCTCCCTGCCCGCCGCCGGCAGCCGAACCTTTTCTCTCGAGCAGGCAGGTACTCGCTAAGGGCAATGCTCGCTCGAGCAATTGCCCTTAGCGAGTATGCTCGCTCATCACTAGTCACTTTCATACCCTTCTTTAGCTCTTGTTAGCAGTTCTTTAGGATTAAGAATTCCCAAAAGATTTTTTTGGGACCAGAATAATACTGTCCATATCAGCCTCCTCCCCCGATTCACCTACAATCCTCAACAAGGCATCAGCCCTACTGCTCCTGGAACCCGGTCAGTCGGAGACAATAAAGTTGTATCTTGAAAAGAATAAAGCCAATTGTGCTTGTTTCACCAATAGTCTTTTGGCTGTACAAAGAAACTCTAAATTCCTATGGTATGTCAGAACAGTCACCGGATGACGAGTTCCCTCCAGAAGGTGTCTCCATTCAGAGAAAGCGACTTTGATGGCTAGAAGTTCCTAATTCCCAATGTCATAGTTTCTTTCCACAGGCAATAAGATGTATGATAGAAATGCACATGAATGCAGCTGCATTTTGTCTCCGACTCATTGTGACAGGATAGCACCCACAGCTGAATCAGGGTTGTCAAATTCAATGACAAAAGGCAATTCATGATTTGGGTGGACCAGTACCGATGGTGACATAAATCAGGTCTTTAATCTTTCAAAGGCACCCTGCACCTCTGGGGACGTTTTCTTCATGCGAGCAGTGAGAGGCAGGATGATTTTTGAAAAGTCCTTTATGAATTTCCTGTAAAAATTTGCAAACCCGACAAAGCATTGAAACTCTTTTTAGTTCTTGGGAACAGGCCAACCCACAACAGCCTTAATCTTGAGATGATGTACCCCAGAAATTGCATTGGGGTCTGTTCAAATTCACATTTTTTTAGTTGGATATAGAGGTGGCTCTTTTGGAGTCACTCCAAGACCAACCGGACTTGGCTACGATGTTCTTCCAAGTTGTCAGAGAAAATAAGGATATCGTTGAGGTAAACCACCACAAATTGATCCAATAGGTCTAAAAAAACATTGTTAATAAAATGTTGAGATGCTCGTTACTCGAGACAAACACCACGCGGTACTCGAGTCAATTGCATTTCCTTCCCCGCATGTCTAGCGCCATTTTCTAGCTAATAAACATGCAGGGAAGGCATTACCACTTCCTGCTGTGACGTGCCAGCCCTCTGCCCGCCAACAGCAGTGAGTAGCTGGGCCGATCAGGTGACCGCCGAGTACTTAAAATGGTCCTGCCCTCGGCTCGCCTCAGACACATACTGGCAGAGGTTAGGGATAGTGCTGCTGCTGATATAGGGAAAGTGTTAGAGTAGGATCCTGTGGTCAAGAACCCCAACGGTCCTTCTTAGGGCTACTCCTCATAGTGTGCATTACTGTTCTGGCTGGCTGGGAGCAGGAGTGCATCAAAAAAAATTTTAAGCATCTATGGCTGTGCAGGTCATTTCAGCTATACTGTTCTGTGTGTGCAGTGCATAAGGCAAAGTGTAGGGACACAGCGACATATATAGGGAAAGTTTTACAGTCCTCCTGATCCTCTGTACAAGAACCCCAACAGTCCTTCTTAGGGCTACATCTCACCGTGTGCATTATAGTTGTGGCTGGCTGGGAGCAGTAGTGCACCAACTTTTGTATTACGCATCTAGGCCTTTTCCCACCCTTTCAATTATAGCGTTCTCAGCCTGCAGTGCTGTACAACCAGCTCTCACCGTGAAACTGCACTCTAAAACTTCCTAGGCTACTGCAAAGTAGTTCAGTTATACCGTTCTGTGTGTGCAGTGCATAAGGTAGAGTGTAGGGACACAGCTACTTATATAGGGAAAGTTTTACAGTCCTCCTGACCCTCTATACAAGAACCACAACGGTCCTTCTTAGGGCTATATCTCACCGTGTGCATTATAGTTGTGGCTGGCTGGGAGCAGTAGTGCACCAACTTTTGTATTACGCATCTAGGCCTGTTCCCAGCCTTTCAGTTATAGCGTTCTCAGCCTGCATTGCATTACACCGAGGTCATTTAACACCAAAATATTTCAGCTTTGCCACTGTGCAGAGCGTCTTACAATACCCTTTCCTTGGGGAAGGGGGGTTGAGATAGCCACAGTTACCAGCACTATCCACAGGCATTAGAGTCTTCTTCCACTCCATGCAGCCTCTATTATCTACAAGTCTCTGTGAGCGGTAAATTCCCCCTAGGTATCAGAGCAAGACAGCGGGTTAATTTTTTTAAGTCACAGCATAGAGCCTTCGCTATCTACAAGTCTCTGTGTGCGGTGAATTAGCCGCAGTTGTCAGTGCTGTACAGTGGGGTACTTTATTTGGGTCCTGCTCTATTATTAATCTGCCATGATGAGAAGTAGGGGTAAGGGTCGAGGACGTGAATGTGGACGTCCAAGTGAGGGTGTGGGCACAGGCCGAGTTTCTGGGTGTGGTGAATCACAGCCGGCTGCTGGGGGATTAGGAGAGAGGCAAGTTTCTGGCCTCCCCAGCTTCACATCACAATCTGCGGGTCCGCGTGGTAGACCTTTATTACAAACAGAGCAGTGAGAGAGAGGAGCGCACAGAGGATTCGGAGAAAGAGCTGCTTGAAGATGAGGTGACTGACCCCATCTGGTTTGCTAAGCTTACTGAGGACAGGGCTTCAGAGGGGGGGGGTGGGGGGGCAAGTGCAGCAGCAGGACAGGTTGGAAGAGACAGTGGACTGGCCAGGAGTAGAGGCAGGGCCAGAGCGATGAATCCCCAAACTGTTTCCCAAAGCACCACCTCGCGGCCAGCCTCCGTGCAGAGGGCTAGGTGTTCAAAGGTGTGGATGTTTTTTAGTGAGAGCACAGACGATCGACGAATAGTGGTGTGCAACCTGTGTCGCACCAAGATCAGCCGGGGAGCCACCACTACCAGCCTCACCACTACCAGCATGCCAGGCATATGCTGGCCAAGCACCACACAAGGTGGGACGAAGGCCGTTCACCGCCTCCGTGTCACACCACTGCCTCTTCCCCTGTGCCACAACCTGCCACACAGATCCAATCCCCCTCCCAGGACGCAGGCACGAGCTCCTCCTGGCCTGAACCCACACCCTCCACGGTCCTCCACTACATCCAGCAATGTCTCTCAGTGCAGCGTTCAGCTGTCGCTAACACAAGCGTTGGATCGAAAACCCAAATACGCCTTTACCCACCCGTATGCACAAGATTTAAATGTGCACATTGCCAAATTAATCAGCCTGGAGATGCTGCCGTAGAAGCTTGTGGAAACAGAGGCTTTCAAAAACATAATGGCAGCGGCGGTCCCGCGCTACTCGGTCCCCAGTCGCCACTATTTTTCCCGGTGTGCCGTCCCCGCCCTACACCAACACGTTTCCGGCAACATAAATCGTGCCCTCACCAACGCGGTTACTGGGAAGGTCCACTTAACCACGGACACGTGAACAAGTACTGGAGGGCAGGGCCACTATATCTCCCTGACGGCACATTGGGTGAACTTGGTGGAGGCTGGGACCCAGTCAGAGCCTGGGACCACTCACGTCCTACCCACACCCAGAATAGCGGGTCCTACCTCAGTGCTGGTATCTGCGGCATTTTATGCCACCTCCTCCGCCACCCTTTACCTCTCAATTAAGAAGTGTGAGCACGTCGCCAGCAGTTGGTAGCACATGGTGCGGCAGCACAGCAGTGGGCAGGCGTCAGCAAGCCGTGCTGAAACTAATCAGCTTAGGTGACAAGAGGCACATGGCCCTTGAGCTGTTGCAGGGTCTGACAGAGCAGACCAACCTCTGGCTTTCGCCGATAAGCCTCCAACCGGTCATGGTCATGTGTGACAACGGCCGTAACCTGGTGGCGGCTCTGCAGCTTCACACACGTGCCATGCCTGGCCCACATCTTCAATCTGGTGGTTCAGCGGTTTCTGAAAAACTACCCCCCACTTGTCTGACCTGCTGGGCAAGGTGCGCCGCATCTGTGCACATTTCCGCAAGTCCACCACAGATGCTGCCACCCTGAGGACCCTGCAACAACGATTTCAGCTGCCAGAGCACCGACTGCTATGCGACGTGCCCGCCCGCTGGAATTCTGCGTTGCACATGTTGACCCGGCTGTTCGAGCAGCGTAGAGCAATAGTGGAATACCAGCTGCAACATGGGCGGCGGAATGGTAGTCAGCCTCTGCAATTCTTTACTGAGGAGTGGGCATGGATGGCAGATATCTGCCAGGTCCTCGGAAACTTTGAGGAGTCTACCCAGATGGTGAGCGGTGATGCGGCAATCATTAGCGTAACCATCCCACTGCTATGACTGCTGAGAAGTTCGTTGCTAAGCATAAAGGCCAAAGCTTTGCAGTTGGAACAGAAGATGGGGGATGAGAGTATGTCGCTTGATAGCCAGACCACCCTCATGCCTATATCTCAGCGCGTTTTGGAGGGAGAGGGGGAGGAGGAGGAGGAGGGGGAAGAGACAGCTGGGCACACTGCAGAGGGTACCCATGCTGCTTGCCTCTCATCTGTTCAGCATGTATGGGCTGAAGAGGAGGAGGATCCTGAAAGTCATCCTCCTAGTGAGGACAGTAATGTGCTGCGTACTGGGACCCTGGCACACATGGCTGACTTCATGTTAGGCTGCCTTTCCTGTGACCCTCGCATTAGTCGAATTCTGGCCAACACGGATTACTGGGTGTACACCCTTCTCGACCCACAGTATAAGGAGAACCTTTCCACTCTCATTGTCGAAGAGGAAAGGGGTACGAGAGTGATGCAATACCACAGCACCCTGGTGGAAAAAGTGATGCTAAAGTTCCCATCTGACAGCACTAGTGGCAGAAGACGCAGTTCCGAGGGCCAAGTAGCAGGGGAGGCTCGGCGATCAGGCAGCATGTCCAGCTCAGAAGGGGAACACTCTCCAAGGCCTTTGCCAGCTTTATGGCTCCCCAGCAAGACTGTGTCACCATCCCCCAGTGAAGGCTGAGTCGGAGGGAGCACTGTAAAAAGATGGTGAGGGAGTACGTAGCCGATCGTACCACCGTCCTCCGTGATGCCTCTGCTCCATACAACTATTGGGTGTCAAAGCTGGACACGTGGCACTAACTTGCGCTGTATGCTCTGGAGGTACTGGCCTGCCCTGCTGCTAGCGTCTTGTCAGAGAGGGTGTTTAGTGCAGCTGCGGGAATCATCACAGATAAGCGTGCCTGCCTGTCAAATACCAGTGCCGACATGCTTACACTCATAAAGATGAACAAAGGCTGGATTTCCCCAGACTTCTCTTCTCCACCGGCGGAAAGCAGCGGAACCTAATGATTCTTTTTACTGCAACAGGAGAAAAATGCATCCTCTATTACCACAAAAAAGGGGGAATTAGCTTCGTCAATCACTCTCGGATATTATTACCCTTCCTCCTCCTCCTAAAACAGCATTTTATCACGCTGAACTGCCAATTTTTCTGCGGCCCGAAAGGCTCCGTTTAAAAGTTTTTTACAATTTTTCAAAGTTTCAAAAGTATTTATGCTTTAACAGAAACCAATTTTTTTCACAGGGCTGCCTCCAGGCTCTGTTACAAATTAAGCAAAAGCGAGCTGTATCTTTAAAAAATGTTTATGGGTTTCACCTGCCCTCGCGGTTGAACAATTTTTCAGGGGTACACTTGTACTAGTTTTTCAGGTCCTTGCCTATACTGTTATCTAACCAATTTTTCTGGCCTTCGCCTACAGTCTTGGTAACCAAATTTTTTCAGGTGTTCGTCTATACGCTTGGTACACGAATGTTTCAGAGGTTGGCCTACACTCTTGCTACAGAAATGTTACAGGGGTCCGCCTATACACTTGGTACTGAAAGGTTTGAGGAGTTCTCCTATACTCTTGCTACAGAAATGTTACTGGGGTCGCCTATACTCTTGCTACAGAAATGTTACTGTAGTCCGCCTATACTCTTGCTACAGAAATGTTACTGATTTCCGCCTATACACTTGGTATATAGTAGATACACAGGTTACACCAGCATGGGACATATCACTATACACAGGATGTATATCCCCCTGTATATAGTAGTATGTCCCATGATGGTGTAACCTGTGTATCTCCTGTATATAATTATATATATACAGCTGGTATAACTTATACCAGCCATACATATATAATTACAATTCCTTCTTTACTCACCTCTGCAGCAGTCTCTGGGCAGCCTGTAATGGAAAGTCCCCCGTCTTTTGATCACATGACCAGGCTGATCACATGACCAGAGCCTGGTCATGTGATCTGCAGCCACAGGTCCTCTCCCAGGTCCTGTGCATCCAGCGCTCCAGAGGTGAGTAGAGCCGCACCAGCCCCCTCCCCCCCCCCCGGGTAATCGCTGGCCGGCAGAGACTGATAGACTGCAGCTGTGACCATTCACAGCTGCAGCCTATCAGTGGAAGGGCCGCGCCGTGGGAGTCTGCAGCCTGTAATTGGCTGCCGACTCCACGTGTAACAGCCCTCCCCTCTGCTCTTGCTGACCTGCGGCGCTGCCCCCCGTCTCTCTCCTCTCCCTCCTCCCCTCTCAGCCATCATGCGGCCGATGGCGCCGGTCCCCCTGGGCCCCCTCAGCTCAAGGGCCGGGTCGCACAAAGTGGTGGGTGCACAAAGGCTTCCCCATTGCATTGTTCAGCTATCTGACACATACAAAGAATGAATTGGGCAGAAGTGTGGGCCGAGGCGGAGGTCCTTGGCGAGGTGAAACTCTGCCATGTTTGGGCACTCTGATTTCTTCATGTATAATACTTTCCTTGGGTTCCAGGGGCTCGCCTATGCTGTGGGTGCACAAAGACTTCCCATTGCGTTGTTTTACCTGCCTGGCACAAATACACTGACTGACTACGGCAGAAATATGGGCCGAGGCCGAGGCCCTTGGCGGGGTGAAACTCTGCTGTGTTTGGGCACTCTGATTTCCTCGTGTAATACCATATTTGAGTTCCTTGGGCTCGCCTATGCTGTGGGTGCACAAAGACTTCCCATCGCAGTGTTTTATCTGTCTGGCACAAATACACTGACTGACTAGGGCATTAATGTGGGCCAAGACCGAGGTCCTTGGCGGAGTGAAACCCTGCCATGTTTGGGCACTATGATTTCTTCCTGTGTAATACCATCTTTATGCACCGACAGCTAAGGCAAGCCCAAGGAACTCAAAGACTCCCATTGCAGTGTTGAGCTATCTGACACCTACACAGAATGAATTGTGTGGGGACACATGAATTTCCCATTGCTATGTAACTCGGGGCACCTTGGGTCACACAAGGTGGAGCCTGGGACCAAGCCTGACCCTGGGCCCTCTCATGTGCTTCCCACACAGAGTATTGCTGCATTGTGGAGATGTGTAGAAGTGCTGGCACCTGAGTCCCCTTTATGCCCACATTTGCGGCTCCTGACAATTTTGTGACGGAGGTGGCACGGGTTTGGAATGATGATCGTACGTCAATTTATCATCAATTCTCAATAGCATTGTGGGCTATCGCCCACACTTTTAAAGAGGGTCGCTGCCTCGCCCTGCCAACCCTCTGCAGTGTGTGCCTCCGGTTCCTCCTCATCCAAGACGCACTTATAAATAGACATGAGGGTGGTGTGGCTATGAAGCGAGCATGTGGCATGAGGCCAGCTGAACGCTGCACAGGGAAAGTTTTGTGTGCACTGTGGACACAGGGTCGTGTGGGGGAGGGGGGGTTGGACAGCAATGCCAGCATGTAACCCAGGAGAAGAGGCAGCGGTGTCACCTGCAGGCAGTGATTGTCCTTGGTTGCAGGTAGTGTGGTGCTTAGCTAAGATCTGCCAGCACGTGTGCCTTGCTAATCAGGGTTTGTCCCAAGTAAATTGTTAGGGGGGGTGACCGCCAGGCTCTTACCCTCATTTTGGCTTAATAGTGGGACCTGGGAGCCTCAAATGCAGCCATGCATGCTGCCCCTGCCCTTCCCTATCCGTTTCTGTGGTGTTTCCATGACTTTCTGATGTTTTCTGGTGTTTCGCAAGTCACCACGTATGTGGAGCATCGGTCCTATACAAAAATGCTTGAGTCCCCCATTGACTTCAATTGGGTTCGTTACTCGAAACGAGCTCTTGAGCATTACGAAAAGTTCGACTCGAGCAACGAGCACCTGAGCATTTTGGTGCCCGCTCATCTCTAGTCCCCACCTATCTACCATGTGTCATTTTTAATACTGGTTTCTTCTTATGTGGCAGTACGACATTTGTGTCCTCTAAGACATTCACAGGCGTGCAATGCTGCATATGCTGTGGTTCTGCTCCTCTACATGATCAACATAATCATTGAGTGTTTTGGACACAGCTTGTCTCCAGTTCACAGCTAGCATTGGCAGAAAGAACAGAAGCAATTGTATCTTGGATAAATATGCTTCTGAAGTTGTGTCTTCATATCTTACCCTTTCAATGCTTTCCATATCTGAACAGTGCCAGTTTCTAAATAAGCATATCTGTACTTCTCAACCAAGTCTTTAATTAAAGGGGTTGTCCCGCGAAAGCAAGTGGGGGTATACACTTCTGTATGGCCATATTAATGCACTTTGTAATGTACATTGTGCATTAAATATGAGCCATACAGAAGTTATTCACTTACCTGTTCCGTTGCTGGCGTCCTCGTCTCCATGGTGCTGTCTAATTTTCAGCGTCTAATCGCCCGATTAGACGCGCTTGCGCAGTCCGGTCTTCTCCCTTCTGAATGGGGCCGCTCGTGCCGGAGAGCTGCTCCGCCCCGTCACGTGTGCCGATTCCAGCCAATCAGGAGGCTGGAATCGGCAATGGAACGCACAGAGCCCACGGTGCACCATGGGAGAAGACCTGCGGTCCACCGTGGGTGAAGATCCCGGCGGCCATCTTCGCAAGGTAAATAAGAAGTCACCGGAGCGCGGGGATTCGGGTAAGTACTATCCATTTTTTTTTTTTAAACCCCTGCATCGGGTTTGTCTCGCGCCGAACGGGGGGGCTATTGAAAAAAAAAAAAAAACGTTTCGGCGCGGGACAACCCCTTTAATTTTGTGTTTCCATGTCTCAGATTAATAAAACATTCATCCAATTATCACAAAATTTGAACCTTGTAATTTTCCACAGAGCACAATGAAGTTTATTCATCCAGGTAATACATTTTATTTTGAGTTTCTAACTATTGGATTTAGATGCCATAAGAAATAAGATATGAGAACTTTGTTGGCCAGCAAATCTACTATGTCTTGAATATTATCACCAGTTGTAATTCTCTTCAAAATCATAGTACAAATACTAACCATAAAGAAGTTGGTTTATCAATCCAGTGAAACAATACTTTTAAAGACGTGTGATATTTACCTTTTTATAGTTAATATTCGCTGTGTGATAATACTTGGCATACTTTGGCGAGTAAACATCAGCTTGTATGATAACATCTCTTTCCAGACAGATATAAGCAGAGCTCACCTCATTACATGTACCTTACTCTTGACAACCTCTCTAGTTGGACAGTAAGTATTACTGACTTTTGAATAAAAAAAATCTTAGAATTTGTCTTCTTTGCTATGCTTTTAACATGTTGAGAAGCTGTACAATCTATTACTTCTGGGTTTTTTTTATATTAGATTATTATCTATGAATATAAGTTGCTGCATTTTTACATTACTAAAAAGCTACTGCTTTCAGAGTGCATTGTAGACATTGATGTTCTTGTCCTAAGGCTGCATTTTAATCTAGAGCTGCATTAATTTCATATGCTTCAGTGCTGAACGGTCCTAGTACTACAGGCTGATCAATATCTATAGATAGCTTACTCTATTGATTTGCATTCTGGGAAGTGTCATCTTTGCACTAGATACAGTATGGTAATCTGGAATGCAGCTAAGTCTTTAGTCTGTCTACACGTCTAGGGAAACATGTAAGGTGACACATGTTGTCCCTAAAGCTGCATATTATGGAGCAGTAGGGACCATATTCCCTTATAAAAGATGCAATATAGCATGCTTTGGAACATGCCAAATTTTTTCCCACATAGTTCATATAGTAAAGTATTGGCCAAATACAACAGGTCATACAATAGACGAAAGCCGAAATACTTACTTTCGGGATACAGCATCAGGGCTCAGTCACACGGGCGCATCAGCGCCTGTGTTACTGCAGGTAGTAGACGGCCGTACCTGAAGACGGACGTCTCTCTGCAGCGTCGGAGGAAAGAACATTTAACTGGCTTCATTGCCGGTCATGTGTTCTTTCATCAGCGCTGCGGGGAGACGTCCGTCTTCAGGTACGGCCGTCTTCTAACTGTCAGTCACACGGGCGCATCGGCACCGCTGTAGGGTGCCGATGCGCCCCTGTGACTCAGCCCTAAACTGGAATGTGTATTCAGCAGTAAGGTACATTTGCCAGATAATTCTGCTTCCTGATAGTTCAGAAGTAGTTAAGTGCCATTTACAAGTAAGGATTATCGCGCAAAATTCATTCAAACAAATGAAAGTGTGTGATAATCATTACATCTGAATGCAAGAACATTGTTCACTATTAGTTAACTTTTTATTATCGCTCACTTTCAACCCGCATAAAAATAATCACTTGATTGCTGACTACTCGCTGTGTGTAAATTTTCTTCCCACTCAGCGCTTCAATAGAATGCGAGAAGCCAGTGAGAAGCCGGCGGTGTTCTGCCTGTCTAAATACTCTGCACGAGCGCTAACAACTAGCAGTGGCAACAGCGCTCATGCAGTCATGCAAACAGGCAGTCATCCCATGTAAAAAAGCTATTACCTGGTCACTATAGGCTGTTTTTCAGAAAATCCTGTGCTCTGTTTGCAATCACTACTATGAAGTCCCCCGAAAAGACAAAACACAGCAGGAGTTAGTTAGGGCTAAAGTTGCCCTTACTGGGGCGGTTACCCCATGTGAGATGATAGGGACAACTAGTTCCCCATGATTAGGGTATGACCTCATCACCTCCACCCCTGTCCCTTGCATGCACACCTAAATATGGTAAGAAGACTGTTCTATTATTTAGCTTTGCTCAACCCTAATTGATAGCCTATTCTTAGGATAGGCCATCAAGTTTTTAAGACTGGGTAACTCTTTTAAATAATGACTGTAAAAATCCATATGCCTTTTTGTGGTTTCTGCAGTCTTCTAGAATGATATAATTGCTTAAAGGGAACCAGACAGTAACTTTTAGGTCACTAAACCACAAGCATTTTGTTATACTCCTGTAAAATGTGTTTCTTTTGCCATTAGTTACGAAAAGACGTTAAGACTTACTGAAGATTAACATATGTAGCTGAGGACAGCACTGCATGTGTAATGGAGCAGGATAGACTGTCCTTGGATTCATATGTGCAATGCACGTGCGTCAAATGCCCCTGGAGATGGATCTCAAATTCTTCTCTGATTTGTTACAACTGCTTTTTCTGAATACCACTGAAATGGGTGATCTTCACAAGATTCTGCTTATAAAGCAAGGCTACTGTCCTGATTATAGAAGTCAAGGAATCTGTTAGTGCAACTATAAATAAGGGGGAAAAAAACTTAATTTTCTGTTCTTCTCTTTGTCATTATACAGAAAGCACCTGGATCTTTGCCTGCCTGCCTGCTGAGCAATATGAAAGTCTTCATTTGCCTTGGTTTTCTTCTGTGCTTGTATCTCAGTGCAGAAGCAAAAGTCTATACCAAGTGTGAGTTACTTAGGATCTTTAAGGAAACCGGACTGGCTGGATATGATGGCCACAGTGCTGCCAACTGTAAGTAAACCGTAATCAAAGCTGAATAATACAATATGACATACTAGCTACAGGCCTTATATATTCCTACCATTCATTTAGAAGTGACAGCCAGGAATTTTACATTACACTTCATCAGTAGAGATGAGCGAGCACCAAAATGCTCGGGTGCTCGTTGCTCGAGTCGTACTTTTCGCGATGCTTGAGAGCTCGTTTCGAGTAACGAACCCCATTGAAGTCAATGGGCGACTCGAGCATTTTTGTATATGACCGATGCTCCGGATAGATCTTCACTTGTGAAAAACCAGAAAACATCCGAAATCTATGGAGACACCACAGAAATGGATAGGGCAGGGCAGAGCAGCATGCAGGGCTGCATCTGAGGCTCCCAGGTCCCACTATTAAGCCACAATAGGGGCAAGAGTCGCCCCCCCCCCCCAACAATTTTTACTTTGGACAAACCCTCATTAGCAAGGCACACCTTAGCAAAGCACCACACTACCTGCAACCAAGCACAATCACTGTCTGCGGGTCACACCGCTGCCTCTTCTCCTGGGTTACATGCTGCCCAACCCCCCGCACGACCCTGCATCCACAGCGCACACAAAAGTTTCCCTGGCCAGCCTTCAGCTGCCCTCATGCCACACGCTCGCTTCATGGCTACACCACCCTCATGTCTATTTCCAAGTGCATCTGCGATGAGGAGGAACCAGAGGCACACACTGCAGAGGGTTGGCAGGGCCAGGCAGCAACCCTCTTCGAAGGGTGTGATAGCCCACAATGCTGTTGAGAATTAATGAGAAATTGACGTTCGATCTTCACGTAAGCGGGCCCAGGTTCAAGCTCGTTCCCAGCCTCCATCTTGTGTGACCCAAGGTGCCGCGAGTAACATAGCAATGGGGAATCCATGTCCCCACACACGATTTATTCTGTGTTGGTGTCGGATAGCTCAATCGACACCGCAAGGGGAAAGCCATCTGCACTCTGCCCCCTACCCAAGTCAGTCAGTGACTTTGTGCCAGACAGGTAAATCACCGCAATGGAAAGTCTGTGTGCACCCACAGCATAGGTGGGTCCTAGGCGACCCCAGACATGAACCATGAAGAAATCAGAGTGCCCAAACATGGCAGACTTTCACTGCGCCGAGGACATAGGCTTCTGCACAAACCCTCAGCAATCGCGGGCATGAAGCAGACTTCACTTCTAGTTCAGCTGTGAAGGTCTCAGTAAATCAGTTACGTTTTCGTTCACCACTCCAATGACTGGATTAGCCAGGAAAAAGTTCCACGGGCCCAACCTGGCGCAGTTGCAGTTCCCCCGGGACATAGGCCTCAGCCCAAACCTTCAGTGGGCATGAAGTGGACTTTGATGCTAGTACAGCATTGAACATCTCATTAATGCAGTAACGCTCCTCTTCTTTGGCCCAAACCAGTGTATCAGATAACTGTGGTAACACGAGAGCAAATACATGATGCCCAGTGCTGATCCCCTGACCCCAAGCAGGAGGAGGAGGTGGCCTTACAAGGCCAAGAAACCATGACCAGGACCCACTGTAGCTTGTGTGGGAAGTATGTGAGCAGGCCCTTGGCCCGGCTCGGTCCCAGCAAACACATTGTGGTACCCAAGGTGCCGCGAGTTACATAGCAATGGGCAATCCGGGTCCCCTCACACTATTCATTCTGTGTTGGTGTCGGATAGCTCAATCGACACCGCAAGGGGACAGCCATCTGCACTCTGCACCCTACCCAAGTCAGTCAGTGATTTTGTGCCAGACAGGTCAAACACCGCGATGGGAAGTCTGTGTGCACCAACAGCATAGGCGAGCCGAAGGAACCAAAAGAAAGTAATAAACATGAAGAAATTACAATGTCCAAACATGGCAGACTTTCACTCCGCCGAGGACATAGGCCACTGCACACACCCTCAGCAAACGCGGGCATAGAGCGCACTCCGATGCTAGTACAGCTGTGAATGTCTCATTAAGGCAGTAACGCTCCTCTTCAGTGGCCCAAACGAGTTTCACAGATGACTGTGGTAACACGAGAGAAAATACATATCGGCCTCGGCCCACAATTCATGCCTTAGTCAGTGAGTGTTTTTGGGCCAGATAGGTAAAACACTACGATGGGAAGTCTGTGTGCCCACATAGTATAAAGAGACCCCTGTAACATTCCAGTAGAAAAGGTATAAGCGGACCCCAGTAACATTTCGGTTGCAGTAGTATAGGCAGATTCCAGTACCATTTCTTTGGTAGAAGTATAGGCAGACTCTTGTAACATTTTGGTAGCAGGAGTATAGGCAGACACCTGTAACATTTCGGTAGCAGGAGTATAGGCAGACCCCAGTAGTACAATTTCTGTAGTAGTATACGCAGACCCCTGTAACATTTATGGAGCAGCAGTATAGGCAGACCCCTGTAACATTTACGTGGCAGAAGTATAGGCAGACCCCTGTAATATTTATGTGGCAGAAGTATAGGCAGACCCCTGTAACATTTATGTAGCAGCAGTATAGGCAGACCCCTGTGACATTTATGTGGCAGAAGTAAAGGCAGACCCCAGCACCATTTCTGTAGTAGAAGTATAGGCAGACCCCTGTAACATTTACGTGGCAGAAGTATATGCAGACCTCTGTAACATTTATGGAGCAGCAGTATAGGCAGACCCCTGTAACATTTATGGAGCAGCAGTATAGGCAGACCCCTGTAACATTTACGTGGCAGAAGTATAGGCAGACCCCTGTAACATTTTTGCAGCAGCAGTAAAGGCAGACCCCTGTAACATTTACGTGGCAGCAGTATAGGCTGACCCCTGTAACTTTTTGGTAGCAGGAGTATAGGCAGACCCCTGTAACATTTAAGTGGCAGCAGTATAGGCAGACCCCTGTAACATTTATGTAGCAGCAATATAGGCAGACCCCTGTAACATTTATGTAGCAGAAGTATAGGCAGACCCCAGTAACAGTTATGTAGCAGCGTTATAGGCAGACCCCAGTATCATTTCTGTAGCAGCAATATAGGCAGACCCCAGCACCATTTCTGTTGTAGAAATATAGGCAGACCCCAGTAACATTTATGTAGCAGCAGTATAAGCAGACCCCTGTAACATTTACGTGGCAGAAGTATAGGCAGACCCCAGTAACAGTTATGTAGCAGCAGTAGAGGCAGACCCCAGTATCTGTTCTGCAGCAGAAGTATAGGCAGACCCCAGCACCATTTCTGTTGTAGAAGTATAGGCAGACCCCTGTAACATTTAAGTGGCAGCAGTATAGGCAGACCCCAGTAACAGTTATGTAGCAGCAGTAGAGGCAGACCCCAGTATCTGTTCTGCAGCAGCAGTATAGGCAGACCCCAGCACCATTTCTGTTGTAGAAGTATAGGCAGACCCCTGAAACATTTATGGAGCAGCAGTATAGGCAGACCCCTGTAACATTTAAGTGGCAGCAGTATAGGCAGACCCCTGTAACATTTATGTAGCAGCAATATAGGCAGACCCCTGTAACATTTATGTAGCAGAAGTATAGGCAGACCCCAGTAACAGTTATGTAGCAGCGTTATAGGCAGACCCCAGTATCATTTCTGTAGCAGCAATATAGGCAGACCCCAGCACCATTTCTGTTGTAGAAATATAGGCAGACCCCAGTAACATTTATGTAGCAGCAGTATAAGCAGACCCCTGTAACATTTACGTGGCAGAAGTATAGGCAGACCCCAGTAACAGTTATGTAGCAGCAGTAGAGGCAGACCCCAGTATCTGTTCTGCAGCAGCAGTATAGGCAGACCCCAGCACCATTTCTGTTGTACAAGTATAGGCAGACCCCTGAAACATTTATGGAGCAGCAGTATAGGCAGACCCCTGTAACATTTATGGAGCACCAGTATATGCAGACCCCTGTAACATTTACGTGGCAGCAGTGCTCCCTCCGACTCAGCCTTGACTGGGGAGTGGTGACCAAGTCTTGCTGGGGAGCCATAAAGCTGGCAAAGGCCTTGGAGAGTGTTCCCCTGCCTGCGCTGAACATGCTGTCTGATCTCCACGCCTCCCCTGCTACTTGGCCCTCAGAACTGCGCCTTCTGCCGCTAGTGCTGTCAGATGGGAAGTTTAGTATCACTTTGTCCACCAGGGCCCTGTGGTATTGCATCACTCCTGTACCCCTTTCCTCTTGTGGAACGAGAGTGGAAAGGTTCTCCTTGTAACGTGGGTCGAGAAGGGTGTACACCCAGTAATCCGTGTTGGCCAGAATGCGTCTAACGCGAGGGTCACGAGAAAGGCAGCCTAACATGAAGTCTGCCATGTGTGCCACGGTGCCAGTACGCAAGACATGGCTGTCCTCACTAGCAAGATGACTTTAAGGATTCTCCTCCTCCTCCTCCTCCTCCACAGCCCATACACGCTGAACAGATGAGAGGCAAGCAGCATGGGTACCCTCTGCAGTGTGCCCAGCTGTCTCTTCTCCCTCCTCCTGCTCCTCCCCCTCCTCCTCCTCCAAAATGCGCTGAGATATAGACATGAAGGTGGTCTGGCTATCAAGTGACATACTGTCATCCCCTGTCTCCTGTTCCAACCGCAATGCGTCGGCCTTTATGCTTTGCAGCGAACTTCTCAGCAGGCATAGCAGCGGGAGGGTAACGCTAATGATTGCAGCGTCGCCGCTCACCATCTGGGTAAACTCCTCAAAGTTTCCGAGGACCTGGCAGATGTCTGCCATCCAGGTATACTCCTCGGTAAAGAATTGGGGAGGCTGACTACTACTACGCCGCCCATGTTGGAGTTGGTAATCCACTATTGCTCTGCGCTGCTCATAGAGCCTGGCCAACATGTGCAGCGTAGAATTACACTGTGTGGGCACGTCGCACAGCATTCGGTGCTCTGACAGATTAAACCGATGTTGCAGGGTCCTCAGGGTGACAGCGTCCGTGGTGGACTTGCGGCAATGTGCGCAGACGCAGCACACCTTGCTGAGCAGTTCTGATAAGTGCGGATAGTTTTTCCAGATTGAAGATGTGGGCCAGACATGGCACGTGTGTGAGGCTGCTGAGCTGCAGAGCAGCCACCAGGTTACGGCTATTGTCACACATGACCATGCCCGGTTGGAGGCTCAGCGGCGAAAGCCAGAGGTAGGTCTGCTCTGTCAGACCCTGCAACAGTTCGGGGGTCGTGTGCCTCTTGTCACCTAGGTTTAGTAGTTTCAGCACGGGCTGCTGACGCTTGCCCACCGCTGTGCTGCCGCACCGCACAACACCGACTGCTGGCGACGTGCTGCTCACACTTAATTGAGAGGTAGAGGTTGCGCAGGAGGGGGAGGGTTTAGAGGAGGTGGCATAGACCGCCGCAGATACCAGAACCGAGGAACGACCCGCTATTCTGGGTGTGGGTAGGACGTGTGTGGTCCCAGGCTCTGACTCGGTCCCAGCCTCCACCAAATTCACCCAATGTGCCGTCAGGGAGATATAGTGGCTCTGCCCACCACAACTTGTCCACGTGTCCGTGGTTAAGTGGACCTTTCCAGTAACTGCGTTGGTGAGGGCACAATTGATGTTGCGGGAGACGTGCTGGTG
The DNA here is from genome assembly GCF_035609145.1 of Eleutherodactylus coqui. Lineage (NCBI taxonomy): Eukaryota > Metazoa > Chordata > Amphibia > Anura > Eleutherodactylidae > Eleutherodactylus > Eleutherodactylus coqui. The sequence goes on along the minus strand of NC_089838.1, from coordinate 308,576,206 downwards.
TAGGGCTGGGACGGCACACCGGGAAAAATATTGTCGACTGGGGACCGAGTAGCATGGGACCGCCGCTGCCATTATGTTTTTGAAAGCCTCTGTTTCCACAAGCCTGTACGGCAGCATCTCCAGGCTGATTAATTTGGCAATGTGCACGTTTAAAGCTTGAGCGTGCGGGTGCATGGCGGAGTATTTACGGTTTTGCTCCAATGCTTGTGCTAGCGACAGCTGGACGCTGTGCTGAGAGACATTGCTGTATGAGGTCGAGGACAGCGGAAGTGAGGGTGTGGGTGCAGGCCAGGAGGCGCTCGTGCCTGTGTCCTAAGAGGGGGGTTGGATCTGAGTGGCAGGTTGGGGCACAGGGGGAGAGGAGGTGGTGTGACCCGGAGGCGTTGAACGGCCTTCGTCCCACCTTGTGGGGTGCTTGGCCATCATATGCCTGCGCATGCTGATGGTGGTGAGGCTGGTAGTGGCGGCTCTCCGGGTGATCTTGGCGCGACACAGGTTTCACACCACTGTTCGTCGGTTATCCGTGCTCTCACTGAAAAACATCCACACCTTTGAACACCTAGGCCTCTGCACGGTGGCTTGGCGCGAGGGGGTGCTTTGGGAAACAGTTGGGGGATTCTTCGCTCTGGCCCTGCCTCTACCCCTGGCCACCCCACTGCCTCTTCCAACCTGTCCTGCTGCTGCACTTGCCTCCCCCTCTGAAGACCTGTCCTCAGTTGGCTTAGCAAACCAGGTGGGGTCAGTCACCTCATCGTCCAGCGGCTCTTCCTCCGAATCCTCTGTGCGCTCCTCCCTCGGACTTATTGTCCTTACTACTACTTCCCTGATATACAACTGTGTCTCATCATCATCGACCTCCTCACCCACTGAAAGCTGTTGAGACAGTTGCCGGAAGTCCCCAGTCTCATCACCTGGACCCCGGGAACTTTCGAAAGGTTGGGCATCGGTCACGACAAACTCCTCAGGTGAGAGAGGAACCATTTTTTCCCAATCAAAGCAGGGATCCGAGAACAGTTCCTGGGAGTCTGCCTGCTCATCAGAATGTGTCATTTTCATGGAGTGAGGAGGCTGGGAGGAAGGAGGAGCAGCAGCGAGAGGATTCAGAGTTGCAGCAGTGGACGGCGTAGTAGACTGGGTGGTCGATACATTGCTGGATGCATTTTCTGCCATCCACGACAGGACCTGCTCACACTGCTCTGTTTGTAATAAAGGTCTACCACGTGGACCCAAAAATTGTGATATGAAGCTTGGGACCCTAGAAACTTGCCTCTCTCCTAATCCCGCAGCAGCCGGCTGCGATTCACCTGGACCAGGAACTCGGCCTGTGCCCACACCCTCACTTGGACCCTCCTTGCCCACGTACACGTCCTCTAGCCCTACCCCTACCCCTCAGCATGGTGGATTACAAACAGAGCAGACACAAAGCGGTGTAAATAATTATGGAATCATTGGCGTACAGTTTGAGGCTGACAGCGGTATTGTAACGCAAACTGTAGGCAGAGATAAATTATACGGAAGGCTGCAAACAGACCTAGCTGTGCAATAGTGATGCACTGCAACTCCCACCAGACACCCTGTAAATTTCAGACGGTCAGAGGTAGCCCAACTAAGGAGTTTTTTTTTTTTTAAAGAATACAGGCTATATAGGGTGTATATGACTTTCCGTCTATCAGTGGCTGTGGCCGTACGCTGTGTGTTAAGTTCACTGCAGACACAGACCGGTGTAAAAAATTATGATATTATTGGCGTACAGTTTGAGGCTAACAGCGGTATTGTAACGCAAACTGCAGGCAGAAAAAAAATATACGGAAGGCTGCATACAGGCCTAGCTGTGCAATAGTGATGGACTACAACTCCCACCAGACACCCTGTAAAATGCAGACGGTCAGAGGTAGCCCAACGAAGGAGCTTTTTTACAATTTTTTTGAAAAAGAATACAGGCTATATAGTGTGTATATGACTTTCCCTCTATCAGTGGCTGTGGCCGTACGCTGTACGTTAAAGGGGTTGTCCCGCGATAGCAAGTGGGGTTCAGCACTTCTGTATGGCCATATTAATGCACTTTGTAATATACATCTTGCATTAAATATGAGCCATACAGAAGTTATTCACTTACCTGCCCCGTTGCTGGCGTCCTCGTCGCCATGGTGCCGTCTAACTTCAGCGTCTAATCGCCCGATTAGACGCGCTTGCGCAGATGGGTCTTTTCCCTTCGGCTCTGTTCGGCAGCAGCTGCGTTCTGGCTCCGCCCCCTTGTACGTGTCATCACGTAGCTCCGCCCCGTCACATGTGCCGATTCCAGCCAATCAGGAGGCTGGAATCGGCACATGTGACGGGGCGGAGCTACGCGATGACGCGTGCAAGGGGGCGGAGCCAGAACGCCGCTGCTGCCGAACAGAGCCGAAGGGAAAAGACCCATCTGCACAAGCGCGTCTAATCGGGCGATTAGACGCTGAAGTTAGACGGCATCATGGCGACGGGGACGCCAGCAACGGAGCAGGTAACTGAATAACTTCTGTATGGCTCATATTTAATGCACGATGTATATTACAAAGTGCATTAATATGGCCATACAGAAGTGCTGAACCCCACTTGCTATCGCGGGACAACCCCTTTAAGTTCACTGCAGACACAGACGGTGTAAAAAATTATGGAATTATTGGCGTACAGTTTGAGGCTGATAGCGGTATTGTATCGCAAACTGCAGGCAGAAAAAAATTATACGGAAGGCTGCAAAAAGGGCTGGCTGTGCAATAGTGATGCACTACAACTCCCACCAGACACCCTGTAAAATGCAGACGGTCAGAGGTAGCCCTAAGAAGGACCGTTAGGGTTCTTGTAGACAGGATCCTATACTACCACTGTCCATGTCTCAGCACCACTTTCCCTATACTCTGTATTACAGACTGCAGACTTAGAACGCTGTAGCTGTAATAGCCTGCACAGCCCGAGATGAAAAAAAAATTTTTGGTGCAAAACTGCTCCCAGCAGCCACAACAGTAATGCACACGGTCAGATGTGGCCCTAAGATGGACCGTTGGGGTTCTTGTAGACAGGATCCTATACTAACAATTTCCCTATAGCAGCAGCACTATGCTCTCCCAGTGTGTGTCTGAGGCGAGCCGCGGGCAGGACCGCTTTAAGTACTCGGCGGTCACTTGATCTCGCCAGCCACTCACTGCAGGGGGGTGGGATAGGGCTGACATGTCACAGGAGGAAGTGGTAATGCCTTCCCTGCATGTCTATTGGCTAAAAAATGGCGCTAAACATGCAGGGAAGGAAATGGAATTGACTCGAGTACCGCGTGGTGCTCGTCTCGAGTAACAAGCATCTCGAACACCCTAATGCTCGAACGAGCATCAAGCTCGGACAGGTGTGCTCTCTCATCTCTATTCATCACCTAATCACAAGGTGACATTTGAGCAGCAGGTTGTGACAAAATGTGAGTGACCTTTCAGATGGGTATAATAAGACAGAGCTAAATATATTCAGACCCTCTTTATTAAAGGAGATAAATGATTTTTGCAAAAACAGGTCCCTCATGGGAAAACTATAATAAAATGCTTATTCTCACATCTCCCTTCTCCTTGCAAGTGCCCCGCTGTGGCTCTGGGTCTATTTGCTGACATAATGTTTACAGGCTGCAGCAGCTTGTTTACAGGATGTCGCAGGCTGCTGCAACGTGTATACAACACACCACAGCAGAGACTGAAAGCCTCAGCAGGGGATTTTCAGAGAGCCAGAAGAGGTGAGTATAAGCTCTTTATTATGTTTTTCCCATGGGGGACTCACTTTTGCAAGATAATTTTATCTTGGACAACCCCTTTAATATCACACCCCAGAACAGGCTCCTACATCAATTTCAGACATCAGACCCACTATATATATTCAGACTCCCTAAATTTATTCAAAATATTTATATTATTATCAGACCCCAAAACTGACCCCCTAAAAATGTTTTGGCCTCAGATCTCCTATATTTCTATTGGACCCCTAACTTAATTCAAACCTCATGCCAAACCCCTATATTAATTTGGGGCTCCAAAATAAACTGCTAACTTCATTCAGACCTTACTTCCGGTTCTTGCACAGCTATGAGCCCTTGTTGCACTGGGTTTTGATACTGTCCAGCTTGGGGATGTTGTGTTGACTTCCACATGATGCATCATAATGCGGGAGGAAATCAAGACTCAGTGCAGCAGTGCCCAGAGGTGAACAAGACCCACAAGTGATGAGAGTAAGTATACAGACTGCTATTTATTAAAATAAATAGCGGGTGATTTTTTTTCTTCATCTGCACCCCACTTTTAGCCCCTTTCACCAGCAACAGGGTGAAAACTATAAATCACAGGGTGACTTCTGGCTAAAAATTAGATACTTCCATGTAAAACAGTATTATCTGACATGTCCGCCTCTGATACTCTCACTTTGTATGTAATGTCCATTTTAATTTTGCGCTGGATATTCTCTCTTTACCACAAAATTGTGCCGTCCCTTGATATCTTGTTAAAAATTATACGCCATTACAATTTTTTTGTAATCTAATTCAATGTTGTTGCCATGTGGCAGAGACCAGCGCTACAGTGTTCCCAAAGATAATAAAATAATGCCTAGAGGGTGGAATAAGATGGCATCTGTACATTGGAGCTATTATTTAGGGCTCAGTCACACCGGCATTTGTATGCGCGTCTGTCAGTTGCGTTTGCCGGTCGCATCTAAGTAGAACCAATGCTTCTCGATGGGAGCAAGCACATGTGTGGATTTTACATGCGCACAAACGCATGCGGCGAAAATTATAGGTCACCGGTTCGCAGAACGCATGTAACTGCTGCAAACCGGTGTTCTATGTATGTGAAAACCCTGGATATCGCATCCAGGGGATTTCACCTTGCGCTCAATGGGGTGAGTGCTGCCTCTGATTAGCTGAGTGCAGGGACCAATCAGAGGCAACTCTCAGCTGTCACTCAATAGCTGAGGACTGCCTCTGATTGGTCACAGTGCTCAGCCAATCAGAGGCAGCCCTTTCAGCAAGCTGGGATTTTAAATTCCCTCCTGCTGAAAAATCCTCAGAGCAGTGCAGGAGAAGAGCCGGCTGGACTTGGCTGAGCCCCGGCAGCTGCAGAGAGGTGAGTATACACTTTTTTTTTTTTACATATTTTTGAATTGATTTTTTAGGGAAGGGCTTATATTTTTAGCCCTTCACCAAAAATCACTGCAGCGCTTGCTGGCAGCCCATTGCTTTCCATGGAGTCAGCTGTATTGCCACAGCAGGAGATAGCAGGTAGTGCTCTCTTTGAGCGGATAAATGCTGCCATAACTGATGATTAGTGCGTCAAGACCCACGTGTGACTGAGCCCTTATATAGATGAGTCAAAAACATTTCATATGATTTGCACAAATGAGACAATACATTTAAATAATTTTGGATATACTATCTAACTTTTTTTGTCATTCTTCCCCATATCTGTTGTGTAGCCCACATAATGTCTAACCTCAGAGTTATTACAGATGCTGGGATATGAACCTATTCATTTCAAATCACAGGGATATGCCTTGCCTACTATGAGAGCCGCTATAACACAGCAGCTGTAAACAACAATGGGCCAAGCCGTGACTATGGAATATTTCAGATCAACAGCAAATGGTGGTGCCAAGATGGAAAGACAGCAGGAGCTGTAGATGCTTGTCACATTAGCTGCCAAAGTAAGTAAATGTATACACAGCCTCACTGAGAAAATGCCACCCGGTCTTTGCATTGTAATGCAGCAAAAACTCAGCAGGATGCCACAATCCTGTATATATGATACTCTTCAGTTTTGAAGATTTGCTGTGTTAACAAGAAGAAATCTTGCTAAGAAGTCTGTGCTTCTTACAGTGCAAAGTATGAGTGTAGCCCATGTCCCTAGTCCCTCTATGTCTTTACTGACCATTTTTACTGCCTCCCACAACTGCAGTTTAACTAGGCTCCAAAGCCTGGACCACAATCCTGAGATGTTTTAAAGTATTGGCTGCCGAATAACTGATTAAGAATCTGGCCTATTTTGGACTATTTTTGTTTTGTTTTTTGCAAGACTAGTTGTACTTTTACATTTTATATACCACCATTGTGTGGTATATAAAATGTATTTTAGAATTTTAATCAATACTTTTGGTGGACAATGTAATAAAAAAAAGCAATTCCTTCCTTGGTTTTCATAGTTTTCATAGTATTCACCATGTCGTATAGATTAAATGAAAACTATATTCAGCAGATCGGTATGATTCCAAAGATAGCAGCACTATGTATTTTTTTAAGTTTCTGTCCACTTGTTGCATTCACAAAACCAACTGCATCTTCTGAAACAAATGAGGATACTAAAAAACAACCACAAAATGTGAGCCCAGCCTAAAAACAATCCATTTCCTCCTAGCTGAGAGCATGTAGTCATTTATATTAAAATGATCCAAGAGCAGTCCCTAATGTATGCCTGAATAGTCTCAGATTGTGCAGAGAAATAGCACTTCAATATTCATAAAGCAGTCTTATTACAAATTGATCAGTAAAATATTTCCAAAGTATATTTGAACCTTTGTATATGTTGTGCTGGACCAGGAACCTTCACAGGCAAGATGACAGTAGAGCAAATGAGTGGTGTGCATGAGTGAGCTCAAAGTCCTCCTCTGCCCTTTCCTGAGTTGCTTTGGTGATCGAGAAAAAGTAATGAGAAAGAAATGCTCTGGTCAGTAGCGACCTCACACACCCACCCCACATGGGAGTGATGTCACTTTGTGATGTCAACTGACAGCCTAAAATGCCTGCAGAAACAAAAAAAAACCCACATACTTCAGAATTTCCTTTCCCATGGAATGGGTTTGCATAACTGTTGGACACACTTATTATACCTTTTATGTACTTATTTTTGCTTTTTAGGTTATGTTCAACACCTTAAGGGTATTGCAACTGTGTCACCAGACACCCATCACAGAAAACTCTTTTGAGAGATATGTAGACTACAAAAATCTATCAGTATTTTAGATATTTATGTCAGGACTAGAGATGAGCGAGCACGCTCGGTTAAGGCAATTACTCAAGCGAGCATCGCTATTTTCGAGTAACTGCCTACTCATCTGAAAAGATTCGGGGGGCGGCAGAGGGGGAGCGGAGGGGAGAGTGAGGAAGATCTCTCTCACTCTTCACCCCTCGCTCCCTCCCGCAACCCCCTGGTCCACCTCGCCACCCCCTGAATCGAGTAGGCAGTTACTCGAAAAAAGCGTTACTCGCTCGAGTAATTGCCTTAACCGAGCATGCTCGCTCATCTCTAGTCAGGACCATTTGAAACTGTATAGACAAAATGTAGTATCCAAACGCAGTGTGATATGAGGCATAGAAAAATATACATAATTAATTTCACTATACTTTTTATAAAAAATTTTAACCATAACTTACATGTTTTTTTTAGGTTTGTTGGATGATAACATTTATAATGATATCGAGTGTGCTAAACGAGTTGTACGAGACCCCAATGGCATCAGCGCTTGGTAAGATGTTTATATATAGTCTAATAAATATTCTCTTATTCTCTTTACAGTTAAAGGGGTTCTTCATGATCCTTTAGATAGGCAACAATGTTTGATCAGTGAGGAACCAATAGCCAAAACCCGCACTGAACAACACAATTAAGGAGTCTTTCCGTTGTTCATGCAGACACAGGGGGGTATATTGATGAACTCTTGTAGGCCAGATAGCTGGACTTTTTACGATGGTGTCCACCACACTTCTTAAATGAGGCATAACCTTGTGGGCCTGTGATATACTAGAAACTGCCATAAATGATAGGTAAAAATAAGCTGGAGTAGATTTCAGTCTGCCACATGGCCACCTCTTAATACATACACTTATACTGGCACATAGAGTAGTGTATAAAACTATTGTCTAAGCAAATATGACTGATATTGGAAGAGGGAATTGAGACTACTACATGAGACAACTCGAGTGCTAACTGAAAGTAATTATAGGGAACCAAGTATTATAAGGTTGCAACTTGTTCAATTTTGGGTGAGCTGTTCTTTTCTTTGTGGCTATCTACTGTGGGTAATAGAGGTGGATCACTAGTGGGGATATATTATTACTGAGTTTCTGAACAGTGAAGTATACCATTATTTTTATTATATATATTAGAAACTATTGCAGGACTTGGGATAAAAATTTGGTTTATTTATTCATGTTCAATGAAACGTTTCGGTCCTACTATAGGACTTTTTCCTGTGCTCTAAAATATTGCATGGAACATGAGCAAATACTAAATTTTTGGGGGGCTTCAAATGGAAGTGCTGAGATATTATTGAAATGCTGGTTACCTTACATGACCTCGGCAAAGCTTTATTTGCCTAGGACCTACCACATGTGCAAATTTCAGAGTGTTGTTGGATACAGCTGTATGTGGACTTAAAGGAGTTGTCTGAGGCCTCGGTCACACGGGCGATTTTCTGTGCGACCTGCGCATGCGATCTGCGATCTTAGAGAACCATTGCTTTGCAATGGTATCGGACACATGAGTGTTTTTTATGCGCTCGTCCGATAAATTATAGAGCAGATAGGTGCGATCTGCGATTCCTGTTCTCTCCTCTATATGCGCTCAATAGGGCCAGCGGCAGCAGCGCCGACCCCATTGAGAACATATAGTAGACAAATCATTCTCCTCTGCCACAGCTGTAACAGCTGTGGCAGAGAAGAATGATGTTTGCCCATTGAATTCAATGGAGCCGGCAATACAGCCGGCTCCATTGAAAGCAATGGGCTGCTGGCAATCGCACAATGAATTTTCGGGAAGGGCTTAAAAATATAAGCCCTTCCCTGAAATTCATCCAGAAATGACAGCTGAGAGCTGCCCCTGATTGGTCCCTGCGCTGAGCCAATCAGAGGCAGCACTCACTCACCCATTCATGAATTCATGAATGGGTAAGTGAGAGCTGCCTCTGATTGGTGAGGCTGTGACCAATCAGAGGCAGCTCATTCAGCAGGCGGGGATTTTAAATCCCCACCTGCTGAATACTACTCAGAGCAGTTCAGGAGAACTGCCGGCCGCGGCTGAACTCCGTCTGCCGGGACCAGTGAGTATATATTTTTTTCTTTGTTTTTACACATTTCTGGATGAATTTCAGGGAAGGGCTTATATTTTTAAGCCCTTCCCGAAAATTCATCATGAGATCGCCCGCAGCCCATTGCTTTCAATGGAGCCGGCTGTATTGCCGGCTCCATTGAATTCAATGCGCTGGACAGCTCTGGCCCAATTCTAATGAAACGCGGCTAGGAGCAGTTTTTTCGGGCGATTTTTCGGCCCTGGTCACGCGATTTGCGATGCGCATCCGTCATGTGATCCGCAAATCGCAGGAAAAAATGCCCGTGTGACCGAGGCCTAACACCTATTTTGTAATATTCTTACCATTAAAAAGATATCCCATCCACTGATTCTTTCACGGCATGGTGTTTATTTATACAGCACTCCCGCATTACTCCCGCATATGGGTATTGGGCAACCCCTTTTAATGAGGCCTGTGTTATTCTTGGTAAACATATCGGTAAATGACACTTACGACATTCCCCCCATACATGACATACATGAACGCTGCGTGTCTGTTTTTTTTTGTTTTGTTTCTTACATTTAGGAGGTGTTGCGCACCTCAGGTTCTTCTTGGCTTAGACTTGAAATGAACCTTCTTGATTTTTTTCTACAAAATGTTACAAATTGATGTGAAATTACATAAAGGATCTTTGAAGTGTAAGGGCTTTTACCCACTAGCATTTTTTGTAACGCTGTGATATCACTGCGGTTTTTTTTTTACTGCAAATGTCAATGGGACATTCTAATGTTAAAATCGCATCGCACAAAAATTGCAGAAGGGCAAACTTACGATTTTTGTGCAATGCAATTTTAACATTAGAATGTCCCATTGACATTTGCAGTAAAAAAAAAACGCAGCAATATCGCAGCGATAAAAAAATGCTAGTGGGTAAAAGCCCTAAGGCTGCTTTCACATATAAACTAGGGCTCAATTTAGGGTTTCTGTATCTCTGTTCCTTTTTCGGAGAAGAAAAACTAATATAAAATGGAAAAAAAACTATCCACTTTTTCCCTTTAGATTTCAATGGAGTTTCAAAAAAAAAAAACAGAAAGAACAACAAAAAGAATGGAAAAACAACGTCTTGCTTCTATTACGTCAGGTTTCCAATTTTTGGACATAAAAATAACATTGCAGACAGCACTATTTTCCCATTAAAAAAAAAAAAGAAAAGAAGCAAACAAAAACCATTGAAATCATGGGGTAAAAACTGATCATTTTTTTTTGTTTTATTTCAGTTTCTCTCCTCCAAAAATGGAGCAAAGAGATGGAAACCCTGAACTGAGCTCTAGTGCACATGTGAAAGCAGCCTAAAGTACTGCATACTATTCTCACAATGTGCCAAGTGCCTACTTTTAGGGCATATTTGGTGAAGGGGGTATAATATAACTTTTCATTTGATTATTTAGGTATTTGTAATTTTCAAAAGTGTGGAAATTGCCCTGGCAGCAAAAAATGTTTTCCAAATCCCTCCCTCCCTGCCCTTTCTTCTTCACACCTGGTTTCTGACTGTTAAGGACCGCTGCGCGGCCACATAACCCTTCAAGTCTTGAGGTCCAAATTAGTTCGTACCTGGATGCATCAAGGAGGCCAAAAACTATACAAAGATAGTTATCAGTTCCCACAGATACGTAGAGTTGAGCCGCGGAAGATATACAGCTCACTCTGCTTAAGGCGTGCGTACACTAAGTGTTTATTGACTCTGGTATAGTTCTAATACAGGAAAGGAATACGTCATTAGTCACGGCGTTAATCTCATTGGGTTAGAAAAACATTAAGAATCATGCATTGTTCAGCAATCAGCGTAGTGAGAATATATCTGTAATGTTGTTCAAATGTCCGTTTCTCCCAGCATTATCTTGGTCCTCCCTGGTCCTCCCTTGTATTCACTTTGTGATTTAGGCGGCTGTAGTACAGCCAGTTCCTTTGTCCAAGTCTCCGAATGGAGGTGTGGGAGGGCTTCTTCTGATAACAACTGCGTCCAGACTTGGTTCTCATGAAAAAGAACAGAGACAAATCATTACACATTGTACCACACCTTCTGCTCTAAAGCTATTTCTGCTTGAATTATTGTTTCACTACGCACAAGCTTATTTACATCTTACAATGCTCCATTTTGTATCTAGCGGCCATTTTGAGACAGATTCTTCCATTTTATGAGCCTGTACTTTCTCAGACTGTGATGCTATGTTCACACTCACCTGCTCTTTTTGATTCTATGACAAGGTTTGTGATTTTGTAGAGAGAAAAGTTTTCCTTCCTGATAGAGTTACGGAAATCTCTATGAATTCTGATATAACCAAATATAACTCTACGACATCCGTTGTAGCTTCTGTTACAAGGAAAACCTAAAACAACTGACTGCAGCAGGAGCGCCCCCAGTGCACTGTCTGCAAAAGAACACAAGCATAGTTCAGCATTCCCATCCTGACTAAACCCAGATCCTCAGCCGTCCACTTATTGAACTTATTTAGGTGACAAACAGAAGAAAGTCATGGTGATATTTCTTATAATTTACATAATTTCTTGCCAACAGGGTTGCCTGGAGAAACCACTGCAAAGGAAAGAATTTGAATGAATTCATATCTGGATGCTAAAAAAAGAAGAAGAACACAATATTAAACAGCCCTTATGCAAAGTATTGATTCACTATATTAAGAAGTCAAAACCTGTAACCTTGTGTTAAAAAATAAACACTGAACAAAAAGAAAAAAAAGTCTCCTTATGGATGATGATTATAGATGGATGATGATTATAGCTGGATGAAAACTTGTCAAAAACAGAAAGCATTGAGAGAGTGTTTGTGAATGGAAAGACAGTTAAAGGGGTATTCCAGTAATTTGTAAGTTTTTTCAAGTTTTCACCCATCCAATGTAACAATTGTGTCAATCTCTTCTGCATGAAATAGTACTACTTATACCAACTCGTCAGTCTTCTATTGGTACCCCACATATCAGTACGGAGTCCACTCGACTAATTTCACTCTTGGTGAAAGGATCTGTTTTCCACCGATAGTGGAAACATATGCACCAGCAACTGGTGGTTAAACTAACTGTTCAGTTGCGTGACCTACGTCAACAGTCTTTAGGGGTGTATCCAGAGAGAGAAATCTTTCCAATCCCTTTTCCATCTAGATTGGTTCATTTTCTTGTTTGGATACCATTCTTTTGGATGTGCGATACAAGATAGAATACAGGACACATATTAGAAAAATCAAGTCACAAATAATAATGGAGGTCACATGCTTTGTTTTATTTTGTTATGAATAAGTGTTATATTTTAGATTTATAACTGAGAGATATTAAAAACTTCTTTGCACCCAACATTGATCCTCTGAATTTTTTGCAACATCCTTTAGTTTAGACATTAGTCCACATTTCCCAGAATTAACCATGAAAGCACTACAGTAAATACACGGAAGCCTTGTCTTGTCATTGTTATCTGCAGCATAATTACTAACTAGTAATTACTAACTGCTTTATCCGAGATTCGCTGTGCTCGTCCCTGAAGATTCGGGTGCCGCTGCGGCTGACAGGTGAGTCGCAGCAGGGAGCAGGGGAGAGCGGGCGGGAGAGAGGGAGAGAGAGATCTCCCCTCCGTTCCTCCCCGCTCTCCCCTGCAGCTCCCCGCTCCGTGCCGGCACCCGAATCTTCAGGGACGAGCACAGCGATACTCGGATAAAGCAAATTACTCGAGCGAGTAGTGCTTTTCCGAGTACGTTCGCTCATCCCTATTACTAACACATATAACTCGACAATATGCCATGTTCCTAACACCATGTGTCATTCTGAACCATAACTAATGTAATAAACCTAACACATTAAATCATCCCATAACCTAATTATGCAAGGCCTTGCACTAACTATGATTTTGTTTTGAACTCCATATAGTCACAACATTAATCCACATGGGTAGTCCCAATGGACCCAAGATCCCCAAACTAGGCAGGGATTTAAAACATGACAGAACCCGGGGCGACTGAGCGCGCTCACAACCTATAACAGTATCTACTTCTTTGCAGGATAAAGGCCCCACCATAGCGCTTGGTCTCTTGCCTAGGCTTCCATACTGTTGATGCAGTAGCACTCCAACTTCTACTCTGCTGCCTCAGTGTCGGGAAATGTTGGAGAGAAAGAATACTTTTCCTCCCATGCACAGTAGAATATTCAGCCCTGACGGTCCAGCGGCTCCTCCAATAATGGTAGCTGTATCTGCACTTGCTGTAGCAGCCACTACAGTGACTGCTGTAAAAGCCTTTAATGCTGGCCTCTGGTCACTCCCTGGTCCCATTGCTGCTCCTCATAGGGATGCAGTCACTTTCACCATTTTGCTTCTGGCAGCCTCTGCCACTTTGAATAGTGCCTCTCACACTGCTGCTACTTTACTGCTGCATTATACACCTCACTGTGGCACAGTTCCAGGCTGTTTATATCATCCCCCGGTTTTACCTGTTATCCTCAGCTTTCCAATTCTAGGAGGGGGCATAGCTATAGACCAGGGCTTGATCCAGGTACAACGGAGCCATCGTTGCTGTGGTAGGACCACCACCTCCACCCCACCCTGACCCCACACTCCCCTTTTTTTTAACCTTTGCTGAATAATGACATACACAGACATTTCTTCAGATAATTTGGCCACAGCAGTTTAGAGATAACGTTACATAGAATTTTTTGTATGCAGTGAACCCCACAACCTAGAACTCTAGACCTGGAGCAGGAGAGGTCCCCGGAGCCCCATATATCTGTTGCCTCACCATTTAGGAAATATGTATATATCTCCTAATGCCTTTCGCTGCAACAACTGACTTGGGAGACCCAATAACACCAATTGCCTCCAGCCGCCTACCTTCCAACTCAAAGATCCAATAGCCATTCCAGGACCAGCTCATCCACCATCTCTGCAAGGCCTCTGCCCTGTCAGAGCCAAGAGGCGACTGACCCACCATAAACCATAGTCAACCATGCCAACTCCAAGGACCCCCCGCCTATTTTTCGCAACAGTAAGCATGGCTTGACACCTTAAACCTGCGCTGTCCCCCACAACACCAAGGCCCTCTTGATTCCCTCCTGGATAGTTAACGCCCACAGGTCAATGCTAATTTTCTCCAGGAATTTCCTTCCCCTGTTTCCAGGTCAACATGCTGCAGTGCAATCCCTCCGTCGCACCCCACAAACCTAGAAACTTCCTGATTTAGCTTCGCCTGTGGAGTGTTTAAACATTTTCCCAACCTGACATTGTTCGCCAGATTTTTCGGGGGACAATGTCTGACCACACGACTATCAGACCTGAATGTGCCTCAATACACATATTAACTCATGATCCACACCACAGCCGGCCGATGATCTGTAGAAAGAGAAACAACAATATACAACCGGTATACTTCATCTTTACCTAAACCACAGGCTACACACCCACCAGCAGTGCAATATTCCTTTAATTTGCCTGTGAGAATGTACCACCCTTTTAGCCGCTACATCGTATCCCGCCAACATATCCGGAGCTACTGACACACTAATCCTATTCCTTCTTAGTTCTTCGACCAGGTTCCAAAGATGTGGAGGGCAAGTCCTCACTTCCACTTCTGCTTCTTGTGCCAGCATCTTGTACCAGTACCACTAAAACCGGGAAAAGATTCCGCAATTGAGCTATCTTTTCCCGGGACATGAACTACCACCATCCACATGCTTAGAGACAATGCTTCTAAAGCCAATTGGTGCAGCACACTGGCTACTGGGGGGAGGATGCCAGTAAATTATTTATTGCTTACACCACTCCCACATTGTTGCAGTGAAACCTCACTTTTTTGTTGCGAAAACTATCTCCCCACAGCACTGCAGCAATAATAGGAAATAGCTCCAAGAACACCGGCCGATGCACCACTGTTCCTGAAAATAGGCCGCAAAACCTGAACTGCCTGTCGCATCTGTATACTGCTCCCAGTCGCAAATCTCTATGACCTCCCTAATCATTACTGACCTTCCATTATAGCGCTCAAGGAAAAACAACCACACTTTCAAATTGGCTTTATGCTGCTTTCCCAGGCAAATTAATTGATTGGACGATTTAACCCATGCCTTCTACAAAATACTAAGAGCCAATATGATTGAAGAGAAGCAGCATCCACGGATATTTATCTCAACACTTTAATTCATCCAGCATAAAACAACGTTTCAACCATGATATGGTCTTTGTCAACTTGACAAAGACCATATCATGGTTGAAACGTTGTTTTATGCTGGATGAATTAAAGTGTTGAGATAAATATCCGTGGATGCTGCTTCTCTTCAATCATATTGGCTCTTATCACTCTCCGGTCCGAGTGGATCCAGGAATGGTAAAGAAGCGCGCAGTTTCTTGCCCAGTGGTCTCCTCCCTCTCCATATAGAGGTTTGGCGTGTGCTGTCGTCTTTTATCTGCTGGTGGCGTTATTCTACAAAATACTAGAGATGAGCGAGCATACTCGTCCGAGCTTGATGCTCGTTCGAGTATTAGGGTACTCGAGATGCTCGTTACTCGAGACGAGCACCACGCGGTACTCAAGTCAATTCCATTTTCTTCCCTGCATGTTTAGCGCCATTTTCTGGCCAATAGACATGCAAGGAAGGCATTACAACTCAGACACACACTGGGAGAGCATAGAGAAAGTGCTGTTGCTGCTATAGGGAGAGTGTTAGTGTAGGATCCTGTCTACAAGAACCCCAACGGTCCTTCTTAGGGCCACATCTGACCGTGTGCTTTACTGTTGTCGCTGCTGCGAGCAGTTTTGCACCAGTTCTTTTTTTTTTTTCATCTAGGGCTGTGGAGGTTATTACAGCTATAGCATTCTCAGTCTGCAGTCTGTAATACAGAGTATAGGGAAAGTGGTGCTGAGACAGGGACAGTGAAAGTGTAGGATCCTGTCTACAAGAACCCCAACGGTCCTTCTTAGGGCTACCTCTGACCATGTGCATTTTACAGGTTGTCTGGTGGGAGTTGTAGTGCATCACTATTGCACAGCCAGACCTTTTTGCAGCCTTCCGTATAATTTTTTTCTGCCTGCAGTTTGCGTTACATTACCGCTGTCAGCCTCCAACTGAACGCCAATAATTCCATAATTTTTTACACCGGTCTGTGTCTGCTGTGAACTTAACGCACAGCGTACGGCCACAGCCACTGATAGAGGGAAAGTCATATACACGCTATATAGCCTGTATTCTTTTTCAAAAATTTTTTTAAAAAAGCTCCTTTGTTGGACTACCTCTGACCATCTGCATTTAAGAGGTTGTCTGGTGGGAGTTGTAGTGCATCACTATTGCACAGCTAGGCCTGTTTGCAGCCTTCCGTATAATTTTTTTCTGCCTGTAGTTTGCGTTACATTACCGCTGTCAGCCTCAAACTGTACGCCAATAATTCCATAATGTTTTACACCCGTCTGTGTCTGCAGTGTCACAGCCACTGAAAGAGGGAAAGTCATATACACACTATATAGCCTGTATTCTTTTTCAAAAGGAAAAAGAAAAAAGCTCCATCGTTGGGCTCCCAGACTGATTCTGGATGGATGAAGCCTTTACTTGTGATCATCTTTGGTAATTCGTGACAAAGATGAGAGGTATAGCCAGAAACTTGCATTGCAAACACTTTGAAATCCTTAAAGGAGATGTCTCGAGGAAGCAGTAAAATTTTTTTTTTGCCCAGTCCCCCCCATTAAGTACACATTACTAAGCCCCCCTGTAAATGACATTTCTAGCTGGTTCGTACTTACCATTCCAGCGTTTCAGCAACTTATAAAAGTTTCCTCAAGATGGCCGCCGGCTCTTTCCCCGTCGCTCGCTGCAGCCCGACGTGCGCGCTCCCGAGACGCCGCCAGCTGTGTCTCCATGGCAACCGGACGCATCGCAGCCGCCGACCAGACGCCCCGCAGCCGCCGACCAGACGCCCACCGCCAGGCAGCAGGTAAGGCGCTAGCCCCCGGCTCCCCAGCGCTAGACCCTCAGCCCAGGTGAAGGCCCCGGAGCCCAGCGCTAGGTTCCGGAGCCCAGCGCTAGTTCCCCCGGCCTAGCGGCAGCCCCCCCCCGGCCTAGCGACAGCCCCCCCCCCGGCCTAGCGACAGCCCCCCCGGCCTAGCGACAGCCCCCCCATCGCAGCGGCAGCCCCCCCCCGGCCTAGCGACAGCCCCCCCATCGCAGCGACAGCCCCCCCGGCCTAGCGCTAGTTCCCCCATCGCAGCGGCAGCCCCCCCCGGCCTAGCGCTAGTTCCCCCATCGCAGTGGCAGCCCCCCCCGGCCTAGCGACAGCCCCCCCATCGCAGCGACAGCCCCCCCCGGCCTAGCGACAGCCCCCCCGGCGCAGCGGCAGCCCGGCGCAGCGGCAGCCCCCCCCCGGCGCAGCGGCAGCCCGGCGCAGCGGCAGCCCCCCCCGGCGCAGCCCGGCGCAGCGGCAGCCCCCCCCCAAATCACTTACCTGGGAGGCTTCTCGGGGCTGCTGGGCTGGGCTTCTCCGCTGGGCAGCTCCAGTTTCTGCACCTTCCTCTAACAGAGGAAGGTACAGAATGGCCGCTGCAGCGCGCTCCCGAGCAGTGACAGCTCGTCTGCGCATGCGCAGAAGAGCTGTAGCGGGGAGCACACTGAAGCGGCTCGTGCTGAATGGAGAAGACCGGACTGCGCAAGCGCGTCTAAAAAAGCAAGCTGCCAGCGAATTTAGACGGAACCATGGAGACGAGGACGCTAGCAACGGAGCAGGTAAGTGGAATAACTTCTGTATGGCTCATATTTAATGCACAATGTACATTACAAAGTGCATTAATATGGCCATACGGAAGTGTATAACCCCACTTGGTTTCGCGAGACCACCCCTTTAATAGAAAACATATGAATTAAGCCTTTCCATATTTCAGGTTGAGATGAGGAGGAGTTCTGACTTTTAGTACCTAGAATATCCTTTTCATTGCTATCAAATGCCCCTCTTGTCTCAGAAAATAGTAGCTTTTCCACATAGCTGTTGTCGCTTCCACTTTTGTTCGATGGCTTTACTTTTGTCCATTGGCTCATATTCGTATCTGAAGGTTTGATTTTGCCCATGGAGGCAAAATTCAAGGTGGAGGCTCCAAACCGAGCCTCACCCTGGGCCCACTAACGTGCTTCCCACACAGACTATAATGGGTCCTGGTCATGGTGTCTTGTCCTTGTAATGCCACCTCCTCCTCCTGCTTTGGGTCAGGGGATCAGCACTGGGCATCATGTATTTTCTCCCGTGTTACCACAGTTATCTGAGACACTGGTTTGGGCCAAAGAAGAGGAGCGTTACTGCATTGATGAGACCTTCACAGCTGTACTAGCATCAGAGTCCGCTCTATGCCCACGATTGCTGAGGGTGTGTGCAGAGGCCTATGTCCTCGGCACAGTGAAAGTCTGGCATGTTTGGGCACTATCATTTCTTCATGTTTATTACTGTCTTTGGGTTCCTTCTGCTCGCCTACGCTGTGGGTGCACAAAGACTTCCCATAGCGGTGATTTACCTGTCCGGCACAAAGTCACTGACTGATTTGGGTAGGGTGCATAGCGCAGATGGCTTTCCCCTTGCGGTGTTGCTAGAGCTATCCGACACCTAGACAGAATGAATACTGTGTGGGCACATGGACTTCCCATTGCTATGTCAGTCGCAGCACCTTGGGTCTCACAAGGTGTTTGCTGTGACCAAGCCTGGCCAAGTGCCTGCTCATATCCTTCCCACACAGGCTACAGCGGGTCCTGGTCATGGTTTCTTGGCCTTGTAAGGCCACCTCCTCCTCCTGCTTGGGGTCAGGGGATCAGCAATGTGCATCATGTATTTTCTCTCGTGTTACCAGTTATCTGAGAAACTCGTTTGGGCCACAGGAGAGGAGCGTAACTGCATTAATGACACGTTTACTGCTGTACTAGCATCGGAGTCCGCTCTATGCCCACGATTGCTAAGGGTGTGGGCAGAGGCCTATGGCCTCTGCGCACTTAAAGTCTGCCCTGTTTGGGCACTCTGATTCCTTTATATTTAATGCTGTCGTTGGGTTCCTTTGACTTGCCTATGCTGTGGGTGCACAAAGATTTCCCATAGCGGTGATTTCCCTGTCCGGCACAAAGTGACTGACTGACTCGGGTAGGGTGCATAGTGCAGATGCCTTTCCCCTTGCGGTGTCGATAGAGCTATCTGACACCTAGACAGAATGAATACTGTGTGGGCACGTGGACTGCCCATTGCTATGTCAGTCGCGGCACCTTGGGTCTCACAAGGTGTTTGCTGGGACCGAGCCTGGCCAAGTGCCTGCTCACATCCTTTCAACACAGGCTACAGCGGGTCCTGGTCCTGGTTTCTTGGCTTTGTAAGGCCACCTCCTCCTCCTGCTTGGGGTCAAGGGATCAGCATTGCGCATCATGTATTTTCTCTCGTGTTACCACAGTTATCTAAGGAATACTTGTTTGGGCCAAAGGAGAGGAGCGTTACTGCATTAATGAGACGTTCACTGCTGTACTAGCATCAAAGTCCGCTTCATGCCTACGATTGCTGAAGCTGTTGGCCGAGGCCTATGTCCCGGGGGAACTGCAACTGCGCCAGGTTGGGCCTGTGGAACTTTTTCCTGGCTAATCCAGTCTTTGGAGCGGTGAAAGAAAACGTAACTGATTTAATGAGACCTTCACAGGTGTACGAGCATCAAAGTCCGCTTCATGCCTATGATTGCTGAAGCTGTTGGCCGAGGCCTATGTCCCGGGGGAACTGCAACTGCGCCAGGTTGGGCCTGTGGAACTTTTTCCTGGCTAATCCAGTCTTTGGAGCGGTGAAAGAAAACGTAACTGATTTAATGAGACCTTCACAGGTGTACGAGCATCAAAGTCCGCTTCATGCCTATGATTGCTGAAGCTGTTGGCCGAGGCCTATGTCCCGGTGGGAACTGCAACTGCGCCAGGTTGGGCCTGTGGAACCTTTTCCTGGCTAATCCAGTCTTTGAAGCGGTGAAAGAAAATGTAACTGATTTAATAAGACCTTCACAGGTGTACTAGCATCGAAGTTCACTTCATGCCCACGATTGCTGAAGCTGTTGGCCGGGGCCTATGTCCCGGTGGGAAATGCAACTGCGCCGGGTTGGGCCTGTGGAACTTTTTCCTGGCTAATACAGTCTTTGGAGCGGTGAAAGAAAACGTAACTGATTTAATGAGACCTTCACAGGTGTACTAGCATCGAAGTCCGCTTCATGCCTATGATTGCTGAAGCTGTTGGCCGAGGCCTATGTCATTGGCGCAGTGAAAGTCTGCCATGTTTGGCTACTCTGATTTCTTTATTGTTCATGTCTTGGGTTTCCTAGGACCCACCTATGCTGTTGGTGCACACAGACTTCCCATTGCAGTGTTTGACCTGTCTGGCACAAAGACACTGACTGACTTGGGTAGGGGGCAGAGTGCAGATGGCTTTCCCCTTGCGGTGTCGATTGAGCTATCCGACACCTAGACAGAATGAATACTGTGTGGGCACATGGATTCCCCATAGCTATGTAACTCATGCCCACGTTTGCAGCTCCTGACAGAGGTTGGCACTTTATTGGAATGAAGATCGAACATCAGTTTCTCATTGATTCTCAACTGCATTGTGGGCTATCGCACCCCCTTTTAAAGAGGCCCTGCCAACCCTCTGCAGTGTGTGCCGCCGGTTGCTCCTCATCGCAGACACACTCATAAATAGACATGAGGGTGGTGTGGCTATGCAGCCAGCGTGTGGCATGAGGGCAGCTGAAGGCTGCGCAGGGACACTTTTGTGTGCGCTGTGGACGCTGGGTCATGCGGGGGGTTGGGCAGCATGTAACCCTGGAGAAGAGGCAGTGGTGTGACCCGCAGGTAGTGATTGTGCTTGGTTGGAGGTAGTGTAGTGCTCAGCTAAGGTGTGCCTTGTCAATGAGGGTTTGTCCAAAGTATAAATTGTTAGGGGGGGGCACACTCTTGCCACTATTGTGGCTTAATAGTGAGACCTGGGAGCCTGAGATGCAGCTCTGCACGCTGCCCCTACCCTGCCCTATCCGTTTCTGTGGTGTTTCCATGACTTTCGTATGTTTTCCAGATTTTCACAAGTGAAAACCTAAGCGGAGCATCGGATATATACAAAAATGCTCGAGTCGCCCATTGATTTCAATGGGGTTCGTGACTCGAAACAAGCTCTCGAGCATCGTGGGAAGTTCGACTCGAGCAACGAGCACCCGAGCATTTTGGTGCTCGCTCATCTCTACAAAATACCCTTCCCATTGGCATTATTCTGTATACAAAATTAAGCTTGCCTAATAATGATTGCAGCTGCTGCAGCATAATTTTGCTTGTCTGGTGAGCCATATGCGCTTCTCATTGCAAGTCCTGTAACTTTCTGCTGTCAGTCTGCATTCCATCACCTCCGTGTCAAAGGCTATCCCTAAAAAATTCATACATGTTGACGGTCCCTCCATTTTGTCAGGTGCTAACGGCAACCCGAATTCCTGCACCACCCACTGCAGTGTAGCCAGTAATGTTGAGCAAATAGGCACTCTCACCAGACCAACGCATAAAAAATCATCAAAGTAGTGGATCACCAATGCAATGCCCGACGTGTCTATTACAACCCATTTAATGAAGAAACTAAATGCCTCAAAGTATGTGCAAGAAATAGCACACCCCATGGTCAGACATCAGTCAGCATAGTATTTCCCTTCCCAGTAGTACTCCAATAGCTGAATGCTTTGGGGGTGTACATGGAGTAGACAGAAAGCCAATTCAACATCTGTTTTTGCCAGCAGTGCCCCCTTTCAATATTTCTTTACTACCCACCCTACCGCCGCATTGAATGATGTATGGACCACTGAACATTGCTCAGGGTCTATGCTGTCATTGATCGAAGCCCCTTTTGGGTGCAATAAATGGTGAATTAACCAAATGTATTTATTTGGCTCTTTTCTTAGGAACTACTGCCTATAAACTCTGGAAGGAAGGGGGGGGGGGGGCTTCATAAAGGGTCCTGCAATTCAACCAAACTGAACCTCCCTTCCAATTTTTTCAGTAACCACCTCTGGATAGCTGAGGGGCCGACTGCAGATTTTTAATGGTAAAGGGAACAGTATAATTTGGCGTGGGGATTTTGAGACCGTTCTGAAAACCTAACAACAATAACTTTGCTTTGTCTGTGTCTAGATATCTATTTAGAAACAGCACCATATTCGTTAGAACTCACCGGCATCATCCCTTTTTGCAAATGTTGTTGTTCCTTTTCTGTTTCCCTTTTTAAAGCATTTCGTTGCCTCTTGTGACCCTGCATTGCAGTGAGAGCAGATGTGCATAATCCTGTAGGAGGCCTCAAATTTGCACTGTGCTTCGTTAAACTGTCAGCATAATCCCAATTTGTGTCCCCCTGCTTCCCCGCCTGGCTTGAGTTATTTGACCCACTAGCTGGTCAAATAACCAGCTTTAAAGGGCTATCCGTATTGTACCAGTGCCATAACTCATAGACAAAGGCCTATATCCTTCTGGTCCCACCTGAAAGCAGGGTGGACCATTTTTCTCTGCCTGAACCGCTCCTCATATCGCAGCCAGGTCTGTTCTGCATACACTCTATAGGACTCACTAATTGAATCCATATAGCAAAATAGCGGAGAGCAATTCTCTGGTGCTTTTTTCCCGATCATGCTCACTAAGATGGCAAAAACCTGCAGCCAATTTGTCAATGGGATGAATCGCCATCTGCTCTTTTCCTGTTCTTCCTTCGTATACTCCATTGTTTTACCTTTGTCCAAGTTGAATTTCTCCAATAGGAGAAGAGAAAAAAATTCCACGTATTCATCTTGCCATATTTTTTCCCTGAATTCTTTTTTTAAATGTGTTCCTAGGTGTCCCTCATAACAGACGTAAACTTCCCCTTTTGCTCTGTCGTCTTACTGAATCCTTTCATCCTCTTTTTCAGTCTAACCCGCGACCCCAACACCCACCATCCGCTGCCCTTGGATTGCTATCACCCCATTTATTTTGACTGTTACCGCTGGTGGATCTTGTTAGACCATCCATGCAGAAACAAGTCATCACAATCTATGCAGGAGATTATCTGATCATTTCATCCATTGTATTAGTCCTCTGATGATCTCAGTGATGATCTGAACGGGAGAAACGAGTTGGACATGTAACTGTATGTGATCCTTAAAGGGTGTAATAGGCACATAATATGTTACAGCTGCCCAGAGTGGGGCATCCTTTTCAGGACAATCGTCCCACAGTTATGCAGGGTGTTCATAGTGGAGAGTGTAGGGATAGTTTTTTTTCCAAATGTATTCATGAGGGAAGAATAAATTTCATATGAGATGTAGAAAAATAAAATATTTAGGAGCTCTATTGAGACTGGAGTTGTACCACTGGATTGGCGTATTGCCAATGAGGTTCCAATAAACAAAAAGGGGTCTAAAAGAGAGCCTGGTAACTACGTGCCGGTAAGTCTCACTTAAATAATTGGAAAATTTTTAGGGGTATCTGAGAGATGCCATCCTAGAATACCTCAAGGAAAACAATGGAATAACTCCTCACCAGCATGGGTTCATGAGGTGTCGATCATGTCAGATCAATTTGATCAGCTTCTAGAATGAAGTAAGTTCTAGGCTGGACCTGGGAGAGTCTATTGATTTTATTTATCTGGATTTTTCTAAAGCATTTGAAACCATGCCACATAATAGGTTGGTATGTAAAATGAGACAGCTCGGTCTAGCCAAAAACGTGTGTAACTGGGTAAAGAAATAGCTCAGAGATAGAAAGCAGAAGGTGGTAATAAATGCTTTGTATTCTGATTGGGCCACTATTTCTAGTGGTGTGCCACAGGGTTCAGTACTAGGTCCTATCAACTCAATATATTTATCAATGTCCTGAAAGAAGGACTGCACAGTGAAATATCAATATTTGCAGACAACACAAAATTATACAAGATAGTTAATACAATGGAGGACAATATATGGCTGCAAATTGACCTAGATAAGTTGTAGGCTTGGGTAGAAAAATGACAAATGAAGTTAAATATTGATAAATGTAAGGTTATTCACCCTGGAAAAAAGATGGTTAAGGGGCGACCAAATGACTAAGTACATTAGGGGACAATACAATATAAATAGATACCTCCCATGATCTATTTATACCCAGGACTATGATGGTAGCAAGAGGGCATCCTCTACGTCTAGAGGAAAGAAGGTTTAATCACTATCATAGAAGGGGGTTCTTTACTGTAAGAGCAGTGAAACTGTGGAATTCTCTTCCTAAGGATGTGATAATGGCAAAATTGATAGAGAAGTTTAGGAGGGGACTAGATGTTTTTTTAGAGTGCTATGATATTACAAGATATAGACATTAAATAACCAGCGGGGTTGTTGATCCGGGACTTGGAGTCAGGTAGGAACTTTCAAACGTTGATCCAGGGATTATTCTGACTGCCATTATAGAGTGAGGAAGGAATTTGTTTCCCCAACAAGGCTAAATTGGCTTCTGCCTCTTTTTTTGCCTTCCTCTGGATCAACAAGGGCACGCTGGGTTGAAACAGGCTAAACTAGATGGACATTGTCTTCTTTCAGGATTACACACTGTTACTATATAGTTTTTGCCGATAAAACTCTCCTTTTAACCATCTTTCGAGTGAAGAACATCTATCTGTGAATGGAATGTGTGTAAAGACCTTTCACAGTATAGACTACCGTATATACCGGCGTATAAGACGACTTTTGAACCCCGAAAAATCTGCTCTGAAGTCGGGGGTCGTCTTATGCGCCGGTAATACAAAAAAAAAAAGTGTAAAAAAAAAAAATCATTACTCACCTCCCCCGGCGTTCTGTCGCGCTCCGGCAGGATGTCGCTCGCTCCTCGTCCCCGGCGCAGTATTGCTTTCTGAATGCGGGGCTTGAAATCCCCGCTTCCAGAAAGCTAATACACACGCCGTCAGCCAGTTACAGCCATTCAATGACATCATTGAATGGCTGTGATTGGCTAAAACACACGTGGCTTCAGCCAATCACACTATTCAATGACATCATTGAATGGCTGTGATTGGCTGAAGGCGCACGTGTGTTAGCAATCACACCCATTCAATGATGTCATTGAATAGTGTGATTGGCTGAAGCCACGTGTGTTTTAGCCAATCACAGCCATTCAATGATGTCATTGAATGGATGTAAATGGCTGACGGCGTGTGTATTAGCTTTCTGGAGGCGGGGATTTCAAGCCCCGCATTCAGAAAGCAATGCTGCGGCGGGGACGAGTAGCGAGCGACATCCTGCCGGAGCGCGACAGAACACCGGGGGAGGTGAGTACTGTTTTTTTTTTTCTCCACTGTAATACCGGCGTATAAGGTGAAAGTTGGGGGGTCGTCTTATACGCCCTGTCGCCTTATACGCCGGTATATATGGTATTTCTTTTATTAAGACTAAATTTTATTTCAACTATTAAAATTCAACCACGTTGGGGCACACCAACAGAAACAAACAACATGTAATTGAAGCCCTTTTGGGACTACATGATAACAAGGTTTCCCCTTTACAAAAAGGATCAGTGGGGAAACCTCTTCATGGGGCCTTTTGTTTATGCGCTATGAACCAAATATAATGGTTAGCGCGGCTCCACTAATTATAGAACGACACACTTTTACTATTTCTTTATGAAACCTTGATGATACTAATCTCATTAAGAATTAATGCTTCAGAATGTGTGTGAGGGTGAATTCACACGAACGTATATCGGCTCGGTTTTCACGCCGAGCCAATATACGTTGTCTCTCTCTGCAGGGGGGGGAGGATGGAAGAGCCAGAAGCAGGAACTGAGCTCCTGCCCCCTCTCTGCCTCCTCTCCGCCCCTCTGCACTATTTGCAATGAGAGGAGGTGGGACAGGGGTGGGGCTAAGGGGCGCAAATTAGCCCCGCCCCCTGTCCCGCCTCTCCCCATTGCAAATAGTGCAGAGGGGCGGAGAGGAGGCAGAGAGGGGGCAGGAGCTCAGTTCCTGCTCCTGGCTCTTCCATCCCCCCCCCCCTGCACACGAGGACGACGTATATTGGCTCGGCGTGAAAACCGAGCCGATATACGTTCGTGTGAATGCACCCTAAAGAAGTGAAACATGCTGCCATAGACATTGGACATGAAGAAAAAAATATCAGCAATGGGCAATTATTTAACCGAAATGTGAGCACCTGACGTTTCCTACAATATAGTAAAGTTATGTAGTACTTGTCACCTGTGCTGCAGCATTGATATATCAGTGACACACACATAATTTTAGTATATTCATATTTTTGTTTGTTTGTGGGTATTTTAATTGTTATTGAAAAATTGTTATTGAGGAACTTTAACATGATTTGCAAGCTTGCATATTTTGGCCAAAATATTAACCAATACCACATACCTATTAATAGTTATCATTATTTTTGCAGCAAGCAGTCTGGCTTTAAATGTTAGGGGAGCCCGTGCTGCCAGTGTGGTTCACTTCTAAGGTGCAGGGCAACCCGTTGGGCTAAATCGTAAGTGACGTCGTTAATAGTCTATAAGCCTTAATGGTGCACTACACATATTGGTATGACTGACACCCTTTCTATGCGTTATCTATGTATAATACTAAGCAGCCACTCACACAGATGTGAACTAAGTCTGAATTTGTTCCAGTAAAAAAAAAAACTGAAGCAAAACAGAACTGAAGCAAAGTATTCAGTTTTTTGACAACCCATTGAAATCAGTAAGGAAAAAAACTAAAACATTTATTGCAGTTTTAATTCCGTTGCTGGATTCCGAAAATGGAACAGAGAGATGGAAAGGATCAATGGAGGCAAAACACTAGTGTGAAAAGAACCTAAGTGTGGCCAACTTCTGTGATTTTTGCATTGATACATCCTTTTTCTCTGATTTGCAGTCTATGATCAGCAGAGCAACTCAACTTTTAGGGTATGTTAACACGAGGGTGAAATACTGCAAATTCTGCACAGAAGAAAATTCCACAGCAAATTCTTCAGCGTTTCTGCAAGCAAAACAGAGACAAAAACTGTACCAAAATCAGCGGTGTACCCGCAACTGATTTCAGCACCTCCGAAGTATTTGGCTGTCAGCTCACTCTTTCACCTGGCATCTGTCGGCCTTAAGTGATTGCAGCACTGCTAGCCAGGTGATAGCACTTCCACATCACCTGACCAGCAGCACTTCATCCAGTACAGGCCACTTTGGAGGTGAGCACTGTATCTGCTGAAATCAGATTAGATCCAATGCTATGGATTTTGACCCTATTTTGGATACGGAAATACTGCAGAATTTGCAACTGGAAATCTTCAAAGTATTATCTTGCTACAATTCACTTTTTTCACATCAAAACATATAGTTCCATTGTCATTAAAGCTGAAACAATAGTTTCTTAAGTCATGAATATTGCTGAGGTGTACAAGAATAGGTATAGAATCTAGGTGTTGGGTACTGTGGGGGTCAATAAGTAAAAGACAGGGTACATATAAAAAAAGGTAGGCAAACTGAATCTTTGATCCATGTGAATTAAAGTCTGGCTACCACTCTGACCTGGGTAAACTCCATATAGGAATTTTTAAGAAACAATAGAAGCATTGTTACAGTGGCAATGTCATACCTTGGCCCTGATACCCTCTTGTCTATAAGATTATAGTATTACCTATGGGACAGAGTAAATGAGACCCTGTGCTATAGATGTTCTATTGGCAGCTGACAGCTTCAAATTACAATTCTGAAAGCAAATATTGTTTAAGTAGTATGCTAATAAGAGCTGCCTATTAAGAAAACATGCAACAAATAAGAGGAAAGGCCAGCACTTCCATTAAAGCAGAATCTTCTTTATTATATCGTCATCGGTTAAAAGTTCATAACACAATGCAATTCTTTAGATTTTCGAGTTACACACTTGTTCTTGAGCATTATATAATGTACTCTTAACCAATAATAAATATATATTATATATATATAATAAAGAAGATTCTTCTTTTAAGGAAATGCTTGACAGTTATGGGACTAGGTGGTGGGTAACATGGGAGTATATAGGCAAAACACAGTGTATATATAGAGCAAGGTAAGCAAACTGAATCATTGACCCAGGTGAAGCAAAGTCTGGCTACCACTCTGACCAGAGTAAACTACAAATAGGAATTTTTGAGAGCCAGTAGGGGCTTAGCTATAGAGCGTTATGCCATACTTTGGCCCTGCTGCCCCTCTTGTACATAAGAAGATAATAGTATTACTAATAGCACAAGGTAGATGAGACCCACTACTATAAATGTTGTACTGGCACCCAACAGCTTCAAGTGACACCTCTGAAAGACAATATTGTTCAAGCAATATGCTTATGATATCTGTTTTTTGAGAAAGTAGTTTAGATAGCACATTTCTTTTGGATTAAGGCCTCATGTCCACTGGTTAATGTAATTAAAAATCTGCAGCGTTTTTCCCGCAGCATGATCCATGCCCCATAGGGATGCGTTGGACATCCGCAGTTAGTTAAATACCTGTGGATGTCATTTTCCCTTCAGGCGCGGACCCACACAAGAACAGCTAGGCTCTCGCCTTGTTCACATCGCAAAAAATACATGCAAAAGAAAAAGACGTGTTGCCACAACATTTCATGCGATGCTCATGGATAAGAGTGCTTTGCATAAAGGACAAACCCATTAGGTGATCTTCTAATTCATTAATATTGCTTTCATATATGATGGATCTGTGCAGTGACAAATCTGAATTCGACATTTTCGACATTCTGCCCACGTAAATCAGCATTGAAAAATCACTATTTGTTGAAATCCAGGCTATAGTGGTGCCGGCTGACAACGCTCCATTGGAATTCTTCATATCCAGCAGCAGCGATTACTATTATGACTTGAATAACACCTTTTTAAAAAGTAGAATAATCAATTTAAACACCAAGTACATGGTCCTTTTTAATAACCCTCGCGATAAATTGCAAATTGTCACACTAGCGAGAAAGATGTACCCCGGGAAGACGCGCTTTTTCTTAGAAGCTTTTGGGGATGTCGCACGCGATCCTTATAGTTATCTGCTAGTAGATTTAAGGGGCAATACGCCTGAGGAACTACGCTTGAGAATGGGTTTGTTTCCACCAGCTTTACCAGCTGTGTATATTCGCAAGAAAAACACCTCTAAAAAGTGAGTTTATAATTATGTAGCTTATTTTATTTACCGCGCTTTGTGATGACAAGATGTCTGAGAGAATACGCCGCAATTGGGGTCTCTTAAAAAGGTTGGTGAAAGCAAAATATAATGTCAAAAAATCTATTTTACGCAAAGCAAGCAATGATTTAATTACAGCCATAGCGGAGATTGCTTTCAATATTTTAAAAAGTTGAATACCCCTAAAAGAACGTCAAAGAAATATACTAAAAAAGTGGCACCGCGCTATGAGACGTTTGGGTGATAAAACCTGATTGTAAAGAAAAAAGAAGCATGTAGTGAATCAGGTTGGTGAATATATAAGCTCACTCTTGGACTTTGCAATCCCGATAATAACGAGTCTGCTTGCCAACCGATAGTGGAACATTTAGAGAAAATGTACTTAGTCCCTAAACACAAGCTTAACAAGATAAGACAAGCAGTTACAACGACCCACTTACATATGTCAGGCTGCTATGCATCGCCTTGATGATGAGATTAGCACTATTTTACAACATAGTGATGATGTGAAAATTAAAAAGATACTTGGTTCATGCTAAACAGGACGCAAAAGTGCTAGTAACTTTAAACACTGTAACTCCGAGTGAAACTGGTCATCAGCAATTGTAAAATAGCCTGATAATAGAAATACTGTTCATAAAATTATAAATCATGTCAATCCCGGATTCAAAAAATGCTGAACTTTTGCTAAACAGACTGTCGCCAAATGGTGATATTACAGGCTGGAACGATAAAGATGAGTTCATCTACAAGGGGAGCTCCATCCATGCCTCCAACATACTGGACTTAATCCGTCATACGATGCCAAGCCAAAGCGCTACCAAGAAAATTCTACCTCTAGGTTGGGACACTTTTATGTAATCGATAGCCGACATTAATATACCTTCTACGGTCATTGGCACCACAGCACTAGAGAAATTCTCCAAACTTTGAAAATGGACTTGAATGCTGGTTCTGTACAAGCTAGCCCACAGAGAAAAAAACATCCTTTGCCTTTCACACCTCTAGGAGTAACACAGGCCAGCTTGCTGCCTAAAAAGAGGACTCTACCGCTGCTTCAAAATGCATGTTTAAATTTGTAAATTATTGTAAAAATGTAACAATATCTGTGCTAAATTGACTGTGTGTTCATACATGCATTCATTGTATTCACATGTGCATTCAATAAAGCTTTTTAAAAAGACTGCTGCGTGAGCTCTATACTATGTTCTTGTGAATTAAAAAGGTGGGGGCTGGATATGCTAGGACATGAAGGTACATGACTTCATGTCAATCTTATAGGGGCCTTCTATGCAATGCTCCCCTAATTCTGAATTCAAATCTATACACACTCCACTCATTAGCATGCATGCCCCTGTGGGTGTCGCATTTCACAGTCTTCTAGCACAGAATCTAAAAATTCATTCTACTTCAGCACGCTGCTCAGCACACAGCTTTTAAAAGCTATCTATGCCATTCTTGAGATCCGTAAGCATCTGACAGGAAGTGTCATCAGAAGCCAGAAGCGAGCAGGGAGCAAGGGGGAAGGGGACATTGGAGCTGCACAGGAGCCATCGCTAGGAGACCAAGAGAGCCACTGGAGGATTGCCCACTGAAGGATCCATCTAGAGGGCAAAATCAACTGAGCAGGTCCCGGAGCAGCATCAGGCCAGAGAGTGTGGCCGCAGGGAGAGAGGTCCCGACGCTGAGTCTGAGGGTGATGTCATTGGCTGCTGTAGAGGAGTCTGCTGCTGCTAAAGACTGATAAGTATATTATGTGTGTGTGCCTGCTAGTAAGTGTTTGTGTGTGTGCCTGTCAGTAAGTGTCTGTGTGTGCCTGTGTGTGAGTGCCCGAGTGTGAGTGCCCATCAGTGAGCGCCCGTGTGTGAATGCCCGTCAGTGAGCGTCGGTGGGTGAATGCCCCTCAGTGAGCATCTGTGGGTGAGTGCCCATCAGTGAGCATCTGGGGGTGAGTGCCCATCAGTGAACATCTGGGGGTGAGTGCCCATCAGTGAGCATCTGGGGTGAGTGCCCATCAGTGAGCATCTAGGGGGGAGTGCCTGTCATTGAGTACCTGTGTGTGAATGCCCATCAGTTAGCATCTGCGGGTGAGTGCCTGTCAGTGAGCATCTGTAGATGAGTGCCCGTCAGTGTGCATCTGGAGGGAATGCCCGTCAGTGTGCCTCTGGGGGTGAGTGCCCGTCAGTGAGCATCTGTGGGTGAGTGCCCATTAGTGAGCGTCTGGGTGCGAGTGCAGTGTAATTGAATCATAATTGAGTGAGAGCAAGCAGTAAGTGTGTGAGAATTTTTTTTAAAAGTGTGAGCGGTTACGAGCGGGCAGAGGCTCGTTTGGAGTATGATCTAGTCTATCCTTACTACTTCCAGAGGTAAATTGTAGATTCCCATTGGAATAAGCTCCACGCTTGACAATATCATCCAGTGTGCTACTTGTGAAATGTTTAAGGTCCTTGATCAACTGTTCAAGGGTGCATACTGTTGCGGAAGATGCGTGCTCGTCGCACATTTGGAAGCCCAAATCGTGGATCTATATGAGCAACTGGCAACACTGAGAGCCATTGACAACATGGAAAGGGGTTTGCTCCTCACTGAGCAGGCACTTGCTTGGGTAAAGGCAGGGGCAGATGGTAGTACAGAAGAGCAGCGGGAGGAGGCAGCTAGCTGGGTGACAGTTAGAAGGGGTAAAGGGAAGAGAACCAGGGAGGCTAGTCCTGAACTGGCACAAACCAACAAGTTTGCAAAGTTTGCAGATGAGGGGGATGCCATTTCAAAGCCAGCACCGCTGCAACACAACATGCCCTCTGAACGCCAGGGAGATGACTGCTGCAGCGAGAAGGGAACAGGGAGTGCAGGGAAGGCTAGACAAGTCTCAGTGGTGGGGGACTCAATTATAAGGGGGATAGATAGGGCAATCTGCCACAAAGACCGGGATCATCGAACAGTGTGTTGTCTTCCTGATGCTCAAGTTTGACACATCTGGGATCAGGTTAACAGATTACTAGGAGGGGCTGGTGAGAATCCAGCGGTTATGGTGCACATTGGCACCAACAAACGAATTAGAGGTCAATGGAGGGCCCTCAAAAATGATTTCAGAGATATAAGATCCAAGCTTAGGGCGAGGACCTCCAAGATGGTTTTCTCGGAATTACTACCTGCACCACAAGTCACACTAGAAAGGCAGCAGGATCTTAGGGAGGTAAACAAGTGGCTCCGGAGTTGGTGTAAGAAGGAGGGGTTTGGCTTCCTAGAGAACTGGGCTGACTTTGCTGTCGGCTACAGGCTCTACCGTAGGGATGGGCTGCATCTTAATGGGGAGGGTGCAGCTATGCTGGGGGAGAAGATGGCTAGAAGGCTGAAGGGGTGTTTAAACTAGGGACAGGGGGGAGGGCAAAAAGAGAAACAGGGGGGTAGACAGTGCAGATAGCGACCTGGGACCAAGTAATGGGAATGGAGGTTGAGCAGGGGTGGGGTTAGTACAGTTAGAACTGACAGAATAGTTAATAGTACCATTAGTAGAAACATTAAGATAAAGAACCACAACTATATAAATTGTATGGCAACTAATGCAAGAAGTCTGATCGGTAAAGAGGGTAAGCTTGAGGCCAAAATGACTAATGAAAATTACGACATAGTGGGAATAATGGAAACATGGCTTGATGATAAGTGTGACTGGGCGGTGAATTTACAGGGTTACAATCTCTTTAAACGAGACCGTGGGGAACAGGAAGGGGTGTGTCTGTACGTTAAATCCTACCTAATGCCGAGGCTATGAAAATATATAGGTGCAGGAGATAAAAGGGGGGAATCTCTGTGGGTAGAAATTCAGGGAGAAAAAAAAAATTCTGGGGTTTTCTTTAGGCTGCGAAAAGCAACAGAAGAAATGGAAATCTTGTTATTAAGGCAAACAGAAGAGGTGTCAAGCCGCAATGAAGTAATTGTTATGGGGGACTTGAATTATCCGGATATAATATGGGAGAACGAAACCTGCAAATCTCACAAGGGTGAAAAGTTCTTGAGAACAATTAAAGACAACTACCTTTCCCAACTTGTGCGGGAGCCAACTAAAGGGAGGCCACTCTGGACTTATTAGTAACTAACAAACCGGACTGAATAATGCAGGTGTAGGTCGAGGGACACTTGGGAAATAGTGAACACAATATAATTAATTTCCAGCTGTCATTCAAGAAGAAGCCTTATAAGGAGTGACAAAAAAACTAAACTTTAGTAAAGCAAAATTTGATCAGCTTAGAACTACTATCGGTAACATTAATTGGGACAGCGTCCTCAAAAATTAAAAAAAAGCATAGACGACAAATGGGAGACGTTTAGAGATGAGCGAACGTACTCGTCCGAGCTTGATACTCGTTCGAGTATTAGCGTGTTCGAGATGCTCGTTACTCGTGACGAGTACCATGCGATGTTCGAGTTACTTTCACTTTCATCTCTGAGACGTTAGCGCACTTTTCTGGACAATAGATAGACAGGGAAGGCATTACAACTTCCCCCTGCGACGTTTAAGCCCTATACCACCCCCCTGCAGTGAGTGGCTGGCGAGATCAGGTGTCACCCGAGTATATAAATCGGCCCCTCCCGCGGCTCGCCACAGATGCATTCTGACATAGTTCAGGGACAGTGCTGCTGGTGCCGGAGCTGCTATAGGGAGAGCGTTAGGAGTTATTTTAGGCTTCAAGAACCCCAACGGTCCTTCTTAGGGCCACATCTAACCGTGTGTAGTAGTGTGGAGGCTGCTTTTTGCAGTGTTGCACTTTTTTTTTTTTTGTATATCGGCCGTGCAGAGCATTGCGTCCTGCAGTAATTTTACATTGTCCAGGGCCAGTAGCGGTGAGGCAGGGACAGAAGACATATTTATTGAATATAGGCAGTGGGCCTTTCCAAAAACATTTGGGAAAAAAAATCTATTTGGGCTGCCTGTGACCGTCCTCAGTGTACTGGGTCTGTGCTGGGTGTAGTTGTCCTCCTAATTCATACGCAGCCAGCTAAGTGTTACAGCAGGCTTGCGCAAAATTATTTCCTGGCTCTGTGTTGGCTGTTACATCACCGCTGTATTCCTGTCCACAGTGCAACAGTCTGCAGTTATTTTACATACTCCAGGGCCAGTAGCGGTGAGGCAGGGACAGAAGACATATATTTATTGAATATAGGCAGTGGGCCTTTCCAAAAACATTTGGGAAAAAAAATCTATTTGGGCTGCCTGTGACTGTCCTCAGTGTACTGGGTCTGTGCTGGGTGTAGTTGTCCTCCTAATTCATACGCAGCCAGCTAAGTGTTACAGCAGGCTTGCGCAAAATTGTCTCTGTGGACACTGCGTCGTGCGGGGGGAGGGGGGGTGGGCAGCATGTAACCCAGGAGAAGTGGCAGCGGAGTGTCATGCAGGCAGTGATTGTGCTTTGTTGGAGGTAGTGTGGTGCTTAGCTAAGGTATGCATTGCTAATGAGGGCTTTTCAGAAGTAAAAGTTGCTGGGGGGGCCCCACTCTTGCCACTATTGTGGCTTAATAGTGGGACCTGGGAACTTGAGATGCAGCCCAACATGTAGCCCCTCGCCTGCCCTATACGTTGCTGTGTCGTTCCCATCACTTTCTTGAATTGCCCCAATTTTCACAAATGGAAACCTTAGCGAGCATCGGCGATATACAAAAATGCTCGGGTCGCCCATTGACTTCAATGGGGTTCGTTACTCGAAACGAACCCTCGAGCATCGCGATAATTTCGTCCCGAGTAACGAGCACCCGAGCATTTTGGTGCTCGCTCATCTCTAGTGATTATGTTAATTTCATTTGTAAATCTTTGTTTTTATTTTAACACACAAATCTTTCAAATTTGAGGATAAGTGGTATAATCCCCTGAACATCAAGAAGACAAAGATCATGGCGACTGGAAGTCCATTTAAAAGTCAACAACGAAGAAATCGAAGTGGTTGATTAGTTTCGGATTTCTTGGATCCCTCATCGTTCATAGTAGCAGCTCAACAGCTGAGATAAAGCGTCGATTAGCACTGGGGCGTACAGCCATGGGATCATGAATGCAATACGGAAGTGCAAAGATGTATCAGTCACCATCAAACGAAGGTTAATCACAGCCATCGTCTTCACGATTGCAACGTATGCTGTGAGACATGAACATTGAGGATATCAGACAGAAGAAAAATTGACGCTTTCGAGCCGTGGTGTTGGAAAAAACTTCTTGGAATCCTCTGGATGCCAGCAAAGCTGTCATGGACCATATCAACCTAGGGGTGTCCCTAGAAGGCAAGATCACGAGACAGATACTGACTTACTTTAGACATGTGATGAGAACAAATTTGCTGGAAAAAAAGATGCTATTTGGAATGGTCAGTGGTAAAAAGAAACAGGGAGGACAAAAGATATGTTGGCTGGACATCATCAAGAAGGACACTGGAATAGACATCAGGCAATTGAAAGCAGACTTAGAAAATAGAGAAGCATGTAGAGAACTGGCCTGCAGAGTATTCAAGAGACGGACATGATTGAATAGATAAAATTGAAATTAGAATAATCAAAGGTTCGTTGCTGCTATGGAGACTTGTCATGCACATATGCAAAATTATTTTTGGCATTTTTTTAAATTTAACCCTTTCCAATCCACTGTCTGACATCTAAAGACATTGTGATTGAAGGCTGTATAGCTCCGATATCGGAAGATGTCCGGCAGGGTATTCTTACTGTAGATTACTGACCGCTCTGTTGTCGGGGGCCTCTCCAGCATGCCCCCTACCGAAGTACTGGCTCTAGCCAGCAGATGGTGCCATTGGATAATGGCAGAAAGAGAGAGCCCCCTAGGAAACTCTGAATCCAAAATTGGATTGCAAAGGGTTAAATATATATATATTTTAATTGGGAAAATAATTTTGCTAGTCACATAAAAACTTTCCTTCATAATGTGGATGATGTCCTTGTAGTATGGAACGGTTCAGGAGCCAATTTAGAGAGTTTTGCAGATTATTTATATAATAACAACACGAATGTGAAATTTGCATCAAAATAAGTGAAGTATAGAATTGTTGGATGCTCTGGTGAAAAAGGCCCTGGCTCACATGGCTGAACGCTAACTGCATATTACTCTTCAATTTCTGTGAGTAGCAATCTCCCATACACTCCCATGTTACAGATCACATGAGCTGCGTGAAATACATGCGTAAAAAAATTGCAGCAAGTTCTATCTTGGCGCATATTTTGCATGTATATATGCCAAGATAGTGCATGGGGAATGGATGCATGCAACAAGTTTGCATGTTATTGTGTAATGCTGTGCGCTCGTGCACAGCTAATTATAACCATGTGAGCAAGGCCTAAAGGATGGTGTTTAAAATATTGAAGGACATAGCAAACCAATAATGAGAAATTGAGAATGATGAGAATTGCATACAGCTGCAAAACGAATTTACATACATGTTTCTAGCCCCTTGGCGTAAGTTTTCTAAACATGACTGATTTCCTTATCTACGTGATAATTTGTTTGTAGCCCCTAGGGCTTATTCAGATGGGCGTATATCAGTCAGGTACTCACGCCTGACCAATATACGCTGCCCCTCTCTGCAAGGGGAGGAGTAGTACATTGAGCTCCCTCCCTCTTTCTGCTGTCTCTCTGCCCCTCACCACTCTTTGCAATGGGAGGGGGCTATCACAACTGCAGTCTCTCAGTGGAAGGGAAAAGCATGCAGTCTGCAGCCTGTAATTGGCTGCCGGATCCCTGGTAACAGCCCTCCCCTCCTTTAGTACCACCCACAGCCGGCAGCAGTGAGACTGAATATATCAGGGGGCCCATGGGCCCCATTCATTAAGAGACCGGGCCCGTGGTCCCGGTGACCCCTGGTGGTACGCCTGTGGGTCAGCTTCTGCATCTGAGATGGATTAATAGTAATGATGAAAAATTCTTCCAGCAGTTCCTTGTTTGAGGTTAACCAATATTAAAAAGGTAAGTTAAAAAAAACCCCATTCTGAAGTGTTATATCATAAGTTTAAATGTAGAAAGAAGATCTGTGATCAGAAGAAACCTATTTTTTTTTCTTTAAAAAGTGTACTTGGATCTGAGATAAAAACAAGCATTATACAATTGGCACCTTGTAGAGAAAGAATCCTTCTCTTGTGAATATAAGACCTTGTGCCTCATTCAAACTAAAGTTACTTGAAAGATAAATTAGTTAACCCCTTAATGACGCGGCCGCTTTTTTTTATCCCATTTTCGTTTTTTCCTCCCCCCTTTAAAAAAATCGTAACTCCTTTATTGATCCATCGATGTCGCTTGTTTTTTGCAGGATGAGTTGTAGTTTTCAATGGTGCTGTTTAATGTACCATATAATGTACTGAAAAACTTTTAAAATATTCTAAGTGGAGTAAAATGAAAAAAAAAATTACATTATATTCAGTGCGTTTTGTTTCCACGGCGCACAAACTGCAACAAAAGCGACATGACAACTTTATTCTGTGGGTCAGTACGATTGCTACGATACCAAACTTGTATAGTTTTCTTACTGTACTACTCTTTTTTTTTTTTTTCAAAGACATTTCATTTATTTCAATTATTTTCTGCGGTCATATTCTGCACACAATAACTTTTTTATTTTTTTTTTGTCGACGTAGTTGAGCGAGGGCTCAATTTTTGCAGGATGTCCTGTAGTTTCCGTCAGTACCAATTCGGAATACATATGACTTTTTGATCACTTTTTATTGTGTTTTTTTCTGGGAGACAGGGTGATAGAAAAAGTACATTTCTAGCGTTCCTTATTTTTCTTTCGGACAACGTTCACCGTGCAGGGTAAATATTGTGCTACTTTGATAGATCGGACATTTACAGATGCGGCGATACCAAATATGTATTTTTATTTAATGACTTAGATTTTTTAATTACAGATATGGCAAAAGGGGGGTGATTTAAACTTTTATAACTTTTTTTTTTTACAATTAAAAAAACTTTATTGATCTTATTTTACTTTACTTTTAAGTCCCTCTGGGGGACTACAACATGCGATGCTTTGATCGCTCCTGCAGCATGACGTAATGCTACAACATTATGTCATACTGCAATTTGACAGGCAGCCTATCAAGCCACCCCACGCGGAAGGCTTAATAGGTAGTCTCCTAAGGCAGCCCTGGGGCCTTTCAGAAGGCCCCCGGCTGCCATGACATCTGCACGGCTCCCCCGATCTCACTGCGGGGGGGGGGGGGCATACGGGACCCCCGGACATCGTTCGGGGGATTTAAATGCCGATGTCGGAATTGCCAGCGGCATTTAAAAGGTTAATAGCTGCAATCGACCGCATGGCTGATAGCAGCTATTGACCATGGGTGGCAGCTGTAATAAACAGCTGATGCCCCTGCTGTATGAAGGAAGGTCGCGGGGCGACCTATCTTCATACATACCCCGAAGCTCCATGTACGTCCTAGAGCAGGAAGGCGTTAAAGTAGATTCCCTAAGAAAACTCCTTATTGGCTTTAAAGAGCAATACCTGTCTACTCTGTCAGTGATTTTATTAAATCCACTTTTATAGTATATGTAATTTAATGTCCCTGAGAATTTTTTTTATATAGGAAAGACTATACGCTGCTGTGAGGGAAACTATAAGATTTCCTATCCTCCATTTTATGTTTTGTAACCTGCTCTTATTATAGCTCTTCGCTGTCTTTCTTTAGCTCCTATTAAGTGAGGCATGTTCTAGTCTTGCTTCAAATGCCTTTCTATAAAATATATCTGGGGTTTGCGGAATAAACCAGATGACTTCCAATCACATCCAAGGTGTGTGTGATTTGTAAGCTTCCTCGATGCCCCGAGCATTAACTATTATTTGGATATCTGAAAACATACCAATTAGCAAAATAATTTTGCTAACACTGTCTAAATAAATGTATTCTTGAACATATAAAATCGATTGATACTGGAATGGAGTGAAAACGGATTCAAACGGAGTCAAAATTGATCATGTGAAAGGAAAGCATAAAGGCAATGGGAACATACTGCATATTACAGGTACTGAAATTGTCAGTTATTCAAAAAACAGCAGAGACAGACATAATATTTTGCTCAGAAAAAAAGCTAAATGATTGCATAGACAAATGCCCTTGGTGCTTCATGATCGTAATGATCTACATGTACTGTGTTTCCCCCAAAATAAGACACTGTCTTATATTAATTTTTGCCACAAAAGAGGCCCGGTGTCTTATTTTTAGGGGATGTCTTATACTTACCTAGCCGGCATCTTGCTCTCACACTGGTCTCCCCGCTGCTGCGGCAGGCTGCTGTGTCCTCTGCACTATCAGAGGATTCTCTTCTTGGTAATGGGACATGGAATACTCCACCTCCAGCGTTGTGATTGGATTGAGCGCCAGCCAATCAGAGCCAGCGCTCCATGAACCAATCACAGCCATTTACTGATGTCATTCATTGAATGGCTACGAATGATCGAGCGTTGGCTCTAAACACTGAAGCTTATGCCTACTTGTTTGGCTTAGCACCACCCATGTTTCCATTAGGCCATGAGGTTTAACTGAGGCGTGAAACTGTTCCCAATACCCCGCCGTGATGGCTTGAAATACAGTCAGCATTGGCAATTTTTGCTGGTCTCTCAGGAGACATCATCTTGAGCAGACACAGCGGTAAGAAATTAAGCTAAGAAGGCATGGTAATATGGTTTATTTTAACCGGAGAGGAAAATAGCACTCTGCACAAGAAGGTAACTCGTGCCAATTGTCCAGCTGCAAGAAACATCAATTATTTTCCTTTCAGGTCTACTTTGCCAATGCAAGAAAAGACGAAATGCCATTCAAATGATCATAAAAAGAATGGTTGCTCTGAATCCTCAGTCTCTTCACTCTCATGATACCTTGCAGTAGTGGATGAGTCACCTTTGTCTCATCATACCCTAAATGAGCTGTGTGAGAGTGTGAATTCCTTGGTCGTTTGAGGACTCTTAACTTTGCGCAGTGGCAGTATCATAGCCCATGAGGTTTAACCGAGGCGTGATTATAGCTATTTGAAAACGTTTCACAATACCCCGCCATGATGACTTGAAATACGGTCAGCATTGCCGATTTTTGTTTCTCTCTCAGGAGACTTCATCTCTAGTAGAAAGAGCAGATATAGCGGTAAGAAATTAAGTTTAGAAGGCATGTTAACATAGGGTATCAGAACCTTGCACATGATGCAAACTTGTACCCATTTTCCAGCTGCAAGAAATGTCTATTATCTTTCTACTATGTGTACTTTGCCAGCGCACGAAAAAAGACAAAACGCCATTTGAATGATCACCCAAAGGACAGTTGATCTGAATCTTCAGTCTCTTTACACCCTTAATGCCTTGCAATAGTGGATGAGTAATCTTTGTCTCGACATACTTTAAATGAGCTGCTCCATGAGAGCGTTAATACCTTGGCCGCTTTGGGGACATTTAGCTTTGCGCAGTTGCAGTATCATAGCCCATAAGGTTTAACCAAGGCGTAATTATTGCTAATTGAAAACTTTTGTCAATACCCTGCCATGATGGCTTGCAGGAGTGGATGAGTCATCTTTGTCTCACCTTGCCTTAAATGAGCTGCTCCATGAGAACGTGACATCCTTGGCCGCTTGGGGACTTTTAACTTTGCGCAGTGGCAGTATCATAGCCCATGAGGTTTAACCGAGGCGTGATTATTGCTAATTGAAAACTTTTCCCAATACCCCGCCATGATGGCTTGAAATACAGTCAGCATTGGCAATTTTTGCTGGTCTCTCAGGAGACTTGAACTCTCGTAAAAAGAACAGATGTAGCGGTAAGAAAATAAGCTTCAAAGGAATATTAACACGGTTTGTTCTCACCCGCGAAGAAAAAGGAACTCTGCCCTTGAAGCTAACTGGTGCCTGTTTTCCAGCTGCAGGAAACGTCGTTTAACTTCCTGACACGCCTACTTTAGCAACGCGTGAAAAGACGAAATGCCAAACAATCGCCCAAAGGACGGTTGGTCTGACTCTTCAGTCGGGTCACTCCCATGATGCCTTGCAGGAGTGGATGAGTCATCTTTGTCTCACCATACCTTAAATGAGCTGCTCCATGAGAACATGACATCCTTGGCCGCTTAGGGACTTTTAACTTGAGTTAAACAGTGGCAGTATCATAGCCCATGAGGTTTAACCGAGGCGTGATTATTGCTAATTGAAAACTTTTCCAAATACCCCGCCATGATGGCTTGAAATACAGTCAGCATTGGCAATTTTTGCTGATCTTTGAGGAGACTTCATCTCTAGTAGAAAGAGCAGACACGGCAGCAAGAAATTATGCTTAGAAGGAATGGTAATATGATTTATTCTAACTGGAGAGGAAAATAATACTCTGCAATTGAAGCAAACTCGTGCCCATTTTCCAGCTGCAAGAAACGTCAATTATCTTCCTGCCACGTGTACTTTACCATTGCACTAAGGGTGAAGTCACACGAACGTATATCAGCTCGGTTTTCACGCCGATATACGTTGTCCTCGTGTGCAGGGGGGGGAGGATGGAAGAGCCAGGAGCAGGAACTGAGCTCCCGCCCCCCTCTCCACCCCTCTGCACTATTTGCAATGGGAAGAGGCGGGGCGGGGCAGGGCTAAGTTCCGAGAATTAGCCCGCCCCGTCCCGCCTCTCCCCATTGCAAATAGTGCAGAGGGGCGGAGAGGGGGGCGGGAGCTCAGTTCCTGCTCCTGGCTCTTCCATCCTCCCCCCCCCTGCACACGAGGACAACGTATATCGGCTCGGTGTGAAAACCGAGCCGATATACGTTCGTGTGACTTCACCCTTAAAGAGGAAATACCATTCAAATGATCACTTGAAGAACAGTTGCTCTGAATCCTCAGTCTCTTCACTCTCGTGATGCCTTGCAGTAGTGGATGAGTCATCTTTGTCTCACCATACCAAAAAAAAATCAGCTGCTCCAAGAGAGTGTTAGTGCAAACAAAACTATTTGCTATAGAATATATGTTTCCAGGGTCCAAATTCCTAGAGTTTATGCTGGGCTCGGGAGTATAACTCTTACCACAACAACACTTAGCATGATCAAAGTTATCTTTTTACTGATTGACAGGCAGCAATTTTTATAGAGGCACATGCTTCAATTATAACAATTCAAATCTATTATAATTAACTTAACATTGGTTGATGAAACATAAACATAATATGAATATGCAAGATAAGGAATTATCATGTGTGATAAACTTCTTAGAGTTTAATAAGTACAGTTTAAAAAGTACAGTAATTATAAACAATAAATTACTTAGAGAAAATGTTAGGAATATATGTGAAAAGCTAGGAACATGTCAATTTGACCTGCCGGCCAGTCAACATGCCACATAGCTATCTGCTGCAGCTCTAGCCTTAGTGATTTACTTAAGGCTTTTTGAATGACCATTTAATATCCATAAATTCTCAAGAAAGACAAAATCATTTTTTTATAGGCAATTAATATTACAGATGAAAAATTAATACCAACAACAGTCTTTATAAACTAGATTTATGTACTGGCCAGGTGGCAAGCCTAGGGTCAGTACAAGTGATGAGGTGTCATTAGAGAGTCAAAATCACAGCAAGATAGTGGGTTATTACAAATAGGCCTG
This sequence comes from Eleutherodactylus coqui, assembly GCF_035609145.1. Lineage (NCBI taxonomy): Eukaryota > Metazoa > Chordata > Amphibia > Anura > Eleutherodactylidae > Eleutherodactylus > Eleutherodactylus coqui. The sequence continues at coordinate 308,533,366 of NC_089838.1, read as the reverse complement.
GTGGCTGGAACAAATAATCTGAACTGCTTGAGGAGAACAGTATGGCACAATCTTTTGAATGACAATACAAAAGCTGGTACAGCCAAGGTGGCAGTGGTGGCACCTCTCTTCCTCTGGCAGTTGACACGACTTATTGGTACTGTTCCTTACTAATTCGGTATGGCCAGTTACACAATGACTCTGCGTCTTTCTCCAACACATATATCAGACTGAATTTCTTGCCAATTCTCCCATACAGATAGCTGTCTCAGGCCTTGTGCCCGTAGCCCAGCCAGTGTCTTCCACACTCTCCAGTGTCATATATTATGAACTTTAACTTTCTACACACGTTAGTATCCCAGGGCTTCTCCACAACTACATCCAATACTCCGAGTGGATGAAAGACCCCCTTTTAATACCTCTTTCTCAGCACACGTGAAGCATGCAATGCTCCCTCCAGGGGCATGCCGCCAATATAGGTAGACCACTAAGCTTCTATGTGCTAAATTGCTCTTATCCTTTGTCCCAACACTAGCCCTCATTGCTGAACTTCCGGCCATCAATACAAGAATTTTATTCGTATTCACATAGTTTTACGCTTCCTCTGAGCATAATCTAGGAGGAGTCAGGTTATGCTCAAAGCAAGCAGCTTGTGTCAGGCTCAGAAATCTGTAAATATATGAAGAAGATTCTTGTACTGGTGGCTAGAGGTTAGTGGTTCATTGGGTAAGATGGGGACATTATTGCTAAGTGATGCAACAGAGCACTCTTACTTTCTGTGGCTACAGACAGGGCATTATTGCTTTTTGGGGCCACAGAGAGGGCACTATTACTTTTTGGGGCACTGAAAGGGGCATTGTGAGTAGCAGCAGGATGGAAAGAATGTGCAGAGATAGTTATGGCTGAAAGATATTGTCATGTTTCAGTTAGCACACGGTTAATTATTTGCTAGCACACCTAGTTTTTGTAGGTTCTTGCCAGAATAGCCAGGGTTAACAGTTCCTGTGCTTTCTAGTCTAGGTTAACTAGTCCTGCTAGTGTCTGAGAGGTGTGGCTGTGATTGACATTTGTGTCAGCCAATCAGCTTCCTCCCTATAAGATCCAGCTCTTGCTGCCAGGGAGTTGCCAATTAATTTTCAGTGACCCCTGAGCAGTCAGCCTGCTTAGAGCTGCTGTGTGTCTGGCTCTGGTGCTTTGGTTTGTTCCCTGTTTGTGTCTATTGTTTGTTTGTCTGTTTATTTCCATGTACTGTACCCCGTGTGTTCAGGGCTCCTGGTAGGGATTTGTAGTGGCCTAGGTACAAGTGTGGGTCCACACCTCTCGGAAGCGATCAGCCTGCCGATAAGGCAGGGCTCCCTCCCGGGGTAGGGGTTTGCAGGAAAAGGATTTCCCTTAGATTATTTTACATTTACGTGGCACGGTTGAGATATACAGGCCTTCACCTTTCTGCAGAGGTGCTCTCTGTCTGATCTGCATCTAGCCACCTGTACAAGCTAGTTCCCATGTCCATCCTGGCTGCCCCCCATACCCTGTTCTTGTTCGCAGTCCATGATGAATATGACAAATATCTTGGCGGTCAGGATCTGGATAGAGAAGAAAAGATAAAGCAGACGTTACTAGTCAGAGGAGACATCACCTGTGATTGCTGGAAATACCTGTTCTGTAATCATTAGTACTGTGCAGAGCTGGTATTAGAAACACTAAGTGCGCCCTCTTTGACTTTTATGACATATTAGAGCATAATAAGAACTAGTCCCTAGAAGTTTTAAAATTAGGTTAATGCAACCTCAGATGAACAACAACAAATGACAAATTACACCTTGTAAATATTTATTTAACAAAAATTAGACCAACATCTAGAAGCAGTGTGTAAAAAGTTAAAAGGGTAAGTAGCAGCCATCTGCTGCTAATCAAATGTCCTAGATTAATTCATCATCAGCAAATGTGACCATTTTTATAAAAACAAAAGTTTTGGCAGTTTGCTGGTCTGGAGCATTCAGGTATGAGTTAACACAATGCCAAGGAAGAAAGACATCAGCAATTATTGCTGCCCATCAACTTAGGTATAGTTAAACAATTTGGAGTCCATCATTCTACAGTGAGAAAGATTATTTACAACTGTAAAACATTCAAGATGATTGATAATCTTCCCAGGAATATATGTCCCAGCAAATTCACCCCAGGTCAGACCATGATGTGCTCAGAAAAATTGCAAAAAAAACCAAGAGCTACATCTCAGACTCTAAGGGCGCGGTCACATGAGCGTAGGCGTATGTACGTTCGCACGTGCGCAGTGTTTAATTGCCGGAAAGAACGTTTTTCGGCGATCATGACCAGAGCTAGAAAGCATATTATCGTTTGTTCCTACTTTTCAAACGATCTTTTCGGCCATCGAATATACGTTGGCACGTATTTCGGTCGCGTATGTTCTGTTTTCTGCGGGTTGCCGTTTTTACGCGCCGTAAAATCGCCCGTATGAACGAATACATTGGAAACCAACGCCTCAGATGGTCACGTATATACGATTGGGCGCAAAAACGCGCCGTTTATGCGCTCGTGTGAACGCACCCTAAGAGTGCATTCCCATGAACGTATATCGGCTCGGTTTTCACGCTGAGCCAATATACATCATCCTCATCTGCAGAGGGGGGAGGATGGAAGAGCCAGGAGCAGGAACTGAGCTCCCGTCCCCTCTCTGCCTCCTCTCCCCCCCTCTGTACTGTTTGCAATGAAAGGTGGCGGGATGGGGGTGGGGCTAAGTTCCAGGAATTAGCCCCGCCCCGCCTCTCCCCATTGCAAATAGTGCAGAGGGGCGGATAGGAGGCAGAGAGGGGTTGGGAGCTCAGTTCCTGCTCCTGGCTCTTCCATTCTCCCCCCCCCCCCCTGCACACGAGGACAACGTATATCGGCTCGGCGTGAAAACCGAGCCGATATACGTTCGTCTGAATGCAGCCTAAAGGCCTCAGTTAGCATGTTAAATGTTCAACTTCATGACAGTACAATTAGAAAAGGACTGGACAACTACGACTCATTTGGAAGGGTTATCAGTAGGAAGTGTATTCTTTCTAAAAATAACATGGCAGCACAGTTAAAGTTTGCAAAGTTGCATCTGAATAAACTACAAGACTTCGGAAACAATGTCCTTTGGACAGTAAAGGCCAAAGTGGAGATGCTTGGCCATAATGTCCAGCATCACATTTGGTGAAAAACAAACACTGCATATCAGCACAAACACCTTATACCAACTGCTAAGCACAGTGGCGGAGGGTTGATGATTTGGGCTTGTTTTGCAGCCATAGGACCTAAGCATCTTGTGGGCATCTTGAGTCGACCATGAACTTCTCTGCATACCAAAGTATTCTAGAATCAAACTTGAGTCCAAATGCTAAGGCTTGGTTGAAACTGAGTCACTGAGACAATTTTTCATACTCTGCTATTGCATTTTGGCCTAGTTTTTTTATTAAATAAGTAATGACATGGTGTAATACCCTGCTTCCCTGAAAACAAAACAGTGTCTTATATTAATTTTTGCCCCCAAAGATGCACTAGGTCTTTTTTTTAGGGGATGTCTTATTTTTCCATAATAAAGAATTCACATTTATTGTTGAACAAAAAAAAAACATTTATTATATACTGTACAGTAGTTGTCATCACAAACCAGCATAACCAGACAATATGTCATGTGTTGTTACATAGTAACATAGTATGTTAGGCTGAAGAAAGACAATGTCCATCTAGTTCAGCCTGTTTCCACACCCCACCCACCCACACTTGTTGATCCAGAGTAAGGCAAAAAACCCTCAAAGAGGCAGAAGTCAATTTAGCGCATTTGTGGGGGAAAATCCCCTACCAACTTGACAATGGCAGGCAGAATAATCCCTGGATCAACATTTGAAAGTTCCTTCAAGAACCGCATCAGCAACCCTGCTGGTTATTTAATGTCTATATCCAGTAATATCATAGCACTCTAAAAAGACGTCTAGTCTAGGAGGTTGGACATGTAGCAGGATCTCTCTCCCTCTTTGATGACAGCAGTCTCTGGTCCCTCAGCACAGTGCTCTTTGCCTTCTCCAAACAGCCCCTCTCACATTCAGGAGTTCAGCCTTCCACTGCCTTTCCTTCTCTGGCCGCAGCAGCTTCTCTGCAGACTGTTGCACCTCTTTCTGATGGTGCTCCCACAAAACCTACTGCTTACTGCTCACTGTCCTTTGCACTGCTGGTAGCACAGCAACAATTCCTATTATATGGAATTCATAGCGTCGAGATCCTGCTACATGTCCACTAGACTAGACTAGATGAGCAGTAGGTTTTGTGGGAGCAGCATCAGAAAGAGGTACAACAATCTGCAGAGGAGCTTCTGCAGCCAGAGATGGAGAGGCAGTGGGAGGCCCTATCCCCTGAGAATCGTTAAACTCTGTTGGCACTATGGCCTCATGTCCACTGGGAAAATCAGGCCCGCTACGAGCGGGTCCCTCCTGCCCTGCGGACATGAGCGCTGAAAATAAGAATAAACTCACCCGCAGCGGACCGGGCAGATCTTCTCTTCTTCACGGACGGATCTTCTTTCTTCGGCCAGCGGATGTACTCGGCACGCTGGCAACGTGCCACTTGCATGCTCCGGGCACATCCGCCGGGCCGCAGAAAGAAGATTCAGCCGTGAAGAAGAGAAAATCTGCCCGGTCCGCTGTGGGTAAGTTATTCTGATTTTAGGTCTCCCGCGGATCCGGACGGCTTCCATAGGCTTCAATAGAAGCCTGCGGGAGCCGTCCCCACGGGAGACCCGCACGAAAATGGAGCATGTCACGTTTTTTTTCATGCTCCATTTTTTTTTTAAATTCACTTTTATTGACCATCCGTGGGTATTAATCTACCCGCGGGTGGTCAATGCATCCTTATGGGATGCGGATCCGCATGCGGGTGATCCGCTGTGGATTTAAAATCATATTTTGCCAGTGGACATGAGGCCTATGAGTTCCATATAAGGTCTGGCTCACATGAGCATAATTTGCTATGTGCCGCCCATGGGAGGCAATCACGCAGCAAGTACGCAATGATATTGTATACTTGCTGCTAATCACCATGCCCTAGCTTGGCATGTATATGTGCCTAGATAGAGCATGCTGCAATTTTTCTTGCGCCATAATCCATGCAATTTGTGTGAGCGGCAACATGGCAGCCTATGGTATGCAAAACCTGGGCGCGTACTACACTGTCACCACACGCTCATGTTGGCTCTGTTTTTCTTGTTTAAAAATTGCATAAGACCTAGTTGTCCTATTGTGAAGAAACTAGGCGATATACCCGTGCGTGGCACGGCGCTTTTATGAATAGCAGTCCTGGAATATACAAAGTGGGCCACAAAACTGAGCCGAGCACCGCATGTTATGGAAGGTGTCCAAAAGAAAATCTGTGTTGTTCATAGCAACCAATCACAGCGCAGCTTTCATTTTACCTCAGTAGTATAAAAAATAGCAGCCAATCACAGCGCAGCTTTCATTTTACCTCAGCAGTATAATAAATAACAACTAGACATGAGCGAGCACCCAAATGCTCGGGTCCGCGGTATTCGAGTCGAGCTTTTCGAAAAATTCGAGAGCTCTACTCAAGTAACGAACCCCATTGACTACAATGGGAGACTCGAGCATTTTTGTATGTGGGACACCGGGTCCCGAGCTTTTTTTTTTTTTTCTTGGTTCATTCTCTCTCTCTCGACACAAAAATCGCCAATGATGCGCGCTGCGTCGCGGCGGAGAAGGGCCAAAAACTGGGGCGGGGTCGAACACGGCTTGATGCTTGTTCGAGTGACGAGCACCATCGAGTACGCTAATACTCGAACGAGCATCAAGCTCGCCAGAGTATGTTCTCTCAACTCTAATAACAACCAATCACAGCGCAGCTTACATTTTACCTCAATAGTATAAGAAATAGCAGCCAATCACAGTGCAGCTTTCATCTTACCTCAGCAGTATAAGAACTGAAAGCTGCGCTGTGACTGATTCTTATTGGCAACAAAAATTACAAGTCGGTGAGTTTTCCATTTTTTAATCCCACCAGTATCGGTCATCTGGTGCTAAAGCAAGCTCATGCAAAATCTCACTCAAATCGGACCAGAACTGTGGATTTATACACGACACAAACAGATTTTGCATTTTATATATGATTGCCACCAAGGCCGCCCACGGGAACCTGCAATGGGGAACAAAAGAGGTCTCACAGTGAGGGGATATAATCCTGTAGAGAAGGATTTGTGGGAAGTTAAGGGCTGCACACAACAAATGCTCCACCGTGTGATACATCTCCTATATATACCAACCACACAATAGAAGGACTTCTCTACAGGGTATAGTGATGAGCATGGCTGCCTACCAAGCAGCTGACCCAGGTTTGATTCCCAGTCAATGCAGTAAACCTTTTTTTACATATGTTTTACGTTCCTTAACTTTTGCTGTATTTTATTTTTTTTCTACTTTTAGTTACATTGTTTCTGAGCATATCAGCGTCTCCAAACTCCTACTAACGATTATAAGCAGTATAATAGCACACAGGAAACCAGAAGGGACGGCCCTGATTCCCATTTGTGCAATTATAGAGGGTAATTATATCTCAAGTCATTTGCTCTGAGACTTCCAGCTGTGCTGATCAGCAGAGAAGTCCTTTAATCCGGCATTGAGGTGAGCAGGTCTGCTTTAGATTTTAGCCTTATTAATTAATATTTGTTCTAGCAATGGTGACTGGTATAGAAGTAAGTGAACCTTTTTTTTTGTATGAAAGGCAATTACATGTTTAGCAATTCCTAAACACTCATTGTAAAATATAATCCATCCATGTGAAACACAAGGACAAGGGGCGAATGTGGACCGCCACCTCATTTTATGTGGCTCATTGGCCGTGGAGCAAACAGCCTGCAGCTCCAGTCTGGTGGGGGCAGCAGTGCAGAGTCTGTGACCCGTAACCTTTCCCCATCGGTGTCTGTGTGCGCCATCCTGTACGCGGACACCGAGGGAAGAGTTAGCAGTTATAGACTCTGGAGCTATAGGCTAGGTGACTGGGTGAGTTAAAAGCCTGTAGGCATGCTGCTCTATTGGGGAGTTCACTATTACTACTGGGGCCACTATGGGGGTCATTATTTGGGCTTGTTCACATGGACACAATTGCATTTTGGTCATGCAAATACGTTGCATATTTGCATGACCGATAATCATTTACGCCTGTTTTTAATGGGACGCCGCAATACATTTTTATGCGTGCATATATACTGTACGCAAAAAGGTGCTCAGATGGGCTCTTGGAAATGGTGCGCAAGTTGCTAGCGTATTTCTAGCAGCCCATTCAGTTCAATGGCCTATTGTGGTGCCTAAACAGCACCAAACTACGTCATGACATGTATTTTTTTTTTCCACATGATTAAACGAACAAATACACTTGTGTAAACAAACGCGTTGAAATGAATGGGTTCGCTTCTCTGCGTTTTACGCACACAAAAATGTTAACGAATCCTTACTATGAAGTATTACGATTAAAATTGTTGCTTTTAAGGCAACCATAAGGGCTCATGCCCACAGGAGGATGCATAAATCACTCGCTGCGTCTTACCCATTTTGTGAAAATCAGACAGAGACCGCGAATGGATGTGTGTGCACTGCGTATATCTACTTATCATGCACACGCGGTCATTCACAGTGTAAGTTGTTTTTTTTTCTTTCTTTTTTTTTTTTTGATGATGCATATGAAACCGTTGCCCATATATAATGTACTGCATATGGACAGTGTAATATACTCAGCCTAAACAAATGTATAGGGCTCACTCTGTGTACGTACGCAGAGAAATAGAGCATGCTGCGATTTATTTTTCGTGCGTGTCTACATGCACATGTGCATACATTAAATTTCATTGGCTACATTCACCGCGTATCACCCTTCTATCCACCCTGTTGTACCTACTCTAGCTTGGATACAAGAAGTAATACGGACGGCCAAAGAGGCTCTTGTACCCTGTTGTACCACCTCTAGCTGGGATACAAGATGTGATATTGGTGGGCATGGAGGCTCTAGTACCCTGTTGTACAGCCTCTAGCCTGGATACAAGATGTGATATGGGTGGGCATGGAGGCTCTAGTACCCTGTTGTACAGCCTCTAGCTTGGATACAAGATGTGATACGGGTGGGCATGGAGGCTCTAGTACCCTGTTGTACAGCCTCTAGCTTGGATACAAGATGTGATACGGGTGGGCATGGTGGCTCTAGTACCCTGTTGTACTGCCTCTAGCCTGGATACAAGATGTGATATGGGTGGGCATGGAGGCTCTAGTACCCTGTTGTACAGCCTCTAGCTTGGATACAAGATGTGATACGGGTGGGCATGGGGGCTCACCATTTCCGTATGGTATCCTGTGGCATATCACTTAACATTTGCTCTAACTGCGGCCTCATTCACATGAATGTATATCGGCCACCATTTTCACATCCGGCCAATATACGCTACGATTTGATGCATTGGATTCCAATGCATCAGATCAGATAGCCGTATTCCCACAGCAGGAAAGCACCCGTTCAGGCCAATTTATCGCTGAGCACCTTCACGCCGGCCCACAAAGATAGTCCTGGAACTATCTTTCAGGCCGCAATAGATCGTCAGTGTGACTGCTAAACTCCCTCCCTCTCCTCCCCTCCCCTCCAGCTGTTTGCAATGGGAGGGTGCAGCTAAGCTCCGGCTGGCCCACCACCTCCCATTGCTGGCTGCGGACAAGGCAAGGGGGTGGGAGCTTGGCTCCACCCCTGTCCTGCCCCCCTAGCATTGCAAACAGCTGGACGGGAGAAGAGGAGGCCTAATGGCATTGTGGGCCCGGCACGTATGCATTAAGGCCTGCGCCATCTGAATGGGCACACAAATGTTAGTTTTGTGCGCCAGTTCACGCGTTTTCTGGCCTCATCAGCATTAAGGCCCTTTTAAATGCTATGATTATCACTTAAACAACCGCACGACTGAGCGAATTGTGAATGAACCACTGACCTTTTTGAATAAAATTACTCACGCCTAATAATCTGTATTTCCTTCATTAGTTTATTTAAACTTAGTAGCAGCTGGGATGTGTTTATGTGAGCAATTATCTGGCCAGCAGATTCCATTGTCCTCTCTGGGCATAAGTATAGGCTGCACTCATTGTATATGTAAAGCAAACCAATCCATCCTAAAGTCGCTGTAAAAACTGAATAAACTGCACTGAAATGGAATGGATTCTCAGCAGCTTAACGATAGATTTTATGCCGGCTAAAAGCCAGCGCTGAACGACTATTAAACGAATAGTGCACGACCTCCCGCGTTTACATGTAATGATTATCGCTCACTTTCAGACATTTGATGAAGTTTGAGCGATAATTGGTACATGTAAAAGCGCCTTTAGGGCTTCTTGACACGACCTTGAAGGTACAGCGTGTTCTGTGTGTGGATTTTCCTCCCAGCATACACTGTAGCAATCTGCCATAGATTCCCATGCTGTCTTTTACACACCTTGCATGAAATACACGTGCAATAAAGATTGCAGTATGTTCTATCTTGGTGTGTATCCACACCAAGATTGTGTATGACAATTAGCATCTTGCAGCAAGTAAACAATGTTATTGCATACTTGCGGCGTGACTGTCATATGTGGGCGGTACGCAACAAATTAATGTGCAAACGGCCTTATGGTTGCCTTCAAAGGGCCAATTGTAATTGTACAGTAAAGGCTTGCTCCCATGAGTGGATTTTCGCAGTGTATTACGCATCCTATGTAGTGATTAGCACCAATTAATTTCAATTGACTTGTTCACATGAGCGTATTTTTTCACACGACTGCGTGACTTATTTGGGTGCTTATTGCAACTGCCCATTGAAGTGAATGGGCGGGCACAAATATGCAGTAAACCAGCATGATCACTCCATGTTTGTGCACCATTTCAACGGCCCTGTCTGCGCTCTTTTGTTTTTGTTAGCTCATGAGTCATTTGCGACCCTGAGGGCGCATTCAGACGACCGTATATTGGCCGCCAGTCGATATACGGCGTCTCTCTGTGCAGGGGGTGGAGGCTGGAAGAGTTGGGAGCAGTGATCTGAGCTCCCCCCCCCCCCCCCCCCTCTCTGCCTCCTCTGCGCCCCTCTGCACTATTTGCAATGAGAGGAGGCGAGATGGGGGTGGGGCTAAGTTCCTCTTCTCATTGAAAATAGTGCAGGGGGGTGAAGAGAAGGCAGAGAGGGGGTGGGAGCTCAGAGCACTGCTCCCGGATCTTCCAGCCTCCACCCACTGTAGAGAGAGACGCTGTCGTCTGAATGCGCCCTAAAGGCGAACGCCCTCCATGTTTTTTTTTCTTTTTTTAAATATCACCTGTCTGATATCCATGCCAGTATCAGCTTTGACAGTATATTTTATGTATGTGAAAATACAGTCTATTGGTGGACATTTAAAAGCCACCGAAAAGCACAGACGTAAGTAATTTTTGATGGCCCCAGTACCAACGGTATCTTCCGTATTTGCCTCTGGCCAGACAGCATCCCTATAGGCTTTCTACTCGCCCACCTGCAGCTCTAGTCCGGCGGCAGTGCTGAGTCTGTAACTGTTGACCTTTCACCCTGGCGTCTGCACTGCATACAGGATGGTGCACACAGATGCTGGGGGACAGGTCAGCGGTCACAGACTCTGCACTGCCGCCGGACCGGAGCTGCAGGTGGAGTGAATGAAATTCCTGTTAGATTTGATGTACGGCCGACGGGCCACATAAAATAGGGTGGTGTGCTCTAGATCATGCAAACTCGTAGGCTGATGAAGTTGGCATCCCAGATGGTCCCATACATGTTCTATTGGTCATAAATCTGGTGACTGGGTAGCCACAGTAGTGTGACAATGTTGTGGGGGCTCCTGTGACCCCCTTGTGTGCGGCTGAGCATTATCCTGCTGCAAGCCGCCATGAGAGGAACACATGTGGCTGCAGGATGTCCTGAACATATCGCTGAGCTGTCGTTGTCCCTCGTACCACGAGTAGGAGGGACCGACTTTGCCATACGATGGCCCCCACTGAGCATCACACCAGCAAGCCATTCACCTTCTCTCTCTACAGCCAGGCTGTCGTAACTACACAGGCGAGTTCCTCATGCACGTTTTGTGCGTTGCGATGTGCACAAAATTCGAACAGAAATAAACCGAATTGTTTTCAACGCATCTATTTACATGCTACACTTTTATATATTTTTTTTCTCCCAGCGATGCTCCAAGATCAGATCGCAGCATGTTCTATTTTACTGCAATTTGGCAGCAAACTCGACCATTATTTCCTATGTGCAAGTTAAAAATTGCATTGGGCTCGCTTGTACGTGTGAGTTCCCTGCCAATGCAATTTTTAAAACTTTCCTATTGAAGAAAAACGTGAAACATTTTTTCACGTGTAAGAAAATTGCATGCTCAGCAATAGGATGGCGTTTTATCGCAACTTGTATAGAAAAATAGCAATTTTACAAATCTGATTCTAGTGTAAATTTCCCACTTACCTGTAAACACAGCCTTAGGGTGAAGCCACACGAACGTATATCGGCTTGGTTTTCACACCGAGCCGATATACGTTGTCCTCGTGTGCAGGGGGGGAGGATGGAAGAGCCAGGAGCAGGAACTGAGCTCCCGCCCCCTCTCTGCCTCCTCTCCGCCCCTCTGCACTATTTGCAATGGGGAGAGGTGGGGCGGGGCTAATTCTCGGAACTTAGCAAATAGTGCAGAGGGGTGGAGAGGAGGGCGGGAGCTCAGTTCCTGCTCCTGGGCTCTTCCAGCCTCCCCCCCCCCCCCGCACATGAGGACAACGTATATCGGCTCGGCGTGAAAACCGAGCCGATATACGTTCGTGTGAACGCACCCTTATTTATATGTATCAGGAATTGCTGCACTTGTAGTATCCTGAGTGTCAGAGTGCGTTCACATGCGATATCTGACCAATTAGCAATATTTACTTTCAATTTAATTGTAGTGGCCCAGAGGGTCCTCCAGAATAGCCATGCTATCATTGTCCTGTCACACTTTGCTATGTGCTTTCAGGAGACATAGAAAGTGCTGTAAATCAGAAAAACCCTGATTCTCCCCTTTCTAAGCTGAAAGCTTGGCAACAGCTGTCCTCATTGGCTGTCTGTCATAGCCTCACTGATTGGTAGAGGGCAGTGAGAAAAAGTCTAGAGCGGGAGATTGTACTGTAAGCCTCTATGCAGAAGGGGAGGAGAGGAGAAAAAGTGCAGGAGCAAGTCAGGAAGTGAAGGAGGAGTCAGGTGAGTTCTCAGTAAGCAGTCTGCGTAGGAAGTCGTCAGAGGAGGACGTGTGGGGAGGAGGTCTGCAGAGCGAACAGCAAAATCAAGTGTTCACTTTAGGGAAGCCAGGATTTATCAGCTCTCAGATCTTGCAGTCAGTGTTAAGGGGTGACAGTGCAGCTGTTCCACTAAACAGTGAGTTACATAAACCCACTGAATTCAAAGCCAGGAATAGTAAAGCAGCCATCCTAGCTAGAAGTTCTAACACTTGCATAATCTACTTCCAGCAGCACAAGAGATAACTAAGCCTGTAGGAAGTCATACTGGGTAAACTTCTCAAGTTCCAAATAGAGAGGGAGAGGAAAAGGAAAATTGTGTTTAACCAGTGATTCAACTGTAGTGCATAAATGTTTGATCTGCTATCAGCTTGCAAGACTGAAATTGTGAATTGTACCATATTTCAACTCTTTTAAAATACTGAAGTAAACTGCACTTTTGGCTTGCTAACTAAACCGTACCTGGACCAGTGTCAAGTTATTTCCCGACATTGACTACCGTAGTCTCGGATGAAGTGCTGGCGTCACCCGTGACAAAACCGCTTATCAAAACCAAATCCATTGTGTCCCACTGTGCTGCAACCGAGTGGGACACCTTTGCCACCATTCTAGGGAGAGATTACAGAGCCACTCATGACACCCATCTTGCAATCCCTGTGGTCTCCTCCACTTGGGCGTGTCTCACTCGGCCGCTGCACAATATCCACATGAGTGTTTTTTGTTTTTTTTTTCCTGCTCTCATTTCCCCTTTACTCGAGGCATACACATTCTTGGACCAAATTTGAAATATTGCCACATGCCTTATTTTTGGGGGGGGTTTCGGAATTTCTATTTCCTATGGAGCACAAAAATTTACATTTGCGTGTAAATGTGACTTTCATGCAATTTTTCTATTTTCCTATTGAAACGTGGTTTTCACAGGCGTGAAAAATGCAGCTTGCAGTGATGCACTCCATTTTTCTTGCACCGATATTGCACTCATCCAAGTGAATGCACCGTTAGGCCACATTTACAGCCGATGTTCTCGTGTGAGTTTTGTGTGTTGTGAGGTGCACAAAACTCGCACTTGACAGAATTTTCCAATATGTAGCAAACTCCATCACCCCCGTCCCACCTTCTCTGCACATCCACACACAGTGAAAATGATGCATTTTTCACAGACCAAAATTGCATTTGTCCATGTAAATTAGGCCTAAATCTGCCTCAATGAGATTTGGTCTTCAACTACCTTAGAAGTTGTCCACCTTTTAATTGGGGGTATTTTAATCTTCTCAACATAGTAGACGTTGCTGAATCTTCCAACTACGGTCAGGTTATTCTGGAAATTAACTTTAATTCACACTTTTTTAGGTTTTTGAAGATTTCACCATCGACAACCAGCAACATGACGCATATTGAGGACTATGGGGACAAGCATGACATTGTGGGGAAAAGCATCATAAGTGGTCAGTTACCAAGACTAGATGACAGAGCAGCTCTAATAACTGAGCTTAGAGGATATATTCCTACCTGGCCAGGTTTTCTCTTGGTGAGAAAAAGGTCTTCAGTCTTTCTGCTCTTCTGCCTTCTGTTTTCCTTGTGTTTTGATGTGTTGAGCTTCTTGTACTAAGAACTGTTTAACCCCTTCATAACGAGCCTAATTTTTACCTTAAGGGCCAAGAAATTTTTCATTGTCCAATTGCAAAAGCCATAACTCATTGACGTAGCTGTATGAGCGCTTGTTTTTTTTTTTTTTTAGGACAAGTTGTTCATTTTAATGGCATTACTCTGGGGTACATATAATATTTTTTATTTTTTTTTTTGTTTTGTTTTTTGGTGGGAAGGGAACCTCCCCCCAGAAATTCTGCCATTGTTTTGGGGTTTTGTTTTCAGAGTGTTCACCATTCAGTTAAAATACCAATTTTTCTTATCTGGCTCATCAAACAAAGTTGTTTTTGTTTTTTTAAACAATCTTTTTATTGAAAAGTGACAAGATAACAATTGAGGTAGATAGAAGCGCTAGTGCTCAGCAACTACGTGTTACATCAAAGTTAGGACTCGCAGGTCCTGTAAACAATGCAAGTATACAGTTTGACAGGTAGCAGAAGTAGCTCAGAATTGAATTAGTAGATACGCTGAGAGTTGTGCTGTGGGTGTGCTCACCCTAATGTATTAGTCTTCAGAAGGGTGTTAGATGGAGTATGGCGATAGTTGTGTGTGAGTGATTTCTGGCTGGGTCCCTGGGGCTACTGCGTTAGTTTCTCATAACTCAAAATAAGCGGGACTAGATTAATGGTCAGTAGGTGGTGTTGACAGACCAGGCCACTACCAGTCCTATACCTGTGGGTGAAGATTGCTGACTGTCAAGCACTGAGGCAACTCAAGTGTTACGTTAAGGCTCCATTGCAACCTCATGTATTAAGTGAAAACAGATTGAACATGACGAAGGAATAGGGAAAGGGATATGAACATGTCAAGGAGAGGTTTCTGCTCTAGGTGTTTATCTGCGCAGAGAGAGGTATTGAAGTGTCAGGATTGTGAGTGTATGCCAAATACATTACGAGGGTTGTGTCTTTTGATATAGTACCCAAAGTGTCCAGGTCAGTAGGAAATTAGATCTTGTGCCGAATTCCCAAGCAGCAATCTCTTCAAAACGGTATATCTGAGGCACCTTATCTTTCCATTGAGATAGTGTAGGGATTCTTTTATTTTTCCAGAAAAGTGGTCTAAGACGTTTTGCTGCAGAAATCAATACTGTAGGTAGATGTCTTTTTGAGGGGTTTATCTGTCTAGAGGGCAACCACAGTAGCACCTCCTCAAGGGTGAGAGCGAGTGAGGTACCACATATTTTGTTTGTGTGTTGAAATCTGTTGCCAGTGCCATTGTGTTTTTTGACTGGCGAACAAAACAAAAATAACAATTCCGGCATTACTTTTTAAAATGTAGTTTTACAGCTTTCACCATGCACAATAAATGGCAATATATTTATTGTCTGAGTTAATTTGAGTGTGGTAATACGTACTTTGTCTTGTGTTTTGTTTGTTTTTTTTAACTTGTATTTTATCCAATTAAAAGTAGGGTGTTTTTTTGTTTGTTTTTTTAGGAAAAATATGTTTATTTTTTTATTTTTTGTTAATAGATTTTTCTTTTCTTTAAACTTTTTTGTTAATTCACTTTTTATTGAAAAGTTTTTCATGTAACAGAGTATACAACAGCAACAGCGGAAGGGCGTGCTTTACAGAATTATAGTTTCACATTGTAAGGATCAAATATATTGTTTTGGAATTATAAACGGGTACAGTCAAACGTCTTGCTTATATCTGATAACCGGTCACAGCAGCCTCTCCCCACCCAGATTTGTTCGCTTAGAGGCTTTATTCGCCGGATCGGAGTAGGCCGCTGCCACCACCCCTCTATGAGCGCACTCATGTATTTAAAAACATTTAATAACCTTGTAAGTTCGATAAAGATTATTAACGGGGGGGGGGGGGGGGGGGGGAAGAGGGCGGACGAGGGGAGGGGCTGTTATCCACAGGGTAGAGTCTGGTTTCCCGACCCACCCTGTTTATATTGTTTACTTCTGCCTGCATTCCTTGTGACCGGTGCTCCTGGTATCATTTCCCCTGTTTCTCTGCGTGTGTCCCTGCATGCAAATCGTCGCACCCTCTGTTTATAAGCTATAGGATTTTAAACTATGTCTGATCTCGGCCGAAGTAGCCTAGATGATATGCCGCGTCTCCCCCGGGGGATTGCAGAGAGGCAGCCACCAGAGGGCGCGCCCGATTTGCTGTCTCATAAGCTGAGCTCGCTCTAACCCATCGGGGAAGATATTCCGCGTAGGGTTGAAAATTGGTTTTGTCTTAGAGCCAAGGGCCAGGGGGGCTGTCAACCTCCTAGCTTGTGTGTCCGATTCCTTGTTTTCTGAGTGACGATTAGGTGTAGTATAGTCATATGTAATTTGGCTTGGTTACGTCCAGACAGGGGGACTCTAAGTCTCGGAGCCTAATTCCTTGCTATGGTGTTAGATCTGTAGCTTACCCAGGGTGACCATGTGTTCAGGAAGGAAGTGTATGTTGAATTTGTCCAACTCAGGATCTCCTCAAACTGATGAATCTGAGCCAACTTTTATTCCACATTTTTATGGAAGGAGATGTTGTGCTTCCCCAATATAGGGGGATCAGTGCTTTTGCTGCTGCCAACATGAAGGACATGAGCTTGTCTTTTTGAGGATTAAATGTCGTATTCAGTTTGCTCAGTATTATCACGTCTGGGGATAATTGGAAGGTTTTTTTTGAGGATAGTTTCGATTTCAATTTCTGCCCAGAAAGGTTTTATTTTCTTGCAACTCCACCAGATGTGAAGGTATGAGCCTGAGTTCTCTTGGCAGCGCCAGCACTTGTCTGAATTTGAGAGTTTGTAAGTAAATAGCCACTCGGGGGTCTTATACCATCTGGATAGGAGTTTATAATGGTTTTCTTGGAGGCGTACGCATGGTGAAATACCGGAAGAGGATTTAAAAATTATTTTAAGTTCTGCATCTGTAATCTTTATATCTAGTTCCTTCTCCCATGACGTGATAAAGGTTGGTCTAGTTAAATTGTGGGTTGTTGTAAAGTTTTTGGTTATATATAGAGATGAGCGAACATACTCGGATAAGCACTACTCGTCCGAGTAATGTGCCTTATCCGAGTACCGCTGTACTCGTCTTGAAAAATCTCCCCTCCGTTCCTCCCCGCTCTCCCCTGCAGCTCCCCGCTCCGCAGCGCGTCCCGAATCTATCAGCACGAGCGGGGAGGTACTCGGATAAGGCACATTACTCG
This sequence comes from Eleutherodactylus coqui, assembly GCF_035609145.1. NCBI lineage: Eukaryota > Metazoa > Chordata > Amphibia > Anura > Eleutherodactylidae > Eleutherodactylus > Eleutherodactylus coqui. The sequence goes on along the minus strand of NC_089838.1, from coordinate 308,516,276 downwards.
GACGAGTAGTGCTTATCTGAGTACATTCGCTCATCTCTAGTTATATAGGAAATTTTCCTAGATTCTATATTTTGTTTTTTTTATTAGTCTTTCGAATTCTGTTGACTGTCTTGATGAGAGATGTTCTCTTTTGAAGTTTGTGATTACATTTGAGATGTGCGCTATGTGTAGATCTTGCAGCTTCCTTTGTGTGTATAAGGTATTTATTATGGAGATAGGTTCCTTATGTATGATGGTTTGTAAGTCATGGATTGAAAGTCTTTCAAAGATATTCCAGAGGTTCTCTGGGATCCAGGACTTGGGATGCTTGATGACATGTGGAAGTAAATTTAAGGGTGTTCAGGGTGATGATGGAGTTGCTAGTTCATGTGATAGTCCCAGGTCTCGCAGATGCCCCTCAATAATATGTCAAAGTCTTTGGAGCGTTATATTTTAGGGCTGGGGAGGCACATGTCCCTAAGAAAGTTTTCACCATAAGTTAGTTGCGCGATTTCTCTCAGCTTACGGTTTTTTTTAACGGAGATATTAGTTCCAATCACCTGTTCAGGTTTATTGCCTTGTAATAATCCAGCATGTTAGGGAGCCCACGCCACTGTATTGCCTTCTCTTGGACATTAATGAGTATGCTATCCTCGGGCGTTTATATTTCCAGAAGAAGCAGGAGTACTGTGTTCTAATTTTTTGGAAGAAGGACTTGGGCATGTGTATTGGTAGCATTTGTAGCTTGTATAAGATTTTATGTAAGTTTTAATGTGAAGATATTTCAATCACTTGTATAGTGCACTGCATTACTCATAGGCTTAATATAATGCAGGTACATGACAGAAGCCTATTAGGCTGAGCTACATTGCAGACAGGGAGGCTTCCGGCTGCCATTGAAACCCATTAGTACCTTGCCCTCAAACTGTGGGGTGTCGTTGGGTGACAGAGCCCTTTCCCCCTGTAGTCTGTTTACATGATACAGTTGCTATTGATTGTGGCATGTAAGGGGTTAATCTACTAGGATCTGAGATATCTCCACTACTGGCTGTTAGAGCAGGAGCCCGGCTGTCAGTAGTCAGCCAGGCCACAACCTTAAAAAAATATATATGTGCAAGTTTAAAGCCTATTAGTGAGGTCAGTAAAAAGGTGTTTTGGCCATCTCTAAGGCGTTAACACTGTTGTTGTTCATAGTAACCAATCAAAGTTCAGCTTTCATGTTTCCAGAGTAGTTTAAGACATGTAAGCTCAGCTTTGATTGGTTGCCATGGGCAACAAGAACAGTCTTACTGCTACAGTCCTGATACATGAGGCCTGCTATGTTAATGCTGCTTTATGTGATTATTTATTTTATTTATTTTTTATGTCCTTCTATATTGATGTATCAGAACTGCGAGAGTTCTACCTGTCAGAAATCCTATGTGATGCCACTATAGTGACGGCTGATAAAAGGTTCCTATGTCACAAGTAAGTACTGATGTTCTCAATGCACATGTGGAGGGAAAAATACCAGAACTGACGTATGGATTTAAAGGCTACATTATTAGAGATCCCATCTAGTAGTGCACCGGGCTTCCTTTGGCCTTCTGCACCGCAGCAGTTCATCATGGCGTCGATTCCACCAGGTGCTGAAACCGTTCTGCAGGAATGTTGGCCGTTGCAAACAGGAAGCTTCTAGTAGTTGCTATAATATTAACCCCTTAACGACCAATGACGTACCTGGTACGTCATGGAGCGTCGGGGTATGTATGAAGAGAGGTTGCGATGCAACCTCTCTTCATACAGTGCGGGCATCAGCTGTTTATAACAGCTGACATCCGCGGGCAATAGCCGCGAGCGGCCGCGCGGCCGATCGCGGCTATTAACCATTTAAATGCCGCTGTCAATTCTGAGATCGGGAGAGCCGTGCATGTGTCATGGCAGCCGGGGGCCTAATGAAAGGCCCCAGGGCTGCCTTAGCAGACTGCCTATCAAGCCGTCCCCGTGGGGTGGCTTCATAGGCTGCCTGTCAAAAAGCAATATGACGTAATGCTATAGCATTACGTCATACTGCAGGAGCGATAAAAGCATCGCATCTTAAAGTCCCCCAGGGGGACTTCAAAGTAGAGTAAAAAAAAAATCAATAAAGTTTTTTTTTAATTGAGAAAAAAAAAAAAAGTTGTAAAAGTTTAAATCACCCCCCTTTTGCCATATCTATTATTAAAAAATCTAAATAATAAATTAAAAATATTTATTTGGGATCACCGCGTCCGTAAAAGTCCAAACTATCAAAGTACCACATAATTTTTCCCGCACGGTGAACGTCGTTCGAAAAAAGAAATGAAGAACGCCAGAAATGCATTTTTTTAGTTACCCTGTCTCCCAGAAAAAACGCAATAAAAAGCGATCAAAAAGTCGTATGTATTCCAAAACGGTACTACAGGACATCCGCAAAAAATGAAACCTTGCTCAACTACGTCGACGGAAAAATAAAAAAGTTATTGCGCGCACAAAATGACCGCAGAAAATAATTGAAAAATTTTTTATGTCTTTAAAAAAAAAAGGAGTATAGTAAAAAAAAACCTATACAAGTTTGGCATCGTAGTAATCGTACCGACCCATCGAATAAAGTTATCATGTCTTTTTTGTTGCCATTTGTGCGCCGTAGAAGCAAGACGCACTAAAAGATGGCAAAATGTCGTTTGTTTTTCATTTTACTCCACTTAGAATTTTTTAAAAGTTTTTCAGTACATTATATGGTACTTTAAATAGAACCATTGAAAAATACAACTCGTCCCGCAAAAAACAAGCCCTCATACAGCGACGTGGATGGATAAATAAAGGAGTTATGATTTTTTTAAAGGGGGGAGGAAAAAACGAAAATGGAAAAAGAAAAATGCCCGCGTCATTCAGGGGTAAAATGGAGGTGGTGACATGCTCTAATCAGCCCAACAGAAAGGGGTCATCGATTCATGCTGCTTGTGCCAAATTCTGACCTTACCATCAGCACAGTGCAACAGAAATCTGGATTCATCTGACCAGGCAATGTTTTGGGTTTTTTTTCCCCCCTCCCCCCTACTGCTCAGGATACTATTTTTGCCAAATTGACTTTCAGCTTTTTATTTTTCTTGGCCAGTTCCAACGTCATTACTGTCTGTCTACTGTTACAGCCCTTCCGTGCTAAGGAATGAGAAGTTGTGTGTTTAGACATGTTAGCTGGAGCAACTGTGTTGTATACGGCTGCAATTTAATTGATGGTGCATGGCTTGTTCATCAGAATGATGCTTGAAATCCTCCTTTGACCCTTTTCAGGGACAAGTTGTTTCCATCCATAGGATCTAGAGATGAGCGAGCACCAAAATGCTCGGGTGCTTGTTGCTCGAGTCGAACTTTCCGCGATGCTCGAGGGTTCGTTTCGAGTAACGAACCCCATTTGAAGTCAATGGGCGACTCGAGCATTTTTGTATATCAGCCATGCTCCGCTAAAGTTTTCATTGGTGAAAATCTGCAAAACTCAAGAAAGTGATGGAAACGACACAAAAACGGATAGGGCAGGCGAGGGGCTACATGCTGGGCTGCATTTCTGGTTCCCAGGTCCCACTATTCAGCCACAATAGCGGCAAGAGTGCCCCCCCCCCCCCCTAACAATTTTTACTTCGGACAAACCCTCATTAGTAAGCCACACCTTAGCTAAGCACCACACTATCTGCAACCAAGCACAATCACTGCCTGCGGGACACACCGCTGCCTCTTCTCCTGGGTTACATGCTGCCCAACCCCCCCCCCCCCCACGACCCAGTGTCCACAGCGCACACCAAAGTGTCCCTGCGTAGCCTTCAGCTGCCCTCATGCCACACGCTGGCCTCATAGCCGCACCACCCTCATGTCTATTTATAAGTGCGTCAGCCATGAGGAGGAACCGGAGGCACACACTGCAGAGGGTTGGCAGGGCCAGGCAGCGACCCTCTTTAAAAGGGGCGGGGCGATAGCCCACAATGCTGTACAGAAGCAATGAGAAATCCAATCCTGTGCCACCTCCGTCAGGAGCTGCAAACGTGGGCAAAGCAATGGGGAATCCATGTGCCACACAGTATTCATTCTGTCAAGGTGTCGCATAGCTCAATGCACACTGCAAGGGAAAGCCGTCAGCGCTCTGCCCTCTACCCAAGTCAGTCAGTGTCTTTGTGCCAGACAGGTCAAACACCGCAATGGGAACTAAGTTTGCACCAACAGCATAGGGGGGTCCTAGGAAGCCCAAGACATGAACAAAAAATTGATCTGAGCAGCCAAACATGGTAGACTTGCACCGCGCCCACGACAGAGGCCTCGGCCCACAGCTTCAGCAATCCTAGGCAGGAAGCGGACTTTCACTGCACCAAGGACATAGGCCTCTGCACAAACCCTCAGCGATCGCGGGCCTACAGCGGACTCCTATGCTAGCGTAGCTGTGCACGTCTCATTAGCGCTGTATTGCTCCTGTAGTTTGTCCCAATGCAGTGCCCCGGAAAGTAGAGCTAATGTCAGATTAAATACAGGTGGGCTTCGGCCCACACTGCATACCCCAGTCAGACCGGGGTTTTTTATAAATAGTCACAGGCAGGTACAACTCCGCAATGGGAATTCCGTGTGCACCCACATCATGGGTGGCTCCCTGGAACCCACCGGCGGTACATAAATATATCCCATTTCAGTGCCCTGGACAGCAGAGCTAACGTCAGATTAAATGCAGGTGGGCTTCGGCCCACACTGCATGCCCAACCTGACTGGGGTTTTTAATACATAGACACAGGAAGTTCAAATCCCCTATGTGAAGTCCCTGTGGACCCACAGCATGGGTGGCTCCCTGAAACCCACCGGCGGTACATAAATATATCCCATTGCAGTGCCCTGCACAGCTGAGGTAACATCAGATTAAATGCAAGTGGGCTTCGGCCCACACTGCATGCCCCAGTCAGACTGGGTTTTTTTATAAGTAGACACATGCAGTTACAACTCTGTGTGGACCGACAGCATGGGAGGGTCCCTGGAAACCACCTGCGGTACATAAATATATCCCATTGCAGTGCCCTGGACAGCAGAGCTAACGTCAGATTAAATGCAGGTGGGCTTCGGCCAAGAATATTTTCATAGTTTGAGGAGGAGGACGGGAAAGTTTTTGAGGCAGTACGTGTCCTGTCCCTGTGTCCGTGGTTATATGCACCTTCCCAGTGACCGCGTCGCTGAAAAGTTGTCACGCCTGTGGAACCTAGTAGCGTGGCCTCGCCACCATCATGTCTTTGGGAAGCCTCCGTTTCCACTACCCTGTAACATTGCAGTAGCAGCAGTATAGGCAATGCCGAGAAATAGTAACATTTCAGCGGTAAGAGTATGCACAAACCCCTGTAACATTTTATTGGCAGCACTATACACAGACCCCACTAACGTTTCATTTGCAGCACTATACACAGACCCCAGTAACCTTTCAGTAGTATCAGTATAGACAGACCCCAGTAACAGTAACGTAGAAGCAGTAGGGACAAAGCAGCAGATTCCCATTTCCCTGGCAGCAGTGTAGGGAGAGCATAGTATTGGTAAGATTTCAGTAGTAGGAGTATAGTCAGGCCCCAGCAACAGTAATTTAGAAGCAGTATGGGCAAAGCCCACTATTAGTTACATTTCTGTTATAGCAGTATGGACCTGCCCCAGTACACATTTCCGTTGAAGCATTATGGGCAGAGCCCAGTATTAGTAAAATTACAGTATTAACAGTATACACCAACCAAGGTAACCTCTCAGGAGCAGAAGTATCGGCAGACCGAAGTAACATTTCTGTTGCTGAAGTATAGTCAGACCCCAGTAGCATTGCTGTGGCAGAAGTATAGGTAGGCAGAACAGAGTAACATTTCTGTAGCAAAAGTGTAGGCCAACCCCAGACACAGTGGTGTACCATGAGTGCAGGCGAAGCCCATAAAAATTACTTGGATGACATTGTAGACGAGGGCCCGAAAAATAGTTGTACCGACAGTACAAATGTACCCCAGAAAAATTACCCATGCCCAACCCAGAGGGCAGGTGAAACCCATTAATCGCTTAGCGTACTGTGACTTAAAGGGGTTGTCCCGCGAAAGCAAGTGGGGTTATACACTTCTGTATGGCCATATTAATGCACTTTGTAATGTACATCGTGCATTAATTATGAGCCATACAGAAGTTATTCACTTACCTGTTCCGTTGCTAGCATCCTCGTCTCCATGGTGCCATCTAATTTCAGCGTCTAATCGCCCGATTAGACGCGCTTGCGCAGTCCGGTCTTCTCCCTGCTGAATGGGGCCGCTCGTGCCGGAGAGCTGGTCCTCGTAGCTCCGCCCCGTCACGTGTGCCGATTCCAGCCAATCAGGAGGCTGGAATCGGCAATGGACCGCACAGAGCCCACGGTGCACCATTGGAGAAGACCCGCGGTGCATCGTGGGTGAAGATCCCGGCGGCCATCTTAGTAAGGTAAGGAAGAAGTCGCCGCAGCGCGGGGATTCGGGTAAGTACTAAACCTTTTTTTTTTTTTAACCCATGCATTGGGTTTGTCTCGCGCCGAACGGGGGGCCTATTGAATAAAAAAAAAAAAAACGTTTCGGCGTGGGACAACGCCTTTAATTTTTAACTAGGCCTGGAGGCAGCCCAGTTTAAAAAACAATTGGTTCAGGTGGAAGTTTCAATGCTTTAATGAGAATTGAAACAGATAAATATTATTTAGAAACGTTAGATGAGCCTTTTGGCCCACAGAAAAATTGCCCATTCGCGGTGATTACGATAGGTTAAAGGAGGAGGAGCCGGAGGAGGAGGACGAATAGCATACACAGATTGACAAAGTTCTTTAGGTAGCGCTGCTGTCCGCAGGTGGAGAAGTCGTCTGGGGAAATCCAGGCTTTGTTCATCTTTGAGTGTAAACCTGTCGGCACTGTTAGTTGACAGGCGGGTACGCTTGTCCGTGATGATTCCCCCAGCTGCACTAAACACCCTCTCTGACAAGACGCTAGCCGCAGTACACGCCAACACCTCCAGGGCATACAGCGCGAGTTCGGGGCCACGTGTCCAGCTTCGACCCAGTAGTTGTACGGAGCAGAGGCATCACGGAGGATGGTGGTACGATCGGCTACGTACTCCCTCACCATCTTCTTGCAGTGCTCCCTCCAACTCAGCCTGGACTGGGGAGGTGTGAGACAGTCTTGCTGGGGAGCCATAAAGCTGGCAAAGGCCTTGGAGAGTGTTCCCCTGCCTGCGCTGAACATGCTGCCTGATCTCCGCGCCTCCCCCTCTATGTGGCCCCCGGAACTGCGCCTTCTGCCACTAGCGCTGTCAGATGGGAAGTTTACCATCAGTTTGTCCACCAGGGCACTGTGGTATTGCATCATTCTCAAACCCCTTTCCTCTTCAGGAATGAGAGTGGAAAGGTTCTCCTTATACCGTGGGTCAAGCAGTGTGTACACCCAGTAATCCGTAGTGGCCAGAATGCGTCTAACACGAGGGTCACGAGAAAGGCATGCTAACATAAAGTGAGCCTTGTGTGCTAGGGTACCTGTAAGCAACATATGGCTGTCCTCACTAGGACGATCACTTTGAGTATCCTCCTCCTCCTCAGGCCATACACGCTGAATGGATGAGAGGCAAGCTGCATGGGCACCCTCTGCAGTGTGCCCAGCTGTCTCTTCCTCCTCAGGCTCCTCCCCCTCCTCCTCCTCCACGCGCTGAGATATAGACATGAGGGTGCTCTGACTATCCAGCGACATACTGTCTTCCCCCGCTCCGTTTCCACCCGCAAAGCATCAGCCTTTATGCTTTTCAGGGAACTTCTCAAGAGGCATAGCAGGAAAATGGTGACTCTAATGATTGCAGCATCGCCGCTCACCATCAGGGTGGACTCCTCAAAGTTTCCAAGGACCTGGCAGATATCTGCCATCCAGGCCCACTCCTCTGTAAAGAATTGAGGAGGCTGACCCCCACTTCGCCGCCCATGTTGGAGTTGGTATTCCACTATAGCTCTCCGCTGCTCATACAGCCGGGACAACATGTGAAGCGTAGAGTTCCACCATGTGGGCACGTCGCAAAGCAGTCGGTGCACTGGCAGATTAAACCGATGTTGCAGGGTGGCAGCGTCTGTGTGGGACTTGCGGAAATGTGCGCTGACCCGGCGCACCTTGCCAAGGAGGTCTGAGAAGTGTGGGTAGCCTTTCAGAAACCGCTGAACCACCAAATTAAAGACGTGGGCCAGGCATGGCACGTGCGTGAGGCTGCCGAGCTGCAGAGCCGCCACCAGGTTACGGCCGTTGTCACACACGACCATGCCCGGTTGGAGGCTCAGTGGAGAAAGCCAGCGGTCGGTCTGCTCTGTCAGACCGTGCAACAGTTCGTGGGCCATGTGCCTCTTCTCTCCTAAGCTGAGTAGCGTCAGCACGGCCTGCTGACGCTTGCCCACCGCTGTGCTGCCGCGCGACACCGACTGCTGGCGACGTGCTGCTGCTAACAAGTCTTGATTGCGAGGTAGAGGTTGCGTTGGAGGAGGAGGAGGAAGGTTTAGTGGAGGTGGCATACACCGCCGCAGATACCAGCACCCATCTGGGGCCTGCAATTCTGGGGGTGGGTAGTACATGAGCGGTCCCAGGCTCTGACTCTGTCCCAGCCTCCACTAAATTCACCCAATGTGCCGTCAGGGAGATATAGTGGCCCTGCCCGCCTGTGCTTGTCCACGTGTCCGTTGTTAAGCGGACCTTGGCAGTAACCGAGTTGGTGAGGGCGCGTACGATGTTGCGTGAGATGTGGTCGTGCAGGGCTGGGATGGCACACCATTAAAAAATAGTGGCGACTGGGGACTGAGTAGCGCGGGGCTGCCGCCGCCATCATGTTTTTGAACGCCTGAGTTTCCACCAGCCTGTATGGGAGCATCTCCAGGCTGATCAATTTGGCTATGTGGACATTTAAAGCTTGAGCGTGCGAGTGCGTGGTGGCGTATTTGCGCTTTCGCTCCAACGATTCTCTTCGCGACAGCTGGACGTTGCGTTGAGAGACATTACTGGATGGGGCCGAGGACAGCGGAGGTGAGGGTGTGGGTCCAGGCCAGGAGATGGTCGTGCCTGTGTCCTGAGAGGGGGGTTGGATCTCAGTAGCAGGTTGGGGCCCAGGGGGAGAGGCAGTGGCGCAAGCTGGAGGCGGTGAACGGCCTTCGTCCCACCTTGTGGGGTGCTTGGCCATCATATGCCTGCGCATGCTGGTGGTGGTGGTGGCTCCCCGGCTGATCCTGGCGTGACAAAGCTTGCACACCACTGTTCGTCGGTCGTCCGGCGTCTCCATGAAAAACTGCCACACCTTAGAACACCTTGGCATCTGCACGGTGGCTTGGCGCGAGGGGGTGCTTTGGGAAACAGCTGGTGGATTATTCGCTCGTGCCCTGCCTCTACCCCTGGCCACCCCACTGCCTCTTCCAACCTGTCCTGCGGCTGCAATTGCCTCCCCCTCTGAAGACCGGTCCTCAGTAGGCTTATCACACCAGGTGGGGTCAGTCACCTCATCGTCCAGCTGCTCTTCCTCTGAATCCTCTGTGCGCTCCTCCCTCAGACTTACTGAAATTACTACTACCTCACTGCAAGACAACTGTGTCTCATCGTCATCGTCCTCCTCACCCACTGAAAGCTCTTGAGACAGTTGCCGGAAGTCCCCAGCCTCATCCCCCGGACCCCAGGAACTTTCCATAGGTTGGGCATCGGTCACGACAAACTCCTCCAGTGGGAGAGGAACCATTGCTGCCCAATCTGGGCAGGGGCTCGAGAACCGTTCCTGGGAGTCTGCCTGCTCCTCAGAATGTGTCATTTTCATGGAGTGAGGAGGTTGGGAGGAAGAAGGAGCAGCAGCCAGAGGATTCAGAGTTGCAGCAGTGGACGGCGTAGACGACAGGGTGGTCGATAGATTGCTGGATGCACTTTCTGCCATCCATGACAGGACCTGCTCACACTGCTCATTTTTTAATAAAGGTCTACCACGTGGACCCAAAAATTGCGATATGAAGCTGGGGACCCCAGGAACTGTCCTCTCTCCTACTCCCGCAGCAGCCGGCTGCGATTCACCTGGACCAGGAACTCGGCCTATGCCCACACCCTCACTTGGGACTCCGCGTCCTCGACCGCGTCCACGTCCTCTGCCCCTACCCCTACCTCTCAGCATGCTGGATTAAGAATCGAGCAGAGACAGAGCGGTGTAAAAATTTTTTTTAATTCTTGCCGCACAGTTGGTGGCTGCCAGCGGTTATACAACGCAAAAAGAAGCCTGAGCTAAATTATAAGGAAGGATGCAAGCAGGACTAGCGGTGCACTATGCAGTTGAGATTCACCTCCAGTCCCACAGGCCATGCAGTAATGTGCACTGGGTTACAAGCAGACGTAAAAAAGGAGTCCTTTTTTAAAAATTAGTTTTTTTCCAATGCAGGCAATGGAGCGTGTATTGGACTCTCCCTCTATGGCTGTCTGGCACCATACACTGCGCCACCAGCTGACTGGTAACACAGAGCGGAGAAAAATGAGTGCTTTTTAAACATGCACTTGGAAGCAGAGAGCGCTTACGTTACGCTAACTGCCCCCAGCAAAAAATGACACTGAAGGCTGAACTGAGGCCTTGCAGTGCAATGCTGAGGTACTACAACTCCCAGAAACCACGGAGTTAAATGCACAGGTAGACAGGATTCCACACTACCACTGTCCCTGCCTCACCAATACTTCCCCTATACTACTTAGTACAGACTGCAGCCTGAGAACGCTATAGCTGTAATGGGGCTGCACGCCCGATATACCAAAAAAAAAAAAAAAGGCAAACTGCTCCCAGCACCCACAACAGTAGTGCACTAGGTGAGCTGTGGCCCTAAGAAGGACCGTTGGGGTTCTTGTAGACGCTAACACTCTCCCTAAACCAGCAGCAGCAGCACTGTCCCTCATCTCTCTTAGCGTGTGTCTGTGGCGAGCCGCGGGCGGGGCAGATTTAAATGCTCGGGGGTCACTTGTTCTGGCCAGCCACTCACTGCAGGGGGGTGGGATAGGGCTGGAACATCACAGGAGGAAGTTGTAATGCCTTCCCTGTGTTTCTATTGGCCAGAAAAGGGCGCAAATTTCTCAGGGTGTAACCTTAATATACAATGAAACCATTATCATTTCAGTGAGAAGGAATGCAAGGCAGGGGGTCTGAGAGACCATCTTATCTTCTGTTTGTCTTATCTCCTACTACACTCTGCTATATAGAAAAGGTTTCGTTTAACCCCTTCACTACTTATACTAGCAGGATGCTATATCTTCCTTGTCTACAATCTAATAGCAGAACAATTAACTGGTACATTGATCTACAATTTTCTTAACAAACTGATAACTGTAAGGATCTGAACAAGGGCAGGGGAATACATGTCACTGTTACACACTAAATTGGAAACCACTGGGTAACACTGACATGGAGAAGGATTTGGGGGTTTTAGTTAACTGTGCAACCAGTGTCAGGCAGCTGCTGCCAAGGCAAATAGGATCATGGGGTGTATCAAAAGAGGTCTAGGGGCACATGACAAGAGCATTGGTCTTCCTCTTTACAAGTCACTGGTCAGACCACTCATAGAATATTGTGGACAGTTTGGGGCACCGGTACTCAAGGACATATCAAAGCTTGAGAGATTATCAAAATTGGGGTTATTTAATTTAGAAAAAAGACGTTGAGGGGCGACCTAATAAGTTTGTATAAATAAATCAGCAAAACAATCCTTATTAGGGTTGTTTTGCCTTACTCTGAATCAACATTTGTGGGTAAAAGGCTGTACTAGATTGACAAATGTCGTGTTTTTTTGTTTGGTTTTTAAAGCCCAACATACCATGTTACTATTGGTAAAAACAAAAAGTAATACAACTTAAAAAATCAACTTTTTCCCATATTTGGTATGGCTGCATCCTTGAAAGTCCAGTCTATCAAAAGTAATGTAGTATTTATCCCGCATGGTGAATGTTATCAGAAAACAATACACAATGCCAACACTGGGCTCTCTGGGTCATCCTGTCTCTAAGAAAAAAATTTAATAAAAAGCAATCAAAAAGTCAAAGGTCCAATAAACAGTTTCAGTGTCTGCAATTGGAGTGGGATTTCATGCACAATCATTGCGTTCTTGGGCAGATAAGCCACCATCAGAGAGGTATGGTAGCAGCTTACACCACTCTTCCCCCACAGAACACATGCATGCTCGGCTAAGCTGATCATATAAGACCGGTTTTACATCACGTTGGAACATCCAGTCAGAGGCTAAGTTGCTGATCCTTCTCAAAATACCAGGTACCTGAGCAGAAACGGAACGGAAACAATTATAGTCAATGCAGTCTATTAGGTTAGGTCTTGAGACTGAGCTGTTCAGCAGTGGGGATTCCTGTTCCCTGGAGTAGGAAATCAGAACCCTATGTGCAGGTGTGACGTCACCTTTTATAGTATGGGGGTGGTCGGGGAGAAATAACTGTGTACATCTAACTGAAGTGTATGGCCAGCTTAAGCTGTGAGTAAGAATAGTGCGTGATTTGAAATGCGTAAATTAGTTTTTTTGTGGCCAACTCGATGTATTTTATTGGAAGACCTAAGAAAACTGCAGAACTTTTTTTTTAAAATTTTTTAAAAATCTATTAATTTTACCTTTTAAAGTTCTGGATTAGAGATAAGCGAGCACCAAAATGCTCGGGTGCTCGTTGCTCGAGTCGAACGTTCCGCGATGCTCGAGGGTTCGTTTCGAGTAACGAATCCCATTGAAGTCAATGGGCGACTCGAGCATTTTTGTATATCGCCGATGCGCGCTAAGGTGTTCATTTGTGCAAATCTTCAAAACCTACGAAAGTGATGGAAACGACACAGATACGGATAGGGCAGGCGAGGGGCAACATGCTGGGCTGCATCTCGGGTTCCCAGGTCCCACTATTAAGCCACAATGGCCCCTCCCTCCCCCCCCCCCCCCCCTTACAATTTTTACTTGGGACAAACCCTCATTAGCAAGGCACACCTTAGCTAAGCACCACACTACCTCCAACCAAGCACAAGCACTGCCTGCGGGACACACTGCTGCCTTTTTTCCTGGGTTATATGCTGCCCAAACCCCCCTCCCTCCCCTGCAAGACCCTGCGTCCGCAGCGCACACAAGTGTCCCTGCGCAGCCTTCAGCTGCCCTCATGCCACACGCTGGCCTCATAGCCACGCCACCCTCATGGCTATTTATAAGTGCGTCTGCCATGAGGAGGAACCAGAGGCACACACTGCAGAGTGTTGGCAGGGCCAGGTAGCAACCCTCTTTAAAAGGGGCGGGGCGATAACCCACAATGCTGTAGAGAATCAATGAAAAATTGACGTTCGATCTTCATTCCAATTCTGTGCCACCTCCGTCAGGAGCTGCAAATGTGGCCATGAGTTACATAGCAATGGGGAATCCATGTGCCCACACAGTATTCATTCTGTCTAGGTGTCGCATAGCTCAATCGACACCGCAAGGGGAAAGCCATCTGCACTCTGCCCCCTACCCAAGTCAGTCAGTGTCTTTGTGCCAGACAGGTCAAACACCACGATGGGAACTAAGTGTGCACCAACAGCATAGGTGTGTCCTAGGCAACCCAAGACATGAACAATAAATCAGAGTGGCCAAACATGGCAGACTTGCACCGCGCCCACGACATAGGCTTCTGCACAAACCCTCAGCAATCGCGGGCCTACTGCGGACTCCAATGCTAGCGTAGCTGTGCACGTCTCATTAGCACTGTATTGCTCCTCTAGTTTATCTCACTCTAGCTCAGCTATCCGGGGCACTGCAATGGGATTTATTTATGTACCGTTGATGGGTTCCAGGGAGCCACCCATGCTGTGGGTCCACACAGACTTCCAAGAGCGGAGTTGTACCTGCCTGTGACTATGAAAATAGGCCAGACTGACTAGAGCATGGAGTGTGGGTCGAAGCTAACCTGTACTTTATCTCACTCTAGCTCAGCTATCCGGGGCACTGCATAGGGACAAAGTACAGGTTAGCTTCGACCCACACTCCATGCTCTAGTCAGTCTGGCCTATTTTCATAGTCACAGGCAGGTACAACTCCGCTCTTGGAAGTCTGTGTGGACCCACAGCATGGGTGGCTCCCTGGAACCCACCGACGGTACATAAATAAATCCCATTGCAGTGCCCCGGATAGCTGAGCTAACGTGACATAAAGTACAGGTGGGCTTCGGCCCACACTGCATGCCCCAGTCAGACTGGGGTTTTTTAATTAATAGTCACAGGCAGGTACAACTTCGCAATGGGAAGACTGTGTGGAGTGGACCCACAGCATGGGTGGGTCCCAGGTAGCCATTGACGGTACATTAATAAATCCCATTGCAGTTCCCCGGACAGCTGAGCTAACGTCAGGTAAAATACAGGTGGGCTTCGGCCCACACTGCATGCCCCAGTCTGACTGGGTTTTTTTTTCTTGGGCCAGATACGTAGAACACCGCGATGTGAAAACTTAGTGCAGCCATACTATGCACGGACCCCTGTAGTATTCCTGTAGCAAAGGTATAAGCTGACCCCACTAACAGTTATGTTGCAGAAGTCTAGTTGGACCCCAGTAACATTTCAGTAGCAGCAGTGTAGGCAGAGCCCAGTAACATTTCAGTAGTAACAGTATAGACAGACCACAATAACATTTCAGTTGCAGCAGTGTAGACAGACCCCCAAAACATTTCAGTTGCAGCAGTGTAGACAGACCCCCAAAACATTTCAGTTGCAGCAGTGTAGACAGACCCCCAAAACATTTCAGTTGCAGCAGTGTAGACAGACCCCCAAAACATTTCAGTTGCAGCAGTGTAGACAGACCCCCAAAACATTTCAGTTGCAGCAGTGTAGACAGACCCCAAAAACATTTCAGTTGCAGCAGTGTAGACAGACCCCAAAAACATTTCAGTTGCAGCAGTGTAGACAGACCCCAAAAACATTTCAGTTGCAGCAGTGTAGACAGACCCTAAAAACATTTCAGTTGCAGCAGTGTAGACAGACCCCAAAAGCCTTTCAGTTGCAGCAGTGTAGACAGACCCCAAAAGCCTTTCAGTTGCAGCAGTGTAGACAGACCCCAAAAGCCTTTCAGTTGCAGCAGTGTAGACAGACCCCAAAAGCCTTTCAGTTGCAGCAGTGTAGACAGACCCCAAAAGCCTTTCAGTTGCAGCAGTGTAGACAGACCCCAAAAGCCTTTCAGTTGCAGCAGTGTAGACAGACCCCAAAAGCCTTTCAGTTGCAGCAGTGTAGACAGACCCCAAAAGCCTTTCAGTTGCAGCAGTGTAGACAGACCCCAAAAGCCTTTCAGTTGCAGCAGTGTAGACAGACCCCAAAAGCCTTTCAGTTGCAGCAGTGTAGACAGACCCCAAAAGCCTTTCAGTTGCAGCAGTGTAGACAGACCCCAAAAGCCTTTCAGTTGCAGCAGTTTAGGATGAGCCCAGTAACCTTTTTTAGGAGCAGAAGTATAGGCAGACCCCTGTAGCATTACTGTGGCAGAAGTATAGGCAGGCAGACCCGGGTGACATGAGTGTAGGCGAAGGCCAGAAAAATTACTTGGATTACAGTGTAGGCCAGGGCCCAAAAAATTGCTGTACAAACAGTACAAATGTACCCCAGAAAAATTGCTCAACCCAGAGGGCAGGTGAAACCCATTAATATTTTAGCTTACTGTGGCTTAATTTGTAACAGAGCCTGGAAGCAGCCCTGTTAAAAAAAAAATTGGTTCATGTTGAAGTTTCAATGCTTTAGTTAGAAACGTAGAAATATTGTTTGACAAAAGTTATATGAGCCTTTTGGGCCGCAGAAAAATTTGCGGGGTAAAAAAATTTTGAATTATTGGTGTGCAGTTGGATGGAAACAGCGCTTATGTTACGCAAACTGCACCCAGGAAAAAAATTATACAGGCCTAGCTGTGCAATAGTGAGGTACTACAACTGCTAGCAGCCACGGAGTTAAATGCACACGGTCACATATAGCCCTAAACAGGAGCTTTTTTGGGGGGTACTTGTTGACAGGATTCTACAGTAGCACTGTCCCTGCCTCACCAATACTTCCCCTATACTCATACTCTGTATAATTGGCTGCAGATTGAGAACGCAATAGTCTGCAGAGCCCAAGATGAAAAAAAAAATTGGTGCAAAACTGCTCCTAGCAGCCACAACGGTAATGCACACGGTCACAGATAGCCCTAAATGGGAGCTTTTTTGGGATACTTGTTGACAGGATTCTACAGTAGCACTGTCCCTGCCTCACCAATACTTCCCCTATACTCTGTATATTTGGCTGCAGACTGAGAATGCAATAGTCTGCAGAGCCCAAGATGAAAAAAAAATTGGTGCAAAACTGCTCCTAGCAGCCACAACAGTAATGCACACGGTCAGATGTGGCCCTAAGAAGGACCGTTGGGGTTCTTCTAGACAGGATTCCACACTACCACTGTCCCTGCCTCACCAATACTTCCCCTATACTACGCAGCACAGACTGCAGCCTGAGAATGCTATAGCCTGCACGCCCGATATAAGAAAAAAAATTTTGCAAAACTGCTCCCAGCAGCCACAACAGTAATGCACACGGTCCGATGTGGCCCTAAGAAGGGCAGTTGGGGTTCTTGAAGATGCTAACACTCTCCCTACAGCAGCAGCAGCACTCTACCTAATCTTTGCCAGCGTGTGTCTGAGGCGAGCAGCGGGTGGGGCTGCCTTATATACTCGGCAGTCACTTGATCTCGCCAGCCACTCACTGCAGGGGGGTGGGATAGGGCTGTCACGTCACAGGAGGAAGTTGTAATGCCTTCCTTGCATGTCTATTGGCCAGAAAATGGCGCAAAACTTTCAGGGAAGGAAATGGAATTGACTCGAGTACCGCGTGGTGCTCGTCTCGAATAACGAGTACCTCGCACACCCTAATACTCGAACGAGCATCAAGCTCGGACGAGTGTGCTCGCTCATCTCTATTCTGGATGTATACTGAAATTCACTCTGACATTTACTCTCTATATTCCACAGAGTTGTCCTTTCATCCATCAGTCCCTACTTTCGAGCATTGTTCGTTTGTCCAATGAAGGAGTCGGCGAGTGGAGAGGTTTCTCTTCTGGATATCCCTTCGTCAGTCGTGCAGGTCATCCTGCACTTTATATATACTGGTGAAGTTACATTCAGCATAGATAATGTGGTAGAGCTGTTTACTGTGTCCAGTCGTTTGCAGATTGAGCCATTGCAGGATCTATGTAGCAGGTAATATGCATGATCAGTGACCGTACATACAAAACTGTAAACCTGGTCAAATACACACTAAATGAGGTTTCCTGTTCCACTATGCCCAGTCAAATGTATTTGCAATGACTCTTAATGTGGGGGAGACACAAGGTCCACGGAACTTCTATCCACAATAGTATCTTGCTGAATCTTTTGAAGCTCACTATGAACAATAAACCATCTACATGGTTTATTGTTCTAGTGTCCAGTTGGATTATGTAGGGACTGCAAATGGCCAATGGCACACAAGGCTAATATGGATGCATTTTCTTATCTGTATTATGGCTGGAACACCAAGACTCCAGTGCTACATCTGTTTAGAATGTGTTTATGGGGCATTTTTCTCAAAGAAGAAATACAGTCAAAACGATCTTCCGCTATATCAAAGTTACAGTGAAAGACCTCATGGGTGATGATTGTGATCTCTGACAACCACTGACCTTTTCTATTTTTGGAAATCTACTCAAACTTTCCAATCAGATGCAAAGTTGCTGTCTTCACCAATGCGATCATCTTACTTGTAACTATAACATATCGCAACATCATGTTAACTACATTTCCCTTCTAAAATAAAACATGAATTGTCAGACCTGTTGGCTAACAAAGGGCAAGATCCCAGCACCTTACATATCAACATAGTATGCTAGGCTGAAGAAGGACAAATGTCCATCTAGTTCATCCCCCCCATGTTGATCCAGAGGAAAGCAAAAAAAACCTAATGTGGTAGAAGCTAATTTTCCACATTTGGGGGAAATAATTCATTCCCGACTCCATAATGGCAGTCAGATTAATCCCAGGATCAACACTCTTCAGACAAAAGTTCCTTCCTAACTCTAAGTCTGACAGTCGGAAGATCCCTCGGAT
The DNA here is from genome assembly GCF_035609145.1 of Eleutherodactylus coqui. Taxonomy (NCBI): domain Eukaryota; kingdom Metazoa; phylum Chordata; class Amphibia; order Anura; family Eleutherodactylidae; genus Eleutherodactylus; species Eleutherodactylus coqui. The sequence continues at coordinate 308,498,172 of NC_089838.1, read as the reverse complement.
CAACAATCCTTCTGACTATTTATTTAATGTCCATAACCTGTAATGTCATAGTGCTCTAAAAAGACATCTAGTCTCCTCTTAAACTCCTATATCGATTTTTGTAGTCAGCAAGTCCTCAGGCAGAGAGTTCAACAGTCCACTGCTCTTACAGTAAAGAACCCCCTTCTATGTTCATAATGAAACCTTCGTTCCTCTAGACATAGAGGATGCCCTCTAGTTACCGTTGCAGTCCTGGGTATAAACAGATCATGGGAGAGATCCTTGTATTGTACCCTTATGTATTTATACATCGTTATTTGGTCGCCCCTTAACTGCCTTTCCCAGGATGAATAATCCCAATTTTGATAACCTCTCTGGATATGCTAGTCCTTCCATTTGGTTTGTTAATTTAGTTGCCCTTCTTTGAACCACCTCCAGTACTGCAATGTCATTCCTGAGCACCGGTGTCCAGATCTGTACACAGTATTCAATGTGAGGCCCTGATAAGTGCCTTATATAGTGGAAAAATAATGTTCTCACCCTTATACCTCTTTTAATGAACCCCAAAACTTTATTTGCTTTTGCAGCAGCTGACTGGCATTGATTGTAGTTAAGTCTACAGTCAAGCTATATGCAAAAAACGCATTTAGAACACTGTCAGTAGTGTATCTGTATTATGGACCAATAGTCAATGATCCAGCTGTACGTTTGTAAGAGTTATAAAGGTGGGAAAAGCATAATGGTGCCCAACAGTCTGCCCAGCTTGACTGATATATGGTGCAAGGTGTCCCAAGTTATTTTAGCAGATGAATATATTGAGTCCCAAGGCAGCAGTTAGCTTCAAAGCACAAGAATACCCCGGTCGATGGCACCCTACATGTGCTGTATGCCAATTGAAGGAGTAACTGTGTGCTATAATTTTCTACCCAGATAGTGGCATGCTAGGTCTGAATGTGTTTCGGAGAGCTATCTCCCTTTCCTTCATAAGGGAATTACCTTCAGTTGGCACATTGGAAGTGTACAGGTACATAATTGACTATTGACCCATGGTGCATATAGCATTCTCATTGCAGTGTCTTAGTGTCTATCAGTAATTCAGAGGCATAGCTGTTTCTCTTCGATTATAGACATCCAGTCACAATGCGTGCTAGTGTCCTTCTGATTTAATTAAAGCAACCCTCCCGTTTTGGAATACAATTCTGTCCCGGGTTTATGCTAAGATGGGAGACAGATTTACAAATCAACCTGTCAGAAGGAAGATGGTACCGGTGTTGTGAAACTTTCTCTAAAGGCAGTCACCAGGTTACCTTAATGGAGACCTCTATAAAAATCCTTCACCGTACTTATTTAGTACCCGTTAGAATAAATAAAAATTCTACCCATCTGCTTCACCCTTATGTTTCAGGGAATGTATGGAGATGGGATCCCAATTGCATATCTGGTGGCTGTGTCCAGAGATATCAAGACTCTGGTCTCAGGTTAATAGTCTATTGCATAGATTATAGGCCCGTTCCAAAAATTCCCAATGGTATTCCTTCTGGAAGATCGCCCACCTAGAGTTAGTCACCAGGTAAACAAACTTGTACAAGCTATCTGGCAACCAGAATCCACATTGCAGCTAGGTGGAAACAGACCCACATGTCCATTAGGGAGGTGATGAACAAGATTTCACAAATTGCTCTGTATGAAAGGATACATACCATACAGTCTGATACACTAAAAAGTTTTGGAGTGATGTGTGGTCATGGATTGATCTAGTTGATATTCCAGGATTCCGATATAACCTACGTTTGACCTAGAGCTATCCTGTTGTCTATGTATTGATGATTATTTTTTTTCCAAGTCTACTGAGATTGTATGGCTAGTAAGAAGCTGGATGACCTAAGTTAAGGTTAGATAAAGTCTTATAGTTTTAGTTCATAATTCAGATTTAAATTAATTAGCTTTTAATAACCTGTGAGAAAACTTATAACAAGATTTTAGTATAACTATAAAAATGTTATTTGCTTTCTTGCTATTTTTGCCCCCTGCGTGGGGAAAATGGTTGCATAAATGGCATATGTATCAGATTTTGCTACTTTTAATAAAAACCTTTTGAAACTAAAATTCTGTTCCGGAACTGGAGGGGGAGTGGGGTATGTTACCTGCAATTTTTCTACTTTGCTATCCCTCCAATCCACTGGTTCCAGGAGCTGTTACTTGGCATCTAAGATTGCTGCTGCAATCCTCAGACGACCTAATTTCTGCAGTGCATCGGTAGTGTTAGAATACTAATACACTATGCTTGCTGTCTGATTGGCTAGAGTTGCTCATGTGATCAGCACTGGCCAATCGGAGTAGTTCACAATTTGCATTAGGTATTTAGAAAATTGCTGAAGCCATGTTTTATGTTGGAAAACAGGGCCCAAACCTGGAGGATCGGAGGGACATCAGAGAAGATTAACTGTAGGTAATGTAACCCTCTCCTCAACATGAATTTTATCCCAAAACGGGAGGGTCGTTTTAAGTGCTTAGTTTATGCTCTTTTTGCTTTTTCTATTACTTTAAGCCATATCAACCAAAATTAAAAATTACAAAATCAGCAAGTTTATAAAATTACACACATTTTGCAAAAAAAATAAATACTATTTTTCAAAAGTTTTCATATTCAACATGATAAATCCTGGTATCTTCTGTGGCTTTATTTCAGGTTCCTCGTGAAAAATACTGACTGTGAAAACTGCCTATGGATCTACAGATTGGCTCTTAGTCACAATTACCAAAGCCTGCTGGATGTAACTATGCATTACATTAGCCAGCATGTTACTACTTTATCTGAAAAAGAGGCCTTCTCTGACCTGGAGCTATCAGAGTTAACCAGAATCCTCTCTTCCGATCAGTTGATGGTTTCATCAGAGTTCACCATCTATAACATTGTTTGCCAGTGGTGGGAATTTCAATTTGACAAAGGCAGCCCTCCTCCAGAGGAGTTAATACAGGTTGTCAGATTTCCACTTATGATCCCAAATGAGTTAAAGGAAGTCAATATTGATATTCCTTCTGAAAACCCAACCCAAACCTTCACAGAATTCCACTTACGTCAAGGAATGTTTGAAGACAGGATATTGTGCATGGATGTGTTGGAAAGAGATTTCATAATTCCCGACGAAGAGGATTATCATATAAATTCGTATGATCCAATTACAGACTCCTGGGAAAAGCTTCCATTTATCAGTCCTATATATGGATCCGGACTTATAGCTGTAGGCAACATCTTGTATGTATCTGGAGGACAAGCTGACGACCTTTCTGTTTCCAATCTACTGCATGCATATGATTCGATAAAAAATGAGTGGAAGGAATTGCCCTCAATGGCTATTCCCAGACATTGCCATGGTCTCCTACATTACAGGCAAGTTCTATATGTGTTTGGGGGATGTTTGAACCGTGAAATAATTAGTTCAGCTGAATGTTTCAATCTGGTGGAGAACTCTTGGACTGCTGTCTCTTCTATGCCGGTGCCATTGTTCAGTTTTACATCGGCACAGTTTAGAGAAAGGCTTTTTCTCATTGGTGGGGAGACTGTCTCTGGAAGTGTAAGAATTGATTATCAGGGATTTCTCATTTATGATATACCCTCTGACACATGGAGCAAAGTTTACCTTCCAGTGAAGTTACTGGCTGTCACTGCTGTTGCGTTAGATGAGATGCTGTACGTCTTTGCTAGATATGGCTACAAACGACGAGAGTGTCAGGCATACCCACCTTGTGATGACAATCGACCCAATCAATTACTTAGGGAGCAGCTAAATATATCTAGAAGCTTTTGTGTGGATGACATGGGAAGAATTTGTCACTCTAAAATACCACCAATCCTTGATAACCTTGACTTGACAGCAGTAGTAGTTTGGAAAGATAGGATCTACATCATGGGGGGAAATGATAGGGATAGTTGTCTACCTGATCAAATGTTCTACTGGAGCCCTGGTGAACCTAAATGGACCAAATGTGACAAAGACATTCCTTTCTTAGTTGATAATGACATTGGAGGAGTTACCATGCAAGTTCCTATGAAACGTTTCTACTCTCTTATTCCCGGGAGAAGGTCATCTTATAATTTTCGGTATGAAGAATATGATGAGTAGTATGATAAGGAGAGATATTTTACTATAGCAGCATATATATAATTTTTTTTTTTGTATAAATATTTTATATGTTGAGTGGGTAAGAATGAATAAAATGTCATATGTGCGCATGTACTTCCAATGTTTCTTCCTTCAACTAAAAGCGAGTTTCTCTACCATTACCAAAAAAATTTTGGGAACACTTAAGCATCTATATATATATATAAAGACGAAAGCCCTCACTGACTGGCTGACTCACTCACTCACTGACTCGCCAAAAGTTCTCCAACTTCCCGATGTCGTAGAAACATGAAATTTGGCACAAGCATAGATTATCTCCAAAATAGGAAAAGTAATTAGGTCCCAACTCAATTATTCAATTCTAGCGCAAAAGAATTGCCAAAATTTTACGTACATAATCTAAATCTCTCACTTCCCAATGTCATAGAAACTTAAAACTTGGTACAAGCATTGAATATGTCATAAATAGGAAAAGTTAATGGGTCCCAACTCGATTATTCAATAATATGCGCAAAAGAATTAGCGTGCAAATTTTACATACGGAATCTAATTCTCTCACTTCCCGGTGTCATAGAAACTCGAAATTTGGCAGGAGCATCAATAATGTCAGAAATAGGAAAAGCTAATGGGTCCCAACTCGATTATTCAATTCTATGCGCAAAAGAATTAGCGTCCAAATTTTACGTACGGAATGTAATTTTCTCACTTTCCGGTGTCATAGAAAAGTGAAATTTGGCACGAGCATTGAATGTCATAAATAGGAAAAGTTCATAGGTCCCAACTCGAGTATTCAATTCTAGCGCAAAAGAACTGGCGTCAAAATTTTACGTGCGGAATATTATTTTTTCACTTTCCGGTGTCATAGAAACGGGAAATTTGGCACGAACATTATGTCCTAAATAGGAATAGTTAATGGGTCCCAACTCGATTATTCAATTCTATGCGCAAAAGAATTAGCGTCCAAATTTTACGTACGGAATCTAATTTTTTTCACTTTCCGGTATCATAGAAACGTGAAATCTGGCACGAGCATTGATTATGTCATAAATAGGAAAAGTTCTTAGGTCCCAACTCGAGTATTCAATTCTAGCGCAAAAGAATTGGCGTCGAAATTTTACGTACGGAATGTCATTTTCTCACTTTCTGGTCTCAAAGAAACGGGAAATTTGGCACGAGCATTGATTGTGTCATAAATAGGAAAAGCTAATGGGTCCCAACTCTATTATTCAATTCTATGCGCAAAAGAATTAGCGTCCAAATTTTACGTACATAATCTAAATGTCTCACTTCCCAATGTCATAGAAACATGAATTTTGGCACAAGCATTGATTGTATCCTAAGTATGAAAAGTTAATGGGTCCCAACTCGATTATTCAATTCTAAGCGTAAAAGAATTAGTGTCCAAATTTTATGTACGTAATCTAATTCTCTCACTTCCTGATGTCATTTTATATAAAGGAAACGTCGCATGGTTGCCTCCATGTGGGGTTTCCTGGGTAACGCAGAGAACTATGCAAAATGGTGAACATATGTTTTCCTCAGTATCTCTAAAGTAACCATGACTTCATAAGATTTTCCGTGTGAACACCAGATAAACACCAGTACCAAATTAACTCGGGCGAAGCCGGGTATATCAGCTAGTCTTCCTATAACACCAAGTTACTTAAGGCCCATTTAGACGGGACAAATGTTGGGCAAACTATGTTGTACGGGAGCTAGTATCACTGGCTCAATCACAGAACAGCCAGCAGGGGGGTAGGGAGGCTGCAGGAGATTTCTCTCCCCCGCCCCTACGTAGCGGCTGTTCAATGCTGAACAGCTGCTATTTACACTGAATGATCATCGTTCAGCTCATCATCCATCATTTAGGACGAGTATGTGTGGGGATGAGTGTCTGGCATCCCATGAGCCGGGGGAGTGAGACAAAGTGGACTTTGTGATGGAATATGGGAAGGACAATTTTTATTTTGTATTCTAGGATGACCATCCTTAAAGGGCAATAAATATTCTGGCATGGCCTGGTGGGCCTCCACCTTGTCCCGATGTATAAGTATCCACATAGGGCAATGTAACCAAACACAGCCAATGTGAGTGGTGAAAATTTTTCAAGTCCAATCTCTCTTCCTCACTAGTGCAGACACAGTTGCCGTACTCCCGGATGCCATAGCCACATCGCTCCATCTTGTGGTGAGCGCTGTAATCTAAAGCTCCTCAACAGTGCTGGGGAATAACCTGCTGGCAACAGGTATATAGAGGTCATCAGTTTCTGTATCTCTCTCCCCTTCCCGAAGTGTCACAAGGCTTAGGTAGTGGGTAGCCATTGGGAACATCTTGCAGGGCCTGAGCAGTAGCCATCTCTATACTCTTCGAGCTCTCTCAGCTCCTCCTGAGCACACTCCTGGTGGACTCCTGCTACCCTGACTAGATCCAAGTTTGGGCGGCTCCAGACACCCCACCCCACTCCCTTTTCAACTCCACGGGGGGGGGGGGGGGGGGGAGAGGGGAGGAGAGAGAGACCCCCTCCCTACTTTTCTCTCACCACAGGTTGGAAGAATTGGTGGGCTTCTCCTGAGGAAAGAAAAGTGTAGTCTGGGTGTTATTTTATATGACCAGCTTGTTACCAAAATTTTCCATCTCCATATGCTTGTTCAATAATGCCACTGCACACCACAGGATCACACAGTCCTCTTTCAACTTATAGGGCATCTTTCCTACGTACATTTTGATTTCAATAAAGACTTTGCTTTTACTCACAGTTTTCCGTTGTAATCCGATACGATCAAGCATATTACAATGAAAAGTCCAGTTTTACTTTTCCCATCAACACACATGGCATGGAGGTATCATCCTGTGATAAGACATGCTGTTTTTTTTTTTTGTTTGTTTGTTTTTTTAAACAAACAATGGGTTCTGTTTTTATGAAAGTTTTGTGTGTAATGCAAAGCCCAAAACTCACAGTAAAATCAGCCATATGCACATGGTCTCAGGGTTCTCTCACATGTGTGTATGCTACTGGGTAGTACACATAGGGTTTCTGTGTGACTAATATACAGTAGCAATCTCACATTGACTTTCAATTGTGCCTCTCACACACAGCATGCACAAAAAAGTTCACAGCACCCACAATCTTGAAATGTCTTACGCGTACACACAAGGCAAAATAGTGTAAGGAGATTGCCGGAATACGGGAAGTATGCATGTGATTTGCGTACTTGTGGCATGTTCCCGCATGTAAAATACATGGGCAGTGCACAGCAAAATCTGGTGGTGTGAGAGAGCCCTATGGGTGTGCTTACAGGGATAAGTGCGATTTAAAAAAAAAAAAAAAAAACGCTCTTGTGAAGGAACCCATTGAAAATAAAAAGATTCTATTAAATGCGCATTACACATGCACAATTTGCGCATGTAGTACGCCTGTGTGAATTCACCCTAAGGCAGCTTTGACACGGCCACTAGAATCGCACAATTTTGTGTGCTGCAAGATGCAAAAATATTACAAGAATATGATATAATTCTTATGATTGGAGTCATGCACATGAGCAATTTTTTTTCCTGCATCACATTGAGGTGCGGGAAAAATCGTGGCATATCCTACCTTTTGGGTGCTCCATCACATCACCCATTGTTTTCAATGGGGATGGCAAAGCATTGCATGGCGTGCGAGGTGCATGCGAGTGTGATGTGACAATGTGAGATTTCCCATTGAAAACATTTAGGCATGGTGGAGGATCGCTACTTCCCTTAAGTGAATGCGAGGCACTTTAACCCCTTAGTGACGGCCCCATCGTGAAACTACGTCCTGCCTGAGTGGGCTTTAATCCTAGAGGACGTAGTATTATGCGTCCTTTTAGGATTAATGCCCCTCAGGCTCTGGATGTGATAGTGCCCACAGGTAGCCGACAGCATGGAGCTGTCATTCCGGGCTGCGGGCAGTGTCCCCAGAAATGCGATCGGCGCTATCCAATCGATAAGTGAAAACAAGTTTTAAAAAAAGTAAAGTTTCACCTCCCCTCATGGATCGGATCCATGAGGGGAGGTGAAAATACTCGTCTCGGTGTCCCGGGACCCGATGTCCCCTTCTGCGCATGCGCGCCCGACGTCCATCATCGGGCGCGTGCACCGAGGGTCTCGAGCCCCGGGAAATTCAAAATCCCTCTGCTCCTGGCTGCCATGTGTAGCCAGGAGCAGAGAGATTTCACCGGGGACATGATCACTGTTATCCAATGGATGACAGTGATCATGTAAAGTAAAGTAAAAAAAACAAAGTGGAAAAGTTTTAAAAAAATTTAAAAAGCTTACATTTCCTCTCCCCCCACGGATCATATCCATGAGGGAGGATGAAAGTACGTACATAAGGCCCCCGGATTTATCCGTGGACCTTACCACAGCTTCTGCACACACGCCCAGCGCCAAAATGGCGGAAGCATGCACAAAAGCTGTAGATTGCCAGGATAATTTAAATTTTTCCTGCTCCTGGCTACAAAACTGAGCCAAGAGCCCAGAGATTTCACGGGGGGCTGCGGTGAGCGGTTCCTGGTCACGTGTTCGCCGTTATCCAATGGTCACGTAAAAGTTTTTAAAAAATTGAAGTTTCATCTCCCCTCACCGATGCGATCGGTGAGAGGAGATGAAACTTTTTACCCGAGGCCTCCGTATTTGCACCCCGACGCAATCCTCCTTCGTGAACCCTCCCGAATTCTGCACATGCGATTGCCGGCAAAACTCCGGACACATGCGCAGAAGGCGGGGAGCCCAGGAAACTTAAAATCTCCTTGCTCTCAGCGACCAACGGTTGCCGAGAGCCTGGAGCAGTGACAGGTGGCCTTGTTGAGCGGTCCTCGGTCCCGAAAAAAAAAATGTAGCGATCTACCTTAGGTCGGTCTCACATAACCGGATAAGAATTACGGATTCCTCATGCGTCTGATCCGTGGTAATACGCAGATCAATCGCATTGGATTACACAATTCCGCTCACATAGTGGGTTGGAATTGTGTAATCTACTCGCAGTAAAGAGAACGCAGTAGGTTCTATTTTACTGCGGATATCCGCAACATAGAGCCCATTGTGCTCCATTGTCGCGGATATACCGGCAGCCCATACACTACTACCTTGTATACGGGCTGCGGGTACCCGCGTCATCGTTAGGCAATAATGCGGGAAATACAAACAAAAAAAAGGTGTACTGCGCATGACCGCCTGTGTGAGTACGCAGTTATGCGCAGTACATTACGCGGCCGTACGCAGGGTCACTGCCGGGCTCACAGCTGGGATCTGCTGCGGGCCTCCGCAAGCAGATTCCACCTATGGCTGCATGAGCCCGGCGTTATTCAGACCGCTACCTGTAATGCGTATTTTACAAGAAGCTCCGGGAACGCTCACCTTCATGCAGTTCCAGGAGCAGCTTGTTGAGCGTCTTCTGTGTGAGACCGCCGCACCTCCACAAGCTTACGAAGACTCACGGAACGCCACTTTTTACACCCCATACTCGCCACTGAGGTCAAGAAATGACCCCCAAAAAGCATGAGAGGAGGGGGGATACCCGGTTTTATTACCCCATGGGCCCATTCCAACCAGCCTCCGTAATTACCACTGTCTTCGGAAATACCACACAGTTCACATTATTACTTTTATCTAAGATTTAGTGAATGCCAAAAAGGGCGCGGAGGGGGGGGGGGTATTTTTAGGGAGTCAATTTTTATTCCGTACAAATGAACAATGGGGCCTGGAATTTATTCAGTTGTGCCCTGCAATCCAACGGGTGTTCCCTCTTTTATAGGCCTTGCCATGGGTCCTGTAAGTAAATTAGGGCCACAATGGGTATGTTTCTGAACACAAGACAAACGAGGGTATCCATTTTGGGGTGACCGTCTTCATTCCTATGTACACTGTACAAAAAAACTGTTTTTAAATTTAAAAAATTGAAAATCGTAATTTTTTTCCTTCTGCTTTGCTTAGATTCATTCAAATACTGTGGGGTTAAAATACGCAGTACACCCCTAGATGAATTTGTTAAGGGGTCTAGTTTTCAAAATGGGGTCATTTGAGGGGGTTACTTATCGTTTTGGCCGCTCAATGGCTCTATAATTGGGCAATGGGGCCTGGAATTTATTCAGTCGTACCTTGAAATTCAACGGGTGTTCCTTTCATTGTAGGCCTAGCCATGTGTCCTGAAAGTAGATTAGGGCCACAATGGGTATGTTTCTGAACACGGGACAAACAGGGGTATCCATTTTGGGGTGAAAGTCTTAATTTATATGTGTGCTGTACAAAAAAACTGTTTTTAAATTGACGCAATTGCCCAAAGAATGAAAATCTTAATTTTTTCCTACTGCTTTGCTTAGATCTATTTAAACATTGTATGGTTAAAATACACAGTACACCCCTAGATGAACGCGTTAAGGGGTCTAGTTTTCAAAATGGGGTCATTTGTGAGGGTTCTCTATAATGAGTGAGTATACTCGCTAAAGGCAATTGCTCGAGCGAGCATTGCCTTTAGCGAGTATCTTCCCCGCTCGAGACTACAGGTTCGGGTGCTGGCAGTGGGCAAGGAGCTGCGGGGGAGAGTGGGGCGGAACGGAGGGGAGATCTCTCTCTCTCTCCCTCTCACCCCGCCGCTCCCTCCTGCTGACAGCCGCTACTCACCGCTCCCCTGCGCCGGCACCCGAACCTGCAGTCTCGAGCGGGGGAGATACTCGCTAAAGGCAAAGCTCGCTCGAGCAATGGCCTTTAGCGAGTATACTCGCTCATCTCTATTCTCTATTGTTTTGGCCACTCAAGAGCTCTGCAAGTGTGCTATGGGGCATAAAAGGCCTTCAAGCAAAATTTATGTTCTAAAAGCCACCGACTACTCCTTTCATTTTGGGCCCCATTGTGCATTAAGACATAAGATTAGGGCCACAATGGGTATATTTCTAAAAACAGGACAAACAGGGGTATCCATTTTGGGGTGCAAGTCTTCATTCATATGTGTGTTGTGCAAAAAAAGCTGTTTTTAAAATGACAGAATTGCCAAAAAAACGAAAATCACAATTTTTTTCCTTTTTGCTTTGCTTGAATTCATTCAAAAACTGTGGGGTCAAAATTTGCAGTACACCCCTAGATAAATTCCTTAAGGGGTCTAGTTTTCAAAATGGGGTCATTTGTGGGGGTTTTCTATGGTTTTGGGCGCTCAAGACCTCTACATGTGTGCTATGGGGCCTAAAACGCCTTCAATCAAAATTTCTGTTCTGAAAAACACTGACTACTCCTTTCATTTTGGGCCTCGTTGTGCACTCAGATATAAGATTACGGCCACAATGGGTATATTTCTGAACACAGGACCAACAGGGGGATCCATTTTGGGGTGTAAATCCTCATTTTCATGTAAACCATAGGAAAAAATGTTTTTAAAATGACATATTTGCAAAAATATGAAATTTTACGTTTTCTCCTCTAAATTGAATTAATTCCAGAAAAAAACCGTGGGGTCAAAATACTCATGGCCCCCACAGTCAATACATTAAGGGGTGTAGTTTTTAAAATAGGGTCATTTGTGGGGGTACCTATTATTCTGACACTCATGAGCCTTTCCAATCTTGGCTTGGTGTAGGAAAACAGTGTTCCTCAAAATGCTGAAAAGTAATGTTAAATTTGTATGTCTCCTAAATGGTTAAAAAAACATACAGAATAAAGTAAACTGATGGAAATATATCTTGGCAAAAATTTGTACAGTATGTTCGCACATATTTGTGTAATTATAGTTGAAAATGTAAAAAAAAGACAATTTTTTTCAAAATTTTCCCAATATTCGCACTTTTAATAAATATTCATTAAAGGGGTTGTCCCGCGGCAGCAAGTGCGGTTATACACTTCTGTATGACCATATTAATGCACTTTGTAATGTACATCGTGCATTAAATATGAGCCATACAGAAGTTATTCACTTACCCATTCCATTGCTGGCGTCCCCGTCTCCATGGCGCCGTCTAATTTCTGTGTCTTCTGGCTGCTTTAGATGCGCTTGCGCTGTGCGGTCTTCTGCCTGGTGAATGGGGCCGCTCCGGCCGGAGAGCTGGTCTGCGCGTCGTCATCATGGCTCCGCCTCCGTCACGTGGTGCCGATCAGCCAATGAGGTGGCTGTATCGGCCGTGGAACGCAAGGAAGGAGAAGACAATCCACGGTGCACCATGGGAGAAAACCACGGTGCATCATTGGAAAAGGACCGGCGGCCATCTTTAAAAGAAGAAAAGAAGATGCTGCGCGAACGGGGTTGCAGGTAAGCGATTGTTATTTAAAAAAAAAAAAAAAAAACGGAATTGATTTTAACAGGGCAGAATGCGGGGGTAAGTTGAAAAAAAATTTTGGGATTTCACCGCGGGACAACCCCTTTAACACTATCAGTCTATTTTTTCCAAGTACAACATGTGGCGAAAAAACATTGTCAGAATCACTTGGATATGTAAAGCCTTTTGGTATGGAATGGCAAAGATCTGTACCTCTCCAGTAAAGAGGGAAGAAAAAAATGTTGTGCTAACGAGGCAGCTTGCAAATGGTTGCCTGAAGCTATCCATACTTAAAAATTAGTTATCAAATCGTGAAAATAATTTCTTTTCTACTTATTACTGAGGAAGGGTCGCAGTGGTTCCCATATGGTATAGATACTAGGATTCCTGGTTCTCACCCAGATGGTTTGGGTTTGACTTTTTTTTTTAGCAAGCTGTGTAAGCAATTTTTCCTTTATGGCCTAGCGGTTAGAATTACTGGTTTTTACCAAGGCAGCCAGGGTTCAACTCCTGGTAGAGGAATGAGCATTTTCTTAAGATGGCAACTACATTGAAAGACCTACAGAATTAAGATATCATTCAAAAAAATAAATATATAAGATTATCATTCCGGTTTCCCACACAGGCGGGGAATCTACAAGTCTTGTATCAGTTTGCCTTGACTTTGCTTTTTAATCAAGAATGCTGTGAACTGGATTTGAACCGGGGGTTGCTGCCTCTCAGGATCACTTACAGTAACAGGGGTAGTGGATGAGTCATCTGTCTCACCATGCCTCAAGTTATGTACAGTGAGGCAGCGCTCCAAGAGGAAGACTAAAGATTTTTTACAAAAATAAAGCAGAGTCAAATAATCTGGTACAAATTGTTGTAAATACTCAGTTGTGTCCAGATGAATCCATGACTGGGTTTCCATATATATTATTCACTGGTGAAGAAGAAATAGTCTGCCTATCAGAAATCCCACGTGGTATGGGAGAGCAGCTTGAAAATGCTCCAGTCGCAATGTATGGCAGAGAGAAAGTATGTAAACAAAAAAGAGAACATAGCAGCCTGTTGGTTCCCGGGATGTCTCACTGGTGGCTGCCGACACACTGCTAGTGGAAGAGAAGTAACCCGAGAATAGCCACAGCTGCAGTGTTCTCTGCGTGGAACCCATGAAAATTCTACATAGAGGCCCATAGATTTTATATTGAAAAAGGCCTACCTCTGTAAAGGCCGCAACGCATTGTACTGCACTTATTAAACTGTGAAATATTCCTGTTGCCTACAACTATCTACGAGCCAACTGGGACTGGGGGTGCCTTATTAGAGGCACCTCCGTGAAGTAAGTGATATGCTTCAATACCACCTTCTTTGGAATAATAATACCGTCTGGGCGCTGAAATTATCTATTTTTTTTTGTTTACATGCCTCAAATTAGCTCCTCCATGAGAGTGCTAGTTTCTTGGCTTTTTGGGGTCTTTTAGCTTTGCATTGTGGGAGTGTCATAGCCCATGAGGTTTAACTGATGCGTGGTTATTGCTAACTGAAAACCTTTCCTAATATCCCCGCCATGATGGCTTGAAATAGTCAGCATTGGCAATATTTGCTGGTCTCTCAGGAGACTTCATCTATAGTAGAAAGAACAAAAAAAGGGTAAGAGATTGAGATTGGAAGTCATGTTAACTTGCTTTGCTGTTACCAGAGGGGAAAACAGAAAATTGGGGGAATAAAAGAATGCAGGATATCTATAATCCGAGAGCTGAGGAGGGAACACTTAGCTAACTTAAATGAATTCAAGTCCCAAGATCCAGATTAATTACTTCATAGGATACTAAAGGAAACAGCAGAGGTAATTGCTGAGCCACTGGCCATTATCTTTGAAAATTCCTGGAGAACAGGAGAAGTCCCAAAAGATTGGAAAAGGGCAAATAATGTCCCTATCTTCAAAAAGGGAAGAAGGTGGATCCAGGAAAGTACAGGCCTGTGAGCCTGACTTCTATACGGGGAAAGATCCTTGAACAAATTATTAAACAGCATGTATGCAAGTACTTGAACAAAAATGGAGTAATTAACCAGAGCCGGCATGGGTTTGTAACAAACAAGTCATGTCAGACTAATCTAATTTCCTTCTATGACAATCAGCAACTGGGTTGATCAGGGAAATGCTGTGGATATAGTATATCTTAACTTTAGTAAAACATTTGACAAAGTATCTCATACCATACTTGAAATATTATTGAAAAAATGACCAAATATGGGATTCACAAGGCAACTGTTAGGTAGATTCACAACTTTCTGAGTGATTGCACTCAAAGAGTGGACATAAATGGCTGCACATCCAAGTGGTAGAATGTATCAACTGGGCGGGGCACAAGGTTCTGTCCTAGGCCCAGTGTTCAACATTATTATATATGATCTGGAGGAGGAAGCTAGGAGGGATAGCTTACACTTGGAAAGAGAGCGAGTATTCAAAAAGATCTAGAAAAGCTTGAACAGTGGGCGGCGACTAATGGAATGGTATTTAACAGAGAGAAATGCAGAGTCCTAAATCTGGGGAAGAAAATCGAAAAAAAAAAAGCACATCAAAATGGGAGGAATCGGGCAGAGCAGCAGCACATGTGAAAAAGACTTTGGTATACTAATAGATCGTAGACTGAACATGAGTCAACAATGTGATGCAGCAGCCAAAAAGGCAAACACAATTCTGGGATGTATTAAGAGAAGCATAGAGTCTAGATCACATGAGGTAATTATCCCCCTCCACTCTTCCTTAGTCAGACCTCATGTGGAATACTGTGTCCCGTTCTGGGCATCCCATTTTAAAAAAGACAGACAAACTGGAGCAAGGTCAGAGAAGAGTTACCAAGATGGTGAGCAGTCTGCAAATCATGTCCTATGAGGAACGGTTAAATGATCTGGGAATGTTTAACTTGCAAAAAAGGAGGCTGAGAGGAGACTCAACAGCGGTCTACAAATATCTGAAGGGCTGTGACAGTCCAGAAGCATCAGCCCTATTCGCATTTGCACAAGGAAATACCAGAAGCAATGGGATGAAACTGAAAGAAAGTTTTTTCTAATATCTAATCTGTGTCTCCTCCCTAACAGTGAGGGTGATCAATGAGTGGAACAAGTTACCACGGGAGGTGGTGAGTTCTCCTTCAATAGAAGTTTTCAAACAAAGCCTGGACAAATATCTGTCTGGGATGATTTAGTGATCCTGCACTGAGCAGGGTGTTGGACCAGATGACCCTGGAGGTCCCTTCCAACTCTACCATTCTATGATTCTATAACCCTGCACATGAAGCAAACTTATGCCAATTTACCAGCTGCAAGAAATGTCAATTGTCTCTCTGCCATGCCTACTTTTGAAAATGCATGAGAAGACAAAATGCCATTTTGGTGATGACCCGAAGGACAACTGCATTGAGTCTTCAGTCCCTTGTCTACCAAGATGCCTTGCCGTAGTGTAGAAAGTGGATTGTTCATCTTTCTCACCATGCCTCAAATGAGCTCTTTCAAGAGCGCATGAATTTCTTGGCCTCTTGTAGTCTTTTAACTTTGCGCAGTGGCAGTATCCTAGCCCATGAGGTTTAACCAAGCCGTGATTTTTGCTGATTGAAAACTTTTCCCAACACCCTGTCATGATGGCTTGAAACATAGTCAGCATTTGTAGTTTTGCTGCTTTCTCAGTAGACGACTTCTTTAGTAGGAAGAACAGAAAAAGCAGTAAGGACTCCCTCACAGAGACGCTTTTTTCAGCGATTAAGCGCAACATTTTCTGCGCTGCGCTAATCGCTGTATAACGCTCCAATTGTTTTCAATGGAGCTTCTCAGACAGCCGCTTGATCACGGCGCTTTCAAGGTCCGCAATTTTTGAGTGGAGTCTGTTCTATTTTTGACATTTAGCGTACCTAATCAATGATGAGGGAAGTTAAACTCTGCTGTCGGTCACAGGGAGCTACGGCTAAAAATGAAAGTAAAATTGCGCCGCTTTGCCGAACGCTTGTGTGAGGGAGGCCTAAGAGATTGGTAGAAACAAACCATGTTAACATGCCTTCTAACTTCAGAGGAAAAAAGAAAACCCTACCATGAAGCGAACTAATGCCCATTTACCAGCTGCAAGAAATGTCAATTGTCTTACTGCCACGTGTACTTTGCAAACCCATGACAAGAATAAATGCCATTTGGATTATCACCTTAGTGACAGCTACCCTTCTGTCCCTAAACTTCTAGGGTGCTTTACAGTAGCTGGGGAACTGGATGAGTCCTCTTTGTCCTACCATGCCATGGATGAGGTACTTCATGAGAGTGTAATATTTTTGGCCACTTGGTCTTTTGGCCTTGCACAATGGCAGTATCATAGCTCATTCGGTTTTATCAAGGCGTAATTATTGTTAGTTATAAATAGAGATGAGCGAGCACCAAAATGCTCGGGTGCTCGTTACTCGGGACGAAATTATCGCGATGCTCGAGGGTTCGTTTCGAGTAACGAACCCCATTGAAGTCAATGGGCGACCCGAGCATTTTTGTATTTCGCCGATGCTCGCTAAGGTTTCCAATTGTGAAAATCTGGGCAATTCAAGAAAGTGATGGGAACGACACAGCAACGGATAGGGCAGGCGAGGGGCTACATGTTGGGCTGCATCTCAAGTTCACAGGTCCCACTATTAAGCCACAATACCGGCAAGAGTGCCCCCTCCCCCCAACAACTTTTACTTCTGAAAAGCCCTCATTAGCAATGCATACCTTAGCTAAGCACCACACTACCTCCAACAAAGCACAATCACTGCCTGCATGACACTCCGCTGCCACTTCTCCTGGGTTACATGCTGCCCAACACCCCCCCCCCCCCCCCCGCACGACCCAGTGTCCACAGCGTACACCAAATTGTCCCTGCGCAGCCTTCAGCTGCCCTCATGCCACACCACCCTCATGTCTATTTATAAGTGCGTCTGCCATGAGGAGGAACTGCAGGCACACACTGCAGAGGGTTGGCACGGCTAGGCAGCGACCCTCTTTAAAAGGGGCGGGGCGATAGCCCACAATGCTGTACAGAGGCAATGAGAAATAGAATCCTGTGCCACCGCCATCAGGAGCTGCACACGTGGGCATAGCAATGGGGAACCTATGTGCCACACACTATTCATTCTGTCAAGGTGTCTGCATGCCCCAGTCAGACCGGGCTTTTTAATTCATAGACACAGGCAGGTACAACTCCCTATTGTGAAGTCCCTGTGGACCGACAGCATGGGTGGCTCCCTGGAACCCACCAGCGGTACATAAATATATCCCATTGCATTGCCCAACACAGCTGAGGTAGTAATGTCGTGCTTAATGCAGGTGGGCTTCGGCCCACACTGCATGCCCCAGTCTGACTGGGGTTCTTTACAAGTGGACAGATGTAGGTTAAACTCCGTGTGCACCTACAGCATGGGTGGCTCCCTGGAACCCACCGGCGGTACATAATATCCCATTGCATTGCCCAACACAGCTGAGGTACTAATGTCGTGCTTAATGCAGGTGGGCTTCGGCCCACACTGCATGCCCCAGTCAGACTGGGGTTCTTTACAAGTGGAAACAGATGCATTTATAATTCCCTGTGGACCCACAGCATGGGTGGGTGCCAGGAAGCCACCGGCAGTACATAAATATATCCCATTGCATTGCCCAACACAGCTGAGGTAGTAATGTCGTGCTTAATGCAGGTGGGCTTCGGCCCACACTGTATGCCCCAGTCAGACTGGGGTTCTTGACAAGTGGACACATGTAGGTTAAACTCCGTGTGCACCTACAGCATGGGTGGGTGCCAGGAACCCACCGGCGGTACATAAATATATCCCATTGCATTGCCCAACACAGCTGAGGTAGTAATGTCGTGCTTAATACAGGTGGGCTTCGGCCCACACTGCATGCCCCAGTCAGACTGGTAATATGTACCTTAACAGTAACCGCGTTGGTGGTAATGTGGTGGTGACTGCGGACCTAGTAGCGCGGTTTCATTTTGTTGGTTTTCGGAATGTGGCCAGGATTAAGTGGGCTGTGGCGGGGGATGTTTTTGAGGCACTACGTGTCCTCTCCACGTGTCCGTGGTTATATGCACCTTAACAGTAACAGCGTTGGTGGGAAATGGCCTCGCCGCCATCATGTCTTTGGGAAGCCTCTGTTTCCACACCCCAGAGACATACCATTAGCAGCGGTATAGGCAGAGCCCATAATTAGTAACATTTCAGCGGTAGCATTAGGGACAGGCCCCACTAACATATCACTAGCAGCATTATAGGGGGAGCACAGTATTAGTTCCATTTCAGTAATAGTAGCACTCAAGACAGGCCCCAGTAACAATTCCGAAGCATCAGTATAGTGGGAGCGCAGTCTTAGTTCCATTTCAGTAATAGTAGCACTCAAGACAGGCCCCAGTAACAATTCCGAAGCAGCAGTATAGGAGGAGCGCAGTCTTAGTTCCATTTCAGTAGTAGTAGCAGTCAAGGCAGGCCACAGTAATATTCCCATTGCAGCAGTTTAGGGAGATAACAGTCTCTTTCACATTTCAGTAGCTGCAGTATAGACAAGGCCCAAGTTACATTTATGTAGCTAAAGTGTAGGCCAACCCCACACACCTTTCTGTACCATGAGTGCAGGCGAAGAACATAGAAATTACTATGATTACACTGTAGGTGAGGGCCCAAAAAAATTGGTGTACCAACAGTAGTAATGTACCTCAGAAAAAATTGGCCATGCCCAACCAAGATGGCAGGTGAAACCCATTAATCGCTTTGGTTAATGTGGCTTAAGTGGTAACTAGGCCTGGAGGCAGCCCAGTTTAACGAAAAATTGGTTCAAGTTAAAGTTTCAACGCTTTTAAGAGCATTGAAACGTATAAACATTGTTTAGAAAAATTATATGAGTGAGCCTTGTGGCCCTAAGAAAAATTGCCCGTTCTGCGTGATTACGTGAGGTTTCAGGAGGAGGAGCAGGAGGAGGAGGAGGAATATTATACACAGATTGATGAAGCAGAAATGTCCCCGTTTTGGATGGTGAGAGAGAACGATGCTTCCATCCGCGGGTACAGCCTACGTATTGCTTAGGTATTGCTGCTGTCCGCTGGTGGAGAAGAGAAGTCTGGGGAAATCCAGGCTTTGTTCATCTTGATGAGTGTTAGCCTGTCGGCACTGTCGCTTGACAGGCAGGTACGCTTATCTGTGATGATTCCCCCAGCCGCACTAAACACCCTCTCTGACAAGACGCTAGCCGCAGGACAAGCAAGCACCTCCAGGGCATACAGCGCTAGTTCAGGCCACGTGTCCAGCTTCGACACCCAGTAGTTGTAGGTGGCAGAGGCGTCACGGAGGACGGTCGTGCGATCGGCTACATACTCCCTCACCATCCTTTTACAGTGCTCCCGCCGACTCAGGCTTGACTGGGGAGCGGTGACACAGTCTTGGTGGGGAGCCATAAAGCTGTCCAGGGCCTTGGAGACTGTTGCACTGCCTGTGCTGTACATGCTGCTCGATCTCCGCACCTCCCCTGCTACCTGGCCCTCGGAACTGCGCCTTCTACCACTAGCGCTGTCGGATGGGAATTTTACCATCAGCTTGTCCGCCAGGGTCCTGTGGTATAGCAACACTCTCTAACCCCTTTCCTCTTCGGGAATGAGAGTGGAAAGGTTCTCCTTATACCGTGGGTCGAGCAGTGTGTACACCCAGTAATCCGTAGTGGCCAGAATGCGTGTAACGCGAGGGTCACGAGAAAGGCATCCTAACATGAAGTCAGCCATGTGTGCCAGGGTACCTGTACGCAACACATGGCTGTCTTCACTAGGAAGATCACTTTCAGGATCCTCCTCCTCCTCCTCCTCCTCAGGCCATACACGATGAAAGGATGACAGGCAAGCAGCATGGGTACCGTCAGCAGTGGGCCAAGCTGTCTCTTCCCCCTCCTCCTCATCCTCCTCATGCTCCTCCTCCTCCTCCTGAACGCGCTGAGATATAGACAGGAGGGTGCTCTGACTATCCAGCGACATACTGTCTTCCCCCGCCTCCGTTTCCGAGCGCAAAGCATCTGCCTTTATGCTTTGCAGGGAATTTCTCAAGATGCATAGCAGAGGCATGGTGACGCTAATGATTGCAGCATCGCCGCTCACCACCTGGGTAGACTGCTCAAAGTTTCCAAGGACCTGGCAGATGTCTGCAAACCAGGCCCACTCTTCTGAAAAGAATTGAGGAGGCTGACTCCCACTGCGCCGCTGATGTTGGAGTTGGTATTCCACTATAGCTCTACGCTGCTCATAGAGCCTGGCCAACATGTGGAGCGTAGAGTTCCACCGTGTGGGCACGTCGCACAGCAGTCGGTGCACTGGCAGATTAAACCGATGTTGCAGGGTTCGCAGGGTGGCAGCGTCCGTGTGGGACTTGCGGAAATGTGCGCAGAGCCGGCGCACCTTTACGAGCGGGTCTGACAAGCGTGGGTAGCTTTTCAGAAACCGCTGAACCACCAAATTAAAGACGTGGGCCAGGCATGGCACGTGCGTGAGGCTGCCGAGCTGCAGAGCCGCCACCAGGTTACGGCCGTTGTCACACACGACCATGCCCGGTTGGAGGCTCAGCGGCGCAAGCCAGCGGTCGGTCTGCTCTGTCAGACCCTGCAGCAGTTCGTGGGCCGTGTGCCTCTTATCTCCTAAGCTGAGTAGTTTCAGCACGGCCTGCTGACGCTTGCCCACCGCTGTGCTGCCACGCCGCGCGACACCGACTGCTGGCGACGTGCTGCTGCTGCTGACACATCTTGATTGTGAGACAGAGGTTGTGTTGGAGGAGAAGGAGGAGGAGGAGGAGGGTGCTTTAGTGGAGGAAGCATACACCGCCGCAGATACCACCAGCGAGCTGGGGCCCGCAATTCTGGGGGTGGGTAGGACGTGAGCGGTCCCAGCCTCCACTAAATTCACCCAATGTGCCGTCAGGGAGATGTAGTGGCCCTGCCCGCCTGTGCTTGTCCACATGTCCGTTGTTAAGTGGACCTTGGCAGTAACTGCGTTGGTGAGGGCGCGTACAATGTTGCGAGAGACGTGGTCGTGCAGGGCTGGGACGGCATATCGGGAAAAGTAGTGGCGACTGGGAACTGAGTAGCGCGGGGCCGCCGCCGCCATCATACTTTTGAAGGACTCCGTTTCCACAATCCTATACGGCAGCATCTCAAGGCTGATAAATTTGGCTATGTGGACGGTTAACGCTTGAGCGTGCGGGTGCGTGGCAGCGTACTTGCGCTTGCGCTCCAACACTTGCGCTAGCGACGGCTGGACGGTGCGCTGAGAGACATTGGTGGATGGGGCCGAGGACAGTGGAGGTGAGGGTGTGGGTGCAGGCCAGGAGACGGTAGTGCCTGTGTCCTAAGAGGGGGGTTGGATCTCAGTGGCAGATTGGGGCACAGGGGGAGAGGCAGCGGTGCAAACCGGAGGCGGTGAACGGCCTTCGTCCCACCTTGTGGGGTGCTTGGCCATCATATGTCTGCGCATGCTGGTGGTGGTGAGGCTGTTGGTGGTGGCTCCCCGGCTGATCTTGGCGCGACAAAGGTTGCACACCACTGTTCGTCGGTCGTCAGGTGTCTCTGTGAAAAACTGCCAGACCTTAGAGCACCTTGGCCTCTGCAGGGTGGCATGGCGCGAGGGTGCGCTTTGGGAAACAGTTGGTGGATTATTCGGTCTGGCCCTGCCTCTACCCCTGGCCACCGCACTGCCTCTTGCAACCTGCCCTGCTGCTGCCCTTGCCTCCCCCTCTGAAGACCTGTCCTGAGTAGGCGTTGCAAACCAGGTGGGGTCAGTCACCTCATCGTCCTGCTGCTCTTCCTCAGAATCCTCTGTGCGTTCCTCCCTCGGACTTACTGCCCTCACTACTACCTGACTGAAAGACAACTGTGTCTCATCGTCCTCGTCCTCCTCACCCACTGAAAGGTCTTGAGACAGTTGCCGGAAGTCCCCAGCCTCATCCCCCGGACCCCGGGAACTTTCCAATGGTTGGGCATCAGTGACGATAAACTCCTCTGGTGGGAGAGGAACCACTGCTGCCCAATCTGAGCAGGGGCCCGAGAACAGTTCCTGGGAGTCTTCCCGCTCCTGAGAATGTGTCATTGTAGTGGAGTGAGGAGGTTGGGAGGAAGGAGGAGCAGCAGACAGAGGATTCGGATTTGCAGCAGTGGAGGCGCAGAACTGTGGGTGGATGATAGGTTGCTCGAAGCACTTTCTGCCATCCACGACAGGACCTGCTCACACTGCTCATTTTCTAATAAAGGTCTCCCGCGTGGACCCATTAATTGTACGATGAATGTCGGGACGCCAGAAACGTGCCTCTCTCCTAATCGCTCAGCAGTCGGCTGCGATACACCTGGATCAGGAGTTTGGCCTATGCCCACACCCTCACTTGGCCCTCCGCGTCCTCGGCCGCGTCCACATCCTCTAAGCCTACCCCTACCCCTCAGCATGCTGTATTACCAGTGATTTGATTTCCCAGGCAGGAAATAAATTGGCGCAAGCCTGCAGGCCAAATATAATTTTTTCCCTTTTTTTTTTAAAGGAAAGGCCCACTGCGTATATTCAATCAATAATAAATGTGTTGTGGCCCTGCAAATGTGTCACAGAACTGCAGTGTTGCAGAGTTATTAACTGCAGCAGAGCGGTGATTTCCCAGGCAGGAAATAAATTGGTACAAGCCTACTGTTAAACGTAGCTGGCTGCGTATGATTTTTTTCTACGTTCTCCACCCAGCACACACGTACCCAGAACGCTGAGGACTGTCAGAGGCAGGCCAAATATAATTTTTTCCCTTTTTTTTAAAGGAAAGGCCCACTGCGTATATTCAATCAATAATAAATGTGTTGTGGCCCTGCAAATGTGTCACAGAACTGCAGTGTTGCAGAGTTATTAACTGCAGCAGAGCGGTGATTTCCCAGGCAGGAAATAAATTGGCGCAAGCCTGCTGTTAAACGTAGCTGGCTGCGTATGATTTTTTCTACGTTCTCCACCCAGCACACACGTACCCAGAACGCTGAGGACTGTCAGAGGCAGGCCAAATATAATTTTTTCCCTTTTTTTTTAAAGGAAAGGCCCACTGCGTATATTCAATCAATAATAAATGTGTTGTGGCCCTGCCTACACAATTCTGTCCCTGTAGTATTACTGCAGGGCGCAATGCTCTGCACGGCCGATTTGGAAAAAAAAAAGGGGCAACACTGCTAACTGCAGCCTCCACACTACTGCACACTGTTAGATGTGGCCCTAAGAAGGACCGTTGGGGTTCTTGAAGCCTACACTAACTCCTAACACTCTCCCTGCCTAACCACCACTTCTGTCCCTGTAGTATTACTGCTGGGCGCAATGCTCTGCACGGCCGATTTGGAAAAAAAAAAGGGGCAACACTGCTAACAGCAGCCTTCACACTACTGCACACGGTTAGATGTGGCCCTAAGAAGGACCGTTGGGGTTCTTGAAGCCTACACTAACTCCTAACGCTCTCCCTACAGCAGCTCCGGCACCAGCAGCACTGTCCCTCAGCTATCTCACAAGGCATCTGAGGCAAGCCGCGGGAGGGGCCGACTTTTATACTCGGGTGACACCTGATCTCGCCAGCCACTCACAGTAGGGGGGTGGTATAGGGCTGGAACATCACAGGGGGAAGTTGTAATGCCTTCCCTGTCTTTCAATTGGCCAGAAAAGCGCGCTAACGTCTCAGAGATGAAAGTGAAAGTAACCCGAACATCGCGTGGTGCTCGTTACGAGTAACGAGCATCCCGAACACGCTAATATTCGCCCGAGCACGAGTACGTGCTCGGACGAGTACGTTCGCTCATCTCTAGTTATAAACTCTTTCTAATACCCCACCATGATTATTTGAAATCCATTCTGTATTATTAACCCCTTTGTGAGTCCTGATGGTCATTCAATGTTGTTTCTCCAGGGCTCTGTGTAGCAGCTACAGAAATGTGTGTCTCCCACTCCTGGATAGCTGCAGCCCGAAGGAGATAAAAGACTGGAAACAGGCTGCTACTTTCTACACCCTGTTCTTACCATATAGGTTGATAAATAGCCCCGCCCCCAAAAGGCGTCGGGTTTACAGCAAGCATGGTATGAGGGATACCATGTTCTATTGCTCCCTGTGCCCCTCCCAACCAGGCCTCTGAAATAATCCCTGTTTTGAGCAAATTTAGATTATTAACTTTGGCCGGCTTCACCGGAGCGTGACTGGCTCCGCCGCGGAATATTCCGCGGCGAAGCCTGTCACGGCGCCCCCCCCAGAGACTCCATACTTACCAGCGGGTCCGGCGTCTTTGCTCCCGCATGACGCTTCCCCGCCCACCGCCGCCGCGTCATGTGACACGCCAGCCGACCGGCCGCGTCATATGACGCAGCGGCGGTAGGCGGGAAAGCGTTTTCACGCTATCTTCCGCTGTGTTACAGTGGGAGATAGCGTGAATGGACGGCTTCCATTGACTGTAATGGAAGCCGTCAGCGTGTACACCCGCGGCAAATAGAGCATGCCGCGGGTGAGGACGGGAGATTTCATGGTGCGAAATTCCGCGGTGGAATTCCACATCGTGAGTATTGTGCTATTAGGTTCAATAGAACCTAATGGCAGCGGGCAACGCAGCGGATTTTCGCCGCGAATTACGCGGCGGAAATCCGTTCGTGGGAAGGATGCCTTTATCTAAGATATAGAGAGTGTCAAAAAGGGGGATTCTTTTTAAGGAGTCTATTTAAGTGTGCAGTGGGGTCGGGAATTCAATCATTTGTTCCCCCGAAAGCCAATATGCGTCCCCTTAGTTAGAGGCCTAGCCATGGTTTCAATAAGCAGAATGCGGCTAGAACAGGGGTACTGCTGAACACTGAAGAACTAGTACAATAACATTTGGGCTGTGTCTACCCAGTTTTCACTGTTTACAACAAAAAAAAACTGTCATAAAAGTGACATATTTGTAAAAAAGAAAAAAGAAAAAAAAAGTTTTTTTTCTCCTGCTCTTTATTTAACCCTTAGTGACGGCCCCATTGCCTTTTTACGTGCTGCTTTAGTGGGCTTTAATCCTCAGAGCTGTAAACACATGCTTACTTTGAGGATTAAAGCCATGAGGCCTTTGGACGTGACAGCTCCCTGTTGTCAGCTGCTGGAGATACCCAAAAACCTGGAGCAGTCATGGGGGGCTGGGATATCCGACCCCCAGTCATGCGATCTCTTCTATTTAATGGATATTAGCAATCACATTTAGGTAAATAAAAGGTAAAAAAAAGTTAAAGTTTCAGCTCCCCTCACGGATCAGATCCATAAGGGGAGCTGAGAATACTTACCCCCATCCTCGGTGATGTCCCACGATGTTCTGGTCTTCGAGAACCTGACACCGGTGTCTTCACATGCGCGCCAGTCGTCATTACGTCACGTGCAAAATGATTAGCCCAGAGCAGGGAGATGTCACCGGGTAACACTGAATGCAGTTTCTGGTCACATGATCACGATCACATCGTCAATTAGACGATGGATAACGGCGATCATGTAAAGTAAAAAATAAGTTTAAAATTTTTTTTTTTAAAAAGCTTGTTTCATCTGCCCTGATGAATAATATCCACGAGGGGAGATGAAATTACTTAAGGATTTATCTACCGACCTTATCCCAGCTTCCGCGCACCGCTCGTCGCCAAAATGGACGCAGTCCCTCATCCTGTAATCCAAAGGATAACGGCGATCACGTAAAAGTAAAGAAAAATTAAAGTTTCACCTCCCATCACAGATCTGATCCATGAGGGGAGGTGAAATAACGTACTTAAGGTCTCCG
Source organism: Eleutherodactylus coqui (assembly GCF_035609145.1). NCBI lineage: Eukaryota > Metazoa > Chordata > Amphibia > Anura > Eleutherodactylidae > Eleutherodactylus > Eleutherodactylus coqui. The sequence goes on along the minus strand of NC_089838.1, from coordinate 308,472,023 downwards.
GCAATGTCCCCTGACAGGATCTTTATCCGCGGAACTTTCCCCAGCTTCGGCGCAAATGTGCCCATTACCAAAATGATGGATGCAAGCGCAGAAGCTGGGGAGGGCCGGTGAAATGTAATATCTTCTTGCTCCTAGAGGTGGCTGAGAGTCTGGAACAGTGACCGAGGGCTGCAGTTGAAGTTTAATGCTCCTTTTGATTTGGGCCCCGTTGTGCATACTGTAGCAGGGTGAGAGGTGAAGTGAGGGACGAAAAGTATATATTACGGAGGTTACTAGCATCCGGGATGTAGATCCGGTCCATTCCTCACTCCGGTACGGAGTTCCACCGGAGCAGAACAGGTGGTGGACATAAATTGGTGCAGCTGACCAGTTCAGGGAGAGATGTCCTGTGTGAGCAGTGAGAGTGAGAACCCTGAGCTGATGACCCCGCACCACGCTGCAGGGAAGGTTTGCTGAGACTATGTCTAATTGAAACCAAAGGACTTTTGTGTTGATTATTACTAGACTGCTGATTTAAAAAGGACTTTCCTTATATATTTTGTTATCTGGAGACTACCAGTACTTTGTGTTATATTGTGCAAGCGTGAATAAAAGACAAGACGTTCAGCATTTGGTCGTGGCCTGTTGTGTTTCCCCCTGCACTGCTACAATACAGATACAAGATTAAGGCCACAATAGGTATGTGGACACACAGGGGTATCCTATTTCAGGTGCAAAAAAACCTGTAAAAATACTCATGACACCCCTCAGTGAATACATTAAAATGTGTACTTTTTTAAATGGGGTAATTTATGGGGGTATCTATCATTCTGACACCTATGAGCCTTTGTAGTCTTGGGTAAGTGTAGGAAAACAAAATATTCCTCAAAATTATAATTAATGTTAAATTTATATGTCTCCTTAAAGGGTAAAAAACTAAAGTTTTTCCAATGTGTGTCCAGAATATCTCAGAAATATATATCTTATGTGTACAGTATGGGGGCGTGGCCTTACTGCAGACTGAGACGGCAGCTTCACATTGAGCTCCGCTCGGCTATAGCCTTTGCAGCAACAAAAGCAAGTGTCCCATCGGTGAAGAAGAGGTCCCTTCAACGAGAACCCTTCCTGCAGAGAGCCATGACTAAAAGAAGACCCTCCAGAGCCTAGCCACAACAGGTATTGGACTTCGGCTATATTACAAAGGACCATGAGCTCTCTTCTCCTGTAGGCTCAGTAATGAGCGAAGAAGCGGCGCCTGATATCCCTTACACATTAGATGGAGCTGCAAATGCTGCTGACATCGCGGGGCCATCACACAGGCACAGACCGGAGAAGTCTCTCTAAGAGGGGGTGAGTCACTCCACTAAAGCAGCACATCACAGTCCTGCTGACCCTAACAGAATGGCGCCAGAGCACATGCAGCATCTCTTTGCTTCACCTTCTCCCTCCCCCTCTGCAAACCCAAAAAAGCAGAGACCCAGGCTCTCTCCTCAGCATCTATCATGAATGATGTACTTAATAAGTAATTCCAAATAGTCCTAGCAAATGGTGACTATATACAGTTATGCATGGAGTCCTATGCACGATACCTCAGACATCAGGAGGAAGAGTCACGATGCAGGGGTTCCAGTAGCTGGTAGCAGATGCAGGATTCCACAGCATGATGAACAGCACTCCAATGCAGATCAGGAGATAGAAGAGGGTGAGAAGGACTAAGAGCTTCAGTATCTGACGATCGCTATCATGGAAAAAGTGAAGACAAACCTAACTACGCTGTACTATTTCCTCTTCTCTATCTATTCACTGTTCCTAAACTGAACCCAGTCCCTGCCTATAATTCTATCTAATATAATGAACACACTATGGCTATTACATGTCCACATATGATCAACCAGAGCTGCTTAGGAATTAGCAATCCGCAAACAACAATGCATAAAGCCTAGAGGAATTGAGCAGTAAGGGCTTCTGCACACTTGCATTTTTCTTGCGCTTTTTTTTCACACGATATTTCTGTTTTTTTTTTTCATGCTATTGTCAATGGGACTTTCTAATGTTAAAAACACATTGCAAGTTGGTGCAATTTTTGTGCAAAGTTGGTGCGTTTTTAACATTAGAAAGTCTCATTGACAATCGTGTGAAAAAAACGCACCGATATCACGTGAAAAAACTTGCAAAAAATTCAAGTGTGCAGGAGCCCTAACAGTGATGCAGCAGAATTGGCATCACCAGCTCTGCACGGGAAGACTGAAAGTAATTAAACAGTAAGGGCTCATTCAGACGAGCGTGTTTTGGTGCGTTTTTAGGTGCGTACATACGTCTGCACCTAGGTACGAGCAAAAGCACGCGTGAACACAGCTGCGTGCTTGTTGTCAATGGAGCCGCGGCTGCTGCCGGCGGCTCCATTGAAAACAATGCTCTGCCGGTCCCCTGCATTCTTTTCCAGGGAAGGGCTTTACATATAAGCCCTTCCCTGAAAAAGAAACATTTTAGTGCAAAACAAAAAAAGAATTAAAAAAAACTTACCTCTCTGCCGCTGCCGTGACCCCCGCGGGCATGAAGAAGACATCTGCCGCATGCGGCAGATGTATCCTTCACCCCCGCTAGTTAAAAGAATTCCCTGCTGCTACATCTGCCACATCTGTGGCAGATGCAGCAAAAGGAATTCTTCAATTCTCAACCACAGCTGTCACACATGACAGCTGCAGTAGAGAATCCTGCTGCCGGCATCCTGTCAATGGCTTTTCAGGGAAGGGCTTCATAAGCCCATTTAAAATAGTGCAAAAAATTAAAAAAAAAACAATTTTCAACTCCCTTCAGCTGCCGGGGCACAGCCGCGACTTCTGCTGTCCCCTGCACTGCGTTGCTGAACAGCTGATCTATCAGCAGTTCAGCACCACAGTGCAGGGGACAGCAGGAGAAGACAGGCAGCTGAAGGGAGGTGAGTATCTATTTTTTTTTTTGTTTTTTAAATCACTTTTAATTGATTTCCAGGGAAGGGCTTATATGTAAAGCCCATCCCTGAAAAACAATTCAGGTGTACCACAGACCATTGTCTTCAATGGAGCCGCCGCCAGCAGCAGCGGCTCCATTGAGGTGAATGGCTGCATTTTTTTTTTTCACCAAAATTTTTCCTTTTCAGTTAAAAGCCTATATGTAAAGCTCTTCACTGAAAAACAATTCAGTGGTGCCAGCAGACCATTGTCTTCAATGGAGCCGCCGGCAGCAGAAGCAGCTCCATTGAAGAGAATGCCTGCATTTTTTATTTTTTTTTACACTAAAAACTTTATTTTTCAGGGAAGGGCTTATATGTAAAGTCCTTCTCTTAAAAGGAATGCAGGGAGCCAGAATTTGTCTATTTGTCACACAACAAAGAAGCGTGTATTTGTACAGAAGTAAACAACCCAATACAGGCTTTGCTCCTGATGAACCACGCATTCGTGGGGAAACGCGTCGAGCCCGAATTGAGCCAGATTTTGAGCTCGTACAGATAGACTAATCCCTGTGTCTCAGACCACCTTATAGAGATCTGAGTATAACTGTATGGGTCTATCTATTTTCTATTTCTTATTCACATCTATCTGATTACATGCACTATTTGTCAAGAGAACCTAAATCGAGCCAAAATATAAGCTCGCACTGATAGACAATTTTGTACCTCTCAGACCATATCAAGGGGACCTGAGTTATAAGTGTATGGATCTATCTACTCTCTGATCATACGCAACTGATCATACGTACTATCTGCCAAACTTACGGGATATTCCCATTACGTAAAATCTACTGGGATCTCTTGACTATACGAACTGTTGTGTGGAAGGGGTACTGTTACATCCCTTTGCATTTATGTTTTGTGAGTCTTTATAGCCCATATATGTTTTTTAAAAAGGATCTTAATAAAAATTATCATTTTGGGCATGCAGGAAGCAACACGTGGTTGGAAATCAAAGCATGGGATTGGGTGGTCCAAATATGGCCTTTTTACATCCGGTCCTGCGTGAGTTGCTGTCGTCATGGAGGTCTGACAATCACGTAGTTTCAGATAGAAAAAACAGCCCCATTGTTTGGTGTTCGATGGAGGGGGCAGGGGCGGGAATGAGCAATGTGTAGTCAAATGATGCCTAAGGGTTATGTGCGGGTAAATAATGTGCCCTGAGGTTATGAGCATGTGTTTCTATCAAGCTACATATTCTGATAACGGTTAGCAGTACAGGATGTGCCGGCACCTTCGATTCTGCTGGCTATTTCACTTTGTATATATCTTTTGTTATTGGAGTCTGTGAACTCCACTGCTGATACTAAGCAGGCTAGGTGTACGTTAGCACCATATTTTTTATTTAGTTGAATCTCCAAGATATTCAGGTTCTGCTAAGAATAGGAAGGTTGCTGGTTCCTGAGGGCATAAGCTTTTTTAGTGGTCCTAATTTATATTGGGAGACAAAAACCACACTTTCCTATGTGGATCTCTGCCACTGGAGTTGATAGACATTGGTGTGATCCCAATAGCAAAAGATTATATATATATATATATATATATATATATATATATATACATACACACACACACTTCTTGATAGGTAACAACTACCATGACAGAGAGTAGCAATTGATAATAGTGGGATATATTTATTATAGACCAATGAGAACCTAGGACTGAATAGCGTTGATGATGATTCAACTATCACAAGTATATCCAATATAACATCTGAGGTCTATTGAGGTCCCTGACTATCTGTGGCCTCCGGAGAAACGCGGAGGCCACTGATCCACAGAATCATTAATACTTCTATTTCTCTCTCTCTATTTTTTATATATACTCTATTGGGATTAAGGACCTTTTCCATTGTATGGTCCATACTAGAGATGAGCGAGTATACTCGCTAAGGCACATTACTCGAGCGAGTAGTGCCTTAGCCGAGTATCTCCTCGCTCGTCTCTAAAGATTAGGGGGCCGGCGGGAGGCGGAGAGCGGCGGCGGAGAGCGGGGAGGAACGGAGGGGAGATCTCCCCCCCCTCCGCTCCCTGCCGTAACTCACCTGTCACCCGCGCTGGCCCCGAATCTTTAGAGACGAGCGAGGAGATACTCGGCTAAGGCACTACTCGCTCGAGTAATGTGCCTTAGCGAGTATACTCGCTCATCTCTAGTCCTTATGTTATTATTTTGCATTTTTATATTTTTTCTTCCCAGCGTATCTAGAGCTCTCTATTTTTGGACTTATCCTACGTCCATAGAGTGTCATAGTCTGAGTATATGTTCTTCCCAGCACTATTTTTTTGACTATAGGGGTGCTGAGGTTTACATATCCCACTGATATGAAGTAGTGGTTGTCTCTTCACTATCTCTGAGATATCTATTTGGCATCGATTTTTATGTTTTGGTGTTTGTCTTAGGTACCCTATAAATGTCTTTTAATAGTAATTAATAATACGAAATTCACTCTGATCGCTCTCCAGAATCTCAGGACAGAACCAACTTATCCTGACTCAGGGGAATGTTAGGCAAATGCACTACACATACTTTCAAAACCATGTAACAGCAATTTCATACAGATGTATATGGTGAGATCGGGAGGAATAGCTGTTCAGTCGACAGTTGTTGAAGGTGTTTGGCCACCTTTACCCATGTTCTCCTGAGAGGCCAGCAATGTTAGACCTATGTTTTAAGTGACATTGCGTCCACAGCGAAATAACATCGTGTGTATGTCTCCCAACCATCCTAAATTTGGCAGAACAGTACTGCATTTTGGGGTTGTTCTGCTATTCCAGAAGGCAGGAGATATTTTCCACCCTCCATAGAATCATCTGTTATTAACTATGGATAACTAAATCTTAGGATTAATGCTTTGCACTTAACATGAAAAAACATTTTCATAAAACCAATATAAACAAAGCTGCAAACAGATCAGTCTTGTGGAACAGAAGCACAAATCACACAATATTATATGGTTTATCTCTATAGGTTAAAACTTCACTTTCTGCGAGCAATACCCCACTTAGTCTCTTAAGAAAGCTGTTTCCATTTGACTCCTTTAAATAACATAGTCCTTAAACAGAGTTCCAACACCTGAAACTTGCACAAAATTGCATGTCTATTATGCTAACCCGCTACTGGTGCATCTCGTCTCCACCGGAAGTATGGATAAAGTAATTGGTTTGTCCTGGTGGAGTTATACGGAACGCCCACAGCTGCCGATTGGATACCTTCATGGCGGCTGAAGACAGCGCCTGATACCCGTCGGGGTACGGGGACACACAGAGCGGGTCCAACTTCAGTGGCGATTGTCTACCTTGACGCCAGCTGAAGACAGCGCCTCACAGCCAGTGGGGGACGGGGATACACAGTGCAGGTCTGGTTTCAGTGGAGATTACCTACCTTGATGCCGACTGTAGACAGTGCGTCAGACCCTGCAGGGGACGTGGAGACAAAGAGCGGGTCTGCTTCAGCAGAGGCAGGGGGATGGAAGGAGAGATTGCAGTGCTGATGGAAGTCCAGCAGGGAGAGTGACAGCGGGAGATGGGAGCAGAGCAGATCTGCCACTTACCTACATATCGGTTATTTTGTTGACAGCTTCAGCGGCAAAGCTTCCATCCATCCATGTGACAGGGGTGCCAGCTTCAGCAGCAGAGGAGTACAGGAACACTGATTCCAGCGGAGATAGGAGGGAGTGGGGGGTGGTAAGACTGATAGTGCTGGACCTAGGAGGGTTGAAGGTAGAGCGCCGGGGAGAGTGACAGGAGCAAGGGGGGCAGATCATGGTAGACCTGCGTGGAAAGTGACATTGGGGGTCTGATGCGGAGATGGCAGACTGCTGGGGGGAGAATGATAGCATGGCCAACAGAGATGGGAGGCCGCAGCAGCCACAGTGAAGGTAGCCAATCAGGAGCTATGGGCATTCCCTATAACTCCACCAGTACAAACCCATGACTCCACCCATAGTTTCGGTGGAGACAAGATGCACCAGTACCGGCTACCTCCTATAGGAGGGTGGCTAATTAATAATAAGTCCCTTTTTGGTGTGCACACCTATCTGTTGGAGGCTGGCCCCACTTACAATTTGTTGCGTGAAAATCATCACTACAACTGGCCCAAGATAATCCAAGGTCAGGAGGATAACACAACCATGGTTCCGTTTCCTGACAGCCCATCAGGTTGGAGTTGATCTCTCTCCCTCTTTGATGGCAGCAGTCTCTGGTCCCTCAGCACAGCGCTTTTTGCCTTCTCCAAACAGCCCTTTGCACATCTAGGAGTTCAGTTTCCCGCTGCCTTTCCTTCTCTGGCTGCAGCAGTTCCTCTGCAGACTGTTTCTTTCTCTGCAGACTCTTTCTGATGGTGCTCCCACAAAACCTACTGCTCACTGTCACTGTCACTTGCAATGTTGGTAGCACAGCAGCAATTCTTATTATATGGATCTCATAGCACCGAAGGAGGAGTTGCTGCGGCCAAAGAGGAAAAGGCAGGAGGAGGCCCCACCCCCTGAAGATCCTTGAACTCTCTATGAGTTTCATATAAGGCCAGGCTCACATGAGTGTAATTCGCGAGAGGCATGCATGCGGCATGCAGCAAGTACGCAGTAATATTGCATGCTTGCTGCGTGCTAATAGTCATCATGCAGTATCTTGGTGTGCATACGTGCCAAGATAGAACATGCTGAGATTTTTCTTGCACCGTACTTCATGCAACTCATGTGAGTGATAGCCTATGGCAGATTGGTATGCAAAACTTGTGCACTAATATGCTGTCACCACAGTTGCATATGACCTAGTTGACATATGACCTATTCTTGCCTTTTGGCTTTCTGAAGAAGCTAGTAGATATACCCTGGTATTGCGTGGCAATGTAATAACTAGCAGTCCTGGAATATACAAAGTGGGCCACAAAAATGAGCCCAGCACCACACTGTTATGAAAGCTGTCCAAAAGAAAATCGGTATTAGTGTATATTGACGCCACCAGGAATTCCAACAGAGATGTTTAGAAGTGTAAAGAAAGAACAAAGACAAAAAATTCTGAAGGAAAGTAGAGGAGCAAGAGAGACCGATCACAAACTAAAATGTTTTTACACAAATGCACAGAGCATGGCAAACAAACAAGGAGAATTTGAGCTCCTAACACAGGAAGAGAAATATAATGTCATAGGCATCATGGAAACATGGTGGAATGATACACGATTGGAATACAAGGCTTGAAGGATACAACTTATTTATAAGAAACAGACCAAAAAGAAAGGGGAGGAAGTGTTGTGTTGTATGTTAGGAAAACATTAATCTGCACAGATTCAAGCTTCAGAGCATGGTAGTTCTGTAGAAACTGTTTGGGTAAGAATACAAGGATAGAACAACAGAAAGGACACCATTGTAGGCATTTACTATAGGCCGCCTGGACAAGCAGAAGATATGGATGAACTCTTTCTACATCAGATGGCCAAACTCTCCAAAAAGCACAACATAGTGATCATGGGAGATTTTACCCATCCAGACATTTGTTAGGAATCTCTTTCAGGTAAAAGTAATGGATCCAACAAATTCTTATCCGCTCTTGCTGACAACTTTATCTTCTACAAGGTCAAAGTTAAAACAAGGGGATCTGCTATCTTGGACCTAATTCTTACCAACAGGGAGGAATTGGTTGAGGAAGTAAGGGTGGCTGGGACCTTAGCAGTGATCCCGCTATCATTGAATTTTGGATAAAAAGGGGAGGAAGACCTGAGAAAACTCAGACCTCAAGCTTGGATTTCAGAAAGGCAGAGTGTAAGCTCTCGCCTACGACCTGAAGGTTGCAAGTTCGATCCCCGCATGCGTCAGGTAGCCGGCTCAAGGTTGACTCAGCCTTCCATCCTTCCGAGGTCGGTAAAATGAGAACCCAGCTTGGTGGGGGGTAATAAGTAATAGTTACCTGAAAGCGCTGCGGAATAAGTTGGCGCTATACAAATACCAAGATTTATTATTTATTTATTTAATTTAGAAAGAGGATAGAAAGAATCCAATGGCTGGATGTTAAGGACAGAAATGTCCAAGAAGGTTGGGAAATATTGTGAAATAAGATTTTCAAAGCACAAACGTTAACAATCCCTAAAAGAAGGAAGAATTGAAAGCATTTAAAGAGACCGGGATGGATGAACACAGAACTTGCACACATGTTAAAAACAAAGAAAAATATGTTTATCAAATGGTAAGAGGGGGGAATAACTAAAGAAGAATATAATGCTGTCTGCAGAAACTGTTACAGTGCAGTGGGATCAGCCCTATTCTAATTCGCACAAGGAAAGACTAGAATCACTAAGATGAAACTGAAAGGGAGGAGACACAAATTAGATATTAGGAAAAACTTTCTGAAAGTGAGTGTGATCAATGAGTGGAACAGGTTACCATGGGAGGTGGTAAGTTCTCCTTCAATGGAAGTGTTCAAACAAAGGCTGGACAAATATCTGTCTGGGATGATTTAGTAAATCCTGCATTGAGCAGGGGGTTGGACCCTGGAGGTCCCTTCCAACTCTACCATTCTATGATTCTAACTGCGCAATGTCATTGCGTGCTTCTTGTGTGACTATTACATGCAGGCAGCATGCAGGAAATTATGTTTTTGTGCAACTGGCCTTATGGTTGCCTTCAAAGGGCCAATGGTAATTATATAGTAAGGGCTTGCTCCCATGAGCGGAATTGCACAGCATATCGGGTGCCATATGCAGTTTATAGGACCCATTGATTTCAATAGGTTCGTACACATGAGCGTATTTTTTCACACGGCATGCGATTGCGTGAAAAAATACACAGCATGACCTACCTTGGTGCTTTTTGCACGTGTCCATTGAAGTTAATGGGTGAACACAAATGCACAGTGACTACACAGAAAAGCTGCATATTCCCTGCAAATGTGTGCATCATTTAAATGGGCCTGTCTGTGTTCTTTTTTGCTTGCGCAAATACAAAGAGTATGTGTGTACATTAAAATCCTGGAGCATGGACTGATTGTCTGGTTTCACCTATTATGCGGCTTGAAAAAGACATTGAATGGTGGAAACGTTGTCTTGCCATTTTTAAGATGACGTAATAAAGTTCCTGCTTTTTTAAGATATTGTGAAGCACCGTTTACATGCTGCTGCCTCCTCTTTCTACATAATTGGTTATTCCTTGGTTGAGGATCGACAACCTATTTGGTGGCTTTGCATTTTTTTGCGCTCTTTTGAACACGATTTTTTGCTCCCTCCTCAGTTTGGTTTGTCCGACTGGGGTAATTTGAGTGCTGCTGATCTGTTTTGCTTGCTTGTACATTAAAAAGATGCTGGAACTGCCTTAAAACACAGGCATAAGCGATTTTTGTTTTGCGAATAAGCAGTGTATATGTATGACTGAAATGTCCTCCCATAGTGGCCCCAGTAGTAACAATATCCCCCATATTGGCCTCTAGCTGGGCAGCATTCCTAAAGGCCTTCCATTCCCTTATCTGCAGCTCTGGTCCAGCAGCAGTGCAGAGTCTGTGACCGTGGACCTTTACTTCCTCCCTCCCCGGCATCTGGGTTGCATATAGGATGGCGCACACGGATGCTGGGGGGCAGAGGTTTGTGGTCACAGACTCTGCACTGCCACCAGACCGGAGCTGCAGGTGGGGTGAATAAATTTCCTGCTAGGTTTAATGCATTGCCAATGGCCAACATAAAATGAGGTGGTGGGCCAGATCCAGCCTGCGGCTATTGTTTGACATGTGTGCTATAGATTCTGCAAACTCGTAGGCTGTTGAAGTTGGCGTCCCTGATGGTTCCATACATGTTCTATTGGTAAATAAATCTGCTGACCGGGCAGCCATGGAAGTGCGACAATATTGTGGGGACATTCCTGTGACTCCCTTGTGTGAGCGACTGAGCATTATCCTGCTAGAGAATACCTCTTGGAAGCCACCATGTGGCTGCAGGATGACCGGAATATATCGCTGATGGGTCATTGTCCCTCATACCACTACTAGGGGTGACTGACTGTCATATGCGATGACCCCCCAGACCATTGCAATGCCCAAGCCAGACGAGTCAAAGAAGTGGAGACCACGGGGACTGTAAGATGGATGTCACGGGTGGCTCTGTAATCTTTCCTAACAATGGCGGCAAGGTGCCTGCTTGGTCGCACACAGTGGCACAAATAATAGATTGTCTTGTTATTGAACAGTGGTTTGTCACGTGACACCAGCACTTCACCGAGAACTGTATAAGTCAAATGGCGATAATTATCTTGACACTGGTTCTGGTAGCTTTTTGTATTAAATGGGAAGTGCACAGTTTACTGAAGCTTTTAAACAATGAACAGAGTATCATAAAGACAGTCTTGAGCAGAGTAATTAATCCTTCAGTATACAACATGGTGCAAAACAGTTGATTTCTTGAATACGTCAACGTTCTCTCTATATCTAGAGGTGACGCAGTAATAATTCCCACAGGCCTTGTTAACTGTTAGGCTTACTGGAAAGTTGATGGAGCAGTTTAAGATGGAGTTTTAGTGAACCTTCTGACTATCCCTGGCTTTGACTTCACCGGTTTTGTTTTTGTGGAACTCACTGTTTAAGTGTACTGGGTCCCAGATTATTCTCCGCACTGCTGTCAGGCTAGGGAGCTGATGAATCCTGGCTTCTCTGCTGGACAAAACATGTGTTGAAGCTGCTCACTCTGCTGATCTCCTCCTACATGTCCTCCTCCAACGACCAACTGAGCAGACTCCCCTCTAACTTCTTCTTCACTTCCTGTCTTCTTCATGCACTTTCTCTCCTCTCCTCCCCTTGAGCATAGGTGCTCACTGTGTAGTTTCCCGCTCTGAGCTCCGACCACACCACTTGACCAATCAGTGGGGGCATGACATACAGCCAATAAGCAGCCAGCTGTTGCCAAGCATTTAGGCTTAGAAAGAATGGGAAAACAAGGTTTCTGCAATGTAAGGCATTTTTTTATGCCTCCTTAAAGCGCATAGGCAGGTGTGACAGGACTATGAATGTGTGCTATTCTGGAGGACCCTTTGGGCCACTATACCATCACACCAGCAAGTAATTCATTTTATCTTTTTACAGCCAGGCTGTTATATCTACACAGGAGAGTTTCTCATGCACGTTTTTTGCATTGCGGTATGCACAAAACTTGCATGGAAATAAACCGCACTGTTTTCAACCGATTTTATTTTTTTTCTCACAACGATGCCACAAGATAGACAGATCACAGCATGTTCTATTTCTCTGCAATTTGGGGGGAAAAATCAACTATTGTTTCCTATGCGAAAGTTAAAAATTGTATCAGACTGACATGTACATGTGAGTTCCCTGTGAATGCAATTTTTACGATTTTCCTATTGAAGAAAAACATGCAATTTTTTTCACGTGTATGAAAATTGCATGTTCAGTGATGAGATAGAAATCACAGAGGCAGAGGAATACGGGAGGAAAGAAATTCTTTTGGAAATATTCACCGTGTGTATTCCTTAAAACGTAACTTTTAATACATAATATTTAAAAACTCGAGGTGCCTCACTGACACAATATCACATACACAAATAGACATACAAAACAAAAATAAGCTCAACAAAGAGCCAGTGGCCAGAAATACTATGAGAGCACCCTACTTTGGGAATTGACTTACGGAAAATGTGGTGGCACCTATAGATTAGTGCCAGTCGGCCATGATTAGGGGCTAGTGACCAAAATGAAGGTCAATGACTCATAGTTTTGGCAATGAAAATTATAGTTCTGGAATGATGCCAGAAGTAAGATAGATGACTCATATGCCTGTTATCCAGGTAAACCGGACAACACGGATTAATTGGTTCACAAATGTTATTTGGTTCAACGCGTTTCTGTCAAGAACTAACTCATCAGGAACCTTATAGTGGAAATATTGTCATCCCAAAAGTGGGTAGAATAACCCGTAGCAATATATGAGTATAGGGCTGCCGTAGTCTAAGGACAAGAGGTATGCACCAGTTCTAGACAGATGGCCCGATAATAACCTTCTAGTGGCCTTCAGACTGTGCACCCGTTGCCCACTCCTTCCTAAGTGGTGAGAAGGCAACACCAAAGCCATACACCTAAAGGAGATGGTAATGTAGGTAAATGGTCAGCTGAACCATAAAATAGTGGTTCAACAGTAAAACCTAAATAGGTTGGTATATGACCAAAAAATCTCGGCTAGTCTACTAGCAGAAAGAGTAGAGTAAAATAACAGGAAGGTAGGATAGGAGAGTCAGAGATATGCAGCAGCACCTCCAGTCTGGCAACGTTTCGGCCATGTTGGCCTTTGTCTAGCTTGACAAAGGCCAACATGGCCGAAACATTGCCTGTTCTTTTGTGATAGGGGAATAAAGCTCTGGATAACAATTTGCACCCTGGATGCTGCCGAAGTTCTTTTTTCTACTATATAGAAAAATCGCAATTTTACAAAGTTGATGCTGGTCCGAATTTTCCACTTACCTGTAAGTACAGCCTTATTTATATGTATCAATAATTGCTGAACATGCAGTATCCTGACATGAATGAGTGCGTTCACATGGGGGAATTTCACACACAATATTTGACCAATTTGAAATATACTTTCAATGTAATTATCCATATACGCAATTTGCACCCACCCCTCTCTTGGGCCAAAATTGAAATATCGCCGCATGTCCTATTTTTTTGTGTCTTTGTTTCAGAATCGCCATTGTGCTATGATGGCACAAAAAATTGCCTTTGCATGTAAATGTGACTTTCATGCAATTTTTCTATTTTCCTATTGAAATGTAGTCTTCACATGTGCGAAAAAAAATGCAGCTTGCAGCACTGCAATGCATTTTTCTTGCAAAACACATCATACTTGCAGCAGAGAAAATAGGTTTGCAAATGCAATATCAGATTGAGTTTTTGGACCAATTATTGCACATACCCGTGTGAATGCACCATTAGACCATATTTACACATCAATATTCTCGCGTGAGTTTTGTGTGTTGCGAGATGCACACAACTTAGCGGAAGTACAACCCATTATTTGCAGTGGGTGGATTTACAGGTTCGATTTTTTTTCTTGTGGATAGAGAAATCGCAGCACGTCCTATTTTTGTATGAGAATGGGACTTACAATGTGTGGTATCCCATACAGCACACACGCTGTATGTCTTATTTTGGTCCATATCATCTCCCGTTAAAGTGTATGGGATTGTGCAAAAATACAGCAAATGCGTATTCACTGTTTCCTCTCCCTTATCCACCCCTACATGCATGGAAAACAGTAATTGAGGATGCAATACATTATAAATCAGGGTGAAGCATGGTGTTTTTTTTTATTAGGGCCCCCGATGGAAGGGACTGGTGACTCAGGTCAAACGGGAACCTCAATGGTACCCGAGGGCGGTCCACACTGGGGCCGTTACCCTAGTGGAGTCGTGGTAGCTTTTTATCATACCTCGGGACCAGGGTCATGAGACTATCGTGTGCTGGATCAGGGCACGGCTGATGTGACTGTTTCAGGCATAGTCTTAGGCTTAGCCGCCTATCGGATAATACACAGGTAACTCTGGAGTCTTGCGCATCTTTATGCCAATAACTAGAGATGAGCGAGCATACTCGCTAAGGCAAACTACTCAAGCGAGTAGTGCCTTAGTCGAGTATCTGCCTGCTTGTCTCTAAAGATTTGGCTGCCGGCGCGGGTGACAGGTGAGTTGCGGCGGTGAGCAGGGGGGAACGGGAGGGAGAGAGAGATCTCCCCTCCGTTCCTCCCCGCTCTCCCCCGCCGGCACCCGAATCTTTAGAGACGAGCAGGCAGATACTCGACTAAGACACTACTCGCTCAAGTAGTTTGCCTTAGCGAGTATACTCCCTCATCTCTACCAATAACCAAAACTCCTATTTTAGGCCTCATGTCCACGGTAAAAATAAGATTTAAAATCTGCAACGTTTTTCCTGCACGCGGATCGGCGCCCCATAGGGATGCATTGGACTCCCGCAGGTAGTTAAATATCTGCGGATGTCATTTTCCCCTTGAGGCGTAGATTGCGTGTGATTCGACAATCACCATTAGGGCAGCCTACAAAGATGGGGCCATAGTAGTTATGGACACTAGGTCCTATCATGAGGTAGTTCTTACTCAACTTGGGGATAGGAGTGTGTATGAAACCCTAAAGAGTAACCCTGCATCACAATACCAGGTTAATTTAAATGTATTACTAGATGATGCCTTTGACCAGGGGATCATTGATCAGCAGTTGAGATATTTTCTATTTCCAGCATTCCCTAATAGGCCTATCCTTTACACACTCCCTGAAATACACAAAAATGTAGATACACCTCCTGGGTGACCTATCATTTTTAGGAGGAGCTCCTTGTATAACATCACATCAAGGTTTCTGGATAGAGTCTTAAGGTGTTTTGCCATAGAGTCCAAATTCTATATATAAAAAGGCGAAAGCCCTCACTGACAGGCCACTATTTCTCTAACTTCCCAGTGTCGCACAAACATGAAAATTAGCACGAGCATTTTTTAGGTCATAAATAAGAAAAAGGGTCACAACTTGATTATTCAATGCTAATCGCAAAAGTAAGTGCACCCCTATGTAATGTACCTAATCTAATTCTCTAACTTCCCAGCGTCGTACAAACTTGAAATTTGGCACGACCATTTCTTAGGTCCTAAATAGGAAAAGTTAAGCGGTCACAACTTGATTATTCAGTGCTAAGTGCAAAAGTAAGTGCACCCCTATGTTATGTAACTTCCAGGTGTTGTACAAACTTGAAATTTGCTACGATCATTCTTTGCATCCTAGTAGGAAAAGTATTATAGCTTCTGAGCATGAAAAACTGTGAAAATTTGCAAAACAAAACATTGTTCTTTTCTCAAAAAACATAAAGCCTAGGAAAATTATTTGTATACTCTGAGGAGAATCTGTCTCACCTCTATGTGTATATACTGAGAATAATTTACCTCACCTCTGTATATACATACACTGAGGAGGAGCTACCTAACCCCTATGTGTATTTACTGAGAATATACTGAAAGGCTGTAAAGTACATAAGGAAGCGGCCATGAACTGCAGGGATGGAGCATGCCTTTAAGACTAAAAAGGGGCTGCGCCCTCATGTCTGGGGTTAAATTTGAATAAAAAGGGGTGCTATCTTTAAAGGTAAAAAGGGAGGAGAGTGGGAGGGGTGGCACATTCTGCAGAGTGACATCGGTACATGCAGTCTGAGGAGAATCTAACGCTCCTCTATGTATATACATATTTCATTCCTCAGTATTTTTGAAGTAACAATGATTCCACAAAAGTGAAAGTAAATATATATTTTCTGATTTTTGTGTGAATTTTTGCCAATAAATGTTTCTCCATATATAAAGCTATGTCAGTGATGTAATAACTCACTTTGAGGTTTGTGAACATTCGGTTCCCCCAGAGCAAATTGTGTTGACACAAATAAAGCTTTGTGCCAGGACCGGCGGCTCTCGGGGTCTCCTTACCCACACCGCCGGTCCTATCACCCGGGCTGCGGCGCAGGGGAGCCCCGGTCTTTGTGACCTCCCCTGGCCACCTTATCCTGGATGCCAGCTCCGAACGCATGCTCCCGTGCTCAGGGAGTGTGTGCCTAGGTAGCCGGGTTGCTGGGGATGCGGCAGGTGTCGTTCCGTGTCGCGTCCCTGTTGCCATGACACCCTGGCGCACCTGCTCTGCACTCGCTGCTTGGGTCTCTACTCTGCACTTGCTGCTTGATTTCTGGGTCTCTGCTCTGGACTCGCTCCTTGATGTCTGGGTCGCTGCCTGTCTTTAGCAGGCGCTGGGGGCTGTTTCTCCCAGCATCCTGTGATTGGGTCCTGCTGCTGTCAGGCTCACCACCCCAATCAGCTGCTGGGGTGGAAGTTCTGACAGCATTTAAACTGCTCAGTTTCCTTCTGAGGTTGCCAGTGTATGTTTAGTTTCCAGCTACACACGTTATCTACTTTTGATTCGCTTGCTTGGGACTTGACTTTGCCTTCACCTGACCCCTTGTATCTTGTTTTCTTCTGTTGCTGACCCGGATTGCCTGACCTGCCTTTGTGTTTGTGTGTTTACCTGTATTTGTCTGGGTGTCTGACTCCTGCCCCGCATCCCTAGCGAGCCTAGGGACAGTCACCCAGTTGCTGCCTTAGGGCCTAGCCTAAGGGGGCAAGTAGCTAGGGACAGGGGTTGCGGGTAGTTTCAGGTACTTCCAGTTACCCGAACCCCAGCAGCCTGACACTTTGTTCACTTCCTACGTCCTGGGTATCACATCAGATGTTGCATCGTACATCATGATTAATTGACGTTATCTCTCTATATATCAATATCAGGCACATTAGAGGTTTGGAGGCCACTACAAGTCATCTGCTAAATTCTGATCAACTAAATAGGAGTATTGGTAGATCAGAGTCTTTTGGAAATTGTTGCAAAAAATTTTTTTCTGTATGATGACCTATTCTAGTCTCAAAAACAGGGAACAGCAATGGGATCGAACGTGGCCCCAATGTATGCAAATGTGTTTATGAATCACATTGAGGTTATGTAAGGTTATGCACATGGGTAGCAAAAATGGATATTACCAATATACACTAAATGGGGTACCGCTAGGGAAAAGTGATATGGAAAAAGGCCTTGGGGTACTAGTGGATTGTAGACTAAACTGGAGTAACCAATACCAGTCAGCTGCTGCAAAGGCAAATAAAGTCTTGGGGTGCATTAAAAGAGGTATAGGGGCGAAGGATGAGAACATTATCCTTCCATTATATAAGGCACTAGTCAGACCCCACATGGAATACTGCGCACAGTTCTGGTCACCGGTGCTCAGGAAAGATGTGACAGTACTGGAGGAGGTTCAAAGAAGAGCGATTAAACTAATACATGGAATGAAGGGACTAGAATACCCAGAGAGGCTATCCAAATTGGGATTATTTACTCTAGAAAAAAGGCTAAGGGGCGATCAAATAACTATGTACAAATACATGAGGGGACAATACAAGGATCTCTCCCAGGATCTGTTTATATCCAGGACTGCGACGGTAACAAGAGGGCATTCACTACGTTTAGAGGAAAGCAGGTTTCATCACCAACATAGAAAGGGGTTCTTTACTGTAAGAGCAGTTAGACTGTGAAACTCTCTGCCTGAGGAAGTGGTGATGGCGAAATCCATAAAAGAGTTTAAAAGAGGACTTGATGTCTTTTTGGAGAAGAAAGATATTATAGGTTATAAATCTTAGGTTAATTGTTAATACGGGTTTACAGGTAGGTATGAACTATTAGGGGTTGA
Source organism: Eleutherodactylus coqui (assembly GCF_035609145.1). Lineage (NCBI taxonomy): Eukaryota > Metazoa > Chordata > Amphibia > Anura > Eleutherodactylidae > Eleutherodactylus > Eleutherodactylus coqui. The sequence continues at coordinate 308,453,804 of NC_089838.1, read as the reverse complement.
TCCAGGGAACAGTCTGATTGCCATTAGGGAGTCGGGAAGGAATTTTTTCCCCAAAAGGGCTATTTGGCTTCTGCTCTTGGGGGGGGGGGGGGGGGGGTTGCCTTCCTCTGGATCAACAACTACACAGGAGGATATACAGGCTGGACTAGATGGATATTGTCTTAATTCGGCCTTACGAACTATGTTACTATGTTACATATATACCTCCTCATCCTGGATCAAGGTCCAGGCATGGTGGCGGTATATTGATTATGTTTTCAGCATTTGGGAAGGCACTAATGTGGAATTACATTCCTTCCACAGCGAACTTAATATATTTTCAAAACTCAAATTCACCCTCACATACTCTAAACAACAGGTGCATGTCCTTGATGTCGTAGTCTATAAGTGTGATGACCCACATCTAATGTCCACAGACAGGAACAATTTATTGAGTTACAACAGTCACCACTCACCCAACATGCTGAATTCCCTAACATGGAGTCAGATGCTGCTGTTAAGATGGATTGCTGATGATGAGTATGTAGACAACCATCCACAACAAATTTGTGGAAAGTTCTGCATGAGGGGATATCCCAGGTTGAAGAACTCAGCACAAAAGCCCGTCTGAGTACACGGGAGGCTCTTTTGACACAGAAGACAAGGAAAAGGGAAACGGCACATATTCCTTTTGTGTTCACATATAGACTTCTGAGCAGCAGGGTTTCATGGATCATTAGTGTTACCATGCAGGGCGGCGCTGGGTCCCGCGGCCGGCGCGCGCCGCTTCGAGCTCGGCTTCGGCGTCCCGGAGCTGTGCTGTCAGGGATCTCCCGGCGGCGTGGAGCAGCCAGCGTGCAGCAGCGTGGAGCAGCCAGCGTGCTGCGGCGTGGGCGTGTCCGCCGGTAGGGTGCCGCCCGCTCTCATCCACCTCCCTTATGCAACAGTGGGAGAGTCGGCTCCTCCCACTCTCCGCCCCTGGGCGGAGGCTTTTAGTTAAAAGGCTGGCAGTGACCTGAACTCACTGCCAGTTATTGGTTCTGCTAGCCTCTAGTCAGGTCTATTCTAGTCTGTCCTAGTTGCTTGTCAGTATCCTTTCGTTGCCTGTGAGCTACACCTCCAGCCTTGATTCACCTAGTTGTTTTGTTGGTCTGTTACACCTGCCTCTCCTGTCGGCACTCTGTCCCCTGTTAGTAGTTCCATCCAGGTAGTCGCCAGGTCCCTAGCCAGCGCAGGGACTGCCGCCCAGTTGTCCGCCTGGGGTTAGCCAGGGCCGAGGCAAGTAGGCAGGGACAGTGGGGTGCAGGAGATCAGGGCACCCCAACTGGCGCTCAGGGGGCAGAGTGCCGTAACATAATAACTGGCCCTTTAAAACCGTTTTTTTCATGGAGGCGATCAGTTCCCTCACGAACCAGCTGCAGGCCCTGGTGCCTGTGATCCAGGATTTATCCGCCCGTATGGTGGCCCAGGAGCAGCGGGGGGTGTCGCAGGGGTCGGACGCCTCAACCAGCCCCGAACCCAAGTGCCCTCTTCCCGAGGTGTTTTCTGGGGAGAGGAACAAGTTTTTTGTTTTCCGACAGGCGTGTCGCCTGTTTTTTCGCATGCGTCCCCGTTCTTCCGGGTCGGAGGCTCAGAGGGTCGGGCTGATAATGTCCCTGCTGCGGGGCTCGGCACAGACATGGGCTTTCTCCATCCCCGAGGGTTCCTCCTGCCTGCAGTCCGTGGACTCCTTTTTTCAGGAACTCGGGGGTATCTTCGACGAACCGGACCGAGCGGGGTTGGCGGTTTCACGGTTGTTGGCGCTGCGGCAGGGGTTGTCGTGTGTGGAGGATTATTGCTCCAACTTCAGACGCTGTGCGGGGGACACGACATGGAACGATAGCGCGCTGAAGGACGTTTTTCTGCAGGGCCTCTCGGACGCAGTTAAAGACCTGTTAATTTCCCATCCCGTTCCCGGGTCCTTAAGGGAGGCTATGGTGCTAGCGGTGAGAGCAGATAGGAGGCTCAGGTCTAGAAAGCAGGACAGGCAGACCCGTAGAGTCAGGGAGGTCAGTGGCCCTGGTCCCTCCTCCTCCTTACCAGTCTCTGCGCCCGAGCCGATGGAGGTGGACCCGCTGGACCCCAAAGAGCGACGCCGGATCCGTTTGTTGCATCGTCTCTGCCTCTACTGCGGGAAAGCTGGACATCGGGTGATAACCTGCCCACTGAGGTCTCAACGCCCGCAGCCGGAACCGGCGGAAAACTCCGAGTCCTAGGCGATTGCAGGGAGGATCGCCTAGGACTTCAGGTACTTCCTAAACTTTTGGTACCGTGCCATGTTAGATTCGGGGATTTTTCCCGATCAGGGCGGGCGTTTATTGATTCCGGAGCAGCCGCTAACTTGATAAGTCTGGGTTTTGTCCGTTCTCTGATGGCGGAATTTGTGGCGTTGAAGACGCCAATTCATTTTACCAGCATTGATGCTACCCCTCTCTCTACAGGCTTGGTACGATGGAGGACCCCAAGATTACAGTTCACGGTGGGGGTCCTCCACTCGGAAGAACTGTCTTTCTTGGTTATGGAAAAAATGTCGGTTGATGTGGTGCTTGGTATGCCCTGGTTGGCACTGCACAACCCCCAATTTGATTGGTCCACCCGGGAATTGACTCATTGGGGGTCATCGTGTCACAATCACCTGTCTACCATAGCTGTGTGCTCCGCAGATACGGTGCTCATTCCGGAGTATTTGTCAGACTTTCAGGATGTATTCTCCAAACGACTGTCTAAGGCTCTGCCCCCTCATAGGGAGTGGGACTGTGGTATCGACCTGATTCCCGACGGTCCCATCCCTAAGGGAGCCATTTTCAATCTGTCAGGTCGTGAGCATGAAGCCCTCAAGTCCTACGTCTCGGAAGCTCTGGCCAACCGACATATCCGGCCGTCCAGGTCCCCTGCCGGGGCAGGTCTCTTCTTTGTAGAGAAGAAGGACGGGACACTAAGGCCTTGTGTGGATTATCGGGCCTTGAATAAAATCACCGTGAAGAACCAGTGCTCCTTGCCCCTAATTCCTGACTTGTTGAATCAGGTGGTAGGGGCTCACTGGTTCTCCAAACTGGACTTAAGGGGGGCTTACAATTTAATTCGCATCAAAGAGGGAGATGAATGGAAGACAGCGTTCAACACCCCGTTAGGACATTTTGAATGTCTGGTCATGCCTTTTGGACTCTGTAATGCCCCCGCTGTGTTTCAGGGTTTTATGAACGCAGTCTTCCACGACTTCCTGGGGGTATTTCTGGTCATTTATCTGGACGACATCCTGGTGTACTCACCTGACTGGGATTCACATGTGCGGCACCTGAGGTTGGTCCTGACCCGTTTGCGCGAGTATCAACTTTTTGTCAAATTAGAGAAATGTACATTTGGCTCTAAACAAGTATCCTTCCTTGGTTATGTAATTTCCCCCACAGAGATTCAGATGGAGTCTGATAAAGTAGCAGCAATCTCCCAATGGGTCAGACCCGACAACCTCAAGGCTCTCCAGCGGTTCTTAGGTTTTGCAAATTTCTACCGCAAATTCATTAGAAATTACTCAGTTATTGCTCAACCTCTGACCGACCTGACTAAGAAGGGGGCTGACTTGGGTAAGTGGTTGCCTGCAGCCCTTGAGGCCTTTAGCCGTCTAAAAAAGGCATTCACGACTGCCCCGGTGCTAATACAGCCGGACGCACGACTACCCTTTTTTATTGAGGTAGACGCGTCGGAAGTGGGGACAGGAGCAGTATTGTCGCAGGAAGTCAGTGGGAGGTCTGGCTATAGCCCATGTGCGTTCTTTTCGCGAAAGTTCAATTCAGCAGAGCGCAACTACGACGTGGGTAACCGTGAATTGTTGGCTATCAAATGGGCTCTGGAAGAGTGGCGACACCATCTTGAGGGTGCTAGACACCCAATTACCGTATATACCGATCACAAGAATCTGGTATATCTCGCCAATGCGAAAAGACTCACTGCTCGTCAAGCCAGGTGGGCGTTGTTCTTCGCCAGGTTTAACTTCGTCGGGACATATATCCCCGGAGAGAAGAACGTGAAGGCGGACGCCCTGTCACGGAGTTTCGGGGTACCAGACAGTGGGACCATGACTCCCGAGAATATCTTAGCCCCCGGCGTGGTGGTGGCAGTGTTAGAGTCTAACTTCGTCCCTCAACTACAGGATGCTCAGCAGGACGCTCCGTCAGGGGTGCCGGAGGGCAGATGGTTTGTGCCAGAGACCCTACGCCCTAGAGTCATGGATGAGTCCCACTCGTCGGCTCTCGCCGGGCATCCAGGGTTCCAGGGGACCCTGGAGCTTTGCTCCCGATACTTCTGGTGGCCAGGCATGTCTCAGGAGATCCGCAACTTTGTGAGGGGTTGCTCGGTCTGTGCTCGCAATAAGAGTCGGCGGCGTCCTCCGGAGGGTCCTCTGAGACCACTACCGGTTCCTTCCAGTCCCTGGTCTCACTTATCAGTAGATTTCATCACTGACCTACCAGAATCCCAGAAGTGCACCACTATCTTAGTGGTGGTCGACCGGTTCTCAAAGATGGCACATTTTGTGGCGTTAAAAAAGCTACCCTCGGCAAAAGAATTTGCCACGATTTTTGTAAAGGAAATAATTCGCCTACATGGGGTTCCCCAAAATATTGTATCTGATCGCGGGGTTCAGTTTGTGTCGCAGTTTTGGCGTGCCTTCTGCAGAAACCTGGGAACGTCGCTTTCCTTCTCGTCAGCGTTCCACCCGCAGACTAATGGTCAGACTGAGCGGAAGAACCAAGACTTAGTGCAATATTTACGGTTGTTTGCCAGCGAAAAGGCTTACCAGTGGGCAGAGTTCCTGCCGTTGGCAGAGTTTGCACTAAACAACCGCCTTTGTTCGTCTACTGGGGTGTCTCCATTTTTTAGTGTATACGGTCAGCATCCTCGCTTCCTTACAGCAATCCCTACTCCGTCGCTCTGTCCGGCAGCGGATGACGCCACAGATACGCTTCGGGGAGTATGGAAAGAGGTGCAGAGAAACTTGGAGGCAGCGGGGGCCCGTATGCAGTTGCGCAGTGGGAAGAGTCTGTCTGTGTCTGAACCTTACAGGGTGGGACAGAAGGTATACCTGTCTTCTAAAAATCTCAAATTGCGGGTCCCGTCCTTGAAGCTGGCGCCACGTTACGTGGGGCCGTTTGCCATCACACGTGTGGTGAACCCACTCGCCTACGAGCTGGGGTTGCCAGCCACATGGAGGGTTCACAGGGTATTCCATAAGTCGCTGCTGAAACCTTTTGTCCCTTCGGTGATACCCACCTCCGGTCCCCCTCCGCCCACCCTGGTCCGGGATGAAGTCGAATACGAGGTCCAGGAGATACTGGACTCTCGTCGGTGTCGAGGAATCCTACAATACTTGGTGGCCTGGAAGGGTTTTCCACCAGAAGATCATTCCTGGGTGGCCGCATGTGATGTTCATGCTCCCGTGTTGGTACGGCGGTTCCACCGTCGTTTTCCAGATAAGCCTGGTCGAGTTTCCGGGGGCCCGGAGGTCCCCCGTCAGAGGGGGGGTAATGTTACCATGCAGGGCGGCGCTGGGTCCCGCGGCCAGCGCGCGCCGCTTCGAGCTCGGCTTCGGCGTCCTGGAGCTGTGCTGTCAGGGATCTCCCGGCGGCGTGGAGCAGCCAGCGTGCAGCAGCGTGGAGCAGCCAGCGTGCTGCGGCGTGGGCGTGTCCGCCCGTAGGGTGCCGCCCGCTCTCATCCACCTCCCTTATGCAACAGTGGGAGAGTCGGCTCCTCCCACTCTCCGCCCCTGGGTGGAGGCTTTTAGTTAAAAGGCTGGCAGTGACCTGAACTCACTGCCAGTTATTGGTTCTGCTAGCCTCTAGTCAGGTCTATTCTAGTCTGTCCTAGTTGCTTGTCAGTATCCTTTCGTTGCCTGTGAGCTACACCTCCAGCCTTGATTCACCTAGTTGTTTTGTTGGTCTGTTACACCTGCCTCTCCTGTCGGCACTCTGTCCCCTGTTAGTAGTTCCATCCAGGTAGTCGCCAGGTCCCTAGCCAGCGCAGGGACTGCCGCCCAGTTGTCCGCCTGGGGTTAGCCAGGGCCGAGGCAAGTAGGCAGGGACAGTGGGGTGCAGGAGATCAGGGCACCCCAACTGGCGCTCGGGGGGCAGAGTGCCGTAACAATTAGAAAGCATTGGCCTATGTTGTCTCTGTGTTACCCTGACATAACAGAATTTAAATTTTCACCTATGATGACCTACCTTAGAGGTACTAAGCTCAAGGCTAAACTGGTACATACAGTCAGGCGATCAGGTGAGCGAGTTACGCAACACGCAGTCATTCCGGTGAAGAATGGTAATTTTCCCTGCTTTGGATGTGCATGTTGTCACAACATGGTGAAGGGTGACAGCTTTTCTCACCAATTCGCAGGTGAGATATATCTTATTAGGGAAAGGCTTTCTTGCACTTCATCATTTGTTATTCATATAATTGACATGGCCTTGTGGGCTATTATATATAGGCAAAACAACTATGGAGACTAGAAGCTGGATTACAAAACATGAAAGTACCATATGAAGGAAAAAAATTGATGTACTAGTAGCTAGACACTTTGTGGAAAAGGGACATTTGGTAAGCCAGTTACGGTTTTGCATCATTGACCATGTACTCCAGAACATCAGGGGTCGGAATAGAGAGAAGAGATTGAAGTTTTTGGAACTTAAATAGATTTTTGAGCTAGATACTTTACAGCCTAAAGGCTTGAATTTGGAGTATAATCCGTTGCCTTTTTTCTGAGAGGTATCTGTTTGCAGCATACTGTGTTCTTTAACCCCTTAATGACATGGCCTATTTTGGCGTTGAGGACCAAGCGATTTTTTGGTATTTTTCCATCTCCATTTTTCAAAAGTCATAACATTTTTATTTTTCCGTGGACGCGGCCGTATAAGGGCTTGTTTTTTGCGTGGCGAGCTGTAGTTTTTATCGGTGCCACTTTTGGGTACATAGACTATATCGTAAAACTTTTCTTATTTTTTTTATGATAACAGGGAGAGAAAATGCATCAATTCTGCCATAGATTTTTTCTTGTTTTTCTTACAGCGTTAATCATGCAGCATAAATGACATGCTAAATTTTTCTGCGGGTCGGTACGGTTACAACGATACCAAAATTGCTATATTTTTTTTAGGTTTTTACACTTTTTTGCAATAAAACCCCCTTTTTTTTGGAAATCTTTTTTTTTTCTCTATAGCTGCATTCAAAGTCCTGTAACTTTTTTCTTTTTCTATTTATGGAGCTCTATGAGGGCTTATTTTTTGCGAGATGAGCTGTAGTTTTTATTAGTACCATTTTGGGGAATGCACGGCTTTTTTGATCACTTTTATTGCATTTTTTTTAGCGTTTTTTTACGCTTTTTGTCGTACAAAATAAAAAGCGTGTTCAACTTTTTGAACACGTCGTTACGGACGCGTCAATACCCAATATGTGGGGTTTTAATTTTTTTAACCTTTTTTTATGCTAATATTAGAAAAAGCATAAAAAAGGGGTTTTTTTACATTTTTTTTTTACATTTTTCTTTTTTTTACGTTTTTCTTTTCTTTTTTTTACACTATTACACTTATGACAGCACTGTGCCTATGATCGCTGTCATAAGGCATGGCAGAGCTACTGCTCTGCAATGCCTTATCGCTTATACAACGAGCATAGGCATAGGCAATACAGGACGCCAGTGTCTGGCGTCCTGTTGCCATGGTGACAGGCCGGGCTCTCGCGATGACATCGCGAGAGCCGGCCGGAGACACAGAGGGAGCGCGATCCCTCTGTGAACTCTTTCCCTGCCGCGATCTACTTAGATCACGGCAGGGAAGGGGTTAACAGCGGGGGGCGCATCTCCGATGCCCCCCGCTGTTGCAGCGGGACGCCGGCTGTGACTGACAGCCGACTCCCGCTGCGGGATAGCGCGAGATCATATGTGATCCCGCGCTATCTCCAGGACGTAAGTTTACGTCCTGTTGCGGGAAGTACCGTGCTGCCAGGACATAAATTTACGCCCTGCAGCGGGAAGGGGTAAATATATATGTGCAGGAAATTTTTATTAATATACTAGCTTACCCGTCGCGTGTTGCTGCGAAGACAGACATCATACATACATTCGTTTTTATATATCTAGATAACAACCAATCATAGCGCAGCTTTCCTGTTACCTCAGTGGTATAATATATAACAACTAATCGCAGTGCAGCTTACATGTTACCTCAGCTTTATAATATATAACACCCAATCACAGCGCTGCTTTCATGTTACCTCAGCAGTATAATATATAACAACCAATCACAGCGCAGCTTTCATGTTACCTCAGCAGTAAGAGAAGAAACAACCAATCACAGTGCAACTTTTATTCTGTTTCAGCAATATAAAAAATAGTAACTAATCACAGCGCAGCATTCATTTTACCTCAGCGGTATAATATATAGCAACCAATCACAGCACAGCTTTCATGTAACCTCAGTAGTATAATATATATGACATAAGGAAGTGAGAGAATTAGATTCTGTACTTAAAATGTGGACGCTAATTCTTTTGCGCTTAGAATTGAATAATCGAGTTGGAACTAGAGATGAGCGAACCTACTCGGCCACGCCCCTTTTTCGCCCGAGCACCGTGATTTTCAAGTACTTCTGTACTCGGGCGAAAAGATTCGGGGGGCGCCGTGGGTGAGTTGCTCCGCAACGCCTCCCCCGCTCCCCAAATCTTTTAACCCGAGTATGGAAGTACTCGAAAATTGCGGTGCTCGATCGAGTAATTACTCGAAACGAGTAGGTTCGCTCATCTCTAGTTGGGACCCATTAGCTTTTCCTATTTATGCCAAAATCAATGCTTGTGCCAAATTTCAGGATTCTATGACATTGGAAGTGAGAGAATTAGATTCCGTACGTAAAATTTGGATGCTAATTCTTTTGCATTTAGAATTTAATAATCGAATTGGGACACATTAACTTTTCCTATTTATGACATAATCAATGATCATGCCAAATTACATCGGAAAGTGAGAGAATTAGATTCCGTACGTAAAATTTGGACGCTAATTCTTTTGCGCTTAGAATTCAATAATCGAGTTGAGACCCATTAGCTTTTCCTATTCATGACATAATCAATGCTCGTGCCAAATTTCAAGTTTCTATGACATTGGGAAGTGAGAGAATTAGATTCTGTACGTAAAATTTGGACGCTAATTCTTTTGCGCTTAGAATTAAATAATTGAGTTGGGACTAGAGATGAGCGAACGCGTTCGTCCGAGCTTGATATTCGTGCGAATATTAGGGTGTTCGGGATGTTCGTTATTCGTAATGAACACCATGCGGTGTTCTGGTTACTTTCACTTCCTTCCCTGAGACGTTAGCGCGCTTTTCTGGCCAATTGAAAGACAGGGAAGGCATTACAACTTCCCCCTGCAACGTTTAAGCCCTATACCACCCCCCTGCTGTGAGTGGCTGGCGAGATCAGGTGTTCGCCTAATATAAAAGTCGGCCCCTCCCGCGGCTCGCCTCAGATGCCTGGTGAGTTAGATGAGGGACAGTGCTGTTTATACCGGAGCTGCTGTAGGGAAAGAATTGGTAGTTAGTGTAGGCTTCAAGACCCCCCAAAGGTCCTTATTAGGGCCACTGATAGCTGTGTGTTGGCTGCTGTTAGCAGTGGCATTTTTTTTTTCTCAAAATCGGCTCTGCAGACCGTTGCACCTGGCATTAGGGACAGAAGTGCTGCATAGGCAGGGAGAGTGTTAGGAGTGAGTGTAGCCTTCAAGAACCTCAACGGTCCTTTCTAGGGCCATATTTATCCGTGTGCAGTACTGTCCAGGCTGCTGTTAGCTGTGCTGCATTTTTTTTGGGCTTCTCAAAATCGCCTCTGCAGAGCATTCCACCCTCCATTGATACTGCAGGGAAAGAATTGTATAGGCAGGGCCACAACACAGTTATTATTCATAGAATATACGCAGTGCTGCCTTTTGGTGGAAAAACAAGTGAAAACAAATCTATTTGTCCAGCCTCTGTCCGTCCTTACGGGCGGTGGACACGTGTGAGCTGCGTGAAAAACATTGCTAAATCATACGCACCCAGCTACGCTTTACTGCTGGCTTCGCCATTTGCTTTCCTTAATTGGGAAAAAAAATACCTGCTCTGCCAGAGTTATAATAACTCTGCTACCCTCACGTTCTGTGACACATTAGCAGGGACACAGCACAGTTATTAAACTTCTCATGTTCATTGAATATACGCAGTGCTGCCTTTTGGTGCCAAAAAACCGAAAATAATTCTATTTGTCCGGCCTCTGTCCGTCCTAAGGGCGGTGGACACGTGTCGGCTGCGTGTGACACCTTTAAAAATCATACGCACCCAGCTACGTTTTACTCCTGGCTTCGCCATTTGCTTTCCTTAATTTGGAAATAAAATACCTGCTCTGCCACAGTTAATAACTCTGCTACCCTCACATTCTGTGACACATTAGCAGGGACACAGCACAGTTATTAAACTTCTCATGTTCATAGAATATACGCAGTGCTGCCTTTTGGTGCCAAAAAACGGAAAATAATTCTATTTGTCCGGCCTCTGTCCGTCCTAAGGGCGGTGGACACGCGTCGGCTGCGTGTGACACCTTTAAAAATCATACGCACCCAGCTACGTTTTACTCCTGGCTTCGCCATTTGCTTTCCTTAATTGGGAAATAAAATACCTGCTCTGCCACAGTTAATAACTCTGCTACCCTCACGTTCTGTGACACATTAGCAGGAAAACAGCACAGTTATTAAACTTAGATTATTCATTCACTAGAGGCAGTGGGGCCTTTCGTTTTCAAAAAAGGTAAAAAATTATATTTGGCCTGCAGTCTTGCGCCAATTTATTTCCTGCCTGTGAAATCAAATCACTGGTAATACAGCATGCTGAGGGGTAGGGGTAGGCCTAGAGGACGTGGACGCGGCCGAGGACGCGGAGGGCCAAGTCAGGGTGTGGGCACAGGCCAAGCTCCTGATCCAGGTGTGTCGCAGCCGACTGCTGCGCGATTAGGAGAGAGGCACGTTTCTGGCGTCCCCACATTCATCGCCCAATTAATGGGTCCACGCGGGAGACGGTTATTAGAAAATGAGCAGTGTGAGCAGGTCCTGTCCTGGATGGCAGAAAGTGCTTCGAGCAACCTATCGTCTACCCGCAGTTCTGCGCCGTCCACTGCTGCCAATCCGAATCCTCTGTCTGCTGCTCCTCCTTCCTCCCAGCCTCCTCACTCCACTACAATAACACCTGCTCAGGAGCGGGAGCACTCCCAGGAACTGTTCTCGGGCCCCTGCTTAGATTGGGCAGCAGCGGTTCCTCTCCCACCAGAGGAGTTTATCGTCACTGATGCCCAACCATTCGAAAGTTCCCGGGGTCCGGGGGAAGAGGCTGGGGACTTCCGCCAACTGTCTCAACAACTTTCTGTGGGTGAGGAGGACGATGACGATCAGACACAGTTGTCTTGCAGTGAGGTAGTAGTAAGGGCAGTAAGTCCGAGGGAGCAGCGCACAGAGGATTCGGAGGAAGAGCAGCAGGACGATGAGGTGACTGACCCCACCTGGTGTGCAACGCTTACTCAGGAGGACAGGTCTTCAGAGGGGGAGTCAAGGGCATCAGCAGGGCAGGTTGCAAGAGGCAGTGCGGTGGCCAGGGGTAGAGGCAGGGCAAGACCGAATAATCCACCAACTGTTTCCCAAAGGGCCCCCTCGCGCCATGCCACCCTGCAGAGGCCGAGGTGCTCTAAGGTCTGGCAGTTTTTCACAGAGACACCTGACGACCGACGAACAGTGGTGTGCAACCTTTGTCGCGCAAAGCTCAGCCGGGGAGCCAACACCAACAGCCTCACCACCACCACCATGCGCAGACATATGATGGCCAAGCACCCCGCAAGGTGGGACGAAGGCCGTTCAGCGCCTCCGGTTTGCACCCCTGCCTCTCCCCCTGTGCCCCAACCTGCCACTGAGATGCAACCCCCCTCTCAGGACACAGGCACTACCGTCTCCTGGCCTGCACCCACACCCTCACCTCCGCTGTCCTCGGCCCCATCCAGCAGTGTAGTTCAGCGCACCGTCCAGCCGTCGCTTGCGCAACTGTTGGAGCGCAAGCGCAAGTACGCCGCCACGCACCCGCACGCTCAAACGTTAACCGTCCGCATAGCAAAATTCATCAGCCTTGAGATGCTGCCGTATAGGGTTGTGGAAACGGAGTCCTTCAAAAGTATCATGGAGGCGGCGGCCCCGCGCTACTCAGTTCCCAGTCGCCACTACTTTTCCCGATGTGCCGTCCCAGCCCTGCACGACCACGTCTCCCGCAACATTGTACGCTCCCTCACCAACGCGGTTACTGCCACGGTCCACTTAACTACGGACACGTGGACAAGCACAGGCGGGCAGGGCCACTACATCTCCCTGACGGCACATTGGGTGAATTTAGTGGAGGCTGGGACAGAGTCAGAGCCTGGGACCACTCACGTCCTACCCACCCCCAGAATTGCGGGCCCCAGCTCGGTGGTGGTATCTGCGGAGGTGTATGCTTCCTCCACTAAAGCACCCTCCTCCTCCTCCTCCTCCTCCTCTGTCTCGCAATCAAGATGTGTTAGCAGCAGCATGTCGCCAGCAGTCGGTGTCGCGCGGTGTGGCAGCACAGCGGTGGGCAAGCGTCAGCAGGCCGTGCTGAAACTACTCAGCTTAGGCGATAAGAGGCACACGGCCCACGAACTGCTGCAGGGTCTGACACAGCAGACCGACCGCTGGCTTGCGCCGCTGAGCCTCCAACCGGGCATGGTCGTGTGTGACAACGGCCGTAACCTGGTGGCGGCTCTGCAGCTCGGCAGCCTCACGCACGTGCCATGCCTGGCCCACGTCTTTAATTTGGTGGTTCAGCGGTTTCTGAAAAGCTACCCACGCTTGTCAGACCTGCTCGTAAAGGCGCGCCGGCTCTGCGCACATTTCCGCAAGTCCCACATGGACGCTGCCACCCTGCGCACCCTGCAACATCACTTTAAGCTGCCAGTGCACCGACTGCTGTGCGACGTGCCCACACGGTGGAACTCTACGCTCCACATGTTGGCCAGGCTCTATGAACAACGTAGAGCTATAGTCGAATACCAACTCCAACATGGGCGGCGCAGTGGGAGTCAGCCTCCTCAATTCCTTTCAGAAGAGTGGGCCTGGTTGGCAGACATCTGCCATGTCCTTGGTAATTTTGAGGAGTCTACCCAGGTGGTGAGCGGCGATGCTACAATCATTAGCGTCACCATTCCTCTGCTATGCATCTTGAGAAATTCCCTGCAAAGCATAAAGGCAGCTGCTTTGCGCTCGGAAACGGGGGCGGGGGAAGACAGTATGCCGCTGGATAGTCAGGGCACCCTCCTGTCTATTTCTCAGCGCGTACAGGAGGAGGAGGAGGAGCATGAGGAGGATGAGGAGGAGGGGGAAGAGACAGCTTGGCCCGCTGCTGACGGTACACCGGCTGATTGCCTGTCATCCTTTCAGCGTGTATGGCCTGAGGAGGAGGAGGAGGAGGAGGATCCTGAAAGTGATCTTCCTAGTGAAGACAGCCATGTGTTGCGTACAGGTACCCTGGCACACATGGCTGACTTCATGTTAGGATGCCTTTCTCGTGACCCTCGCGTTGCACGCATTCTGGCCACGACGGATTACTGGGTGTACACACTGCTCGATCCACGGTATAAGGAGAACCTGCCCACTCTGATTCCCGAAGAGGAAAGGGGTTCGAGAGTGTTGCTATACCACAGGACCCTTGCGGACAAGCTGATGGTAAAATTCCCAGCCGACAGCGCTAGTGGCAGAAGGCGCAGTACCGAGGGCAAGGTAGCAGGGGATGTGCGTAGATCGAGCAGCATGTACATCCCAGGCAGTGCAACAGTCTTTAAGGGCCTGGCCAGCTTTATGGCTCCCCACCAAGACTGTGTCACCGCTCCCCAGTCAAGGCTGAGTCGGCGGGAGCACTGTAAAAGGATGGTGAGGGAGTACGTAGCGGATCGCACGACCATCCTTGGTGACGCCTCTGCCCCCTACAACTACTGGGTGTCGAAGCTGGACACGTGGCCTGAACTCGCGCTGTATGCCCTGGAGGTGCTTGCTTGTCCTGCGGCTAGCGTCTTGTCGGAGAGGGTGTTTAGTGCGGCTGGGGGAATCATCACAGATAAGCGTAGCCGCTTGTCAACCGACAGTGCCGACAGGCTAACACTCATCAAGATGAACAAAGGCTGGATTTCGCCAGACTTCTCTTCTCCACCAGCGGACAGCAGCGATACGTAAGCAATACGTAGGCTGCACCCGCGGATGGAAGCTACGTTCTCTCTCACCATCCAAAACGGGGACATTTCTGCTTCATCAATCTGTGTCTAATATTCCTCCTCCTCCTCCTCCTGCTCCTCCTCCTGAAACCTCACGTAATCACGCTGAACGGGCAATTTTTCTTAGGGCCACAAAGCTCACTCAAATAATTTTTCTGAACAATTTTTATAAGTTTCAATGCGCTTAAAAGCATTGGAACTTTAACTTGAACCAATTTTTCGTTACACTGGGCTGCCTCCAGGCCTAGTTACCACTTAAGCCACATTAACCAAAGCGATTAATGGGTTTCACCTGCCCTCTTGGCTGGCCATGGCCAATTTTTGGGATGTACATTAGTACTGTTGATACAGCAATTTTTGTGGGCCCTCGCCTACAGTGTAATCAAATGAATTTTTAGCCCACCTGCATTACAGCTGACGTTACCTCAGCTGTGTTGGGCAATGCAATGGGATATTTTTATGTACCGCCGGTGGGTTCCAGGGAGCCACCCATGCTGTAGGTGCACACTGAGTTTTTAATACATCTGTACACTTCTAAAGAACCCGTCTGACTGGGGCATGCAGTGTGGGCCGAAGCCCACCTGTATTACGCACGACATTACTACCTCAGCTGTGTTGGGCAATGCAATGGGATATTTCTATGTACCGCCGGTGGCTTCCTGGCACCCACCCAGGCAGTGGGTCCACAGGGAATTATAAATGCATCTGTTTCCACTTATAAAGAAACCCAGTCTGACTGGGGCATGCAGTGTGGGCCGAAACCCACCTGCATTAACCCTTTCCAGTCCACTGTGTGACCTGTGAAGACATTAGGGTTTAAGGCTGTACAGCTCCGTTGTTGGTAGACGTCCGTCAGGGTTCTCTTACTGTATATTGCCAGCCTCTCTGCTGTCGGAGCCTATCCTACGTGTCAGCTCATGCAGTACTGGCTTTAGCCAGCATATAGCGCCGTTGTATAACGGCAGAAAAAGAGTAAGCCCCCTAGGAAAACCATATACAAATTGGATTGGAAAGGGTTAAGCACAACATTACTACCTCAGCTGTGTTGGGCAATGCAATGGGATATTTCTATGTACCGCCGGTGGCTTCCTGGCACCCACCCATGCTGTAGGTGCACACGGAGTTTTTACTACATCTGTACACTTATAAAGAACCCCAGTCAGACTGGGGCATGCAGTGTGGGCCGAAGCCCACCTGCATTAAGCACGACATTACTACCTCAGCTGTGTTGGGCAATGCAATGGGATATTTCTGTGTACCGCCGGTGGGTTCCAGGGAGCCACCCATGCTGTGGGTCGACAGGGACTTCACAATAGGGAGTTGTACCTGCCTGTGTCTATGAATTAAAAAGCCCGGTCTGACTGGGGCATGCAGACACCTTGACAGAATGAATAGTGTGTGGCACATAGGTTCCCCATTGCTATGCCCACGTGTGCAGCTCCTGATGGCGGTGGCACAGGATTCTATTTCTCATTGCTTCTGTACAGCATTGTGGGCTATCGCTCCGCCACTTTTAAAGAGGGTCGCTGCCTAGCCGTGCCAACCTCTGCAGTGTGTGCCTGCGGTCCCTCGTCATGGCAGACGCAATTCTAAATAGACATGAGCGTGGTGTGGCATGAGGGCAGCTGAAGGCTGCCCTGGGACACTTTGGTGTGCGCTGTGGGGGGGAGGGGGGGCGGTTGGGCAGCATGTAACCCAGGAGAAGTGTCAGTGGAGTGTCATGCAGGCAGTGATTGTGCTTTGTTGGAGGTAGTGTGGTGCTTAGCAAAGGTATGCCATGCTAATGAGGGCTTTTCAGAAGTAAAAGTTGTTGGGAGGGGGGGGGGGGCACTCTTGCCGGTATTGTGGCTTAATAGTGGGACCTGTGAACTTGAGATGCAGCCCAACATGTAGCCCCTCGCCTGCCCTATCCGTTGCTGTGTCGTTCCCATCACTTTGTTGAATTGCCCAGATTTTCACACATGAAAACTTTAGCGAGCATCGGCGAAATACAAAAATGCTCTGGTCGCCCATTGACTTCAATGGGGTTCGTTGTTCGAAACGAACCCTCGAGCATCGCGGGAAGTTCGTTCCGAATAACGAACACCCGAACATTTTGGTGTTCGCTCATCTCTAGTTGGGACCCATTAACTTTTCAAATTTATAACACAATCAATGCGCGTGCCAAATTTCATGTTTCTATCACATTGGGAAGTGCGAGAAATTACATTCCGCACGTAAAATTTGGACGCTAATTCTTTTGCGCATGAAATTGAATAATGGAGTTGGGACCCATTAGGTTTTCCTATTTATGACATAATCAATGCTCGTGCCAAATTTCCTGTTTCTATGACACCGGAAAGTGAAGAAATTACATTCCGCACGTACAATTTGGACGCTAATTGTTTTGCGCATAGAATTGAATATTCGAGTTGGGACCCATTAGCTGTTCCTATTTATGATATAATAAATGCTCGTGCCAAATTTCCCGTTTCTATGACACCGGAAAGTGAAAAAATTACATTCCGCACGTAAAATTTGAACGCTAATTCTTTTGCGCTAGAATTAAATAATCGAGTTGGGACCCATTAGCTTTTCCTATTTATGACATAATCAATGCTCGTGGCAAATTTCCCGTTTCTATGACACCGGAAAGTGAAGAAATTACATTCCGCACGTAAAATTTGGACGCTAATTCTTTTGCCTATAGAATTGAATATTCGAGTTGGGACCCATTAGCTTTTCCTATTTATGACATAATCAATGCTCGTGCCAAATTTCCCGTTTCTATGACACCGGAAAGTGAAAAAATTATATTCCGCAGGTAAAATTTCGACGCCAGTTCTTTTGCGCATAGAAATGAATTATGGAGTTGGGACCCATTAGCTTTTCCTATTTATGACATAATCAATGCTCGTGGCAAATTTCCCGTTTCTATGACACCGGAAAGTGAAGAAATTACATTCCGCACGTAAAATTTGGACGCTAATTCTTTTGCGCTAGAATTAAATAATCAAGTTGGGACCTATGAACTTTTCCTATTTATGACATAATCAATGCTCGTGCCAAATTTCACTTTTCCATGACACCGGAAAGTGAGAAATTTAGATTCCGTACGTAAAATTTGGACGCTAATTCTTTTGCGCATAGAATTGAATATTCGAGTTGGGACCCATTAGCTTTTCCTATTTTTGACATAATCAATGCTCGTGCCAAATTTCACGTTTCTATGACACCGGAAAGTGAAAAAATTACATTCCGCACGTAAAATTTTGACGCCAATTCTTTAGCGCTAGAATTGAATAATGGAGTTGGGACCCATTAGCATTTCCTTTTTTTGACATAATCAATGCTCGTGCCAAATTTCACGTTTCTATGACACCGGAAAGTGAGAAAATTAGATTCCGTACGTAAAATTTGGATGCTAATTCTTTTGCGCATAGAATTGAATATTCGAGTTGGGACTAGAGATGAGCGAGCACCAAAATGCTCGGGTGCTCGTTACTCGGGACGAAATTTTCGCGATGCTCGAGGGTTCGTTTCGAGTAACGAACCCCATTGAAGTAAACGTGCGACCCGAGCATTTTTGTATTTCGCCGATGCTCGCTAAGGTTTTCATGTGTGAAAATCTGGGCAATTCAAGAAAGTGATGGGAACGACACAGCAACGGATAGGGCAGGCGAGGGGCTACATGTTGGGCTGCATCTCAAGTTCCCAGGTCCCACTATTAAGCCACAATACCGAGAAGAGTGGGCTCCCCCCCCCCCCCCAACAACTTTTACTTCTGAAAAGCCCTCATTAGCATGGCAAACCTTAGCTAAGCACCACACTACCTCCAACAAAGCACAATCACTGCCTGCATGACACTCTGCTGCCACTTCTCCTGGGTTACATGCTGCCCAACCCCCCTCCCCCCTGCACGACGCAGTGTCCACAGCGCACACCAAACTGTCCCTGCGCAGCCTTCAGCTGCCCTCATGCCACACCACCCTCATGTCTATTTATAAGTGCGTCTGCCATGAGGAGGAACTGCAGGCACACACTGCAGAGGGTTGGCACGGCTAGGCAGCAACCCTCTTTAAAAGGGGCGGGGCGATAGCCCACAATGCTGCACAGAAGCAATGAGAAATAGAATCCTGTGCCACCGCCATCAGGAGCTGCACACGTGAGCATAGCAATGGGGAACCTATGTGCCACACACTATTCATTCTGTCAAGGTGTCTGCATGCCCCAGTCAGACCGGGCTTTTTAATTCATAGACACAGGCAGGTACAACTCCCTATTGTGAAGTCCCTGTGGACCCACAGCATGGGTGGGTGCCAGGAAGCCACCGGCGGTACATAAAAATATCCCATTGCATTGCCCAACACAGCTGAGGTAGTAATGTCGTGCTTAATGCAGGTGGGCTTCGGCCCACACTGCATGCCCCAGTCAGACTGGGGTTCTTTACAAGTGGACAGATGTAGGTTAAACTCCGTGTGCACCTACAGCATGGGTGGCTCCCTGGAACCCACCGGCGGTACATAAAAATATCCCATTGCATTGCCCAACACAGCTGAGGTAGTAATGTCGTGCTTAATACAGGTGGGCTTCGGCCCACACTGCATGCCCCAGTCAGACTGGGGTTCTTTACAAGTGGAAACAGATGCATTTATAATTTCCTGTGGACCCACAGCATGGGTGGGTGCCAGGAAGCCACCGGCGGTACATAAAAATATCCCATTGCATTGCCCAACACAGCTGAGGTAGTAATGTCGTGCTTAATACAGGTGGGCTTCGGCTCACACTGCATGCCCCAGTCAGACTGGTAATATGTACCTTAACAGTAACCGCGTTGGTGGTAATGTGGTGGTGACTGCGGGCCTAGTAGCGCGGTTTTATTTTTTTGTTTTTCGGAATGTGGCCAGGATTAAGTGGACCGTGGCGGGGGATGTTTTTGAGGCACTACGTGTCCTCTCCACGTGTCCGTGGTTATATGCACCTTTACAGTAACAGCGTTGGTGGGAAATGGCCTCGCCGCCATCATGTCTTTGGGAAGCCTCTGTTTCCACACCCCAGAGACATACCATTAGCAGCAGTATAGGCAGAGCCAATAATTAGTAACATTTCAGCGGTAGCATTAGGGACAGGCCCCACTAACATATCACTAGCAGCATTATAGGGGGAGCACAGTCTTAGTTCCATTTCAGTAGTAGTAGCAGTCCAGACAGGCCCCAGTAACAATTCCAAAGCAGCAGTATAGTGGGAGCGCAGTCTTAGTTCCATTTCAGTAATAGTAGCACTCGAGACAGGCCCCAGTAACAATTCCGAAGCAGCAGTATAGTGGGAGCGCAGTCTTAGTTCCATTTCAGTAATAGTAGCAACCTAGACAGGCCCCAGTAACAATTCCGAAGCAGCAGTATAGTGGGAGCGCAGTCTTAGTTCCATTTCAGTAATAGTAGCACTCAAGACAGGCCCCAGTAACAATTCCGAAGCAGCAGTATAGTGGGAGCGCAGTCTTAAGTCCATTTCAGTAATAGTAGCACTCAAGACAGGCCCCAGTAACAATTCCGAAGCAGCAGTATAGGAGGAGCCCAGTCTTAGTTCCATTTCAGTAATAGTAGCAGCCTAGACAGGCCCCAGTAACAATTCCGAAGCAGCAGTATAGTGGGAGCGCAGTCTTAGTTCCATTTCAGGAGTAGTAGCAGTCAAGGCAGGCCACAGTAACATTCCCATTGCAGCAGTTTAGGGAGATAACAGTCTCTTTCACATTTCAGTAGCTGCAGTATAGACAAGGCCCCAGTTACATTTATGTAGCTAAAGTGTAGGCCAACCCCACACACCTTTCTGTACCATGAGTGCAGGCGAAGAACATAGAAATTACTATGATTACACTGTAGGTGGAGGCCCAAAAAAATTGGTGTACCAACAGTAGTAATGTACCTCAGAAAAAATTGGCCATGCCCAACCAAGATGGCAGGTGAAACCCATTAATCGCTTTGGTTAATGTGGCTTAAGTGGTAACTAGGCCTGGAGGCAGCCCAGATTAACGAAAAATTGGTTCAAGTTAAAGTTTCAACGCTTTTAAGAGCATTGAAACGTATAAAAATTGTTTAGAAAAATTATATGAGTGAACCTTGTGGCCCTAAGAAAAATTGCCCGTTCTGCGTGATTACGTGAGGTTTCAGGAGGAGGAGCAGGAGGAGGAGGAGGAATATTATACACAGATTGATGAAGCAGAAATGTCCCCGTTTTGGATGGTGAGAGAGAACGATGCTTCCATCCGCGGGTGCAGCCTACGTATTGCTTAGGTATTGCTGCTGTCCGCTGGTGGAGAAGAGAAGTCTGGGGAAATCCAGGCTTTGTTCATCTTGATGAGTGTTAGCCTGTCGGCACTGTCGGTTGGCAGGCGGGTACGCTTATCTGTGACGATTCCCGCAGCCGCACTAAACACCCTCTCAGACAAGACGCTCGCCGCAGGACAAGCAAGCACCTCCAGGGCATACAGCGCTAGTTCAGGCCACGTGTCCAGCTTCGACACCCAGTAGTTGTAGGTGGCAGAGGCGTCACGGAGGACGGTGGTGCGATCGGCTACGTACTCCCTCACCATCCTTTTACAGTGCTCCCGCCGACTCAGCCTTGACTGGGGAGCGGTGACACAGTCTTGGTGGGGAGCCATAAAGCTGTCCAGGCCCTTAAAGACTGTTGCACTGCCTGTGCTGTACATGCTGCTCAATCTCCGCACCTCCCCTGCTACCTTGCCCTCGGAACTGCGCCTTCTGCCACTAGCGCTGTCGGATGGGAATTTTACCATCAGCTTGTCCGCCAGGGTCCTGTGGTATAGCAACACTCTTGAACCCCTTTCCTCTTCGGGAATGAGAGTGGGAAGGTTCTCCTTATACAGTGGGTCGAGCAGTGTGTACACCCAGTAATCCGTAGTGGCCAGAATGCGTGTAACGCGAGGGTCACGAGAAAGGCATCCTAACATGAAGCCAGCCATGTGTGCCAGGGTACCTGTACGCAACACATGGCTGTCTTCACTAGGAAGATCACTTTCAGGATCCTCCTCCTCCTCCTCCTCAGGCCATACACGCTGAAAGGATCACAGGCAAGCAGCATGGGTACCGTCAGCAGTGGGCCAAGCTGTCTCTTCCCCCTCCTCCTCATCCTCCTCATGCTCCTCCTCCTCCTGAACGCACTGAGATATAGACAGGAGGGTGCTCTGACTATCCAGCGACATACTGTCTTCCCCCGCCTCCGTTTCCGAGCACAAAGCATCTGCCTTTATGCTTTGCAGGGAACTTCTCAAGATGCATAGCAGAGGAATGGTGACGCTAATGATTGCAGCATCGCCGCTCACCACCTGGGTAGACTGCTCAAAGTTTCCAAGGACCTGGCAGATGTCTGCCAACCATTCCCACTCTTCTGAAAATAATTGAGGAGGCTGACTCTCACTGCGCCGCCCATGTTGGAGTTGGTATTCCACTATAGCTCTACGCTGCTCATAGAGCCTGGCCAACATGTGGAGCGTAGAGTTCCACCGTGTGGGCACGTCGCGCATCTGTCGGTGCACTGGCAGATTAAACCGATGTTGCAGGGTGCGCAGGGTGGCAGCGTCCGTGTGGGACTTGCGGAAATGTGCGCAGAGCCGGCGCACCTTTCCGAGCAGGTCTGACAAGCGTGGGTAGCTTTTCAGAAACCGCTGAACCACCAAATTAAAGACGTGGGCCAGGCATGGCACGTGCGTGAGGCTGCCGAGCTGCAGAGCCGCCACCAGGTTACGGCCGTTGTCACACACGACCATGCCCGGTTGGAGGCTCAGCGGCGCAAGCCAGCGGTCGGTCTGCTCTGTCAGACCCTGCAGCAGTTTGTGGGCCGTGTGCCTCTTATCTCCTAAGCTGAGTAGTTTCAGCACGGCCTGCTGACGCTTGCCCACCGCTGTGCTGCCACGCCGCGCGACACCGACTGCTGGCGACGTGCTGCTGCTGCTGACACATCTTGATTGCGAGACAGAGGTTGCGGAGGAGGAGGAGGGTGCTTTAGTGGAGGAAGCATACACCGCCGCAGATACCACCACCGAGCTGGGGCCCGCAATTCTGGGGGTGGGTAAGACGTGAGTGGTCCCAGGCTCTGACTCTGTCCCAGCCTCCACTAAATTCACCCAATGTGCCGTCAGGGAGATGTAGTGGCCCTGCCCGCCTGTGCTTGTGCACGTGTCCGTTGTTAAGTGGACCTTGGCAGTAACCGCGTTGGTGAGGGCGCGTACAATGTTGCGGGAGACGTGGTCTGCAGGGCTGGGACGGCACATCGGGAAAAGTAGTGGCGACTGGGAACTGAGTAGCGCGGGGCCGCCGCCGCCATCATACTTTTGAAGGACTCCGTTTCCACAACCCTATACGGCAGCATCTCAAGGCTGATAAATTTGTCTATGTGGACGGTTAACGCTTGAGCATGCGGGTGCGTGGCGGCGTACTTGCGCTTGCGCTCCAACACTTGCGCTAGCGACGGCTGGACGGTGCGCTGAGAGACATTGGTGGATGGGGCCGAGAACAGCGGAGGTGAGGGTGTGGGTGCAGGCCAGGAGACGGTAGTGCCTGTGTCCTGAGAGGGGGGTTGGATCTCAGTGGCAGGTTGGGGCACAGGGGGAGAGGCAGCGGTGCAAACCGGGGGCGGTGAACGGCCTTCGTCCCACCTTGTGGGGTGCTTGGCCATCATATGTCTGCGCATGCTGATGGTGGTGAGGCTGTTAGTGGTGGCTCCCCGGCTGATCTTGGCGCGACAAAGGTTGCACACCACTGTTCGTCGGTCGTCAGGCGTCTCTGTGAAAAACTGCCAGACCTTAGAGCACCTCGGCCTCTGCAGGGTGGCATGGCGCGAGGGTGCGCTTTGGGAAACAGTTGGTGGATTGTTCGGTCTGGCCCTGCCTCTACCCCTGGCCACCGCACTGCCTCTTGCAACCTGCTCTGCTGCCCTTGCCTCACCCTCTGAAGACCTGTCCTGAGTAGGCGTTGCACACCAGGTGGGGTCAGTCACCTCATCGTCCTGCTGCTCTTCCTCCGAATCCTCTGTGCGCTCCTCCCTCGGACTTACTGCCCTCACTACTACCTGACTGAAAGACAACTGTGTCTCATCGTCATCGTTCTCCTCACCCACTGAAAGGTCTTGAGACAGTTGCCGGAAGTCCCCAGCCTCATCCCCTGGACCCCGGGAACTTTCCAATGGTTGGGCATCAGTGATGATAAACTCCTCTGGTGGGAGAGGAACCACTGCTGCCCAATCTGAGCAGGGGCCCGAGAACAGTTCCTGGGAGTCTTCCCGCTCCTGAGCATGTGTCATTGTAGTGGAGTGAGGAGGCTGGGAGGAAGGAGGAGCAGCAGCCAGAGGATTCGGATTTGCAGCACTGGACGGCGCCGAACTGTGGGTGGATGATAGCTTGCTCGAAGCACTTTCTGACATCCACGACAGGACCTGCTCACACTGCTCATTTTCTAATAAAGGTCTCCCGCGTGGACCCATTAATTGGGCGATGAATGTGGGGACGCCAGAAACGTGCCTCTCTCCTAATCGCGCAGCAGTCGGCTGCGATACACCTGTATCAGGAGCTCGGCCTGTGCCCACACCCTCACTTGGGCCTACGCGTCCTCGGCCGCGTCCACGTCCTCTAGGACTAGCCCTACCCCTCAGCATGCTGTATTACCAGTGATTTCCCAGCCAGGAAATAAATTGGCGCAAGCCTGCAGGCCAAATAGAAATTTTTCCCTTTTTTTTTTTAAAGGGAAGGACCACTGACTATATTCAATCAGATAAGAAATGTGTTCCACAGAACTGCAGTGTTATATGAAGTGCAGCAGAGCAGTGATTTTTCCCAGGCAGGAAATAAATTGGCGCAAGCCTGCTGTTAAACGTTGCTGGCTGCGTATGATTTCTTTACGTTCTCCACCCACCGCACACGTACCCAGAACGCTGAGGACTGTCAGAGGCAGGCCAAATAGAAATTTTTCCCTTTTTTTTTTAAAGGGAAGGCCCACTGACTATATTCAATCAATAATATATGTCTTCTGCCCTGCCTACACAATTCTGTCCCTGTAGTATTACTGCAGGGCGCAATGCTCTGCACAGCCGATTTCGGGAAAAAAAAAATGCAACACTGCTAACAGCAGCCTGCACAATACTGCACACGGTTAAATGTGGCCCTAAGAAGGACCGTTGGGGTTCTTGAAGCCTACACTCACTCCTAACACTCTCCCTGCCTAACCACCACTTCTGTCCCTCTAGTATTAATGCAGGGCACAATGCTCTGCACAGCCGATTTTGAAAAAAAAAAAATTGTGCAACACTGCTAACAGCAGCCTGCACAGTACTGCACACGGATAGATGTGGCCTTAAGAAGGACCGTTGGGGTTCTTGAAGCCTACACTCACTCCTAACACTCTCCCTACAGCAGCTCCAACACAACAGCACTTTCCCTCAGCTAACTCACAACGCATCTGAGGCGAGCCGCGGGAGGGGCCGATTTTTATACTCGGGTGACATCTGATCTCGCCAGCCACTCACAGCAGGGGGGTGGTATAGGGCTGGAACATCACAGGAGGAAGTTGTAATGCCTTCCCTGTCTTTCAATTGGCCAGAAAAGCGCGCTAACGTCTCAGAGATGAAAGTGAAAGTAACCCGAACACCGCGTGGTGCTCGTTAAGAGTAACGAGCATCCCGAACACCCTAATATTCGCCCGAGCATCGAGCTCGAACGAGTACGTTCGCTCATCTCTAGTTGGGACCCATTAGCTTTTCCTATTTTTGACATAATCAATGCTCGTGCCAAATTTCACGTTTCTATGACACCGGAAAGTGAAGAAATTACAATCCGCACGTAAAATTTGGACGCTAATTCTTTTGCGCATAGAATTGAATATTCGAGTTGGGACCCATTAGCTTTTCCTATTTTTGACATAATCTATGCTCGTGCCAAATTTCACGTTTCTATGACACCGAAAAGTGAGAAAATTAGATTCCGTACGTAAAATTTGGATGCTTATACTTTTGCGCATAGAATTGAAAAATCGAGTTGGGACCCATTAGCTTTTCCTATTTATGACATAATCAATGCTCGTGCCAAATTTCCTGTTTCTATGACACCGGAAAGTGAAGAAATTACATTCCGCACATAAAATTTGGACGCTAATTCTTTTGCGCATAGAATTGACTATTCGAGTTGGGACCCATTAGCTTTTCCTATTTATGACATAATTAATGCTCGTGCCAAATTTCCCGTTTCTATGACACTGGAAAGTGAAAAAATTGCATTCCGTACGTAAAATTTCGACGCCAATTCTTTTGCGCATAGAATTGAATAATCGAGTTGGGACCCATTAGCTTTTCCTATTTTTGACATAATCAATGCTCGTGCCAAATTTCACGTTTCTATGACACCGGAAAGTGAAGAAATAACAATCCGCACGTAAAATTTGGACGCCAATTCTTTTGCGCTAGAATTGAATAATCGAGTTGGGACCCATTAGCTTTTCCTACTTATGACAATCAATGCTCGTGCCAAATTTCACGTTTCTATGACACCGGAAAGTGACAAAATTAGATTCCGTACGTAAAATTTGGATGCCTATTCTTTTGCGCTAGAATTGAATAATGGAGTTGGGACCCATTAGCTTTTCCTATTTTTGACATAATCAATGCTCGTGCTAAATTTACTGTTTCTATGACACCGGAAAGTGAGAAAAATACATTACGTACGTAAAATTTTGACGCCAATTCTTTTGCGCTAGAATTGAATATTCGAGTTGGGACCTATGAACTTTTCCTATTTATGACATAATCAATGCTCGTGCCAGATTTCACGTTTCTATGATACCGGAAGGTGAGAAAATTAGATTCCGTGCGTAAAATTTGAACGCTAATTCTTTTGCGCATAGAATTGAATAATCGAGTTGGGACCCATTAACTTTTCAAATTTATGACACAATCAATGCGCGTTCCAAATTTCATGTTTCTATCACATTGGGAAGTGAAGAAATTACATTCCGCACGTAAAATTTGGACGCTAATTCTTTAGCGCTAGAATTGAATAATGGAGTTGGGACCCATTAGGTTTTCCTATGTATGACATAATCAATGCGCGTGCCAAATTTCCCGTTTCTATGACAATAGAAAGTGAAGAAATTATATTCCGCACGTAAAATTTGAACGCTAATTCTGTTGCGCTAGAAGTGAATAATCGAGTTGGGACGCATTAGCTTTTCCTATTTTTGACATAATTAATGCTCGTGGCAATTTTCCCATTTCTATGACACCGGAAAGTGAAGAAATTAGATTCCGCACGTAAAATTTGGACACTAATTTTTTTGTGCATAGAATTGAATATTCGAGTTGTGACCCATTACCTTTTCCTATTTATGACATAATTAATGCTCGTGCCAAATTTCCCGTTTCTATGACACCGGAAAGTGAAAAAATTAGATTCCGCACGTAAAATTTGGACGCCAATTCTTTTGCGCTAGAATTGAATAATGGAGTTGGGACCCATTAGCTTTTCCTATTTTTGACATAATCGATGCTTGTGCCAAATTTCACGTTTCTATGACACTGGAAAGTGAAGAAATTACAATCCGCACGTAAAATTTGGACGCCAATTCTTTTGCGCTAGAATTGAATAATCGAGTTGTGACCCATTAGCTTTTCCTATTTTTGACATAATCAATGCTTGTGCCAAATTTCCTGTTTCTATGACACCGGAAAGTGAAAAAATTACATTCCGCACGTAAAAATTTGACGGCAATTCTTTTGCGCTAGAATTGAATAATCGAATTGGGACCCATTAGCTTTTCCTATTTATGACATAATCAATGCTCGTGCCAAATTTCCTGTTTCTATGACACCGGAAAGTGAAGAAATTACATTCCGCACGTAAAATTTTGACGGCAATTCTTTTGCGCTAGAATTGAATAATCGAATTGGGACCCATTACCTTTTCAAATTTATGATATAATAAATGCTCGTGCCAAATTTCCCGTTTCTATGACACCGGAAAGTGAGAAAATTAGATTCCGTACGTAAAATTTGGACGCTAATTCTTTTGCGCATAGAATTGAAAAATCGAGTTCGGACCCATTAGCTTTTCCTATTTATGACATAATCAATGCTCGTGCCAAATTTCCTGTTTCTATGACACCGGAAAGTGAAGAAATTACATTCCGCACGTAAAATTTGGACGCTAATTCTTTTGCGCTTAGAATTGACTATTCGAGTTGGGACCCATTAGCTTTTCCTATTTATGACATAATTAATGCTTGTGCCAAATTTCCCATTTCTATGACACCGGAAAGTGAAAAAATTACATTCTGCACGTAAAATTTCGACGCCAATTCTTTAGCGCTAGAATTAAATAATGGAGTTGGGACCCATTAGCTTTTGCTACTTTTGACATAATCAATGCTCGTGCCAAATTTCACGTTTCTATGACACCGGAAAGTGAGAAAATTAGATTCCGTACGTAAAATTTGGACGCTAATTCTTTTGCGCATAGAATTGAATATTCGAGTTGGGACCCATTAGCTTTTCCTATTTATGACATAATTAATGCTTGTGCCAAATTTCCCATTTCTATGACACCGGAAAGTGAAAAAATTACATTCTGCACGTAAAATTTCGACGCCAATTCTTTAGCGCTAGAATTAAATAATGGAGTTGGGACCCATTAGCTTTTGCTACTTTTGACATAATCAATGCTCGTGCCAAATTTCACGTTTCTATGACACCGGAAAGTGAGAAAATTAGATTCTGTACGTAAAATTTGGACGCTAATTCTTTTGCGCATAGAATTGAATAATGGAGTTGGGAACCATTAGCTTTTACTACCTTCAATGTTAGAGGCCTTAATTCCCCGGAGAAGAGGCACCACATCTCGCTGCTCTTGAGGAGGTACGGTACAAAAATAGCTTTTTTACAGGAGACCCATTTCAGGGGAAATAGGTGCATATCTCTCCCCGGTAAGCAATTCCCACAGGGTTACCATAGTTCTCACCTGACATCGGCGTCCAAAGGACTTTAATTCACAGGTCTGTCATTTTTTCCTGCGAGGCCCAGTATTTGGACGAGGAGGGAAGGGTCTTATTCCTGAGAGGGACTCTACAGGGCAACAAGGTGACTCTAGCGAACCTTTACGCCCCCCAATAAAGGACAGTTCCCGTGGCTGATTAAACAGCTAGAAATACTAAAACAGTTCGCCTCTGGTCCAATCCTGTTGGGTGGAGATTTATATCTCACTCTTTGCCGCCTTTTGGATTCCTCGACGGGAAAATCACAAATATCACAGTCCGGATTGAAGAGACTGAACAGAGAACTATCTGACATGGGTCTGGTAGACGCCTGGCGTTACATATACCCGTCAGTTAAAGACTATACATATTTCTCTACAGTTTCCTCCTCCTTCCAACGTCTAGACTGCGTATTTATTTCTGCCTCGTTCCTAGAATTGGTAAAGAGCGCCGCTATAGATCCGATCACAATTTCGGATCATGCCCCTCTTCATACCAACATAAAACTGGTTACCGCCTCGCCACGTGAGTGGCAGTGGAAACTGAACCCTTCACTTCTCGACAATGAAAAAGACAGGGTACAACTAAAAATAGCCATTGAGGAATATTTCTCTCTTAACAAAAACACTGAGACGCCCACGCCAATAATCTGGGAAGCCCATAAGGCGTTTGCAAGAGGCCTTTTGATCGCCCTGGGTTCAAGGGTTAAGCGGGCCCAACAGAAAGTGATTGACGGGATACTAAAACAAATCGCCAGACTTGAGCAAGCAACGAAGCTTTCACAGAGTAAGTCCACATTAGATGAATTAACTTCCCTTAGGAAAGAGCTTAAACTTTATTTGGAGAGCAGATACAATAAAAAGCACTTATACCTCAAACACACGGTCTATGCCCAGGGAAATAGGGGTAGTAAATTCACCTCTGCGCTTATTAAAAAAGCGCGTACCAGAAATCTAATCAACTCTATTAAAACCAACTCTGGCCATTCTGTCACCTTCTCCAGGGAGATAGCTAACGAGTTCCAGTCGTTTTATTCACGTCTTTATAATATACAGGACCCCCTCTCTCCCAAAGAAGTTCTTGAAGCTCTATCTCGTACTGAGGCCTTCTTGAAGGACTTAGACTTGCCCAAGCTAGAAGAAAAAGAGGCAGCTGCCCTAATCTCCCCAGTTACCACTCAGGAAGTGGACGATCTTATTGCTTCGTTCCCTCCGGGAAAGAGTCCAGGCCCAGACGGCCTCCCACTTATATATTTCAAAACATTCAAATGTCTCCTGATCCCACAGTTAGTGGATTTATTTAATTCTTTACTACTCGGAACCCCCCTCCCAAAACAGGCCCAAGAAGCCCATATTACCCTAATTCACAAGGACAAGAAGGATCCGGAAGACTGCGGAAGCTATAGGCCTATTTCACTGATCAACTTTGATATGAAGTTGTGGGCTAAACTTTTAGCAAAACGGATTGAAAAACTTGTCCCCCCCTTTGATAGATCCCGAGCAAACGGGGTTCGTCAAAGGCAGAGAGGGGAAGGACAATTGTATCAGGTTGCTACATGCTGCAAGATATGCTCAAAAGTGGAATATCCCTTTAGCTTTTGTTAGTTCGGATGCGGAAAAAGCTTTCGACCGGGTCAACTGGTCCTACATGAAACATGTCCTTTCACACTTTAATTTCGCCCCCGCCTTTATTTCAGCCATATTTTCGTTATACGCCGCGCCACACGCTAGGCTAAAAATAAATAACATCCTGCCCCCCCCCCCCCTTTGATATAAAGAAAACTAAAATTGATAAATCGCTGGGCCCAGATGGATTACACCCAAGGATACTAAGGGAACTAAGTGACGAGATAGCTAGGCCGCTATACCTAATATTTCTAGACACTATCAAGACTGGTGTAGTACCATTGGATTGGCGCATTGCCAACGTGGTTCCTATTTACAAAAAAGGGAGCAAAAGTGAGCCTGGAAACTACAGGCCAGTAAGTCTCACTTCAGTAACGGGAAAAATCTTCGAGGGGATTCTGAGGGACGCCATTGATGAGTACCTCAAGGAGAATAAGGGAATAACTCCTCACCAGCATGGATTCATGAAGGGTCGCTCATGTCAGACAAATCTGATCAGTTTCTACGATGAAGTAAGCTCTGAGCTGGACCAGGGAGAATCTATTGATCTTGTATATCTGGACTTCTCTAAAGCCTTTGACACCGTGCCACATAATAGGCTAATATACAAAATGAGGCAGCTCGGACTGGGCAAAAACGTGTGTAGGTGGGTAAAAAATTGGCTCAATGATAGAAAGCAGAGGGTGGTAATAAATGGTGCGTACTCTGATTGGACCACAGTCGCTAGCGGGGTGCCACAGGGTTCAGTATTAGGCCCCACTCTGTTCAACATATTTATCAATGACCTGATAGAGGGGCTGCACAGCAAAATATCAATATTTGCAGATGACACAAAATTATACAATATAATTAATGCAACGGAGGACAATGTGCGGCTACAAACGGACCTGGACAAGCTGGGGGCTTGGGCAGAAAAATGGTAAATGAAGTTCAATGTTGAAAAATGTAAGACTATGCACATGGGCAGGAGAAACGGATGTCACCAATATTCACTTAATGGGGTACCACTAGGGAAAAGTGATATGGAAAAGGATCTGGGGGTATTTGTGGATAATAGACTAAATTGGAGTAACCAATGCCAGTCAACTGCTGCAAAGGCAAATAAAGTCTTGGGGTGCATTAAAAGAGGTATAGGGGCGAAGGACGAGAACATCATCCTTCCACTATATAAGGCACTTGTCAGGCCTCACATGGAATACTGCGTACAATTCTGGGCACCGGTGCTCAGGAAAGATGTCACAGTGCTTGAGGGGGTTCAAAGAAGGGCAACTAAACTAATACATGGAATGACGGGACTGGAATACCCAGAGCGGCTATCCAAATTGGGACTATTTACTCTTGAAAAAAGAAGGTTAAGAGGCGACCAAATAACCATGTATAAGTACATGAGGGGACAACACATGGATCTCTCCCGCGATCTGTTTACACCCAGGACCACGACGGTAACAAGAGGACATCCGCTCCAACTAGAGGAAAGTAGGTTTCATCACCAACACAGAAGAGGATTCTTTACTGTAAGAGCAGTTAGACTGTGGAACTCTCTACCGGAGGAAGTGGTGATGGCAAAATCCATAGAGGAGTTTAAAAGGGGACTTGATGTCTTTCTGGAGAAGAAGGATATTACAGGATATAAATATTAGGTTAAGTCTCAATCCGGGTTTACAGGCAGGTAGGAACTATTAGGGGTTGATCCAGGGAACAGTCTGATTGCCATTAGGGAGTCGGGAAGGAATTTTTTTCCGAAAAGGGCTAATTGGCTTCTGGCCCTGGGGTTTTTTGCCTTCCTCTGGATCAACACAGGAGGACAGACAGGCTGGACTAGATGGACATTGTCTTCATTCAGCCTTACATACTATGTTACTATGTAAGGCTGCCCGCTGTTGCCGGTTCTGTTCATTCTCTCAATGGAACCTCTTCTGCAAAAGATTAGGAGGGACTCAGGGATTCAGGGATTAGGGGTCGGTGAGGCAGTCCTGTCAACTGCAGCATATGCAGATGACATTATCTTTTTGGTCACGAACCCTGAGAGGGGGCTGCCTCGGCTCGCCGCCCTTATGGAAGAGTTTGGTGTCATTTCTCATTTCAAAATAAATTACTCCAAGTCTACGGTTCTAAACATCTCCATTCGGCTAGCTCACTTTAAAGAATTGATGAGTAATTCACCTTTCTCCTGGTCAAATTCCGGTATAAATTTTGGGTATTAAATTTACAAAGAAAGCAGAAGCTCTGTACACCGCTAATTTTATCCCCCTACTCACCAAGATTAAAAGTCTGCTCCGCTCTTACGATCTCCCCTTCATATCCTGGCTGGGGAGGAAGAACATTCTGAAGTCTTATGTTCTTCCGATAATCCTGTACAATTTCCGTCTGCTCCCTATTTACATTCTGGGCACCTTCTTTAGGGCATTGAGAGATGCCTTCTCGAAGTTTGTGTGGAAAGGGAAAAGGCCTAGACTTCCTCACTGTCTATTAACAAGGAGGAGGGGTGAGGGTGGAGTAGGCTTGCCCTGCCCAGGGAATATTATTTGGCCACTCAGCTCAGTCAATGGATGGAAATGGTTTCACTGTCTAAAGACCCCCTGATCTTTATGTTAGCTAAAGGGTCATATGGCCCTACCATTCTACAAGATTTGTGGTTCCCCACAGTGAAGGTCCGAAGTGGAGGTGTGCGCAACCCACTGCTTAGACGGACTTTCGAGACCTGGAATAAATTTAGAGACTCCCTAGCCCCTTGCCCATCGCCTCTCACTCCAATGTGCGCATTATACAGAACTCTGGGTCTTAGGCTGGACGCTTGTTCAATCAGTGCTTGGCTGTTATTTTAAAATAAGACTATCTCGGAAGTCCATTCTATGGCCCACGAACCTACCTCTACAATTATTGTGGAGCTGCTCCCTAACCACAACCTCTCATTCCTTGCCCTAGCTCACGTAAACAAAACAATTGCGGACTTTTTGAAGATTCATAAAGCTCCCCGTCCTCTAACCATTTTCGAGACTACATTAGCTGCAAAAGACCCTAGCAAAAGGAAGATGTCGCTTATTCGAAAACAATTCATTGCTCCTGCTACTCAAATCCCACTTTTATCACTTCCTGGGAAAAGGAGCTGGGGATCTCTCTCACTCCTAGCGAAACGCGGCTCATACTGAGAACAGCATATGGGTTTTCCCCTTGTGTCGCCTCACAGGAGTCGCACTACAGGTTATTGGTGAGGTGGTATAGAACCCCTCAATGGTTATATGATCACAAACTGGCCTCGTAGGATAAATGTTGGAGGTGCGATTCGCATACTGGGTCGTTCCTCCATATCTGGTGGGTATGTCCCTCTCTGAGACCTTTCTGGAATGATGTCGGTTCTGTGTTGAAAAAGCTATCTCCGGGTTTGGACCTTTCCCCTGAGGTGGTTCTCCTTTGGAAGCCTACAGCGACTTTTCATCCCCTAAAACATAAATTAATTGCATTTCTCATTGACATTGCGAAATTCCTCATCCCACTTAAGTGGCGTCAGCAAGACTCCCCCACTATTTGTATGTGGAAAGACAAAGTGGATCTTCTCATGAATTTAGAAGAACTCTCTAGTTCGACGAGAGGTTCACATGAGACGTTCCACAAAATCTGGTACCCGTGGAGGTTAATCAGAGGCGAAATAGGGTAAAGTGCGGTTGGTGTGCCTCTTCTCCGGCTAAAGAAACGGAATTGCGCTATGGCTGCCCTACTCCGTGGATAAGGGACTCAACTCTAGCGCAAACGTGCGTATGTCCTAACTAACACAGGCAGGAATTGTGTACGTAGCATCTCCCGGTTCTATCCGGGTGAGGCTCTTTCCCCACCTTTGAGCAGTACAATTAGCAACCCCCCCCCTTCCAACCCCCTCCCTCTTCCCCCCCCCCCCCTGTCAAAGAATTAGCGTCAAAATGTTATGTACGGAATCTAATTCTCTCACTTCCCAATGTAATAGAAACTTGAAATTTGGCACGAGCATTGATTATGTCATAAATAGAAAAAGTTAATAGGTCCCAACTCGATTATTCCATTCTAAGCGCCAAAGAATTAGCGTCCACATTTTACGTACGGAATCTAATTCTCTCACTTCCCAATGTCATAGAAACTTGAAATTTGGCACGAGCATTGATTATGTCATAAATAGGAAAAGTCAATGGGTCCCAACTCGATTATTCAATTCTAAGTGCAAAAGAATTAGCGTCCAAATTTTACGTACGGAATCTAATTTTCTCACTTCCCAATGTCATAAAAAATTGAAATTTGGCACGAGCATTGATTATGTCATAAATAGGAAAAGTTAATAGGTCCCAACTCGATTATTCAGTTCTAAGTGCAAAAGAATTAGCGTCCAAATTTTACGTACAGAATCTAATTCTCTCACTTTCCAATGTAATAGAAACTTGAAATTTGGCACGAGCATTGATTATGTCAAAAATAGGAAAAGTTCTGGAAGGCGGTCTTCCACACCATACGTAAGGTCACCCATAGCGCACTCCCCCCAAAGACCGAAATTGGCATTACTGCTACTGAGATGTGACGAGATCCCTCCAACGGTGCGGAAATGGACTTGCCACATGCTTATGGTAGCCAAACTGGCCCTAACCAGGAAATGGAGGTCTAATCTCCCCCCCCCCACAATAAAGGAGGTACATGATATTATGGCAGACCACTGCTCATATGAAAAAATCTATGCTCTATCCAACGAAACTATGCCTAATTTCCATCGCACATGGAACCCCTGGACACAATATTATTCTAACATAACCTCCCCCCCCCCCTTGCTGAGAAAGTAATCACACATAACGAAAATCAGATATAGATATTGTAGTGATCAAATGACTGCATTTCAGTTTTCAAGGATTTTTTCCTTAGTTTCATCTTTCTGCTAATTATCTTTAAACTTAATTCTTAACCCACGCATCGGACTATAAATGAAAATTGTGGGAAATAGTCCGATTCACACGGACAAAGTTTTTATTGCTGGACAAAGCATGTGTACCATGCTATTTTTCTCATGAATATACAATATGTTACACATTGTGCACATGTATTCTCATGTACTGTTTACCCATGTAATAACCCAATAAAAACTATTTGTTAAAAAAAAAAAAATAGGAAAAGTTAATGGGTCCCAACTCGATTATTCAATTCTAAGCGCCAAAGAATTAGCGTCCAAATTTTACGTACGGAATCTAATTCTCTCACTTCCCAATGTCATAGAAACTTGAAATTTGGCACGAGCATTGATTATGTCATAAATAGGAAAAGTTAATGGGTCCCAACTCGATTATTCAATTCTAAGTGCAAAAGAATTAGCGTCCAAATTTTACGTACAGAATCTAATTCTCTCACTTTCCAATGTAATAGAAACTTGAAATTTGGCACGAGCATTGATTATGTCATAAATAGAAAAAGTTAATAGGTCCCAACTCGATTATTCAATTCTAAGCACCAAAGAATTAGCGTCCAAATTGTACATACGGAATCTACTTCTCTCACTTCCTGATGTCATCTATATATATAAAAAGGAATTTATGTCTGTCTGTCTGTACTTTTTGCGCTACGACATAATTCATCTAATAGCCATGAAACTTTGGGAAGTTGTTGAGTACACTCCTGGGAAGATTACTGGCATAGTACATCTATCCTATGATAGGTGGCGCGCGTGCGAGCGTCGTCGACAGTTATGCCCCCCAGACAAAGATCGTTTGATTTCCATCTCAAGCACAAAAGCAAAAGGCATTACGAGCAACGGGATGCGTGTTCAACTACAAAATGATGCATCCGCCGAACACTTCGCAAGACAATTGCTGGATATTGAGAATGCTGAGGTAAAATGAAAGCTGTGCTGTGATTGGTTGCAATTTCTTATACTGCTGAGGTAAAATGAAAGCTGTGCTTTGATTGGTTGCTATTTCTTATACTGCTGAGCTAACATGAAAGCTGTGCTTTGATTGGTTGCTAAATATTATACCGCTGAGGTAACATGAAAGCTGTGTTGTGATTGGTTACTATTAGAGATGAGCGAACACGTTCGGCCCCGCCCCTTTTTCGCCCGAACACCGAACTTTGCGAACACTTCAGTGTTCGGGCGAAAAAGTTCGGGGGCCGCCGTGGCAGCGCGGGGGGGTGCGGCGGGGAGTGGGGGGGAGAGGGAGAGAGAGAGGGCTCCCCCCTGTTCCCCGCTACTGCCGCCCGCGCCGCCGCGCATCTCCCCGCCCCCCGGCGGCACCCGGACCTTTACGCGCGAACACTGCAGTGTTCGGCAAAGCCGGTGTCCGGGTGCGGATGTGTCCGTAACGGACATGTTCGCTCATCTCTAGTTACTATATATTATACTGCTGAGGTAACATGAAAGCTGCTGTGCTGTGATGGGTTGTTATATATTATACCGCTGAGGTAACATGAAAGCTGCACTGTGATTGGTTGTTATCTAGATATATAAAAACGAATGTATGTATGTATGTCTGTCTTCGCAGCAACGCGCGACGGGTAAGCTAGTATATTATACCACTGAGGTAACATGAAAGCTGCACTGTGATTGGTTGTTATATATTATACCGCTGAGGTAACTTGACAGCTGCACTGTGATTGGTTGTTATCTAGATATATAAAAACGAATGTATGTATGTATGTCTGTCTTCGCAGCAACGCGCGACGGGTAAGCTAGTATATTATACCACTGAGGTAACATGAAAGCTGCACTGTGATTGGTTGTTATCTAGATATACAAAAACAAATGTATGTATGTCTGTCTGTCTTCGCAGCAACGCACGACGGGTAAGCTAGTCTATATATATAAAATTGAATGTATGTCTGTGTGTCTGTCTGTCTGTCTGTCCTTTATGCGCTACTACACCATTCATCCGATCGCCATGAAAATTTGGGAAGTTGTTGTGTGCACTCCTGGCAAGATTATAGGCATAGTACAACTATCCTATGATAAATGGCGCGCGTGCGAGCATCGTGGACAGTTACGCCCCCCTCGTAGATCGTTCGATTTCCATCATTGCCACTAATTTTTTCACTTCCCGATGTCATAGAAACATGAAATGTGGCACAAGCATTGATTATGTCATAAATAGAAAAAGCTAATGGGTCCCAACTCAATTATTCAATTCTAAGCGCAAAAGAATTGGCGCCCAAATTTTACGTACGGAATCTAATTTTCTCGCTTCCCAATGTCATAGAAACTTGAAATTTGGCACGAGCATTGATTATGTCATAAATAGGAAATGTTAATAGGTCCCAACTCGATTATTCAATCCTAAGCGCAAAAGAATTAGCGTCCAAATTTTACGTGCAGAATCTAATTCTCTCACTTCCCAAAGTAATAGAAACTTGAAATTTGGCACGAGCATTGATTATGTCATAAATAGGAAAAGTTAATAGGTCCCAACTCGATTATTCAATCCTAAGCGCAAAAGAATTAGCGTCCAAATTTTGCGTACGGAATCGCATTCTCTCACTTCCCAATTTAATTTGGCACGAGCATTGATTATGTCATAAATAGAAAAAGTTAATAGGTCCCAACTTGATTTTTCAATTCTAAGCGCAAAAGAATTAGCGTCCAAATTTTACGTACGGAATCTAATTCTCTCACTTCCCAATGTAATAGAATTTTGAAATTTGGCACGAGCATTGATTTTGTCATAAATAGGAAAAGCTAATGGGTCCCAACTCAATTATTCAAGTCTAAGCGCAAAAGAATTAGCGTCCAAATTTTACGTACAGAATCTAATTCTCTCACTTCCCAATATCATAGAAACTTGAAATTTGGCCCGAGCATTGATTATGTCATAACTAGGAAAAGTTAATAGGTCCCAACTCGATTATTCAATTCTAAGCGCAAAAGAATTAGCGTCCAAATTTTATGTACGGAATCTAATTCTCTCACTTTCCAATGTAATTTGGCACGAGCATTGATTATGTCATAAATAGGAAAAGTTAATAGGTCCCAACTTGATTATTCAATTCTAAGCGCAAAAGAATTAGCGTCCAAATTTTACGTACGGAATCTAATTCTCTCACTTCCCAATGTCATAGAATTTTGAAATTTGGCACGAGCATTGATTTTGTCATAAATAGGAAAAGCTAATGGGTCCCAACTCGATTATTCAAGTCTAAGCGCAAAAGAATTAACGTCCAAATTTTACGTATGGAATCTAATTCTCTCACTTCCCAATATCATAGAAACTTGAAATTTGGCACGAGCATTGATTATGTCATAAATAGGAAAAGTTAATAGGTCCCAACTCGATTATTCAATTCTAAGCGCAAAAGAATTAGCGTCCAAATTTTACGCATGGAATCTAATTCTCTCACTTCCTGATGTCATCTATATCTATAAAAATGAATGTATGTATGTCTGTCTGTCTGTCTGTCCTTTATGCATTACCACACCATTCATCTAATCACCATGAAACTTTGGGAAGTTGTTGAGTACACTCCTGGGAAGATTACTGGCATAGTACAACTATCAATCGTCGACAGTTATGCCCCCCAGACAAAGATCATTTGATTTCCATCTCAAGCACAAAAACAAAAGGCATTACGAGCAACGGGTGCGTGTTTAACTACAAAATGATGCATCCGCCGGACGTTTTACAAGACAATTGCCGCATATTGAGAATGCTGAGGTAAAATAAAAGCTGTGCTGTGATTGGTTGCTATTTCTTATACTGCTGAGGCAACATGAAAGCTGTGCTGTGATTGGTTGCTTTATATTATACCGCTGAGGTAAAATGAATGCTGCGCTGTGATTGGTTGCTATTTTTTATATTGCTGAGGCAGAATAAAAGTTGTGCTGTGATTGGTAGTTATTTCTCTTACTGCTGAGGTAACATGAAAGCTGCACTGTGATTGGTTGTTATATTTTATACTGCTGAGGTAGCATGAAAGCTGCGCTGTGATTGGTTGTTATATATTATAAAGCTGAGGTAACATGTAAGCTGCGCTGCAATTGGTCGTTATATATTATACCACTCAGGTAACATAAAAAAGCTGCGCTGTGATTGTTATCTAGATATATAAAAACTAATGTATGTATGTCTGTCTGTCTGTCTTCGCAGCAACGAGCGACGGGTAAGCTAGTTATTAAATAAACTATGCCATTACATATCCCACATAAAAAGAAAAGGCTGGAGGACGCGTTTCAGCTCATAGCGACGAGCCTTAGTCATCTAAATGAAATACAACCATACCCTCCTTATATAGGAAGTGCAATCAGAATCACACAATTCAGCTAAAACTTAACTCTTCATGGATATCTCTATAATACAAAATGGTTAGGATACATTGGAAAGTTATACAAACATATAAGAATCAAATAATATTAATCTTAGATCATTCGTCATTATGTTACTATATATTACATAAATAAAATGTATCAATTTCTCTATAAATAAAATATAATATGTGCATATAAGGTATACATATGTGTTTGAAAGGATAAAAATATTACCACAGTTATTCGAGGATACAGTATATAGCTATAGCAAAAAAAAAAAAAAATTCCAGGAACCCAAACCCTTCCTTCCTACACCAACTCTGAAGCCACTTATTTACTTCCCTAATCTCCCACTGCCTTTCTGATCTGAGAAAACTACCTTGGAGGTCCTTGCCCTAAGCTCAGATCCTAGATCCCTGAAATTATTTTTAAGGGTCCTCCATCGACCTCTGACTTTGTCATTAGTGCCAATGTGCACCATGACTGCTGGATCCTCTCCAGCACCTCCTAGTAATCTGTCAACCAGGATCCGCATTGTGTTGAACTCGAGCACCAGGAAAACATACTGTTCGACAATCCCGGTCTTTGTGGCAGATTGCCCTCTCTATCGCACTAATAATTGAGTCCCCCGCTACTAGGACCTGTCTAGCCCACCCTGTTCTCTCCTTCCACTTATTACTGGAGCAGTCATCTCCCTGGCAGTGAGAGGGCATGTTGTACTGCAGCAGTGCTAGTCCTATAATGGCATCCTATTCATCTGCAAATTTTGCAAACGTGTTGGAGTGTGCCGATTCAGGACTAGCCTCCCTGGTTCTCTTTCCTCTACTCCTTTTAACAGTCAACCAGCTAGCTAGGATTCATGTTCCTACCACTCATTTACACTCAATCACACTCGTTCACTTAGGATATACTTATCTGCACGGTTCAACAGAAATTTTCTTCCAATCTTCTTTCTCGCAGCACACAGCTCCTCTCCACAGCTTACAGCTCTTCTTATGCCTAGTTGGGCTGCTGACAGCATCCGCTCTCTTTGGCTGGCTGCCAGCACCAGCACCGGCTCTTCTTCTCTCCTGCTGGATAAATCCTTCATCAGCTCTTCTACCACGGCAGATGCCAGTTGCTAAGTGGCTTTGCGGCTCCGCTAATCCTGGACACCAATAGATCCCTGCTTCTGCTCTGCTTCCTGTTCCACTGACGTCACTTCCTCCCACATCACTCCTCACTGGTAGTTTAGTAGTTCTGTAGGCATCCTGCGCTTCCCATAGAGCCTTCTTCAATTCCTTCTGAGTATCAGTCAATGCTGCCAGTCTGTGATTGACCATCGGGACAGGAGTATTGATAGAAAGGCCAGGAACGAAGATGGGGTGTGTCCCATAGTAGGCATAGAACAAGCTCTGAGTGGTTGAACTATGTTGGGCATTGTTGTATGCAAACTCCGCTGTTGATAAATAATCCACCCAGTCATCCTGAAGTTAGGAAATGAAGCAGCGGAGGTACTGCTCCATAGTCTAGTTTGTTCTTTTGGTCTGGCCGTTAGACTGAGGATGAAAGGCAAAGCAGAAATTCACATTAGTCCCCTGGGCTGTGCAAAAGTGTTTCTAGAATTTTGACGTGACCTGAACCCCTTGTGTCAGCAGCTATATCATCAGGAATTCCATGTAGTCGTAAAACTTTCCAGATCATCAACTCCACGGTGTGCTTGGTTGTGGGAATTTTTTGAAGGAGATGAAGTGAGCCATCTTCATAAGTTGGTCCATGACAAGGATGCTAGTCATTCCTTTTAAGGGGGGCAGATCCACTATAAAATCCATAGATATAGATTCCCATGGCTTGATGGAAATCAAAGGGGTTGTAGGAATCGCAGAGGATGGGCCTGTGGCATCTTGTTTTGAGCACATACATTGCAAGAGGTGACATACCCCTTCACATCCCTCCTTCAGTCGGGCCACCACCAGAAGGAACGAAGCAAGAGCTCTAATGTCATTGTGACCCCAAGGTGACTGG
Source organism: Eleutherodactylus coqui (assembly GCF_035609145.1). Lineage (NCBI taxonomy): Eukaryota > Metazoa > Chordata > Amphibia > Anura > Eleutherodactylidae > Eleutherodactylus > Eleutherodactylus coqui. The sequence goes on along the minus strand of NC_089838.1, from coordinate 308,412,609 downwards.
CAAAATTGGAATCATGGACTAGTTTAAGGACTTCGAGTCAACCAGTCGTGGGAACACATAATTGTTATTCTCACCTCCAAGTTCATTTTTGAAAGAAAGCTTCAAATCCTTAGAAGGATGACTCAGGAAAGGATCATTTTTGTATCCTCCCTTAAACCTTGTTAGAAGGTTTCACAGTGCAGGTTACCAAACATTTTTTGAGGGACAGAATTGCATAGTCTGTGTTTAGCCTCTTTACATGCTCCAAAAGTATCCAGAACAAAGCATCCACTTTGCCATTTGTGGAACTGGAGCAGTAGGATACGATACAATTGAACTTAAAGAAAAACAAGGCCTATCATGCTTGTCTCACTGATAACCTCTTGGCAGTATGGAGAAATTCTAAGTTCTTATGGTCAATAAGAACCATTACTGGATGATGGGCTGCTTCCAAGAGGTGCCTGCATTGATGAAAGCCACCTTGATGGCCAGAAGTTCCTTGTTCCTGACTTCATAGTTTCTCTCCGTACAAGGATCTGATTGCATCTTATTTCCAACTCGTTGTGGCAGGATAGCTTCCACTGTGGATTCAGAGGCATCCAGCTCAACAACAAAAGGCAATTCTAGTCTTAGGTTGATCAGTACAGGTGAGGAAATAAACAGAGTCTTTGGTTTCTCCAAAGCAACTTGTGCTTTCTTTGTGATGGAGGTGATAGGAGAGATGACCTTTGAGAAGTCCTTAATAAATCTTTTGTAAAAGTTCACAAAACCAATCAGGCACTGTTCTTCTTTAAAATTCTTGAAATGGGCCAATCCAGGATGGCTTTAATCTTGCTGGGGTCCACACTCAGGCTGTCTGGGGAGATTGCATTTGGGTCTGTTTAAACTCACTTTTCTCTAGTAGAGATTATTCTTTTGGAGTCGTTCCAAGACCATCTGAACATGCATGTGATGTTCCTCCAAGGTATCAGAGAACATAAGAATGTTGCTAAAATATGCAACTACAAATTTGTCCAACAGTTCTTGAAATAAGTCATTGCTTAACTACTGGAAGGTGGCAGGAGCATTGCGAAGGCCGAATGGCATCACTAGGTATTCAAAATGACCATACCTTGGCCTAAAAACAGTCTTCCATCCGTCCCCTGGGCAAATCCAAACAAGGTTCTAGGCGACTCTTAGATATAGTTTAGTGAAGATCTTAGCAGAGCAAAGTCTCTCTAATAATTCTGCAATCAAGGGAAAGGGGTAGCAATTCTTGACCATAATCTTATTTAATCACCGTATGGTCACAGAGTTGAGCCACTTTTTTCCATGAAAAATATGGGTGCCCCAGCCGAGGAAGAAAATAGTCGAATAAACTCCTTTTTCAAATTTTTGCCCAGGTACTCTAGGAGTACCTTCATCTCTGGGTCCGAAACATTTTGGATCTGGATGAATGGAACAGAAGCTCTGGGGAGCAACTCCACTGTGCAATCATAGGGCTGATGAGGAGGCAGATGGTCAGCTTTATTCTTGCTGCAGACATCTCTAAACATTTGGTACTGAACTGGTAACTTCTCAAAGTCCTGTTGACCATCATCGGGATCTTGCACTGGTTTAAGGTCTGATGCTGCCAACTTGCAGTTCTCTTTACAGAACTCTGAAGGGAAGGCAATGATCCTTGTTTCCCAGTTGATAGCGGGATTATGGGTAAAGAACCAGTGGATCCTGAGAATCACTTGAAATTTAGGAGACGCATGAGCTGGAAGCTGATCGTCTCTTGGTGGTCAGGTTTCATGCAGTGCCCCAGTTCAATTGTCTCCTGTATGAGTGGTCTAGAGGACAATGGTGACCCATTCATGGTTTCCATATCAATCGATATGGGTTTAGGTCTGGTTGCAATGTTTTTGTCAAGAGCGTATCATAAGTCCATGAAGTTTCCTCCCTCTCATGAATCTATCATCGCTGAGCACTGCATCCTCTGTCATAACATTAAGATCTCTATTGGGAGGACAAAATGGTGGAGCGGAGGAAGGGTTTTCACAACGACTTGGACCACAAGTGCAAAGGTGTGTTTGTTGGCATCCCCTTGTTTTGTGATGGCTGGATTGGTCGTGGTCTTGATGTTGGTTAGGGTGAGAGTCCTTTGCAACTTATTTGAACAGTTTAAGGCATAATGTCCTGAGCTTCCACAATAAAGGCACAGATTTTCAGCATGGTCCTTTTCTTTTCCAGTGGTTTACGGATGACATCAACCTGCATTGGTTCTGGTGCAGCTTCAGTCCTTGGCTGAGGGCTCAACGTAGATTGACTGAAGGACTAAGGGGGCGTTGGTTCCCAAACTCCGCAGTCTCATCATTTGCCACTCGGAAAGTTTCTGGTCAATTTGGATAAACAGCTGAATGAAGTCTTCAAGGTTATCAGGGGTCTCCACTAAAGCAAGGTCATCCTTTACCCACTCAGATAATCCCTGAAGGAATTGGCTCTGTTGTGCGTCTGCATTCCTCGTGGTGTCATTCGCCCAGCAACAAAATTTCGCTGTATACTCTGCAATGGATCATCGCCCTTTTCGTAGGTTGTGTAACCTCCCTTCAGCTGTAGTACAGTGAATGGGATTGTCAAAGATTTGTTTTTCTCAGTCGTAAAGGCAGCAAGGCTATCGAAATTACTATTGGTCTCTATGTACAGCAAGGCTCATGCGAGCGCCTCATCAATGAGAAGGTTAATGATGAAAAACACCTTCTTTATGTTGCTGGTAAACAAGGTGGGCTGCATCTTGAAATAAATCCGGCATTGATTAAGAAAGACTTTATACTGACAACGATTTCCACTGAATTTTGAAGGCAGTGACATGCGGACATCAACTCCAGAAGCTGCCTCTGTAAGCTGACTGACTATCTCCTTCTGTTGATCCAGTACCAGTGCCTGTAGTGCAGAAAACATTTCCTGATCGGAGGCATAAAACTTTGGAGCTCGGTAACTGGTTTCGTCAGTGTGGTTACTATGGACTTTGTGGGCATGATTATTTTGTTCTGGCACTGCGTTTGGAGTTGCTGTGCAGGTCTAGAGAGTTGTCAGAGAAGAGCCAGAGGTTGGTATCAGTAGGTTTCAGTTTGCGGTACAAAGGAGGAGGTGAGTATCATAGTCAGGAGGAAAGCCTGAGGTTGGTACTGGTAGATACTAGTGTGCGGTACAAAGGAGGAGGTGGGTATCATAGGCAGGAGGTAAGCCAGTCAGAATTGGTAGGTCTGAGTTTAGATTTGCAGAGAAGCAGGCAGGAGAGGAACTTGACTAAGGCTACACAGTACAATAATCACACGGTGCAGTAGCAGGGTCAGGCTTTTATAATAAGCCTAATTAGGAACACAGGAAGGGTCAGGACAGGGGCTGGATTTGCAAGATATCAGAACAGGGCAAAGAGTCATGCAGGGGAACTGTCCAAAGGCAGGATGGCTCAGTAGTGAGACCTACTGACTGGGATGCGGGAGGCTCCAGGTTTGATCCCTAACAAAATGACCTATCATCTGCAAGACTAAATACAGAACCCAACACTTTTAGGTCTGTGTGCAAAACTGTAAAAAGGGTCCCCACCCATCTACCATGTGTCATTTTAATACTGGAGCCTTCTTATGTGGCAGTGCGACATTTGTGTCCTTTAAGACATGCACAGGCGTGCAATACTGGACATTATGTGGTTCTGCTCATCTACATGATCAACATAATCATTGAGTGTTTTGGACACAGCTTGTCTCCAGTTCACAGCTAGCATTGGCAGAAAGAACAGAAGCAATTTGTATCTTGGATAAATATGCTTCTGAAGTTGTGTCTTCATATCTTACCCTTTCAATGCTTTCCATATCTGAACAGTGCCAGTTTCTAAATCAGCATATTTGTACTCCTCAATTAAGTCTTTTGGTAATTTAGCGTTTCCATGTCTCAGATTAATGCAATATTCTTCCAATTATCACAAAAGGGGCATTTGTCCATAGCCCCGAAGTTGGCTCTGCATGCGTTTGGACCAATTGTGGTCCTTTTTGTCTCCGCCCCCTACAAGCAATTTTTTATGTGGGGGTTCTTTGTGAGTGCCGTGGCCCTTTGTTTTTTGATTTGAGCTATGATGGACGTCCAACGTGCACCACGTGGGAGCAATACAAGATTTACCACCCTGGAGAATGATGCACCAGGGGTTGTTTCTGGTTATACTATTTACACGGATGATGAAATTGAGAAGTTATTGGCTGATACACCTGATGAGAATTTCGCGTTGAATTTACCTACTACCGATATGTTGCCACATACATGGGAACAAATAAATAAGAAGATTATTACATCTAATCTCCATTGGTCACGTTAAAACAATATTATAAAACAGGACGGATCCCAAGGGGCCTGAGACCCAATACGCAACCCACCTTATTGGGTAATAATGCCCACTTTTGTAAGTAGTTTGAAAGTATTGTTAATAGATTTTCGTTTGACGTAATCTTATTAAACATAGAGTTCCTACAACAAGAAGTTAAAACTAGAGATGAGCGAACGTACTCGTCCGAGCTTGATATTTGTGCGAATATTAGGGTGTTCGGGATGCTCGTTACTCTTAACGAGCACCACGCGGTGTTCCGGTTACTTTCAGTTTCCTCTCTGAGACGTTAGCGCGCTTTTCTGGCCAATTGAAAGACAGGGAAGGCATTACAACTTCCCCCTGTGACGTTCAAGCCCTATACCACCGCCCTGCTGTGAGTGGCTGGGGCGATCAGATGTCACCCGAGTATAAAAGTCGGCCCCTCCCGCGGCTCGCCTCAGATGTCTTGTGAGTTAGCTGAGGGACAGTGGTATCGTGTTGGAGCTGCTGTAGGGAGAGTGTTAGGAGTTAGTGTAGGCTTCAAGAACCCCAACGGTCCTTCTCAGGGCCACATCTATCCGTGTGCAGTACTGTGCAGGCTGCTGTTAGCAGTGTTGCATTTTTTTTTTTTTCAAAATCGGCTGTATGCAGAGCATTGCGCCTTGCAGTAATACTACAGGTAGAGAATTGTGTAGGCAGGGCCAGAAGACATATCTTATCTGATTGAATATAGTCAGTGGGCCCTCCGTTTCCCAAAAAGGGAAACATTCAATTTGTCCTGCAGGCTTGCGCCAATTTATTTGCTGCCTGGGAAAAGTAACCGCTGTGCTGCACTTTATATAACTGCATTTCTGTGCAACACATATCTTATCTGATTGAATATAGTCAGTGGGCCCTCCGTTTCCCAAAAAGGGAAACATTCAATTTGTCCTGCAGGCTTGCGCCAATTTATTTCCTGCCTGGGAAAAGTAACCGCTGTGCTGCACTTCATATAACTGCATTTCTGTGCAACACATATCTTATCTGATTAAATATAGTCAGTGGGCCCTCCGTTTCCCAAAAAGGGAAACATTCTATTTGTCCTGCAGGCTTGCGCCAATTTATTTCCTGCCTGGGAAAAGTCTCCGCTGTGCTGCACTTCATATAACTGCATTTCTGTGCAACACATATCTTATCTGATTGAATATAGTCAGTGGGCCCTCCGTTTCCCAAAAAGGGAAGCATTCAATTTGTCCTGCAGGCTTGCGCCAATTTATTTGCTGCCTGGGAAAAGTCTCCTCTGTGCTGCACTTCATATAACTGCATTTCTGTGCAACACATATCTTATCTGATTGAATATAGTCAGTGGGCCCTCCGTTTCCCAAAAAGGGAAACATTCAATTTGTCCTGCAGGCTTGCACCAATTTATTTCCTGCCTGGGAAAATTCTCCGCTGTGCTGCACTTCATATAACTGCATTTCTGTGCAACACATATCTTATCTGATTGAATATAGTCAGTGGGCCCTCCGTTTCCCAAAAAGGGAAACATTCTATTTGTCCTGCAGGCTTGCGCCAATTTATTTCCTGCCTGGGAAAAGTCTCTGCTGTGCTGCACTTCATATAACAGCATTTCTGTGCAACACATATCTTATCTGATTGAATATAGTCAGTGGGCCCTCCGTTTCCCAAAAAGGGAAACATTCAATTTGTCCTGCAGGCTTGCGCCAATTTATTTGCTGCCTGGGAAAAGTAACCGCTGTGCTGCACTTCATATAACTGCATTTCTGTGCAACACATATCTTATCTGATTGAATATAGTCAGTGGGCCTTTTCTTTTTTAAAAAAAGGGAAACATTCTATGTGCCCTGCCTCTGTCAGTCCTCAGCGTTCTGTGTACGTGTGTGGTGGGTGGAGATAGTAAACAAATCATACGCAGCCAGCTACGTTTAACAGCAGGCTTGCGCCAATTTATTTCCTGCCTGGGAAATCAAATCACTGGTAATACACCATGCTGAGGGGTAGGGGTAGGCCTATAGGACGTGGACGCGGGCGAGGACGCGGAGGCCCAAGTCAGGGTGTGGGCACAGGCCGAGCCAGTGCGGTGGCCAGGGGTAGAGGCAGGGCCAGACCGAATAATCCACCAACTGTTTCCCAAAGCGCCCCCTCGCGCCATGCCACCCTGCACAGGTCAAGTGGCTCTACGGTGCGGCAGTTTTTCACAGAGACGCCTGACGACCGACGAACAGTGGTGTGCAACCTTTGTCGCGCAAAGATCAGCTGGGGAGGCACCACCAACAGCATGCGCAGGCATGTGATGGCCAAGCGCAAGTACGACGCCAGGCACACGCACGCTCAAGCGTTAAACGTGCACATTGCCAAATTGATCAGCCTAGAGATGCTGCCGTATAGGCTTGTGGAAACGGAGGCTTTCAAAAGCATGATGGCGGCGGCGGCGGCCCCGCACTACTCGGTTCCCAGTCGCCACTACTTTTCCCGATGTGCCGTCCCAGGCCTGCACGACCACGTCTCCCGCAACATTGTACGCGCCCTCACCAACGCGGTTACTGCCAAGGTCCACTTAACAACGGACACGTGCACAAGCACAGGCGGGCAGGGTCACTATATCTCCCTGATGGCACATTGGGTGAATTTAGTGGAGGCTGGGACAGAGTCAGAGCCTGGGACCGCTCACGTACTACCCACCCTCAGAATTGCGGGCCCCAGCTCGGTGGTGGTATCTGCGGTGGTGTATGCTTCCTCCACTAAAGCACCCTCCTCCTCCTCCTCCTCCGCAACCTCTGTCTCGTAATCAAGATGTGTCAGCTGCAGCAGGACGTCGCCAGCAGTCGGTGTCGCGCGGCGTGGCAGCACAGCGGTGGGCAAGCGTCAGCAGGCCGTGCTGAAACTACTCAGGTTAGGAGAGAAGAGGCACATGGCCCACGAACTGCTGCAGGGTCTGACAGAGCAGACCGACCGCTGGCTTGCGCCGCTGAGCCTCCAACCGGGCATGGTCGTGTGTGACAACGGCCGTAACCTGGTGGCGGCTCTGCAGCTCGGCAGCCTCACGCACGTGCCATGCCTGGCCCATGTCTTTAATTTGGTGGTTCAGCGCTTTCTGAAAAGCTACCCCCACTTGTCATACCTGCTCGGAAAGGTGCGCCGGATCTGCGCACATTTCCGCAAATCACACACGCACGCTGCCACCCTGCGGACCCTGCAACATCGGTTTAATCTGCCAGTGCACCGACTGCTGTGCGACGTGCCCACACAGTGGAACTCTACGCTCCACATGTTGGCCAGACTCTATGAGCAGCGTAGAGCTATAGTGAAATACCAACTCCAACTTGTGCGGCACAGTGTGAGTCAGCCTCCTCAATTATTTACAGAAGAGTGGGCCTGGTTGGCAGCCATCTGCCAGGTCCTTGGAAAATTTGAGGAGTCTACCCAGGTGGTGAGCGGCGATGCTGCAATCATTAGCGTCACCATTCCTCTGCTATGCATCTTGAGAAGTTCCCTGCAAAGCATAAAGGCAGACGCTTTGCGCTCGGAAACAGAGACGGGGGAAGAAAGTATGTCGCTGGATAGTCAGAGCACCCTCCTGTCTATATCTCAGCGAGTTCAGGAGGAGGAGGAGGAGCATGAGGAGGATGAGGAGGAGGGGGAAGAGACAGCTTGGCCCACTGCTGACGGTACCCATGCTGCTTGCCTGTCATCCTTTCAGCGTGTATGGCCTGAGGAGGAGGAAGAGGAGGAGGAGGAGGATCCTGAAAGTGATCTTCCTAGTGAAGACAGCCTTTATGGCTCCCCAGCAAGACTGTGTCACCGCTCCCCAGTCAAGGCTGAGTCGGCAGGAGCACTGTAAAAGGATGGTGAGGGAGTACGTAGCCGATCGCACGACCGTCCTCCGTGACGCCTCTGCCACCTACAACTACTGGGTGTCGAAGCTGGACACGTGACCTGAACTCGCGCTGTATGCCCTGGAGGTGCTTGCTTGTCCTGCGGCTAGCGTCTTGTCAGAGAGTGTGTTTAGTGTGGCTGGGGGAATCATCACGGATAAGCGTACCCACCTGTCAACCGACAGTGCCGACAGGCTTACACTCATCAAGATGAACAAAGCCTGGATTTCCCCAGACTTCTCTTCTCCACCAGCGGACAGCAGCGATACCTAAGCAATACGCAGGCTGCACCCGCGGATGGAAGCATCGTTCTCTCTCACCATCCAAAACGGGGACATTTCTGCTTCATCAATCTGTGTATAATATTCCTCCTCCTTCTCCTCCTGCTCCTCCTCCTGAAACCTCACGTAATCACGCCGAACGGCAATTTTTCTTAGGGCCACAAGGCTCACTCATATAATTTTTTCTAAACAATTTTTATACGTTTCAATGCTCTTAAAAGCGTTGAAACTTTAACTTGAACCAATTTTTCGTTAAACTGGGCTGCCTCCAGGCCTAGTTACCACTTAAGCCACATTAACCAAAGCGATTAATGGGTTTCACCTGCCCTCTTGGTTGGCCATGGCCAATTTTTTTGGATGTACATTAGTACTGTTGATACAGCAATTTTTGTGGGCCCTCGCCTACAGTGTAATCAAATGAATTTTTAGCCCACCTGCATTACAGCTGACGTTACATCCGCTGTGTTGGGCAATGCAATGGGATATTTTTATGTACCGCCGGTGGGTTCCAGGGAGCCACCCATGCTGTGGGTCCACAGGGAATTATAAATGCATCTGTTTCCACTTCTAAAGAACCCCAGTCTGACTGGGGCATGCAGTGTGGGCCGAAGCCCACCTGCATTAAGCACGACATTACTACCTCTGCTGTGTTGGGCAATGCAATGGGATATTTTTGTGTATCGCCGGTGGGTTCCAGGGAGCCACCCATGCTGTAGGTGCACACAGAGTTTGACCTACATGTGTCCACTTGTAAAGAACCTCAGTCTGACTGGGGCATGCAGTGTGGGCCAAAGCGCACCTGCATTAAGCACGACATTACTACCTCAGCTGTGTTGGGCAATGCAATGGGATATTTCTATGTACCGCCGGTGGCTTCCTGGCACCCACCCATGCTGTGGGTCCACAGGGAATTATAAATGCATCTGTTTCCACTTGTAAAGAACACCAGTCTGACTGGGGCATGCAGTGTGGGCCGAAGCCCACCTGCATTAAGCACGACATTACTACCTCAGCTGTGTTGGGCAATGCAATGGGATATTTTTGTGTATCGCCGGTGGGTTCCAGGGAGCCACCCATGCTGTAGGTGCACACGGAGTTTAACCTACATGTGTCCACTTCTAAAGAACCCCAGTCTGACTGGGGCATGCAGTGTGGGCCGAAGCCCACCTGTATTAAGCACGACATTACTACCTCAGCTGTGTTGGGCAATGTAATGGGATATTTTTATGTACTGCCGGTGGCTTCCTGGCACCCACCCATGCTGTGGGTCCACAGGGACTTCACAATAGGGAGTTGTACCTGCCTGTGTCTATGAATTAAAAAGCCCGGTCTGACTGGGGCATGCAGACACCTTGACAGAATGAATAGTGTGTGGCACATAGGTTCCCCATTGCTATGCCCACGTGTGCAGCTCCTGATGGCGGTGGCACAGGATTCTATTTCTCATAGCTTCTGTACAGCATTGTGGGCTATCGCCCCGCCCCTTTTAAAGAGGGTCGCTGCCTAGCCGTGCCAACCATCTGCAGTGTGTGCCTGCGGTTCCTCCTCATGGCAGACGCACTTCTAAATAGACATGAGGGTGGTGTGGCATGAGGGCAGCTGAAGGCTGCGCAGGGACACTTTGGTGTGCGCTGTGAGGGGGAGGGGGGGCGGTTGTGCAGCATGTAACCCAGGAGAAGTGGCAGTGGAGTGTCATGCAGGCAGTGATTTTGCTTTGTTGGAGGTAGTGTGGTGCTTAGCAAAGGTATGCCATGCTAATGAGGGCTTTTCAGAAGTAAAAGTTGTTGGGAGGGGGGGGCACTCTTGCCGCTATTGTGGCTTAATAGTGGGACCTGTGAACTTGAGATGCAGCCCAACATGTAGCCCCTCGCCTGCCCTATCCGTTGCTGTGTCGTTCCCATCACTTTCTTGAATTGCCCAGATTTTCACACAAGGAAACCTTAGCGAGCATCGGCGAAATACAAAAATGCTCGGGTCGCCCATTGACTTCAATGGGGTTCGTTATTCGAAACGAACCCTCGAGCATCGCGAAAATTTCGTCCCGAGTAACGAGCACCCGAGCATTTTGGTGCTCGCTCATCTCTAGTTAAAACCCATCAAGAACAACTCGTGTCAATTGAATCTGAGATTGCGATGAAAGTGACACAAGATGATTGGGAGGTCCGACGTCGCAAATTTGAAACATTTTTAAAGAAATTCAAGGAGGATTTGGAAGACAAAAAAAAGAAATAAATGTTTTTGAGACCAGCACGATTATGAAGAGGGTACTATTTTCAGTTGGCAATCACGTAAAGTTTACAATAGTTATGAACCAGGTCTTCACCATAATCGAGGTAGACCTAGAACGAGACGGCAAAGAAATCACAGAAGAGTTAACCATTCTCTGAATCTGTCTTACTCCACTGATGACTCAGTTTATGGCGCTACTTCCTCTAACCAATCTTTTTAGGACGTGGCATGTCCAACAAACGCAAAAAGAAGGAAGATCAAGATACAGCAAGCGAAGAGAAGGTGCTAAACACAAAAGGTCCTATAAGAGGAAATACCCTTTACAAGAACAGATCCACAATTCTGAATCCACCAGTGGGACGGACGATGCTGAATTGAACCTAGTGGTTAATATATCGTCAAGACCACTTTCCACGGACGAAACTGAGGTACTCGCTAAGGGTCTATCTTTTTGCCCTAAAACAGGACACATTGATTGGTTCCAACTGGACCTGGACTTGAAGCGTTTTCTTCGCAATTTACAATTGAAGAATGTCTTCTCTGGTAGAGCTGGTGACACTATTGCGCAGTCCAACCCACGTAGTTGATTTTCCCTGGCTGGTGTTGGACTGCGCAATAGAAGTCATTATCAGCCTCCGTGTTCCAACCCCTGCCTTGAGGCCTATATCTCTCTCATTCAGAAAGACATTACCAAATTGAGATGTCATGGTGTGGGTAACAAATTTGGTAAGCCGAATATGTATAAGTCTGAGTTTGATGCCCTAAAATCCCTCTCTGATGACGCAACTATCACAATAAAGGCGGCCGATAAAGGCGGAGCGGTTGTAGTACTGGACACCACTCAATATCAAAACGAGATCATGAGACAACTTAGTGATAGCGACGTCTACGAAGTTTTGAAATCTAATCCTACTTCTAGGTTACAAGATCAACTTAGAATACTTCTGAATGACGCCGTCATGGATGGAATTATTGATTCTGACCTACAGCGCTTCATTGATGTGTTACACCCAAAATCCCCTACCCTGTACATTCTACCCAAAATACATAAGGATCTTTTGAATCCTCCGGGGAGGCCAATTGTTTCAAGTTGCGGTTCCATCTTTAGTAATGCGGCCATATTTTTGGACAAGGTACTTCGTCCTTTTTCCATCAATGTGGCCTCCTTTGTACAGGATACAAGTGACTTTCTATCAAAAATCAATGACATTGAGGTAGCTTCTACCACGCTACTGGTCTCATTTGACGTCACCTCTCTCTACACCTCTATAGAACACCACCGTGGCCTACAATCTGTGGAATTTTTTTTGAGAGACTCAGATCTCTCTAACGGCTGCATTGGCTTTGCCCTGTCGCTGCTCGAGTTCATACTCGCAAGGAACTATTTTCTCTTTGCGGGTGTGTACTACAGGCAGGGCACAGCCATGGGCTCTAACGTAGCCCCGGCTTACGCCAACATCTTTATGCGGCGGTTCGAGGAAGTATATGTTTATACTTCTTTTTGGCCCTATGTGAGACGGTGGTTAAGATACATTGATGACATCTTTCTTGTCTGGAATGGCGGTGCTGCCCAGCTCATCGAGCCAAATGCCATTTAGCCAAATGTTACGTGTGCGTCGTGTGACGGACTCCCCCCACCTTAATTTAAGATTATGCGAGATGGGTCATAGATTTAAGAAAAGTGGATAAAACTCCACTAGTGGATAAAACTCTACAGAAGGTACAAACCTTTAAACGTGATGCTCTGTTGATACCCAAAGCGAAATCTAACTCAGGGAGAATCCCTTTCGTTTCCACCTATGGGGTCTTAAGTAGAAAAATTACTGGTATTATAAATAAACACTGGCCCACTATTGATGACAGGGTGTGATAAGATAGTTGAATTTAAGGAACATCCCATCATGGCTTATAGGCAAGCTCCTAATTTAAGAGACAAATTGATTAAACCTTTTTTTGATCTTTCCTCAACCAATCCACAAAGAGTTTTAGCACCTTTGAGGAATGGCAACTATCCGTGCCATAATTGCTCTTGTTGTGGCAATATTTTTTTTTTTTTGCTGCTCCTCTACATTATTGTCTGGCTGACTGCATATCTCCAGGGCTTATGGCCATTGCACCTGCCCTACGGCGATTGTACCGGTGGCGATTGTGCCTGCCTTATGGCGATCGTGCCTATGGCGACTGAGTCTGCTTTGCAGACCTTCAGGTATTGTATTTTTGGCTTTTTCTGTGAATAATGTATTTGTTTTTTTTCCCCTCACCTCTGTGATTTTATGTAATTTATAGTGAGTTAGCGTAGGTACTGACGGAAGCGGTGTGGTCTCGGCGCGGCCCGTCAGCCTATGCGTTTTGGCCAAAATGCAGTACCAACACCCGCATTTTATTAGTATGCATTAGTACTTTTGTATGTAGTTTGCTAGTTGGTGGGGGAGCCCAAGATGTCAGCCAGTGTGGCCCACTTTAGAGATACAGGGCAACCCACTGTTATATCAGCCAGGGTTGATATCCTGTATGGTGGGTCACCATCCATCTATGGCTGGCATCTTTGGTATCGTTCACATGTGCAGGCTATTAGTATATGCAGTCACTCCTCCCCAATCTGGGCTGGGTTGAGTGGGTGACTGCATATTAGCCTGCCAAGAACAAGCTGCTCCTCCACATTATTGTCTGGCTGACTGCATATCTCCAGGGCTTACGGCCATTGCGCCTGCCCTACGGCGATTGTGCCGGTGGCGATTGTGCCTGCCTTATGGCGATCGTGCCTATGGCGACCGTGTCTGCTTTGCAGACCTTCAGGTATTGTATTTTTGGCTTTTTCTGTGAATAATGTCTTTGTTTTTTTTCCCTCACCTCTGTGATTTTGTTGTGGCAATATGGTGCGAGGTTCTACTTTTTGCCATCCATACACAGGATGTAAATTTAAGATTAAACACCATTTCTCCTGTACCACTAGCTTTGCTGTTTACCTCATAACCTGCCCATGTGGCTTTGGCTACGTTGGGGAAACAATACAGGAGGTGAGAAGCTGGATTACAAGTCATAAGAGCACTATCCACAATAAGTATGTCAATCTCCCTGTCCCAAAACACTTCATTGATAGAAATCACACTGTAAGCCAGTTACGCTTTCAAATAATTGACCATGTCCCACCCCTAGTTAGGGGTGGTGTCCGTCAATTACTCCTAAAGAAAAAAGAATTAAAGTGGATTAATGACCTCAATACGCTAGCCCCAAAAGGCCTAAATGTTGAATATCATTTTATGCCATTTATCTGATTTCCTCTCCGTTGTAATGGTTTTTATGTAAATGATATGTTTTTTTTTTTTAAATCAAAGAATTTTTATTGGCATTTGATTCATACAACATGTACAAGAATTAAGTAGTTATTTCGCAATCAATGTTTTACAGTGTTGCATGTTACAACTTATTCCTAGGCGGGGAGAAAGGAAAGTTGGAGGGAAGAAGCAGGGGGGGAAGGGGAAAATAGGGAATAAAAACCTTAACTCTAAGGTACCTTAAATCATTAACATTATAAATTCGAGTGTTGCTCCTATAGAATCTTTGTTCTTGCTGTTTCAAAGAAAATACTCTTGTAGATAGGCTCTGTGGTAGGGGATGAGATGGCTAGCGTCCCCCAAGAATATTTGGTGTGTTCTCTCGCACCCTACATTAGGCAGGGTTAACGGGTAGGCGGTGCAGGATGGGAAGATAGAGGGGAGGGGGCAAGGGGCAGAGGATGGAGGAGAAGAAGGGGACTAGTTCCCGACTAGTCGCAGCCTATAGGCATTTTTATTGCTTGGGTCCATATTGTCCAATTTTTACGGAACTGGGGTAATGCGTCTTTTTGATGGGCAATCAATCTTTCGTGTACACAGTTTAATGAAACAATATCCTGCATTTCTTCTATAGATGGAATATGTTTGGATCTCCAATTCCTCGCTATGAGGCCTCGCGATGCATGAAGTATGTGAGATACTATTACTCTGTGATTTCTAGGCATGTTTCCTATACCTATTAAAAGCAGAGCAAGTTCAGTTTCTAGTTTGTTTGAGATGTGTAGCAGGTTAGAGATATATTGTGAAATTTTAGTCCAGTATTGGCGTATGAGGGGGCAGGACCAGAATATGTGGAGTAGAGACCTGGTTCCCCCACAACCTCTCCAGCAAAGAGGTGAGATGTCTTTTTTCATCTGTGCCAATCTTAATGGAGAGCAATACCATCTGGTTAAAAGTTTTTGGTATTGTTCCCAATGAGAGGCACAGGTGGAGGATTTGTGAGCCCATTTAAGGGCATCGCACCACATGTTTTGAGAGAATTTCTTATTTAAGTCTTTTTCCCAGTTTAGGAAATTTATCGTTTTCTTGAAAAATTGGATGCCAGAGAGACAGGTGTAGATGGTTTTTGTTAGTTTTTTCTGTGTTGCTATTTTTGCGTTTAGCAGGTCGTTAAGAGGGTCTGGGAGGGATATGGAGGTGGCTTTATGAGCTTTTAAATAGTTGCAGATACGGAGATATGTATATTGTTCTGAGGGAGGAACTGCATATTTTTCCTGTATCTGTTGAAAGTCGAGTAGGTTTCTACCCTGGAAAAGGTCTGAAATAGTCATGGATGTTTTATGTGGCCAGTTGTGTAAGGAGAGGTCTGGGATTAAGTGCTTTAAGGTGCGAAGTGGAAGAGGGATTTTTGTTGTGCTTTGTCCTGCGTTTACACCTCCCCCTATTGTGTGCCATGCTTGTAGTGAGGCCTTCACTGACGGGAGGAGTTGTGGATCACCTTGAGGTTGTATTGAATTAGCTAAGAGATAGGCCTTCCAGTTGGGAGCTCCTGTTGTGGTTGATTCAATAATCGCCCATTTTTTATCTGTCTCCGAGTTACACCAGTGTCTGGTCTGGTCGATTAAGAAGGTTTTATGGTAATTTAGGAGGTTGGGAATGCCCAATCCTCCGAATCTCAGAGGCCTGTTTAGGATAGAAAATGCCACTCTGGGTTTTGCTCCTCTCCATATGAATTTGCATATTTGCTGGTGGAATAAGGCAAATATGGAGTCCGGGATAGGTACCACGATGGTCCTGAAGTAGTACAAAATTCGAGGAAGTATATTCATTTTGTACAGTATCACCCTGCCCATCCAGCTGGGCTCGTATGTGGAGAGGCGATCTAGTTCTTTTTGAATTGAGGTCCTCAGAGGAGGAAAATTTGCTGATGGGAGGTCGTCAGTTGAGGGAGTTAGGGCGATTCCTAAGTAGGGAAGGGAACTGGGGCACCATTGAAATGGGAATGAAGATTTTAGGAAATTTTTTTCCGATCTGGTTAGATTGATGCCCATCATTTGTGATTTGGTGGGGTTCACCTTATAGAGGGAGACAGAGCCAAATAGTTGCAGGGTGGACATCACCTGGGGAAGTGACGTTCTTGGGTTTGTCAAAGTTAGAATCACATCGTCGGCAAATAGGTTGATTTTATGAGAGCTTGTTCCTATGGGGATGCCTTCTATTTGTGGGTTAGTCCGTATTGCCTCCGCCAATGGTTCTATCAACATTGAGAATACCAGAGGGGAAAGTAGGCACCCTTGTCATGTGCCATTTGTAATCTGAAATGGCTCAGATAGGACCCCATTTGTTAGCACGGAAGCTGAGGGTGCGGAATAAAGGGCTGTCACAGCTGATAGGATCGGCCCTGAGAGGCCAAATTTTTCTAGCGTGTGGCGCATAAATCCCCAATGCACCCTGTCGAATGCCTTCTCCGCATCCAGAGCGAGGAGCAGAGAAGGCATTCGTGTTTGGCCAATTTTGGCGATCAAATCAATCAATCGTCTTGTTCCGTCTGGAGCCTGGCGTCCCCTCGTAAACCCTGCTTGGTCGTTTTTGATGAGTTGGGGTAAAATGGGAAGTAGCCTGTTAGCTATTATTTTTGCATATAATTTGATATCTGAGTTGAGAAGAGAGATGGGGCGGAAGTTGCTTGGAGTCTCAGGGGGTTTCTCTTCTTTGGGAATGGTAACTATTGTTGCTTTTAGGTTCTCCGGGGGATTGTGCCTGATGACATTATATTATTAAAGAAATTGCATATGTATGTGAGTAAGGTCGGTTTAAATATTTTAAGATATTCGTTGGAATATCCATCCGGGTCTGGAGATTTACCCTTTTTTAGGGAACAGATAGTTGGGTCAATTTCTTGGGTTGTGATAGGGAGATTTAATTGCTGAGTTTGTTTTTGTGAAAGGGATGGTAGAGAGAGTGTAGAAAGAAATGAGTTGATTGATTCCTCATTAGGCTGGGGAGTGTCTTTATCTTTGTTTAGGTTGTATAGTGTGTTGTAATATTTACTGAACTACTCGGCAATTTCTTGAGGGCTGTAGACTTTATTTTTAGTTGTCTGGGATATTAGGAAGGGAATTCTCGCGTTTGCATTCATTGCTTTAACTTTGTTGGCCATTAATTTACTCGCCTTGTTATGCATGTAGTAGTGTTGCATTTTGAGTCTTTTTATGTGTTTCTCGTGGTCTATTGTGAGATGAGCTTGCAGTTCCGTTCTTATTTTTTTTAGTGAGAGTAAATTTGCTAAGGAGGGTTCTGTTTTGTGAATTTCAGCTAGGGTGGATACTTTAGTTAATAGGTCAGTTGTTTTGGCGTTGCGTTGTTTCTTGTAGTGCGCCGTTTGTTGGATGAGAAGGCCCCTTATATATGCCTTATGTGTATTCCATAGCGTGGCTGGGTTAGTGGAGGGAAGGGCGTTTAAGGCAAAAAATTCAGAAAGCATCTTTTCAGTTGTTGTGATGTTGTCTTTTAGGGACATTACGTGAATGTTGTTTCTCCAAATGAAAGTATTTTTGGTTGGAGGGGACAAGCGGAGGGTCATGGTGATTGGGGCGTGATCAGACCAGGAAATAATTCCTATTTCGCACCTTTCAACCAGTGGCAAAAGCCATTTGGTTGTTAGAAACATATCTATGCGGGAGTAGGTATTGTGTCTGTGTGAAAAGATCGTGAAATCTTTTTCAGAAGCATGCTTGCATCGCCACACATCGTGCAGGTCCTCTTTACGGAGCCACTGAGAGAGATGAGGGGGAGACCTGTCGCTTCTTGAAGTGGAGTCCAAATCTGAACTGTGGATGATGTTGAAATCGCCACACAGTAAAAGTTTGCCTTTCACTATGTGTGAGATCTGTTTGAGGACAGAGTTTAGGAAGGCCGTCTGTGCAGTGTTGGGAGTGTAGACACTCACTATGGTGAGTGACACATTATTGATCTTGCATACAAGATCTACCTCTCTCATCCAGGACCTCTTGCAGAAGCTGAAAGGCAACGTTTTTTTTGATTGCAACAAGGACTCCTGCTTTTTTCTTTGGTCTGTTTGCATAGAAAATATGAGGAAAGTCCCTGTTAATCAATTTATTAGTGTCAGATTTTTTAAAATGGGTTTCCTGGATGCAAGCCACCTCTGCTTTGGATCTTTTAATTCCCTTCCACAAGAGGGATCTTTTAAAGGGGCTATTCAAACCCCTTGCATTAAGAGAAGATTTTTAACGCCATTTGAGTTATCAAGGGTCTGCATCGAGGAAGCCGCATCCCAGCACCAATCAATTCTAGAACAGCGGGAATTATTAGTTTTCAACAGAAGCATACATTCTGTAGGATGGCAAATGTTAGGTACCTTGCAGGGGGTAAAGAACGTTAGAACATTTGTAAGGAAAAACAAAAGCATAAACGTGCAGTAGGTTAAAACTGCGCAGACTCGGGGAATATCTGCAGTAAATGTGACAAAACCTGTACTCAGGGTCCAATGTTCAGCAAGTTGAAACTTCTAGGTTGCTTCTCTCCACTCCTGCACGAAGAGTTGTTGTTCTTGGATTGACCTCGGTTCGGCCGTGTTGTGCAAGGAATGTTCCACTCTTCCAGGAGATCCATGCCCTTATCTAGGGTCGGGATTACATGGGTTCTCCCATTTTTTATAATGATAATCTTGGTTGGGAAACCCCATTTGTATCTTATGTTGTGATTTCGTAAGGCTGAGGTTATGGGGGTCAGTTTCTTTCTTGCTGTTATTGTGATTTGGGAGAGGTCTGCATAGAGTGAAATGTCCTGGAAAGGAGCTGGAAGCTTGGATAACTGTCTTGAGGCTTTCATGAGTTGTTCTTTGATGTGGAAGAAGTGTATCCAAGCAATCGTGTCTCGGGGGTAAGAAGTTGGGATAGACTGGGCTCTAGGAAGTCTATGGGCCCTGTCAATAGTGAGGTCCACTGGGGAGCACTGTGGTATGACCGCCCGAATTAAGCTTTGAAGAAAGGTAATGAGCTCGGAGGGAGGAGTCGATTCTGGAATGCCTCTGAATTTGATTTTGTTTCGGCGATTTCTATCTTCAATATCTGCCAGTTTGTTACGCAGGGATTCCACCTCTTCTTCTAGTGTGTTATGTGAGTCCACCAGTGAGTTATGTGCCGAAGCAAAGTCTCCCATTTTACGCTCTGTATGGTCCACGCGATCTCGTAGTTCTTCTACTGTTGCATTTATGCCTGCAAGGCTTATAGCAATGTCTCTTTTTTATAGAGGACTGCAGTGCCAGCATTGCTTCTTTCATGAATCTTTCAGAGGCTGCATGGTTGTGAGCCGGTATGTCTTCTAATGACATTTCAGGTAGTAGCTCGGAGTCATTAGAGTAGCGTGCTCGTTGCTTTAGCGGGCTGGTGCCGTTTGATTTGTTGTTTTGCGTCAGGTCTGGGATTGCTGGAGGCTTCTGTAAAGCTCTTTTTGTTGCTTGGTAACCATGCGGCCGTCTGGGGGGAATCGGAGGGTCCTGCTTGGGCCCAGTCTGGAAGACTTATATCTGGTCTAGTGGAATTGTTGATCGGTGGTCTTTCCGTGGGGGAGGAGGGTGGGGGAGATCTTGCGTCTCAGGAAGTGTCTGATCTGTCCCCACAGCTCCCTTGGGAGGTCAGCAAGTTGGCGACATTCCCTATATTATTTTGTGGGTCATGTCTTGTTTTATTCAGGGCCCCTACCCCACTCTTGTGAAGGTTGGCTGCTATTGTTTCCTGGTTATCTCTCAACAGCGCAGTTTGCAGTGCTCTGCAGTGTGGGACTCTGCTGGGAGACTGGGCTGTGTGAGTTGGGGGGGACTGCGCCTTTAAATTTGTTAATGCTGCTGCCCGGGACAGAGTGCTCTCATCCGGAGCCGGCCCTGGGGGACCCCGCTCACCCACCTGTGATTCTTGCCTCTGGTCTGGGCTTTCAGCGGCGGGTTCGGGTGTCAGTGGAGGAGACAAGTAGGTCGCCGCATCCAGGAGAGAGGGAGAGCCGCGGCGAGCGCTTCTCATATTTTCGGCTCCTGTGTTCTCCCGGTGAGCCGCCGGCGGCTCAGCAGCCATCTCTGGAGTGACAGCGGGCGCTCCGTGCCTCCCGCTTGGACGGCTCTCACTGTCGGCGGCAGGAGGACCCCCCGGTGAGTAGTGTGGTCTGTCGGCAGGCAAGCGCCGCGGTTCGCGGCTTGAGCGGTCGGGCAGGGACTCTCCTCTATTAGTTCCCGGCGGCTCTGCGTTCGGCACGGCAGGGGAGAGCTTCCCTCCACCTGTTGGGATTTCAGGCAGAGTTCTACCTCCGCTGTTTCTTTCTGTTAGTACAGTCGTGGGGGACGGAGATTTCTTGTCTGTTGCCGAGCGCGGGAGCACTGGGCCGCCATCTTTAGGATCTTCCTCTCGGCTTCTCGTGGCGTAGAAGTCTGTTAACTTCTTAGGCAACAGCTTTCTTGGCCTTCTAGGCATGTTTTCTGGTGCTGGACGTTCCCAGGAGAGGTTTTTGTAGAAATTGAGCTAAGTAAATGTCCGTTTTTGTAGTCGCTAGACAGGTTTGGACGGGAGCTAAGTTAAGGTGCGACCAGCCAGCTCTCCATCCAGGCCACGCCCCCAATGATATGTTTTTAATACAACTTTTTTGTGCTTTTTCTTAGGTTACATGTATCCTCCATGTTCCGGTTCTGCCTACTAATGACACGTCCCCATGTTGCTTTGTTGCTATTTTTTTCAATCACTAAGTTTTTTTGGTTGTTATAAGTTTTCCACCTATTGAGGTAGGGTTAACACTTACCTTCCTGTTTTCATTCCCTCCTTTCGGTTTTCGTTGATCTGTTCTTCTTTTTCTCTTTTTTCTTTTCTTTTTTCTTTTCTCTTTTGGTTTCTTCTGTTTTATCTATTTTTTCTTTTATTATTTTTTTTTCTTGTTTCTTTTTGGCCTCCTTTTATTTTTATTATTATTTTTTTCATTTTTTTAAATATATACTTTATATTTTTCATTATTTTTTATTTTTATTATTATTTTTTATTTTCTATTATTATTTTTTATATATATTTTTCACATTTTTTTTTCTCTTCTCTTTTCAGGATTGGTCATTTTATTTTTACCATAATATTTATCTTTTCTGCTCACATTGGACAATAAATATGTTTTTTATCACCAGTTGATTCTTTTGACCATATTTTTTGTTTGACACATTTTTGATACGCTTTACTGGTTACACTATAGTTCATTACACTTTGAATTATATTCGCTATTGAGAGCATATTAGTCTTTCGTTCTAATATATTATGGTATCCATCCATTAAGGTAGATTACTGATGATGACATGATACCATACATCCCTTATATTTGTAGCCTCTTTTATTTACTCTATGTCTGACATGTTGTATTGTTAGGCGATATTACGTTTTCCATACGGTCATTGCCTCTATTCAATTATGTTGGAGCTTTGACTCCACCCCAGCACGTTCACGTGGGCCATTACGCGATCATGTGGGTCTCTGTGTGATCACATGAGCCTTTGTGCAACTTTGGATATCATTGCGTGTTGATGTGGCCGTGGTATGCACGTGGCCACGCCGGACAGCGCGTCATCACGTTAGATGCGCCGGCACGTAAATCACTACGTGATGACGTTGCTGCGCTATACGTTGGATCACATGACTGGAGCTATAGTGACGTTATCCACGTGACCTTTCACTGATTTGAACGTTCCGGGTTACAGTTTTATCTTCCGGAGCGCAGTGACGTTGCTGCGCTTTATACAAATAGGTGCATGCGCTTTTGATATGGGCTACTTTTGATACCTTTTATGTTTAAATAAATATTTCGTTCTATTGTGTGAAAATTTTCTATCACATATCGGTTTGAATTAGTTCCTCTCTGTGACACTCTTGTATGTAATCTGTAATATAACATTACAATATCAGTAGAGATGAGCGAGCACCAAAATGCTCGGGTGCTCGTTGCTCGAGTCGAACTTTTTGCGATGCTCGAGGGTTCGTTTCGAGTAACGAAACCGATTGAAGTCAATGGGCGACTCGAGCATTTTTGTATATCAGCCATGCTCCGCTAAGGTTTTCATTGGTGAAAATCTGCAAAACCCCAGAAAGTGATGGAAACGACACAGAAACGGATAGGGCAGGCGAGGGGCAACATGCTGGGCTGCATTTCAGGTTCCCAGGGCCCACTATTCAGCCACAATAGTGGCAAGAGTGGGGCCCCCCACCCTAACAATTTTTACTTCGGACAAACCCTCATTAGTAAGCCACACCTTAGCTAAGCACCACACTACCTCCAACTAAGTGCAAGCACTGCCTGCGGGACACACCCCTGCCTCTTCTCCTGGGTTACATGCTGCCCAACCCCCCCGCTCGACCCAGTGTCCACAGAGCACACCAAAGTGTCCCTGCGCAGCCTTCAGCTGCCCTCATGCCACACGCTGGCCTCACAGCCACACCACCCTCATGTCTATTTATAAGTGCGTCAGCCATGAGGAGGAACCGCAGGCACACACTGCAGAGGGTTGGCAGGGCCAGGCAGCGACCCTCTTTAAAAGGGGTGGGGCGATAGCCCACATTGCTGTACAGAAGCAATGAGACATCCAATCCTGTGCCACCTCCGTCAGGAGCTGCAAACGTGGGCATAGCAATGGGGAATCCATGTGCCACACAGCATTCATTCTGTCAAGGTGTCGCATAGCTCAATCCACACTGCAAGGGGAAAGCCGTCAGCGCTCTGCCCTCTACCCAAGTCAGTCAGTGTCTTTGTCCCAGACAGGTCAAACACCGCGATGGAAACTAAGTTTGCACCAACAGCATAGGTGGGTCCTAGGAAGCCCAAGACATGAACATAAAATTGATCTGAGCGGCCAAACATGGCAGACTTGCGCCGCGCCCACGACATAGGCCTCGGCCCAAAGCTTCAGCAATCCTAGGCAGGAAGCGGACTTTCACTGCACCCAGGACATAGGCCTCTGCACAAACCCTCAGAAATCGCGGGCCTACAGCGGATTCCTATGCTAGCGTAGATGTGTACATCTCATCTGTATTGCTCCTGTAGTTTGTCCCAATGCAGTGCCACGGATAGTAGAGCTAACGTCAGATTAAATACAGGTGGGCTTCGGCCCACACTGCATGCCCCAGTCTGACCGGGGTTTTTTATAAATAGTCACAGGCAGGTACAACTCCGCAATGGGAATTCCATGTGCACCCACAGCATGGGTGGGTCCCTGGAACCCACCGGCGGTACATAAATATATCCCATTGCAGTGCCCTGGACAGCAGAGCTAACGTCAGATTAAATGCAGGTGGGCTTCGGCCCACACTGCATGCCCCAGTCAGACTGGGGTTTTTTATAAGTATACACAGGCAGGTACAACTCCGTGTGGACCGACAGCATGGGTGGGTCCCAGGAAGCCACCAGCAGTACATAAATATATCCCATTGCAGTGCCCAGCACAGCTGAGGTAACGTCAGATTTAATGCAGGCGGGCTTCGGTCAAGAATGTTTTCATTGTTGGAGGAGGAGGACGGGAAAGTTTTTGAGGCAGTACGTGTCCTGTCCCCGTGTCCGTGGTTATATGCACCTTCCCAGTGACCGCGTCACTGAAAAGTTGTTGCGCCTGTGGAACCTGTCTGTCTTTCGGAAGCCTCCGTTTCCACTACCCTGTAACATTGCAGTAGCAGCAGTATAGGCAGAGCCGAGAATTAGTAACATTTCAGCGGTAAGAGTATGCACAAACCCCTGTAACATTTCATTGGCAGCAGTGAGGACAGACCCCACTAACATTTCATTTGCAGCAGTATACACAGACCCCAGTAACATTTCAGTAGCGCAGCAGATTCACATTTCCCTGGCAGCAGTGTATGGAGAGCATAGTATTGGTAAGATTTCAGTAGTTGGAGTATAGACAGGCCCCAGCAACAGTAACGTATAAGCAGTATGGGCAAAGCAGCAGATTCACATTTCCCTGGCAGCAGTGTAGGGAGAGCGTAGTATTGGTAAGATTTCAGTAGTAGGAGTATAGACAGGCCCCAGCAACAGTAACGTAGAAGCAGTAGGGAAAAAGCAGCAGATTCACATTTTCCTGGCAGCAGTGTATAGGAGAAAGAGAAAAAAATATCTCAGCGCTCAAGCAAAAGGGGTACCAGATGATGGAAATATAAACCATAAATGTAATGATGGACTTACTTCACGGAGGCGTCCGTGCTCAGACGCCTCCAATCCCAGTAGGTATATAGAACAAAATCCTGCGGCAAAAGGAGTCGGTTCCACGTATTTATTACAACAATAGTAGACGCGTTTCGGCCAATAAACTCATCTGGCCTTCATCAAGTACAAGGTAAAATATGGAAAACATACAGTATTTATAACAATAAAATAAGTAAATGATTACCTCCTCATGTGGTGTGTGGAATAGTGTCCCGTTCAGCAGAAGGTCGCGTTAATTACGTCAGGGCGCCGCAGAATGACGCGGCGATTCCTCTTCATGCCCCATTTGTAAATGGCCGAGACAAGATCAGCCGCGTGATGACGCGGCGGAACGTAACTATATTAATAGAAGTAAAGAGATCTCAATGTAATGGTGTAATCGCGCTAGGGAACGTGGTCACGTGATATGATCATGTGAGGAACGTAGTAGCGTGATGACATAATGCTGGTACGTAGCGTAATGACGCTATGTGGACTCACAGGGAGTATTAGGAAAGTCCCGTTGGGGTCATATGTGAATGTGGTAACGTAATCACGTTAAAGCACGTGATCACGTGACAATTGTCACGTGATGACGTAGTACTGGTAGTAACTGTGGGCACGTAGTGTAATAACGCTACGTGGGTTCACAGGAAACACTATAGGGAATACACATGGTGCAACGTCACCGGAGGTGGGCAGGGAAAGCGTCGCATAGCAACGCGACACATATTCAAAGGAAAAGGTAGGAATTCAAATAGATAAATGACTCATATGGAAAGATAACATGTATGGGCACATATATGGCATCAAATTAGAGGGCCATTGTATAACTACACAGGAGGCTCCCAATCTATATGAATATCTTCATACAGGAAGGTGTCTCATGTGCATGATATCAACAGATGTAGGTGGTGTTGTATAACAACACAATTAATTCTCTACGCACAAAGTCATATTATATGAATAGGTGCCCATTGCAAAAGTGTGTCACATAACAATCCATATGTACAATATATATACTAATAAAAAGGGAAGTTGTATAAAAATTATAAAATACCATCTCAATGGCAGAAGAGGCAACATATATAATCATGGTAATAAAATCAAATTTTCTCTAAAATTTCATTTAACCCGTAAGGGGTTAAGGTATTAAAATGAAATATGTGGAACATTTCTTTTGCTTTTAATGTTGAAAAATTGCCTGCAGGAATTTGTTCTATGGGAGTAATTTTTAGTAAGGATGGGTAAGAATTATGGTGGGTGAAAAAGTGTTTAGACACACTATGTTTCAAAAATGTATTCCTGATATTGAACCTATGTTGATTGGCTCGGGTCCGTAAAGAATTGATAGTACGACCTATATATCTAAAGGGGCAAGGACATTCGATGAGGTAAATAATATATTCAGATCCACAATCCAGATGTTGTTTGCTTGGGAAAGGGGTGCTACCATTGATAGATTCAACTTCTTTTCTTTTGTGGCAAATAATTGGACATTATTTGCCACACGTGATCACGTGCTTTAACGTGATTACGTTACCACATTCACATATGACCCCAACGGGACTTTCCTAATACTCCCTGTGAGTCCACATAGCGTCATTACGCTACGTACCAGCATTACGTCATCGCGCTACTACGTTCCTCACGTAATCATCTTACGTGACCACGTTCCCTAGCGCGATTACACCATTACATTGAGATCTCTTTACTTCTATTAATATAGTTACGTTCCGCCGCGTCATCACGCGGCTGATCTTGTCTCGGCCATTTACAAATGGGGCTTGAAGAGGAATCGCCGCGTCATTCTGCGGCGCCCTGACGTAATTAACGCGACCTTCTGCTGAACGGGACACTATTCCACACACCACATGAGGAGGTAATCATTTACTTATTTTATTGTTATAAATACTGTATGTTTTCCATATTTTACCTTGTACTTGATGAAGGCCAGATGAGTTTATTGGCCGAAACGCGTCTACTATTGTTGTAATAAATGCGTGGAACCGACTCCTTTTGCCGCAGGATTTTGTTCTATATACCTACTGGGATTGGAGGCGTCTGAGCACGGACGCCTCCGTGAAGTAAGTCCATCATTACATTTATGGTTTTATATTTCCATCATCTGGTACCCCTTTTGCTTGAGCGCTGAGATATTTTTTCTCTTTCTCCTATATATTTTCTCCGTCATTTATATGTCTGGGGTTTTCTCAAGCCGCTCTGCAGTACCATCATTACCTGCATGAATTGGGGTGCACATCATCTCTACTTCAGGATCTACATCTTCTTCCATTATTGCATCGCTCCTTTGATGCAACATCATCTATGGTCATCTGAACAGTGAGCGCTTCCTATATAATAATATTGCCTGGCAGCAGTGTAGGGAGAGCATAGTATTGGTAAGATTTCAGTAGTAGGAGTATAGATAGGCCCCAGTAACATTAAGGTAAAAGCAGTATGGGCAAAGCCCACTATTAGTTACATTTCTGTTATAGCAGTATAGACCTGCCCCAGTAACATTTCCGTTGAAGCATTATGGGCAGAGCCCAGTATTAGTAAAATTACAGTAGTAACAGTATACACCAACCAAGGTAACATTTCAGGAGCAGAAGTATCGGCAGACCGAAGTAACATTTCTGTTGCTGAAGTATAGTCAGACCCCTGTAGCATTACTGTGGCATAAGTATAGGTAGGCAGAACAGAGTTACATTTCTGTAGCAAAAGTGTAGGCCAACCCCAGACATAGTGGTGTACCATGAGTGCAGGCGAAGCCCATAAAAATTACTTGGATTACATTGTAGGCGAGGGCCCGAAAAATTGTTGTACCGACAGTACAAATGTACCCCAGAAAAATTTCCCATGCCCAACCCAGAGGGCAGGTGAAACCCATTAATCGCTTGAGATTAATCTAAAAAACAATTGGTTCAGGTGGAAGTTTCAATGCTTTAATGAGAATTGAAACAGATAAATATTATTTGGAAAAGTTATATGAGCCTTTTGGCCCACAGAAAAATTGCCCATTCGCAGTGATTACGAGAGGTTTCAGGAGGAGGAGCTGGAGGAGGAGGACGAATACCATACACAGATTGACAAAGTTCTTTAGGTAGCGCTGCTGTCCGCTGGTGGAGAAGAGAAGTCTGGGCAAATCCAGGCTTTGTTCATCTTTATGAGTGTAAGCCTGTCGGCGCTGGCAGTTGACAGGCTGGTACGCTTGTCCGTGATGATTCCCCCAGCTGCACTACACACCCTCTCTGACAAGACGCTAGCCGCAGGGCACGCCAACACCTCCAGGGCATACAGCGCGAGTTCGGGTCACGTGTCCAGCTTTGACACCCAGTAGTTGTACGGAGCAGAGGCGTCACAGAGGACGGTGGTACGATCGGCTGCGTACTCCCTCACCATCTTCTTACAGTGCTCCCTCTGACTCAGCCTGGACTGGGGAGGTGAGAGACAGTCTTGTTGGGGAGCCATAAAGCTGGCAAAGGCCTTGGAGAGTGTTCCCCTGCCTGCGCTGAACATGCTGCCTGATCTCCGTGCCTCCCCTTGTACATGGCCCTCGGAACTGCGCCTTCTGCCACTAGCGCTGTCAGATGGGAAGTTTACCATCAGTTTGTCCACCAGGGCCCTGTGGTATTGCATCACTCTCAAACCCCTTTATTCTTCAGGAATGAGAGTGGAAAGGCTCTCCTTATACCGTGGGTCAAGCAGTGTGTACACCCAGTAATCCGTAGTGGCCAGAATGCATCTAACACGAGGGTCACGAGAAAGGCATCCTAACATGAAGTCAGCCATGTGTGCCAGGGTACCTGTACGCAACATATGGCTGTCCTCACTAGGAAGATCACTTTGAGTATCCACCTCCTCCTCCACCTCAGGCCATACACGCTGAATGGATTAGAGGCAAGCAGCATGGGTACCCTCTGCAGTGGGCCCAGCTGTCTCTTCCTCCTCAGGCTCCTCCCCCTCCTCCTCCTACACGCGCTGAGATATAGACATGAGGGTGCTCTGACTATCCAGCGACATACTGTCTTCCCCCGCCTCCATTTCCGCCCGCAAAGCGTCAGCCTTTATGCTTTGCAGGGAACTTCTCAATAGGCATAGCAGGGAAATGGTGACGCTAATGATTGCAGCATCGCCGCTCACTGTGTCACCGTGACAGGCGAATATCCCAATTATTAATCTAATACAACTAAGTCACCGATGGGAACCACTGGTAATTAAAATATAACTTTTATTGAATTTATAATAAAAAATGTGCGATCAAGAAACTATAAAATAGTGCCTCTTGTTTCATAGAACAGCACTAATGTATTTTTTGTGCCTAAAGTATTTTATGGTTGTGTCCTCATAACACCATTGACACTGGAGTTCGTCTTCCACGCACTGGAGTCCATACAAGGTATATCTAGTATATGGTGTAGATTGAAATCTCATATGGTAGTCACCTGAATATTGCCATCATTATATATCTATCACCAAAAATAATTGTGTTTGATCAATAACCAGTGGTTTGTAGATTAGCGTAACTCAAACACACTGCAGTCAAACACAAAGACTATTCACACCAGGTCAGGTTTGAAATTTTTGGACACTAAAATCAAGACACTATATATCCTGGTACTGCGCTGTTGTTTGTAATAAAGCGCTGGATTCGCCACCTCGGTATATATGTCCTATATTCATTCAATTAGTCTGTAAAGGACATATTCGTTCAATTAGTCCATAAAGGACAGCAAATATAGGGTTATTAGAGGTCCACACTTAGTTTATTGTGTGAGAATCTCCACCCCTCTATCGCTCTACATAGATGTTTACCATCTCATTACTAAGGAGGCTGTATATAAGTTATTGTGTGCTATAGATGTCCACAAAAAACTCCTAGAAGCCCCTTATTCGGCTCCACTGCGTGGCTATGGTCATTAAATATAACTGAAGGAATGACTCATGCGATGCAATGGAGGCTAGCCCACCAGTATTAGTAAATGGAGGCAATCAGCTCTTGTTCATTGTTCCATTGTGACATCTCAAGGATAAGGGTATAATCATAGCCAAACTGGACTCTGATTCTATCGTCCAACAAGGCTACAAGAAACCCCTTTAAGAGCACAACACAGCACTACCGACGTGTTTCTGCAGCTAACGCTTTAGTTAGCTGTGTCATCAGGGTAGTATGCATAGGTTAAGTAGAGCCACAAGTAGTGAGCAGCATGACGGGCTGCAATTGAATGAGCATAGACGGTCAGACACCGTTCTTTAGGGCTTTAAATAGTACAGACCCAGCCTCCCTTAGCCAGGGGCTCGTCCCGCTGTTCCAATGAGCTGATCCTGTCATTACTCACCGCTCCGAGGTATCGCGATGAAGTGGCGATCTCGCGCATGCGCAGTGCCAATGGGACCGCGGCCGCCAACCACGCCAACCAACCGCATCAAGCCGCTGGGAAAGCGTAGTAGCGCGCCGTTGCCTTGGCAGCGCAGACACCAGTCTCCGGCCGTGGATCGCAAGGACAAGACACTGGACATCGTTAACCCTTGATGGGATAATGAACAGTCTGTCAGATGTTATAGGTAGCATTTGCAATGTGACCAGAAGAATACACTGTATAGATTAAAGAAAAAGATTAACCCGTACCCTCGGACAATGAAGTGCCAATATACCTTATTGTATTGCATGTTAAAGGAAGTTGTTTTTATTCATGAATTATTACAGGGTCACCCATTGAGGCGCTGCCAGCATGATCTATTTGCAATGCATTTTATGAGCTATTATTATTGTTCATGAATTAAACAAATCTCCTCCTTGTCTTTATTCATGAATTATTACAGGGTCACCCATTGAGGCGTTGCCAGCATGATCTATTTGCAATGCATTTTATGAGCTATTATTGTTATTCAGTAATTAATCAAGTCTCCTCCCGCAATATTCCGATGGCATATTTAGTATTGGAATATATATATATATATATATATATATATATATATATATATATATATATATATATATATATATATATATATATATATATACTGTATATAAATATATGAATATTACGGTGCCATCTTAAGTATTAAGGTATATATATGACTATTCAAAAATTATGGCATGACAGTTGCTTATATACCTTCATGCTAATATCAACTGCCAAACCGCAGTATTTTGTGCCTGTAAAGCGATATCTTTAATATATATACCAATAGATATAAAGATTTTGACGGATCTATAGGGGAATCAATATATTCCATGTATGATAATGATTCAAACATCAATTCTAATGACAATTGCACCTTCATTATACGGGGGAAAAAATTATTTAACGGGGTATATACATATGTATCATATGAAGGCGGTAAATGATAGAGTCTCATTTAACCCTTTTGGCGCACAGCACTCCATTCGATGTATCCATTGCGTTTCTTTTTGCAATAATCTCTGATCTACATTGCCTCTTCTTCCATTATCCCGAATTTTCTCCAAGCCTTGAAATGTAATACATTCTGAATCGTTGTTGTGCTTGTCTCGTACATGTACCGCCACACTGGTATTTTCTCCTCTGTTGATATTACCAATGTGTTATAAAATACGTCTTTGTAATTGGCGTGTGGTCTTCCCAATATACTCTTGAGGACAAGGGCATGTGGCTTTATAGATTACCCCAGTAGTTCTGCAATTAATGAAGTCTCGTATTTGATAGACTTTTCCAGTCGATGAACTTGAGAAGGAGACGCCACGTTGGATAAATTTGCAGGCTTTACATCCACTGCATCGGTATGTGCCATTGGGAATTTCTGAATTAAGCCACGTTTTGGCCCCTGATTGCGGTACAAAGTGACTATGCACCAACCGGTCACGTAAGTTCCGACCTCGTTTGTAAGTTATTAACGGTTTTGTTGGTAAGTGCTCTACCAAATCAGTATCTCTCCGCAGGATATCCCAGTGTTTGTTGAGGATCGTTTTGATTTTTTTTGAATGATCATCATAGGTGCCAATTATTCGGATCTTTCCATCATTTTTAGGTCTTGCTCTAGGTTTTAGAAATTCCTCTCTGTTGCAATTAATTGCATAGTTGCTGGCCTTTTGGATGACATCTCCAGGGTATCCTCTTTTTAAGCATCTCTGATTCATTTTGTGTGATTTATGTGCAAAATCTTCATTAGAGGAACAATTGCGTCGTGTCCGAATAAATTGGCCCTTAGGGATACCTCGTTTTAGGGATACAGGGTGGTGGCTATCCCAATGTAAAAGAGTATTTGTGGCGGTAGCCTTACGAAAGATCGAGGTCTGTAGTGAGCCGTCATCAAGTTTGGTTATGCGAAGGTCCAAAAAAGTAATGCTGTGGGGATTTATTTCAGCTGTAAAGAATAGACCTAAATTGTTATTGTTAAGGTGATCTAAGAACATCCGAAAATCCTCAATTTCGCCCGTCCACAATATAAGGACGTCATCGATGAAACGAGCCCAAAACTTAATAGATGTTGTCCACTTTTCGTTCGTCTCAGAAAATACTGATAGCTCCTCCCACCAGCCCAGGTACAGATTAGCATAATTGGGGGCACACGGGCTCCCCATAGCTGTGCCCCTGAGCTGGTGGAAGTGTTTTCCTTCAAAAAGGAAATAGTTTTTTGTGAGAACGAACGAAAAACTATTTCCTTTTTGAAGGAAAACACTTCCACCAGCTCAGGGGCACAGCTATGGGGAGCCCGTGTGCCCCCAGATATGCTAATATGTACCTGGGCTGGTGGGAGGAGCTATCAGTATTTTCCGAGACGAACAAAAAGTGGACAACATCTATTGAGTTGTGGAAACACTGGGATATCCTGCGGAGAGATACTGATTTGGTAGAGCACTTACCAACAAAACTGTTAATAACTTACAAACGAGGTCGGAACTTACGTGACCGGTTGGTGCATAGTCACTTTGTACTGCAATCAGGGGCCAAAACCTGGCTTAATTCAACACTCCCCAATGGCACATACCGATGCAGTGGATGTAAAGCCTGCAAATTTATCCAACGTGGCGTCTCCTTCTCAAGTTCATCGACTGGAAAAGTCTATCAAATACGAGACTTCATTAATTGCAGAACTACTGGGGTAATCTATAACGCCACATGCCCTTGTCCTCGAGACTATATTGGGAAGACCACACGTCAATTACGAAGACGTATTTTAGAACACATTGGTAATATCAACAGAGGAGAAAATACCAGTGTGGCGGTACATGTACGAGACAAGCACAACAACGATTCAGAATGTATTAAATTTCAAGGCTTGGAAAAAATTCGGGATAATGGAAGAAGAGGCAATGTAGATCAGAGGTTATTGCAAAAAGAAACACGATGGATACATCGAATGGAGTGCTGTGCGCCAAAAGGGTTAAATGAGACTCTATCATTTACCGCCTTCATATGATACATATGTATATACCCCGTTAAATAATTTTTCCCCCCGTATAATGAAGGTGCAATTGTCTTTAGAATTGACGTTTGAATCATTATCATACATGGAATATATTGATTCCCCTATAGATCCGTCAAAATCTTTATATCTATTGGTATATATATTAAAGATATCGCTTTACAGGCACAAAATACTGCGGTTTGGCAGTTGATATTAGCATGAAGGTATATAAGCAATTGTCATGCCATAATTTTTGAATAGTCATATATATACCTTAATACTTAAGATGGCACCGTAATATTCATATATTTATATACAGTATATATATATATATATATATATATATATATATATATATTCCAATACTAAATATGCCATCGGAATATTGCGAGAGGAGACTTGATTAATTACTGAATAACAATAATAGCTCATAAAATGCATTGCAAATAGATCATGCTGGCAACGCCTCAATGGGTGACCCTGTAATAATTCATGAATAAAGACAAGGAGGAGATTTGTTTAATTCATGAACAATAATAATAGCTCATAAAATGCATTGCAAATAGATCATGCTGGCAGCGCCTCAATGGGTGACCCTGTAATAATTCATGAATAAAAACAACTTCCTTTAACATGCAATACAATAAGGTATATTGGCACTTCATTGTCCGAGGGTACGGGTTAATCTTTTTCTTTAATCTATACAGTGTATTCTTCTGGTCACATTGCAAATGCTACCTATAACATCTGACAGACTGTTCATTATCCCATCAAGGGTTAACGATGTCCAGTGTCTTGTCCTTGCGATCCACGGCCGGAGACTGGTGTCTGCGCTGCCAAGGCAACGGCGCGCTACTACGCTTTCCCAGCGGCTTGATGCAGTTGGTTGGCGTGGTTGGCGGCCGCGGTCCCATTGGCACTGCGCATGCGCGAGATCGCCACTTCATCGCGATACCTCGGAGCGGTGAGTAATGACAGAATCAGCTCATTGGAACAGCGGGACGAGCCCCTCACTAAGGGAGGCTGGGTCTGTACTATTTAAAGCCCTAAAGAACGGTGTCTGACCGTCTATGCTCATTCAATTGCAGCCCGTCATGCTGCTCACTACTTGTGGCTCTACTTAACCTATGCATACTACCCTGATGACACAGCTAACTTAGCGTTAGCTGCAGAAACACGTCGGTAGCGCTGTGTTGTGCTCTTAAATGGGTTTCTTGTAGCCTTGTTGGACGATAGAATCAGAGTCCAGTTTGGCCATGATTATACCCTTATCCTTGAGATGTCACAATGGAACAATGAACAAGAGCTGATTGCCTCCATTTACTAATACTGGTGGGCTAGCCTCCATTGCATCGCATGAGTCATTCCTTCAGTTATATTTAATGACCATAGCCACGCAGTGGAGCCGAATAAGGGGCTTCTAGGAGTTTTTTGTGGACATCTATAGCACACAATAACTTATATACAGCCTCCCTAGTAATGAGATGGTAAACATCTATGTAGAGCGATAGAGGGGTGGAGATTCTCACACAATAAACTAAGTGTGGACCTCTAATAACCCTATATTTGCTGTCCTTTATGGACTAATTGAACGAATATGTCCTTTACAGACTAATTGAATGAATATAGGACATATATACCGAGGTGGCGAATCCAGCGCTTTATTACAAACAACAGCGCAGTACCAGGATATATAGTGTCTTGATTTTAGTGTCCAAAAATTTCAAACCTGACCTGGTGTGAATAGTCTTTGTGTTTGACTGCAGTGTGTTTGAGTTACGCTAATCAACAAACCACTGGTTATTGATTAAACACAATTATTTTTGGTGATAGATATATAATGATGACAATAGTCAGGTGACTACCATATGAGATTTCAATCTACACCATATACTAGATATACCTTGTATGGACTCCAGTGCGGGGAAGACGAACTCCAGTGTCAATGGTGTTATGAGGACACAACCATAAAATACTTTAGGCACAAAAAATACATTAGTGCTGTTCTATGAAACAAGAGGCACTATTTTATAGTTTCTTGATCGCGCATTTTTTATTATAAATTCAATAAAAGTTATATTTTAATTACCAGTGTTTCCCATCGGTAGCATCGCCGCTCACCATCAGGGTGGACTCCTCAAAGTTTCCAAGGACCTGGCAAATATCTGCCATCCAGGCCCACTCCTCTGTAAAAAATTGAGGAGGCTGACTCCCACTTCGCCGCCCATGTTGGAGTTGCTATTCCAGTATAGCTCTACGCTGCTCATACAGCCGGGACAACATGTGAAGCGTAGAGTTCCACCGTGTGGGCACGTCGCAAAGCAGTCGGTGCACTGGCAGATTAAACCAATGTTGCAGGGTGCGCAGGGTGGCAGCATCCGTGTTGGACTTGCGGAAATGTGCGCTGACCCGGCGCACCTTGCCGAGGAGGTCTGACAAGTGTGGGTAGCCTTTCAGAAATCGCTGAACCACCAAATTAAAGATGTGGGCCAGGCATGGCACGTGCATGAGGCTGCCGAGCTGCAGAGCCGCCACCAGGTTACGGCCGTTGTCACACACGACCATGCCCGGTTGGAGGCTCAGTGGCGAAAGGTCGTTCTGCTCTGTCAGACCGTGCAACAGTTCGTGGGCCATGTGCCTCTTCTCTCCTAAGCTGAGTAGTTTCAGCATGGCCTGCTGACGCTTGCCCACCGCTGTGCTGCTGCGCCACGCGACACCGAATGCTGGCGATGTGCTGCTGGTGACAAGTCTTGATTGCGAGGTAGAGGTTGCGTTGGAGGAGGAGGAGGAGGAGGAGGAGGAGGAAGGTTTAGTGGAGGTGGCATACACCGCCACAGATACCAGCACCCATCTGGGGCCCGCAATTCGGGGGGTGGTTAGTACATGAGCGGTCCCAGGCTCTGACTCGGTCCCAGCCTCCACTAAATTCACCCAATGTGCCGTCAGGGAGATATAGTGGCCCTGCCTGCCTGTGCTTGTCCACGTGTCCGCTGTTAAGTGGACCTCGGCAGTAACCGAGTTGGTGAGGGCGCGTACGATGTTGCGTGAGACGTGGTCGTGCAGGGCTGGGATGGCACACCGTGAAAAATAGTGGCGACTGAGGACAGAGTAGTGCGGGGCTGCCGCAGCCATCATGTTTTTGAACGCCTCAGTTTCTACCAGCCTGTAGGGGAACATCTCCAGGCTGATCAATTTGGTTATGTGGACATTTAAAGCTTGAACATGCGGGTGCGTTGCGGCGTATTTGCGCTTTCGCTCCAACGATTCTCTTAGTGACAGCTGGACGCTGCGTTGAGAGACATTGCTGGATGGGGCTGAGGACAGCGGAGGTGAGGGTGTGGGTCCAGGCCAGGAGACTGTCGTGCCTGTGTCCTGAGAGGGGGGTTGGATTTCAGTGGCAGGTTGGGGCCCAGGGTGAGAGGCAGTGGCGCAAGCTGGAGGCGGTGAATGACCTTCGTCCCACCTTGTGGGGTGCTTGGCCATCATATGCCTGTGCATGCTGGTGGTGGTGAGGCTGGTGGTGGTGGCTCCCCGGCTGATCTTGGCTCGACAAAGGTTCCACACCACTGTTCGACGGTCGTCCGGCATCTCTGTGAGAAACTGCCACACCTTAGAGCACCTTGGCCTCTGCAGTGTGGCATGGCGCGAGGGGGCGCTTTGGGAAACAGTTGGTGGATTATGCGGTCTGGCCCTGTCTCTACCCCTGGCCACTGCACTGCCTCTTCCAACCTGTCCTGCGGCTGCAATTGCCTGCCCCTCTGAAGACTGGTCTTCAGTTGGCTTATCATACCAGGTGGGGTTAGTCACCTCATCGTCCAGCGGCTCTTCCTCCGAATCCTCTGTGCGCTCCTCCCTCGGACTTACTGCCCTTACTACTACCTCACTGATAGACAACTGTGTCTCATCGTCATCATCCTCCTTACCCACTGAAAGCTCTTGAGACAGTTGCCGGAAGTCCCCAGCCTCATCCCCCGGACCCCGGAAACTTTCCAAAGGTTGGGTATCGGTCACGACAAACTCCTCCGGTGGGAGAGGAACCATTGCTGCCCAATCTGGGCAGGGGCCCGAGAACAGTTCCTGGGAGTCTGCCTGCTCCTCAGAATGTGTCATTTTCATGGAGTGAGGAGGCTGGGAGGAAGGAGGAGCAGCAGCAAGAAGATTCAAAGTTGCGGCAGTGGACGACGTAGAAGACTGGGTGGTCGATAGATTGCTGGATGTACTTTCTGCCATCCACGACAGGAACTACTCACACTGCTCATTTTTTAATAAAAGTCTACGACGTGGACCCAAAAATTGCGATATGAAGTTAGGGACCCCAGAAACTGTCCTCTCTCCTACTCCCGCAGCAGCCGGCTGTGATTCACCTGGACCAGGAACTCGTCCTATGCCCACACCCTCACTTGGGACTCCGCGTCCACGACCGCGACCGCGTCCACGTCCTCTGCCCCTACCCCTCAGCATGCTGGATTAAGAATCGAGCAGAGACAGAGCGGTGTAAAAATGTTTGTGAATCATTGCCACGCAGTTGCTGGCTGCCAGCGGTAATATAACGCTAAATGAAGCCGGAGATAAATTATAAGGAAGGCTGCACGCAGGCTAGGCTGTGAACTATGCAGTTTGGATGGACGTGA
This sequence comes from Eleutherodactylus coqui, assembly GCF_035609145.1. NCBI lineage: Eukaryota > Metazoa > Chordata > Amphibia > Anura > Eleutherodactylidae > Eleutherodactylus > Eleutherodactylus coqui. Next base: position 308,375,418 of record NC_089838.1, on the reverse strand, counting down.
AGTCCCACAGGCCACGCAGGCAAATGCACTGGGTAACCGTTAGCCGTAAAAATACATTTCTTTTTAAATCTCCTTATTTTACTCTGCAATGCAGGCTGAGGCTAGGCAGTGTGTATTGCACTTTCAATCTATGGGCATCGGGCAGACCGTGAACTTCTGAGACAGCACACGTATAACCGAGCGTTGTAGAAAATGTGTGGTTTCTTGGCGTACACTTAGAGGCAGAGTGAACTGAGGCGATGCAAAGTGCGGACAGAAAAATGTTTAAATGAAGGCTGCACGCAGGCTAGGCTGTGCAATGCAGAGGTACTACAACTCCCAGCAACCACGGAGTTAAATGCACAGGGTCGCAGGTTGCCCTAAGAAGAACCGTTGGGGTACTTGTAGACAGGATTCTACACTACCACTGTCCCTGCCTGACCAATAGTGCCCCTATACTGAAGTATAGACTGCAGCCTGAGAACGCTACAGCCTGCACGCCCGATAGACATAAAAAAAAATTTGTGCAAAAGTGATCACAACACCCACTACAGGTACTACAACTCCCAGCAACCACGGAGTTAAATGCACACGGTTGCAGGTTGCCCTAAGAAGAACCGTTGGGGTACTTGTAGACAGGATTCTACACTACCACTATCCCTGCCTGACCAATACTGCCCCTATACTGAAGTACAGACTGTAGCCTGAGAATGCTACAGCCTGCACGCCCGATATACATTAAAAAAAAAAAAAAATGTGCAAAACTGTTCACAGCAGCCACAACAGTAATGCACTAGATGAGCTGTGGCCCTAAGAAGGGCCGTTGTGGTTCTTGAAGACGCTAACACTGTCCCTATAGCAGCAGCAGCATCAGCAGCACTGTCCCTGATCTCTCTTAGCGTGTGTCTGTGGCGAGCCGCGGGCGGGGCAGATTTAAATACTCGGGGGGCACTTGATCTCCCCAGCCACTCACTGCAGGGGGGTGGGATAGGGCTGAAATGTCACAGGAGGAAGTTGTAATGCCTTCCCTGTGTTTCTATTGGCCAGAAAATTGTGCAAATTTCTCAGGGAAGGAAATGTAAATGTAAAAAGGAGTCGAGTGCCGCGTGGTGCTCGTCTCGAGTAACAAGCATCTCAAATACCCTAATACTCGGACGAGTGCGCTCGCTCATCTCTAAATATCAGTAAAGTCTCTGTATAGCTTTGTTTACTGATTACTTTGCAACCCCAGTTGGATACTCTGGGACACAGGAAATTACACAATTAAGGGTGTAACCTGGCTCATTCTAGTCATAGCCTGCTACTATTTAAGGGAGTTTTGTATTACACAGTGGGTATGCGGGACATGGACAGCACACCTTGTTTATCTTGTATGTGGTATGTAATATGCATTTTTTTAAGTGCTTTTTATTCTGATTTTATTTCATCATATTTGTTTTGTATATTTTTGTTTCACTTGTCTTTTATGTTTTTTGTATACATTTCTATAGGCTTGATAAAGACCTCATGGAGGTTAAAACGTTGCCTTTTTAACTTCCCACTTCTCTGCTGCTTTTCTTCATATATCTTAAGGGGCATTTGCCCATAGCCCCGAAGTTGGCTCTGCATGCTTTTGGACCAATTGTGGTCCTTTTTGTCTCCGCCCCCTACAAGCAATTTTTTATGTGGGGGTTCTTTGTGAGTGCCGTGGCCCTTTGTTTTTTTATTTTAACTATTGGATTTAGAAATCACCGCTACAGGGGATCAGTAAATACCTAAATATTTTCACAGACTGAAATCCTAATCTAAAACATAACTTTTATTCAATATTTTATTATAAAATCCTACACAAAGAGGAGAGGGCTTCATAAAAGAAAACTTAATGTATATGCAGATGATTCATTTACTCATGTATATCTAATGAGGCAGTCTATCAAGTTTGTTGGTGGAAACCAGCTGTGATTATTGCTTATTCCGAAGATATTTCCAATAAAGAATATGACTTCAAACCAGCTATAACTGTTTGGCGCATCCAATAGTATTGATGTGCTTTTTTTCTGGTCTAGATATACACTAATGAAGTTCAGGTAACTATGGTCCTTATTGTACAATTCAGTACCCGATATAATAGTATATATCTATCTGGTGATTGATACCCGCAGATGTGCATCCCATCTGCAATTCTCATCAATTTAATTGACCATGACAGATGATCATTAAATTGTATAGCGGTATCAACTCAAAATTTATCATTGTGATTTAACGCTAGCATCTTTTATCTATACACTCGATACGCTTAATCCAATTTTATGCTGGATTTAGGTACACATAACAGAGTGTTGGATCCTTGTTATCTATCTGTTTCTATTTGCATGATATTTTTGCTCCTGACGAATAGCGCAAGCGAAGAAACGCGTTGAGCTTGATATAGAACAGAACCCGGATAGATTTTGTATCTCTCTATTATATCGGGTACTGAATTGTACAATAAGGACCATAGTTACCTGAACTTCATTAGTGTATATCTAGACCAGAAAAAAAGCACATCAATACTATTGGATGTGCCAAACAGTAATAGCTGTTTTGAAGTCATATTCTTTATTGGAAATATCTTCGGAATAAGCAATAATCACAGCTGGTTTCCACCACCAAACTTGATAGACTGCCTCATTAGATATACATGAGTAAATGAATCATCTGCATATACATTAAGTGTTCTTTTATGAAGCCCTCTCCTCTTTGTGTAGGATTTTATAATAAAATATTGAATAAAAGTTATGTTTTAGATTAGGATTTCAGTCTGTGAAAATAACTATTGGATTTAGATACCATAAGAAATAAGATATGATAACTTTATTGGCCAGCAGATCTACTATATCTTGAATATTATCACTAGAGATGAGCGAACGTACTCGTCCGAGCTTGATGCTCGCTCGAGTAATAGGGTACTCGAGATGCTCGTTACTCGAGACGAGCACCACGCGGTACTCGAGTCAATTCCATTTCCTTCCCTGCATGTTTTGTGCCATTTTCTGGCCAATAGACATGCAGGGAAGGCATTACAACTTCCTCTTGTGACGTGCCAGCCCTATCCCACCCCCCTGCAGTGAGTGGCTGGCAAGATCAAGTGACCGCCGAGTATATAAGGCAGTCCCGCCCGCTGCTCGCCTCAGACACACGCTGGCAGAGATTAGGGAGAGTGCTGCTGGTGCTATAGGAAGAGTGTTAGGCTACTGTTTGCGTCTGCAAGAACCCCAACAGTCCTTCTTAGGGCCACATCTTACCGTGTGCATTACTGTTGTGGCTGCGGGGAGCAGTTTTGCACCAATTTATTTTTTTCATCTTGGGCTCTGCAGACTATTGCGTTCTCAGTCTGCAGCCAATTATACAGAGTATAGGGGAAGTACTGGCGAGGCAGGGACAGTGCTAGTGTAGAATCCTGTCAACAAGGCTGCTGTGAGTTGTAGTGGCTCAGTATTAGCCAGCTTGGCCTTTCTGCAGGCAAGCGTATAATTTTGTCGGCCTACAGTGTGCGTTACAGTACCGCTGTCAGCCTCCAAGTGCACGCCAATAATTGCCTAATTTTTTACACCGCTCTATGTCTGCTGTATTCGAAATACACCATGCTGAGGGTAGGGGTAGGCCTAGAGGACGTGGCCATGGAGGCGGGCGAGGACGCGGAAGTCCAAATGAGGGTGTGGGCACAGGCCGAGTTCCTGGTCCAGGTGAATCGCAGCCAGCTGCTGCGGGATTAGGAGAGAGGCAAGTTTCTGGGGTCCCCAGCTTCATATCACAATTTATGGGTCCACGTGGTAGACCTTTATTACAAAATGAGTAGTGTGAGCAGGTCCTGTCGTGGATAGCAGAAAATGCATCCAGCAATGTATCGACCACCCAGTCTTCTACGCCGTCCACTGCTGCAACTCTGAATCCTCTCGCTGCTGCTCCTCCTTCCTCCCAGCCTCCTAACTCCATGAAAATGACACATTCTGCTGAGCAGGCAGACTCCCAGGAACTGTTCTCGGGCCCCTGCCTTGATTGGGAAAAAATGGTTTCTCTCCCACCTGAGGAGTTTGTTGTGACCAATGCCCAATCCTTGGAAAGCTCCCGGGGTTCCGGGTGATGAGGCTGGGGACTTCCGGCAACTGTCTCAAGAGCTTTCGGTGGGTGAGAAGGTCGATGATGATGAGACACAGTTGTCTATCTGTGAGGTAGTAGTAAGGGCAGTAAGTCCAAGGGAGGAGCGGACAGAGGATTCGGAGGAAGAGCAGCTGGACGATGAGGTGACTGAACCCACCTGGTTCGCTAAGCCATCTGAGGAAAGGTCTTCAGAGGGGGAGGCAAGTGCAGCAGCAGGAAAGGTTGGAAAAGGCAGTGGGGTGGCCAGGGGTAGAGGCAGGGCCAGAGTGAAGACTCCCCCAACTGTTTCCCCACCCCCTCCCCCCCTTCGCACCAAGCCACCGTGCAGAGGCCTAGGTCTTCAAAGGTGTGGATGTTTTTCAGTGAGAGCGTGGACGACCGACGAACAGTGGTGTGCAACCTGTGTCGCGCCAAGATCAGCTGGGGAGCCACCAGTACCAGGCTCACCACCACCAGCATGCACAGGCATATAATGGCCAAGCACCCCACAAGGTGGGACGAAGGCCGTTCACCACCTCCGGATCACACCACTGCCTCTCCCCCCGGCCTGCACCCACACCCTCACCTCCGCTGTCCTCGACCACATCCAGCAATGTCTCTCAGCGCAGCGTTCAGCTGTCGCTAGCGCAAGCGTTGGAGCGAAAGCGCAAATACGCTGCCACGCACCCGCACGCTCAAGCATTAAACGTGCACATTGCCAAATTAATCAGCCTGGAGATGCTGCCGTACAGGCTTGTGGAAACGGAGGCTTTCAAAAACATGATGGCGGCGGCGGTCCCACGCTACTCGGTCCCCAGTCGCCACTATTTTTCCCGGTGTGCCGTCCCAGCCCTACACTAGCACGTCTCCAGCAACATCAATCGTGCCCTCACCAACGCGGTTACTGGGAAGGTCCACTTAACCACGGACACGGGACAAGTACTGGCGGGCAGGGCCACTATATCTCCCTGACGGCACATTGGGTGAATTTGGTGGAGGCTGGGACCAAGTCAGAGCCTGGGACCGCACACATCCTACCCACACCCAGAATAGCGGGCCCTTCCTCGTTTCTGGTATCTGCGGCGGTGTATGCCACCTCCTCCAAAGCCTTCCCCTCCTCCTCCTCCTACGCAACCTTTACCTCTCAATTAAGAAATGTGAGCAGCGTGTCGCCAGCAGTTGGTGTGGCGTGGCGCAGCAGCACAGCAGTGGGCAAGCGTCAGCAGGCCATGCTGAAACTACTCAGCCTAGGTGACAAGAGGCACGGGGCTCTTGAGCTGTTGCAGGGTCTGACTGAGCAGACCGACCTCTGGCTTTCGCCGCTGAGCCTGCAACCGGGCATGGTCGTGTGTGACATCGGCCGTAACCTGGTGGAGGCTCTGCAGCTCGGAAGCCTTACACACATGCCATGCCTGGCCCACATCTTCAATCTGGTGGTTCAGCAGTTTCTGAAAAACTACCCGCACTTGTCAGACCTGCTAGGCAAGGTGTGCCGCGTCTGCGCACATTTCCGCAAGTCCAGCACGGACGCTGCCACCCTGAGGACCCTGCAACATCGGTTTAATCTGCCAGAGCACCAGCTGCTGTGCGACGTGCCCACACGGTGGAATTCTATGCTCCACATGTTGGCCAGGCTGTATGAGCAGCGTAAAGCAATAGTGGAATGCCAACTCCAACATGGGCGGCGTAGTGGTAGTCACCCTCCCCAATTCTTTACCAAGGAGTGGGCCTGGATGGCAGACATCTGCCAGGTCCTCGGAAACTTTGAGGAGTCTACCCAGATGGTGAGCGGTGATGCTACAATCATTAGCGTCACCATTCCTCTGCTTTGCCTGCTGAGATGTTCGTTGCAAAGCATAAAGGCTGAGGCTTTGCGGTCGGAACAGGAGACAGGGGAAGAGAGTATCTCGCTTGATAGTCAGAGCACCCTCATGTCTATATCTGGGCCCACTGCAGAGGGTACCCATGCTGCTTGCCTCCCATCTGTTCAGCGTGTATGACCTGTAGACAAGGAGGAGGAGGAGGAGGATCCGGAAAGTGATCTTCCTAGTGAGGACAGCGATGTGTTGCGTACTGGTACCCTGGCACACATGGCTGACTTCATGTTAGGCTGCCTTTCTCGTGACCCTCGGGTTAGATGCATTCTGGCCACTACGGATTACTGGGTGTACACCTTTCTCGACCCCCGGTATAAGGAGAACCTTTCCACTCTCATTCCCGAAGAGGAAAGGGGCTCGAGGGTGATGCAATACCACAGGGCCCTGGTGGACAAACTGATGGTAAACTTCCCATCTGACAGTGCTAGCAGCAGAAAGCGCAGTTCTGAGGGCCAAGTAGCAGGGTAGGCGTGGAGATCAGGCAGCATGTTCAGCACAGGCAGGGGAACAGTCTCCAAGGCCTTTGCCAGCTTTATGGCTCCCAACAAGACTGTGTCACCACTCCCCAGTCAAGGCTGAGTCGGAGGAAGCACTGTAAAAAGATGGTGAGGGAGTACGTAGCCGATCGTACCAGCGTCCTCCGTGATGCCTCAGCTCCATACAACTATTGGGTGTCAAAGCTGGACACGTGGCACGAACTTGCACTGTATGCCCTGGAGGTGGTGGCTTGCCCTGCCGCTAGCGTCTTGTCAGAGAGGGTGTTTAGTGCAGCTGGGGGAATCATCACGGACAAGCATACCTGCCTGTCAACTGCCAGTGCCGACATGCTTACTCTTATAAAGATGAACAAAGCCTGGATTTTCCCAGACTTCTCTTCTCCACCGGCGGAGAGCAGCGGAACCTAAAGAACCTTTTAGCTGCAACTGCAGATAAAAGCACTCTTCTGTATCATCGGAAAACGGGGCATTTATCTTTGTCAATCTGTCTCTGACATTAGTCCTCCTCCTGCTACTCCTCATCCAGAAACAACATGTCATCGCACTGAACGGACAATTTTTCCGAGGCCCATAAGGCTCATCTACACTTACCAATTTTTTTAACAATTTTTCAACGTTTCAAAAGTATTGAGACTGTAATATGAACCAATTTTTTTCAACAGGGCTGCCTCCAGGCTCTGTTACAAATTAAGCAACAGTGAGCTGTATCTTTAAAAAATTGTTTATGGGTTTCACCTGCCCTCTCAGTTGATACATTTTTCAGAGGTACACTTGTACTCTTGGTACACTCATTTTTGGGACCCACGCCTACACTCCTATCTGACTAATTTTTCTGGTCTTCGCCTATGCTCATGGTATCCCAATGTTTCAGAGGTTGGCCTATAATATTACTACAGAAATTTTACTGGGGTCTGCCTGCCTGCCTATACTTCTGCTACAAGCAAGTTACAGGGGTCTGCCTATACTGCTGCCACTTACATGTTGCAGGGGTCTGCCAATACTGCTGCCACTTGAATGTTACAGTGGTCTGCCTATACTTCTGCTACAGAAATGTTACTGGGATCTGTTTATAGTGTTACTATAGAAATGATACAGGGGTCTGCGTATACGTCTGCTACAAAAATGTTACTGGGGTCTGCCTATACTGCTGCCACGTAAATTTTACAGGGGTCTGCCTATACTTTTCCTGCAGAAATGGTGCTGGGGTCTGCCTATACTGCTGCGACAGAACTGATACTGGGGTCTGCCTATACTGCTGCTACATAAATGTTACTGGGGTCTGCCTATACTTCTGCCACATAAATGTTACTGGGGTTTGCCTATACTGCTGCTACAAAAATGTTACTTGGGTCTGTCTATACTTCAACAACAGAAATGGTGGTGGGGTCTGCCTATACTGCTGCTACAGAAATGATACTGAGGTCTGCCGATGCTACTCTCGGAACTGTTCTCGGGCCTTTCCCTTGATTGGGAAAAAATGGTTCCTCTCTCACCTGAGTAGTTTGTCGTGACCGATGCCCAACCTTTGGAAAATTCCTGGGGTCCAGGTGATGAAGCTGGGGACTTCGGGCCAAGTACTAAAATATGTGGGTGTCCAAGTAGTTCTCTCCAGTTAGTTGTAGATCTAAGAACTGATTGTGTATTCAGGGATCTACAAGGACAATAAGTCTAACATGATTTTGTACTCAACATTATCCATTATAACAATAGTTCCACCTTTATCAGAGAGTTTAATGACTACTGATTTATCCTCTACAAGACTGACCTTTAGCAGTCTTGCAGAGATTGAATTATACCTACTGTATGATATGGCGACTCTCTAGTTCACGAGTTACAACCGTAGTAATAATATCACCTATCAAGGCTATTCTTTGTTGGTGGTGGGGAGCCTATGGAGACTTGCAACACATGTGGCTCCAGGATGTCCTGAACATATCACTGAGCAATTCGAGAGTTCTAAATCTCTCTGTGATGCTGAGGGGTATCGACTTTCATGCTATTACTTTAAATTCATTGAAGTCACAATTGTGTTCCCAGGTTGCCTGTCTGGAGCGAACCCATGTGTGACATTAAATCTATGTTTATTGATTCTGCATCTAAAGCCTTGCATCGCACGTCCCACATACTGAAGATGATATGAGCAGAACAAAGTTAGATGAACAGTTCATGAAGGTCTTCACCTGGTAGGTCTCGTTTGTAGTGTAACAAGTGACAGTTAGTTTGGTTTGTGATACTGGAGTAACATTTGCAGCCCTCCTTTTTGCACCTGTAGCTACCCACTATACTGTAGAGGTGGTGTTGGGTGACCCCATTACATTTATTTGGTCTTCTTAACTTACTTGGTGCTAAACACGTTTTCAAAGCTTTGCTCTCCTAAATATTATACAAGGTGCCGGTGGGATTAATTGTCAAATATTGGTCTTATAGAAGAATCGATCAATTCAATACGTTTTTAGAATCTTCCTGATGGTTGAGTGGGAAGAATTATAAATATTGATAAAAAAAGGTTACATTTTTCTGGATCTTCAAGCCTTTCTCTTTTTTTGAGTTTCACTCTTTGCTGTATTAAATGCTGTCGGGATCAGATGGTGCGGATATCCCTCCCCTTAATGATATTACTCTGGGATACAAAATCTTTCTTGTTAATTACATTGGAGTCTTTTGAATTGACCAGATAGTATACTTGTTTCCATTCATTATAGTGAGAGCTTTTATACATAGTTGGCTGTTTGTATCTGTGCTTTTACAAAACTTTTTGGTGATCATTTAAAATCTCCCCATCGCGGTCTTCTACCTATATGGGCCAAAAAAAACCCCAGACTGACTAGGGCATGGATTGTGGGCCGAGGCCAACATGTATTTCCCCTCACGCAAACGCAGCTATCCGGGGCACTGCAATGGAATTTCTTTCTGTAGCGTCTGTGTGTTCCTGCTAGCCACCCATGCTGCAGGTGCACACAGACTTGCCATAGCGGAGTTGTACCTGCCTGGCACTTTTAAAGAAACCACGAATGTCTAGGGCACGGCGTGTGGGCCGCAGCCAACATGTATTTCCTTTCACGCAACCGCAGCTATCCGGGACACTGCAATGGGATTTCTTTATATACCGTCTGTGGGTTCCTGGGGGCCACCCATGCTGTGGGTTTACACAGACTTCCCATTGAGGTGTTTTACCTGTCTGTCCCCAAAACACTGACAGACTTGGGTAGGGTGCAGAGTGCAGATGGTTTACCCCTTGCGTTGTCGTTGAGGTATCCGACACCCAAACAGAATGAGTAGGTGTGGACACATGGAGTCCCCATTGGATGCAGGGTCGTGCGGGGGTTGTTGGGCAGCATGTAACTGAGGAGAAGAGGCAGCGGTGTGTGTCCCGCAGGCAGTGATTGTGCTTGGTTGGAGGTAGTGTGGTGCTTAGCTAAGGTGTGCCTTGCTAATGAGGGTTTGTCCGAAGTAAAAATTGTTGGGGGTGGGGGCACTCTTGCCGCTATTGTGGCTTAATAGTGAGACCTGGGAACCTGAGATGCAGCCCAACATGTAGCCCCTCGCCTGCCCTATCCGTATCTATGTCGTTTCCATCACTTTTGTAGGTTTTGAAGATTTGCACAAATGAAAACCTTAGCGAGCATTGGCGATATACAAAAATGCTCAAGTCGCCCATTGACTTCAATGGGGTTCGTTACTCGAAAGGAACTCTCGAGCATCGCGGAAAGCTCGACTCGAGCAACGAGCACCCGAGCATTTTGGTGCTCGCTCATCTCTAATTATCACCAGTTGTAATTCTCTGCAAAATCATAGTACAAATACTAACCATAGAGAAGTTGGTTTATCAATCCAGTGAAACAATAGATTTAAAGAAGTGTGATATTTACCTTTTTAAAGGTTACTATTCGCTGTGTGATAATACTTGGCATACTTCTAATCACAGAAGGTCCCTAAAACAATAATTCTTTATTAATATGCGTTAAAAAACATTGGGCTCAAGACAGTCTCCAAATAATGGGGACAAAACATAAACAAAAAACAGACAATGGACGAGACACATGTGCTCATAGACGTCACAGTGTTATAGGAGTATAAGATCAGAGGGCCGCCAGTAACTCAGGTTGAGTCCAATATGAATCTGGGGTATTTGAGTTTTATAGTTAGAGGTCAGTATGATATATTACACCAACTTGCTCAATGTCCCTTTAATTTAGTTGGCACTCTGGCTCGACACTTTCTAATGTTATACGAAAGTAGCCTAAGTAGATGAGCCGATATATTAGGCCCTAGTGAATTAAGATGATCTCCACTAGTAGAGATTCAAGGTTCTAATTCATTCAGAGTACATAGTTCGTTCAAGGTTCAATGCATTTCAGTCGGACCAACGACTTTTCAAGAACCGGGTGGTCAGATGTAACAGATCGTGCATAGGTCTATCCGTATTCAACAGACGTATGACCTATAACATAAAGATAGTTAGTTGTTGTCTGAATTGGTGCCTATCATATCTTAGTGTTGGTAAACATTAAATTTAGAACCTCGAGATTGTTTCTCCCCCCCCCCCCCCCCCCCCGAGGTAAATTATAGGGTGATGCTCATTTGTTACACTTGGAGCTCCCCATGTGACAGATAGCAGTGTCATAGGGAAACAATTCGTCCAAGGTAAGAATAATGTAGCCCACCTCTAGCTGGCCTGACGTTGGTCTGAGTGGCTTGATGATGCCACCACTTAGTCTAAGTGGCTTGATGATGCCACCCAATAGACGTTAGAATAGTGACACAGTTGTCAGGCTATCCCAGCTAGGATCTCAGTGCTTAAGGGAGCAATACCCCTAAAGCTCAATCTGCAGCTGCAGACAGTTCAAATCACTTGCTACCAAAGCTAACTAAAGCCTGGGTCAAACAATCATGACCATGTAAATAGGCTATCCAGACTTAGCAGCAGCGCTGAGGAGAGAGCATTTCACTTTTTAAACTAATTGTAGAAAAAAGTGATATAGTTTGCTACTATAGCTAGCTAAAGCCTGGGTCAAACAATCTTGACCATATAGCTAAGCTGTCTAAACTGAGCATCAGAACTGAGAAAGAGAACAATTCACTTGTTAGGCTAATAGTGGATAAAGATAGAGAGTGATATAGCCTCCTGCCCTGATGGTGGGTAGGTGGCTGTCTAATTGTGTCTGAGGCTCTCTCATGTTATAAAGCCCATAGCCTTGTCTAGTCACACCCAGCTCGTTACAGCCCACCAATCATGAGCGGGAGTATAATTAGCCATGTGCATACTATGAACTGCCTCTTTCCTATGTTGATCCCGGATATTGGATCTCTGCACTTCATAACACCCAATTGTTGTCTACCATATAATGCTCAGCTTGTGATAGTTGCTGATTTATTTGCTTCGTTATGTTTGCGCTGCTAATGCAAAGCCTGATCGCTTATTATGTCCTCCATTAAATCATATTAGCTGGCTATATGTCACCTAATCGTCGCCTGGTTTTAGTGTCATCCCGGAGCGGTGCTGGATTAACCCTTTCCAATCCCCTGTCTGATGTCCAAAGACACTCCCACCGAAGCCTGCACAGCTCCAACGCCAGAAGACATCCAGCAGGGCACTCCCACTGGATACAACTGGCCGCTCTCTTGTCCGGGGCCACCCAAGCATGTCCCACACCGCAACACTGGCTCTAGCCAGCAGATGGCGCCACCGCACAATGTCAGAAAGAGAAAGACCCCCAGGAAACCCCTGAATCCAAACTTGGATTGCAAAGGGTTAAGGGAAAAAAAAAAACTATGCCAGCCAATCTCCACCTGCCGGCGAAGCTGACGTTCCAAGTCAGGTGGTTGTCCCGCGTCACGGGGTTCAGTGACGTCAGGTGCGCGGCACGCGTGCCATGTCAGCTGGTCGTCTCTTTTCACATGATCAGATGACATCGGGCGCATGACGTGCTGGATGTTTTAGGGAGGCGTAACAGCCTGTCGGTCCTATGCGCGTCATAAGGGGGGCGGCGCTTGATGACGTAGAGGTATTGGCCAATCAGGCACTTAGGCGTCAGAAAGAGGGTAGTGCCCTAAGTTGTCCCAGGTTCTACACTGGGTTTCGAGCGCCATTTTGCCGAAGTCCATGAAGAGTATTCGTGACAGAAGCTCTTGTGGTTCCAAGAGAGATATCGCATCAGTGATATATGTGTGTAAATCAATTCTATATGTGGACTAATAAATGCTGGGATACCAATAAATGGGACATAATTAGAGATGAGCGAGCATACTCGTCCGAGCTTGATACTCGTTCGAGTATTAGGGTGTTCGAGATGCTCGTTACTCGTAACGAGTACCACGCGGTGTTCGGGTTACTTTCATTTTCTTCCCTGAGAAATTTGCGCGCTTTTCTGGCCAATAGAAAGACAGGGAAGGCATTACAACTTCCCCCTGCGACGTTCAAGCCCTATACCACCCCCCTGCAGTGAGTGGCTGGCGAGATTAGGTGTCACCCGAGTATTAAAATCTGCCCCTCCCGCGGCTCGCCACAGATGCATTCAGACATAGTTCAGGGAAAGTGCTGTTGGTGCCGGAGCTGCTATAGGGAGAGCGCTAGGAGTATTTTAGGCTTCAAGAACCCCAACGGTCCTTCTTAGGCCATAGAAATCGCAGATCGCACCTATGTGCGATCTGCGATTTCTGTTCTCTTCTCTATATGCGCTCAATGGGGCCGGCGGCAGCAGCGCCGACCCCATTGAGAACATATAGAAGACAAATCATTCTTCTCTGCCACAGCTGTAACAGCTGTGGCAGAGAAGAACGATGTTAGCCCATTGAATTCAATGGAGCCAGCAATACAGCCGACTCCATTGAAAGCAATGGGCTGCCGGCGATCGCGGGATGAATTGTCGAGAAGGGCTTAAATATATAAGCCCTTCCCTGCAATTCATCCAGAAATGTGTTACAATAAAAATCATTACTCACTTCTCCTGGCGTTCTGCGGCGCTGCTGCAGGATGTTGCTCCCTCCTGGTCCCCGGCAGAGCATTGCTTTCTCTACGAAGGGCTTTAAATCCCCGCCTCCAGAAACACACGTGCCTTCAGCCAATCACAGCCAATGACAATGATGTCATTGAATGGAAAAGGGAAAAAATTCTATTTGGCCTGCAGGCTTGCGCCAATTTATTTCCTGGCTGGGAAATCACCGCTCTGCTGCAGTTAATAACAGTGCAAGACTGCAGTTCTGTGACACACTGCAGGGCCACAACACATTTATTATTGATTGAATATAGGCAGTGGGCCTTTCCTTTAAAAAAAAAGGGCAAAAATTCTATTTGGCCTGCAGAAATCAAATCACTGGTAATACACCATGCTGAGAGGTAGGGGTAGGCCTATAGGACGTGGACGCGGGTGAGGACGCGGAGGCCCAAGTCAGGGTGTGGGCACAGGCCGAGCCAGTGCGGTGGCCAGGGATAGAGGCAGGGCCAGACAGAATAATCCACCAACTGGTTCCCAAAGCGCCCCCTCGCGCCATGCCACTCTGCAGAGGTCTCTCAGCGTAGCGTCCAGACGTCGCTAGCGCCACAGTTTGAGCGCAAGCGCAAGTACGACGCCACGCTCCCGCACGCTCAGGCGTTAAACATGCACATTGCAAAATTGATCAGCCTAGAGATGCTGCCGTATAGGCTTGTGGAAACGGAGGCTTTCAAAAGCATGATGGCGGCGGCGGCCCCGCGCTACTCGGTTCCCAGTCGCCACTACTTTTCCCGATGTGCCGTCCCTGGCCTGCATGACCACGTCTCCCGCAACATTGTACGCGCCCTCACCAACGCGGTTACTGCCAAGGTCCACTTAACAGACACGTGGACAAGCACAGGCGGGCAGGGCCACTATATCTCCCTGACGGCACATTGGGTGAATTTAGTGGAGGCTGGGACAGAGTCAGAGCCTGGGACCGCTCACGTCCTACCCACCCCCCGAATTGCGTGCCCCAGCTCGGTGGTGGTATCTGTGGGGGTGTATGCTTCCTCCACTAAACCCCCCTCCTCCTCCTCCTACGCAACCTCTGTCTCGCAATCAAGATGTGTCAGCAGCAGCAGCACGTCGCCAGCAGTCGGTGTCACGCGGCGTGGCAGCACAGCGGTGGCCAAGCGTCAGCAGGCCGTGCTGAAACTACTCAGCTTAGGAGATAAGAGGCACACGGCCCACGAACTGCTGCAGGGTCTGACAGAGCAGACAGACCGCTAGCTTGCGCCGCTGAGCCTCCAACCGTGCATGGTCGTGTGTGACAACGGCCGTAACCTGGTGGCGGCTCTGCAGCTCGGCAGCCTCATGCACGTGCCATGCCTGGCCCATGTCTTTAATTTGGTGGTTCAGCGCTTTCTGAAAAGCTACCCCCACTTGTCATACCTGCTCGGAAAGGTGCGCCAGCTCTGCGCACATTTCCGCAAATCCCACACGCACGCTGCCACCCTGCGGACCCTGCAACATCGGTTTAATCTGCCAGTGCACCGACTGCTGTGTGAAGTGCCCACACAGTGGAACTCTACGCTCCACATGTTGGCCAGACTCTATGAGCAGCGTAGAGCTATAGTGGAATACCAACTCCAACTTGCGCGGCGCAGTGGGAGTCAGCCTCCTCAATTATTTACAGAAGAGTGGGCCTGGTTGGCAGCCATCTGCCAGGTCCTTGGAAAATTTGAGGAGTCTACCCAGATGGTGAGCGGGGATGCTGCAATCATTTGCGTCACCATTCCTCTGCTATGCCTCTTGAGAAGTTCCCTGCAAAGCATAAAGGCAGACGCTTTAGAATCAAAAACGGAGGCGGGGGAAGACAGTATGTCGCTGGATAGTCAGAGCAACCTCATGTCTATATCTCAGCGCATTGAGGAGGAGGGGGAGGAGCATGAGGAGGAGGGGGAAGAGACAGCTTGGCCCACTGCTGAGGGGACAGATGCTGCTTGCCTGTCATCCTTTCAGCGTGTATGGCCAGAGGAGGAGGAGGAGGAGGGGGAGGAGCATGAGGAGGAGGGGGAAGAGACAGCTTGGCCCACTGCTGAGGGTACAGATGCAGCTTGCCTGTCATCCTTTCAGCGTGTATGGCCAGAGGAGGAGGAGGATCCTGAAAGTGATCTTCCGAGTGAGGACAGCCATGTGTTGCGTACAGATACCCTGGCACACATGGCTGACTTCATGTTAGGATGCCTTTCTCGTGACCCTCGCGTTACACGCATTCTGGCCACTACGGATTACTGGGTGTACACACTGCTCGATCCACGGTATAAGGAGAGCCTTTGCACTCTCATTCCCGAAAAGGAAAGGGGTTCGAGAATGATGCTATACCACAGGGCGCTGGTGGACAAACTGATGGTAAACTTCCCATCCGACAGCGCTAGTGGCCGAAGGCGCATTTCCGCGGCCCAGGTAGCAGGGGAGGCGCAGAGATCAGGCAGCATGTACAGCGCAGGCAGAGGAACACTCTCTAAGGCCTTTGACAGCTTTATGGCTCCCCAGCAAGACTGTGTCACCGGTCCCCATTCAAGGCTGAGTTGACGGGAGCACTGTAAAAGGATGGTGAGGGAGTACGTAGCCGATTGCAGCACCGTCCTCGGTGACGCCTCTGCCCCCTACAACTACTGGGTGTTGAAGCTGGACACGTGGCCTGAACTCGCGCTGTATGCCCTGGAGGTGCTTGCTTGTCCAGCGGCTAGCGTCTTGTCAGAGAGTGTGTTTAGTGTGGCTGGGGGAATCATCACGGATAAGCGTACCCACCTGTCAACCGACAGGCTTACACTCATCAAGATGAACAAAGCCTGGATTTCACCAGACGTCTCTTCTCCACCAGCGGAGAGCAGCGATACCTAAGCAATACGTAGGCTGCACCCGCGGATGGAAGCATCGTTCTCTCTCACCATCCAAAACGGGAACATTTCTGCTTCATCAATCTGTGTATAATATTCCTCCTCCTCCTCCTGCTCCTCCTCCTGAAACCTCACGTAATCACGCCGAACGGCCAATTTTTCTTAGGGCCACAAGGCTCACTCATATAATTTTTCTAAACAATTTTTATACGTTTCAATGCTCTTAAAAGCGTTGAAACTTTAACTTGAACCAATTTTTCGTTAAACTGGGCTGCCTCCAGGCCTAGTTACCACTTAAGCCACATTAACCAAAGCGATTAATGGGTTTCACCTGCCATCTTGGTTGGGCATGGCCAATTTTTTCTGAGGTACATTAGTACTGTTGGTACACCAATTTTTTTGGGCCCTCACCTACAGTGTAATCATAGTAATGTCTATGTTCTTCGCCTGCACTCATGGTACAGAAAGGTGTGTGGGGTTGGCCTACACTTTAGCTACATAAATGTAACTGGGGCCTTGTCTATACTGCAGCTACTGAAATGTGAAAGAGACTGTTATCTCCCTAAACTGCTGCAATGGGAATGTTACTGGGGCCTGTCTTGAGTGCTACTATTACTGAAATGGAACTAAGACTGTGCTCCCCCTGTACTGCTGCTAGTGATATGTTAGTGGGGCCTGTCCCTAATGCTACTGCTTAAATGTTAATAATTCTGGGCTCTGCCTATACCGCTGCTAATGGTATGTCACTGGGGTGTGGAAACAGAGGCTTCACAAAGACATGATGGCGGCGAGGCCATTTCCCACCAACGCTGTTACTGTTAAGGTGCATATAACCACGGACACGTGTAGAGGACACATAGTGCCTCCAAAACATCCCCCTCCTCCTCCAACAATGAAAACATTCTTGGCAAATACCTTTGCATTGGTCCGTCTGGTGGCAGTCCAAGAATTTCACCTTTAACGACACAACAAGAGAGCACCACCACCATCCCCCCGCCACGGCCCACTTAATCCTGGCCACATTCCGAAAACCAACTACATAAAACCGCGCTACCAGGTCCGCAGTCACCACCACATTACCACCAACGAGGTTACTGTTAAGGTACATATTACCAGTCTGACTGGGGCATGCAGTGTGGGCCGAAGCCCACCTGCATTAAGCCCGACATTACTACCTCAGCTGTGTTGGGCAATGCAATGGGATATTTTTATGTACCGCCGGTGGCTTCCTGGCACCCACCCATGCTGTGGGTCCACAGGGAGTTGTTACTACATCTGTCCACTTGTAAAGAACCCCAGTCTAACTGGGGCATGCAGTGTGGCCCGAAGCCCACCTGCATTAACCACGACATTACCTCAGCTGTGATGGGCACTGCAATGGGATATATTTATGTACAGCGGGTGGGTTCCAGGGAGCCACCCATGCTGTGGGTGCACACGGAATTCCCATTGCGGAGTTGTACCTGCCTGTGACTATTTATAAAAAACCGCGGTCTCACTGGGGCATGCAGACACCTTGACAGAATGAATAGTGTGTGGCACATAGGTTCCCCATTGCTATGCCCACGTGTGCAGCTCCAGATGGAGGTGGCACAGGATTGGATTTCTCATTGCTTCTGTACAGCATTGTGGACTATCGCCCCGCCCCTTTTATGGGGGGGGGTCGCTGCCTAGCCATGCCAACCCTCTGCAGTGTGTGCCTGCTTTTCCTGTGGCAGACGCACTTATAAATAGACATGAGGGTGGCGTGGCATGAGGGCAGCTGAAGGCTGGGCAGGGACAATTTGGTGTGCGCTGTGGACACTGTCGTGCGGGGGGGGGGGGGGGGGGGTTGGGCAGCATGTAACCCATGAGAAGTGGCAGCAGAGTGTCATGCAGGCAGTGATTGTGCTTTGTTGGAGGTAGTGTGGTGCTTAGCTAAGGTATGCCATGCTAATGAGGGCTTTTCAGAAGTAAAAGTTGTTGGGAGGGGGGGGGCCACTCTTGCCGGTATTGTGGCTTAATAGTGGGACCTGGGAACTTGAGATGCAGCCCAACATGTAGCCCCTCTCCTGCCCTATCCGTTGCTGTGTCGTTCCCATCACTTTCTTGAATTGCCCAGATTTTCACAAATGAAAACCTTAGCGAGCATCGGTGAAATACAAAAATGCTCGGGTCGGCCATTGACTTCAATAGGGTTCATTACTCGAAACGAACCCTCGAGCATCGCGATAATTTCGTCCCAAGTAACGAGCACCCGAGCATTTTGGTGCTCGCTCATCTCTACTCTTAACCACAACAAAATCTTATCTGTCCATGAATGGTTGGCCTCAGAAAATACCAGTTTTTCCTCCCACCAGCCCAGGTACAGGTTGGCATAGGTGGGGGCACACGGGGTCCCCGTCGCTGTACCCCTGAACTGGTGGAAGTACTGGCCATTGAACAGAAAGAAGTTGTGTGTAAGTATGAATCTCAACAGCTTGGACACAAAGATGTTATACTCCTCGAGTTGTGTCCTTCGTTGTTGAAGGTAAAATTCCACTGCCTGAATCACCTCTTCATGGGGGATCGAGGTATATAAGGCCTCCACGTCGAGACTTGCCAATCGTACGTGGGGGTCTACCTGGAGTACGTCCAGATGTCTGAGGACATCCATGGTATCCCTCACATACGAGGGAAGAGATATTACAAAGTCTCTTAAGATTTTGTCAAGGTACATGCTTGCATTCTGTGTAACTGAGTCCATACCTGAAACAATAGGCTGACCTTTTAGCGGATTTAGTCCTTTATGGACTTTGGGCAGGGCATAAAACGTCGCAATTCGAGGGTGACGTGGTGACATAAATTTATACTCTTTGTCGTCAATGACCTTTGCTCGTAGACCATCCATTAGAATACTTTCCACTAGTTGGCATACTTCAGTGAGTAAATATCAGCTTGTATGATAACATCTCTTTCCAGACAGATATAAGCAGAGCTCACCTCATTACATGTACCTTACTCTTGACAAACTCTCTAGTTGGACAGTAAGTATTACTGACTTCTGAATTTAAAAAAAAAATCTTTGAATTTGTCTTTTTTGCTATGCTTTTAACATGTTGAGAAGCTGTACAAACTATTACTTCTGGGGTTTTTATATTAGATTAGTATTTATGAATATAAGTTGCTGCATTTTTACATTACTAAAAAACTACTGTTTCCAGAGTGCATTGCAGACATTCATGTTCTTGTCCTAAGGCTGTATTTTAATCTAGAGCTGCATTAATTTCATATGCTTCAGTGCTGAACGGTCCTAGTACTACTGGCTGATCAATATCTATAGAGAGCTTATCCTATTGATTTGCATTCTCGGAAGTGTCATCTTTGCACAAGATACAGTATGGTAATCTGGAATGCAGCTAAGTCTTTAGTCTGCCTACACGTCTAGGGAAACATGTAAGGTGACACATGTTGTCCCTATAGCTGCATATAATGGAGCAGTAGGGACCATATTCCCTTATAAAAGATGCAATATAGCATGCTTTGGAACATGCCATTTTTTCCCCCACATAGTTCATATAGTAAAGTATTGGCTAAATACTACAGGTCATAAAATAGGTGAAAGCCGAAATACTTTCGGGATACAGCATAAACTGGAATGTGCATTCAGCAGTAAGGTACATTTGCCTGCTAATTCTGCTTCCTGATAGCTCAGAAGTAGTTAAGGGCCATTTACAAGTAAGGATTATCGCGCAAAATTCATTCACACAAATGAAAGCGTGTGATAATCATTACATCTGAATGCAAGAACATTGTTCACTATTAGTTTACTTTTTATTATCGCTCACTTTCAACCCGCATAAAAATAATCACTTGATTGCTGACTTCTCGCTGTGTGTAAATTCTCTCCCCACTCAGCGCTTCAATAGAATGTGAAGCACTGAGCAACAAGCCAGTGGTGTTCTGCCTGTCTAAATACCCTGCACGAGCGCTAACAACTAGCAGTGGCAACAGCGCTCATGCAATCATGCAAACAGGCAGTCATCCAATGTAAAATATCCATTACCTGGTCACTATAGGCTGCTTATCAGAATATCCTGTGCTCTGTTTGCAATGCCTACTATGAAGTCCTCTGAAGAGACAAAACACAGCAGGAGTTAGTTAGGGCTAAAGTTGCCCTTATTGGGGCAGTTACCCCATGTGAGATGATAGGGATAACTAGTTCCCCATGATTAGGGTATGACCTCATCACCTCCACCCCTGTCCCTTGCATGCACACCAAAAACATGGTAAGACCATCCTATTATTTAGTTTTGCTCAACCCTAATTGATAGCCTATTTTTAGGATAGGCCATCAAGTTTTTAAGACTGGGTAGCCCTTTTAACCCCTTAACGACTGGGGCATAGTGTTTTTACGTCCTCCCGAAGTGGGCTTTATTCTCTGAGGACGTAAAAACATGTGTCCTGCAGAGAATAATGCCCCTTGGGCTGTGGACGTGACAGCTCTATGCTGTCGGTGTCCGCAGGTAGCTGACAGCATGGAGCTGTCATCCCGGGCTGTTTGGACTCCCCCCTGGCATTGCGATCGGCGCTATGCAATGGATAGCACCGATCGCAAAAAAGTAAATAAAAGTGCAATAAAAGTTAAAGATTCAGCTGCTCTGATGGATCGGATCCATCGGAGCAGCTGAAATTACTCACCGAGGTCCTCCGCATGACTCCCCGCTGTCCCGATGCTTCGGGCGCCGTAGCTGTCCTTTTGCGCATGCGCGCCAGGCGGCATTACGTCAGCCGCATGCACAGAAGGCCCGGCGGAGCGGGAGACTTAAAATCTCCGGGCTCCTGTAGGTAGCCGGGAGGCAGGAGATGTCAGCGGGGCCTGCTGTGAATGGTCCCCGGTACCGCGATCGCCGTTATACAATGGATAACGGCGATCGCGGAAAAGTGAAAAAAAGTGTAAAAAAAGAAGTTTCACCTCCCCTCATGGATCGGATCCATGAGGGGAGGTGAAAATACTCACCTCAGGTCCGCCGATGTCCTCCGGCCGGTGTCGGGACCACCCGCTGGCTCCTGTGATGTGCCGATGCGGCGCGCATGCGCAGAAGCCGGCGAGCCCGGCAAATTCAAAATCTCCCTGCACCCGGCTGTCACAGATAGCCGAGTGCAGGGAGATATGACTGGGGACCGCTGTATGTGGTTTCCAGTCATATGATCATCGTTATCCATCAGATAACGGTGATCATATAAAGTTAAAAAGTAAAAAAAAAAAAAAAGTTAAAAGTAAAAAAAAGTTAAAGTTTCATCTCCCCTTATGGATCGTATCCGTAAGGGGGGATGAAATTACATACCCAAGGTCCCGGATTTGTTCCCTGGTGGGATGTTGATCCGCGGATCTTACCCCAGCTTCAGCGCATGCGCCCGTCAGCATGATGCATGCGCAAAAGTGAAATATTGCCCAAGAAATATAAAATCTCCCTGCTGCTGGCTACAAAAGGTAGCCAAGAGCCTGGAGATGTCACGGGGAGCCGCGGTATGCGGTTATTGGTCACGTGATCGCCGTTATCCAATGCATAATGGCGATCACGTAAAAGTTCTTTAAAAAGTGGCAGTTTCATTTCCCCTCACCGATGCGATCGGTGGGGGAAGATGAAACATCTTCTCGGAGGCTTCCGCATTTGAATCCAGATGCGATTATCCTCCATGGATCCTGCCAGCTTCTGTGTATGCGCCCGCCGGCAAAATGCCGGACACATTCACAGGAGCCGGGAAGCCTAGGAAATTTTAAAGCTCCTTGCTCCCAGCGACCATTGGTCGCTGAGTGCTTGGAGCAGTGACCGGCGGCCTTGCTGAGCGGTCCCCGGTCACGTGATAAAGTAGCGATCTAACATTAGGCCGGTCACGCGTGACCGGAGATGAATTACAGGTTCTGCCTGGGCTTGATCAGCGGTAATCCACGGATCAATCGCATGCATTGGATTACACAATTCCCCCCAATTAGCAGGTCGGAATTACGTAATCCACTCGCAGAAGCAGAACACAGCATGCTATATTTTACCACGAATATCTGCGACCTAGAGCCCTTTGTGCTCTATGACCGCGGATATACTCGCACCCCATATGCAAACACATTGTGTACGGGCTGCGGGTACCCGAGTCATCTCTAAGCGACGGCGCGGGAAATGCAAACAAAAAACCGCCTGTGTGAGTAGGCAGTTATGCGCAGTACATTACGCAACCTACGCAGGGTCACAGCCGGGCTCACAGCTGGAATCCGCTGCGGGCCTCCGCAAGCGGATTCCGCCTACGGCTACGTGAGCTCGGCGTTATTCAGACCGCTACCAGTAATCCGTAATTTACAAGAAGCCCCGGGAACGTTCGTCTTCCTGCAGTTCCAGGAGCAGCTTGTTGAGCGCCTTCTCTGTGAGACGGCCGCACCGCAGCAAGATTACAAAGCCTCACAGCGCCACTTTCTACACCCCATCCCCGCTGCTGAGGTTACGAAATACCCCCCAAAATACATGAGAGGAGGGGGGATACCCGGTTTTCTTGCCCCATGTGCCCAACCCAATCAGCCTCCGTAATTACCCCTGTCTTCGGACATAAAACGCAGTTTATATTATTACCTTTATCTAATATTTAGGGAATGCCAAAAAATGGGGATGGCGGGGGGATTATTTTTAGGAAGTCAAATTTTTTTCCGTATAAGTGGGCAATGGGGCCTGGAATTTATTCAGTTCTGCCTTGAAATCCAGCGGGCATTCCCTCCATTATGGGCCTATCCATGTGTCCTGTAAGTAGATTAGGGCCACAATGGGTATGTTTCTGAACACGGGACAAACGGGGGTATCCATTTTGGGGTGAACGTCTTCATTCCTATGTACACTGTACAAAAAAAACAGTTTTTAAATTGACAAAATTGCCAAACAAATGAAAATCATAATTTTTTCCTTTTGCTTTGCTTAGATTCATTCAAATACTTTGGGGTCAAAATATGCAGTACACCCCTAGATGAATTTTTTTCAGGGGTCTAGTTTTTAAAATGGGGTCATTTGTGGGGGTTCCCTATTGTTTTGGACGCTCAATGGCTCTACAAGTGGGCAATGGGGACTGGAATTTATTCCGTTGTACCCTGAAATCCAACGGGTGCTCCTTCCATTATAGGCCTAGCTATGTTTCCTTTAAGTAGATTAGGGCCACAATGGGTATATTTCTGAACACGGGACAAACGGGGGTATCCATTTTGGGGTGAATGTCTTCATTCCTATGTACACTTTCCAAAAAAAACAGTTTTTAAATTGACACAATTGCCAAAAAAATGAAAATCATAATTTTTTCCTTCTGCTTGGCTTAGATTCATTCAAAAACTGTGAAGTCAAAAAAGTCATCATACCCCTAGATAAATTCGTTAGGGGGTCTACTTTTCAAAATAGGGTCACTTGTGGGGGTTCTCCATCGTTTTGGTCACTCAATGGCTCTACAAGTGGGCAAGGGGGCCTAAATCTCCTTCAAGCAAAATTTCTGTTCCGAAAGCCACCGGTTGCTCCTTTCATTTTGGGCCCCATTGTGCATCCAAACGTAAGATTTGGGCCACAATGGGTATGTTTCTGAGCACGGGACAAACAGGGATATCCATTCTGGGGTGAAAATCCTAATTTTCATGTGTACTATAGAAAAAAGTCCTGTCTTTAAAATGACATATTTGCAAAAATATGAAATTTTTGTTTTTCTCTTCTAAATTGCATTGACTCCTGAAAAAAAACTGTGGGGTTAAAATACTCATGATACCCCTCAGTGAATACGTTAAAGCGTGTAGTTTTTAAAATGGGGTCACTTGTGGGGGTATCTATCATTTTGACTCCTATGAGCTTTTCCAATCTTGGATTGGTGTAGGAAAACAAAGTGTTCCTCAAAATGCTGAAAAGTAATGTTACATTTGTACGTCTCCTAAATGGTTAAAAAAAAAGCGAAAGTTTTTCCAATGTGCGCCCAAAATAAAGTAAACGGATGGAAATATAAGTCTTAGTAAAAATGTCTATATTATGTTTGCACATATTTGAGATATTGCAGTTGGAAATGTGAAAAAATGACGATTTTTTCAAAATTTTCCCAATTTTGGCGCTTTTAATAAATAAACACAAATTCTATCTGTCTTTTTTTTCCACCTAAATGAAGTACAATATGTGGCGAAAAAACAATGTCAGAATCGCTTGGATATGCAAAACCTTTCTGGTCTTTTTCCATGCTAAAGTGACACGTGTCAGATTTGCAAAATTTGGCCTGGTCATTAAGGCGCAAACAGGCTTGGTCACTAAGGGGTTAAATAATAATTGTAAAAATGCATATGCAGTAAACTCCTTTTAGTGGTTTCTGCAGTCTTCCAGAATGCTATAATTGCTTAAAGGGAACCAGACAGTAACTTTTAGGTCACTAAACCACAAGCATTTTTTATACTCCTGTGAAATGTGTTTCTTTTGCCATTAGTTATGAAAAGAAGTTAAGACTTACTGAAGATTAACATATGTAGCTGAGGACAGCACTGCATGTGTAATGGAGCAGGATAGACTGTCCTTGGATTCATATGCGCAATGCACGTTCGCCTAATGCCCCTGGAGATGGATCTCAAATTCTTCTCTGATTTGTTACAACTGCTTTTTCTGAATATCGCTGAAATGGGTGATCTTCACAAGATTCTGCTTATAAAGCAAGGCTACTGTCCTGATTATAGAAGTCAAGGAATCTGTTAGTGCAACTATAAATAAGGGGAAAAAACTTAATTTTCTGTTCTTCTCTTTGTCATTATACAGAAAGCACCTGGATCTTTGCCTGCCTGCCTGCTGAGCAATATGAAAGTCTTCATTTGCCTTGGTTTTCTTCTGTGCTTGTATCTCAGCGCAGAAGCAAAAGTCTATAACAAGTGCGACTTACTTAGGATCGTTCATGAAACCGGAATGGCTGGATATCGTGGCCACAGTGCTGCAAACTGTAAGTAAACCCTAATCAAAGCTGAATAATACAATATGACATACTATCAGGCCTTATATATTCCTACCATAGGAAGTAGGTTACATAGTACGTACATTTCCAAAAAAGAGTGTCAGACAAAATCACTTGTTTTATCTATTTAACAATGAAAATAGCGTTGAATAGAAAAGTTTTATAATACTTTAATAAAGGGGGGGGGGGGGGGGAGCCGGAAAGGAAGGGGAAAGAAAGGGGGAAAGAGGGTGTGGGTGTGGGATAGTGTTCCGGTCTCTATTCAGGAAGGAGCGACACACGTGTGTATGTTTCTGTCTCAGCAGAAGGGTTTCAATAACGAAACAAAGAGGAGTTTTAATTCTCTATGTCAAAGGCTTGAGGTATACGAACAGGTCTCTTTACTTTCTCAAGGGCTTGGAGAGGTTTTTGTCAACCACGGTTTCCACATTGATAGAAATTTGTCATGTGTTCTAGAGGATTTGCTTGTAAGTTCCTCAAACCTACATATTTCGTTTACTTTGACTATCCACTGATTGGCTGTAGGAGGGTCGGGTTGTAGCCATTTTGTGGGGATCAGTGCTTTGGCTGCCATTATAAGGTGGGTAATCATGTTGGTCTTGGAGGGTTTATAATTAGGGGAAGGTTTTGCTAGAAAGATGTGTTCAGGAAGAAGCTTAAAGCTGTTTGCAGTGATTTCTTGAATCTTTGATTCTATTTGATCCCAGAAGGGCCTTATTGCTGTACAAGACCACCAAATGTGCATTAACGAGCCCACCTGGTCACCACAGCGCCAGCAGAGGTTCGAGTCAGTTAATTTATAGGCAAACAGCCATTCTGATGTTCTATGCCATCTTGTTAATAACTTGTAATGGTTTTCTTGAAGCCTGACACATTTGGAGTGGCCATGTGAGTTACCCAACACAACTCTTAAATCCTCATCAGATAGTTTTATGTTAAGTTCTTTCTCCCATGAGTGAATAAAGGCTGGTCTGCCCTTTACTTGAGGAGTAATGAATTTCTTTTTAATCAGAGAGAGTTTTCTACTGGAGCTGATACATGTTATCATTACACGTTCTAGCTCTGAGTATGGTCTAGAGGATGGATAACTTTGATTAAATTGTTTTAAGGTTTTATAAAGGTGTAAATATGATAGGGAGTTAAGGGGAGGCATTGCTGTCTGGGAGATTATATTCTCTACAAATTGTTCGTTTTGGTGAATGCGTGCAAGCCAAAGGTCTGAAATAGAGAGCTTCTCCAGTGCAAACCATATTTTTTCCGTGTGGGTATCTAGTTTCAGTTCTAGATATTCTGGTATTAAAGTCAGGGGGGTAGCGGGAGATGGGTGGGGAGCTAGATCCGCTCGGATAGAGTCCCAAGTCGCACAAGCACCTTTCAGGAGAGGGTCAAAGGTGGATTTCCTATAGAATTTTTTCTTAGGTAGCCACATATCTCTGAGAAAATATTTACCGTAGGTGGCTTGTGCCAAGCTCTTCACTGTTTTGTTTTTTGATGGATTAGTTAATTCCAGCCATCTGGTTAGTTGGATTGATTTATAATAGTGGGACATATCTGGTAGATTGATTCCCCCAAGCTCTCTTCTCTGGACCAAAAGATTGTGTGCTAGGCGGGGTCTCCTATGTTTCCATATGAAACTTGAGAATTTTATTTTAATCTTTTTGAAAAAGGAGTCTGGAAGAGAGATTGGTAACATTTGCATTATGTATAGAATCTTAGGTACCAGATAGGTTTGTATGAGATTTCTGCGGCCGAACCATGAGATCACTGGTAGATCATAAGTTTCCAGAGATGAGGAGATGTTTTCAAGAAGTGGGGCAAAATTGCTGTCAAAGAGGTGTTCGAGATTTTTTGTTATCTTGATACCTAAATACTCTATGGATGTCTCAGACCATGTAAAACCAGAGGATCTCTTCAGTTTTATAGCTGTGTCTGGGGGTAGCGATATATTTAGTATAGTTGACTTAGTTACATTAACTTTGAAGTTGGAAAAGTATCCATAGAGATCAAGTATGTTTTTTAGAATTGAAAGGGCTTGTTCTGGGTTGGTTAGGATAAAAAGTATATCATCTGCAAAAGCTACAGATTTGAGAGAGAGGTGGTTAAGGCGGATTCCCTGAATTTCTTTAGTCTGACGCACCGGTTGGAGTAGTATTTCTAATGAGAGAATAAAGAGAGTAGGAGAAAGAGGGCAGCCTTGGCGTGTTCCATTGGCGATAGAGAAGGTTGGGGAGAGTGAGTCATTTACTTTAATTTTGGCGTGAGGGTTTGAGTACAGAGTGAAAATTGCCTTAATTAGGGGAGGGGGGAAATTAAATTTTTCCAGGACTGTTCGCATGAAATTCCAATCAACCCTATCAAAAGCCTTTTCGGCATCTATTCCTAGAAAACTAAGGGGATTTTCTGTTTTTTAACATAGCTGATTATGTGTAGGAGTCGAGCTGAATTGTCCTTTCCCTCCCTTCCCTTGACAAACCCGGATTGTTCCTCATTAATTAGGTTGGGTATAAATTTGTTGATTCGCCTAGAGAGAATTTTCGCCCAGATTTTGATATCTAAATTTAGGAGAGAGATTGGCCTATAGCTGCCACATAGAAGCGGGTCTTTTCCCTCCTTATGAATGAGGGTGATATAGGCTTCCTGCGTCTGCTTGGGTAGTTGTGCACCTGCTAGCAGAGCATTAAGAGATAAGGCTAGGTGTGGTAGAAGTAGGTCTTGAAATTTTTTATAATATATTAGGGGTAGCCCATCTGGGCCTGGGCTTTTATGAAGGGGGAAACTGTTCAAAACAGAGGTTAATTCCTCTAGTGTAATAGGTGAAGTCAGAGAGTTTGCCTCTGATTGACTCAGAGAGGGGAGGTCCAGGGAGATTAATAATTCTCTCAGTTCTCTACTTTTTGTTTCTTTCGCCTGTTCTCCAGCCAGGTTCAAGTTATAGAGCTGTGCGTAGAATTTTTGGAAAGTTCTTGCTATCATTGGTGTCTCGCTGTGTGTCTTCCCTTCCGAGTCCTTTATTTTGTAGATATGTGTTTTTCCCCTAGCTTTTTTTATTAACGCAGACATGAGTCGGCCACCTTTGTCACCGTGAGTATATAATTGGTGTTTGTAGTATAGGAAGGATTTTGCAAAGTTGCTGTTTAATATATCTTTAAGGCATTCCCTTAGGTCTACTAATTTTTGATGGGCTTCTTTTACTTTATTTTGTTTTGATAGCTGTTCTAGACTAGAAATTTGAGATAATATGTCTTCTATCTTTTTCAGTTTTTGCTTTTTCTGTGCTGAACCAATAGAGATGAGTATGCCTCTTATATACGCTTTGTGTGATTCCCACACTATCGGGTATTTGTCTGGGTTTAACTGATTTTCTTTAAAGAAATTTTTCAGATGAGTGGAGATATTTTTGGAAGTTTTTTGGTTTTCCAGGATCGATTCATTTAATCTCCAACTCCAATTTTTGTGCGATGGGGGGGGGGCTAAATTGAGTGAGATTGTGACTGGGGCATGATCTGAGATTGTTATGTTGCCTATGTTGGCATTTTTTAGGTGTTGAATCAGGGAGGAGGAGATAAGAACGTAATCTATTCTTTGGAACGATTTGTGAGGTGGAGAGTAAAAAGAGTAGTCTTTACTTGAGGGGTTCAGGGTTCTCCAAGCGTCAGAGATTTTTAATTCAGCAAGAGCTTTATGGAGTCTTTTTCGTGCTCGTTGTGAGATCTGGGATCTCCCCGCGGACGAATCCAGGATAGGGTTTAGGGTAAGGTTAAGGTCTGTACCTATGACTATTTTGCCCTCGGCGAAAAGTGATAGTTTGTTTAAAGCTTCTATCAACCAGGACACCTGATTTTTATTTGGTACGTATAGGTTGACTAAGGTAAAGGTTTCGGTTAGGATCTTCCCTTTTAGAAACAGCAAGCGGCCTTCTGAGTCAGAGAGGCTGCCAGTCTCGATGAATGGTACTGAAGGGTGAAGTGCAATAGCTACACCCTTAGATGCACTCTTTGGATGATTATTAAAAAACCATCTATCGAACATTTTTTGGGGGAACCTCTGAGGTGTTGATTCTTTGAGATGAGTCTCCTGGAGAAATGCAATAGAGGTCTTTAGTCTCTTCAGGAGCCACATCACTCTATTTCTTTTTTGAGGTGTGTTTAAGCCTTTAACATTAAGAGAGGTGAAGATAAGTTCGCTGGTCATTCTGGTTATGGGTTCTGGTTTACGTGTGTGAGAGAGGTTAGTGTTATATTTCTCGGAGCTGGGGGGGGGGGGGTCTGCTGGTTTCGCTTCTCCTTTAAGAGGACGAAGGGGAGGAATGAGGGATTGGCCGAGATAAGAACTCGGAGCAATCAGAACACTAGGGGCTGGGTCTGCAATATAGCAATCCAACCAGTGAGAGAAAAAGAAGATGAGAAAAAAAAAAGGAAAACGTAAAACAAACTGTGTAGTTAACAAGAGTTTTGGTACTAGGTTTAGTACAACTTGTCGTGCACCTACATAATGCAAGTATGCGACTTGCTAAGAAATACTAATATGCAGTTTAGTTAGAACCTGTATTTAGACTTTGAGAGGGGAGGTTCTCGGTAGAAAATTACTCAGTTACCTGGTTCACCGGACAACACCTCCGGTGGAGGGGAAGGGGGCGGGGCGGGCAGGCCACACGGGTCAAACATCTCCACTACCAGGAGATATGCTGGCTATGTCTACTGATAGGGGCCTCTCTGCTATGCGGTTTTGTGTTGGTTCGAGGTTCATTTAGCAATCAAGTACAGGGACTTCAGCACAGCTACTACTATCTCCAAACGGGGATCCTATCCACCCACCCCCGCCCTACGCCCGAGGCCCAGCTCCCACCAGCAGTCCCTATGGGGGTCGGTGGGATGACAGTGGTCTCGAGGGCAAGCCGGCGGATGGGGGGAGGGGAGGTGAGGGACAGGCGCGCCTTAGAGCCGGGCTCACCAAGGCAAATGCAATGGGGTCTTGAGTAAAACAAGTAAATGAAACAATTAAAACAATTAAAACAGTTCTCAAATATAAGTGTTTCAATACTTATAGGGGGGATGTGAGCTGTCCTGGTGATCGGTATCTGTCGTGGAGCCTTCTAGTTCTTTCTGGCTGATGGTGGGGATTCGTGAAGCACGCCTCCGAGCCACAAACGCCTGTGGAACCGTTCCGCTTCAGGAGTTTAGAGTCTGTAATAAAGAGCTTAACATGGGGGGGGGGGGGGGGGGGTGAGAGAACTGCAGGAGCTGATGCACTTAGAGAGGGTGCAAAGTTAGTCTCTCATCTGTCCTGGCACTGGCGGCTCCCTCCTAAAGACGGTCTGTCCCAACGAAGCGTGTGCAGGGATCATGGACTTAGTGCTGTATCAGGTAAGGGGCTCATTTGGCATCGTGTGGCGTCGCTGGTGTCTCCGGAGTGTTCTGAGGATAGTCTAGTCTCGTGCGTGATATTTTGTTTCTTGGGGACTTAGAGCGGGTGACTCTATTCCATGGGGTTAGAGCTGCTGCTTTAGGCAATTCCGCTTTTTCCCCCAGCGGCATCCAGGATGGAATCTGGATTGGTGTTATGTCTAGGACAGTCCATGCTCTTTCCAAGTCAGCAGGAGTGTTGATGGTGATGCGTTTACCATCTTTGTGGATCAAGAGGCCAAAGGGAAATAGCCAAGTATATTGTAGATTTTTAGCTCTGAGAGCTTCCAGCAAGGGTCTCATCTGCCTTCTTTTTGCTAGTGTAGAAGGGGCTAAGTCCTGATAGAGCTGGATTGGAGAGTCTTGGTAAGTTGACTGGCCTTTTTCTCTCGAGGCAGCTAATATTGCATGAGTATCGTTAAAAGAAAGGAGGCCGCAAATTATATCGCGTGGTGATTCGCCTGGTTTTGGCTTTGGGCGCACTGCTCTGTGGATTCTTTCAATTGTGATTGCGCTCGCTCTCTCTTTCCCCAGTAGTTCCGAGAAGATGGTGGAAGCAATATTTCTGAGTTCGTCTGGTGCATGGGATTCAGGGAGGCCTTTTATTCTAATATTTCGTCTCTGACTCCTGTTTTCCTGATCTTCTATCAGCACCAGCGCTCTGTCAATTTGGTCTCTCTGCTTAGTGATATGGTCCGTAAGGTCGTTTGTTTTGGTGATGACATCTGAGTACGAGTTTTCAAGTTCCTCCACTCTGTTGCCAATATGTAGGATTTCGGTTTTGATAACGCTAAGTTCTGAGAGGACTGGTTGAATGGCTTGTGCGAGGGCACTCTTCAAGAATTCTTTAGATATATTAGCTTTCAGTGAGGTGCTCTGTTCCACTTCGTTGTCACTCTCATATTCAGATTCTGTAGGATTGTCACCTTCGTTTGAGTAAGCTAGAGTCTTTTTGGAAGTCCCTGCAGGAGACTGAACGCTTTTCTTTTTTAAGTATCGCTGTAAGTCCGCCTGGTTTTTTGAAGTGGAGTGTTGACCGGAGGTTTGACCGATTTTTTTTCTTTGCCGGTTTTAACCATTTTGTCGTTTTAGTTGTACAGTCGCTAACTGCGTAGGGCACAGGTGTGGTTAGGGATTAGGGCATGTCTGGTCCCAAATCCCTGTTGCTGTAGAGAGGAGGGACGTACTTGGGGTACTCTGGTGTCCTCTTTTTTTCTCTTCTTTAAATTTATTTGTTATTTTTTCTTTCTCCTCTTTTTTTTTTTCCTTTCTTTTCCCCTCTCCTCTCTCTTCTTTTCTATTTTTTTAATTTTTTTTTTTTAATTTTTAATTTTCTCTTCCTCTCCTCCCCTCCCCCTGCCTCCCCTCCCTCTCCCAATCGACTCTCCCCCTCTCCCCCTCGTCTCCTTTATCCCCTCTTCTCCTGTTCGAGGACTAGATCTTAGTTACCTAGTTAACCCGCTGGGGGGGGGGGGAGAAAGAGGGGGGGGGTTGTGGTCAGTTGCTTTCAGGGAAAGAAGCTTCTCCAGTGTGCTCAGTGGGCAGCTACAAGTTCTCTTATAGCTTTGTTAGGTTCAGTGGTAGTGCAGGCAAGATGGTATAAGCACTTTCATGTGTCTGAGCTCAGATCACTATTCACTGGAGCTAGATCTTTGTATCCCTGGTGAGGGCTGCAAGCTCTGGTGTAGGAGAGTATCAGGTCCTGAGTGTTCCGCTGCTGGTGCTCGAGCGCTGCAGCGCTATTGTCTCTGTTATCAGCTTACCGCTGTATGGCCGACGGGTCTTCTTTTTGCTTGGCTCTTTGATGTGGGAGAGTTAGCTGTTGCAAGTTTCCCGAAGGCGAGATGCCCAGGGGAGATGTAAGCGCTCGTTCACTGCTGCGCTACTGTTTCTCTACTCACCGCGCTCAGCCGCGGCAGATGCAGTCCAAGATGGCGCCTCCGGCACAGCGATCTACTAGGCCTCGGACTACGAAGTCTCACCGGGTTACTCAGCTGGAGCTGCACGGGAGCACTGGTCTTCTCCCTCAGCTGCGGGGGACACTCAGACTGACTGGTGAGCTTTTTGAAAAGTTTTCTGTCGGCCTTTATCGCACTAGATTGTGCTGACTAACCGAGAGCTCCTTTACTTGCGACCTCACTTCTCGGCAGCTAGGCCACGCCCCCACACTTTTTTTTTTTAACCATTAGATTTTTTTTTATTGAGGATTAAGAAAGTAGTACAGTACAGTCGTTGATATGCATTACAAACATAATCATACAAGAATGTTGAGTAACAAATACAAAGCATATCTTTACATTCTCAGCCCTTTCCAGTGTTTTGCAATTATAGTCTTTGCGGTCATTAAAGCGTGGCCAATTAGGTATTTGGATGATGGTGGGTATTTATCTAGGTCCACCAACAGCAAAATCAATTTTGCTTCTCTGTGAATATGAATTTGCAAGATTTCGTCAATCAGATTCAGTATTTTTTGCCAGTAGCGGTTTAATTTAGGACATGACCAAAATATATGTGAGAGAGAGCCTTTGTGGCCACAGTTCCTCCAGCAAGTGCCGTCACCCCTATGGAGCCTACTCGTTAGCAGTGTGGGGGTATAGTACCATCTCATGTTAATTTTCATTTGTACCTCAAGTATACCTAGTCCCTTGGTTGATTTTCCCGCCAGTCTATGCTTTGTCCCATGCTTCAATAGGAATAACTGTCCCCAATTCTTTCTCCCAATTCAGCATTTGTGTTTTTTTCGTCAAGTTATTATTACCTGTCAAGGTATCATAAAATACCCTGGTGTCAGATTTCCTTAACTTAGGTGTTGAAATTATTCTGTTAATAATTTCGGTTGGGATCTTCATTCTGTGTATTTGAGACTTTTTTAGGAAATGTTTGGCTCTAGAGTACTTAAATATATCCTGTTGTGGTAAATTATAGGTGGTTCTGAGCTCTTCAAAGGGTTTGACTGAGTTTCCTGATATAAGGTCATTTAGTTCTCTCATGCTCTTTTTCTTCCATTCTTTTAGTTCCAATTCAGGTATGTATACATTTAAATTTCAAGAGGCAGAAGAGGAGTCTTAAGAGTGTCGTATGTGGTTACTTTCTGAGTTAGCTCCTTCCAGATCTCAAGAGAGGCCAATGTAGGGGGGGGGGGGGGGGGCAGCGTTTCAATTTTTATTTTTAGGTCAGGGAGACCTGATAGAGCCTCAAGGGAAGCTGCGTATAAGAGCGGCTTGCTCGAAGAAAGCTTGGTGAAGCTGTTCTCCATGCCCACCCAGCTCAGTTTATCTCCTTGGTGTAGCCAACTACCAGTTTGGTTCAGAAGAGTGGCTTTAAAGTATTTTTCTATGTTGGGTATGTCCGCCCCTCCCCTAGTGCGACGCAAGGCTAAAATTGACAGCGCT
Organism: Eleutherodactylus coqui; assembly: GCF_035609145.1. Classification (NCBI taxonomy): domain Eukaryota; kingdom Metazoa; phylum Chordata; class Amphibia; order Anura; family Eleutherodactylidae; genus Eleutherodactylus; species Eleutherodactylus coqui. The sequence continues at coordinate 308,341,404 of NC_089838.1, read as the reverse complement.
AGGCGAGGCTTTTTACCCCCCCCCCCAAACAAAGTCTGATAATTGTTTTTGAAATTTTCGCAACGTGGTCTTTGAGATTAGAACTGGCAGGACTCTGAAGAAGTAAAGGACTTTGGGCAGGATCTTCATTTTGTAAGTCATAATTCTTCCTAGCCACATAAGGCTCAGTTTGGATAGGCCCCTTATCTCCCTCTGAGTGGAATCTAGCAGTGATATGTAGTTATTTTTTTTCTACGTTTTTTAAGTCAGGTGTCATATGAACTCCCAGGTATGATAAGTCTTTTTCTTTCCACTCGAAAGGAAATTCTCGTTGGATCGCCATCTTTAAGTCCTTTGAAACGTTTATTCCCAAAATCATTGATTTCCCCACGTTGAGTTTATATAGTGATATGCTACTGAATTGTGATAGAGTTCGTTGGGCCGCTCGCAGGGAGTTTAGTGGATGAGTCAGAGTAAGGATAATATCATCGGCAAAAAGGCCAATTTTATGTTAACGGAGATTTAGGGGCACTCCTTCTATCTCGAGTGAAGACCAGATTGCGTCCGCTAATGGTTCTATTGTAAGAACGTATAAGATAGGAGAAAGAGGGCAGCCCTGTCTCGTGCCATTTGTTATTTTAAAGGGCTCTGAGAGTACTCCATCTATCAGTATTTTGGCCGAAGGTGACGAATACAGGGCCCAGATGGCACGTAGCACCCCCTCTCCCAGTCCATACCTAGATAAGGTTTTAAATGCATAGTCCCAATGGACGCGGTCGAAAGCTTTCTCAGCGTCTAGGGCTAGCATAACGGCCGGAGAGCGGGACATTTTCAGAGAATGCAGAAGGTTCATGATTTTTCTTGTGCCATCCGAGGCCTGCCTCCCCTTAACAAAACCGACCTGATCTGAATGAATTATTTCGGGGAGAATACTGAGTAATCTATGGGCCAGCGTTTTTGAGTATATTTTAATGTCAGTATTGAGTAACGAAATTGGTCTAAAATTTGCTGGGTCGTCCGGTTCTTTCCCTTGTTTAGGTAGAACTACAATGGTGGCCTGAAGCGCTTCCTCCAGGAAAGAGCCTCGCTGCATAGCTGCATTAAATTTTTTTATTAAATGAGGGGACAATGACCCTAGAAATAGCTTATAATATTCAGTTGAGAACCCGTCAGGTCCTCGGGCTTTTTGGGTTTTCATGTCTGAGATTGTGTCCGTGATTTCGGGAATTGTCATTTCCCTATCTAGCGCTTCTATCTGTGAATTGTTTATTTTTGTTTAAAAATTCTTCTATCGTAGCACTGTGGGGCTGTTCTAAGTGGGTGTCGTTTTTTAGGTTATACAGTTTGCTGTAATAAGAACAGAATGAGTCCGCGATTTGTTTCGGGTGAGTGATTTTAAACTCTTTGTTTCTTCAGTTCCACACATAGGGGATGCTAGCTTTAATTGTCTTCTTTTTTACGAGGTTGGCCATCCATTTAGACGGTTTGTTTAGTGAGGAATATATGTTAGCTCAGTGTGCGTTAACTTCTTTGTCATAGTCACTCTGTAGCACCTTACGGAGTTCAAGTCCTGCTTTGAATAATTTATCATGGGTGGACTGGGAAGGGTTTTTTTCTAGCTCATTTTCTAGACGTTGGATGCTAGCCACGAGGGATTCAGTTTTGTTGAGTTTACTTTTTTATATCTGGCGCCTAGCTTTATAAGAACTCCTCTCATATAAGCCTTATGGGCATTCCAAAGTGTCACAGGGTCTATATCTGGAGTATTATTAAAAGAAAAATTCGTTCAGGTTTTTTTGTATTTCTTTCTTGTAGTCGGGGATTTTCATTAGGTAGGTGTTATTTCTCCATGGTCTAGTTTTTTGGCGATGGCTACCTAGTGCAATTGTTGTCAATGTCGGAGCATGGTCCGAGCAGGTGGCTATACCAATTTCAGCTTTAACTACTGAAGTTATTAAGTGTTTGTCTACCAGGCAAAGATCTATTCGGGAGAATGTTCTATGACGTGAGGAATAGAACGTGTACTCCCTTGCTGATGCATTGAGACAGCAGAAGGTGTCATATAGTGCCACACTCCGCAGCCACCCGCCCAGTGAAATGCCTTTTTTTGCGGTTTGTTGTGTGGAGTCGGCAGGTCTATCTGGAACTAAATTGAAGTCCCCACAAAAAATCAGAGAGCCTTTTGCCACCTGGGGTATTTTCTTTTTTTAGTTTATTTAGGAAGTTAATTTGCTTTTGGTTTAGGACATAGGTGTTAATTATTGTAACCAATGTGTCTCTTTTTTCTTTCAATAGTTTTTTATTATTTTATAATGAAGGTTACAGAAATAGAAATCACGCTCTGAGTATAGACAGTATACATACAGTAGGTCTTGTATAAGTGGTACTCATTTATGAATAAGAGAAGTTAAAACGGTATTCATAGCTATCAAGTAACCGCTCGATATTAGTTGGTGAAGAATAAACAGTTTGAAACTGATTTGAAACATAATGTAAGCGTGTTTGTGAATGGCGGGGGGGTGAGGGGAGTGGGGGAAGGAAGGGTTGGGGTGCGGTGGTGGTTTAAGGAAGGTAGAAAGCAAGGGAAGTTTGATAGTGATAGAATGAAAAGCATAGATTCACCGAAATTTTTGTTGTTAGGGATGGAATGTGTTGATCCAAGGCTTCCACATCATTTCAAATCTATTGATGTCATTGTTTCTGAGGGCTAAAATCTTTTTGTATAGGCTATGCTCCCACACTAGGTTGATGAGGTCTGTCAGCGTTGGGACTGTCTCAGATTTCCAACGTCTGGCTATAAGGGATTTTGTTGCCAAAAGTATATGGCCTACCAGTTTTTTTATGATGGGAGGGCATTTTGGCTGTGTTTAGGAGCAGCAAGGCAAATTCTGGAGAAAAAGGGGGTTTGAAAGCTGTAAGTCTATATATGAGATTATATATTTCTTTCCATAATGGGGTTAGGAGAGGGCATGACCAAAAGTTATGAATATGAGAGCCTTTATTTTTGCAGTTTCTCCAGCATCTGTCGCTATCAGAAAGTCCCCTTCTGGCTAAAACCAGAGGGGTGAAATACCAACGTGTGAGCAGCTTCAGATGTGTCTCGATTAGATTTGCGCTCTGCGATGATTGTCTAGCCCATTCAAAGGCCCTGAACCATTGGTCTAGGGGTATTTCCTTCCCGAAATCTTTGCTCCAATTAATGAGATGACATTTGCCTGGTGGTCTCAGGTTTTCTGAGAAGATATCATAGAATATTCGGGTGCTCATTTTGATTTGTGGTTCATCTAAGAACGAAGCAATTATTTTAGGGATTCTGATATTTTCTAGTTGGTGGTTATGTAAGAAGGAGGAAATTTAAATGTATTTATAAATGTCTGAGTTTGGGAGATGGAAATTGTTGGTCAAGTCCCGAAAGGGGAGGGGTTTATTTGAGAGGAAAAAGTCAGGTATATATTTGAGGCCCTGCCTGGACCATGACCCTATATTTAGGTTGGGAATCAGAAGTTCTAAGGTTTCCAAAGGTATTTTCAGGGGGGTAGGAGGAGTGGAGTTATCGAGGTTGCGTATCAGATCAGACCAGGCTTCTATCGATGCTCTCATTGGGGGAGAGAAGTGTGAGTTTTTAAAAGGTTTCGATATTGTGGGGTGTATAATGCCTATGATAGATGTGATTAGAAGATGTTTTAAGGGTTTTTGATTATTAAAGTCCTTTTCCAAGGAGGGCCAGCTTATTTTTGAGTTATGTCTTGTCCAGGCTCTTAAGTTGTTGAGGATAGTAGATTTGCGGTATGAGTCTAGGTTGGGAAGACCCAAACCTCCTTGGCGCCTGTTTAAGGTTAAGATGGAGAGTGCGATTCTTCGTTTTTTATTTTGCCACACAAAGTTGGATAGTTGTCTTTGAAATCTATTGAGAAGGGTTTTAGGTATAGGTATTGGTAGGGTGCGAAAATAGTGTAGGATTTTAGGTAAAGTCATCATTTTATATATGGTGACGCGGCCTAGCTATGAGAGAAGGTAGGACTGATATGTGTCTAGTTCTTTTTGAAGGTCTTCAAGGAGTGAGGGGAAATTTGCCGCTATTAGGCGCGATGTGGGAAAGCTTAAGTTTATACCTAGGTATGGGATGGACTTGAGTTGCCATTGGAAGGTGAATTCTTTTTGTATATCCTTTTTTAGACTTTCCTGTATGTTTATGCCTAAAATTTGTGATTTGGTAATATTCAATTTATAATAGGAGATTTCCGAGAATTTTTTTAGTATTTTTTGCGTTATTCTTAAGGATGAGATTGGGTTGGAGAGCGTAAGAAGGATATCATCGGCAAATAGGCTTATTTTGTGTTGTCTCGAGCCAGCTACTATTCCCTGAACGTCTGGGCAGGTTCTTATATATTCCGCTAGGGGTTCCATAACCAGGGTAAATATTAGGGGGGAAAGCGGACAGCCCTGGCGTGTGCCGTTAGTGATTGGGAAGGAGGATGATAGCATACCGTCAGCAAAAAATTTTGCCGATGGGGAAGTATACAGGGCTTGGATAGCTTTAAGTATGTTGCCAGAGAATCCGAATTTTTGTAGGGTGGCAAAGGCATAATTCCAATGGAGCCTATCAAAAGCTTTTTCAGCGTCGAGGGCAAGTAAGACTGAAGGAGTGTGTGTGGTTTCGAGTTTGTATAAAAGGTTGAGTATCCTTCTAGTTCCGTCTGAGGCTTGTCTATCTTTTACGAATCCGACTTGATCTGAATGGATTAAATTGGGTAATATGTTTAAAAGTCTTAGTGCTAATGTTTTGGCGTATATTTTTATGTCACAGTTTAATAGGGATATTGGTCTAAAGTTGGAGGGAGAGGTGGGGTCTTTCCCTGGTTTGGGGATTGTTATTATTGTGGCTTCTAACATTTCAGTTGGGAAGGAACCTTCATTAATTCCTTGGTTGCATGCTTTAGATAGGTGTGGAGCTAAGGGTGTTGGAAAGAGTTTATAGTAATCGTTAGAAAACCCGTCAGGGGCTGGGGCTTTATGAGGTTTTAAAGTTTTGATATTATCTATGATTTCGTTGGGTGTTAAGGGGGCATTGAGGAGGTTGAGCTGAGTTTCTGAGAGTGAAGGAAGGTTTATTCCTTTGAGAAATTGTTCAATGTTGGATAAGTGGGGTTGAGGGGTGGAGCGATCGTCTTTTAAGTTATATAGTTCTTTGTAGTATTGGCGGAAGAGTTCTATTATATGGTTGGGGTGGTATACTTTGTTGTTGTGGTTATGTGGGTCATAGAGATATGGGATTTTGGTTCTGGAGATCTTTTTTTGACTAAGTTTGCCATCATGTGTGTGGGTCTGTTATTTGATGAATAGTAAGTTGCTTTTGAGGATCTCATTTCTTTTTCATAATTGTCAATCAGTAGATTTCTAAGATTTTGTCTAAGTTTGAATAGTTCGTTGTGGAGGGAATCAGAGGGGGATCTGGACATTTGGCTTTCTTTTTCAGTGATTTGTGCTAAGAGTTCGTTTAGTTGGTGGTTTTTTTCTTTTTTATGTCTTGCACTAATTTTAATTAAAGTTCCTCTAATGTAGGCTTTAATGGGCGTTCCAGATGGTGGCGGGGGAGATATCCGGGTTTGTGTTAATTTTAAAGTATTCTTCTATAGCGGAGGAGATATCTGCTTGGTTTTTGGGTAGTTTCATGAGGAACACATTGTTTCTCCATGATCTTGGCATTTCGTTTGTTTGACCAAGGGAGATTGATATTGAGACGGGTGTGTGGTCGGACCACGTGGCCGTTCCTATTTGTGCTGATTTGATATGGGGTAAAGCAGATCTGTCTGTTAAGATTAGGTCGATTCTTGAGAATGACTTATGTCTTGAGAAGTAGAAAGTGAATTCTTTTGATGATGTATTGAGGCATCTGAAGGTGTCAAATAGGGCGTTGTTGTGAAGCCAGGGAAGTAGGGGGGGAGTGGATCTCGTCAGTGCCTTTGTAGAATCGAGTAAGTTATCAGGTACAGAGTTGAAATCCCCACATATTAGTAGGGTGCCTTTCTCACATTTTCTTATTTTTTTCATTATCTTATTTAGAAAACGCAGTTGGGCAAAGTTTGGGGTGTAGATCTTGGCGATTGTGAACGGCTTGCCGTTGATGTGGCCTGTCAGGATCAGATATGTGCCTTTGGTGTTCACTTCTTGATGAGTTACATCTATTTGCAGTGAGTCTTTAAAGGCTATCAAGACTCCTGTTTGTTTTTTGGAGGAGCATGCTTTGAAGATTTTTGGGAATTTTTTATGTGATACAGTTGGGCATGCGTCAGAGGCAAAGTGTGTCTCTTGAGCGCATATAATTTCGGTTTTTGAATTGAGCGCCTCCTACCAGAAGGATGACCTTTTAAATGGCGAGTTTAGCCCATTTACATTTAAGGATTATATTTTTGTGGACATTTTTGTTTGTTTAGCATTGATTTGAGGGTCCGTGGAAGCCTTGTATAGGTCGGTGAAGTGTGGAAAAAAGGAAGAAAAGCAACATTTAAGAATGTAACATTTGTTTTGTAATTATAGAAAATTACATTAGCATTTGCATAACTGTTTGGTTTCCGTAGCATTGTAATGTAAAAGAAGAAAAATCTTGAACAACAAACAATTTTAGAGTTAGTAATCTTGGTTGGGGTTGGGGTAGTAGACATGAAACACGTCGGCTCAGCCAAGTGCGTGAGCACGCTGAATAAGTGGGGGGACGGAAAAGTTCGCCTGTTGAGGAGCTTTCCAAAGGCGCAACCACCTTAATGGTTGTTATGGGTGAATGTCAGTTCCGCTTGAGAATTCAGGTCTGGATCCATTCTTGGGTTTGCTTTCCTTGTTTCCTCAGAAGAGGTTGGGAGTGTTGTGGAGATGGTATCTTTACTCTCCAGGACTTTGGTAGTTGATGTACGTCCTCTGGTTTTTGAAGGACATGAGTGTTAGTTATCCTTACGTATTATTATTTTTGCTGGAAAACCCCAGCGGTATAGAACGTTGGCTTGACGTAGGGCTGCGGTGATTGGTAGGAATTTTTTTCTCTCACTCATGGTGACTTGTGATAGGTCTGCAAAGAGTCGGATGTTGGAGAAAGGAGCTGGAAGCTGATTCTTTTTGCGGGCCGAGGCCATTAGGGCTTCCTTTATATGATAAAAGTGAATTCTGGCTATAGTGTCTCTCTGGTTAGAGTCAGGTACAAATTTTGGCCTGGGGAGCCTGTGGGCTCTGTCAATGGTTAAATCATATGGAGTGGCCTCCGGGAGAAGAGTTGACATGAACTTTTTTAAGTAGTTGGACAGATTAGATGTTGCAATAGACTCAGGAATACCGCGAAATTTTATATTATTGCGTCGTTTTCTGTCTTTTATATCAGCAAGCTTAGTTTTAAGCTGGGTTACTTCTACCAATTCGTAGTGCGCGTCGATTAAGGCATTATGGGATTGTGTTATTTCTCCCATTTTATTTTCAGCGTGCGACACTCTCTCTCCAATAGAATCGATGGTGTTTTTTATGGATGAGTTGAGTGATTTGAAGCTGGCTTGGAAAGAATTGCTGAGAGCTACTACCATGTTTTTGATGAAAGCCTCTGAGGCTAGCTGAGATGACGATGTTAGGGAAGTTATAAAATTGCGTAGAGATTCTGGTTGGTTGTCTGGGGTGCTCCCTTCATCTGTTCTGGGGCGCTGTTTCAATGGACTATCCGAGGGAGAGTTAATTAGAGGACAGGGACCATGCTTTGTAGGCTCAGCTCTGGCGGCAGCCATTTTGATGTGAGCCTGTGAGGGGGATTTCTGTCTTTTTCCTCCCGTCTGATTGTGAGGTGAGATGTGTGGGCATTCACTCACCAGATCTCCGGATTCCCAGTCCAGCAGGCAGGTCTTAACACGCTCTGCCTTGGAACGCTGTTTGAGTGAGTTGTCTGGAGGGATTTCAGCCGGAGGAAGAGAACCATGCTTTGTGGAGGCTGAGATGGCCGCCACCATTTTAGTGTGAGACTGTAATGGGAGGCTCTGTCTCTCCCTGCTTTTCTGGCTGTGTGGTGAGGATGAAGAAGTTTCACTCACCAGGTCCCATGACTCCCGGTCCAGGGGGTAGCGCTCTGCGTGGTCTGAGTCGGTGTTGGTGTTCTCCTCCTCTCTGCACGCTGTTTGTGAGATGGGACAAGCCGGGAGGCTGTCGGCTCTCAGGCGCGGGACCTCCGTTGGAAGGAATATCTCCTCTAAGTGTCTCGGTTGAGACCTGAAGGGACGGCATCGGGTCATTGCTGTAGTGAGGAGAGCCGGGGGCTGCACTGCGCTGTAACAGGTGAGCAAAGAGCTGCTTTTTTAGTTGGTTTTCGGTGGTATCAGCACAGAGCGTACGGACTATGCTGCCATCTTCAAGCTCGGCTAGGCCACGCCCCCACCTATGTGTCTCTTAAAGACCCAACCAGGACTATATAACGGCCTTTAAGGTCGCATATTTGCTTCTCTACAGTGAATGGTGAAGTGTCCTTAAATGCTACCATGACCCCTGCTTGCTTTTTGGGTGCACAAGCAAACACTATCTGAGGATATTTTTTATGTGTCATGCGGGCCGTGTCTGTGTCTAGCAAGTGTGTCTCCTGGATACATACTATATCGGTGTTACTATATAATGCTTCTTTCCAGATGGATCTTCTCTTGTATGGAGAGTTCAGACCATTGGCGTTCAGAGATAGTAATTTTGTAGCCATTTCTGTGGTGACAGCGATCGGATTCGGAGAGCAGAAGAGCAGGAGTAGAAAACGATGCCTGTTAACAGAAAACTACAACAAAGACAAACATGAACCATGCTGTATATCTCAAGTGATTGCAGCAATAAGCCAAGTGTAAGAGTCTTGCTGCAAAAAAAATAGCAAAACCCTAAAAAGTAAGCAGGACAAGCTGATGCTTGTATTCTTGTTTGGGGTACGAAAGTTCGCAGGAGTGTGTGGGCACTCTATCAAGCAATGTCTGTGATGCAGCGGGACCAGAATGGAAAGGTCTACAGCTTCATTACAGGAAAACTTGTTTCTTCTTTTTTTATTTATTTATTTTTTTTTGCTTCAATTTTTTTTGGGACTGTTTGTCTCGAGAGCTCCTGGGGCCCGTTCCGGCATAGCCAAGGGTGGGGTCTTGCAGCTTTACTCCCCAGGATCTCAAAGTGTCCATTGCCGAAGCTGGGTTTTTGAAGACATGAACTGAGTTTTCTCTTGTTGCAATAATTTTTGTGGGGAAGCCCCACCTATAGGGTATGTTCGCCTCTCTTAGAGCAGAAGTTACACCCGCAAAACCGCGTCTTGCCTCCATGGTGGCCTGAGAGAGGTCGTTGAAAAGATGTATGTCAGTGTAAGTACTCGGTAGCATTTTCAACTTCCTTGCCGTATTCAGTAGGGCTTCCTTGGTGCTGTAATAGTGGATACACACTATGATGTCCCGGGGGCTGTTTTCTTTAAGGAATCGAGGGAGAAGAAGTCTATGAGCCCTATCTATTTTGAGATCTTGTTCAGGGAGATTCGGGAGGATTTTTCGAATAAGGCGAGATAATCAGAGATTTCAGCGTTGGAGACTTTTTTGGGAACACCGCGGATTTTAATATTGTTGCGTCTGTTCCTATCCTCGAGATCTGTTAATTTATTTTGTAGTTTGGTGAACGTCCCCTCCAGCTCGTAGTGCACATCAATAAGTTATGTGACTTAACCAACTCCTCCATTTTGCTTTCTGTATTATTTAATCTGTTATTGACCTCCAGAACAGAAGTATTCACATGGTGTGTTAGACTTTTTAGGTCAGCCTGGATGGTGTTTCTAAGTGCCATTATTGCTTCTTTAATATAGCATTCTGAGGCTGGCTTGTTAGATGCAGAGAGGCTGGCCAAGCCACTTTCACTGTCAGAGCCGAGAGGCTCAGGGACGTCTGCCTCTGCTTCTACACACAGTTTCTGCCTCTGCTTGCCTGGGCTACTGACTGCAGAGGAGCTTTTCCCCAGCGTGGTCTGCACTACCTTTTTGTCAAAATGCTGCGCTGTGGAGTCTCCCGACATCTGTGTGCTCTCCCCTGCCGCTCCCCCCTCTGCCTGTCCGGACCCTGCGTCCATATAATGATCGCTGGCATTCTATCCTTCACTTATGAGCGGGGGCTCTGTGGAGTCCCGATGATCTCTTACTGTGGGAACAGCTGCCAGAGCGTCCTCCGCCGCCATTGCAGGGAGAGAGCCGCGCGGCACAAAGAACTTCTCAAGTCTCGTCGGCTTCGCCATGGAGACTCTCCTTCTGGACATGGTTTCCGTCCTGGATGTTTCCCCCGACAGTATGGTGAGTGGGGATAACCGCTGGTCGCTGTGAATAGTTGCTGGGTGTCCTACCGAGCGGAGCCTAAGCAAACACGACCATCTTGGTGTCTCTCCAAGCCACGCCCCCCCCCCCCCCCCCCGAATTTTACATTACACTTCATCAGCTAATCACAAGGTGATATTTGAGCAGCAGGTTGTGACAAAATGTGAGTGACCTTTCAGATGGATATAATAAGACAGAGCTAAATATATTCAGACCCCCTTTATTAAAGGAGTAATCAGAGATAAATGATTTTTGCAAAAACAGGTACCCCATGGGAAAACTATAATAAAGAGCTTATTCTCATGTCTCCCTTCTCCTTGCATGTGCCCCGCTGTGGCTCTGGGTCTATTTTCTGACATAATGTTTACAGGCTGCAGCAGCTTGTTTACAGGATGTCGCAGGCTGCTGCAACATGTATACAACACACCTCAGCGGAGACTGAAAGCCTCAGCAGAGGATTTTCAGAGAGCCAGAAGAGGTGAGTATAAGCTCTTTATTATGTTTTCCCCATGGGGGACTCACTGTTGCAAGATAATTTTATCTTGGACAACCCCTTTACTATCAAATCCCAGAACAGGCTGCTACATCAATTTCAGACATCAGACCCACTATATATATATATTCAGACTCCCTAAATTTATTCAAAATATTTATATCAATATCAGACTCCAAAACTGACTCCCCAAAAATGTTTTGGCCTCAGATCTCCTATATTTCTATTGGACCCCTAACTTAATTCAAACTTCATGCCAAACCCCTATATTAGTTTTGGGCTCCAAAATAAACTGCTAACTTCATTCAGACCTTACTTCCGGTTCTTGCACAGCTATGAGCACTTGTTGCACTGGGTTTTGATACTGTCCAGCTTGGGGATGTTGTGTTGACTTCCACATGATACATCATCATGCGGGATGACATCAAGACTCAGTGCAGCAGTGCCCAGAGGTGAACAAGACCCACAAGTGACGAGAGTAAGTATACAGACTGCTATTTATTAAAATAAATAGCGGGTGATTTTTTTTCTTTATCTGCGACCCATTTTTAGCCCCTTTCACCAGCAACAGGGTGAAAACTATAAATCACAGGGTGACTTCTGGCTAAAAATTATGTGCTTCCATGTTAAACCAGATGAGATGACATGTCCGCCTCTGATACTCTCACTTTGTATGTAATGTGCATTTTAATTTTGCGCTGGATATTCTCTCTTTACCACAAAATTGTGCCGTCCCTTGATATCTTGTTAAAAATTATACGCCATTACAATTTTTTAGTAATCTAATTCAATGTTGTTGCCATGTGGCAGAGACCAGCGCTACAGTGTTCCCAAAGATAATAAAAGAATGGCTAGAGGGTGGAATATGTTGGCATCTGTTCATTGGAGCTATTATTTAGAGCTTAGTCACACGGGCGTTTGTACGCGCGTCTGTCAGTTGTGTTCGCTGGCCGCATCTAAATAGAACCAATGCTTTTCAATGGGAGCAAGCACATGTGCGAATTTTACATGCGCACAAACGCATTCCGCGAAAATTATAGGACACCAGTTCGCAGAATGCATGCAACTGCGGCAAACCGGTGTTCTGTGTATGCGAAAACATTTCACCTTGCGCTCATTGGGGCCGGCAGCAGCAGCGCCGATTTTAAATCCCCGCCTGCTGAAAAATCCTCAGAGCAGTGCAGGAGAAGAGTCGGCTGGACTTGGCTGAGCCCTGGCAGCAGCAGCAGCAGCAGCAGAGAGGTGAGTAGACTTTTTTTTTTTTTTTACACATTTTTGGATTGATTTTCAGGGAAGGGCTTATATTTTTAGCCCTTCACCAAAAATCACTGCAGTGCTTGCTGGCAGCCCATTGCTTTCAATGGAGTCGGCTGTATTGCTGTATTCATTGAATTCAATTGGAGAACATTGCTCTCCTCTGCCACAGCTGTCACAGCTGTGGCAGAGGGTTTCTTCATCTCCGCAGGGAGTCCCATTTTCACTAGACACTGTGACAATGCTGGCACAGTGTCCAGTGACAATGAGACTCCCAGCAAAGATGAAGAAACCCTCTGCCACAGCTGTCACAGCTGTAGCAAAGGATCGCAATGTTCTCTATATGTCAATGGGACCACCGCAGCTGCCGCCGGACCCATTGACCACAGGTGAAACCCCTGGATGTGACAGCATTCAGGGGTTTCACATCCAAGGAATCCCCTGCTGCGGCTGTCACAGCCGCAGCAGGAGATAGTGGGCAGTACTCTCTTTGAGCGGATAAATGCTGCCAGCAGTGTTTCTTCCACCGTGACACATAACTGATGCGTTCAAAAGTTAGTGTGTCAAGACGCCCATGTGACTGAGCCCTTACATAGATGAGTCAAAAACATTTAATATGATTTGCACAGATGAGACAATATATTTATATCATTTTGGGTATACTATCTAACTTTTTTTGTCATTCTTCACCATATCTGTTGTGCTGCCCACATAATGTCTAACCTCAGAGTTACTGGGTAGTTGGGTAGTAGGTGTGCTTTTGTGAGGATGCTGGGATATGAACCTATTCATTTCAAATCACAGGGATGTGCCTTGCCTACCATGAGAGCCGCTATAACACAACAGCTGTAAACAACAATGGGCCAAGCCGTGACTATGGAATATTTCAGATCAACAGCAAATGGTGGTGCCAAGATGGAAAGACAGCAGGAGCTGTAGATGCTTGTCACATTAGCTGCCAAAGTAAGTTAATGTATACACAGCTTCACTGAGAAAATGCCACCCGGTCTTTGCATTGTAATGCAGCAAAAACTCAGCAGGATGCCACAATCCTGTATATATTATACTTTTTGGTCTATAAGATTTGCTTTTTTAACAAGAATATATCTTGCTAAGAAGTCTGTGCTTCTTACAGTGCAAACTATGAGTATAGCCCATGTCCCCAGTCCCTCTATGTCTTTACTGACCATTTTTACTGCCTCCCACAACTGCAGTTTAACTAGGCTAGCCTGGACCACAATTCTGAGATATTTTAAAGTATTGAATGCAAAATAACCGATTAAGAAGATGGCCCATTTTGGAGATTACGACACAACAATTAATTTTTTTCATCTCCACTTTTCAAATGCTCTAAGTTTTTTTTTTGTTTTTTTTTTTGCATTGGCATAGCTGCCTGAGGGCTTGTTTTTTTGCAAAACTAGTTGTATTTTTACAATTTATATACCACCATTGTGTGGTATTAGAGATGAACGAGCACCAAAATGCTCGGGTGCTCGTTACTCGGGACGAAATTTTCGCAATGCTCGAGGGTTCGTTTCGAGTAACGAACCCCATTGAAGTCAATGGGCGACCCGAGCATTTTTGTATTTCGCTGATGCTCGCTAAGGTTTTCATGTGTGAAAATCTGGGCAATTCAAGAAAGTGATGGGAACGACACAGCAACGGATAGGGCAGGCGAGGGGCTACATGGTGGGCTGCATCTCAAGTTCCCAGGTCCCACTATTAAGCCACAATAGCGGCAAGAGTTCCCCCCCCCCCCGCACTGTCAGCGTAAAGATCGTTCTCCTCTGCCATAGCTGTAACAGCTGTGGCAGAGAAGAACGATGTTAGCCCATTGAATTCAATTGAGCCAGCAATACAGCAGGTTCCACTGAAAGCAATGGGCTGCCGGCGACCGCAGGATGAATTGTCGGGAAGGGGTTAAATATATAACCCCTTCCCTGCAATTCATCCAGAAATGTGTTACAATAAAAATATATACCGGCGTATAAGGCGACGGGGCGTATAAGACGACCCCCCAACTGTCACCTTATACGCCGGCAATACAGTGGAGCAAAGAATAAAAATCATTACTTACTTCTTCTGACGTTCTGCGGCGCTCCTGCAGGCTGTCGCTCCCTCCTGGTTCCCGGCAGACCATTGCTTTCTGGACGCAGGGCTTGAAATCCCCGCCTTCAGAAACGCAGCCAATCACAGCCATTCAATGACATCATTTTCATTGGCTGTGATTGGCTGAAGGCACGTGTGTTTCTGGAGGCGGGGATTTAAAGCCCTCCGTAGAGAAATCAATGCTCTGCCGGGAACCAGGAGGGAGCGACAGCCTGCAGGAGCACCGCATAACACCAGGAGGGAGTGACAGCCTGCAGGAGCGCCGCAGAACGTCAGAAGAAGTAAGTAATGCTTTTTATTCTTTGCTCCACTGTATTGCCGGCGTATGAGGTGACAGTTGGGGGGTCGTCTTATACGCCCCGTCGCCTTATACGCCGGTATATATTTTTATTGTAACACATTTCTGGATGAATTGGAGGGAAGGGGTTATATATTTAACCCCTTCCCAACAATTCATCCTGCAATCGCCGGCAGCCCATTGCTTTCAGTGGAACCTGCTGTATTGCTGGTTCCATTGAATTCAATGGGCAAACATCGTTCTTCTCTGCCACAGCTGTTACAGCTGTGGCAGAGAAGAAGGATTTGTCTTCTATATGTTCTCAATGGGGTCGGCGCTGCTGCCGCCGGCCCCATTGAGCGCATATAGAGAAGATTTATGGCCTTAAGAAGGACCGTTGGGGTTCTTGAAACCTAAAATACTCCTAACACTCTCCCTATAGCAGCTCCAACACGATAGCACTTTCCCTGAACTAATGTCAGAATGCATCTGAGGCGAGCCGCGGGAGGGGCAGATTTCAATACTCGGGTGACACCTAATCTCGCCAGCCACTCACTGCAGGGGGGTGGTATAGGGCTTGAACGTCGCAGGGGGAAATTGTAATGCCTTCCCTGTCTTTCAATTGGCCAGAAAAGCGCGCTAACGTCTCAGAGAGGAAACTGAAAGTAACTGGAACACCGCGTGGTACTCGTTACGAGTAACGAGCATCCCGAACACCCTAATATTCGCACGAGCATCAAGCTCGGACGAGTACGTTCGCTCATCTCTATGTGGTATATAAAATGTATTTTAGAATTTTAATTAATACTTTCGGTGGACAATGTAATAAAAGAAGCAATTCCTTCCTTGGTTTCTGGGTTTGTTCTCATAGTGTTCACCATGTCGTATAGATTAAATGAAAACTTTATTCAGCAAATCAGTATGATTACAAAGATAGCAGCACTATGTATTTTTTTAAGTCTCCGTCTACATGTTGCATTCACAAAATTAACTGAATCTTCTGAAACAAATGAGGATACTAAAAAACAATCACAAAATATGAGCCCAGCCTAAAAGCAATCCATTTTCTCCTAGCTGTGAGCATGTAGTCATTTATATTAAAAGGATCCAAGAGCAGTCCCTAATGTATGCCTGAATAGTCTCAGATTGTGTAGAGAAATAGCACTTCAATATTCATAAAGCAGTCTTATTACAAATTGATCAGTAAAATATTTCCAAAGTATATTTGAACCTTACTATATGTTGCGCTGGACCAGGCACCTTCACAGGCAAGATGACAGTAGAGCAAATGAGTGGTGTGCATGAGTGAGCTCAAAGTCCTCCTCTGCCCTTTCCTGAGTTGCGTTGGTGATCGAGAAAAAGTAACGAGAAAGAAACGCTCTGTCAGTAGCGACCTCACACACCCACCCCACATGAGAGTGATGTCACTTTGTGATGTCAACTGACAGCCTAAAATGCCTGCAGAAACAAAAAAACTAGAGATGAGCGAACGTACTCGTCCGAGCTTGATACTCGTTCGAGTATTAGCGTGTTCGAGATGCTCGTTACTCGTGACGAGTACCACGCGATGTTCGAGTTACTTTCACTTTCATCTCTGAGACGTTAGCGCGCTTTTCTGGCCAATTGAAAGACAGGGAAGGCATTACAACTTCCCCCTGCGACGTTCAAGCCCTATACCATCCCCCTGCAGTGAGTGGCTGGCGAGATCAGGTGTCACCCGAGTATAAAAATCGGCCCCTCCCGCGGCTCGCCACAGATGCGCTCTGACATAGTTGAGGGAAAGTGCTGCTGCTGGTGCTGCTGCTATAGGGAGAGTGTTAGGAGTATTTTAGGCTTCAAGAACCCCAACGGTCCTTCTTAGGGCCACATCTAGCCGTGTGCAGTGCTGTGGAGGCTGCTTTGTGCAGTGTTGCACATTTTCTTTTTTTTGGTATATCGGCCGTGCAGAGCATTGCGCCCTGCAGTAATACTCCAGGGACAGAAGTGCGGAGGCAGGGAGAGAAGACATATTCATTGAATATAGGCAGTGGGCGTTTTCTAAAAAATATTGGGCAAAAAATCTATTTGGCCTGCCTGTGACTGTGCTCAGTGTTCTGGGTCTGTATGTGCTGGGTGTAGTAGTTCTACAAAATCATACGCAGCCAGCTAAGTGTTACAGCAGGCTTGCGCCAAATTATTTCCTGGCTCTGTCTGGGCTGTGAAATCACTGCTGTATTGCAGTCCACAGTGCGACACTCTGCAGTTCTGTGACATACTCCAGGGAAAGAAGTGTGGAGGCAGGGACAGAAGACATATTCATTGAATATAGGCAGTGGGCCTTTTCTAAAAAATATTGGACAAAAAATCTATTTGGCCTGCCTGTGAATGTGCTCAGTGTTCTGGGTCGGTCTGCGCTGGGTGTAGTAGTTCTACAAAATCATACGCAGCCATCTAAGTGTTACAGCAGGCTTGCACAAAATTATTTCCTGGCGTTCCGTAAGCAAAGTCAGCCTCCAACCACAGGCCAATAAGCGGCACATTTAATTACAGCGTTCTGTTTCTGCATTACTGGTAATACAGCATGCTGAGGGGTAGGGGTAGGCCTAGAGGACGTGGACGCGGCCGAGGACGCGGAGGCCCAAGTCAGGGTGTGGGCACAGGCCGAGCCAGTGCGGTGGCCAGGGGTAGAGGCAGGGCCAGACCGAATAATCCACCAACTGTTTCCCAAAGCGCCCCCTCGCGCCATGCCACCCTGCAGAGGTCAAGGTGCTCTACGGTGTGGCAGTTTTTCACAGAGACGCCTGACGACCGACGAACAGTGGTGTGCAACCTTTGTCGCGCCAAGATCAGCTGGGGAGGCACCACCACCAGCATGCGCAGGCATATGATGGCCAAGCACCCCACAAGGTGGGACGAAGGCCGTTCACAGCCTCCGGTTTGCACCACTGCCTCTCCCCCTGTGCCCCAACCTGCCACTCAGATCCAACCCCCCTCTCAGGGCACAGGCACTACCGTCTCCTGGCCTGCACCCACACCCTCACCTCCGCTGTCCTCGGCCCATCCAGCAATGTCTCTCAGCGCAGCGTACAGACGTCGCTAGCGCCACTGTTTGAGCGCGAGCGCAAGTACGCCGCCACGCACCCGCACGCTCAAGCGTTAAACGTGCACATTGCCAAATTGATCAACCTGGAGATGCTGCCGTATAGGCTTGTCGAAACGGAGGCTTTCAAAAGCCTGATGGCGGCGGCGGCCCCGCGCTACTCGGTTCCCAGTCGCCACTACTTTTCCCGATGTGCCGTCCCAGGCCTGCACGACCACGTCTCCCGCAACATTGTACGCGCCCTCACCAACGCGGTTACTGCCAAAGTCCACTTAACAACAGACACGTGGACAAGCACAGGCGGGCAGGGCCACTATATCTCCCTGACGGCACATTGGGTGAATTTAGTGGAGGCTGGGACCGCTCACGTCCTACCCAGCCCCAGAATTGCGGGCCACAGCTCGGTGGTGGTGTCTGCGGCGGTGTTTGCTTCCTCCACTAAACCACCCTCCTCCTCCTCCTCCTATGCAACCTCTGTCTCGCAATCAAGATGTGTCAGCAGCAGCATGTCGCCAGCAGTCGGTGTCGCGCGGCATGGCAGCTCAGCGGTGGGCAAGCGTCAGCAGGCCGTGCTGAAACTACTCAGCTTAGGAGAGAAGAGGCACACGGCCCACGAACTGCTGCAGGGTCTGACAGAGCAGACCGACCACTGGCTTGCGCCGCTGAGCCTCCAACCGGGCATGGTCGTGTGTGACAACGGCCGTAACCTGGTGGCGGCTCTGCAGCTCGGCAGCCTCACGCACGTGCCATGCCTGGCCCATGTCTTTAATTTGGTGGTTCAGCGATTTCTGAAAAGCTACACACACTTGTCATACCTGCTCGGAAAGGTGCGTCAGCTCTGCGCACATTTCCGCAAGTCCCACACGCACGCTGCAACCCTGCAGACCCTGCAACATCGGTTTAATCTGCCAGTGCACCGACTGCTGTGCGACGTGCCCACACAGTGGAACTCTATGCTCCACATGTTGGCCAGGCTCTATGAGCAGCGTAGAGCTATTGCGGAATACCAACTCCAACATGGGCGGCGTAGTGGGAGTCAGCCTCCTCAATTATTTACAGAAGAGTGGGCCTGGTTGGCAGCCATCTGCCAGGTCTTTGGAAACTTTGAGGAGTCTACCCAGATGCTGAGCGGGGATGCTGCAATCATTAGCGTCACCATTCCTCTGCTATGCCTCTTGAGAAGTTCCCTGCAAAGCATAAAGGCAGACGCTTTGCAATCGGAAACGGAGGCGGGGGAAGACAGTATGTCGCTGGATAGTCAGAGCACCCTCATGTCTATATCTCAGCGCGTTGAGGAGGAGGGGGAGGAGCATGAGGAGGAGGGGGAAGAGACAGCTTGGCCCACTGCTGAGGGGACAGATACAGCTTGCCTGTCATCCTTTCAGCGTGTATGGCCAGAGGAGGAGGAGGGGGAGGAGCATGAGGAGGAGGGGGAAGAGACAGCTTGGCCCACTGCTGAGGGTACAGATGCAGCTTGCCTGTCATCCTTTCAGCATGTAAGGCCTGAGGAGGAGGAGGAGGAGGAGGAGCCTGAAAGTGATCTTCCGAGTAAGGACAGCCATTTGTTGCGTACAGGTACCCTGGCACACATGGCTGACTTCATGTTAGCGTGCCTTTCTCGTGACCCTCGCGTTACACGCATTCTGGCCACTACAGATTACTGGGTGTACACACTGCTCGACCCACGGTATAAGGAGAGCCTTTCCACTCTCATTCCCGAAGAGGAAAGGGGTTCGAGAATGATGCTATACCACAGGGCGCTGGTGGACAAACTGATGGTAAACTTCCCATCCGACAGCGCTAGTGGCCGAAGGCGCATTTCCGCGGCCCAGGTAGCAGGGGAGGCGCAGAGATCAGGCAGCATGTACAGCGCAGGCAGGCGAACATTATCCAAGACCTTTGCCAGCTTTATGGCTCCCCAGCAAGACTGTGTCATCGGTCCCCAGTCAAGGCTGAGTTGGCGGGAGCACTGTAAAAGGATGGTGAGGGAGTACGTAGCCGATCGCACGACCGTCCTCGGTGACGCCTCTGCCCCCTACAACTACTGGGTGTCGAAGCTGGACACATGGCCTGAACTCGCGCTGTATGCCCTGGAGGTGCTTGCTTGTCCTGCGGCTAGCGTCTTGTCAGAGAGTGTGTTTAGTGTGGCTGGGGGAATCATCACGGATAAGCGTACCCACCTGTCAACCGACAGTGCCGACAGGCTTGCACTCATCAAGATAAACAAAGCCTGGATTTCCCCAGACTTCTCTTCTCCACCGGCGGACAGCAGCGATACCTAAGCAATACGTAGGCTGCACCGGCGGATGGAAGCATCGCTCTCTATCACCATCCAAAACGGGGACCTTTTTGCTTCATCTATCTGTGTATAATATTCCTCCTCCTCCGCCTGCTCCTCCTCGTGAAACCTCACATAATCACGCCGAACGGGCAATTTTTCTTAGGCCCACAAGGCTCAGTCATATAATTTTTCTAAACAATTTTTATGCGTTTCTATGCTTATTAAAGCGTTGAAACTTTCACCTCAACCAATTGTTATTTTTACTGGGCTGCCTCCAGGCCTAGTTACCAATTAAGCCACATTAACCAAAGCGATTAATGGGTTTCAGCTGCCCTCTTGGTTGGGTATGGGCAATTTTTCTCAGGTACATTAGTACTGTTGGTACACCAATTTTGGGGGGCCCTCGCCTACAGTGTAATCCAATTAATTTTTTGCCCACCTGCATTACAGCTGACGTAACATCAGCTGTGTTGGGCACTGCAATGGGATATATTTATGTACCACCGGTGGGTTCCAGGGAGCCACCCATGCTGTGGGTCCACAGGGAGTTGTAAATGCATCTGTCCACTTCTAAAGAACCCCAGTCTGACTGGGGCATGCAGTGTGGGCCGAAGCCCACCTGCATTAAACATGACATTATTTCCTCAGCTGTGATGGGCAATGCAATGGGATATAATAATGTACCGCCGGTGGCTTCCTGGCACCCACCCATGCTGTGGGTCCACAGGGAGTTGTAAATGCATCTGTCCACTTCTAAAGAACCCCGGTCTGACTGGGGCATGCAGTGTGGGCCGAAGCCCACCTGCATTAAACATGACATTTTACCTCATATTACCTCAGCTGTAGAGATGAGCGAGCACCAAAATGCTCGGGTGCTCGTTACTCGGGACGAAATTATCGCGATGCTCGAGGGTTCGTTTCGAGTAACGAACCCCATTGAAGTCAATGGGCGACCCGAGCATTTTTGTATTTCGCCGATGCTCGCTAAGGTTTTCATGTGTGAAAATCTGGGCAATTCAAGAAAGTGATGGGAACGACACAGCAACGGATAGGGCAGGCGAGGGGCTACATGTTGGGCTGCATCTCAAGTTCACAGGTCCCACTATTAAGCCACAATAGCGGCAAGAGTGGGCCCCCCCCCTCCCAAAAACTTTTACTTCTAAAAAGCCCTCCAACAAAGCACAATCACTGCCTGCATGACACTCCACTGCCACTTCTCCTGGCTTACATGCTGCCCAACCGCCCCCCCCCTCCCCCCCACAGCGCACACCAAAGTGTCCCTGCGCAGCCTTCAGCTGCCCTCATGCCACGCCACACTCATGTCTATTTAGAAGTGCGTCTGCCATGAGGAGGAACCGCAGGCACACACTGCAGAGGGTTGGCACGGCTAGGCAGCGACCCTCTTTAAAAGGGGCGGGGCGATAGCCCACAATGCTGTACAGAAGCAATGAGAAATAGAATCCTGTGCCACCGCCATCAGGAGCTGCACACGTGGGCATAGCAATGGGGAACCTATGTGCCACAAACTATTCATTCTGTCAAGGTGTCTCTGCATGCCCCAGTCAGACCGCGCTTTTTAATTCATAGACACAGGCAGGTACAACTCCCTATTGTGAAGTCCCTGTGGACCGACAGCATGGGTGGCTCCCTGGAACCCACCGGCGGTACATAAAAATATCCCATTGCAGTGCCCATCACAGCTGAGGTAGTAATGTCATGTTTAATGCAGGTGGGCTTCGGCCCACACTGCATGCCCCAGTCAGACTGGGGTTCTTTACAAGTGGAAACAGATGCATTTATAATTCCCTGTGGACCCACAGCATGGGTGGGTGCCAGGAAGCCACCGGCGGTACATAAAAATATCCCATTGCATTACCCAACACAGCTGAGGTAGTAATGTTGTGCTTAATACAGGTGGGCTTCGGCCCACACTGCATGCCCCAGTCAGACTGGGGTTCTTTACAAGTGGACAGATGTAGTAACAACTCGCTGTGGACCCACAGCATGGGTGGGTGCCAGGAAGCCACCGGCGATACATAAAAATATCCCATTGCATTGCCCAACACAGCTGAGGTAGTAATGTCGTGCTTAATGCAGGTGGGCTTCGGCCCACACTGCATGCCCCAGTCTGACTGGGGTTCTTTAGATGTGGAAACAGATGCATTTATAATTCTCTGTGGACCCACAGCATGGGTGGCTCCCTGGAACCCACCGGCGATACACAAAAATATCCCATTGCATTGTCCAACACAGCGGATGTAACGTCAGCTGTAATGCAGGTGGGCTAAAAATTCATTTGATTACACTGTAGGCGAGGGCCCACAAAAATTGCTGTATCAACAGTACTAATGTACATCCAAAAAATTGGCCATGGCCAACCAAGAGGGCAGGTGAAACCCATTAATCGCTTTGGTTAATGTGGCTTAAGTGGTAACTAGGCCTGGAGGCAGCCCAGTTTAACGAAAAATTGGTTCAAATAAAAGTTTCAACGCTTTTAAGAGCATTGAAACATATAAAAATTGTTTAGAAAAATTATATGAGTGAGCCTTGTGGCCCTAAGAAAAATTGCCTGTTCAGCATGATTACGTGAGGTTTCAGGAGGAGGAGCAGGAGGAGGAGGAGGAATATTAGACACAGATTGATGAAGCAGAAATGTCCCCGTTTTGGATGGTGAGAGAGAACGTAGCTTCCATCCGCGGGTGCAGCCTACGTATTGCTTACGTATCGCTGCTGTCCGCTGGTGGAGAACAGAAGTCTGGGGAAATCCAGCCTTTGTTCATCTTGATGAGTGTTAGCCTGTCGGCACTGTCGGTTGACAGGCGGGTACGCTTATCTGTGATGATTCCCCCAGCCGCACTAAATACCCTTCCCGACAAGACGCTAGCCGCAGGACAAGCAAGCACCTCCAGGGCATACAGCGCTAGTTCAAGGCCACGTGTCCAGCTTCGACAACCAGTAGTTGTAGGGGGCAGAGGCGTCACGGAGGACGGTCGTGCGATCGGCTACGTACTCCCTCACCATCCTTTTACAGTGCTCCCGCCGACTCAGCCTTGACTGGGGAGCGGTGACACAGTCTTGCTGGGGAGCCATAAAGCTGGCAAAGGCCTTGGAGAATGTTCCCCTGCCTGCGCTGTACATGCTGCCTGATCTCTGCGCCTCCCCTGCTACCTGGCCCTCGGAACTGCGCCTTCTGCCACTGGCGCTGTCGGATGGGAAGTTTACCATCAGTTTGTCCACCAGCGCCCTGTGGTATAGCATCATTCTCGAACCCCTTTCCTCTTCGGGAATGAGAGTGCAAAGGCTCTCCTTATACCGTGGATCGAGCAGTGTGTACACCCAGTAATCCGTAGTGGCCAGAATGCGTGTAACGCGAGGGTCACGAGAAAGGCATCCTAACATGAAGTCAGCCATGTGTGCCAGGATACCTGTACGCAACACATGGCTGTCTTCACTAGGAAGATCACTTTCAGGATCCTCCTCCTCCTCCTCTTCCTCCTCCTCAGGCCATACACGCTGAAAGGATGACAGCCCAGCAGCATGTGTACCCTCAGCAGTAGGCCAAGCTGTCTCTTCCCCCTCCTCCTCATCCTCCTCATGCTCCTCCTCCTCCTCCTCCTCAACGCGCTGAGATATAGACAGGCGGGTGCTCTGACTATCCAGCGACATACTGTCTTCCCCCGGCTCTGTTTCCGAGCGCAAAGCGTCTGCCTTTATGCTTTG
Organism: Eleutherodactylus coqui; assembly: GCF_035609145.1. Classification (NCBI taxonomy): domain Eukaryota; kingdom Metazoa; phylum Chordata; class Amphibia; order Anura; family Eleutherodactylidae; genus Eleutherodactylus; species Eleutherodactylus coqui. Next base: position 308,317,885 of record NC_089838.1, on the reverse strand, counting down.
CAGGGAACTTCTCAAGATGCATAGCAGAGGAATGGTGACGCTAATGATTGCAGCATCGCCGCTCACCACCTGGGTAGACTCCTCAAATTTTCCAAGGACCTGGCAGATGGCTGCCAACCAGGGCCACTCTTCTGTAAATAATTGAGGAGGCTGACTCCCACTGCGCCGCGCAAGTTGGAGTTGGTATTCCACTATAGCTCTACGCTGCTCATAGAGTCTGGCCAACATGTGGAGCGTAGAGTTCCACTGTGTGGGCACGTCGCACAGCAGTCGGTGCACTGGCAGATTAAACCTATGTTGCAGTGTCCGCAGGGTGGCAGCGTGCGTGTGGGATTTGCGGAAATGTGCGCAGAGCTGGCGCACCTTTCCGAGCAGGTATGACAAGTGGGGGTAGCTTTTCAGAAAGCGCTGAACCACCAAATTAAAGACATGGGCCAGGCATGGCACGTGCGTGAGGCTGCCGAGCTGCAGAGCCGCCACCAGCTTACGGCCGTTGTCACACACAACCATGCCCGGTTGGAGGCTCAGCGGCGCAAGCCAGTGCTCGGTCTGCTCTGTCAGACCCTGCAGCAGTTCGTGGGCCGTGTGCCTCTTCTCTCCTAAGCTGAGTAGTTTCAGCACGGCCTGCTGACGCTTGCCCACCGCTGTGCTGCCACGCCGCTTGACACCGACTGCTGGCGACGTGCTGCTGACACATCTTGATTGCGAGACAGAGGTTGCGTTGGAGGAGGAGGAGGAGGAAGGTGCTTTAGTGGAGGAAGCATACACCGCCGCAGATACCACCACCGAGCTGTGGCCCGCAATTCTGGGGCTGGGTAGGACGTGAGCGGTCCCAGGCTCTGACTCTGTCCCAGCCTCCACTAAATTCACCCAATGTGCCGTCAGGGAGATATAGTGGCCCTGCCCGCCTGTGCTTGTCCACGTGTCCGTTGTTAAGTGGACCTTGGCAGTAACCGCGTTGGTGAGGGCGCGTACAATGTTGAGGGAGACGTGGTCGTGCAGGGCTGGGACGGCACATCGGGAAAAGTAGTGGCGACTGGGAACCGAGTAGCGCGGGGCAGCCGCCGCCATCATGCTTTTGAAAGCCTCCGTTTCCACAAGCCTATACGGCAGCATCTCTAGGCTGATCAATTTTGCAATGTGCACGTTTAACGCTTGAGCGTGCGGGTGCGTGGCGTCGTACTTGCGCTTGCGCTCAAACTGTGGCACTAGCGACGTCTGGACGCTGCGCTGAGAGACATTGCTGGATGGGGCCGAGGACAGCGGAGGTGAGGGTGTGAGTGCAGGCCAGGAGACGGTAGTGCCTGTGTCCTCAGAGGGGGGTTGGATCTGAGTGGCAGGTTGGGGCACAGGGGGAGAGGCAGTGGTGCAAACCGGAGGCAGTGAACGGGCATCGTCCCACCTTGTGGGGTGCTTGGCCATCATATGCCTGCGCATGCTGTTGGTGGTGCCTCCCCAGCTGATCTTGGCGCGACAAAGGTTGCACACCACTGTTCGTCGGTCGTCAGGCGTCTCTGTGAAAAACTGCCACACCGTAGAGCACCTTGACCTGTGCAGGGTGGCATGGCGCGAGGGGGCACTTTGGGAAACAGTTGGTGGATTATTCGGTCTGGCCCTGCCTCTACCCCTGGCCACCGCACTGGCTCGGCCTGTGCCCACACCCTCACTTGGCCCTCCGCGTCCTCGGCCGCGTCCACATCCTCTAGGCCTACCCCTACCCCTCAGCATGCTGTATTACCAGTGATTTGATTTCCCAGGCAGGAAAGAAATTGGCGCAAGGCTGCACTCAACCGTACCTGGTTGCGTCTGATTTTTTTACGTTCTCTACGCAGCACACACGTACCCAGAGCCCTTAGGACTGACACAGGCAGGGCAAATATACTTTCTTCCCTTTTGTTTAAAAGGATAGGCCCACTGCGTCTATTCACTGAATAATAAGTTTAATAACTGTGTTGCGGCCCTGCAAAACTGTCACAGAACTTTACTGTTGCAGAGTTACTAACTGTGGCAGTGCAGGTATTTCCCAGGCAGGAAAGAAATTGGCGCAAGTCTGCACTCAACCGTAGCTGGTTGCATCTGATTTTTTTACATTCTCCACGCAGCACACACGTACCCAGAGCCCTTAGGACTGACACAGGCAGGGCAAATCTACTTTCTTCCCTTTTGTTTAAAAGGATAGGCCCACTGCGTGTATTCAATGAATAATGTATGTCTTCTGGCCCTGCCTACACAATTCTATCCCTGTAGTATTAATGCCGGGTGCAATGCTCTGCACAGCCGGTTTTGAGAAAAAAAAAAAAAAATGCAACACTGCTAACAGCAGCCTGGACAGTACTGCACACGGATAGATGTGGCCCTAGAAAGGACCGTTGGGGTTCTTGAAGCCTACACTAACTCCTAACACTCTCCCTGCCTAACCCCCACTTCTGTCCCTATTGCAGGGCGCAATGCTCTGCAGATCCAATTTTGGAAAAAAAAAATAAAAATACTGTGCTAACACAGTACTGCACACTAGTAGATGTGGCCCTAAGAAGGGCCGTTGGGGTTCTTGAAGCCTACACTAACTCCTAACGCTCTCCCTACAGCAGCTCCAGCACGATAGTACTTTCCCTCAGCTAAGTCACAAGGCATGTGTGGCGAGCCGCGAGAGGGGACGATTTTTATACTCGGGTGACATCTGATCTTTCCAGCCACTCACAGCAGGGGGGTGGTATAGGGCTTGAACGTCACAGGGGGAAGTTGTAATGCCTTCCCTGTCTTTCAATTGGCCAGAAAAGCGCGCTAACGTCTCAGAGAGAAAACTGAAAGTAACCGGAACACCGCGTGGTACTCGTTACGAGTAACGAGCATCCCGAACACCCTAATATTCACACGAATATCAAGCTCGGACGAGTACGTTCGCTCATCTCTACTCAGCTGTGATGGGCAATGCAATGGGATATATTAATGTACCGCCGGTGGCTTCCTGGCACCCACCCATGCTGTGGGTCCACAGGGAGTTGTAAATGCATCAGTCCACTTCTAAAGAACCCCGGTCTGACTGGGGCATGCAGTGTGGGCCGAAGCCCACCTGCATTAAACATGACATTATTACCTCAGCTGTGATGGGCAATGCAATGGGATATATTTATGTACCGCTGGTGGGTTCCAGGGAGCCACCCATACTGTGGGTCCACAGGGAGTTGTAACTGCATCTGTCCACTTCTAAAGAACCCCAGTCTGACTGGGGCATGCAGCGTGGGCCGAAGCCCACCTGCATTAAGCACGACATTACATCAGCTGTGTTGGGCACTGCAATGGGATATATTTATGTACCGCCGGTGGGTTCCAGCGAGCCACCCATGCTGTCGGTCCACACGGAGTTGTAACTACATGTGTCCACTTCTAAAGAACCCCAGTCTGACTAGGGGCATGCAGTGTGGGCCGAAGCCCACCTGCATTTAATCTGACGTTAGATCTGCTGTCCAGGGCACTGCAATGGGATACATTTATGTACAGCCGGTGGGTTCCAGGGAGCCACCCATGGTGTGGGTGGACACGGAATTCCTATTGTGGAGTTGGGGATTCCCAGTTGTACCTGCCTGTGACTATTTATAAAAAAACGCGGTCTGACTGGGGCATGCAGACACCTTGACAGAATGAATAGTGTGTGGCACATAGGTTCCCCATTGCTATGCCCACGTGTGCAGCTCCAGATGGAGGTGGCACAGGATTGGATTTCTCATTGCTTCTGTACAGCATTGTGGACTATCGCCCCGCCCCTTTTAAAGAGGGTCGCTTCCTAGCCGTGCCAACCCTCTGCAGTGTGTGCCTGCGGTTCCTCTGGCAGACTCACTTATAAATAGACATGAGGGTGGCGTGGCATGAGGGCAGCTGACGGCTGGGCAGGGACAGTTTGGTGTGCGCTGTGGACACTGGGTCGTGGGGGGGGTTGGTCAGCGTGTTACCCAGAAGAAGTGGCAGCGGAGTGTCATGCAGGCAGTGATTGTGCTTTGTTGGAGATAGTGTGGTGCTTAGCAAAGGTATGCATTGCTAATGAGGGCTTTTCAGAAGTAAAAGTTGTTGGGAGGGGGGGGCACTCTTGCCGCTATTGTGGCTTAATAGTGGGACCTGGGAACTTGAGATGCAGCCCAACATGTAGCCCCTTGCCTGCCCTATCCGTTGCTGTGTCGTTCCCATCACTTTCTTGAATTGCCCAGATTTTCACAAACGAAAACCTTAGCGAGCATCGGCGAAATACAAAAATGCTCGGGTCGCCCATTGACTTCAATGGGGTTCGTTACTCGAAACGAACCCTCAAGCATCACGAAAAGTTCGTCTCGAGTAACGAGCACCCGAGCATTTTGGTGCTCGCTCATCTCTAAAAAAAACACATACTTCAGAATTTCCTTCCCCATGGAATGGGTTCGCATAACTATACTTTTTATGTACTTATTTTTGCTTTTCAGGTTAAGTTCAACACTTTAAGGGTGTTATAACTGTGTCACCAGACACCCATCACAGGTAACTCTTTTCAGAGATATGTAGACTACAAAAGTATATCAGTATTTTCGATGTTTATGTCATGACTAGAGATTAGCGAGCATGCTCGGTTAAGGCAATTACTCGAGCGATCATCGCTTTTTTCGAGTAACTGCCTACTCATCCGAAAAGGTTCGGGGGGCGGCAGAAGGGGAGCAGGGGGAGAGTGAGGGAGATCTCTCTCCCTCCCCCCCCCCCCCTTCCCTCACTCCCCCCCCCCCCCACCTGAATCTTTTCGGACGAGTAGGCAGTTATTCAAAAAAAGCGATACTCGCTCGAGTAATTGCATTAACCGAGCATGCTCGCTCATCTCTAGTCAGGACCATTTGAAAATGGATAGACAAAATGTAGTATCCAAACGCAGTGTGATATGAGGCATAGAAAAATATACATAATTAATTTCACTATAATTTTATAATTATAAACAGTTTTAACCATAACTTACATGTTTTTTTTAGGTTTGTTGGATGATAACATTTATGATGATATCGAGTGTGCTAAACGAGTTGCACGAAACCCCAAGGGCATCAGCGCTTGGTAAGATGTTTATATATAGTCTAATAAATATTTTCTTTACAGTTAAAGGGGTTCTTCATGATCCTTTAGAAAGGCCATCAATGTTTGATCAGTGAGGAACCAATAGCCAAAACCCGCACTGAACAACACAATTAAGGAGTCTTTCCGTTGTTCATACAGACACAGTGGGGTATATTGATGAACTCTTGTAGGCCAGATAGCTGGACTTTTCATGATGTGTCCACCATACTTCTTAAATGAGGCATAACCTTGTGGGCCTGTGATATACTAGAAACTGCCATAAATGATAGGTAAAAATAAGCCGGAGTAGATTTCAGTCTGGCACATGGCCACCTCTTAATACATACACATATGGTGGCACATAGAGTAGTGTATAAAACTATTGTCTAAGCAAATATGACTGATATTGGAAGAGGGAATTGAGACTGGTACATTATATATATATATAAAAAAACTATTGCAGGACTTGGAATAAAAATTTGGTTTATTTACTCATGTTCAATGAAACGTTTCGGTCCTACTATAGGACATTTTCCTGTGCAGTAAAATATTGCATGAAACATGAGCAAATACTAAATTTTTTTGGACTTCAAATGGAAGTGCTGAGATATTACTGAAATGCTGGTTACCTTACATGACCTCGGCTAAAGCTTTATTTGCCTAGGACCTACCAAATGTGCAAATTTCAGAGTGTTATTGGATACAGCTGTATCTGGACTTAAAGGAGTTGTCTAAGGCCTCGGTCACACGGGCGTTTTTTCCTGCGATTTGCGCATGCGATCTGCGCTTTTTTAGAACCATTGCATTGCAATGATATCGGACACATGGCCGCTTTTTATGCAGTTATCCGATAAATTATAGGACACAAGAAATCGCAGATCGCGCCTTTAAAATCCCCGCCTGCTGAATGGGCTGCCTCTGATTGGTCACAGCCCTCACCAATCAGAGGCAGCTCTCACTCACCCATTCATGAATTCATGAATGGGTGAGTGAGTGCTGCCTCTGATTGGCTCAGCTATTGAATGACAGCAGTTCAGGAAAACTGCCGTCCGGCCACGGCTGAACTCCGGCTGCAGGGACAAGGTGAGTATATATATATATATATTTTTATTTTTACACATTTTTGGATGATTTTCAGGGAAGGGCTTATATTTTTAAGCCCTTCCCGAAAATTCATCCTGCGCTCGCCGGCAGCCCATTGCTTTCAGTGGAGCCGGCTGTATTGCCGGCTCCATTGAATTCAATGGGCAAACATCATTCTTCTGTGCCACAGCTGTTACAGCTGTGGCAGAGGAGAATGATTTGTGTAGTATATGTTCTCAATGGGGTCGGCGCTGCTGCCGCCGGACCCATTGAGCGCATTTTTGAGAACACAAGGAATCGCAGATAGGCACGATCTGCGATTCCTCGTGTCTGCCTGATTCGCCGAAAACGCTGCTAGCTGCAGATTTTTCGGCGAATTGTTGGCCCCGGTCATACGATTTGCGGATGCGCATCCGACATGCGATCCGCAAATCGCGGCAAAAAACGCCCGTCTGACCGAGGCCTAACACCTATTTTGTAATATCCTTACAATTAAAAAGATATCCCATTCACTGATTCGTTCACGGCATGGTGTTTATTTATACAGCACTCCCGCATTACCTCCGCATATGGGTATTGGGCAAACTCTTTTAATGAGGCCTGTGTTATTCTTGGTAAACATATCGGTAAATGACACTTGCGACATTCCCCCCATACATGACATACATGAACGCTGCATGTCTGTTTTTTTTACATTTAGGAGGTGTTACGCACCTCAGGTTCTTCTTGGCTTAGACTTGAAATGAACCTTCTTGATTTTTTTCTACAAAATATTACAAATTAATGTGAAATTACATAAAAGGATCTTTGAAGTGTAAGGGCTTTTACCCACTAGCATTTTTTTAACGCTGTGATATCACTGCGTTTTTTTTACTGCAAATGTCAATGGGACTTTCTAATGTTAAAATCGTATTGCACAAAAAGGGCAAACTTGCGATTTTTGTGCACTGCAATTTTAACATTAGAATGTCCCATTGACATTTGCAGTAAAAAAAAAAGGCACCAATATCGCAGCGATAAAAAAACACTAGTGGGTAAAAGCCCTAAGGCTGGTTTCACATGTAAACTAGGGCTCAGTTCAGGGTTTCTGTATCTCTGCTCCTTTTTCGGAGGAGAGAAATTAAAGGAGATGTCCCGCGCCGAAACGGGTTTTTTTTTTTTTAACCCCCCCCCCCCGTTCGGCGCGAGACAACCCCGATGCAGGGGTTAAAAAAACCACCCGCACAGCGCTTACCTGAATCCCGGCGGTCCGGTGACTTCAATACTTACCGCTGAAGATGGCCGCCGGGATCTTCTACCTTCGTGGACCGCAGCTCTTCTGTGCGGTCCACTGCCGATTCCAGCCTCCTGATTGGCTGGAATCGGCACGTGACGGGGCGGAGCTACACGGAGCCCCTCTCTGGCACGAGCGGCTCCATAGAAGAAAGCTGAAGACCCGGACTGCGCAAGCGCGGCTAATTTGGCCATCGGAGGCCAAAAATTAGTCGGCTCCATGGAGACGAGGACGCCAGCAACGGAGCAGGTAAGTATAAAACTTTTTATAACTTCTGTATGGCTCATAATTAATGCACAATGTACATTACAAAGTGCATTATTATGGCCATACAGAAGTGTATAGACCCACTTGCTGCCTCGGGACATCTCCTTTAATATAAAAATGGGAAAAAAAAACTATCCTCTTTTTCCCTATAGATTTCAATGGAGTTTAAAAAAAAACAGAAAAAGAATGGAAAAACATCGTCTTGCTTCTATTACGTCAGGTTTCCATTTTTTTGGACATAAAAATAACACTGCAGACAGCACTATTTTCCCATTAAAAAAAATAAATAAACCTGATGGAATTAAAGCAAACAAAAACCATTGAAATCATGGGGTAAAAACGGATCATATTTTTCTGTTTTATTTCAGTTTCTTTCCTCCAAAAATGTAGCAAAGAGATGGAAACCCTGAACTGAGCTCTAATGCACATGTGAAAGCAGCCTAAAGTGCTCCATAGCATTCTCACAATGTGCCAAGTGCCTACTTTTAGGGCATATTTGGTGGAGGGGGTATAATATAACTTTTCATTTGATTATTTAGGTATTTGTAATTTTTAAAAGTGTGGAAATTGCCCTGGCAGCAAAACAGTTGAAATTAAGAGCCACTTCTGAGAGAATCTATGTATGTTATCCAAATCCCTCCCGTCCTGCCCTTTCTTCTTTACGCCTTGTTTCACACTCACCTGCTCTTATTGATTTCCTTCCTGATAGAGTTAAATCTCTATGAATTCTGATATAACCAAATATAACTCTACGACATCCGTTGTAACTTCTGTTACAAGGAAAACCTAAAACAACTGACTGCAGCAGGAGCGCCCCCAGTGGACTGTCTGCAAAAGAACACAAGTATAGTTAAGCCTTTCCATCCAGGCTAAGCCCAGATCCTCAGCCGTCCACTTATTGAACTTAATTAGGTGACAAACAGAAGAAAGTCATGCTGATATTTCTTATAATTTATATAATTTCTTTCCAACAGGGAAGCCTGGAAAAACCACTGCAAAGGAAAGAATTTGAATAAATTTATATCTGGATGCTAAAACAAAAAAGAAGAACACAATATTAAACAGCCCTTATGCAAAGTATTGATTCACTATATTAAGAACTCAAAACCTGTAACCTTGTGTTAATAAATAAACACTGAACAAAAAGAAGAATTTGCCTGTGAGAATGTACGACCCTTTTAGCCGCTACATCGTATCCCGCCAACATATCCGGAGCTACTGACACACTAATCCTATTGCTTCTTAGTTCTTCGACCAGGTTCCAAAGATGTGGAGGGCAAGTCCTCACTTCCACTTCTGCTTCTTGTGCCAGCATCTTGTACCAGTCCCACTAAAACCGGGAAAAGAGTCCGCAATTGAGCTATCTTTTCCCGGGACATGAACTACCACCATCCACATGTTTAGAGACAATGCGTCTAAAGCCAATTGGTGCAGCACACTGACTACTGGGGGGAGGATGCCATTAAATTATTTATTGCTTACACCACTCCCACATTGTTGCAGTGAAACCTCACTTTTTTGTTGCGAAAACTGTCTCCCCACAGCACTGCAGCAATAATAGGAAATAGCTCCAAGAACACCGGCCGATGCACCACTGTTCCTGAAAATAGGCCGCAAAACCTGAACTGCCTGTCGCATCTGTATACTGCTGCCAGTCGCAAATCTCTATGACCTCCCTAATCATTACTGACCTTCCATTATAGCGCTCAAGGAAAAACAACCACACTTTCAAATTGGCTTTATGCTGCTTTCCCAGGCAAATTAATTGATAGGACGATTTAACCCATGCCTTCTACAAAATACTAGAGATGAGCGAGCATACTCGTCCTAGCTTGATGCTCGTTCGAGTATTAGGGTACTCGAGATGCTCGTTACTCGAAACGAGCACCACGCGGTACTCAAGTCAATTCCATTTTCTTCCCTGCATGTTTAGCGCCATTTTCTGGCCAATAGACATGCAAGGAAGGCATTACAACTCACACACTGGGAGAGCATAGGGAAAGTGCTGTTGCTGCTATATGGAGAGTGTTAGTGTGGGATCCTGTCTACAAGAACCCCAACAGTCCTTCTTAGGGCCACATCTGACCGTGTGCTTTACTGTTGTGGCTGCTGGGAGCAGTTTTGCACCAATGTTTTTTTTTTTTCATCTATGGCTGTGGAGGCTATTACAGCTATAGCATTCTCAGTCTGCAGTCTGTAATACAGAGTATAGGGAAAGTGGTGCTGAGACAGGGACAGTGGTAGTGAAGGATCCTGTCTACAAGAACCCCAACGGTCCTTCTTAGGGCTACCTCTGACCGTCTGCATTTTACAGGGTGTCTGGTGGGAGTTGTAGTGCATCACTATTGCACAGCCAGACCTTTTTGCAGCCTTCCGTATAATTTTTTTCTGCCTGCAATTTGCGTTACATTACCGCTGTCAGCCTCCAACTGAACGCCAATAATTTCATAATTTTTTACACCGGTCTGTGTCTGCTGTGAACTTAACGCACAGCGCACGGCCACAGCCACTGATAGAGGGAAAGTCATATACACGCTATATAGCCTGTATTCTTTTTCAAAAAAAATTAAAAAAAATCTCCTTTGTTGGACTACCTCTGACCATCTGCATTTAACAGGTTGTCTGGTGGGAGTTGTAGTGCATCACTATTGCACAGCTAGGCCTTTTTGCAGCCTTCCGTAGAATTTTTTTCTGCCAGCAGTTTGCGTTACATTACCGCTGTCAGCCTCAAACTGTATGCCAATAATTCCATAATTTTTTACACCCGTCTGTGTCTGCAGTGCCACAGCCACTGAAAGAGGGAAAGTCATATACACACTATATAGCCTGTATTCTTTTTCAAAAAGAAAAAAGCTCCATCGTTGGGCTCCCAGACTGATTCTGGACAGATGAAGCCTTTACTTGTGATCATCTTTGGTAATTCGTGACAAACATGAGAGGTATAGCCAGAAACTTGCATTGCAAACACTTTGAAATCCTTAAAGGGGTTGTCCCGAGGCAGCAAGTGGGTCTATACACTTCTGCATGGCCATAATAATGCACTTTGTAATGTACATTGTGCATTAATTATGAGCCATACAGAAGTTATAAAAAGTTTTATACTTACCTGCTCCGTTGCTGGCGTCCTCGTCTCCATGGTGCCGACTAATTTTCGCCCTCCGATGGCCAAATTAGCCGCGCTTGCGCAGTCCGGGTCTTCTTCTTTTCTGAATGGGGCTCCGTGTAGCTCCGCCCCGTCACGTGCCGATTCCAGCCAATCAGGAGGCTGGAATCGGCAATGGACCGCACAGAAGCCCTGCGGTCCATGGAGACAGAGGATCCCGGCGGCCATCTTCAGCAGGTGAGTATGAAGACGCCGGACCGCCGGGATTCAGGTAAGCGCTGTGCGGGTTGTTTTTTTAACCCCTGCATCGGGGTTGTCTCGCGCCGAACGGGGGGGGGGGGGGTTTAAAAAAAAAAAACCCGTTTCGGCGCGGGACAACCCCTTTAATAGAAAACATATGAATGAAGCCTTTCCATATTTCAGGTTGAGATGAGGAGGAGTTCTGACTTTTAGTACCTAGAATATCCTTTTCATTGCTATCAAATGCCCCTCTTGTCTCAGAAAATAGTAGCTTTTCCACATAGCTGTTGTCGCTTCCACTTTTGTTCGATGGCTTTACATTTGTCCATTGGCTCATATTCGTATCTGAAGGTTTGATTTTGCTCATGGAGGCAAAATTCAAGGTGGAGGCTCGAAACCGAGCCTCACCCTGGGCCCGCTAACGTGCTTCCCACACAGACTATAGCGGGTCCTGGTCATGGTGTCTTGTCCTTGTAATGCCACCTCCTCCTCCTGCTTTGGGTCAGGGGATCAGCACTGGGCATCATGTATTTTCTCCCGTGTTACCACAGTTATCTGACACACTGGTTTGGGCCAAAGAAGAGGAGCGTTACTGCATTGATGAGACCTTCACAGCTGTACTAGCATCGGAGTCCGCTCTATGCCCACGATTGCTGAGGGTGTGTGCAGAAGCCTATGTCCTCGGCACAGTAAAAGTCTGGCATGTTTGGGCACTATCATTTCTTCATGTTTATTACTGTCTTTGGGTTCCTTCTGCTCGCCTACGCTGTGGGTGCACAAAGACTTCCCATAGCGGTGATTTACCTGTTCGGCACAAAGTCACTGACTGATTTGGGTAGGGTGCATAGCGCAGATGGCTTTCCCCTTGCGGTGTTGCTTTAGCTATCCGACACCTAGACAGAATGAATACTGTGTGGGCACATGGACTTCCCATTGCTATGTCAGTCGCGGCACCTTGGGTCTCACAAGGTGTTTGCTGTGACCAAGCCTGGCCAAGTGCCTGCTCATATCCTTCCCACACAGGCTACAGCGGGTCCTGGTCATGGTTTCTTGGCCTTGTAAGGCCACCTCCTCCTCCTGCTTGGGGTCAGGGGATCAGCAATGTGCATCATGTATTTTCTCTCGTGTTACCAGTTATCTGAGAAACTCGTTTGGGCCACAGAGGAGGAGCGTAACTGCATTAATGACACGTTCACTGCTGTACTAGCATCGGAGTGCGCTCTATGCCCACGATTGCTAAGGGTGTGGGCAGAGGCCTATGGCCCCTGCGCACTTAAAGTCTGCCCTATTTGGGCACTCTGATTCCTTTATATTTAATGCTGTCGTTGGGTTCCTTTGACTCGCCTATGCTGTGGGTGCACAAAGATTTCCCATAGCGGTGATTTCCCTGTCCAGCACAAAGTGACTGACTGACTTGGGTAGGGTGCATAGTGCAGATGCCTTTCCCCTTGCGGTGTCGATAGAGCTATCTGACACCTAGACAGAATGAATACTGTGTGGGCACATGGACTGCCCATTGCTATGTCAGTCGCGGCACCTTGGGTCTCAAGGTGTTTGCTGGGACCGAGCCTGGCCAAGTGCCCGCTCACATCCTTTCAACACAGGCTACAGCGGGTCCTGGTCCTGGTTTCTTGGCTTTGTAAGGCCCCCTCCTCCTCCTGCTTGGGGTCAAGGGATCAGCATTGCGCATCATGTATTTTCTCTCGTGTTACCACAGTTATCTGAGGAATATTTGTTTGGGCCAAAGGAGAGGAGCGTTACTGCATTAATGAGACGTTCACTGCTGTACTAGCATCAAAGTCTGCTTCATGCCTACGATTGCTGAAGCTGTTGGCCGAGGCCTATGTCCCAGGGGAACTGCAAAGGCGCCAGGTTGGGCCTGTGGAACTTTTTCCTGGCTAATCCAGTCTTTGGAGCGGTGAAAGAAAACGCAACTGATTTAATGAGACCTTCACAGGTGTACTAGCATCAAAGTCTGCTTCACGCCTATGATTGCTGAAGCTGTTGGCCGAGGCCTATGTCCCGGTGGGAATTGCAACTGCGCCAGGTTGGGCCTGTGGAACTTTTTCCTGGCTAATCCAGTCTTTGAAGCGGTGAAAGAAAACGTAACTGATTTAATAAGACCTTCACAGGTGTACTAGAATCGAAGTTCACTTCATGCCCACGATTGCTGAAGCTGTTGGCCGGGGCCTATGTCCCGGTGGGAAATGCAACTGCGCCGGGTTGGGCCTGTGGAACTTTTTCCTGGCTAATACAGTCTTTGGAGCGGTGAAAGAAAACGTAACTGATTTAATGAGACCTTCACAGGTGTACTAGCATCGAAGTCCGCTTCATGCCTACGAAGCTGTGGGCCAAGGCCTATGTCGTTGGCGCAGTGTAAGTCTGCCATGTTTGGCCACTCTGATTTCTTTATTGTTCATGTCTTGGGTTGCCTAGGATTCACCTATGCTGTTGGTGCACACAGACTTCCCATTGCGGTGTTTGACCTGTCTGGCACAAAGACACTGACTGACTTGGGTAGGGGGCAGAGTGCAGATGGCTTTCCCCTTGCGGTGTCGATTGAGCTATCCAACACCTAGACAGAATGAATAATGTGTGGGCACATGGATTCCCCATAGCTATGTAACTCATGCCCACGTTTGCAGCTCCTGACAGAGGTTGGCACTTTATTGGAATGAAGATCGAACATCAGTTTCTCATTGATTCTGAACTGCATTGTGGGCTATCGCACCCCCTTTTAAAGAGGCCCTGCCAACCCTCTGCAGTGTGTGCCGCCGGTTGCTCCTCATCGCAGACGCACTCATAAATAGACATGAGGGTGGTGTGGCTATGCAGCCAGCGTGTGGCATGAGGGCAGCTGAAGGCTGCACAGGGACACTTTTGTGTGCGCTGTGGACGCTGGGTCGTGCGGGGGGTTGGGCAGCATGTAACCCTGGAGAAGAGGCAGTGGTGTGACTGGCAGGTAGTGATTGTGCTTGGTTGGAGGTAGTGTAGTGCTCAGCTAAGGTGTGCCTTGTCAATGAGGGTTTGTCCGAAGTATAAATTGTTAGGGGGGGGGCACACTCTTGCCACTATTGTGGCTTAATAGTGAGACCTGGGAGCCTGAGATGCAGCTCTGCACGCTGCCCCTGCCCTGCCCTATCCGTTTCTGTGGTGTTTCCATGACTTTCGTATGTTTTCCAGATTTTCACAAGTGAAAACCTAAGCGGAGCATCGGATATATACAAAAATGCTCGAGTCGCCCATTGACTTCAATGGGGTTCGTGACTCGAAACAAGCTCTCGAGCATCGCGGGAAGTTCGATTCGAGCAACGAGCACCCGAGCATTTTGGTGCTCGCTCATCTCTACAAAATACCCTTCCCATTGGCATTATTCTGTATACAAAATTAAGCTTGCCTAATAATGATTGTAGCTGCTGCAGCATAATTTTGCTTGTCTGGTGAGCCATATGCGCTTCTCATTGCAAGTCCTGTAACTTTCTGCTGTCAGTCTGCATTCCATCACCTCCGTGTCAAAGGCTATCCCTAAAAAATTCATACACGTTGACGGTCCCTCCGTTTTGTCAGGTGCTAATGGCAACCCGAATTCCTGCACCACCCACTGCACTGTAGCCAGTAATGTTGAGCAAATAGGCACTCTCACCAGACCAACGCATAAAAAATCATCAAAGTAGTGGATCACCAATGCAATGCCCGACGTGTCTTTTACCACCCATTTAATGAAGAAACTAAATGCCTCAAAGTATGTGCAAGAAATAGCACACCCCATGGTCAGACATCAGTCAGCATAGTATTTCCCTTCCCAGTAGTACTCCAATAGCTGAATGCTTTGGGGGTGTACATGGAGTAGACAAAAAGCCAATTCAACATCTGTTTTTGCCAGCAGTGCCCCCTTTCAATATTTCTTTACTACCCACCCTACCGTCGCATTGAATGATGTATGGACCACTGAACATTGCTCAGGGTCTATGCTGTCATTGATCGAAGCCTCTTTTGGGTGCAATAAATGGTGAATTAACCAAATTTATTTATTTGGCTCTTTCTTAGGAACTACTGCCTATAAACTTTGGAAGGAAGAGGGGGGGGGGGGGGCTCCATAAAGGGTCCTGCAATTCAACCAAACTGAACCTCCCTTCCAATTTTTTCAGTAACCACCTCTGGATAGCTGAGGGGCCGACTGCAGATTTTTAATGGTAAAAGGAACAGTATAATTTGGCGTGGGGATTTTGAAACCGTTCTGAAAACCTAACAACAATAACTTCGCTTTGTCTGCGTCTAGATATCTATTTAGAAACAGCACCATATTCGTTAGAACTCACCGGCATCATCCCTTTTTGCAAATGTTGTTGTTCCTTTTCTGTTTCCCTTTTTAAAGCAGTTTGTTGCCTCTTGTGACCCTGCATAGCAGTGAGAGCAGATGTGCATAAACCTGTAGGAGGCCTCAAATTTGCACTGTGCGTCGTTAAACTGTCAGCATAATCCCAATTTGTGTCCCCCTGCTTCCCCGCCTGGCTTGAGTTATTTGACCCACTAGCTGGTCAAATAACCAGCTTTAAAGGGCTATCCGTATTGTACCAGGGCCATAACTCATAGACAAAGGCCTATATCCTTCTGGTCCCACCTGAAAGCAGGGTGGACCACTTTTCTCTGCCTGAACCACTCCTCATATTGCAGCCAGGTCTGTTCTGCATACACTCTATAGGACTCACTAATTGAATCCATATAGCAAAATAGCGGAGAGCAATTCTCTGGCGCTTTTTTCCCGATCATGCTCACTAAGATGGCGAAAGCCTGCAGCCAATTTGTCAATGGGATCAATCGCCATCTGCTTTTTTCCTGTTCTTCCTTCTTATACTCCATTGTTTTACCTTTGTCCAAGTTGAATTTCTCCAATGGGAGAAGAGAAAAAAATTTCACGTATTCATCTTGCCACATTTTTTCCCTGAATTCTTTTTTTAAATGTGTTCCTAGGGGTCCCTCATAACAGACGTAAACTTCCCCTTTTGCTCTGTCGTCTTACTGAATCCTTTCATCCTCTTTTTCAGTCTAACCCGCGACCCCAACACCCACCATCCGCTGCCCTTGGATTGCTATCATCTCATTTATATTGACTGTTACCGCTGGTGGATCTTGTTAGACCATCCATGCAGAAACGAGTCATCACAATCTATGCAGGAGGTTATCTGATCATTTCATCCATTGTATTAGTCCTTTGATGATCCCAGTGATGATCTGAATGGGAGAAACGAGTTGGACATGTAACTGTATGTGATCCTTAAAGGGTGTAATAGGCACATAATATGTGACAGCTGCCCAGAGTGGGGCATCCTTTTCAGGATGATCGTCCCACAGTTATGCAGGGTGTTCATAGTGGCGAGGGATAGTTTTTTTACAAATGTATTCATGAAGGAAAAAGAAATGTCATATAAGATGTAGGGGAATAAAATGACCCCCCCCCCCCCCCCGATAAATATCACCTGCCTAATGCTGGAAGAAGTGCAGAGTCGGGTAAAAAAGATTAAAATCGACAAATCACCGGGCCCAGATGGAATTCACCCAAGGTTTCTAAAAGAACTAAGTGATGTGATAGATAGACCACTATTTCTAATATTTAGGAACTCTATTGAGACTGGAGTTGTACCACTGGATTGGCGTATTGCCAATGAGGTTCCAATAAACAAAAAGGGGTCTAAAAGAGAGCTTGGTAACTACGTGTTGGTAAGTCTCACTTAAATAATTGGAAAATTTGAGGGGTATCTGAGAGATGCCATCCTAGAATACCTCAAGGAAATAACACCTCACCAGCATGGGTTCATGAGGTGTCGATCATGTCACATCAATTTGATCAGCTTCTAAAATGAAGTAAGTACTAGGCTGGACCTGGGAGAGTCTATTGATTTTGTTTATCTGGATTTTTCTAAAGCATTTGAAACCATGCCACATAATAGGTTGGTATGTAAAATGAGACAGCTCGGTCTAGGCAAAAACGTGTGTAACTGGGTAAAGAAATAGCTCAGAGATAGAAAGCAGAAGGTGGTAATAAATGCTTTGTATTCTGATTGGGCCACTATTTCTAGTGGTGTGCCACAGGGTTCAGTACTAGGTCACATTCTACTCAATATATTTATCAATGTCCTGAAAGAAGGACTGCACAGTGAAATATCAATATTTGCAGACAATACAAAATTATACAAGATAGTTAATACAATGGCTGCAAATTGACCTAGATAAGTTGTAGGCTTGGGTAGAAAAATGGCAAACGAAGTTCAATATTGATAAATGTAAGGTTATTCACCCTGGAAAAAAGATGGTTAAGGGGTGACCAAATGACTATGTACATTAGGGGACAATACAATATAAATAGATACCTCCCATGATCTATTTATACCCAGGACTATGACGGTAGCAAGAGGGCATCCTCTACGTCTAGAGGAAAGAAGGTTTCATCACTATTACAGAAGGGGGTTCTTTACTGTAAGAGCAGTGAGACTGTGGAACTCTCTTCCTAAGAATGTGGTGATGGCAAAAATCGATAGAGAAGTTTAGGAGGGGACTAGATGTCTTTTTAGAGCGCTGTGATATTACAAGATATATACATTAAATAACCAGCAGGGTTGTTGATCCGGGACTTGGAGTCAGGTAGGAACTTTCAAACGTTGATCCAGGGATTATTCTGACTGCCATTATGGAGTGAGGAAGGAATTTGTTTCCCCAACAAGGCTAAATTGGCTTCTGCCTCTTTTTTTGCCTTCCTCTGGATCAACAAGGGCACGCTGGGTTGAAACAGGCTAAACTAGATGGACATTGTCTTCTTTCAGCCTAACACACTGTTTCTATATAGTTTTTGCCACTAAAACTCTCCTTTTAACCATCTTTCGAGTGAAGAACATCCATCTGTGAATGGTATGTGTGTAAAGACCTTTCACAGTATAGACTATTTCTTTTATTAAAACTAAATTTTATTTCAACTATTAAAATTCAACCACGTTGGGGCACACCAACAGAAACAAACAACATGTAATTGAAGCCCTTTTGGGACTACATGATAACAAGGTTTCCCCTTTACAAAAAGGATCAGTGGGGGAACCTCTTCATGGGGCCTTTTGTTTATGCGCTATGAACCAAATATAATGGTTAGCGCGGCTCCACTAATTATAGAACGGCACACTCTTACTATTTCTTTATGAAACCTTAATGATACTAATCTCATTAAGAATTAATGCTTCAGAATGTGTGTAAAGAAGTGAAACATGCTGCCATAGACATTGGACATGAAGAAAAAAATATCAGCAATGGGCATTTATTTAACCAAAATGTGAGTAACTGGAGTTTCCTACAATATAGTAAAGTTATATAGTACTTGTCACCTGTGCTGCAGCATTGATATGTCAGTGACACATACATAATTTCAGTATATTTATATTTCTGTTTATTTGTGGGTATTTTAATTGTTATTGAATAAAGTATAATTTTTTAAGGGCAAACTTACAAGAAAATGAGGAACTTTAACATGATTTGCAAGCTTGTATATTTTGGCCAAAATATTAACCAATACCACACACCTATTAATAGTTATCATTAATTTTGCAGCAAGCAGTCTGGCTTTAAATGCTGGGGGAGCCCATGCTGCCAGTGTGGTTCACTTCCAAGGCGCAGGGCAACCCTTTGGGCTGAATCGTAAGTGACATCGTTAATAGTCTATACACCTTAGTGGTGCACTACACATATTGGTATGACTGACACCCTTTCTATGCGTTATCTATGTGCAAGTATAATACTAAGCAGCCACTTACGCAGATGTGAACTAAGTCTGAATTTGTTCCAGTAAAAAAACTGAAGCAAAACAGAACTGAAGCAAAGTATTCCGTTTTTTGACAACCCATTAAAATCAATAAGGAAAAAAACAAACATTTATTTCAGTTTTAATTCCGTTCCTGGATTCCGAAAATGGAACAGAGAGATGGAAAGGCTCAATGGAGGCAAAACACTAGTGTGAAAAGAACCTAAGTGTGGCCAACTTCTGTGATTTTTTGCATTGATATATCCTTTTTCTCTGATTTGCAGTCTATGATCAGCAGAGCAACTCAACTTTTAGGGTATGTTAACGCGAGGTGGAAATACTGCAAATTGTGCACAGAAGGAAATTCCACAGCAAATTCTTCAGCATTTCTGCAACCAAAACAGAGACAAAAACTGTACCAAAATCAGCGGTGTACCCGCAACTGATTTCAGCACCTCCGAAGTATTTGGCTGTCAGCTCACTCTTTCACCTGGCATCTGTCGGCCTTAAAGGGGTTGTCTCGCGAAATCAAGTGGGGTTATACACTTCTGTATGGCCATATTAATGCACTTTGTAATATACATCGTGCATTAATTATGAGCCATACAGAAGTTATTCACTTACCTGCTCCGTTGCTAGCGTCCTCGTCTCCATGGTTCCGTCTAAATTCGCTGGCGGCTTGCTTTTTTAGACGCGCTTGCGCAGTCCGGTCTTCTGCTCTGAGCACGAGCCGCTTCAGTGTGCTCGCCGCTACAGCTCTTCTGCGCATGCGCAGACGAGCTGTATCTTCTCGGGAGCGCGCTGGAGCGGCCATTCTGCTACCATCCTCTGTTAGAGGAAGGTGCAGAAACTGGAGCCGCCCAGCCGAGAAGCCCAGCCCAGCAGCCCAGCAGAGCCGCCCAGCCACCCAGGTAAGTGATGGGTGACGGACTGACGGGGGTGACGCGTGACTGACTGCCGCTGTGGCCCCGGAGCGTGCCGCTGTGGCCCCGAAGCCTACCGCTGGGCCCCGGAGCCTACCGCTGGGCCCCGGAGCCTACCGCTGGGGAGCCGGGGCCTACCGCTGGGGAGCCGGGACCTACCGCTGGGCCCCGGAGCCTACCGCTGGGCCCCGGGGCCTACTGCTGGGCCCCGGAGCCTACCGCTGGGCCCCGGGGCCTACCGCTGGGGAGCCGGGGGCTAGCGCGGGGAAGCCGGGGGCTAGCGCGGGGAGCCGGGGGCTAGCGCCAGTTACCTGCTGCCTGGCGGTGGGTGACTGGTCGGCCGCGTTCAATCCCGGGGTCCGGTCGGCAGCTGCGGGGCGTCTGGTTGTCAGGGAGACACAGCTGGTAGCGTCTCGGGAGCGCGCACGTTGGGCTACAGCAAGCGACGGGAAAAGAGCCGGCGGCCATCTTGGGGAAACTTTTTATAAGTTGCTGAAACGCTGGAACTGTAAGTACAAACCAGCTAGAAAAGTCATTTACAGGGGGGCTTAGTAATGTTTGCTTAATTAGGGGGACTGGGCAAAAAAAAAAATTTTACTGCTTCCTCGAGACAACCCCTTTAAGTGATTGCAGCACTGCTAGCCAGGTGATAGCACTTCCACATCACCTCACCAGCAGCACTTCATCCAGTACAGGCCACTTTGGAGGTGAGCACTGTATCTGCTGAAATCAGATTAGATCCAATGCTATGGATTTTGACCCTGTTTTGGATACGGAAATACTGCAGAATTTGCAACTGGAAATCTTCAAAGTATTATCTTGCTACAATTCACTTTTTTCACATCAAAACATATAGTTCCATTGTCATTAAAGCTGAAACAATTGTTTCTTAAGTCATGAATATTGCTGAGGTGTACAAGAATAGGTATAGAATCTAGGTGTTGGGTACTGTGGGGGTCAATAAGTAAAAGACAGGGTACATATAAAAAAGGTAGGCAAACTGAATCTTTGATCCGTGTGAATCAAAGTCTGGGACTAGGTGGTGGGTAACATGGGAGTATATAGGCAAAACACAGTGCATATATAGAGCAAGGTAAGCAAACTGAATCATTGACCCAGGTGAAGCAAAGTCTGGCTACCACTCTGACCAGAGTAAACTACAAATAGGAATTTTTGAGAGCCAGTAGGGGCATAGCTATAGAGCGTTATGCTATACTTTGGCCCTGCTGCTCCTCTTGTACATAAGAAGATAATAGTATTACTAATAGCACAAGGTAGATGAGACCCAACAGCTTCAAGTGACACCTCTGAAATACAATATTGTTCAAGCAATATGCTTATGATATCTGTTTTTTGAGAAAGTAGTTTAGATAGCACATTTCTTTTGGATTAAGGCCTCATGTCCACTGGTTAATGTAATTAAAAATCTGCAGCGTTTTTCCCGCAGCGTGATCCACGCCCCATAGGGATGCGTTGGACATCCGCAGGTAGTTAAATACCTGTGGATGTCATTTTCCCTTCAGGCGCAGACCCACACAAGAACAGCTAGGCTCTCGCCTTGTTCACATCGCAAAAAATACATGAAAAAGACGTGTTGCCACAACATTTCATGCGATGCTCATGGATAAGAGCGCTTTGCATAAAGGACAAACCCATTAGGTGATCTTCTAATTCATTAATATTGCTTTCATATATGATGGATCTGTGCAGTGACAAATCTGAATTCGACATTTTCGACATACTGCCCACGTAAACGAGCATTGAAAAATCACTATTTGTTGAAATCCAGGCAATAGTGGTGCCGGCTCACAACGCTCCATTGGAATTCTTCATATCCAGCAGCAGCGATTACTATTATGACTTGAATAACACCTTTTTAAAAAGTAGAATAATCAATTTAAACACCAAGTACATGGTCCTTTTTAATAACCCTCGCAATAAATTGCAAATTGTCACACTAGCGAGAAAGATGTACCCCGGGAAGACGCGCTTTTTCTTAGAAGCTTTTGAGGATGTCGCATGCGATCCTTATAGTTATCTGCTAGTAGATTTAAGGGGCAATACGCCTGAGGAACTACGGTTGAGAATGGGTTTGTTTCCACCAGCTTTACCAGCTGTGTATATTCGCAAGAAAAACACCTCTAAAAAGTGAGTTTATAATTATGTAGCTTATTTTATTCACCGCGCTTTGTGATGACAAGATGTCTGAGAGAATACGCCGCAATTGGGGTCTCTTGAAAAGGTTGGTGAAAGCAAAATATAATGTCAAAAAATCTATTTTACGCAAAGCAAGCAATGATTTAATTACAGCCATAGCGGAGATTGCTTTCAATATTTTAAAAAGTTGAATACCCCTAAAAGAACGTCAAAGAAATATACTAAAAAAAGTGGCACCGCGCTATGAGACGTTTGGGTGATAAAACCTGATTGTAAAGAAAAAAGAAGCATGTAGTGAATCAGGTTGGTGAATATATAAGCTCACTCTTGGATTTTGCAATCCCGATAATAACGAGTCTGCTTGCCAACCGAAAGTGGAACATTTAGAGAAAATGTACTTAGTCCCTAAACACAAGCTTAACAAGATAAGACAAGCAGTTACAACGACCCACTTACATATGTCAGGCTGCTATGCATGGCCTTGATGATGAGATTAGCACTATTTTACAACATAGTGATGATGTGAAAATTAGAAAGATACTTGGTTCATGCTAAACAGGACGCAAAAGTGCTAGTAACTTTAAACACTGTAACTCCGAGTGAAACTGGTCATCAGCAATTGTAAAATAGGGAGCCTGATAATAGAAAACCTGTTCATAAAATTATAAATCATGTCAATCCCCGATTCAAAAAAATGCTGAACTTTTGCTAAACAGACTGTCGCCAAATGGTGATATTACAGGCTGGAACGATAAAGATGAGTGCATCTGCAAGGGGAGCTCCATCCATGGCTCCAGCATACTGGACTTAATCCGTCATACGATGCCAAGCGCTACCAAGAAAATTCTACCTCTGGGTTGGGACACTTATGTAATCGATAGCCGACATTAATATACCTTCTACGGTCATTGGCACCACAGCACTAGAGAAATTCTCCAGACTCTGAAAATGGATTTGAATGCTGGTTCTGTACAAGCTAGCCCACAGAGAAAAAAACATCCTTTGGCTTTCACACCTCTAGGAGTAACACAGGCCTGCTTGCTGCCTAAAAAGAGGACTCTAACGCTGCTTCAAAATACATGTTTAAATTTGTAAATTATTGTAAAAATGTAACAATATCTGTGCTAAATTGGCTGTGTATTCATACATGCATTCATTGTATTGACATGTGCATTCAATAAAGCTTTATAAAAAGGCTGATGTGTGATCTCTATACTATGTTCTTGTGAATTAAAAAGGTGGGGGCTCGATATGCTAGGACATGAAGGTACATGACTTCATGTCAATCTTATAGGGGCCTTCTAAGCAATGCTCCCCTCATTCTGAATTCAAATCTAGACACACTCCACTCATTAGCATGCATGCCCCTGTGGGTGTCGCATTTCACACTCTTCTAGCACAGAATCTCAAAATTTCATTCTACTTCAGCACGCTGCTCAGCACACAGCTTTTAAAAGCTATCTAAGCCATTCTTGAGATCCGGAAGCATCTGACAGGAAGTGTCATCAGAAGCCAGAAGCGAGCAGGGAGCAAGGCGGCAGGGGACATTGGAGCGGCACTGGAGCCATCGCTAGGAGACCGAGGGAGCCACTGGAGGATTGCCCACTGAAGGATCCATCTAGAGGGCAAAAGCAACTGAGCAGGTCCCGGAGCAGCATCAGGTCAGAGAGTGTGGCCGCAGGGAGAGAGGTCCCGACGCTGAGTCTGAGGGTGACGTCATTGGCTGCTGTACAGGAGTCTGCTGCTGCTAAAGACTGATAAGTGTATTATGTGTGTGTGCCTGCTAGTAAGTGTCTGTGTGTGTGCCTGTCAGTAAGTGTCTGTGTGTGAGTGCCCATGTGTGAGTGCCCGTCAGTGAGCGCCCGTGTGTGAATGCCCGTCAGTGAGCGTCGGTAGGTGAATGCCCCTCAGTGAGCATCTGTGGGTGAGTGCCCATCAGCGAGCATCTGGGGGTGAGTGCCCATCAGTGAGCATCTGGGGGTGAGTGCCCATCAGTGAGCATCTGGGGGTGAGTGCCCATCAGTGAGCATCTGGGGGTGAGTGCCTGTCATTGAGCACCTGTGTGTGAATGCCCATCAGTGAGCATCTGCGGGTAAGTGCCCATCAGTGAGCATCTGTAGGTGAGTGCTTGTCAGTGTGCATCTGGAGGGAATGCCCGTCAGTGTGCATCTGGGGGTGAGTGCCCATCAGTGAGCGTCTGTGGGTGAGTGCCAATTAGTGAGCGTCTGGGTGCGAGTGCAGTGTAAGTGAATCATAATTGAGTGAGAGCAAGCAGTAAGTGTGTGAGCATTTTTTTAAAAAGTGTGAGCGGTTACGAGTGGGCAGAGGCTTGTTTGGAGTATGATCTAGTCTATCCTTACTACTTCCAGAGGTAAATTGTAGATCCCCATTAGAATAAGCTCCACGCTTGACAATGTCATCCAGTGTGCTACTTGTGAAATGTATAATGTCCTTGATCAACTGATCAAAGGTGCATACTGTTGCGGAAGATGCGTGCTCGTCGCACATTTGGAAGCCCAAATCTTGGATCTAAATGAGCAACTGGCAACATTGAGAGCCTTTGACAACATGGAAAGGAGTTTGCTGCTCACTGAGCAGGCACTCGCTTGAGTAAAGGCAGGGGCAGATGGTAGTACAGAAGAGCAGGGGGAGGAGGCAGCTAGCTGGGTGACAGTTAGAAGGGGTAAAGGGAAGAGAACCAGGGAGGCTAGTCCTGAACTGGCACAACCCAACAAGTTTGCAAAGTTGGCAGATGAGGGGGATGCTATTTCAAAGCCAGCACAGCTGCAACACAACATGCCCTCTGAACGCCAGGGAGATGACTGCTGCAGCAAGAAGGGAACAGGGAGTGCAGGGCAGGCTAGACAAGTCTCAGTGGTGGGGGACTCAATTATAAGGGGGATAGATAGGGCAATCTGCCACAAAGACCGTGATCATCGAACAGTGTGTTGTCTTCCTGATGCTCAAGTTCAACACATCTGGGATCAGGTTGACAGATTACTAGGAGGGGCTGGTGAGTATCCAGCTGTCATGGTGCACATTGGCACCAGCAAATGAATTAGAGGTCAATGGAGGGCCCTCAAAAATGATTTCAGAGATCTAGGATCCAAGCTTAGGGCGAGGACCTCCAAGATGGTTTTCTCGGAATTACTACCTGCACCACAAGCCACACTAGAAAGGCAGCAGGATCTTAGGGAGGTAAACAAGTGGCTCCGGAGTTGGTGTAAGAAGGAGGGGTTTGGCTTCCTAGAGAACTGGGCTGACTTTGCTGTCGGCTACAGGCTCTACCGTAGGGATGGGCTGCATCTTAATGGGGAGGGGGCAGCTATGCTGGGGGAGAAGATGGCTAGAAGGCTGAAGGGGTGTTTAAACTAGGGACTGGGGGGAGGGCAAAAAGAGAAACAGGGGGGTAGACAGTGTAGATAGCGACCTGGGACCAAGTAATGGGAATAGAGGTTGAGCAGGGGGTCGGTTAGTACAGTTAGAACTGACAGAATAGTTAATAGTACCATTAGTAGAAACATTAATATAAAGAACCACAACTATATAAATTGTATGGCAACTAATGCAAAAAGTCTGATCAGTAAAGAGGGTGAGCTTGAGGCCAGAATGACTAATGAAAATTACAACATAGTGGGAATAATGGAAACATGGCTTGATGATAAGTGTGATTGGGCGGTGAATTTACAGGGTTACAATCTCTTTAAACGAGACCGTGGGTAACAGGAAGGGGTGTGTCTGTACGTTAAATCCTACCTAATGCCGAGGCTATGAAAATATATAGGTGCAGGAGATAAAAGGGTGGAATCTCTGTGGGTAGAAATTCAGGGAGAAAAAAAAACAACAAAATCCTGGGGTTTTCTTTAGGCTGTGAAAAGCAACAGAAGAAATGGAAATCTTGTTATTAAGGCAAACAGAAGAGGTGTCAAGCCGCAATGAAGTAATTGTTATGGGGGACTTGAATTATCCGGATATAATATGGGAAGACTAAACCTGCAAATCTCACAAGGGTGATAAGTTCTTAAGTTCTTGAGATTAATTAAAGGGGTTGTCCCGAGGCAGCAAGTGGGTCTATACACTTCTGTATGGCCATAATAATGCACTTTGTAATATACATTGTGCATTAATTATGAGCCATACAGAAGTTATAAAAAGTTTTTTTACTTACCTGCTCCGTTGCTAGCGTCCTCGTCTCCATGGTGCCGACTAATTTTTGGCCTCCGATGGCCAAATTAGCCGCGCTTGCGCAGTCCGGGTCTTCAGCAGTCTTCTATGGAGCCGCTCGTGCCAGAGAGCGGCTCCGTGTAGCTCCGCCCCGTCACGTGCCGATTCCAGCCAATCAGGAGGCTGGAATCGGCAGTGGACCGCACAGAAGAGCTGCGGTCCACGAAGACAGAGGATCCCGGCGGCCATCTTCAGCAGGTGAGTATGAAGACGCCGGACCGCCGGGATTCAGGTAAGCGCTGTGCGGGTGGTTTTTTTAACCCCTGCATCAGGGTTGTCTCGCGCCGAACGGGGGGGGGGGGGGTTAAAAAAAAAAAAACCCGTTTCGGCGCGGGACATCTCCTTTAAAGACAACTACCTTTCCCAACTTGTGCGGGAGCCAACTAAAGGGAGGCCACTCTGGACTTATTAGTAACAAACCGGACCGAATAATGGAGGTGTAGGTCGAGGGACACTTGGGAAATACTGAACACAATATAATTAATTTCCAGCTGTCATTCAAGAAGAAGCCTTATCAGGGAGTGACAAAAAAACTAAACTTTAGTAAAGCAAAATTTGATGAGCTTAGAACTACTATCGGTAACATTAATTGGGAAAGAGTCCTCAAACATAAAAAAAAAGCATAGATGACAAATGGGAGACGTTTAAAAACATTGTAATTAACTCATGTGAGCAGTTCATATTCTTTAAAAATAAATAACCACAAGTAGAAGGAAACCAAAGTGGCTTAACAAGACTGTAAGAGGGGCAACAAATGAAAAAAAGAAAGCGTTTAAACTACTAAAACAAGAAAGCAGTGAAGAAGCATTAAAATCACACATGGAAAAAACTAAATATGTAAAGAAAAGATCAAAATTGCTAAGGAGGAGGCAGAAAGTTTGATTGCCAAAGAAAGCAAAAATAACCATAAACTATTCTTCAATTATATAAACAGTAAAATGATTTGCACTGAAAGCACTGGCCATTTAACAAATAATGCAGAAGAAACCATAGAAGACAATGGGGGAAAGAAAATCTATTAAATAGTTTCTTTTCAAGTGTATTCACGAATGGGAAAGAAATGTCACACAAGATGCAGGGGAATAAAAACAACTCGCCTGCTAAATATTACATGCCTAACACACGAAAAAGTGCAAAACCTGTTAAGAGAGGATTAAAATTGATAAATCGCCGGGCCCAGATGGAATACACCCAAGGGTTCTAAGGGAACTACGTGACATAATAGCTAGACCGCTTTTTCTTACATTTATGGACACTATAAAGACTGGGGTTGTACCTCTGGATTGGCACATTGCCAATGTGGTTCCAATATACAAAAAGTGGTCCAAAAGAGAGACTGGTAACTACAGGCCGGTAAGTCTCACTTTAATAATGGGAAAAATATTTGAGGGGTTTATGAGAGATGCGAACCTAGAATACCTCCAGGAAAACAACATTATAACCCCTCATCAGCATGGGTTAAAGAGAGGTCGATCATGTCAGACCAATTTCATCAGCTTCTATGATACAGTAAATTCTAGGCTGGACCTGGGATAGTCTATTGATCTCGTATATCTGGATTTCTCTAAAGGTTGCTGGTCTGCATGGTGAATTACATATATCAGAATGGTCTGCCACTTTGTATCCACTCTGTGTGGGAGTATACACCAAGCAGCTACCCCCCTCTATATCAAGAGGCGGTGTGAGTGGCTGTCTCATCTGTGTCTCTTACAGGTGCAATTAGCTCCCTCATTTGGTAGTCTGCTACCTGCATGGTGAGAGGATGCATCTATATGCACTCCCTAGTCAGTAAGTATATGGCCGTCTTCTGTTATTGTTTCTATGTTTCTATATTTCCCCTTCTGTGATATATTTATATTAGTGTAGGGACCCACTACATCCAAGGAACCGAGACGTGGTTAGTGGGCTGATGTATCTTAGCCAAAATCCAACTAATGCCTTGCATTTATTATCTATTATTCACATGCAGTGTGGCTTTAAGACTCTAGGGGGAGCCAATGGTGGCAGTACCAATGTGGTTCACTGGTTGAAGTGCAGGGCAACCCGACGAATTATTATGGCGTCATTAATAGGTTGCTGGTCTGCATAGTGAATTACATATATCAGAATGGTCTGCCACTTTGTATCCACTCTGTGTGGGAGTATACACCAAGCAGCCACCCCCCTCTATATCAAGAGGCAGTGTGAGTGGCTGTCTCATCGGTGTCCCTCACAGGTGCAATTAGCTCCCTCATTTGGTAGTCTGCTACCTGCACGGTGAGAGGATGCATCTTTATGCACTCCCTAGTCAGTAAGTATATGGCCATTTTTTGTGATTGTGCCGCATAATCGGTTGATATATAAAATGAGACATCTTGGACTGGGCAAAAATGTGTGTATCTGGGTAAAGAACTGGCTCAGAGATAGAAAACAGCGGGTAGTAATAAATGGCTCATACTCGGATTGGGCCACCGTTGCTAGAGGGGTGCCACAGGGTTCAGTATTAGGCCCTGTTCTGGTCAATATATTTATCAATGACCTGATAAAGGAACTGCAAAGCAAAATATCAATATTTGCAGACGATACAAATAATACAAGACAATTTATACAATGGAGAACAATGATGGTCAGTATGATGGTCTCTTTGTTCTCGCTATACAATTGGAATGGCGAATGGCATTCTACTCTTGCTTTCAGCCACTGTGTGAGATGAGTGTTACATTACACACAGATGATGTGCAGCGCTCACTTCTTATCTTGGTAACCAAGCTTTATTCCAAAATACTTGTGATAGGCAGACTTTACCAAAGATGTCATTTTCCTCCGCTGTCTTTGTTGGGAACTGTCCGCAGACATAGCAGAAATTGTCTGGGTTGTTCATACATGCGCCAAAATATTAACCAATACCCCATACTTATTAATATTTACAATTATTTTTGCAGCAGACAGTCAGGCTTTAAATGCTGGGAGATCCTGTGATGCCGATGCCAGTGTGGTTCACTTCCAAGGTGCAGGGCAACCCGCGGGACTTAATCGTAAGTAGAGCCATTAATAGGCTGTAAGCCTGTGGTGCACTACACATATTGGTGGGCCTGACACCCTTTGTTTGCTTTATCTATATGCAAGTATAATACTAAGCAGCTAGTTACGCAGATGTGAACTAAGTCTAAATTTGTTCCAATAAAAAAACTGAATCAAAACAGAACTGAAGCAAACTTAAAGTATTCAGTATTTTTTTTTTTTTAAACATTAGGTTTTTTATTAGCTTTTTTTGTGTACATACAATTAAAAGTTGAGTGACAACACATATTAGTAACAGTAAAATTGTTGCATTGTATATTTTCTTATACTACATAAAACGTTGCACAGTATACGGTATATATACTTGAAATTCAGTTGTCTAACTTATCTTCTTGTACCTTTGTAAATTTGCATTATACACTATAGAATAAACAATTGCACTAAACATAACATATTAAAACATGTTAAAACATTGGCAGATCATAGAGTTGTGTTAGGTTATTTTCCAGCATCCCCAAACCTCTTTGTGTTTTTTTAATGAATTGTCTCTAAGGGCTAACCAGTTTTCAAATGTTTTTTGTTCGGCCATACGGTCCATAAACTCACTGTATGTAGGAGAGAGAGCGGAGTTCCAGCGTTTAGCTATAAGTGCTTTAGCTGTCATCATTGCATGGGATAACAAATACCTAGTACAAGGGGGGTAATGTTCCATCCCTAACAATAGAAGGGCGGTTTTCCCTTCCTTCTGTATGTGGATATTTAGGGTTTTTCCTACTTGGTTGAGAATTGAGTTCCAAAAGTTGCTCAGTTTTGGGCAAGACCAGAATATATGGGAGATTGTACCTCTTTGATTGCAACCCCTCCAGCACTTATCGTTGTTGTGGTGGAATCTGGTGGCAAGCAAACTAGGTGTATAGTACCATCTTAGGTATATTTTAAGTTGTGTTTCTAGAATGCCCATTCCTTTTGTAGAACTGCAAGCATATTTGTAGGCTGCTTCCCATTTCTCCATTGGGATACTTTTACCTAATTCTTTCTCCCAGTTGAGAATATGGGATTTTTTGTGTGTGGTGAGATTGTCAGTTAGAATATCGTAAAAATACCTTGTATCTGATTTGCCCGTCGGGGAAGGCGGGGAGATCCTCCCAAGAACAATCGTCGGGATCCTGGTTCTGAAAATGGGATTTTTCTTTAAAAAGGTTGATATTCTAGTATAGTTAAACAAGTCATTACCTGTCAGATCGAATTCCGACCGTAATACGTGAAAAGGTTTTATCCCTCTTTCTGTGGTGAGATTATCCAGTGTCTTCATACCTTTCTGGACCCAGGATTCGATATTTATATCTGGTATGAATAAACTTAATATTCTCAATAGGAGAATCGGTTTCTTGTTTGAATTTTGTGAGGCCGCTTTTTTAGTAAATTCCTTCCAGGCCTCTATAGAGGCTTCTACCATCGGGGGCATGGACGCCAGGATGATTTTTAAATCGGGGTGGTTTTTGGTCGCTATAAGCGACGCAGCCAGTAGTAACGAGTCTCCCTTGAGGGGATGGAGGTAAGACGTCTCCATTCCGACCCAAGCCATCGCTCCATTGGTCCTCAACCAGTTTTTTGTTTGGTTTAAGATAGTGGCAGTGAAGTATTTCCCTATGTACGGCACATCCGCTCCCCCTTTTCTGCGGTGTAGGGACAAAATCGAGAGGGCCACCCGCGGTCTACCCCCAGGCCAGACAAAGCTTGTTAGTTGCTTTTGTAAGCCTTTAAGTGTTTTGTTAGAGATTGGGATTGGTAGTACTCTAAAGAGGTACAGGATCCTAGGCAGGATCTTCATCTTATATGTCATTACTTTCCCCAGCCATGAAAGGCCAATCTCCGATAAGCGGTCCAGCTCTTTTTGGATGGAAATCATGAGTGGTGTAAAATTTAACTCCTCCAAATCTTTTAAGTTTGCTGATAGTATTGTGCCTAGATATGGAATGCCCTCCGGTCTCCATTTGAAGGGGAACTCTGTTTGAATTTTCTGTTTGAGGTCCTTTGAGATATTCATTCCCAATATTATGGACTTATCTACGTTAAGCTTGTAGTATGAAACTCTTTCAAATTGCTGTAAAATATGGTAGGCCTCTCTCAGGGATTCTAGGGGTGATGATAGCGTGAGGACAATGTCATCAGCGAATAAGCCAATCCTATGCTGTCGGAGATTTTGGTTGATACCCCTTATGTCAGGAGAGCACCTCAACGTCTCCGCCAATGGCTCCACCATTAGGACATACAAAATGGGTGAAAGGGGACAACCCTGTCGGGTCCCATTAGATATCACAAATTTGTCAGACAGAGCTCCGTCAATCAACACCCTGGCGGTAGGGCAGGAGTACAGGGCCCGGACGGCGCGAATCACCCCCTCCCCAAAACCAAATTTTTCTAGGGTCTGGAAAGCGTATCCCCAATGGACCCTATCAAACGCTTTCTCAGCGTCCTGGGCTAGTATAGTGGCTGGGGTACCCGAAGTTTTTACTGAGTGAATGAGGTTGAGTAATCTTCTCGCGCCGTCCGAGGCCTGCCGCCCCTTTACAAAGCCCGCCTGATCCGAATGCACAATGCTAGGAAGTATGTTGAGCAATCTAGTCGCCAATATTTTTGCATATATTTTGGTGTCAGTGTTGAGCAAAGATATTGCCCTGAAATTTGCAGGCTTGTTCGGTTCTTTGCCCGGTTTGGGCAGCACCACCACGGTGGCCTGGAGCATTTCTTCTGGGAATATGCCTTTGGTCATTATAGAGTTTAGGGTTTTCCCCAAATATGGGGAGAGGTACTTCGAGAACAGCTTATAATATTCTGACGAAAAGCCATCCGGCCCAGGGGCCTTCTGGCCCTTCGTGGAGGCGATTGTGTCCGAAAGTTCCTGAAGTGTTATTGGGCTATCTAGGGTGGCTAACTGTGGTTTGCTGATTTGTGGGAGGTTTACCCTATTCAAAAAGGAGTGGATATTCGCCTCAGTTGGGGGAGAAAGGTGCGGGTCCTCCCTTAAATTATATAATTTGCTGTAAAAGCTGCGGAATGACTCGAGAATTTGTTTTGGATGAGTAATTTTACATTCTTTTTTGTTGGGATCCCAAACATAAGGGATGTTAGCTTTAATTGTTTTTTTCTTTATTAGGTTGGCCATCCACTTTGTGGGTTTATTGGTTGAGGCATAGATATTGGCTCGGTGGGAGGTAATTTCTCTGTCAAAGTCTCCTTGTAACACTCTGCGCATTTCTAACCTGGTTCTGAATAGTTCTGAGAATAATGTATGAGTGGGTTTGGCTTGTATTTGTTTCTCTAACTTTTGAATTTTCACCGTTAATGTTTCTATGTTTTTTTGTTTTTCCTTTTTGTATCTCGCCCCAATTTTTATAAATATGCCCCTCATGTAGGCCTTATGAGCCATCCAGAGGGTCTCAGGATCGACATCAGGTGTATCATTTGATGTGAAGTAGTTTTTTAATTCTCTTTGGAGTTCGTCTTGGAATTTTGGTAACTTCATCAGAAAAGTATTATTCCTCCACTGCTTATTGGTCAATCTGTTTCCTCCAAAAGCCAGGGATGTTACAACTGGGGCGTGGTCCGACCACGTTATAACTCCCACCTCTGCTTTAACCACTGTGGTTATAAGCGATTTGTCCACTAAAATTAGGTCTATACGGGAGAAGGACCTATGGCGGGGAGAAAAGAAGGTGTACTCTCTGGCCGATGCATTAAGACACCTGAATGTGTCGTACAATGCAGCTCCTCTGATCCACTCGTTCAGAGATCTGCCCCCTCTAGTTTCGCATGTTGAGGTGTCAATAGCCCTGTCTGGAGCCAGATTGAAGTCACCACTGACGATCAACGCTCCCTTGGCCACCCGGTTCACCTTTTTTTGAATTTTATTAAAAAAATGTATTTGTTTAGAATTAGGGGCGTATACATTAATTATTGTGAGTTGTGAATTTTTTAAAGAGCCTACCAAGATTATATATCTTCCTTTCGGATCACATAATTGTGTTTCTATTTTAAATGGGGTTGTGTCTCTAAACGCAATAGCGACCCCTGCATGTTTTTTACGTGCGCATGCATGTATAATTTGTGGAAATTTTCTATGTGACAGTCTATGGCTATCAGTGGCTAGCAGGTGTGTTTCTTGCATACATACTATATCCACGTAGTGGCGGACGGCTTCCTTCCATATTGCACTTCTTTTAAAGGGGGTGTTCAGGCCGTTGGCGTTCTGTGACATTATTTTGATCGACATCTTATCCTGGTATTGCTTCGGTTATAGACGTTCGGGGGAATAAAAGATCTGCGTGATGCTGCCAAAACAGAAAACTACAAAAACAGATAACAACAGTATCCATGACATACAGTATAGTGAGTAGCATGGTTAGTAACATCTCCTCGCCGGGGTCATTACACATTTCTTGGCGGGTGAGGTTACCTTGTGCATAAGCCCTAGCACGGCAGGAAAGTGAATTAGTCCTGAATTTTTTACAAGCTTTCGCTTGCATGCCCGTTTTGGGGGGGATAAGTCCTTGTGGTGAGTAGACTCACTTTCAGACAGAGTGTGGGGGGGGGGGGGGGGAAGAGGAGTAGAGAGAGTCCCTGGAGGGTCTTGGTTCGCCTCTTACTCACGAGAGTTGGTGTTGTCGTTCCTGCTTCTTGTGTCGGGTTTTCCCAGACCTCCGCTGGCAGGGTTGTTTGGAACTCGCTCCGGGATCCGAATGCCCCAGGATTGTAAAATTTCAGATGCAGAAGTGGGGTTTAGGAGCACGTGCGTTGCACCCTCTCTGGAAACGATAAGTTTCGTGGGGAATCCCCACCTGTAAGGAACACTAGCCTCCCTGAGTGTCGCCGTCACCTTCGCAAAGCTCCTTCTTGCCTCCATTGTGGCCTGAGATAGATCTATGAAAACACGGAGGTCCGCATATGGGCTTGGTAGAACTCTCATTTTCCTGACGGCGCTCATCAGAGCCTCTTTAGTACTATAATAGTGAATGCGTATAATAATGTCTCTCGGAGTGCTTTCTTTCAAAAATTTTGGGAGAGGGAGCCTGTGGGCTCTATCGATTTTTAGCTCCTGCTCTGGAACGTACGGGAGAACTTTGCGGAGGAAGCGCAACATAAAGCTCATAATTTCAGAATTGGGAACTTTCTCCGATACACCCCTTATCTTGACGTTGTTACGTCTGTTTCTGTCCTCAAGGTCAGTTAGCTTTTGTTGCAATTTTGTGACGCTCGCCTCTAGATCATAGTGAGAGTCTATTAGTGAATTATGGGACCTGACCAATTCTCCCATCTTTGTTTCCGTTTTTTCTATGCGGGTTTTAACTTCTTTGACTGAGGAATCGACATAGGAAGTTAGGTTTTTAATGTCGAGATGAATAGTGTTGTGCAGAGCCATGATGATTTCTTTAATATATAGCTCCGAGGCTGGTTTGTTTGAAGCAGACAGATCAGCCAATCTGTTTTCTTTCATACTATCGGAGGGAATGTATGTGGTATCAGAGCTGTTTAAACAGGGCTCGTCTGACAGCCTTTGCTTTTGCTTCTCTGGGCTGTTTGTGGGAGAGGGGGGGGGGGGGTCTGCAGCCTCGTGTGTGGCGCCATTGTGTGTCTCTTATCCCCTTTCCCTCTATCTCCCTCGCTGCCTGCATCTGCCGCTTGTCCCTCTAACTGCACAACGGAGCCCGCTTCTGTGATTGCTGGTGTTTCCCCAGCTGTCATCGGCTCACCTTGCTCTGCAGCGTTCAGGGCTGTCTGCCGCTCCTCCATCAGCGCGCCGACAGCTTCCGTCTCCTCCGGCGCCATGTTAGATGAAGCAGCGCGCGCTGAGAATAAATCCTCCAGTCTTGCCGGTTTTCCTCTAGTCGTCCTCCGCTTTGTCATCTCCAGGTGCTGGGGAGGTTTACCGGCGCTTTGGGATGTTTTTTTTTTCCCTCTTCCGACGCTTTAAAGTAGCTGGAGTCCTTATCTTGAGCGGAGCACAAAACTCAAGCGACCGCTCTGGAGCCTCACCAAGCCACGCCCCCAAGTATTCAGTATTTTGACGACCCATTGAAATCAATAAGGAAGACAACTGAAACATTTATTTAGTTTTTATTCCATTCTAGATTTCAAAAATGGAACAGAGAGATGGTAACGCTCAACGGAGACAAAATGCTAGTGTGAAAGGAACCTAAGTATGGCCACCTTCTGTGATTTTTCCATTGATATATCTCTTTTCTCTGATTTGCAGTCTATGATCAGCAGAGCACCTCTACTTTTAACACGAGGGTGAAATACTGCAAATTGTGCACAGAATAAAATTCCACAGCAAATTCTCCAGCATTTCTGCAAGCAAAACAGAGTCAAAATCCGTACCAAAATAAGCTTTGTACCCGCAACTGATTTCAGCACCTCCGAATTATTCGGTTGTCAGCGCATTCCTTCACCCGGTATCCGTCGGCCATAAGTGAGTGCAGCACAGTTAGTCAGGTGATGGCACTTCTGCCTCACCTGACCAGCAGCACTGCATCTAGTACTGGCAACTGGTTACCGAAGTGTGCTGGGAATGAAACACTTTGGATGTAAGCACCGTATCTGCTGAAATTAGATCAGATCCAATGGTGCAGTTTTTGACTCTGTTTTGGATGTGGAAATGCTGCGGAATTTGCCCCTGGGAATCTACGTAGTATTATCTTGCTACAATTCACTTTCTCACTTAAAAACATACAATTCCATTGTCATTAAAGCTCATACAATTGATGCACTACATATACCATGTGGCATTTGCTTTTCGTGCAGGAATAAGTACTAAGCAGCTGCCCCCTTCACTATAAGGAATGTGTGAGTGGTTGTTGATCAGTGCCTTGCACATGTGCTATCTGCTCCTCAGTTTGGCAGTTTGGCTGTCTGCAAGTTGAGGGATATGTGGTGTTTTTACCTGCCCTCTTGAATCTGTATAACAGTAAGTATATGGTTGCCTTCTGTGAATTTTTTTCCCCTTTGTGATTGGGGATCATTGGAGGTTTTTTTGGTATTGTATGGAATATCCGTAAAAGTATCACATGTCCCCGTAAGAGCAGAGCATAATGCCTAGACATAACATCCAGGAATAATACAACCGCACATGTGTCAGCATTAAGTCTCATTAAAGGATTAGGCTATCATTTCTTTACATCTATTTCACACACATCTCATTGAGATGAACAGTAGATAGTTAACATTGATAGGACTTTTCAACAGTAGCAGTAGTTTATGGCTCTATAAATGTAATAAGGGTTCCATATTTATCGGTTGTTATTGATCAACTAAGTAACTTTAAGCGATCAGTTTACTGGAAATATAGGTCAGTTCTTACATAAAGTTTTGGATTATCAGTCTCTTGAATTGATTAGAATTAGAGATGAGCGAGCATACTTGCTAAGGACAATTGCTCGACTGAGCATTGCCCTTAGTGAGTATGTCCCCGCTCGGAAGAAAAGGTTCAGCTGCCGGCGTGAGTGAGAGGTGGGTAGCGGGGGGAGAGAGAGATCTCCCCTCCGTTCCTCCCTGCTCTCCCCAGCTGCTCCCAGCCCTCTGCCGTCAGCCGAATCTTTTCTTCCGAGCGGGCAGATACCCGCTAAGGGCAATGCACGATCGAGTAATTGCCCTTAGCGAGTATGCTCGCTCATCTCTAATTAGCATCAATCTGTTTCAGTATTGATCAGACCATTCAAGAAGGGGTCAGAATCACCCACTTTATAGAAAAATAATACAGACCTTCAGGGCAAAGGTCCTGATAACAGTTAGAAAAGTAAGACAGTGACCCTTATTATTATAATCCAAGGGGGAGGGGGGAGGAGTTGAGTAGGGGCAGATCCTTAGTATGCTGGTTGTAGCAAAAAAAGTATCTAAGATGGAATTTCACCTCCACAAAACAGTCCATTCCCTGCTGAGGATAGATGCACCCAGCAGATGCATATGCAGTGTTCCAAAGTTGTCCAAGCAGGGTCCCGCACTCTTAAGGTTTCAGGACCACTACAGTGCAGCCAGCGTGTTGGGCACTGCACAATCTCCAATGGGCCTCCTTGGCAAGTAAATATTTTTGAAAGGTGGTAGGCAAATATGCTCCCAGAAAATGGGGCAAAACCCAACAGCACATTGGCATGGCATATTGGGGCCCTTAGATTCAGGCCAGCTAGCTAGGGGTCCGCACGCCACAGAGCATTCCATCCGCTACCTCCAAAATGAGTCCACAACAGCCACTAAAGTAAGGTGAGGTCTTCCCCAGGTCCACCAGGGGACCTCCACCAAGAGCTACACCCCCAGGAAGAGGCTCCAGGTATTGATGCAGCTACGTGCTAGAGCTGGAGAGAGCAGCTGGCACCCAACGGGGGAACATAAGCCAGTGAATCCAAGTGAAGAGGATACCAAGTGGAGTGGCTAGGAAAGTATGCTACTTCGGCTGTTGAGTACGCTCCGGCTGCTGCACCAATGCAAGATCCCTGGGCAGCAAAAGTTACCCTTCAAAATGCTCCACTTAATACAAGATGGGTAGCCAAGGTGAGTAAGGATATTGTAGATCTCAAGATTTGGCAGGATGTTGGAAGATAACCAAGCAGACATCCACTCACTTTGTTGACTAACCCCACCCCTCCCCACCCCCCACACGAACATTAGCTTTTTTCACCACTTCACCAACTAAATTCTAGGAAACGCAGCACTTATGCCACCTTACCTTACCACAAGGTAGGCTATCATTTAGAGTTTTCAATCCTTATAGAAATATACACCGAGAGCATTTCCCTTGTAACTAGTAGTGTCATACTAAATCTCTATAACTACACTTCAACTGTATGGTATTAACCCAACTATGCTTGGTGAACTTTTCCAATCCCCTTTTAATGGTAGCTGCCTCATGAATCAACAGCCAACCTTTTTCAACAGGCTTTGCAATAGTAATAGGA
This sequence comes from Eleutherodactylus coqui, assembly GCF_035609145.1. Classification (NCBI taxonomy): domain Eukaryota; kingdom Metazoa; phylum Chordata; class Amphibia; order Anura; family Eleutherodactylidae; genus Eleutherodactylus; species Eleutherodactylus coqui. Next base: position 308,279,832 of record NC_089838.1, on the reverse strand, counting down.
TTCTAAGTCAAAGCATAATATCCATATGTACTGTAGATAGCTGTTTCAGGGGTTTTGCCCCTCATAGGTGTCAGGCAGCATTGTAGTTGGCTAATGGCCCATTTACATGTAACATTTATCATTCAAAATTCACTCAAACAAATGTAAGCAATATATGCCCCCAAAACTTGCTTAACATTCGTTCGCAAGTCGTTATTGCTGACTTTCAGTCAGCATAAAAACGGAAGTGCTGCCCAAGAAGCACATGGTCCAGCGGCGACCTGTACCTTTGTAAATGCTCTGCACAAGTGCTAACGACCTTAGCAGTGACATCAACATCATGCAATCGTTTAGCTAACTGTCGTCCCATGTAAAAGGGCCCTAAATGAAAGGTCAGAATATTCATGTGCAGACTCTGTGGGTTCCAGCTAACATAGAGCTGTTAACAAAGGAGAGGTGAAGTGCTGAGGCTAGACAGCAAGACTCCAACTACACTTTGATACGAAATGTCTATAAGGTACAAAGGAATATGAAATATGTCAAAGATTTCCCTGTTCTAATTCATGTTTTCGACAACCCAGCTTTGTGCTTATAAGCAGGGACCTTAGCCCCATTTCATATCAAATGTTGGAAGTTTCGGCTTCGGGGAACCATGGATTTCAATATTGGCTCAAGTTATAAATACGTCCTATTCCTGTTTGGTTCACTCAGACCTCTATACACTTTGCATCTCAAGGGTTACCTGGGGTCGGACAACAGGAGATGCAACCCAGATTTGCAGTTCTGTCCAAGTTATAGCAGATTTCCACAGGATCTCTCATTGATCAAATTAGTAAAAACAAAAAAAATCTGATTTTCTTTCTTGTCTTTTTTATTGTTCTTTTTTGTATTATATGTATCTCTATGTTATTCTAGCATGTTCTGTAACCTTTAGGCTGGGTTCACACGGGACAGAATTGCTGCAGAATTTTCGTGTGGAATGTCCGCACGTGGCTCCTAATCCCGAGATTGGCCAGCAAAGTGGACAAAGTTTTGCAAAAATCTCATCCACACGCTGCGGCCAAACCGTGCGGAAATGGGCAGGCGGCGCGGATTGTAAAGACGCAGCGTGTCAATTCCTTTTTTTCCCTAGCGGTCTCTCTCCTCTATATAGGGAAAGATGGTCGCAGAGGAAATACGGGCGGCAAAGCCGCTCCAAAACTCCCAGCTGTGGTTTTCCAGCAGAATTCTCGCGGATGTTCAGTGCGGCCAATTCGCGGGTGCGGCCAAGTGGTAGCAGCATTTTTGTGGAAGTTTGGACTGATTTTGGGGATGTACTTTACTTGTTAGCCTCATACGATAGGTGAGTAACCCCCTACAGTCATACCCAATTCACATGCACACTGAGTGCCAATTGTGACATATTCTGGGGGATGCAAGAGGAAGGGGCAATAATACCTGTTATGTTCGACCAGCCAATTAACCACTTACCTGCAGAGTAGTTAACTCCTTACTGACCAACGCCAAGAGAAAATTAATACGCACTGACACGGTGCATCATGTGCACACCCAGGTGCCACCTTGGACCCATGACCGTCTGCCAGCTGCAGCATGACAATACCTGGAGGAAATATTAAACCTTGGGAGGGAGATGATACTTCTATAGCGGTTGTGCACAGATTGTCACCTAACCAAAGGACTGCCAACAGTCTTGGGCAGATGAGATACCCCTCCACCTAATATAGGTTCACGTTTACAAAGACCACCTTTTTATAGGCCAGCCTTAGTAAAGTAGTAAGTAGAGATGAGCGAACGTACTCGTCCGAGCTTGATGCTCGGGCGAATATTAGGGTGTTCGGGATGCTCGTTACTCGTAACGAGTACCACGCGATGTTCAGGTTACTTTCACTTTCCTCTCTGAGACGTTAGCGCGCTTTTCTGGCCAATTGAAAGACAGGGAAGGCATTACAACTTCCCCCTGCGACGTTCAAGCCCTATACCACCCCCCTGCTGTGAGTGGCTGGGGAGATCAGGTGTCACCCGAGTATAAAAATCGGCCCCTCCCGCGGCTCGCCTCAGATGCGTTGTGAAATAGCTGAGGGACAGTGCTGCTGGTGCCGGAGCTGCTGTAGGGAAAGTGTTAGGAGTTAGTGTAGGCTTCAAGAACCCCAACGGTCCTTCTTAGGGCCACATCTAAGCGTGTGCAGTACTGTGGAGGCTGCCTTTTGCAGTGGTGCACTTTTTTTTTTTTGCTATATAGGCCGTGCAGAGCATTGCGCCCTGCAGTAATACTACAGGGACAGAAGTGGTGGTTAGGCAGGGAGAGTGTTAGGAGTTAGTGTAGGCTTCAAGAACCCCAACGGTCCTTCTTAGGGCCACATCTAACCGTGTGCAGTACTGTGGAGGCTGCTGTTAGCAGTGTTGCACATTTTTATTTTTTTCAAAATCGGCCGTGCAGAGCATTGCGCCCTGCAGTAATACTCCAGGGACAGAATTGTGTAGGCAGGGCCAGAAGACATATTTTATTGATTGAATATAGTCAGTGGGCCTTTCCTTTAAAAAAAAAGGGTAAAAAGTTCTATTTGGCCTGCCTCTGACAGTCCTCATCGTTCTGGGTACGTGTGTGCTGGGTGGAGAACGTAAAAAAAATCATACGCAGCCAGCTAAGTTTAACAGCAGGCTTGCGCCAATTTATTTCCTGGCTGGGAAATCACCGCTCTGCTGCAGTTAATAACAGTGCAAGACTGCAGTTCTGTGACACACTGCAGGGCCACAACACATTTATTATTGATTGAATATAGGCAGTGGGCCTTTCCTTTAAAAAAAAAGGGAAAAAATTCTATTTGGCCTGCAGGCTTGCGCCAATTTATTTCCTGGCTGGGAAATCACCGCTCTGCTGCAGTTAATAACAGTGCAAGACTGCAGTTCTGTGACACATTGCAGGGCCACAACACATTTATTATTGATTGAATATAGGCAGGGGGCCTTTCCTTTAAAAAAAAGGGAAAAAATTCTATTTGGCCTGCAGGCTTGCGCCAATTTATTTCCTGGCTGGGAAATCACCGCTCTGCTGCAGTTAATAACAATGGGGGAAAGAAAATCTATTAAATAGTTTCTTTTCAAGTGTATTCACGAATGGGAAAGAAATGTCACACAAGATGCAAGGGAATAAAAACAACTCGCCTGCTAAATATTACATGCCTAACACACGAAGAAGTGCAAAACCTGTTAAGAGAGGATTAAAATTGATAAATCGCCGGGCCAAGATGGAATACACCCAAGGGTTCTAAGGGAACTAAGTGACATAATAGCTAGACCGCTTTTTCTTATATTTATGGACACTATAAAGACTGGGGTTGTACCTCTGGATTGGCACATTGCCAATGTGGTTCCAATATACAAAAAGTGGTCTAAAAGAGAGACTGGTAACTACAGGCCGGTGAGTCTCACTTTAATAATTGGAAAAATATTTGAGGGGTTTATGAGAGATGCCATCCTAGAATACCTCCAGGAAAACAACATTATAACCCCTCATCAGCATGGGTTAATGAGAGGTCGATCATGTCAGACCAATTTGATCAGCTTCTATGATACAGTAAATTCTAGGCTGGACCTGGGATAGTCTATTGATCTCGTATGTCTGGATTTCTCTAAAGGTTGCTGGTCTGCATGGTGAATTACATATATCAGAATGGTCTGCCACTTTGTATCCACTCTGTGTGGGAGTATACACCAAGCAGCTACCCCCCTCTATATCAAGAGGCGGTGTGAGTGGCTGTCTCATCTGTGTCTCTTACAGGTGCAATTAGCTCCCTCATTTGGTAGTCTGCTACCTGCATGGTGAGAGGATGCATCTATATGCACTCCCTAGTCAGTAAGTATATGGCCGTCTTCTGTTATTGTTTCTATGTTTCTATATTTCCCCTTCTGTGATATATTTATATTAGTGTAGGGACCCACTACATGCAAGGAACCTTGACGCGGTTAGTGAGCTGATGTATCTTAGCCAAAATCCAACTAATGCCTTGCATTTATTATCTATTATTCACATGCAGTGTGGCTTTAAGACTCTAGGGGGAGCCCAGGGTGGCAGTACCAATGTGGTTCACTGGTTGAAGTGCAGGGCAACCAGACGAATTATTATGGTGTCATTAATAGGTTGCTAGTCTGCATAGTGAATTACATATATCAGAATGGTCTGCCACTTTGTATCCACTCTGTGTGGGAGTATACACCAAGCAGCCACCCCCCTCTATATCAAGAGGCAGTGTGAGTGGCTGTCTCATCGGTGTCCCTCACAGGTGCAATTAGCTCCCTCATTTGGTAGTCTGCTACCTGCACGGTGAGAGGATGCATCTTTATGCACTCCCTAGTCAGTAAGTATATGGCCATTTTTTGTGATTGTGCCGCATAATCGGTTGATATATAAAATGAGACATCTTGGACTGGGCAAAAATGTGTGTATCTGGGTAAAGAACTGGCTCAGAGATAGAAAACAGCGGGTAGTAATAAATGGCTCATACTTGGATTGGGCCACCGTTGCTAGAGGGGTGCCACAGGGTTCAGTATTAGGCTCTGTTCTGGTCAATATATTTATCAATGACCTGATAAAGGAACTGCAAAGCAAAATATCAATATTTGCAGACGATACAAATTATACAAGACAATTTATACAATGGAGAACAATGATGGTCAGTATGATGGTCTCTTTGTTCTCGCTATACAATTGGAATGGCGAATGGCATTCTACTCTTGCTTTCAGCCACTGTGTGAGATGAGTGTTACATTACACACAGATGATGTGCAGCGCTCACTTCTTATCTTGGTCACCAATCTTTATTCCAAAATACTTGTGATAGGCAGACTTTACCAAAGATGTCATTTTCTCCCGCTGTCTTTGTTGTGAACTGTCCGCAGACATAGCAGAAATTGTCTGGGTTGTTCATACATCCGCCAAAATATTAACCAATACCCCATACTTATTAATATTTACAATTATTTTTGCAGCAGACAGTCAGGCTTTAAATGCTGGGAGATCCTGTGATGCCGATGCCAGTGTGGTTCACTTCCAAGGTGCAGGGCAACCCGCGGGACTTAATCGTAAGTAGAGCCATTAATAGGCTGTAAGCCTATGTGGTGCACTACACATATTGGTGGGCCTGACACCCTTTGTTTGCTTTATCTATATGCAAGTATAATACTAAGCAGCTAGTTACGCAGATGTGAACTAAGTCTAAATTTGTTCCAATAAAAAAACTGAATCAAAACAGAACTGAAGCAAACTTAAAGTATTCAGTATTTTGACGACCCATTGAAATCAATAAGGAAGACAACTGAAACATTTATTTAGTTTTTATTCCATTCTAGATTTCAAAAATGGAACAGAGAGATGGAAAGGCTCAACGGAGACAAAATGCTAGTGTGAAAGGAACCTAAGTATGGCCACCTTCTGTGATTTTTCCATTGATATATCTCTTTTCTCTGATTTGCAGTCTATGATCAGCAGAGCACCTCTACTTTTAACACGAGGGTGAAATACTGCAAATTGTGCACAGAATAAAATTCCACAGCAAATTCTCCAGCATTTCTGCAAGCAAAACAGAGTCAAAATCCGTACCAAAATAAGCTTTGTACCTGCAACTGATTTCAGCACCTCCGAATTATTCGGTTGTCAGCGCATTCCTTCACCCGGTATCCGTCGGCCATAAGTGAGTGCAGCACAGTTAGTCAGGTGATGGCACTTCTGCCTCACCTGACCAGCAGCACTGCATCTAGTACTGGCAACTGGTTACCGAAGTGTGCTGGGAATGAAACACTTTGGATGTGAGCACCGTATCTGCTGAAATTAGATCAGATCCAATGGTGCAGTTTTTGACTCTGTTTTGGATGTGGAAATGCTGCGGAATTTGCCCCTGGGAATCTACGTAGTATTATCTTGCTACAATTCACTTTCTCACTTAAAAACATACAATTCCATTGTCATTAAAGCTCATACAATTGATGCACTACATATACCATGTGGCATTTGCTTTTCGTGCAGGAATAAGTACTAAGCAGCTGCCCCCTTCACTATAAGGAATGTGTGAGTGGTTGTTGATCAGTGCCTTGCACATGTGCTATCTGCTCCTCAGTTTGGCAGTTTGGCTGTCTGCAAGTTGAGGGATATGTGGTGTTTTTACCTGCCCTCTTGAATCTGTATAACAGTAAGTATATGGTTGCCTTCTGTGAATTTTTTTCCCCTTTGTGATTGGGGATCATTGGAGGTTTTTTTGGTATTGTATGGAATATCCGTAAAAGTATCACATGTCCCCGTAAGAGCAGAGCATAATGCCTAGACATAACATCCAGGAATAATACAACCGCACATGTGTCAGCATTAAGTCTCATTAAAGGATTAGGCTATCATTTCTTTACATCTATTTCACACACATCTCATTGAGATGAACAGTAGATAGTTAACATTGATAGGACTTTTCAACAGTAGCAGTAGTTTATGGCTCTATAAATGTAATAAGGGTTCCATATTTATCGGTTGTTATTGATCAACTAAGTAACTTTAAGCGATCAGTTTACTGGAAATATAGGTCAGTTCTTACATAAAGTTTTGGATTATCAGTCTCTTGAATTGATTAGAATTAGAGATGAGCGAGCATACTTGCTAAGGACAATTGCTCGACTGAGCATTGCCCTTAGTGAGTATGTCCCCGCTCGGAAGAAAAGGTTCAGCTGCCGGCGTGAGTGAGAGGTGGGTAGCGGGGGGAGAGAGAGATCTCCCCTCCGTTCCTCCCTGCTCTCCCCAGCTGCTCCCAGCCCTCTGCCGTCAGCCGAATCTTTTCTTCCGAGCGGGCAGATACCCGCTAAGGGCAATGCACGATCGAGTAATTGCCCTTAGCGAGTATGCTCGCTCATCTCTAATTAGCATCAATCTGTTTCAGTATTGATCAGACCATTCAAGAAGGGGTCAGAATCACCCACTTTATAGAAAAATAATACAGACCTTCAGGGCAAAGGTCCTGATAACAGTTAGAAAAGTAAGACAGTGACCCTTATTATTATAATCCAAGGGGGAGGGGGGAGGAGTTGAGTAGGGGCAGATCCTTAGTATGCTGGTTGTAGCAAAAAAAGTATCTAAGATGGAATTTCACCTCCACAAAACAGTCCATTCCCTGCTGAGGATAGATGCACCCAGCAGATGCATATGCAGTGTTCCAAAGTTGTCCAAGCAGGGTCCCGCACTCTTAAGGTTTCAGGACCACTACAGTGCAGCCAGCGTGTTGGGCACTGCACAATCTCCAATGGGCCTCCTTGGCAAGTAAATATTTTTGAAAGGTGGTAGGCAAATATGCTCCCAGAAAATGGGGCAAAACCCAACAGCACATTGGCATGGCATATTGGGGCCCTTAGATTCAGGCCAGCTAGCTAGGGGTCCGCACGCCACAGAGCATTCCATCCGCTACCTCCAAAATGAGTCCACAACAGCCACTAAAGTAAGGTGAGGTCTTCCCCAGGTCCACCAGGGGACCTCCACCAAGAGCTACACCCCCAGGAAGAGGCTCCAGGTATTGATGCAGCTACGTGCTAGAGCTGGAGAGAGCAGCTGGCACCCAACGGGGGAACATAAGCCAGTGAATCCAAGTGAAGAGGATACCAAGTGGAGTGGCTAGGAAAGTATGCTACTTCGGCTGTTGAGTACGCTCCGGCTGCTGCACCAATGCAAGATCCCTGGGCAGCAAAAGTTACCCTTCAAAATGCTCCACTTAATACAAGATGGGTAGCCAAGGTGAGTAAGGATATTGTAGATCTCAAGATTTGGCAGGATGTTGGAAGATAACCAAGCAGACATCCACTCACTTTGTTGACTAACCCCACCCCTCCCCACCCCCCACACGAACATTAGCTTTTTTCACCACTTCACCAACTAAATTCTAGGAAACGCAGCACTTATGCCACCTTACCTTACCACAAGGTAGGCTATCATTTAGAGTTTTCAATCCTTATAGAAATATACACCGAGAGCATTTCCCTTGTAACTAGTAGTGTCATACTAAATCTCTATAACTACACTTCAACTGTATGGTATTAACCCAACTATGCTTGGTGAACTTTTCCAATCCCCTTTTAATGGTAGCTGCCTCATGAATCAACAGCCAACCTTTTTCAACAGGCTTTGCAATAGTAATAGGATTCTAAGTCAAAGCATAATATCCATATGTACTGTAGATAGCTGTTTCAGGGGTTTTGCCCCTCATAGGTGTCAGGCAGCATTGTAGTTGGCTAATGGCCCATTTACATGTAACATTTATCATTCAAAATTCACTCAAACAAATGTAAGCAATATATGCCCCCAAAACTTGCTTAACATTCGTTCGCAAGTCGTTATTGCTGACTTTCAGTCAGCATAAAAACGGAAGTGCTGCCCAAGAAGCACATGGTCCAGCGGCGACCTGTACCTTTGTAAATGCTCTGCACAAGTGCTAACGACCTTAGCAGTGACATCAACATCATGCAATCGTTTAGCTAACTGTCGTCCCATGTAAAAGGGCCCTAAATGAAAGGTCAGAATATTCATGTGCAGACTCTGTGGGTTCCAGCTAACATAGAGCTGTTAACAAAGGAGAGGTGAAGTGCTGAGGCTAGACAGCAAGACTCCAACTACACTTTGATACGAAATGTCTATAAGGTACAAAGGAATATGAAATATGTCAAAGATTTCCCTGTTCTAATTCATGTTTTCGACAACCCAGCTTTGTGCTTATAAGCAGGGACCTTAGCCCCATTTCATATCAAATGTTGGAAGTTTCGGCTTCGGGGAACCATGGATTTCAATATTGGCTCAAGTTATAAATACGTCCTATTCCTGTTTGGTTCACTCAGACCTCTATACACTTTGCATCTCAAGGGTTACCTGGGGTCGGACAACAGGAGATGCAACCCAGATTTGCAGTTCTGTCCAAGTTATAGCAGATTTCCACAGGATCTCTCATTGATCAAATTAGTAAAAACAAAAAAAATCTGATTTTCTTTCTTGTCTTTTTTATTGTTCTTTTTTGTATTATATGTATCTCTATGTTATTCTAGCATGTTCTGTAACCTTTAGGCTGGGTTCACACGGGACAGAATTGCTGCAGAATTTTCGTGTGGAATGTCCGCACGTGGCTCCTAATCCCGAGATTGGCCAGCAAAGTGGACAAAGTTTTGCAAAAATCTCATCCACACGCTGCGGCCAAACCGTGCGGAAATGGGCAGGCGGCGCGGATTGTAAAGACGCAGCGTGTCAATTCCTTTTTTTCCCTAGCGGTCTCTCTCCTCTATATAGGGAAAGATGGTCGCAGAGGAAATACGGGCGGCAAAGCCGCTCCAAAACTCCCAGCTGTGGTTTTCCAGCAGAATTCTCGCGGATGTTCAGTGCGGCCAATTCGCGGGTGCGGCCAAGTGGTAGCAGCATTTTTGTGGAAGTTTGGACTGATTTTGGGGATGTACTTTACTTGTTAGCCTCATACGATAGGTGAGTAACCCCCTACAGTCATACCCAATTCACATGCACACTGAGTGCCAATTGTGACATATTCTGGGGGATGCAAGAGGAAGGGGCAATAATACCTGTTATGTTCGACCAGCCAATTAACCACTTACCTGCAGAGTAGTTAACTCCTTACTGACCAACGCCAAGAGAAAATTAATACGCACTGACACGGTGCATCATGTGCACACCCAGGTGCCACCTTGGACCCATGACCGTCTGCCAGCTGCAGCATGACAATACCTGGAGGAAATATTAAACCTTGGGAGGGAGATGATACTTCTATAGCGGTTGTGCACAGATTGTCACCTAACCAAAGGACTGCCAACAGTCTTGGGCAGATGAGATACCCCTCCACCTAATATAGGTTCACGTTTACAAAGACCACCTTTTTATAGGCCAGCCTTAGTAAAGTAGTAAGTAGAGATGAGCGAACGTACTCGTCCGAGCTTGATGCTCGGGCGAATATTAGGGTGTTCGGGATGCTCGTTACTCGTAACGAGTACCACGCGATGTTCAGGTTACTTTCACTTTCCTCTCTGAGACGTTAGCGCGCTTTTCTGGCCAATTGAAAGACAGGGAAGGCATTACAACTTCCCCCTGCGACGTTCAAGCCCTATACCACCCCCCTGCTGTGAGTGGCTGGGGAGATCAGGTGTCACCCGAGTATAAAAATCGGCCCCTCCCGCGGCTCGCCTCAGATGCGTTGTGAAATAGCTGAGGGACAGTGCTGCTGGTGCCGGAGCTGCTGTAGGGAAAGTGTTAGGAGTTAGTGTAGGCTTCAAGAACCCCAACGGTCCTTCTTAGGGCCACATCTAAGCGTGTGCAGTACTGTGGAGGCTGCCTTTTGCAGTGGTGCACTTTTTTTTTTTTGCTATATAGGCCGTGCAGAGCATTGCGCCCTGCAGTAATACTACAGGGACAGAAGTGGTGGTTAGGCAGGGAGAGTGTTAGGAGTTAGTGTAGGCTTCAAGAACCCCAACGGTCCTTCTTAGGGCCACATCTAACCGTGTGCAGTACTGTGGAGGCTGCTGTTAGCAGTGTTGCACATTTTTATTTTTTTCAAAATCGGCCGTGCAGAGCATTGCGCCCTGCAGTAATACTCCAGGGACAGAATTGTGTAGGCAGGGCCAGAAGACATATTTTATTGATTGAATATAGTCAGTGGGCCTTTCCTTTAAAAAAAAAGGGTAAAAAGTTCTATTTGGCCTGCCTCTGACAGTCCTCATCGTTCTGGGTACGTGTGTGCTGGGTGGAGAACGTAAAAAAAATCATACGCAGCCAGCTAAGTTTAACAGCAGGCTTGCGCCAATTTATTTCCTGGCTGGGAAATCACCGCTCTGCTGCAGTTAATAACAGTGCAAGACTGCAGTTCTGTGACACACTGCAGGGCCACAACACATTTATTATTGATTGAATATAGGCAGTGGGCCTTTCCTTTAAAAAAAAAGGGAAAAAATTCTATTTGGCCTGCAGGCTTGCGCCAATTTATTTCCTGGCTGGGAAATCACCGCTCTGCTGCAGTTAATAACAGTGCAAGACTGCAGTTCTGTGACACATTGCAGGGCCACAACACATTTATTATTGATTGAATATAGGCAGGGGGCCTTTCCTTTAAAAAAAAGGGAAAAAATTCTATTTGGCCTGCAGGCTTGCGCCAATTTATTTCCTGGCTGGGAAATCACCGCTCTGCTGCAGTTAATAACAATGGGGGAAAGAAAATCTATTAAATAGTTTCTTTTCAAGTGTATTCACGAATGGGAAAGAAATGTCACACAAGATGCAAGGGAATAAAAACAACTCGCCTGCTAAATATTACATGCCTAACACACGAAGAAGTGCAAAACCTGTTAAGAGAGGATTAAAATTGATAAATCGCCGGGCCAAGATGGAATACACCCAAGGGTTCTAAGGGAACTAAGTGACATAATAGCTAGACCGCTTTTTCTTATATTTATGGACACTATAAAGACTGGGGTTGTACCTCTGGATTGGCACATTGCCAATGTGGTTCCAATATACAAAAAGTGGTCTAAAAGAGAGACTGGTAACTACAGGCCGGTGAGTCTCACTTTAATAATTGGAAAAATATTTGAGGGGTTTATGAGAGATGCCATCCTAGAATACCTCCAGGAAAACAACATTATAACCCCTCATCAGCATGGGTTAATGAGAGGTCGATCATGTCAGACCAATTTGATCAGCTTCTATGATACAGTAAATTCTAGGCTGGACCTGGGATAGTCTATTGATCTCGTATGTCTGGATTTCTCTAAAGGTTGCTGGTCTGCATGGTGAATTACATATATCAGAATGGTCTGCCACTTTGTATCCACTCTGTGTGGGAGTATACACCAAGCAGCTACCCCCCTCTATATCAAGAGGCGGTGTGAGTGGCTGTCTCATCTGTGTCTCTTACAGGTGCAATTAGCTCCCTCATTTGGTAGTCTGCTACCTGCATGGTGAGAGGATGCATCTATATGCACTCCCTAGTCAGTAAGTATATGGCCGTCTTCTGTTATTGTTTCTATGTTTCTATATTTCCCCTTCTGTGATATATTTATATTAGTGTAGGGACCCACTACATGCAAGGAACCTTGACGCGGTTAGTGAGCTGATGTATCTTAGCCAAAATCCAACTAATGCCTTGCATTTATTATCTATTATTCACATGCAGTGTGGCTTTAAGACTCTAGGGGGAGCCCAGGGTGGCAGTACCAATGTGGTTCACTGGTTGAAGTGCAGGGCAACCAGACGAATTATTATGGTGTCATTAATAGGTTGCTAGTCTGCATAGTGAATTACATATATCAGAATGGTCTGCCACTTTGTATCCACTCTGTGTGGGAGTATACACCAAGCAGCCACCCCCCTCTATATCAAGAGGCAGTGTGAGTGGCTGTCTCATCGGTGTCCCTCACAGGTGCAATTAGCTCCCTCATTTGGTAGTCTGCTACCTGCACGGTGAGAGGATGCATCTTTATGCACTCCCTAGTCAGTAAGTATATGGCCATTTTTTGTGATTGTGCCGCATAATCGGTTGATATATAAAATGAGACATCTTGGACTGGGCAAAAATGTGTGTATCTGGGTAAAGAACTGGCTCAGAGATAGAAAACAGCGGGTAGTAATAAATGGCTCATACTTGGATTGGGCCACCGTTGCTAGAGGGGTGCCACAGGGTTCAGTATTAGGCTCTGTTCTGGTCAATATATTTATCAATGACCTGATAAAGGAACTGCAAAGCAAAATATCAATATTTGCAGACGATACAAATTATACAAGACAATTTATACAATGGAGAACAATGATGGTCAGTATGATGGTCTCTTTGTTCTCGCTATACAATTGGAATGGCGAATGGCATTCTACTCTTGCTTTCAGCCACTGTGTGAGATGAGTGTTACATTACACACAGATGATGTGCAGTGCTCACTTCTTATCTTGGTCACCAATCTTTATTCCAAAATACTTGTGATAGGCAGACTTTACCAAAGATGTCATTTTCTCCCGCTGTCTTTGTTGTGAACTGTCCGCAGACATAGCAGAAATTGTCTGGGTTGTTCATACATCCGCCAAAATATTAACCAATACCCCATACTTATTAATATTTACAATTATTTTTGCAGCAGACAGTCAGGCTTTAAATGCTGGGAGATCCTGTGATGCCGATGCCAGTGTGGTTCACTTCCAAGGTGCAGGGCAACCCGCGGGACTTAATCGTAAGTAGAGCCATTAATAGGCTGTAAGCCTATGTGGTGCACTACACATATTGGTATGACTGACACCCTTTGTTTGCTTTATCTATATGCAAGTATAATACTAAGCAGCTAGTTACGCAGATGTGAACTAAGTCTAAATTTGTTCCAATAAAAAAACTGAATCAAAACAGAACTGAAGCAAACTTAAAGTATTCAGTATTTTGACGACCCATTGAAATCAATAAGGAAGACAACTGAAACATTTATTTAGTTTTTATTCCATTCTAGATTTCAAAAATGGAACAGAGAGATGGAAAGGCTCAACGGAGACAAAATGCTAGTGTGAAAGGAACCTAAGTATGGCCACCTTCTGTGATTTTTCCATTGATATATCTCTTTTCTCTGATTTGCAGTCTATGATCAGCAGAGCACCTCTACTTTTAACACGAGGGTGAAATACTGCAAATTGTGCACAGAATAAAATTCCACAGCAAATTCTCCAGCATTTCTGCAAGCAAAACAGAGTCAAAATCCGTACCAAAATAAGCTTTGTACCTGCAACTGATTTCAGCACCTCCGAATTATTCGGTTGTCAGCGCATTCCTTCACCCGGTATCCGTCGGCCATAAGTGAGTGCAGCACAGTTAGTCAGGTGATGGCACTTCTGCCTCACCTGACCAGCAGCACTGCATCTAGTACTGGCAACTGGTTACCGAAGTGTGCTGGGAATGAAACACTTTGGATGTGAGCACCGTATCTGCTGAAATTAGATCAGATCCAATGGTGCAGTTTTTGACTCTGTTTTGGATGTGGAAATGCTGCGGAATTTGCCCCTGGGAATCTACGTAGTATTATCTTGCTACAATTCACTTTCTCACTTAAAAACATACAATTCCATTGTCATTAAAGCTCATACAATTGATGCACTACATATACCATGTGGCATTTGCTTTTCGTGCAGGAATAAGTACTAAGCAGCTGCCCCCTTCACTATAAGGAATGTGTGAGTGGTTGTTGATCAGTGCCTTGCACATGTGCTATCTGCTCCTCAGTTTGGCAGTTTGGCTGTCTGCAAGTTGAGGGATATGTGGTGTTTTTACCTGCCCTCTTGAATCTGTATAACAGTAAGTATATGGTTGCCTTCTGTGAATTTTTTTCCCCTTTGTGATTGGGGATCATTGGAGGTTTTTTTGGTATTGTATGGAATATCCGTAAAAGTATCACATGTCCCCGTAAGAGCAGAGCATAATGCCTAGACATAACATCCAGGAATAATACAACCGCACATGTGTCAGCATTAAGTCTCATTAAAGGATTAGGCTATCATTTCTTTACATCTATTTCACACACATCTCATTGAGATGAACAGTAGATAGTTAACATTGATAGGACTTTTCAACGGTAGCAGTAGTTTATGGCTCTATAAATGTAATAAGGGTTCCATATTTA